>NW_026575042.1:48169909-49478659 GCF_905146905.1 Nyctereutes procyonoides | reverse complement strand
CAACAATTCTGTGTGGGGAGCTCATGAAAGATAGTGTGACATATTGACTGAGCAAACTCCTTCACCCTTTTGTAGGAAGGGTTCAACCTTCCTACAAATTTCTTTGTATTGGAGACCAGTTAGTCTGATAACCCATGTAATTTTTAAGATGTCTACTTCCCATTTTCTTGTACCCCAACTAGTGTAAACAATGTTTCCACATAAAACTAAGTCCCTTTTCAAACCTCTAGACCCATTTAAATATGCCTAACTTGCTCCCACGATCACATTCAGAGAACACTCAAGAACCATCAAGGTTGCTGACCCACATTGAATAGCTCTTGGCTTCCTCATCGTGTTAGGCTACCTTTTCTACCAATCCTATTCTAGCTTCTTTGGTTTCCCAAGTGAGCGTAGTGACTTGCATATTCACTATTTTTAAAGAGTAGAGTATTTTAATATACACTCCATTCTATAGGAGCTCTGCATGATGGAGCCCACAGAACCATACTGGAATTTCTTTTGTGAGAATCTGGAGAATGAGTCTTTTTTTTTTTTTGAGAATGATTCTTTGAAGGACTGATACTCTATTGATACAGTGTTGAGGTCAATAAACTATTTTTAGGCTTAAAAAATGGTTTTGGCTCCAAAATATGAAACTCATACATAAATGATATTTCATGTGGGATCTAAGTATATTTCGGTATGTTTGATATATGAAGTAGAGTGGGGTGTCTGAAAGTAAGAATATTCAAAGTCTAGGAAGCTTTTAAAATGCCTCGGTTTTGCCCCTGCATGGCTCCCACAGCCCAGCCAAAGCTGATGGGCCAGCACCTCACTGCTGTGCCATTTCCATAGTCCCGCCAAAGCTAGTGAGTGCAGGCGGCTTGCACAGGGGATGCTCCTTGGGTGCCTGGCTGTGGTGGCTGGTGGGGTAAATGTCTCTGGGTCCCATGTGTCTGAAACAATCAAGAGACAGTTCCAGGCAGGCTGCCATAGGCAGGGCACTGCACAGACAGCAGACTGAAACACACCTCAGCCTTCCTGTGAAAAAGACCTATTTACTCATCTGGGAACACTTCAGCCTGAGGGGTGGACTCACATCTAGAAGCTATGGGGTTTGCCTCACATCTAGAAGCTATGGAGATGCTCTTAGGGAATAGAGGCCACGGGACGCCATCTTTGCACTGTCCTTTGGCCTCAGTAGAGTTTGTCAGCGCCTCACAGAAAGGAATTCATGCCTTCATTCCAAACCCCAATTTGTTTTGTATCCAGTTTTTATTTAAATTCTAGTTAGTTAACATATAGTGTAATAATGGTTTTAGGAGTAGAACTTAGTGATTCATCACTTACATACAACACCCAGGTGATGCTCATCAAAGTGCCCTACTTAATGCCCATCCACATTTAACCCATCCCCCCAATCCCCCCCACCAATACTCAGTTATTCTCTATAGTTAAGAGTCTCTTACGGTTTGCCTCCCTCTCTTTCTCTTTGTTTTCTCCCTTCCTCTGTGTTCATCTGTTTTGTTTCTTAAATTCCTCATATGAATGAAATCATATGGTATTTGTCTTTCTCTGACTGATTTATTCTGCTCTGCATAATACTCTCTGGCTCCATCCACGTTGTTGCAGATTGCAAGATTTCATTCTCTTTTATGGCTGAGTAATATTCCATTGTATACTATGTCACCTCTTCTTTACCTATTCATCAGTCCATGGACACTTGGGCGGTTTCCACAATTTGGCTACTGCTGTTAATGCTGCTATAAACATCAGGGTGCATGTGCCACTTTGAATCAGTAATATTGTATCCTTTGGGTAAATACCCAGTAGTCCAATTGCTGGGCTATAGGGCACTTCTTTTTTTAACTTTCTGAGGAACCTCCATATTGTTTTCCAGAGTGGCTGCACCAATTTGCATTTCCACCAACAGTGTAAGAGGGTTCCCCTTTCTCTGCATCCTCGCCAACATCTGTTGTTTTCCGTCTTGTTAATTTTAGCCATTCTGACAGCTGTGAGGTGGTATCTCATTGTGGTTTTGATTTATATTTCCCTGATGATGAATGATATGGAGCAATTTTTACCCCAAGTTTTGCAACTGTCTCTAAGAGACCACCCCCAGATTACCGTGTCTGGAAGCTGGCAGGGTTTATGACCAATTAGTGTGATATCCTACATTAACAAAATGAAAGATTGAAATCATATAATCATTTCAATTGATGTAGAAAAATTATTTGACAAAATTCAACACCTATTTATAATGAAAAAACTCTCAACAAAGTGGGTATTAATGGTAAGTACCTCAACATAATACAAAAGCAGTATATGTTAAGCCTATAGCTAACAGAACATTGAAAAGCTGAAAGTTTTCCATTTATGATCAGGAGCAAGGCAAGGATGCTCAGTCTTTCCACTTCTTTGTGTGGAAGTCCTGGCCACAGAAATTAAGCAGAAAAAAAGAAATAAAAACCATCCAAATTGGAAAGGAAGAAGTAAAACTGTCACTGCAGATGACATGATTTTATGTTTAGAAAACTCAGAGGATCTGAATAGACATTTTTTCAGAAAAGATATACAGATGGCCAACAAGCACATGAAAAGACACTCAACATCACACCTCATCAGGAAAATGCAAATCAAAAGCATAATGAGATATCACCTCACACCTGTCAGAATGGCTATTATCAAAAGAAGAAGAAATAACACCTGTTGATGTAAATGTGGAGTAAAGGAAGCCCTCATGTGTCGTTGGTGAGATTGTAAATCTGTGCAGCCACCGTAGAAAATATGGAGGTTCCTCGAAAAAGTTAAAAAGAGAACTACCATGTGCTCTAGCAATTCCACTTCTGGGTATTTATCCACACCCCCCCACCCCGCCCACCAGTGAAAATGCTAATTCAAAAAAAGTATATGCTTCCCTATATTTATTGTGGCCTTATTTACAATAGCCAAGATATGGAAACAACCAAAGTGTCCATCAATGGATGAATGGATAAAGAAGATCTGCCGCGTGTGTATGCAACAGAATACTAGAATGAAATCTTGCTATTTGAGACAACATGGATAGAACTTGATGGTGTTATGCTAAGTTACACAGAGAAAGACAAATACCATATGATTTCACTTAAATGTGGAATCTAACAAACAAATAAAAAAATAAGCAAAATAAAACTCGTAGATACAGAGACCTGGTGGTTGCCAGAGGGGAGTGCGGTAGACAGGTGGGCAAGATGGGTGAAGGCAATCAAGAGAAAACAGATTTTAATCTCTTAACTTTCTTAAAATTAGGGCCAGTGTTGTAGAATGAGGGCTAGTCTGAGCCCTTCCTATCTGGCATATGTTACAGTGTATACTTCACGGCGTATTTCACAGAATTGCTGGGCACTGGGAGCTTCAGCGAACAACAGATTCTTACTGATATGCTAAGGGCTGTTGCCTTCCAGAGCATTCAAAATGACTGCTGTGGAAGAGACAGTGAATACTCATGAATATCAATGAGCTCTCTACATTTTTCAGCTTGGGACTAGCTCTGGTCAATAAAATGTGAGTGACAATTTTGGGTCTCACTCCTAGCCTAGGTGTCCTGTGTGGTTTCCCTGGGATTTCTCTCTATGTCACTCCCAATCCATCTGGTGGGATGCAAAGACTCCCAAGATGAAGAGTAAAAATGCTAGAAGGAGCCCGGATAACAATTACGAGTCAAAGAAGAACACCGGGGAAATGGCCAGCTGAGCTGGTTATCAGGTGAAGGAGAACAAAACTTCTATTGTGCTTTCCAGTTTGGGGGAATGTTTGTTACAATAGTTAGCGTTGGTTACCAGGACATACCCACCTGTCCTTTAAATTTTATCTATTTATTCATTTGACTGTGAGGGCCTGGGGGTTCATGTGATGGCTACAAAGGACACCAGAAAACCTCTTTATTTTGCTATACCTCTCTTTTGTCATATTCAATCCCGAATGGGATTGATTTCCATACTGTTGTATGGTTTGTGGTGTCCAACATCTGACATTTAAGCCCACGGTTTTTCTTCTCAATAGTCTCACAGTGGCTGCATGATCCCTGAGGTTGTATCACATAGTTTTTCTGGTCATTCATATACAAATATTCAAACTTTTGTTTCCTCCCGGGACTGATGACTTTGTCATGAGTCCTTGTATGTGTTAGCACACAGGTCGAGCTGCTGTAACAAGCTGACTCTGGTCCCCGTAATAAAACAAACTCAGACCTAAACCAGATCGAAGTGTCTATCTGTCTTAACTTCACCTGCCCAGACTGAAACTAGCTCATCAACACCACATTTGTATGTTCCACAATGTACTACGGAGGGCAAGCAATCTCCTTAAATAATATGGTCCAGAAGTTGTATATTCGGCTTCTGTTCACATTCTACTTGCTGAAACATAATTACATGTCCAACCACCTCTGACTGGAAAATATAGTCTCTAACTCAGTAGCCATGTGCTCACAAAACTCAGAAATTCTGTTATAAAAAGGAAAAACAAGGAGAATGGGCCCTGGGCCACAGCAGTTTTTGCCTGACCAATCACAATGGGACATCAGGCCACATGTCAGTCTCCAGAGGGACCTATTTGTCATATTCTGTACTACTATAGTAACTATCCTTGCAGAGGAAAAGCACTGACATCCCTTGAAATAATCATCAATACATTTACTATCATACGGCAACTTCATATTTTTTCTCATTAAAGAACTGATGCACGGAAAATGCATTTTCCTTCAATATGTTTAAAGTTCCATTTTGTGAGCCTCCACTGTATTTGGGGAATAGAATTTGGGGAATCCAAAATAATTCCAACAACCAATTCGAATGGGTGCCAGCTGTAAGCACGTGGCACACTCATCACTCATATAGGCGCCTACCAGCTGAGGAGCAGCCCTGCCTAGGCATGGGGCATGGCCATCAGGAGTTTGTTTAGAGTGAAATGAGGAACCTAACAAAAGATAATCATCCTAAGGGACGTGAGGGTTGGATTTTAAAGTTCGGTTTAGCAAAAACAAAACAAAACAAATTAAAAAAGGGAAGAAAAGAAAGAGACAAACCCTGAAGCAGTCTCTTAGCTGTAGAGAGCACGCTGATGGTCACCAGAGGAGAGGTGGGGAGGGATGGGTGACATAGTTGAGGGGGATAAAGGAGGACACTTGTGATGAACACTGGGGATTGTACAGAGCTGTTGAATCACTTTGTGGTATGTGAAATTAATGTAACACTGTGTGTTAACCATGCTGGAATTTAACAAAAAAAAAATTTAAAAGTTTGGTTTTAGAGAAAGGAGATACTGAGCTCAGTACATTATCACTGAGAATGCTGCCTCTAGTTCTAATCCGAGTCTTACGTTAAGAGGTCTGCAATAGCAAGGGAAATAAACACCATATATGTGTATATTCTATGCCATATAGCACCATATATTTTTTTTGATAGCACCATATATTCTATAATTAAAGCGTATATATACATGCTTTAATTTATAATTATAAATAATTATAATTATTTAATTATAATATATATTATATATACATGCTTTAATTATATATTATATATAATAATTATAATGATATGTAATTATATATATAATACATGCTTTAATTATAGAATATACGGTGCTATCAAAAATATATATATATATATATTCCCCCCCATAAAAATAAAAATCATTTGGGATGTGGGAAGAACATAAGGTGTCGATAACATAGTAGTTGATGCAATGGAAAGAGTCTACGCTGGAATCTTTGGCAGTAATAAGAGACAGAGCTCAAGGTCAGATGACAGTGCCCTCGGTGTCTGGCACCAGCACTCTGGGAGCTGTAGCACTGGGAACTGGTCGTGACATCTGTCCCATGGGGAACAGCAGGGGTAGCCCCCTTTGTGAGCACTGGAGCACAATTCTTGCTTTGGGAATTGGCATGAATAGGAAAAGTTTCTGCAGACGACGGGCTGGAGAGGAGGGAATCCTTCAGTGGTCAAGCACACTGGCCTTGGTTTGACATGGAACATGTGTGTGGTCCTCACAGGACCCTCAGAAATATTTGGGAGGAAGTTGAGAAGATCAGAAATTTGTTCCTATCTAACGAATGGAAGTTAAGGCAGAGGGAGATGGTTTGGGGACATGGACTGTGACACTTTCCCCACCACCAGTCCCCGCTTTATAGAGTGAATGTTCTTCACCCACTGCATCTAGTGCTTGTGGCCTTAAAGGATCGAGCTCCAAGCCTTGCTGCCTCACTGCTCTTGGACTTTGTCATGGATTTGCCCTAATTCCTAGAAGAGGGAGGGGCTCCAGCACAGCACACTTTCTATTCAGGGAACAGGTAATCCCGAGGCTGAAATTAAATGAGCCTCCTCACTAAAATATCCTCCCCCGCCCCCATTCTTTTCAACTCTACTGTTTCTTTTGTGCTGCCTTGACCTCCCTTGGAGGGTACTATTTGCTGCCTCTGATTCAAGGCTCCACAGCAGAATGAGAGCCACACTAATAAGCAAGTGTCCCTTGTTCTAGTCTTTGGTCACCATTTTCTATTCTAATTATGTTTGCTTATCATTAGTCTTGACTCTTACCTTTAACTTGTTAATTTTAATCTGGCAAAATGTTTTACCAGAGGAAAGGATATAGAAGTCACTTTATAAAATAACTCAAAAAATGGCTTTGAAATTAGTTTAGTTGGAATATATTGGAAATATTTTGACAGGTGTGCTTGGTGGTAGAAGGACTAAGTACAATGACATAAACTCAGCTCATGGTCTCCAAACAGAAAAGAATTTAAGTGCTACAATGTACTGGATGCTGTGCCAAGCCCAAAAGGTACGGTAGTGAGGAAAAGAGACCTGAACTCTCGTGTTGTTCACTGTTACATCAGCACAATCCCTTTCTTTCTTTCTTTCTTTCTTTCTTTCTTTCTTTCTTTCTTTCTTTCTTTCTTTCTTCTTTCTTTCTTTCTTTCTTTCTTTCTTTCTTTCTTTCTTTCTTTCTTTCTTTCTTTCTTCTTTCTTTCTCTTTCTTTCTTTCTTTCTTTCTTTCTTTCTTTCTTTCTTTCTTTCTTTCTTTCTTTCTTTCTTCTTTCTTTTTCTTTTTAAAAGATTTTTAATTTATTTATTCCTGAGAGACACAGAGAGAGAGAAGAGTAGAGAGACACACAGAGAGAGAGAAGACTTTTCTATCTATAAAACTCAGCAAGAGGGGATCCCTGGGTGGCGCAGCGGTTTGGCGCCTGCCTTTGGCCCAGGGCGCGATCCTGGAGACCCGGGATCGAATCCCACGTCAGGCTCCCGGTGCATGGAGCCTGCTTCTCCCTCTGCCTGTGTCTCTGCCTCTCTCTCTCTCTCTCTCTGTGACTATCATAAAAAAAAAAATTAAAATTAAAAAAAAAAAAAAACCTCAGCAAGAACGAGGAAGCCCTGAACAATGTACATATGGAACTTAACAGGTGTACATTGAAAAATCGGGAACATTCTTGGTGTTGCTACCAAGGACAGCACACGCTTGCCAATGTGACTATCTCCTCTTTATTTTTAATGTTTAAGCACTGGGGCAATATGTCTTTTTTTATGACACACTCCTGAGGCTGAAGTACAGAAGTTCCTGAGAACACAGCAATTCATTAGCTTTGCCCTAAGGTAAAAATAATAGCTATAAATAACCTTTCAGGAAAATGCAATATGCCAAGTGCAGGAAAATCTCAAGGCTGCTTTATGATTAGTATTTCCATGGTCCCGGGTTTCTATTTCCTCAAAGCTTTGCCTAAACAATCTCTATTTTAGTTACTTTAGTGGATAAAGCTATAAATATTTTCCTGACATATTCGTGCTTATGCAGGGAGGCCCTGTTGGTAGTTAATTGGTTTGCATGCTAAGATGCAAGGTGGGTGACAGGCAGGGCTTGTTAGGTGTCAAATGCCCGCACTCTATAAGGTGAATTATATTTATTGTATAAAGACCAATGTTTTAGTGTTGTGAGTGAATCAGTTATGACTTCCGATTAGTGGAGAATAATGAAAATTCCTATCCATTTATTTCAAATGGATGTCATACCATCGCAGATGATAGTAATCATTCTTTGGTTTTATATAGTCACGTACATTTTGCCATTAAAGGAAAATGTCTGAGCTTAGCCTAATTTTCAAAACATTTGAATATTTCTGAAGTATTACGTAATGAATATGTATTTATCTCATGTATTTCCTATGGCTCCTGTAACAAATCACCACAATTGGTTTGTGGTTGAAAACAACACAAATCTATCATTTTACAGTTTGGTAGGTCAGAAATCTGATAGGGGTCTCCTTGGTTCAAAACAAAGGTGTCAACAGCTCTGTGTTCCTTCCAAAGGCTCTAGAGGACAATCTATTCCCTTGCTTCTTCCACCTTCTAGAAGCTGACTGCATCCCTTCCTTGTGACGCTCTCCCTCCGCCTTCAGATCAGCCACAGCTGGTGGGTCTCAGTCTGGCCTTTGCTGCCTGTTTTCATTTTTAAGAACCCTTGGGGTGGCGTTGGGCCTGCCTGGAAAACCCAGGATAGTGTGTCCCCCCCCCAACCCCCCCCACCCCCCACCCCCGCCGCAAGTCAGGTGAGTGGCAACCTTTCATTCCCCTTTGCTCTGTACCCTAACATAGTCACAGGTTTTGGGAATTAGGATGTGACCTTCTTTGGAGGACAAAGACGCATTTACATTTTTACACTTAACTTCACAGCAGATAAAGTTTCAAGGGAGTTAAATAGCTTCCCCAAGATCTCTGGGCCAATGCCTTTTTCTGAGCAAGCTATCTGAAGAGAACTTGACTAAAATTGTTTTCCCCCAAATGATCATCTCACTCAAATCCTCAATTTTGTTCTGAGTGTGTCCTTGCTTTTGCTCTTTACTTTTGAAGAAATCCTCTGCTGTTTAAAATTTGCACGTTTTGCGCCTTTTCTGTTTCAACAACATCTAGTGAGGAAAATGATTTCAAGGGGATCAAGTGAACGACTCACTCAGAGCAACACGAAAGGCAACAGAGTAAAAAGAACCCCCCCCCCAAAAAAAAACCAAAAAAAACAAAAACAAAAAAAAAAGAAAAGAAAAAGAAAATAACCAAATACTAGCCTTTTAGCTAAAAGCCTCATGTTTTTAAAGACCTGTGGGCTTAGTTGGTATCAAGGAAAAATCAGAGATGCCCCGGCTTTAATACCTCAAGGTATTAATACCTTTAATTTAATACCTCAAAGTATCACATCTCAGTGAGGCCCTTGCTGGGGCCGGTATGGAGTTCATCCCTGGGAGGTGCATGTGATGATGAGGAAATTGAGGCAGAGAGGAGCCCAACGCTTGCCGTGTAGACATTTGGCTGGTCTTTGCTTTGACCTTGTGTGTCCCTGGGGCTATCTGGCTCTCTCTGGATTCAGATTTTTCCATAACACTGTGCCCTCGTTCCTCTGCACGATGACATCTTTTCACCATCTCGAAGGAGTTTGGTTTGCAAAATATCCCATCTGCCTGCCTTCTGGTTTTGAAAAGGCTTTGATCTTGATTCTGATTTTTAACTCTTAGACCACGGAAATGCAGAGAGTTATTTGCTAAATGTAGTGATTTAGCACCAGGACTGGAATGAGAGGGGAATTCCCAATTTCCAGGAGTAGGAGCAATATCCTTAGCACACGACTGCTAGCAGGTGCAAGAAATGCACGGGACTTCTTTCAGAGCGGTGTGATAATGAGTCAACTCTGGAAATAGCATAAGACACCTGAATAAATAAGGGAGGCTTCTCTTTCAAGATATGCTCACAAGACCCATCAAAAAGCCAACGGTGAGCAATGGGTAGCTGTGTCAACAGTCTCAGGGCACATATTCCCCTCAGCTGTGTCTGTCATCCCTCCATTGTGGAATTGTGGACTTCTTCCTCTTGTTGACTGATTTTATTTTATTTATTTATTTGTTTTTGACTGATTTTATATTTGAGATACGCTTAGCCAATATATTTCCTTGCCTCCTTCCCCAAGTGTCCAAATCCCATCCATATTATCACGTGCAACTTCAATGTTACTTCTTCTGGCAATGCCTAGGCAAGGCCAGGAAATAAAATTTTTCTGAATTCTCGAATTTTGTTTTCTTAGGTCTCTTGGCACATCACACATTCAGCTGCATTTATTTTTGTACATTTTGGATGTCTCTACTATATTAAAAGGCCAGTTGTCTTCATTTATTTTTATCTCCTAGTGGGCCCAGCAAAATATAATCTAATAGGCCTTTGTATGTGTGATATGGTGCATCACACATAAAAAGTGCCTGATGTTTCATCAATGTAGGAGTGAAAGGATGAAGGGAACAAGTGTAGTTGCCAGCCAGAGACTATTACTTTGTCTTGTTCTTCTTTTCTAATTATTTTTATTTTTGCTTCTAATATAGTGCCTTGAACACAGCAGATATTTTAGAAGTGTCTACTGATATAACTTCAAAATACTTAATGTTCTTTTAAAAATCAAAATGGCTTCTGTAAAGTCCTAAGAGAAACTGGAAAATACATTATTTTTCATTAATTTTTCTTAAAGGATGTGTTTTGGGAATTAGCCACAAATGAGTTTATTTTGCTAAGCCGAAATGCATTTTATAGTGATATAGAGAGCTTTGAGAGTAAATTTATGTAGATTTTGTTTCAACATACCCTGGTTTGGTCCCTGGCCTTATCATTTACTACCTGTGTAAATTTGGGCAAATTAGTTAACCTCTGCAAAATGCAAATTCACCATCTGTAAAACCAACAGTACCTCAAAGGTTAGTTATATTAAGTGGAAACTGTACAAACAACCTATACTATGTGCCTTACAATAAACACTAAGTATTATTTCTCTTCCTTTCCACCTTCTTTTATTCTTGACTTTCAATTTTCTTAAATACTAATTCTAACTAAAATGCGTGCCTTCATTTTGATTCCACAGAATTAAAGTTTGACACTTCTTTAAAATTTAATATGCACAATGTAATCCAAACTGAGATGTCTTGCAATGCATTAGGAAGCATCTAGTATTACTAGTGTTTTGGGCATCGTTTTTGCTTTCTCTCTTAGGAATATAAGATTTTCCTTCTTTTGGGGAGCTACCTTTCTCTGAGGACAGAGTAAGGGGATCATAATTTCCTCAACCTCACCCCTTTCCCATGCCCTATCCACTGAGGTAGACAGGTTTCCAAAAAGGGCTTTTTCTCTAGGATTTTCATTGGGTTTTCTGTAGGATATGAAGTGTGGATTGTAATGAGATCCTGTCCTTCACCTGTGAAGGAAGCAGAGACTCATGGTTGACCATCATGGCTTTCTTTTGGAGAAAGGAAGTCTGTAACAATAAGGTAGACCCATGGAAAGAAGGCCCAATTACTCACACATGCCCCACATTTGGTACTGTGGATCAAAAGTCTCCAATTTTGGCTAAACTAGCGTTGAGTACGATCTTCACATTCACGACCAAAGTAAAAAATAACCACATGTAAGCAGGGAGTTACCTGAGATTCATTGTACCCTGCTGCCTCCTCCCTGTTCAACCTCTTTAGTTTCTGACCCCAGGTAAATCACGGTGCCTACCAAGCGGAGCATTTAGGTCCAGTCACTGTATAACTTACTGGCTACTGTTTCAGTCATAGGCTGTAACCGTAACCTTGGCCAGGATTTGGTCAATGCTAGGATTTTGTATGGGAGGGGGGGTGGAGACCAGGTGGGAGAGAGTGGCAAGATTAGCATTTTCGGTGGGGTTGAACAAAAGACCTCCAAAGCGTATGTTTTGTTCTCAGTGAACCACTTGGAGCACAGTCAGTAGAAGGCCCGTTAAATTCCTCTGCTCTGTGTGAAGCAGTGTTTGTCAAAGCCACCTTGGGAAACAGTCCATGCTGTGGTGAAAGGGGTTCCTGACCAAAATCGACTTTACTGGATCCTTGGGTCTAAATTGCCCGAGGTACCAAAACTGAATAGCTTCTTAAATAAACACATCTTAAATTCAGAGGAATCAGGTTTCCTTTTTTGAAGGTCAATTTCCCCTTCTTTCTGTTCATTTCATCTTCTCTCTTACTTCCTCCTTTCTTCCAAACACCATTTTCAAGATGACTTTTAAGGTTAATGTTTTCACCTCACAGAAATATTTTTTTTCTCTTAGAAATATTTAAAATGCAGGAGAAAAAAGGAAATAAGAATCACTACCCTAATCGTTCCTTATTAATTTTGGGCACATAGTCTTCCAACTCTTTCTCTAGACAACAATATTTTAACACAATTGAAATCATAATGCATATCTAACTTGCCTCCTCTTCATATTTTCTTTGGACAAATCTAAGCATTTTCTCTTATTTCGTTTCTTCCTTCCTAATGCTTTGATATTAAAAGTAAAGGTGCCTTGAACATCTTAGCATCACATCTTTGATGCCATATTTCAGGAGACACAGAGCATGTCAGCATGTGTGTTGAAAGATTTACACCAAGGTGATCAGATAACTCAGATACTACACTTGACCCCATTTTTGTCTTCCTGCATATAGAGTAAATAAACTTTGAGGATGCATTATACTTTGATGTGATCGGATCAGAGATGACATCAAGTGCATTTACAGGAGTCGAATCAGATGTTAAGAGGCCTGATACCTGAAAAAAAATTATTGTTAGTTTCGGGGTAAAAAGGAAATCCATAAATAGAAAACTTAGTCGCAATTGCTAGACTTCCAGCTTTTTTGCACTGTTCAGGCTGAGGGCCCATCATTAATTCTGGCAAGAGTCAATGATCATTTTTCTGGCAGGCTTCTCTTGCACAACCTAGAGGATCTGCTTTGTCAAACAATAAAATAGAAGCACAGTAATTTGGCTATAAGGTTGACAATAACATAGTATTTCTCACTGTTTTAGAAGAAATGTAAAATACAAAGCAGTTAAAATTAAGACAACATTGTTAAGGAAGAGATTAGAATGCAATATATATGTGGCACTTTGACAACAGTCGTTCGCAGGCTCCTCTCTTCACCTGATTGACCAAAAGTCACATCCGTTAGCCCAGGGATGATGCGCAAAGGCAATTTTAGTTTCTGCCTAAGTCATCTGGTTACGCCTGTGACTCCTTATAACATTTGGCAACCTTTTCACTGAACTTTTGCAAAGAAATCAGATCAGAAAGCTGGTATCTTTGGAAGAATGGGGATAAATAAGAAAATATTGGTGAAATAGTTTATATCATTCACATTTAAAAGACCTGATTTGAAGCCAGCAGCAAGTGTGAGATTGCAGAAATGAAAGGTCTGTTTGGTCTTAACATTTTTTGAGACATAAACGCTGTGGAGGTTGACATGGGGGACAGGGGAGGCTGGATTAGGCATAACAGCAATACTATCAAAATGTTTTTATTTTGTATTTTTGAGACTGGAATTGATAAAACTTTCTGAATTTCCATCTTTGACAGGGTGGAGTTTCATTTCCAAACTAACAGTTATCTTTTACTTTGAGAACTCCATCTGTGACAACGGGAATAAAAGGGCTTTCGAGAAAACCAGTAAGAGCAGCATTTACCCTAACAAGATACAACTTCAGTCCCTGTCCTTTGGACTACAATGTGGTCTAATTGGACTAAGGCATTTACATGAGGGTTTGGAAATTATCTTACCCAATAGTTCTTAACTGGGGAACAGATTACAAGCAAAGTCTCTTTCTCTCACTGAGAACTACTGATAGAATCGAATTTTCTTTTATTTCAGGTGGGAAAAGAATGACCCAAGAGAATAGATCAATGCCCAAGGTCACCTCGTCATTAACGGCAGGATAGGACTAGGATAGAAGACTCTTCTTCCAATATAGCAGCCTGTCCACCTTATACCCAGAATTCACATGGACATTGATTGCAGCATAGAGGCCGACTCCTTAGCTTTGGTGCTGAGAACGTCTTTCTTTCTTTCTTTTTTTTTTTGAGAACGTCTTTCTATCCTCATCCCTTGAGGATATTGGCTCCCAGCCCTTAGTGTCTCAGTTTCTAAACTCTTTCCTTGACCAGGATTCAGCCACGGTGAAATTGGATTTATGTGTGAGATTACAAGTGGGCCTTACCTGATGGAACAATCCCGAATGATTGAGAGTGGTTGGGAGAGACCAGTACAACTCAGCAACCATGCCATATGCAGTTAATAATGTCCTCGTGTGCGAGAGGGGGAGTATTGGTCTTTTCACTTTGGGGTATTCCTTAGTCCCAGGAAATTTGGTATTTCTAGACCTAGGAGAGCCAGGCATTAGAAAGGTTTTTTGTTTTCCAGAAAATTTCACTCAAGTCCTTCCATAAGAATGGGACGTCTGACGTTTTTTAAGAGTAAGGAATCTAGTGTCTTTTTATAATTTGTACTAGTTGCCCTTCAGATGCTCTGATGGGATAGAAATGACATGATTAAAAGATAGTTGTTCCCTTCAGAACTGGACACCCCTATTGCTCCAGCCACCAATATTACTTACAAGTGTTTTCAGTTCATTTAAGGAAATATGCCCAGAAGTATACTTCGAATTATCCCTAATAATGGTGGTAGTGACATAAGAAGAACAAGATAAGGATATCCATGGCTAGTTTTAAAACTATATTTTCAATATTTATAATAACTTTATGAAATATTTATAGAAATGAGCTCATTAAAATCTCAAAGTAAAAAAGATGGCATTATGCAAGTTTGGATGCTCATAATTGCACCATTTGTAACAGCCCCAAACTGGAAATTTCTCAAGTGCCTACCAACAATGGAATGGATGAACTGTGGTGTAATCACAGTAGAATATTATAGAGCAATGACAAGGAAAGATCCACAATCAAATGCAACAATATAGATGAGTCTCAAAATGTAACACTGAGTGAAAGAAGCCAGAAGCAAAAAGAAAACATGCTAATTGATTAAAACTGATGTATGCTACTAGGAGTCAGGGCTGTACTCGTCCGTGGAGAGAAGGGGTGGTTGGAAGAAAGGACTTCTAAGGCACCGGCAGTGTTTTGTTTCTTAAAGGTGCTGGTTACAGGGCTGTGTTCAGCTAGAGAGAGTTCACTTTCTGAGCTGTATACTTACGTTTAATGGAACTTTTGTGTATATACTTTAATGACTTTTTAAACAAAGGTAAATGGGCCTTTTTCAAGAAGAAAACCCGCACTCATATTTGGAATAGAAATTCCTAATTTTCATTTTTGTTAGGAAATACAAGGATTTTGGAAGCACGCCCCTTTTGTAAAATGTCAATCCAGTAATGAAATTAGCCAAACCAGCCAAAAGGATGGGGAAAGAGAAGAAGACAAAAATCTCAAGAAACAAGTTCCTATCAGGGATGAGACAGTCCCCTCCCAGAACTCTATGTGAGTCAGGATTTTAGAAGCAGGTCTGTCCGGGGAGGGGAGGCCTCTCATCTATCTTCAGAAATGCACTTTCCAAAGCTAGACAGCTGGCACAACAGGCTTGGTGAGTAATGAGCTCACAATTTCAATTTATTATCAAAAAATTTCCATCAGATGACAAACCTGAAAAGATAAGGAGATGCAGAGCTACAGAGATGCAATATTGTCCTTTTATCCTAGCCACCTCAGGGACAGGGTTTATTTTGAAAGTCCTGCCTGTAAACCACAGGTCTCATATCTTTAGACAACTGTCCAATGGCAAGTTTTAACCCAGACTTTGTGCTTAAAGATTTTTATCAATATGATTTATAAGTTGAAAAAGTCTCAAATCTTTATCTGTACATCATTTTACAGATCTTGGTTCATAACTATTTACCTCTGTCGGAAATGTCAATATTCAATGAGTACCTACAATAATAATTACTTAGTCATAAATGTAGTTAATAATTAAATATAAAAATTATTATTTATACATTACTACAAATCTCTTAAAAAGATCAAGTTTTGAGAGAGAGCGAGAACAAGAAATTGCTTAGAAAATTGCAGGGAGCCTCAAGAACTTCAGTATCCGTGAAAGCAGGTACAATGAAAAACAGTTTCAAGACATTCATTTTAGCCCTAAGAGTAGCTTAAAATAAAATGATCTCAGAATGAATAACTGGTGATCGGCAAAATTGGTTTAAAATTACATTAAGTCCCAAGGCCCCAACATGTATAAGGATTCTTTGGAAGAGTTCTGTAGGAGCGGAAATGTTGCAAATAAACGTAAAAAATAATTAGTTAGGCTATGTGTTTTCAACCCTCATGCCACTGCTGTGTTTGGAGCCAACCGTATGCTTCAATCTCTTTAATCTCCCTTTGATTAGCAATCCCAGTCTACATCAAGTGGTTAACACTGTTTTTAAGAGACGACATCAAATTGGCAGATCATATGAGAAACAGAAATGAATGGTAATATCTTTAGAGATCAAGCATTATTTACACAGTGAGAAGTGATTGGATAGACGCCAGACCCCCCCTCCACACCTTTTCCAGAATAACCTAACTTCATTTCTAATATGATGCTCTCTCATCGCTGTGCACTACCCCCATGTAATTACAGTGACTTCTGTGTCCCATTTTCTCTCCCACAGGGTCCCCCATTTCTGTGGTGTTGGCAAGTCTAGCCAAGGGCTACATCGCTTTTTCTGAAGATCACCAAACTCGGCATTTCTTTTCTGGATTCATGTACGAATTCTTGCGGCAATGGAAGGCCTCCGAAAACTCAGGGGAGTTCTGCAAAGTCCCAATAATCCTGTGAAAGAAACAAAAGTCACTGTCAGCGTTCGATCCTTATGCCCATACGACGTAGGAGCTCTACAGAGTTCCTCTATGTGAGCCTACTGAGGGAATTTGGAAGTCACAGCTTGAGAGGAAAAAAAAAAAGGTGTACTCATTAACAGGATCTTTAATGGACAGGTAACAAAGGACAGGAGTTCAGAGCACAGGTTTTGAAGACCATATGGCTTGAATCCTGGTTATGAGTTGTATTTATCTAGCGTTTCGGTGCTTCAGGTTCCTTTTCTGTAAAATGCATATGATAATCGTGCCTGCATTTTACGGTTGTCACGGGGAGTTAACTTATAAACACCCTCTGCGTGTTGTAAAATAAATAATTCACATTCCGAATTGCAGTTGTTATAAGAAGGGTTTGGTCAAAGATAAAATCCTGATTTTTCATTAGATCTTGGAAGGGCTCAGACAGTAACTTAAACATAATAGACTTTAAATAGATACGTGTTGATTTGATCTAATAAGGAAGATCATTATTTTCTTTTTTTTTCCAACAGAAACTTCACAGATATCAGAAACTGGATTCAGCCGGAGTAAAAGGAAAGGACTGGCAAAAAGTCAATTTCTTCTTATCTCTGACCCCAATGGGCAAAAACAACACTGTCCAACCCACTGTGGGCACCAAGCAGTATTTGTGGGGAGACCTAGGTCAGGACAGTGATGCGGAGCTGATGTTTTCACATCCACCCCAAACCAGCTCCTTCCCTTCTCTCCACCACACCCACCTTAGGTTGGGAGGGAGGGCAGGGAGGCAAACACACTAGGGTGGTGGGAAGCCCTCAAGCAACTGGCAGGAGAGTATGTTCCAATTACTGAGATCTCTGTACGTGGCAGGTGTCCTAGGTATAAATATTTGCCCTCTTATCTCCTCTAACCCATTCTCCACACGGCTGAATGATCTTTAAAATTTAGATCAAGTCCCCTAATCCCCTTGTTTGATGGGGCTTGAATGAAATTCACCCTCCTTTCCATGGTCTCCAACGTTCTGATGTCTCCGGCCTACCCTCCCGGCCTCCTCATAGTACGTTTCTCTTCCTGTTTCTCATTAGGCTCAAACTACACAGACCTACGTTCCATTCATCCAACCAGCCGATTTCTTTCCCTCTTCAGGGCCTACTGCTCCTATAGACCCCACTCCCTGGAAAGATATTGCCCAGTGATGACATGATTTACTCCTCCTCAGAGGCTTTCTTCAAATAATGTCCCAACTAGGTCCTCCCACCTGTAGTAGTCCTATCAGCTTGCAATGATTTGTTCTTCTTTACTTCCTGACATTCACCACGCTGTAACCTGAGGGCACAGCACTGTGCATCTCTTGTTCCCTGCTGCCCCCCGCCCCCCACTCAAGCCCAGCACAGTGCTTTGTATATTGTAGGGCTCGGGACATACCTACTGAATACATGAGCCTGTCGCTGGTCATGGTGATCACAAGTATAGGAGGGATGGGGCATTATAAAGAAAAATGCTGCTTAGCATTTTTGTGTTTATTTGCTACTATGGACCAACTATGAGAAAAAAAAGCAAGCATTTCTTTTCCTCACCCCCATTCCAGGAAAGACAGATCCATATCTAATTTCTCAAAGGCTGACTTCCTAACGTGTCAACAATTACCACATCAACTATCTCTCAATCCTCAATATCACAACTTCCCTATCCTTCAGGGAGAATGTAAACTTGTGTGTGTGTGTGTGTGTGTGTGTTTTAGTATTCCTAGAGGAGTCCTAAAGATTAAGAGATATCTTCTTGGTATGGGAGTGTTGAAGTGGGGTGGGGGCTAGCGTTGGGGAATTTACATCTATTAGTCCACCTGAGATGGAGAAAGCTGGCCTCCCCAGTGCTGAGGAGGGGCCCAGTATTGGTGGGTTGTGTGAGTGACCAAGACGTGCCTCCCACACTGAACAGGGCCCTGAGAGGACCTCTGAAAGGATGGAATGTAATGTGGGGGAGCCTAAGCATCAGGAACAGTGAGTGGTTCCTGAGGCCCTTACCCACGACCACCAGAAGGAAATGGAGCCACCTGACTTCAGATAGAGCCCTTGAACTGCAGGGATAGCAGGAGTGGCCACGGCAGACAGGAGATGCAGGTTAATTCCCTAATTTCTGGGTCTTGGGATTCCTGTATGACTCTAAAATGGAGTATACTTAAACTACTAAAATTAAACTTCTTACCTCACTGCTTAGGGTGGGAACTTGGAATTGAATTAATTTTCTAAAATAATAATAATAATAACAATAATAATAATAATGTCTTTTCTTAAATCTGAAGGTTCAAGAACAAATTCACTTGATACTTGGCCAAAAGTGGTCATATATGTGGGAATAAAAATATTTTATTTTTAGTCATCTCTATACCCAACATGGGGCTCTAATTCACAACCAACCCCAAGATCAAGAGTCCCATGCTCTACTGACTGAGCCAGTCGGGTGCCCCAAAGAATAAAAAGATTTTAGACATCAGGTGTTTGTACTAGTCTTTAGTCTTTAAGTTCCTAGGCTCATAGACTCTATGACAGAAACTTTGATTTATTTAATTCAATCCCCTTTCCACTTGAGGAAGCCTTATGTCCTGGCTTAGTGACAGTCATCATGGTGGCCTGACGGTTCCTCAAATTGAGCAGGAAGCTCCCTGATGGACAGGGAAGGCATCTGAGAGCCACTGACTGGAAGAGCTGCACTTTTTTGTTTTCGTTTCAATAAACTTTTTTTTTTTTTTGAAGAAATGTATCCTAGATGTAATCATATGGAGACAAGTACTTCAGTAAAATGTCCAGACCCATGACTTAATTCTACAGTTGTCATAAAAACATTAGGGAAATGAAAAAAACCCAGACGCCTCAAAGAAGGGAAGTCTTCACAGAGCACCAATGGCAGTTAGCAACATCGCGACACTCAACCTAATGGCGCACTCAGCTCTCCATTTCCATTTCAGCTCTTCTCTTCCCATCCAAAGGCTTCACTCAGATAATTTGGTCCTGAATAATTAGGTCAACGTTATACCAGGATTTCGCTTACCTTCCCAGCACTCTAATTAAAGTCTTATTTTTCACATCAAATCTTTGGATGGATGATGTAAATAATCTATTTCAGAAAGCGGGTACATTATTTAATCAAATGAATCTCTCCTCTTAAGAGTGGGGTTATGTTTCATTAATATTACATAAGCGACTTACTTGAATTCCATGGTATATGAAAACTGTGCAGTATTTTATTATAACAGAAGATAAATGGCTTTTGTTGATTATTTCTTAAAGTGATTTACTTGAAATTTTTACTTTATTATATAAAATATTTTATTGTACTATTGTTGTCTATTCCTCTGGCAAATAACCACTTGTTTTAAAAACATCTGAGCAATATGGGGTTGAACATCAGGTGACCGAGAAGACTACTCCTGCCTGCGCTTAACTGGATTTTTTAATTACTAAATGAGCTTTTTGCAATTAATTGGTCTTCTGACAACCCTTTGTTCCTTCTTTTCAATGAATGACTTGGTTACAAGGTTAACAAGCTTCATTTATAAATAAACTATCTAATCTTTACCGTTAACTGTTGTTCATGATTTTGTTAATTAATGTAAGGTCACATTGATCAGCGTATGTCCCACTATAAATTCACAAAGAAATAAATGTCTGAATAGATTCCCAGATATGAAGATGAACAAGTGCTACAAGGTCCACCAAGATCCAAACTGACATTTACAAAATATCAGAAACTGAAGCTAATATTTAAAGGAAAGAGAGGAAACATTAGTATTTCAGAGGGTTTAGCATGCACATACTAAATCATGGAATAGTAGGGAACAAAATCACCATAGTGCTTGAAAATGTCTACATAACACACTAGAAAAAATATCTTACAAAAAGGACTAGGAATTAAGCTCTGGGAAAAAATGCCTTGCTTTATTAGTGGTGTTAGTTCTATAGAGCGTCCTTTTATTCTGCCTGGAAGATGATATTGAACAAATTAAGCATCTAAATTAGCACCTTTTCTGTTTAGGTAGCATACACACTGATATCACTTTGTCCCTTTGGACTAGCTTTAAAAAAATTATCAGATATATATTGTTTAGAAGTATGACGTCTGAATAACTTTAAAGACGCATTTGCAGATTATATGGTAAATATTAGCAGAACGGCCATTCCAAGTGACTGTGGATAGTTAACAGAAGCTGAATTTCCAAAAAGAAGCCATTTAAATTGTAAGTTCAGCTTCTAAAACATCAAGGGGAAATGTTTTTATTTTAAATACTAAAGTTTTAGAAATTTATCTAAAGTACATAAGACTTCAGATAGGAGGAATAAAACAATTACAACTCAGACCCAACAAGATTTATAGATTCAGCTTTATATCAAGTATATTTTTGCCTTCTGTTTTAATACTGTGGTATTTAAGTATAATGTTACAAAACCTCCCTCTATTTCAGAAATGTTTCTACAGAAACCACTATGCACAATTTCTCAATAGCGATTCAATGTGTATCAGTTTTTAAGGCTCTTCATAAAAAATGTTTTACTTTGTAAAGCCAGGAAGCAGCCTGTTTCCAAAACTAAATGAAACCTCAACCTTTTGCCAAGGAAATCCCTTTACCTCCAGAGAAAATAATAATTTCCTTGACAAAAGGTTGGCATTCCATTTACCCTTTTTAACAAAACAACACATACTTTTCTTACTATAAATGAAAAATAGTCAAAGAGGCATCCTTCACACCAGAATAAAGTTGCGAATAATTTTACATATTTTATAACAAAATAATGTGTATTTTTACAGATAGCAAATTTTACATATTTATAATAAAATTGTTTTCAGTTTAAAATTGAGAGTAGAAAACAGTTATGTATTTACCCACATATCATTTAACCAGTGATCAGTTACTGACATTCTGATCTGTCCAGACATAAGACATAAGCAACAAAACACCCTGTCTCTCAGGTAATAAAAACTGTTGCAAAGTCCAAGAATTTACTCATGAGGATTCTTATTCTGTTCATACTTATCTTATCTAAAAATAATCCTAGTACTAATTTTCAAACACATATATGTAAATAGGCACTTCTTCTATATTAACATAATCCTCTTAACAACTCTCATGATAATTTAATCCTAATTTAAAAAATCTAGAAACTGAGGGGATCCCTCTGTCCCGGGATGAGTCCCACATCGGGCTCCCAGCATGGAGCCTGCTTCTCCCTCCTCCTGTGTCTCTGCCTCTCTCTCTCTCTATGTCTATCATCAATCAATCAATCAATCAATCAATCAATCTTTTAAAAAAATATCTAGAAACTGAGATACAGAGGTTAAGTAACAGCTTATAAATGGCAAAACCATGGGTGGAACTCAAGTGTTTCTTACTTCAAAGCTTGCATTCATTCATTTATTTATTTATTTATTTACTTATTTATTTATTCATTCATTCATTCATTTCATTTATTTTTTAACCATGCAAGTCTAAGGATGTGCTTTCTGAGCTAATCAGAATGAAGATATGGGATGGCAAAAAGCAGGCAATGTATTAACAGAAAACAGAACTAGGGAAGAAATGAACCAACAGGAAAACCCTACTAGAGGCCCTACCTCTAGAAGAAGCCAGAATGAAAAGTCAAAAGAGCATCACCATATCCCCATTGGTGGCTCTGCAGTGTACGAATAAATAGCTCCTCATACTCTATCTTTTGAGGATTTCACTAAACTAATAAATGCTAAAATGTCAACTAATAGTCATAACAATAGTCTGTCATTTAAAAAACAAGGCTAGTTTTGTTCAGGATATGGTGATAATAAGCAATTATAAATATTGTTTTAAACAAGAAATTTTAATCCATATTAAGATAAAAAAGTAAAACCCAGGACAAATTTTAGAGCTATCAAAAACATTTTCAATTGCAAGCTCCATTTTCTCTGAAATATCCCAGGTGACCAGTATTATAAAATAATAATACTTAAATTCCATTAGTTTTTATGCACACACACTTTAAATCATGGATAAGGGAGGAATAGATCTTGACATATTAGATTGTTATCATGTTTATGTGAATTTATAATAATTGCCCTCTGTAATTGTCTTCAGAATTACATTTCCCTGTTTTTCACTTCTGAAGACTTCAGCAAGTAAAAACAACGTCTATAGCGAAAACAGAAAGTGTCTTGATAAACTACCATGGGGAATTGATTCCAGTGACCTTTTCCTGCTCATTATCAAAAAGAAGTTATGTTGACTAATCTAGCTAGCTGAATTTACCTTGATTACAAACTAATGGCATACGATAACATTGTTTGAGTAATGAAATTTTGAAATAACTGTTAAAGCAAATACAAAATGGATGGTGATTACCATGATGAGAACAAGCTGAAGTAAACCCTTTAATTGTAAATGTTCTAATTTGTTTGTTATCATAATGAATTTTTTTTTTTCCCCAGCATATGCTCCAGGCAGAGTATATTTATGTCTATTTAGGAAGTGGAGTTAAAAACACACCCTTGATTCTTTTTGTTCTCAAACTTTTCCAACCAAACCACGTTTCAAAATTTTAACTTTGTTTTTCCGAGTTTCCTGCCCTGAAAGTGTTACAGTAATGAAGTGTTACTGTATGTGGGAAGGGAGCACTATTAATTCAGTGCTAAACTGATTTATAGGGATCAGATTTATCATTTAAATGCTAGTTAAGTGATTCATCTCCGTACAATGCTTCTCTTAGATTTCTGGATCTCAGGACTTTGATACGTCTTGTAACTCAAATCATCCACTCTACAACATTATTCTCGTCATCCCTTGGCCGTGTTTGCTCTCCGACCTCTGCTTCAAGAACTCTCCCCCTGTAGATCTGGGGATAACTTTTAATGCTGGAAAGCCTGCTAATTACCTTCTAATTAAATGACATTTCTCTTAATGTTGAATCCAAATCTTTTTTTTGGAATGGCTCTCATGTGCTAGGACTAAACTTTTCATAGCCTCTTAAAAATGTCTTTGTGCTACCTTTAAATAGGGCCACTATTCCTGGCATCATCTTGGAATCCATCAAGCACTAAGCATAGGTCATATGCATTCTGAGGATAAGCGCAGTCAAGGCTATGATCATGTAAACAGGACAGTTACCCTGCTGTGTTCTGTTGATCCTATCCATGACCCTCAAAAGAAAAAAACAACACCTGGATTTCCACATTTTATAGTCAGAGTTAGAAAAAGCCATTTCCAAATGTGGAAATAATGGAGTCAATATTGGAGCACCTTGACTGCTGTTCAAACCCACGCACCTGAAATTCCCTGGACTGTGAACATCTGTTTTAATGGAGTTGACGGCATACTCTGGCCTGTAGGTCCCACACCAAACCTAGGGATACGAACAGAAAAAGGAAAGTAGTGTGCTTAGGTTCAAAGATTATTTGTATGGGCAGGCCAGCTTCCTACTGCAAAAATTAAATTGGAATTCTGCATTTCTCAATAATTTACTCTTCAAATAATGTTCAATGATAGGCAACCAGGGACATAATTACCATTAATATGAGCTGATAGTCTGTTACAAACAATGAAAATCAGTCAAGTCAAATGCTCCGCCACAACTGATTAACAAGAAAACTCAGCATGCAGTATCTAACTAACTATGAAATTATAACTCAAAATGATTTTCATATCTATCAATCAAGAAAGGTACAATACCTGGGCAAAGTTGAGGAAGAACAGCTGTTTGTGATTTAGGTCAAGTCCAGGAAGTAGTTTTTCTTCACCATTCTTTTTAACATAATTTTGATAGGCCTAGGCAGTTAATGAAATAGAAAAATGATGTTTATCATTTCTAAATTTATGTATAAACCTGAGCAAAAGACCATGCAGTCCAGTAATTAACCTTTTATATCAGGATCACCATAATAACGTATTTACACACGGCAACCTACATATTACAATTATTACATGGATTAGAAAGAAAACCAGAATTTATTTTACAAATGCTCTGAAAATGTCAATGGTCAATAAATGTCAGTTGAATGGATGGATGACTTAAATAAATGATTAAAAAAATTATCTAAATGCTGTTTTGTAGGTAGACAGGTAAGTCTAGCCAGTTGGAAGAATGGGTTGCCAAGGGAGTTAGCCTGGAATTGCCATATTTAGCTCAGTTACTACTCTTAGCAAAAAAGATTCACACCAGACTTTCAATGATTCATGCCAAAAAGTGAAGGGATTCCTTAAGAGCCCTTAAAAATTAGTATCCTATGATTCTAAGAATAAAGATGAGCAATTATTGTGGCACCCTGGAAGACAGGGCAAAATAGACTGAACCTCAGTTACATTAGGAATTTAGGTTACCTGAAGGTCAGAGAAGGGTCTTAATTCTTAAGGCTTTATGAATACTATTGAACAATAGTTTTCCTCTACTAAAAATATTTAAGGAATTTATGACAAACTTTTTGAGATGTGTTACTTCCAATTTAATACAAATGAAAGTGATCAATTAGATAAGCAGAAGATATATTTCATTTCCTCCTCCTTGCCATTAACATAGATTTATTGAGTCTTTATTATGTAAAATGTTAGGAACATGGGGAAGACCTGAGCCTGCTCCTTTCCAGAAAGTTTACAATCTAACAAGGGGACAGGGTATTAGATGTTATGATTTCATTATAATAAAATATTTACACACTTGTAATTTGCTTTATTATTACAAGTCTAACTTGTCTCAGGTGAAGCTCTTCATGGAAGTACCATCATCCCAGATTTTGGCTGCATTTTCACATCAATGATTTTTAATCTGTCTGAATATTAGAAAAATCATGGGAGTATTGAGAATGCCAATGTCTTCTACGTCCAGGCAAGATGAAGTGAGAGGGATTGGAGTTACCTTCCTACTGAAACAATCAAATGATGGACAAAATATCTGAAACAATGGTGTGCATGGCACTGGACATCAGGCAAAAAAAAAAAAAAGAGTGATCGCTCTGACATGGTAAACAAATAAAGTATTATTACTATAATTGCCCCAGCTTATTGCCTTAAGCATTTCCAGGCTACAATCTAAAGAAGAGAAATTTAGTTGGAGCCTAAGGGACTGTCTGAGTTGAGGAGAAGGAGCTGAGAGTTCAAGGACACAAAGGACAGGGTCCTAAGGAGGAGAAAGCTACATAGAAGAGGATCTCTAGAGATCAGATGGGCCCCTCAAGTATCCAGCTGAGTATGTAGGATGCATATGAGCACACTACCAAAGACTAGGGAAGGAATTATGAGAAAACATTAGAGATAAAAATACCCAGTACTCACAGAGGACAAAAATAGAAGACCTCAAGATTCACAGAGTAGGGTCTTGCCTCAGCATTGGAGAATAATTGTCCCTAGACTGAGCATTACCCAGTCCCACCTAACAAGTTGTAAAACCAAGGTCCAAAAGGATCAAACCATTTCTGAGGAATCTCATTGTGTCCAAGTATAAAGCTCAAGTACATTTGTAAGAAAACAAAAATATCTAGCACCCAAAGAGGTAAAATGCACATTGCCTGGCATCTAGAAAAGTATTACCACACATTCAAAGAAGCAGCAATATACCATCCCCCAGGACTTTGCTGGGACTCACTCTTTTGGAAAATTTTCAGGCAGTTTAATTTCCCAAGCCTCACACTTTGATCCTTGGTCACTGCCAAGTCACAGACCCTACCAGTCATCTCTCCCACACTGCTCTGAAACTTCCCCTTTCTGGCCCAACCACGGAGGCCCTCCTTCTTCCTTCTAACCCATACATTTCTTTTTTTAAAAAATATTTTATTTATGTATTTGAGAGAGAAAGAGACAAAGATAGCAAGGGAGAGCACAAGCAGGAGAGGGAGAAGCAGGCTCCCCACTAAGCAGGGAGCCCGATGGGGGGCTCCATCCTAGGACCCTGGGATTATGACCTGAGCTAAAGGCAGCTGCATAGCCAACTGAGCCACCCAGGTGCCCCTAACCCATGCATTTCTATGGTAGACAAATAATCCTACATTCTCATCCATTGCATACAACATTCCATTCATCTTTGTCTTAAAGAAGCCTGGTTCTGTCCTGGGACACTTTGTCCCTTGTACCTTCTCAAGTAGATGCTGCTCATTGTCCCACATGTGAGCTACCTCAGGGTTGGGAGAAACACTCAAAATACTCTCATTCCTTCTTGTTGCTTCCAAGACCAGTACTCCTCTACTCTTGTGAAAAATCCTTACTTTTTCTTGTGTACATGGCATCAACTAGACCATCCTTTAATACCTGCTCTAATCATCAGATAATGACATATTTTATGGAGGATTCACACTGTATCTCTAGCACTGAGAATAGTACCAAAAACACAGTAAAGTCCTCAGCAAGTATTTGTTGAAAGCAAGAACGAATGGAAGGCTAAATGAGATTCTAAGGGATGTTCCAGCAATATGCTCCTCTGGGCATAATAGTCTAGATGACTATAAGGCCATGTGCTAGAGCTGTATCACTTCAGTCCCTCACTGAATCATTGTAACTGTCATGCTGATTATGGTTCCCAAATATTGCTTCACCTGCTGTGAAACAGCAGGGTCCTGAGGGTCTTGTTTACTACACCAATCAATGACTGAAATGCTTTCGACGAGACACGTTTTCTAAAACATTTACTTCAGAGCTTATTTCTTAAAAAAAAAAGTTGCTTCCTCTGTGGAACTTGCATGTCTCCTCATTTCTGCTGATATGGTTTCCTCTTCTCAGAAGCCTAGATTGTTCAGCTCAACCATAACCATGTTGCCCTTTCTAGTTAACATACTTACAATTCCCTTTACCCCCATGTGTTTTCTACTTTCTATTTATTGTTCATTGCCTACATTATATGTGCCATTTGCAAAAGGCTTTAAATGAATAATTAAATATGAGAAATAAACGTTCCAACCACTAAAATGGGAAAAAATATTATTACTCACTCTGTATGCTTGGCCAATACCTCCATTATCAGCAATATTTTCTCCCAGTGTATTAATCCCATTGAGCTGTTAAAAAACAAAAGATGCTTAAAGGTCCTTACTTACATTTGGATTGTTAAGAAGGATCAACAATGCACTTAAGAGTGGATATATCTATTCTTCAGAAAATTAAAAATAGAAATATTATATGATCCAATAATTTCACTACTGAATATGAAAACACTAACTTGAAAAGATATATTTACTGCTGCATTACAACAGCCAAGACATGGAAGCAACTTAAGTGTCTATGGCGAGACGAATGGATAAAGAAGAAGGGAAATGTGCACACATATGCACAATGGAATATTACTCAGCCATAAAAAGGATGGAATCGTGCCATTTGAGACAAATGGATGGACCTAGAGGGTATTATGCAAGTGAAATAAGTCAGACTGAGCAAGACAAACACTGTACAGCTCCACACATAAATGGAATGAAAAAAAATGAATAAACAAAAAACAGAATCAGAACTATAAATTACAAAGAACAAACTGATGGCTGCCAGAGGGGAAGGAGCCGGGGGATAGAGAACCTGGGTGAAGAAGAGAGGGAGATATAGGCTTCCAGTCATGGAATGCATAAGTCATGGGAATAAAAGCAGAGCGTAAGGAACACAGCCAATGACATTGTAATAGTGACGTAATGGGATAGATGGCAGCTGTATTTGCAGTGAACACAGCACAATGTATATACTTGTCAGATCACTAGGTTGTATACCTGGAACTAGCATAACATTACGTATCATCTATACTCAAATAAAATAGAGCAGCAGCAGCCATAACGACAGCAACAACAGAGTAAATATACCTAAAACATTCCAAGAGAATGCTCACATACATGCTGTCCACCTGCTAGGTCCCAGGAGAAGTTTCCATACTGGTACACCATGCATTGGGATTGGTCTTTAAAATTATTTGCCGACTGTTGAGTCCACCAGTCAACGAGGTCTCCATCCTTGTTAAAATTTCTGCCTGAAATATAACGATTTAAGTAAAAGGGGAACTCATTACATCAAGAATTACACTACGGTATCTTTAATTCAAAAGGCAAGGACTGAACTATGAGTGTGTGAGAGAACACTCGACTGGACAGGTAATGGGAGGATCCGCCCCCCCCCCCTTCTCGTCCTGCATTGACGAAACCTGGACCGTGAGGGTCTGCTGTGCTGATGCACCTTAATCTGGATCCCGGCATCATACCCACGTGCTTCCCGGTAGCTCAGCCAAGGCCACCCGCTCAACCACTCCTGAAACCATGCCTTGTTTCTCTTGGATGGTTTTCATATGGACCAAGTCCGTTTAATTTGGTATTTTGAGATTGAAAAACACTATTTTTATTCTGAATTCATTTCATATCTCAAACCCCTCATAAGGCACTGTAGACTCATAGTTTCTCTCTACTTCGAGCACAAAGAATTACCATTCCTCCTGGAGCTTTCCGGCTCACCCTAAATACCTTGATCTTTCCCTTTTTTGAGCTACAGTGGTATTTGTTATATGCTATGTTTTAATACTTCAGTTTATCAGTAGTTATTAAGTAGTTGCTTATGATGTGGTGAATGAGAAAAGGGCTACGAAGACAAACTCCTTGAACTCACACCCTGATTCCACTAATTCCTAGCTTTGTAACTTCGAGTAAGTCATGCGCCTCTACTTTTTTCCATTAAAAAAATTGGAAGTGGTCTCAGTACCTACCTACTTGTAAAACTTATTATATACTTGAGTTCATAGACACGTAGTAAGTCCTTTTCAAAATTGTATCCTTCTTGTCACCTTTTCTTTATATGGTTCTAAAGTTTAGTCTAGTGAAGGCTTAATTACTTTCTATTTTTTTCTTCCTATCTTCTCTCCACTTGCAAACCAATTTTTGTCATCGCTTCAGCTATCACTTCTCTATGTATCTCGTATCTTTACTTCTATGCCTCTCAAACTTCACTGAAACTCTAAATCTCTTTTTGCCATTTGAGGCAGTGTACAAACATTTAAGTGCCCACTATTTGCAAGGCCCTGAACTAGGTAAAGGTGCAAAAAAAAAAAAAAATTCTGTCCATAAGCAGTTTAAAAGTCTTAGAGGTACCTTACTTTTTGATCTTACATCTGATTTTTAGACATGGACCCTGTGCTCTAGAAATCTAGATAGATAAGACATAAGCAACCATGAAATAAGACCACACATTACCACTGGTGTTAACAAACATCACAGTGTTTTCTCAGTGTGAATATTTGTGTCATTCTGTCAGAGTGCAAAGCACACATTGCTGAACCCCACCACTAGAAATTTCTGGTCTTCCTGAGCAACAATTTAAAACGAACACTAAGGGGGATCCCTGGGTGGCTCAGCGGTTTGGCGCCTGCCTTTGGCCGGGGGCGGTATCCTGGAGTCCTGGGATCGAGTCCCATGTCGGGCTCCTGGCATGGAGCCTGCTTCTCCCTCCTCCTGTCTCTGCCCCCCCCCCTCTATGTCTATCATAAATAAATAAATTAAAAAAAAATAAAACGAACACTAAGAGCCGGATTATTAGCCAACGATCCCCTGATGACTAAATGTGTTCATGCAATAATCAAGTATAATAACTCCATTCAGGTCTACTAGGATGTGTCTCAGCCTAAGGAAAGTGTCCACTGAACTTTACCATTGTCATCGAAGCCATGGGTGATTTCGTGTCCTATGACCATGCCGATACCCCCGTAGTTCAAGGAGTTAGACTGCTGGGCACTGAAGAAGGGGGGCTGCAGAATGCCAGCTGGGAAGACTACAAAGAAAGAAGATGGTTAAAGATGAAGTGTGGCATCCTTCAGTGATGGCAGGCCTGGGCTGGGCTTTCTGCCTGCTAAGCTATTTTCCAGTATGTCAGTTTCACTTAATTGTACACAAAAATCATCTGGGTGATGAAACAAATGCAGGTCTTTTATGATTGATGACAACAAGGAGTTCATCCCAAAGCTGCACCGTGATCTATGATTTATAATCACAATTCACTTTACAAACTTGGCTAAGATTATTTTTTGCTGTAAGGAGTTTAGAAGGAGGAGAAATCATCATCTTCATTCGGAAGGACTTTTCCCCACTGCAAATATTTGGGAGAAATGGTTATTTAATAACACAAGTATTCCTTTAAAAAAATAACACAAGTATTCCTTTTAATGTCATCTCTAACATTTTATCCATCTACAATAGCTCGTTAAACAAACAGAACTACTCCATCAAAGGCATCTCTCAATCACATTGCCGTATGTTATTTTCAACAAGGCATCTATGGCTATTTATTTCCTTGTTTTTGGTTGTTGTCCTTTTTCTTATCACCTTTATCTGCTCCAGCGCCTCAAATATCAGACGTTTGGGAGCAGGGATTTGTGTGTCCATACATACATTTGTTTGTTTATTTGTTGAGTCCATTTTTGTTTAAAAATTATCTCAAGCACCTAAAACTAGAATGGTGCCTGGAACAGAATAGTGCTTAGGAAATATGTTGAATAGGTGAATAATCAATTATGAATGGTGAGCAAATGAATTTACTATGGTGTCCTAGAGACTTTACTAAATAAATACAATTATTTTTATGACTACCCTGACATCTGGATTAACTTGCTAGCTTTCTACACTTGAATGTCACACAGACTTTAAAGTTCATGTGTCAGACATCAAAGTCATCATTTTCCCTTCTAAGCCATCACTCTCTTGACTTTATTTCTCCTAATGGCATTTGAAGGGTCTCAATCACCTGACATGAACATTTCATTTATCTTAGATAGCTTTTTAAAAATTTTTTAAATATTCATTTATTTGTTTGCTTTTTACAAAGTCTTACACAGTCTACTTAGGAAAAGACCAGGTCATGTACCTTCCTTCCAGGAGCATCTCTTCCAATTATCTCTTATGGTCTTATTGCCATCCTATCACTTCATATTACCATTCCTTGTCTTAAGAGTCACTTAATTTCCTACATGATCTTTCTACTTCTTGTCTTGCCCAACTATAACCCATCCTAAACCTAATCCATACTCCAGCCTGAATTAAAGTACAACTCTGGTCATTATCACTCCCCTGCTCAAAAGCTTTCCAAAGGGTGGTTTTGATGCTTTCTAACTAAATACAGCATCTCCTTCCCAGCCTTTGACTCCACGGTCCTCTCCTCCTCTCATAATGCTCATAACTTAACAATTTCATCTTTCATGTTTTAAAATTCTAGTACCTACTGAATTATGTTCTGTAATTTAAAAAATCTTTAGTATCAACACCTATTGCAATGTAAAACCCTTAAGGAATTGCTAAGTGGGATTCCAGGAATACAAGAGAAGGGCCTTGACCTTACGAAATCTAAGATCTAGTTTACAGAGTAGCAAATGTTGTTTTTGTTTTTTGTTTTTTAGGTGGGGTGAATGTGGCAGATCCTTGCATGGATTTCAAAGATAAATATTAGATGTTTACAGAGGAGACTTTAAAAAGATGCTGGACAATTTAAGTGCCCTCCAGAGCTTTAAAAAATCTGGAAAGTTGCCATAGCATCCAAAATGACAAAATAATTAGAACATAAATACTTCTGTCCTTGGAGAATTTTGATGAAAATTACACCTCACATGTAGCTGCCTGAGTTATCAACAGTGCCAAGAAATTATTTTTAGCTTAAGGTATTAAAATTATGTGCAGTACTTTATTAACTTAAGGTGAATACTATCTCCCACACTATGTACTTTGATTAAAATCCACCCTTTATATAAAATGCTCTTATGAAACGTGCTATCAAGACTAAACATTAACTGTAAAGATCCTACCACTTTAATTATACCCTGATATGTCATTCTTCAGGCAAGTGATAAGATTTTTATGGCTCATATTAAATACTAGTCTTCAAATTCAGCTTTGCAATTTATGATTTCTCCTTTTACACTGTCAGCCAAATCTCAATGATGATTTTCCCCTTTAGCTTATTGAGGTTACTAGTAGACTTCACAACTGTCAATAACAACCAACTACTTAGTTGTACTTTTTTTACATTCATGATTGTCAACAAGTCAGTTAATTAAGTAAGTCATTGATCCATGAAACAAAAAAAAAATGTGTTTCTCCCTACTCCCATGCCCTCCCTTCCCTGGTTTAGTTTTTTAAGGCTGCATGCAAGCAATTCAATTTCAGAAACTTTGATATAAAGTTCGATGACAGGTAAAATCAATTTGGGGTGGAAAAAAGTTCAATATTATTATTTTTTACATTAAATGGAATATCAATAGGTTTGGAAACATTTACTCTTGATTTTTAAGTCTGAAAATAAGATTCCTAAGAACATGGAGGGTAACGTTAGAAAATTTAATTATTTCAAGGTAGCTATACACCACTCAGGCTGAATATATTAAATAATCCTTGGAAGCTTTCTGGAACTCAATAGAGCAAATGTATGGGGAAAAGGAGACAGTGAATTAAATACTTTTGGATGCTTTCCTCTCCAGGAAGTTGATTTTTTTTAATTGACATAAAGTGGCAGGGGTGCATAAAACTTAGAATAGTCTGCCTATATGAGTTATAACAAAAGGTTGCTGCAATTGAATTTAAAAAAAAGAAATTATTAATATGAATAACTCCCTATATGATAGTAAAACAACTTTTTTGCCATAACATAGAAAGGCCAATCCCAGGAAAAATTGTACATAATCTAAGATATTTGTGTGAGGAAGGGAGGATCATTTATGAGACATATGTTATTTATACCAATTCTAATTCTGTAATGCATGGTATGAAAATCAAAATTTGTATATCTATGTATGTATACAGACAGGCACACATGCAAGCACACATACACACAAACACAGCCACACACTCACTTCTATCAAGAAGAAGGATGGAGGTCTGGATCTCCAACTATTTTTAGTTAAGACAATCCCCACTTTGAAGATTTAAATGAATTGTCAAAGAGAAAATGTACACATGTCAAAGATTTCTCCTCTTGCATGACACTTTCCCTTCCTCTGAACTGCTGTTATTAGCAGACAAGCATATGAAAAGACATGAACAATTTTTCAGATTTTGAATTTCTATCTGACAAATTTACCTTGAGAGTCTTTAAAAGGCCTTTTTTATTAAAAATGCTTATTGTAGCCAATTTTTGATTATTTGGAGGATAACTATTTTGTGAAAAGTTAGGCCCTTTTTTACCTTCTTTTTCCTTTTGCTGTGTGCTTCTTTGGTTTGAGGGTATTAAGTTCAAATTGAGAACATTCTCTGGTCTTTTCTGATCAGGGAATATCTAAAGTGAATCGATTTAGAGCCCACTTCAGAGTTATGGAGTAATTCAGAGCCAAACAAGGTACTGTCTTGACCTAAACTCTGTGGATCTGCTCTAGAGAGGGGCTGAAGGGATGAACATGCCAAAGTGGTCCTACAGAGGGTCCATATGGGTCTTCTTGTTGAAATGAATCAGCACCAGATCTGATAGGATCCAGGGTCCTTCCTGAGCTGGTTTAAAATGAAGCTATATCCCTTACAGTCTACCCGAATACAGAACAAAGGCCAGGCTGTCTCTATTTGCCTTGGAATTCCATTAAAAGGTCATTATCCTATTTAAGTTCACATCTAGAATGAATTAGATCTTACACTGACCGAACTACTAAATATCAAAAACAGGTCTTCAAAGTTGGGGTTCCTGCGTTGGGGTGGTTGATTAAGTATTAGACTCATGATTTTGGCTCAGGTCATGATCTCAGGGTCATGAGACTGAGCCCCACCATGCTGAGTGTGGAGCCTGCTTAAGATTCTCTCTGTCCCTACCCCTACCCCACACCTACATGATCATGTGTGCAGGCTCTTTCTTAAACAACAACAAACCCAAAAAACAAAGTGAAGGCTCTCCAGAGAAAGGCACTTCTAAGGGTCTGAATGGTTTCTAGGAATGCATTGCATTCTAAGTTGATCATTAAACAGACTCTGGTCTGAGCTTAGGTAATCATTGCAGTAGCTAGGAAATGTATTAGCTTAGACTTTGAGCAAATTGATTTTAACAGGTACACATGCCTTACTTATTGTTTACATGTTATGTAAAGAAACTTTTCTGATTACTTTATATAATGTATTTTCATGTCACGTACCAAAATCAGTTCCAGATGGATTAAAGATTTACTCCAAAAATAAAGACCATAAAAATACTAGAAGAAAATGCAGATAATTTCTTACTTCAGCTCTTCCTGTATTTAAAAGCAATTGGGGAAACCTATAATCAAATTTTAAAATAAGGGTTATAATTTCTTTTAAAGTTTGTTTTTTAGCTAGTGATAAAAATCTTGCAGTATTTTTCATCATCTTTAATTAGTAACAGAATTCAAGAAAAATGAGGTTTAGGGCAGACTTCGAGAGGTTTATTTTAGAATAATGCTGAAATTATCTTCCCTTTTGATCCTTGACTACACTTAGAAATGAAGGGCTGGACTAGGTGCACCTGGAGAAGCTGATTGTACTGTTTGTTTAGTATGTCTCTGGTAGTACTGAATCTGTTGGGTGCCTTTCAGATCCTTGGCGGGAAAAATGAGTCTACTTATGTAATACTTAAGAAAGAATTTAAAGATCTCAAGTTCTTCTCAGGAGGAGAATCAATATATTTTTGTTATATTAGGCCATTTAGTTATTCATTATATCCTTCACTCATGTATTTATTTCTACACATATTCCTATAATATCACTAATAGTGAACATATTAATTTTTTTTCTTTTTTGATTAAAAGTAGCTAAGTAAATGCAATTCCACATGGTTCAACCAAATATAACTGACTTTTCAACTTTCTAGACCATGGGAGTTGTCTAGAAAAATAGGTGATACAAATCAGGACCATCCCCACTAGAGTCAGCATACAGAATTGCCTGGAGAACTGGATATCTGCAAAGCTGGTTCTTGGAACCTTAAACCTCTTTAAGTTGCTGATGCTTAGAGAGTCTTAAAGTCAATATGACTTTATGAAGCTGTAAGAGATGTTTAAAAAGTATTTAGAAATAAAATAAAAGCACTTAGACATAAATAAGATAAACCACTTAGCCACAAATGAGAACATTGCAAAAGAAAGAAAACCACTTAGTGTAATTTGTACTAACTTAAAATTTGCTATTATAGTGAAAAGAGGTACATGGATGCATTTACTTTCAAGGAGTATATTCAATAAATCAATAACTCAGCCTCAGCTGTGCTTTTATGGGAACACTATAAATTGGTCATGCAATTCACTGTAAGCTGGTAACAAAGGGAAATATTCAAGAATTATTTAGGAATAGGCCTTACCTATCTGATTTCTGCCTGAAGAATAAAATGCATTGACTACAGCTGCTCCGCTTATCCACCTATGGAAAACATAAGAACTCGTTACAAATTATACTCTTATTATTTGATTCAATCTGCTCACCACAATACAAACAGTATTACTATTCCAGGATGAATATTAACTTTCTGTTTGAAATATGATAAACAAATTAAAATTAGCTCACTATGTGAGACATCTCACTTGAAAGTATTTCTACTTCTTGAAGAATCAGAATATATCCAGGTCTGCAATCCGTTACTTCGCTTGTACAAAACCTATTCAGATGTATCTTTCTGGAATTGCAATGGATTAATATTATATTGAAGTATGTTTACCTTTGTGTTCCTAATACTACTAAATATACCAACAATTCTGGAGCAGGTGACAATACTGAAGTACAAGTTGTCAAAGCTTTAGATTCATGTATATTTAAATTTTAAAAAAATTTCCTAGTTTATTTTAACACTTATATACCTTTTGTCAGGTAGTTTCAGGTAATCTGCCTCTGATTACTGTCATCTAAAACTATTTCTTGGGATCCCTGGGTGGCGCAGCGGTTTGGCGCCTGCCTTTGGCCCAGGGCGCGATCCTGGAGACCCGGGATCGAATCCCACGTCGGGCTCCCGGTGCATGGGGCCTGCTTCTCCCTCTGCCTGTGTCTCTGCCTCTCTCTCTCTCTCTCTGTGACTATCATAAATAAATAAAAATTAAAAAAAATTATAAAAAAAATAAATAAATAAAAATTAAAAAAAATAAAACTATTTCTTTAAATGCAGCAGCATTCCAGCTTAAGTGATCAAAGGTATGCTTTCTTATGACCACTACAAAATGAAATCCAGGTGGTTCTTTAAGTAGATTTGTCTGTCTGTCTGTGGCATACCATGACTTAGTCTCTGTATAGAATTTGGAGATTCCATAAATACAATTCCTGACTTCAGAAGACTAATTTAGTTAAAGATGAAAAAGCATAAATACTATAAGACTAAACGAGAAAATGGGGAAAAAAATGGTTCCCAGGCAATAGTTTGAGGGTAGTAGTAAGCTAAATAGGTGCCAACATTCCCATATCTTTCTGCTCAGATGTTATGATGACAGCATAACAATAATCATTGTTGGAATATTAGTCAGCTTTAAAAAAGAATGAGATCATGATAGAGAGAATTATGCTAAGTGAAAGATGCCAGGCAAAGAAAGACAAATATGAAATATGATTTCACTTTTATGTGAAATCTAAAAAACAAAACAAATGAACAAACAAAAAGCAAAAACATACTCATAAATACAAAGAATGAACTAATGATTGCTAGAGAGGAGGGGTGCAATGGGTGAAGCAGAGTGGGAGTTACAGACCAGTTATGGAATGAGTAAGTCACAAGGGTGAAAAGTACAGCATAGGGAGGACAGTCAATGGTATTATAATAGAATTGTATGGTGACGGATGGTGGCTGCACTTGTGGTGAACACAGCAAAATGTAGAGAGTTGTGGAATCACTCTGTTGTCCACCTGAAGCTGATGTAACACTGTATGTCAACTATACTTCAATAAAATAAAAAAAACAAAATCATGGTTAAGTACTTTTTTTTGCAACAAGAGTAATATCCCCCCTATCTTAATAGACCATTACATAAACCTTTATACAGTCATTGATAAATGGACAATGCTTGACTTCAAATAACCTTTCAAACATCAGCAAACATGCATACACTTGAGAACATCCTATATTATTAGCTAACGGCCTCACTGTAGTTATACCACTTTCAGGGCAACAATTAGTGGGCAATTATTATCCTACTCATGGAAGGAGTTTACAGTAATTAGTACAATGGGGTTAAATCAGAACTGTTTCCAGACCCTGCTTTGCAAGGTAAGCAGTACAAAGTCAGCTGCCCAAATCAGCATTTTAGCTACAATTTCAGTAACTATTGTGGGATGTCAGATGGGAGTCCTATTTTGATCTCTTAAAAGGAACTGAGAGAGGACCATATCTAAAAACTGTCTGATAAATTCTAATTAAGTATGGGTTTTATCTCCAATAACATGACTAAGACATTCATATAAAAAATTGGGGAATTAAAAAAAAATCTAGAAAACATCTCCGTAACTTTTTCTTTAGAAAGAAATTCAGTTTGAAGACACGAGGGAGATTTAGTTTGGTGTCATTGTCATTTTAAGCAGAGAAAACCTTTTTCAAACAAGATGGTGTGACTGATATATCAGTTTGTCCTAAGTTCATCACCGTGGAGTCATCAGTATTTTAATTTCTTGCAGGTTGAGGATTAGAAGCACAATAGTTGTATTTATTTTAACTCAGCTCCACTTGATTCCCACATGATTTGTGACAACTCACAAAAAGAACACGCAAACCCAGGTGTGTTAAGACTAAAATCAAGAGATCGGGAACTATATAAAACAAGTAGATTTTGTCTGCATGACCAAAAAGTATTACAAAAGGAAATACTTACATAAGTAAATATCATGATCAGGAAAAATGATTTATCAGGACCATGTTTACATATATTCACATAGCTATTACGACTTAGGGTTCAAATATGGTTCTAAGGTGTCTGGCAGGAGGGGCAAAATGGAAAATGTGCTCACACTACCCCTGAGGAGAAACACCATTCCTTACAGTGACTCTTCAGGAAAGCGTTCCTGTTGTGTCCTCAACATTTTGAAAACAAATATGGCAGGAGATTTCATGTATAAATAGCTTAATATGATTAATTTTAATTGTCATAAAATTGATTTGCTTCCAGGTCTCTGTTGTTCTAAGGTTCACTTTCTCAGTTATGAACTGATTTAGTGACAGCATATGCTGCATGGACTTTTACAGGTAATCACAAATAATATATAAATTGTTTGGTTCTGAACTCAGGCACATGCCACAAATGAAAGACAAAATGTGCCCATCCAAAACGTTTTCTTAAAACAAGTATAGTACAGAGGGGAGGAGTTAGATACACGACACTAATGTTTCAGGTGGCAACAAAACTTGAAAGCAGGGCATAGATGAAGTTGATAAACCCTTCTCATGTTTATTCCTTTTGTAAAAATAAATGTCATACCTTTGTTTAGTGCTTTTCTGCTCTTCTGTTATATTACTTTGAGGTGCTTCAGATTGCTTTTGATTCCTGTTTATAACTCCAGGAGGGAGTGTTTTACATATTAAAATGTCCACAGTGAATTACACTTTCTTTCAAGAAAAATAGATAGCTATTTATGACCACAGAACTCTCAAATAATACTGGAATTATGGTGGTTAGTTTCACAGAGCACTAGTACACTGTAGTGTTTGCCGTTTCTTCCTTGAGAACTTTCACGATGCATCATTAGACCCCCCTGGGGTGATTACTCAGATTCAAAAGCACAGGGCATACTGTTCCTGGGAATGACAGGAACTTGAAGTACTATGATTGAATCATTACACCTTTTTATTTTTTTCAAAAGATTTATTTATTTGAGAGAGAGTACGTGTGCACCTGGGGGAGGGAGGGGCAAAGAGAGAAGGAGATAGAGAATCCTTAAGCAGACTCCCCGCTGAGTGGGGAGCCTGATGCAGGGCTCGATCCAGGGCTTGATCACGGGACCCTGAGATCACGACCTGAGCCAAAACCAAGAGCTGGCCACTTAACTGAGTGATCCATTCAGGCACTCTTGGATCATTACATCTTAAATAAAATGATGATAACAGCTCCAGGTTTAATGGTCAGTCATGAACTATCTCACTATGTTAACGTAAAGTTAGGGCAAAGAAAATATTTTTCAAGTCAAATGGTGACGTAACAAAACCTATATATTGTTTTGATTTGGATGCAGCCTCAAAGTTTCAGGAAAAGCTTCCATTTATGGAACACAGTAAATTTGATGCTGAAGAGCAACACAGAAAAGAGAAAAAGCACAACAGAAGAGAAAAAACCAAATGGTGGTGATTCTTGCCCTAAAATAATGGAGAGTGCAGGTTACCTGAAAATACCTTTCAAGTCCAGCTGGAGGCCAGACACTAGCAGCCACCTGGAGCAGGTGTAGGCCCTGAGAGATGAAGTAGTATCCTGCTCTTTGATTTTTCTTCCAGCCTCCAATGGTCTCTGTGTGTAAGAGTTCGTGTGTGTGTGTGTGTGTGGGGGGGGGTATTCAGTGAAGAGTAGGAAAGCAAGAAAGAGGAATTTTTTTTTTTTTTTTAATTTTGGAGTCATCATTTTCTCAAGTAAACTTATTCTTGTTTGGGGTCATTCAACAGAACAGAAAGAAGGGCCGCTCTAAGCAGCACGGCCCTCGAAGCTGAACTAGCAGGGTGGATGGGAAAGATGACTGAGACGCCCTTGAGAGGGGCACCAGGTGTTTCTCCTCTATCTCTTATTACCCTGAAGAACCCAGGCGGTGAGGCAATGAATGCACAAAGACATCATTTTTATAGCAGGGAAGAAAGGCAGAAGTCAACAGCCTGATCCTGCTGCCTTTTGGGATGTAATAAATCCACTGGATTGCAAAAGCACCTGGAGTGAAACTCCTCTTTCACCCACTCATGTGTAACTTTCAAACTTAAAACAACAAAATTGTTAACACCTCCTTCCCTGGAAGTGTTCACTTTCCCAGCATCTTGTGATCCCAGAGCAACTCCTTTAAAGCCAGTAGTACAAAACAGTGATTTTCTCTATCTTCCTCAAGTACTCAAGGAAGGAGAATTCTCATTTTGCAACTGCAATAACCACCAGAACCCTTTACATTTATTAACATTCTCTCACCAAGACTTCTGAGTTTCCTATATGCCTTCATTCCTCTTTCAAACCAGTCATATAGGAGAGATGACATCTCCAGTTTGCGGGTGTAGAAACGAGGCAGGCTTTTCTGACCTTTTCCTGATAGTCTTACAAACTGAGCGACACAACTCAGAAAGGAAAATGTGAATGAAGGAGAAAGAGGGGCCTCTCCTCTTCCATTCCAATCCCCCACCCCTGAGCTGTTGATCTGTACGGTATATAAAATTTCAGTTATTACGACGAATACCATTTCCTTGCCAAACTCTAAAAAATGCAAGTGCTCATTTTTATTTACTTATCTTCAACACACAAAACTCACTTTTACTCATATATACTAGCAATGAACAATCCAAGAGTGAATTAAGAAAACAACGCCATCTACAATCCTACCAGAAGAATAAAACATTTAGGCATCAATTTAACGGAAGAAGCACAGGATGTGTATGCTGGAAACAACAAAATGCGATTGAAAGGAATTAAGTAAGACTTAAAAACATGGAAAAGATATACCACTTTCATGGATCAGAAAACTTAATTTTTTGAGATATAATTAACATATGACATTAGATTAGTTTCAGGTATGTAATACAATGCTTCGATATTTGTATACACTGCAAAATGACCATCACTTCAATAAATCGAATTGCCATCTGTCAGCATACAAAGTTATGAAAAAAATTTTTTTCATCTATTTTTGATGACTTTTATTCTCTCAGCAACTTTCATATATGCACAACACATGACTGACTATAATCAGCAATGCTGTGCATTACATCCCCAGGACTAATTATTTTAAAACTAGATGTTTGTACCTCTGATCCCCTTTACCTCTATTACATATTTAATTGGATTCTGTATATATATATATATATATATATATATACACACACAGAATATACAAACATATATAAATATATATATACAGAAATACAAACAACATATATGTCAACATTTATATATATATATAAACAATTATATACACATGTGTGTATACATATATATACACACACATACACACATATATATATACATGTGTATATAATTGTTTATATATCTCAAATATATTCTCCCATTTAGTAGGGGACTTTTTTTGTGTTTATGGTTTCCTTTGCTCTTTCCTTTGCAGAAGGCTTTTAGTTTGATGTAGTCCCACTCGTTTATTTTTGCTTTTGATGTCTTTGCTTTTGGAGTCAGATCCAAGGAAATCATTCCCAAGACCAATGTCAAGGAGCTTACTCTCTAAGTTTTTTTCAAGGGTTTTATGTTTTCAGGTCTTATATTCATGTCTTTCATCTATTTTGAGGTAATTTTTGTGTATGGTGTATTTCTCTAGTTTCATTCCTTTGCATGTGGCCATTGAATTTTCCCAACACAATTTATTGAAGAGATTGTCTTTTCCCAGTATATTCTTGCCTCTTTGGTCATAAATTAACTACCATATTATATGTGTGGAGCTATTTCTGGGCTCCCTGTGTGTACCATTGATCTATATATCTGTTCTTAAGCTAATACTATACATTTTTTTTATTACTATTGCTTTGTAATACAGTTTGATATTAGGGAGCACGAAGCCTCCAGCTTTTATCTTCTATCTCAAGATTGTTTTGGCTATTTGGGATCTCTTGTGTTTTCCACACAAATTTTAGGATTGTTTATTCTGTTTCTGTGAAAAATACCTTTGGAATTTTGATAGGGATTGCACTGAACCAGTGGATTGCTTTGGTAATATGGACATCTTAGCACTATTAATTCTTCCAATCCAGGAGCATAGAATATCTTTCCATTTATTTTTGTCTTCCTCAATTTCTGTCATCCATGTCTTTTCAGTGTGCAGGTCTTTCACTTCCATTTTTCTCCTGAGGTTGTTTGAACATCTTTACAACAATTACTTTTAACTAGAGATAAATTACTAATCTCCGTTTCACTAAGATTTTTTTTTCCCTGAGGTTTTAACTTGTTCTTTCACTTAGAACATATTCCTCTGATTTCTCTTTTTGTTTGTTTCTATGAAAAGAGTGGACTTGTGGAAGAGAGGAGTCTTATCTTTCAACTTTGTCCTAGGTCTCTGTTGTCTCTCAACCTTTGTAATTGTCAAAACAACATGATTTATTCTTCGTAGGTCCCAGTTGTTGAGGGTGTGCCAAGACTTGTCAGTGCTTCAAAAGGAGGAATCTCATTTAGTACCCAGGTTCAGGTTGATTGGAAGACCCTCAGGCAGCAAATTCTAAAGTGTGTAAGTATATGTAATTTTGAGGGACTACAATTGTAAACCCTACTGGCCTCTAGACCAAGTGATCGGCAGGTGTCTCCGGGTTATAGCTATTAAAACTGGGACTTCAGAAGAGTGTATAAGCTCCTTTTTGGTAGGTACTGGAGAGATGTAGTAAGGCTGTGGGAGAGCACAAGGATAGTGTCCCCCAGCCTGCATTCTCTGAAAGCACCTCCAGAGCCTCTAGATTTGTGGTAAACCTGAAGTCGGCCCCTCAGACTGAAGCTCTAGGACAAGCAAATGGGTCTTTCTCACAGAAATACTGGAAGTGATTTTCAGTCTGCTGTGTAGTGCCCTGAGGGTGGCTGCCTGCCAAAACCCATCTCTCAAATTGTTACAGCCTATGGAATTCAGGAACACAAGCCCCTTGACCACCAGAGCCAGGAAATTAAGCAAAACCCCCCATGTATACTGCGTGTGCTCATTGATTTCAGCAAGGCACCAGAATAGCACAGAGCTGAGGCACTTTTGCGTACGTTCTCAAGGTAGAGAGAAAGCAAAATTGGCACCCACCCACCCCTCCATCCCTGCAGAGTCCCAACAGGCTCATGCCCTCTGACAGATGCATTGAGATCAGCGAATGAATTTCCTTCACATATAGTCCAGGCCCTTTTCAAACTGTTGCTTTTGTGCTGGTCCCTGGAATGAACTGAGTCTTCAAGCAAGCCCGTCAAGAGAATTATCCCAGTTCCCTCTGGCCCTTTGGGTCTCTTGGATTTAAATCGTATTAGTTTTCACAGCCAACATCTCTCCATTACAGGTCCTACAGGTTGGGGCGCCTAATGTGGGGAACAAACTCCTCACTCCTCAGGAAGAAGCTCTGGATTTATGAAATCCTTACTGACTCTGGGTCACTGTACCAAGAATGGGGTTTTTTGGCCACACCACCTATCTGTTTCTCCCATCCATCTCCATTTGGCCATTTTACTGTTTGTCATGAGGAAACTGCCCAGCTGTTTTTCAGGTCTTTATCAAAGGGAATTGTTCCCTACGTAGCTGTAGATTCAATGTGTCCATGGAAAGAGGTGGGTTCAAGATCTTCCGGGGCCACCACTGGCCCTTTGAAAGTGCTCCATCTAAAATTGCTTCACGCTCAGGTTTCCCCCTTACCCTAACACACTCGAGGATGCTGACTTTGCCACTACATGAAGTCATTCTAGAAGACCCATCATGACCAGACTATAACAACAGCTGCTATTTGATGAGCACCTGAGTTCTAAGACAGGCACATTATACAAAAATACAACCCCACAAGGCAAAAATAGATGCTATTTTCCTCAGTTTATAAAGGAACCACTGAAGCTCAGAGATACGCAGGTTGTCTAAGTTTATACAGTAAATGGCAGAGCAGGAATCTTAACCCGGGGCCGCCCACTCTGTCTAACTCCCACTTTCCACCATCCACCCATCCCTTCTGACTGCAAAGCACAAGCTCTTTCCACTGTTCCACTAAGTGCAAAATTTTTACCCGAAGGTAAAAAAAGCACAGTAGGACCAAAGAGCCCCTTTAAACTATTCATTGTGGTTGCATAAGAGTTGTTAACAAACTGAAGTACTCTGAGTGACTCATCCGATTACCTGAGATAAGAGAGCCAGGACTCCTATTCTGACGTGAAATTGGGAAAATCCACTTCTCTTTCAACCAAAAGCAATAGAAATCACTAACCTGTGTGATATATCAAATTCAGAGAAATTCCCAAACTGGGAATATATAGGTGGGTGGATCATTTCTGTCAGAATTTTCTTTTGGTGACTTTTTTCCTGATTTAGAATAATCTTGGGAATCTTTCAGGAAAAAAACTGAAACTTCTATCATCCCATATAACCCTTAGCAATGACATAACTTGACAGGATTGTCTGTCTAGCTCATTAGACAGTAGCTCCAGGAAAGCAGTGATTGTTCCTTTTTTTTTTTAATTGTAGTAAGAGCACTTATCAGAAGATCTATCTTTTTAACACATTTTACCACACTGAAGTATACATTATTGTAAACTATGGGTATGATGCCGTACAGAAGATCTCTAAAGGTTATCGATCTTGCTTAACTCAAACTCTACACCTGCTGATTAATAATTGCTTAAGAACCCCTCACCTCCAGTCCCTGCTAATCATAATTCCATTCTTTGATTTTATGAATTGGCTATTTTAGATACCTCATATAAAGTAGAATCATGCAGCATTTGTTTTTCTCTTTCTGGCTTATTTCACTTAGCATAACATCTTCACATTCATTCATCCAGGTTGGTGCATATTGCAAGATGTCCTCCTCTTTAAACGTTAAATGGTATTTCATTGTTTGTGTACACCACCTTTTCTTTATTCATCCATCTGTCAGTGGAAACAGGTTGTTTCCACATCTTAGCTGTTGAGAATGGTGCTGCAATGAACATGGGAGTGCAAATATCCTTTAGGAATCCTGATTTCAATTCTTTTGGATATTGGATATTGGATTTATATTCTAAATATAAATGTATATTTAGAAGTGGGCTTGCTGGATCACATGGTAGTTCTATTTCGAATTTTTTGAGGAACGTCCATACTGTTTTCCGTAGCAGCTGCACCATTTTGCATTCCTCCCAATGGTGTGCGGGGTCTCCAATTTCTCTATATCCTTTACCAATACTCGCTGTCTTGTCTTGTTTGTTTGATAATAACCATCCTGACAGCACTGATGTGTTAGCTTATTGTGGTTTTGATCTGCATTTCCCTGATGATTAGTGATGCTGAGCATCTTTACATGTGTCTTTTGGCCATTTGTATGTCTTCTTTGGAGAAATGTCTATTCAAGCCCTTAGCTCATTTTTTTTTAAAGATCTTATTTATTTATTCATGAGAGACACATACACAGAGGGGGTGTGGGGGGAAGAGACAGGCAGAGGGAGAAGCAGGCTCCATGCAGGGAGCCCACCGTGGGACTCAATCCCAGGTCTCCAGGATAATGCCCTGGGCTGAAGGGGGCGCTAAACCGCTGAGCCACCGGGGCTGCCCCCTTAGCTCATTTTTAAATTGGCTTATTACTTTTGTTGTTGTTGCTATTGAGTTTTAGAAATTCCTTATATATTTTGAAGATTAACTCCGTATCAGAAATATGATTTAGCAATATTTTCTCCCACTTCATAGGTTGCTTTTTCATTCTGTTGATTATTTCCTTTGTCCTTTGCTGTGTAGGAACTTTTTAGTTTGATATAGTGTCACTTGTTTATTTCCTGTTTTGTTCTCAATTTTATCTCTAGGATTTAGAACAGTGTTGGGAACATGATAGGCACTCAGTACGTATCAATGGGTCCTCTAAGCTCCAAGAGACATGACCGTTTCATCCTGGGACTCTGGGAGTGGGGAAAGGCACTAGACTTTGGTAAAGCACTGCTACTATGCAGGCTGTAGAGAGCCAGGCCACCAAGAACCATGCACCAACTGAATGCCATCCCCTCAAGTTTGTACACTAGGGTGAAAGTTCCAGAATTCTTCTGCAAAATTCTCCTAGTTTAAAACTTCAACCTTTAGGGGATTCCTGGGCAGCTCAGCAATTTAGAGCCTGCCTTCCACCCAGGGGTGATCCCGGGGTCCCAGGATTGATTCCCACATTGGGCTCCCTGCATAGAGCCTGCTTCTCCCTCTGCCTGTCTCTGCCTCACTCTCTCTGTGTCTCTCATGAATAAGTAAACAAAATCTTAAAAAAAACCAAACTTCAACCTTTAAATTATTTAACTCTCCTATTTCCCCTTCCTCTCTAAAAATAAAACAAAACAAAAATAAAATCTTCCTTGGATGCTAATTAAAAAGCAGAAATGCTTTTACCCTTATCATGAGGAGCACTAACAACTGTATAGAATTGTTGAATCACTATATTATGTGGCCTGAAACTAATATAACACTGTATATGTTAACTACACTGGAATTAAAATAAAATAAAATAAAATTTTTAATTTAAAAAAAAGCAGAAATATTTTTTTACTGATAAAATGTATTTTTCTCACAGCCCCAAAACACACTGGAAAAGCACAAAGCCTGTTGGTTTAACGGGGTCATAAAAGATGGAAAGCTAACATTTTCATCTATTATAGCATCTGTAGAACATGAGTGTTCCAAAGCAGATACCACCATGGGGAACTAGAATGATCTGTCCAAGTCTGGTCTCTGTTATTCTGTCTTTCTGGGTCAGTAATACTTGATAAGCCAAATAATCTTTTTTTTTGTAAACCTTCCCCCTATACCTATGCTTCTGGAGACTCATTTGTGTGTCAAGTCTCCAGCCCTCTGCACCTCTCAAGTGTCCACCCTGGACAGTTCTTGTCAACTGACCTCTGTGCCACCCTATTTCCCCAACCATATAGAATAGGATAGCCCTGCATACTATTTTTCTTTTGATAATCGAGCTCACTGATGCAGGACCTCAGAGAAAGAAGACTGGCTCTAGAGATATCATCCGAAGGGATATTTTAGAAAGAAGTGAGGTGCTTCCTTACCTCTGAATAGTATGTTCCTTTTCTCTCGAGTCACTGGATGTGGAGAAGCCAAGGAGGAAAACTTGGCTTTTAGCAAAACTTCCCAGTTAGGGCATAGAATTTTAATGCTGGAAAGAACCTAAGGGATGTTACAGAGTCTAAATCAACCTGCTCATTCTATAAGAAAAGAAGCTACTTGCCTTTTAAAAGGCCATGGGTAGTAAATGACAGCATTGGGACCCCGAGAGAGGTGATTCACCGCAGTGGCAAAACTACGGTGTCACTTCACGGGGTACCCATTCATTGGCTTATTATTTTTGTTGTTGTTGTTATTGAGTTTTAGAAGTTCCTTATATAGTTTGAAGACTAACCCCTTAGCCGAAATCTGATTTGCTCCCTGCGATTTTTGGTGGTGTTGGCTTCTCAGGAAAAACCCCCCAGAGCCTCAGCTGTCGGGCTGTGGGCCTCAGGAGTCCGCTTGTTTCAGGGATCGCCACCACCCAATTAGCTCAGATCAGGAAACAACAGTGGGCTTGAAGGAATAAAGGAGAAGACAAGTGAACCAACCGTTTTGTTGTGTTTTGATTCTGGTGACTCCTCTGATCACATCAATATTAATTTAAATACTGACTTCTTGTTTCCGGAGAACATTTCATTAGAAAGTAAAGGTCTAATTGTCGTTTTAAAAAGGTGCCATCTTTGTCATAGCACCAACCACACTCTGCCTTTTATCAGATTTAATTGTTACTCACTTGCTCCTTTCCCCCAGATTGTGAGCTCCTGGAGGCGGGGCCACATGTTATTCATCTGTACACTCTACAGTGTTTAGCACTGTGCTCTGCACATGGCAGCCGCTCAATAAAATGCTTATTGAACTGGTTCCTGTCAATGTCTCTGTGTTTTAATTTTGATGCATAACAGCGGGAAGAATAACAGCAATGAAATAAGTCTTTGTAGTTTCCGGTAAGTAACTCCGCGGCTCAGCGGTCATGATCTACAAATACTCCCCATCACAATCATATCATGGAAAGTTCTGTCCCGAGAAGCTAACAGAATAACATCAAGTATAAAAAAACAAGAAAGGGGATTCTTTTTTTGTTGTTCTTGTACATTTTTTTCTTTTTGGAGTTTTTGTGTTGTATTGACTCTAAGTGAATAATCATGTTACTGGAAGTAAATTACTATAGATCATATCTAAGTAATTTTGCCAATGGATATTACATCCTCACTTCAGCACTACTATTATCTGATAACATGACATATTTGAAATTCTTTACAGACGGGCACCAAAAGCCCAGAGAACATAATGTTTGAGCTAATTCTGGGAACACTACGCACTCAGAAACCACATGAACCAAGCTTTTTAAATTTAAATCGCTGCCCTTTGCAGTCGTCAGCTGCTCAAATGGGCAGAAGGCCCTTTGAGTGAAATGATTACATCAGGTGTATCACATACAGACTTTCTGACTGTCTCAATTTCTTGAATCTGTTCAACAGGAAGAGCAGCAGGTGCATAACTGGTGAAGGTGCATAACTTTACCAACCATGATGGTGAAATGGTTGGATGTGATGATTTTTACCTTGGCAACTTAGTTAACCTCATCAGCATGATCACAAACTAGCTATTGTATCCTTTATGAACCCCATAAACACTGAGGAAGGGTCTACATTCCGTTCATCATGATTCAAGCTCTGGTGACACAAGCACTTGGTTTCTGCTTCCAACAAGAGCTAGTGCAGGCGCGAGGTGAAGAGAAAAATGCAAGGGGGTGCTATGATTAAGAAGTGACATCCCAGTTGAGCCCAACAATCTGTAGATTTCCTTTAAATGGACAAGGGCAGAAAGGGTGGTCCAAGGTAAGGGACAAGGAGGAAGAAAAAATGGAGCAGTGACTTAAAGTACTTCCTGTGGCTGGAGCTCTGGGCAACACTGTGGGGTAGGATGAATCTAAAGGAATTCTGGAGAGCTAGGGGGAGGAATGCAGAGCCCTGTACCTGTTTCATGAGACAGGTAACAGGGATATACTGAAAGGTTTTCATTGGGAAATAATAAGACTCAATCTGTGTCTTTAAAAAAATCTCTAGGGCCACAGTATGGAGAATAAGCTGAAGGAAAGTAAGATGTTCGGTGATAAGATTAGGAAAAAATTTGTAATAACTCTGGTGAACAATGAGACATGTTTGAATTTAGCCAGTGACAGTGGAGATGGTAAGACGGAGAGCCTCTCACAATACCTATATAATATTTAATTAGCAGGTGGTGGATATAAAGGTCTTTTTTTTTTTTTGAATGGGGATTTGAAGTAAGTATCACTATAGATGTCAGAGATGAGAGAAAGGGCTCAGTCTAGGATGATGAGTTCCTGATTTATGTCTTGATAGATATAAGGTGAAAGTTGCTGAAAGATACAGGGAAATAGGAGGATATGGGGAGAAAGATGATCAATTTTTTGCCCAAAATGACAAATGCTGTGTTTGTAGGGTCAATGGACCACTTACACAGAAGTGTTCCCTTTGTGTTTGAACATAGACATTTGTGTTTGAAGCTCAGCAAACAAATCTGGGCCAGGTACAAATAGTCTGTGGTCATGATGGTAGAAGGTGTCAAGAAGCATACACGTTTGCCCAGTGAGGAAAAAAAAAAAAAGGTCCAGAAGTTAATTATTTGGTTAATTGACTGAATTAATTTAAAGTAATTGCTGCCTTGAAATCTTAATGCATCATTTTTCTACAATACCCTACAATGTAAACTTTACATAATCAATAGTTTTTCTAATCTTTGTCCCATCATTTGTGGGTATGGACACCTATTTCTCCTGCAAGACCATGAGGGCGAGGACCTGAGCATCTGAAAATATAATTCTCTGAGAGGTAACTACAAATTATGAGAACAAAGTACAAGCGGTGGAGGTTATCTGCCTGGACAAGACACAGTGAGGATTTAAACTCGGTTCTACAGAAAAAAGTTAAGGAAAACATAGTGGCTTCATCGCTGTTAGCCAGGTCCCAAACAGGCCCAAAACCGTCACTACAAGAAACCTCAAAAAATACAAGAAAACTGTACAGTCCTGAGGATTTGATGCGATCACTGTCAAAAGTGCTTCCGGCAGTTAGGAAAACAAAAACTAAATTTTAAACCTAAATTGTCAAATTAAAGCATCACCCTTTAAAAAACAAAAGGTCACAAGATTAAAAACGAACAGTATCATTAATAAAAAGGAGCAAACACCAACTGGGGGGCTTTCAGTTAAAGTTGGGGGGGTGGTAATGAAAGAGGATGCCAGCACCTGGGTCCCCACCCATGGGAAGTCCATCACAGGCAGGGGTGGTGAAGTGGAGGCCTCGGTACTATTTCTAGTGCTCCCCGGGCGACTGGAATGTGCAGCCAGAGTTTAGAGCTCTTGTGCTCAACCCACAGGCAGAAGAAGGGGAAGGAAGAGAAACTAGCCTGGCATGGCTGGGAAGGCCAACAAGCCATATTGCACTTGTGATTGACTATCAAGAAGCTCATGAGAAGGACTCAAAAAGTTCTACTGAGCTTTGCATGCTACTGATGAAATGTTCATTAAAATGCTGTAGGGGGGCCTGGGAGGCTCACTCACGCAAGCGTCTGCCTTCAACTCAGGTCATGATCTCAGGGATCTGGGATCGAGCCCCATGTCGGGCTCCCCGCTCAGCGGGGAGTCTGCTTCTCCCTCTCATTCTCCCTCTGCCCCTCCCCCCCCCCCCCGCTTGTGCTATCGCTCTCTCTCACACACACATAATATCTTGAAAAAAAAAAGTCGTACACAGCGCTCACTTGTGATTATGGTAAGGCAAGAGGACGCAGGAGAAAATCAACACATATGATGAAAGGGAATGAAAAACGCACAGTATATTATAAAATGATTCTAGAACTTGGGACTACATTAACTTCAAAAGAAAACATCAAGTAATAATTCAAGCACTATTTTTAAAATTACGAAACATTCGTCTGGTGTCACATGGGTGCAGGTGATCTTAGCTGTTTTCAGAGACACTGTCTGACAATATTTCTCTGTAGATATTTCACACAGTACAGAGAATTATTAAATGTAAGCATATGCATTTTTAAAGAGATGAAAATATTCAAACTTGTAAGAAACTTCTCAGATGGTAAACTTACCTACTGAATATTCCCTTTTTTTTTAGATTTTATTTTATTATTTATTCATGAGAAACACACAGAGAGAGAGAGAGGCAGAGACACAGGCAGAAGGAGAAGCAGGCTCCATGCAGGGAGCCCGATGTGGGACTTGATCCTGGGATCCCAGGATCACGCCCTGGGCTGAAGGCGACGCTAAACCCACTGGGCCACTCAGGGACCCTCCTGAATATTTTTTGATGACTTTTTGTGGGTTTCTAGACATAGGATTTCACAACTGATTCTAACACAAACCTACGCACCCATTGGCCTCCTTCCTTTGCTAGCTAGGACACTGCACGTTCTCTGGCACTGGCAGCCCTGTTTTCAGAACCAGACAATATGACATTTGCCACAGTACAGACCCTCAGGTCAGCCAAAGAAATCAGCCTCTCTTTCAGGGCACCTGACGTGTTCAAAATGCTCTGTAGGGATTGAAATGTATTCGCATTGTCATTTAGGAGTTTTGTCCAACCTGTACTTGGTTTCTCCGAGAACAGAACAGCCTGTCATCAGGCAGTCCCACATCACTTTGAGCCTTTCCTGGCACATTTCCTTCCTGGTGGTAGAGTGTACTATAGCGCATCTTTCTTACCCTCTGCTGTTGTAATGTGATATAATCAAAGCTCACCCTCAATTCTCCTAGTTCCCAATGACCAATGGACTTAGTATTCTAAAATATTAATTTAATAAATGAATAAATGAAAGAATAAATGATTGCATGAATAACCCAAGCACCTCACTGTCCTGTTACTTTGTCCGTTAACACACAAATCATGTTAGTACATTTATTTTCATTTGCTCACTCATTCATTAGTTCACTTTTAACTACAAACCTTCTTTTTTTTAATTGCCAACATATAGCATAACACCCAGTGCTCATCCCATCAGGTGCTCCCCTCAGTGCCTGTCACCCACTCACCCCCACCCCCCGCCCACCTCCCTTTCCACCACCCCTTGTTCCTTTCCCAGAGTTAGGAGTCTCTCATGGGCAGTCTCCCTCTCTGTTATTTCCCACTCATTTTTTCTCCTTTCCCCTTTATTCCCTTTCACTATTTTTTATATTCCCCAAATGAATGAGACCATATAATAACTATAAACCTTCTATCTATTCGGCACTGTGCTGAACAGTCAAAAAAAAAAAAATAGCCCCTGTTCTCTTGGAGCTAAGAGCCTAGCATGAAAAAGTCAACATAAGCAGTTCTAGGGATCTAAGTGCACAAATACACGTCGGTAAATACGTTAGCCACACCCACTTAGTTGAAAACTGAAGACTGAATGGATGTTAAGGCTAAGATGAAGCACTAATGCCACTAATAAGCAGAGATTCAGAGCACGTGAAGGTGACCCTCATTATCTCCTATTTGGCTGCCACAAGGTTGAGGGAAGTGTTACGGGGCAGTCTAGGAAGAGGATGGAGCTCTGGGATGACTGGCCCACAGAAAACAGGTGACGCTGAGGGCACAAGGCCATTCTGAATGTCACAAATGTGGCCCCAGAGAAGGCTTGCAGGAGCTCTGGGTTACTTAGGCTAAGGTGCTCTTGAAAAACTTGTCCACAAATAGAGTAGAGGAAATCAGTAGTCACTGAGAGGAAACCAAAGAAATGAGGTAGCCTGAGGACACCTTAATTTAAAAAAATGTTAAATTTTGGTTAAATCTTTGACCCATCTTTAGTATGGTCTTAAATGCTCTTGGAGGTACTCACTCCGCTGAAGGACATGGTACTTTTTTCTAACATTATTCTAAGTTTACTTCTTTTTCCTAACCCAACAACGAGAACGAACATATACGAAACAAATATACGTACTCATCCTTGTCCACTTTTTCTCGGAGCTTCTTGAGCTGTTTATTTTGGCTGAACTTCAAGTTTTGAATTATGTTTTCAAAGTATTCATCTTCCCTGTAGTTCAACTATATTGCATAAAATATTTTGAAAAAATTAGTCAAAATTTTGGCTGAAAATGTAGGGGATACGTTCTTGAATTCCATCAGTTAATAAAGTTAACAGAGAGCATTAAAACTTATCAAAGAAGGATTTAATTTTAATTAGCTTCGTTCTATAGTACAGGTCACTGCTGCTCTAACTGCTCTAAATCACTACTTTAGTCTATTTTTCTGTGACTAATCAAATGAAACCAAGTGTCAGACAAGCTTCCTACATGGTATTAACCCTTACATGACAGGTGAGACTGGAGCCCATTCTTACTTAGCACTTATTATGTACCAGGCACTGTCCTCAGCACTTTATGTATTACATGTTTTTAATCCTTATAATCTTATGAAGATGGGCTGTTATCACCATTTTAAGGATGAAGAAACGAAGGCAGACAATTAAGTCACTTGCCCAAGTTAGTGAGTGGTGGAGCTGGGGTTTGAACCCAAGTAGTTGTGTGTGAGTCTTTACTCTTCTAGACTCCTGACACAAACGCCCCCAGGACTCACATGCCGCAGGCAGTTCATTTACAAGAAACAGTCAAGCTTTCTACAAATGGAAAGAGACAGGACATTGTGGCTTGCAAACCCCCATGGTAGACCAGTAATCAATTGATTAGGAATCACCATCATCCCCAGTTGTAGGTGAGGATCATCTTGTTGTCACCAGGGTTTGAAAGTCGTTGTGGGACCCATAAGGTTGGCAACAGGACCCTCAACTGAGTCTGAAATCAATAGTGTAGCGACTTGCATCAATTCTGTTCTCTTTTCATCGTTTACATGACCAGGGGGAATAAAATCCCTTCCGGTTTTCAAATAGTGGGTTTTTGTTTTGTTTTGTTTTTTAAATACAGAGACGTGACCTGGTTTTTAGCCAGGGGAGGAATAACTGGAAAGTGAAGGAACACTGGAGACATGACTTTTCAGGCCTGTACAGATGTGATAAGGAGACTGAGAGCTGCCTGGTGCTCGTCACTCTGATGTCGACCCCTTGATGCACTTTAAAGGACACCAGATTTTTCCACTACTTTTCTTTTCTTTTTTTTAAAAAAGATCTTATCCACTACTCTTCAATGGAATATATGGAAACCAAAATAACAAAAACCAAATATGAAGCAGGCCAGTGAGACAAAAGGCTAGAACTAAAACATAGTTTCAGTTTCAGTATAAAAGGCTTTATATAACAAGACCTTTGGCTTTAGGCTACTTCACATAATTTTTGGCACCCCATAGCTAGAAATGACATTACCACCAGCCCCAGGTATCATTAGTGCAGTCTTCATAGAGACTTACCTCCAGGTATTCATTATCCAGTTTACTATCATTTGAAATGATGTCATCAGGATAGCCAATTCTTTCTTGAATTGCTAAGGCCTATGAAAGTTAAAACATTGAATGTAAGGGCAATTATATAACTTTCGAATGCAAACCTTATAATTGGTCCATGACTAGCAGTTGAATAACTTGCTTACAAAAATAGCATTTGACAACACTTAAATAGAGATCTTTGAAATGACTTCTCCCTGGGGTTCAAAATAAACAAAAAAACAGCTCTGAAATCTAGTTTCTAATACCCTATTCTCGTAGACTCCAGCTTTCCCAAAATGAAAACTGACAAGTCCTTGTTCCACATATATTGTACTTCTATGAACTTTTTCCCTGAATAGCTTTTTTTTTTTCAATTTTATAGGAGGAGTAATATTTAGAACTTCCATTCAAGGAGCTTATTATTATCTTTCCACTTCACTGAGTTGGCCGAGAAAACAGATATGGGCTTATAGGTTTAGTGCTAATATTCTTTCTGAATATCAAGTCCTGGGGTTGGTATGTTCTCTTTTGGTCTCCGAGGCCAGTATCCCTATCTTTTCACAGCTAAATGGATGGTATTATTCAAATAAGCAGAGAGCAGGATTTTCCTTGTTACACCAGCCCATGGTTTCCACTTGCTTACTATCATTCCTAATTTTTACTTTTATTATTTTAGATGTGTTTACTTTTATTATTTCATTATTACTGTTTGTTTCCTATAGTGATTTTTATTTGTATTTTTCTATTTCTCTCATTCTCCTCAAAGATATTTGAGTTTTGATTCTATCATATTACATTGTTCTTAATAATTAATTATGTTACGAATCTGTTTCATAAGCACAGTATTTCGGCAGTGGATCAGACAGGGTGTGTATCAATAAATCAGTTAGGTCAAGCTCGTTTTCTTGTAGATTTCCACACCATTGCCCATTACAATCAGCCTCCTCTCGAAGGTTCCTTATTTTCTAGAAGACATTTCTCCGAAAAGAATTTTAAGGGACACAAACTCTACAGAAATAAGTCTACATAAAAAAGGATTTATTGTCAAATACTTTGAGTAAATACTGTGACAAAAGCAGGCTTCTTTACTGCAGTCTAAAATGTAATGAGTATTATTAAATACAATGTCTTGAAATCATTCCCTAGGAGCATGTAATCTAGTCTAGGATGGGACCAGGGTAGCCTTCCTACAGGAACTGTTTCTTAAATTCTTGGAGCGTGGGACTCTTTTTCATGGAACTACTTGTGGGTCACTGGCTTATGATACCACCTTGGGAAATGATCTAGCGCAATCCAGTTGGCTACATCAAATAGAACCATGTCACACATAGCTAGAACATTAAAGGAACATATGCAGCCTGAACTTCTGAAGACCTAGTCAGTGATGGAAAGATAAGTATACTTCAATGTCTAAATTCTAGATCTCACTCAGCCAAAGCTTTGGGATAGCTGAAAAAGACAGCCCTTCCACATGATTTAATCCCAGAAAAGAACTAGACTGCGGCTTGGTTTTCATATTATAATAGTTTCAGAAAATCTTTCGGTATCAGTTTGAAGAATGGTGTGTTCTTCTTGCCACCTCAACTGTAGAGGAATTATCAGGTTGCAAGTGAATATTGCTCCCAAAGCATATACAATTTCCACCGAATATGTTCCTTCTAGTTTTATATAGTTATCAAGACAAATGATCGTAGTAAGTTTAAACCTAAGATTTCCTTAAACATCTGACACCTTTGTTCTTATGCAAGGTAGTAGAAGTCCCAACAACAGGTGCACAATGGGGATAGATAGGAATAATTATAAAAAAGGCTCCCTCAACATCTGTTTAATGGTAGATCACCATGTAATACTCAAGTAATGCATCACTTTACCTTTTCTTGACAGAAATTTATTATGTTTCTCCTTAGGTCATATAAAAATCTAAATAAGGCATGTTTTTAAAAACTGAGCTGGAAATCTGTGGTAAAAATTGAAAGGATATTTTTAGGCTCTGGTAGAGTCCTTTTGGAGGTGCTTTATAAAAAGAGGAAAAATATGAACCACTGGTAGTATCTTTCAGTTCTTTACTTGTTCATAAAAGATTTTCCTCTTGTTTTCTAAAGACACCTTTTAAAAAAAGGAAAATCAAGGATCTTTCAGTTTTGAACTAAACATGGAGAGTAGGAGCTTTTTTTTATAGAAATAAATGTTTATCCGTAAAAACTATTCTTGGAAACATGACATCTTGAAGGAGACTGCTTTCATTTTATGCAATCCTTGAATTTTTTTTTCTGAATTTCCTTAAAAGTTTGCCTTTTCTTATAAAGAAACTGTTTAATAGTTAGCTTCACCTATTCACTTATTTCTTTTACCTTTTCCTCAGCTTTCTTTTTCGTTTCAGCATCCATCCAAGTGAGGTCATCTAAAGTCTGAATAAAAACTGCACGGATCTGTGTAATCAAATCCTCAACCTAAAAGCAAAAGAACAGAAAAGAAATTTAGCCGTGAATTAATTTTTTGTAACACAGATTTTTTAAAAATTGGGCTATAAGCTGTCTTTGCAGGACTCAATAATATCTTAATATGTGCAAATTTATAGACAAACTATGATCTAAACAAATGGATATATGTGGATGATTATATTTTTAAAGGGATCTTGCCACTATCAACACTAATGATTAAATAGGTCTTACCTATGCATTAATTAAAAGATCATCCTTAGAATGCAGTGGTTTCCATGATCACAAAAAGAATTTATAAACTAGTAATGTCATCACTGTTAGTAATTCAATTAAGCATGAAGTAGCATTTTAATAGTTTTTTTTCACTTTAAGTTCCATTTCAATAACAATGAAAATGGAGTACATTTTTTTTTAATATTTCAAATAAACTCTAGTTTACTTTGAAAGTTTTTCAGAAAACAGTGATTCTTGGTCAATCTTGCTAATAGAAGAGACTCTACAAATGTCCCGATCAACAGGACACATGAGTGGGTATTCTGAACACACTGCTTCTGGAAAATGGACAATTGGTTTTGCACTAGACAATATTAAAGAAATAAACAAAACCAGACCCCTGGGGGAGTGAGGAGGAGGAAATTGACCAAGAACTAACAACAAATTATGATTCTGAGAATTTCTGCCAATTAATAAAATTTAGCCAAATTATGAACTCTTGTAATTGCACACTGATGCAAACAACTAACTGTTAGAGTACCGTGCTGAAAATATTACCACATGTTTACTCTCTCCAGCAAATGCTGCTTCCACGTACAGCCTTCCCACAGCATTTTCCATATTCCCATTGACGTAGTTCGCACAACGTCTCCATGTTGCTGTTTCTGATGTTGTGCCATAAAGGGCCTAGAGGTAAGAAAGAGGAAATGGCATCTGACCACAGGTAGATGGCCACAGTAGGGGAGAACATACATTCCACAGGACTGTTCCTTATGACCTCTTAACTTCTTGCAAATGTTCATTGCTTCTCCTCACAAGGCATGTTGTCCATGCCTATGACAAAATGCAATCCAATTGGATTGTTTACTTTTAAACAATCCGAAAACAAGGTATATTTTTGGTAGCATATCCTAGTAGAACTTTTGGCTATTACAGGTGAATATCCTTCCAGACAGCTTTAGAAGACAACAACAACAAAATGCCCCGACCCCCCCCCGCCACCACCAAAACCAAACAAAAAAATAATAGTTCCAACTGCATAAATATAAATGTGAAGTAATGTTCAACTTATGTAACAGGGGAGAAATCTGGTATACAAGAAAACACATTCCTGTTTTTTTTTTTTAATGTTTTAGCTGAACTTAGAAGAACTGTATGTGTGCAAATAAAAGTACTAACGAAGGGATTAGCTGAAGTACGGGAAATTGAGCAAAACATCATTTTTATATTCTGTAATTTTAAAAATTTGTCTACATTTTCTTTCAAAGGGTAAATGCTAAAAATTTCAAATAAATAGTTATTTCCTTCCTATAACACCAACCAGTACATTTGTCAAAATTACTTCTTCAATCCCTCTTGCCCTCTCCCTTCACCACAGGACTAATAGGATGACTGTTTAAATAATGAAGTTGCACCCTAATAAAAGCGTTTAAGGTTGTCCCCAGGTAGGTGTAGTCTCAGTGGGTTGTCTACATCAGTATAGTCCATCTGTCTGTATATCTAGCGTGCTACAAGCACCGGAAAGTCAAATGAATTGAGAGAGATACCCTGGCAATCACTTTCAACACAACAAACAACCAAGCCAGTATTCTCTCAAGAACCGCTCCAATGACCAACTGTATCTCCTCGCAGGGCAATTCAATCATGGTGCCAGAGGTTGGCAAAGCCCATGAGAGCTGGCTTTCCTAGGCAACATGGCCTAAACACAGGCAAGTTAACCAACATTTGGCATGTTGACTCTTGGCAAAGTTCACCACATTCTAGCAGTGGACATGGCAAGCCTTCATAACCATGTATCTCTCTTTACGCTCTAAGTCTTAAGAAAAGAGATTTTTTCTTCACCTTGCGGAAAGCATTTCGGGACTCCTTGTAGGTTCGGCTGAGGCTGCTTACAAGATCCATTATGAACCGCCAGGACATTAAATTTTGAAGATCTCTGTATAAAAAAACCCACCACCCAGCAACAGAAAAGATGAGGCTGCAAAGCTTCTAAAGAGTGATATTAAATGCAAATTTTGAGGACATAGGCACTCTGACATACCCACCTGGAGGAATATTTGGTAAGAATGAGCTTAAGTTTGGTTAAATATTCTGGAGCATAAACGACCACTTCTTCCTCATTTGGAATATTAATATTCACAGTTGACATGATTTCATTTGTGAAATTTGACCAGCTGAATGGCTGGAAAAAAGCAGGCACAAAACATTCAGTAATTTTGGATTTCTCTTCTTGGTTCTAAGACTCAGTTATGGTTACGGAGTCAGACATGGGTAGGGTGTCAGGTGAACCACCATATAATTATCACAATGGTCAGTTTGAGACCCGCTTGCAATTAAATCCAACTATTTAAGAGCAAAAGCAAAGCCTCCAGGCATAGACAATATACAGCTAGGAATCAAGCTCAATAGCATCTCTCTGGGTCTAACTCACATAAAAGAAAAAAGAAATTTAGCTTTAAAATAAAGCTTCCTTTGTTTATGCAAAAATTTAAATGAGTAAAAAGTGTTTATCTTTTAAATGTGGATATAACAGGCAACCCATTCAAACACAGTAATACACCTCAGTGGCGATCCTGCTCTACATGAAAGCACACTGTTGTCATAGGAGAGGGACAGGAATGCTATAGACACAACACAAACGGTCCAAGGAAGCCAAACAACACATGTGAAACTATCAATATTGAGTCTGTAGGAATGCAATTTTTGGACTTTGGAGGAGCTGCTAAAACATGATATCTTATCTTTTATTCTCTAAATAGGAATTATGGTTATTCAACTGTCGGTGGATATAAGGAAAAAAAAAAGGCACAGAATGAGATTATGCAAATCTTGCTGAAATGCCACATTTCAGCATTTGAGAAGTTTTTACACTTGTTAGTATATAAATATACTGATCACTTATTAAGTGCTATATACTTCTCTTGATTTCCCTTCATGGTTTGGACCATTCTTTCAAAACACATTTAATGAAGCCCTTGTTATATTAGACAGTTCTACATGACAAATTCCTAACAATAGGACATGCCTTTAAAAAGTCCCCCCCCCCCTTCTTTTACTATAATTATTGCCAAAGAGAATTCTATCACTGAATGTGACAGTTTGTAGATCTTCCCATGGATCTGGCCTTATTTCCTAATACACAAGGATATATGCATAGTCCCCCAAAGAGATGATCACATCTTAGCTAATGAATTACTACTGTTTATAAATAGAATTTGTGAGATGGATTTTTCTTCTTATTTCTTGTGTACTATTTCTCCATCATTGCTTTCGACATCTTGATAGATGGCCTTGATGAGAATATGGCAAGTTCTATAAACAAATTATCCTTTTTAGGAGTTAAAAAGAAATCTAGTAATTTTATTATTTGACTGTCCAAGTCCAATGGCTTTATAATCATCTCTCAGGAGGATTTTCCGTTTTAATGTTTTCCAAACCCTTTGCTACAAGAGTTTCTAGTATCATTGTATAGCTGCCTTGAAAGGAATTTTACCTTTGAAATTCACTCTAACTGTATGTAATAATACAATGACTTCACGTATTTTTTTTCTGGTTTTGTCATGAAGTCAAATGGCTGGTGTCATCTAAAATCATTTTGAAGTTCAATTTATTTCAATAAATAAGTAATCCCTGAATTTTAACAAACTGTATTTCAATGTTGTAAGTTTAGAAATGGCACAATAACAGAGTACATGGAACTTGCTACTTACCTTCCCATCAATCTCTAGTGTAAAGTTATTTTGGATCTGGGCTAATGTCATTTTGTTATAAAGAAGCATGGGATCATTTCGATCTTCAGGTTTAGTTGTAGCCTATGGATTTAATTTTCAATAATTATTTTAGGACTAAGAATACTTTAGAGAAATCTAACTCTACATGAGGGAAAAAGGAATATGGAATAAGTATAATTTAAGCGCTATTTTGCATACTGTTTTTATGGTTAAAATAAATACGTATCAAAAAGAAAAGCGAAATTTAAGAGATTTTAAGTATACTCAGTAATAATCATCAAGATCTGGCTACCGTGTCAAGTATAAGATTCTTCAAAAATCTTTTTATACTTTCACAATCGCTGAACCACATAGGCAGTGTCCACAGGCCTCTTTCCTTCTAAGGCTTATGGCTCAGTTGTTTCTGCGATTGTTTTCTAAGATAACTTTCTAAAACACTGTCATCTGCAATGTATCTCTCAAATACTGTCTCCCACGTGCTCATCGCCCCCATTCAGTATCCCAGTTAAGATCCAGACAAGAAAAACAGAATAACCTAAAAAGCCACAATGTTTTCTGCAAGAATTTAAAGCAAGTAAGAGAAAAAAATTCCTAGTACACATCACAATTATCTGAGGAGAGTGCTAGCACTCCTACTTCTGTGACTGTCCTCCTATCCTGCTGCCTCACCAGTTTAGTATACTCTTACTCAGCAGCATCCAGTTTTAATTACTTGCTTATTTTTTCACTGAATCAAAAAAAAAAAAAGAAATGCAATAGCAATTCCCTATCTAGGGGTGGAAATAGGAAAAGGCAAATTTAAGTCAAGAGAGACGAAAGGCGGAAGTTCAATGTGGGAATTATTTCTCAGTGACGATGGCTGCAATCTCCTCTTTAGGTCACTTACTTATTCACTGCTTAAAAAAATTATTCATGAACATGTGAATGGAATAATAAGCTGGATAATGCCAAAGATACACAGGTGATTCAAAGAAGACTAAGACCTCACCCTAACCTAAGTCTAAGAGAGGAGGAAAAACACAGACACAAATGATTTTGAGGTAAGATACAACTGTCAGAGAGCTATGGCTGATCAAAGGAGAACATGGTCTAGGAAGGTGCAAGTGGTAGAAACCCAGGCCAGCAAACAGTTATCCTCTAATAATTCTGTTTCTGGCACAGAACCGCATGGAACCCATCCAGCTGCCATTCATCCAGCTGCAGCTCCAAGCAAAGTCTGGTTCCAATTGGAGATTTTTGGTTTCACGTAGCTCCAGGAAAGCTCAAATGGCCCTCCAGGGTCTTTAGTCTTCAGGATTCTGATGGCAGTGGCAAGCGCACGGGGCTGTAGGAGCACAGACCGTCTGCAATGTCAGAGGGAGCCCTGCAGATCGTAGACGGAAACTGACCACGGGTTGAATCAGTAACCTTGATGCTGCTTAGCCAGAGTTCACTCCTCGAGACTCTAGACTCTGGCGGAGGAACAGCAGACAAGAAAGTGCCAACTCAGACTCCAGGTTCATGTGAAACTAGAGGGAACTCAGGAAAACACACTATGGGCTTTGCTGCCAACAACCCTTCCTGCCGGGTCCTTTGAGCCAGCCTGACAGTCGGACCTCGATGACATCGCGTTGCCATGTGGCTATGTTCAGGGACCAATATTTCTAAGCAGAGGGATGCTCAATCTTCGTGATCACCCTAAACTTTAAAATAAAACAAAGTAACACTATACACATCAAAACTAAAACAGCGTTGCTGAACACTTAGCAATCACACGCGCCCTGAGTCTCGAGGACATCTCAACAACGGTTCGGCTACAAGTAGTTGGGCTTTTGGTATAAGCCACTTATCATAGGTAATTCAGTGTATCTAGTTTAATATTTGTCAAACTTAGCTATGTCTCCCGGATGTCAGAAACCTAGCTTACTACAAAACTCTACAGTTTCAAAGGTCCTCTTCATGTCAATGATTCATTACTGAGCTACGCATTTCTACAGGTTGGTTAAAAAGTTGCACCTTTGACCTTTACAGTATGACAGAGAGGAAAGAGAAAGAAAAGAGCGGCAACACCATGCAATGTATTAGAGAAATTGTGTTTTACACTGGCAATTTCTTTTTCCAATTCCATAACTCTGTTCATTTCCAAAGAAAGCTGGTTTTCATCGATGAGCAGTCCTTTCTCCTTACGAATCAATCTGGCCACAGAAATCATAAAATCTTTATATGCTGTACAAGCCTGCAAGAAATAAATAGCAATGAATTGCTGGAGAACATTCTAAGTGTTTAATCATGTTAATTTAACTTAAATTTCGTTTATTAATTTTCAGTAACACATGAAACACAGTAAAGTAGGAGTCCTTTTCTAAATCCTAAAAGAAACGACCTGTACAAATTCTTAAAAAGTCGTCATGGGTTTGAGTTAGAGCAGAACAAACGAGTATCACTTTGGAAGTACTAAGTAATTTATAACCATTTGGTTTGGCAATTCTGTAATTTTCTATTTTTAGTCACCATTTTAAATTGCCTTACTCAGAATGCAGTTACAAAAAACACTTGATAAACAATAACCTAGCATTTTTTCTTAAATAATAGTAAGTTCCTTTCCTGAATTCCATTTCTCAAGTTTTCTCTGCTACCATCTATCTTTTTAAACTGTTCATGAAGAGATGGCCACAAACTCACATAATATTATCGGGGCATCTTTGTGTCTTTTTTGGCCAAGCAGTTGTTTTTTGTTTGTTGGTGTGTGTATGTAAATGAGACTGTGTTCTCATGAGGTCCACCAACCTGGAGATTTTAATTAATTCTATAGCTGGCTCATGTTAATATAAAATTTCTAGATTTGGATATCGGCTCTTTTCCAAGAACTTAAGTTTTTCTTGTTTTACCTCCACATGCATTTTAACTTTGTGAGGTAAGCCATAAGCTGGTTATGTTATCAACCTTTTATGGAATATAGAAATGCCGTATTCAAATTCAGAATGGCGTCAACACCAGGAAACTGAATACCACCTCCGTAAGTCTCAACCCATCTAATAATAGATTGTTATTAATTAATAATATTAACAACCAATTAATTAATAGAAATAATTTGACCATTATTATCCATCAGCAATTAAAATAAATTATGCTCTCGCCTTGTTAAAATTTACTAAAAATTCAACTTTCTAGCACCAGCTTAATGACAGACAACCACAATTGGGGTAGTCATGCCACACAAGTGTGGGATTAATGGATTAACGGGCACTTCTAGGTTTCTAACACCATTCCCAGGATAAATGTGAAGGAAGGTTATACAGTGCTTCACACTTTGTAGTTTTGAGAGGGTTTTATACCCCCTACTCCTTGATTATCAGTGAGAGGGGCAACGCTATATTCACTGTGAGCACAAAGGGCACATCTGAATTTACAGTGACTCATCAAGGGATCAAACATAAAACTTACAGGGAAATAATTATTTTATCAAGCGAGGTGTATAGGTATTCTCAATCTGAAAATCAAGAGGACAACTGGAGGTAAGGTTTAGATAGGGGCATTCCATAACTTTCAGTAAATGGTAAATAAACAGTTCCCCAGGAAGAAGGTTTCCCTTTCCACAGATACCCTGTAATGCTGGGGTATCTCACTAGCATTTCTATACATGGATCTGCTACTCAACTGAGCAAACTATTTTCAGCTGCGAGTCTGTATCAAGAACCTAATCACTAAGGTAACAGGGAGAAAAGGATGTTTTTATGTATATTCTCATCCAGCCCATTCTTTTCCCATTAAAAGGTAATCAGAATTCTTGTTTCACTTGGAAGTAAACAACATGTCTGAGCTCATACCTCATGGGACCAACTATTCCAAAGTATAAGCATGCGGTGTTTTGAATTAACTATATTTCAAATAATATAAATTCATCTGCATTCAGTGGGGAATTACTACCGGCTATGAAGGAAACGGTAATTTGAGTTTTCCAATATCAGTCTGCTGAGATTTTTGTTTTTTTATTCTGTGGGATGCTTTTTTGTTAATGAGGTGAGAAAGCAATAACAGGAATGCTCTCCTGCACTTCACGGACTCTGCAAACTGGTTCTACTCCTACTCCTGTGTCTTTATCTTTAAGGACTATAGAACTTGGTAGAAGGCAAGCACAAGAACTTTGGATGGTGCTCCTAGTCACTGAGTAGGAAAAACTTCTCAGAAAACCGGAAGCCTGGGTTATCACCAGCTTCTGGGATGCCTGAATATTTAATACAGCTACGTGGAATACACCACTTCTTTTAATGAGCTCCATTACTTGGCAACTATTCCAATGTGACTGATTAAAACATGTGTCTTAGTATCTTGATTATCTCTCCTGGCTTCTAAATTTATCTAGTACCTGTCAGAACCCAGGCTTCCTCCTGCTGTGAAATCCTTTTTTTTTTTTTTTTTTTACAAGATAGGATCCTACCCTAAGGTTTTCATTTTCTTCCTTGAGGTACTTTGTAGATATGTAATATGCCAAATGATAGTAATTGTCAGGATTTGGGGAGAGCGTAATCAACATGTTTTAACATTTAAATAGTACATCGGGTAGGATATTTTTAAGATTGAAATTCAATTTTCCTCTTTTGTCACGGAGAGGGCAATTAGTTACTAGGACAAGGGTCAGAGCCGACCATCTTGACAGTCATAAGGTAGCCTGGTTGAAGCCTTCATGCGGTGATCCTTTATGTGAAAAGGAATCTACTGAAATATCTACGTAGCCCTTCTTTTAAAAAATAAAACATTGTAAATCCCAACTCCTATAACAGCAGGTTCAAAGATGATCATTGGTTTTACATGGTTTTATGGTAAAATCCGTAAGAGCAATTTTGTGAGTTTGTGAATTCTGTGCTTTCAGTGAGATGATATTTACTAACACTTAAGACCACGAATTGTCACTCTAAGCAGAACCATCTTCATTTTGCAGGACCAACCATTGGCATTTATAAATTGACTGTCTTCAGAAACTGGGCTTCTCCTACTTGGAAAAAAGCTGGTATTTGTTGGTTGCCAGAGAGAAAGACAGCAATGACATGTGACTATTGTCCTTTAAACTTTAGTATCTTTGGGATCCCTGGGTGGCTCAGCGGCTTAGCACCTGCCTTTGGCCCAGGGCCTGATCCTGAAGACCCGGGATTGAGTCCCACATCGGGCTCCCTGCGTGGACCCTGCTTCTCCCTCTGCCTGTGTGCCTCATGAATAAATAGATAAAAATCTTAAAAAAAAAAACAATCCAACAACTTTAGTATCTTTGTTTATGAATAACAGCAAGACCCAGCGATGAACAGATAGCTTTCCAGTCAGACTGGCTGATGTTTTGGTACTTCAGTGTGACAACCACCTAAGGGAGGATCAGGAGTTTCACTTCCAAAGATTCTTTTCCAGGACACCCAGCTCCTACCAACGTTCTGCCTTCCCCTTTCTAGGGGGGGCATGTGGAGCATGACGTAACTGAAAAGTCCAAGAACCGTGCTATCCTCAGCCACGGATGTCCGGGGATTTTTAATAAAGTTACAAAGAAAGTTTCCTGAAGGAACCCACAGGGGACACCAAGCAGGAAAGATAGGTTTCCCATCAAAAAGATTCGTTCCTTTTTTCTCCCCCCCAGTTTAAACATCATTGTCAGGGAGCGTGCAGGGAGCCAGCAGGTAATGACTGGCTCCCCCAAAGAGGGAGTGCAGATACACAGAATCACACAGCCCCTCCTGGGGACCAGAATAGGGAAAGGACATCCGATCTGAGCAGGAGAAACACAGGACACAAGAGGATCCACTGTGGACCCGCATGGGGATTCCTTGGGGCTTTCATCAGATTATTAATGAGGAGAGCCTGGGAACTGTGAGCACTTGTGTAACTTCTAAGGCCTACCGCACACGTTTGAGAAGATGCATATAGTTCTTTTTATAAACCAGGGTCAATCCGTCTCAAAAAAATTCTCTTGTCAACGCCATACAACCAAGACGAGTCTTGTCATACTCGCTAAGTCTCAAGTTTCAAAGCTCCTTTGTGTTTTGTTAAATACAGATACCTGGACTGGGTAAAACATCCTGACTGCTAGTCACCTGGTGCCCAGAGGGGACAAAATGAGGTCAGCAGTTTCCCTCGAAGGATCTGTTTTATCAAGTCAGCCAAGCAGCAGCCGGAGTGATCTTTTTAAAAACCGAAATCAAATTACATCTAAATGATCCACCTACCCCTGTCCCCAGTCACTCACTTTGTACCACAGTACCTTGTTTTGTTTCCTTTCTAACACTACTGTCTGCATTCATCTTATTTCCTTAAATTATTTACTGGTTTCTTTGTTGTCTATCTCCATTGGAACAGGAGCTCCAGGTGAACAAAGACCTTTTCTGCCTTGTTTCCTGATATCTCTACGGCTTAGAAGAGTATCTGTCACATAGTAGAAGCTCAATAATTATCGATGGTTTTTAAAAAAATGAATTTAAAATTTCAGTATATTAAGTAAATTTCCCTCACTTTCTAGAAGTCATCAGACTTCTATTCTCAGCCCAAGTCTGGAACAGTTTCTCTCAGCTTGTATTTTGGATAAGTGGGCAAACAAAACTCTCTCTAGGTTTAACTCAGTCCCAGCTTGCACCTGCTCATCTAAAGGACTGCAAACCTCAGCTTGTGCTCTTTCCTTCTTTTCTGGTCTGCATTTTCTCTTATTCAGGCACGCAGATCCTGGATCATCTCTTTCTGGCTTCCAACCATCCTTGGCCAGGTTCCAAGTCCTCTATCCTCAACCCTCAAACATCTCCATTATTTATAAACTCCCGGTTTTTCTAAAAGGATTAAATTCTTCATGACTCTGAACTTCTTCTTCCCACCATGCCTCAGAGCACTATGTCCCACAGTTCTAACTTCCAGTTCCTGCCTCACCTCCCCTGGCTCTCATCTGCTACCCCAGGGGTTTTCTCACTTTTCTTTTTTGCCCTGAAATGCTTTGTGCAAATAAATATTTTGTTGATGTACAAGCACGTAAAATAAATCATGCTGGGTTGTCTTGAAGTATGCAGACACGAGTGTGTGGCCCCACAGACCCTCTTCCGACACCCACGGAGAGGTCGTAGGTTTGGAAACCACCACTCTGGCTGATGCTAACGTCTCAGGTGAACATAGAGCATAACCTTAACTATAACCCAGGGACGCTCAAATATTTAGGGTTGCTAACCTACAGAGTTCTTTACAAAAGAGGATACGGTAACAATTAGCCTTGATAATCTACAGAGGTAAAGAAAGGGAAGCCTTGAAGACAATTCCAGTTTATGCCCAAATACAGAGTTCAGAGACTCTTCTGAAGGTGAGCAATTTCTTAAGAAAATTCAGGCCGTCATTCCGTTCAGTCCGTCAGTCAATATACAAGAAGAGCTTCCTCACATAAAGCTGGTTCCATTGAAAAATCCCATGAATGAGATGATTACTTTTTTGGGGGTAATGTCTATGTCTCCGATTGTTTTCCTTGGATAGAAATTTATACACTTGGAAGGCCTAGAATTCTTTCAAATCTCACTACTTCTGTCCTTTGAGGTAGGGGTGTGTCATCCAAGTTAATCAGAGTAGGTTTCTATTGCTTCCAACTAATGTTCTTAACTGACACATGGATCTTTTAATCTGTGAGTTTAAGCAAGCCATTTTACTTCTTTGGTTCTCTTTCCTCATTTGTAAGATAAGGGTTAATGGTTTGGACCAAACTCTAATGTCCCATTTAGCTCTTCAAGTCTGCCTATGTGCAACCTTAATTATTAGGAAAATATGATCGTGGGGCACCTGGGTGTTGCAGCTTGTTAAGCATCTGACCCTTGATTTTCGCTCAGGTCTGATCTCAGGGTCATGAAATCAAGCCCTGAGTCGGGCTCTGCATTCACCTCAGAGTCTGCTTGAGTTCCTCTCTCTGTCTGCCTCTGCCTCACTCCCCGGCTCTCCTATAGTTCTAACTTCCAGTTCCTGCCTCACCTTAAAAATAATAAATTAAAAAAAATAAATCTTTTTTTTAAAAAAAGAAATAAATCACTTAAAAATTAAATCTTTTTTTAAAAAAGAAAATATATGATTCTGTCATGTAAAAAACATAAATATATGTATATATGTTTCTGGTTTTTATTGCCTTAGGGTATGTTCCCTCTATGTGAGAGGGAAAGCAGAGTAAACAAAAAGGAATGGAGGTATTTAAATTTAGAATAACCAGATGAATACAATATGCATTTCTCAAAATATAACATTTAAAATTGCCAGAATAAAAGCACATAATAAGTTGGAGAGGCAAGAAGGTCTTTTAACAAGAGAAAGAGGTTTTTCTCTTGGAGGAAGAAGGTAAGAAATAGTTCTTGAAAAAAAAAATGCCTCATCTATTTTCATTACTTACTGGTGTAACAGCATAAGGCATTTTACTATTTTGAATGCCTTCACAACACAAAAATTCCATTTGGAGGGTATCAAAGGCAAAAAGCCCCACAAAAAGAACAAAACAAAATAAAGTAAAAAAAAAAGGGGGGGGGGGAAACAAGCTTCCATGAAGCAGAAGCAGCAAAAGCTTTCCTAATAATTGTGCTGTTAAAAAAATAATAATAATAATTGTGCTGTTTGCATTGTTCATAAGAAGTTTGGTTTAAGATTGATTATCTGAATGAGCTGGATATCCCCAAAAGGGGGGGTCAAGGAGGACCTAGGGAAATGGGCTTAGGTACTGATTTGATCAAGACCTATGATGAGGGCCCTTCTGATCAAAGAGGGGGTGTGACCCTCCCTCATCCCCAGCCCCTGAAGCATAATTTGCAAAACCAGATTCCACGGTCTAGTTTGAAAATCCCTGGCTAGAGTGCCAGACAAAGAAGCCAGACTTCCCTAGTCAAAGATGGAGCACACGTCTTGCTAAAAAGTTGGTGACCTCATGTTGAACCTCAAAACTTTTCTTATTTATTTCCAATAAAATAATGTGGGACCCACAAGTCGAGGACCCACCGAATGCATGAATATATCTCAGGCAAACTGAATATAGCTGAGGAAGAGCTGGAGATTAAAAAGAGGAAAAGTGATACACGGTTTGTAAGATGTTTATAAGATGCTTGGGAAATAGAGTCCATCAGCTACTGATGTTCTAGAGCTCACATCTGCCCCAAAGTCAAGGTTAGGAACTAGGAGGGACCTCTAAGAAATGGGATGTTTCTGCCTTCCTTTTCTTTCCTCTCTTCTCCACCATCTGTCCCCTCAACCACTGATTCATCCTCTGATTCATTCATTCAGTATTCCTTTGAGCATGAGTAAGAGTCAGAATCCAGGCTGAATACTGGAAATAAAACAACAAAATCAGTGAGACATGCCACCGTTCCCACTAATTTTACAGTTTCCTATGAGGGGTTGGGGGGAGGGGAAATGACTTAAAATAAAAAAGTATCCAGAAAGCCATGTGCTATGGGAACATAAAGGTATCTTCATCTAGTTAAAAGTTCCAGGGAAGGCCTTCATGAGGAAGTACTATCTATCTATCTATCTATCTATCTATCTATCTATCTATCTATCTATCTATTCATTCATTCATGAGAGAAACAGAGAGAGAGAGGCAGAGACACAGGCTCCATGCAGGGAGCCCAATGCGAGACTCGATCCCAGGAACCCAGTTGAGGCTGACTCGACTGCTGAGCCACCCAGGTGTCCCAAAGAAATAAAATTTAATAGTTAATTTTAAAAGGTAAAGGAGACGAGCACCTGGGTGGTTCAGTTGGTTAAACGTCTGCCTTTGGCTCAGGTCATGATCCTGGGGTCCTATGATGGAGTGAGCCCCCAAGTCGAGACTGCTTCTCCCTCCCCTTTCTGCCCTTCCCCGAGCTTGTGCGAGCTCTCTCTCTCTTTCTCTCTCTCAAATAAATAAATAAAAATCTTCTTTTAAAAAAATGAAAGGTAAGGAGAAAGGAAGGGGGATGGGCAGATCCAGGTGTGTGTGGAATGTTCCAGGCAAAGGGAACAGCATATATAAAGGGAGCAAATCAATGCAGACCAGTGATTCACTGATATAATCCTATCAGGGCTTCTTCCAGCTTTATGACTTCCACTGCATGTCATTTCGTTAGTCTATCCTTTTCATCATTTTTTTTTTCATGAAGCAATACCACACTGAGGAAAAAGTATTTAAGGGGGTTAACTTTTTTCAGAGACAGCAAGGCAGTGGGAAAACTAGAATCAACTTTTACCTGATAGCTGGCTAGGGATGCAGAATAGAAAGTAAGTGCGGGATTACAGGTGGAAGTGACTGGGAGACGGGAGCAAATATCATGAGGGCAATAAGGAAAAAATTGGAATTTCTCCTGTAGCCACATATACTCCTCTAGGGGTCCCCCCTCCCCCAATAATGGATTTTAAGAGAGGAAGAGGGTCCTGAAGTATTCTAGCAATTACCCGTTTCCAGGATGACAAATGTCATCCCACATGCCAACTCCTTTCCACTGGCTGCTTGGAGCTAGAGCGCCGACCTGAGAAGTACCCCAGGGACCGAGGTTAGCAGGAAGGGGTACAGGGACCAGTAGTCCTCTCTACGGAAGCGGGGCAAGGCAGCAAGCATGCTGTGTGTCTGTGACTCTGATCCAGATCATCGAAGGGCACCTAATTTGAACCAATGACTTCTGGGCTGCAAATGCCAGTGCTGGGTTTTCCCTACCACTCGCTCATTCAAAGAACCCTCCTGGTAAAAAGTCCTACTCTCCGCAGGTTGGAATGAATGATCTGATGGGAGGAGCAACAGACAGGGACGAAAGTTCTAGCTCTGGTTCTACTATTGCTTTGCTGAGTGTTCCAGGGCAAACCTGTGAGCCTCAGATTCCTCTCCCGTATTACTCATTCTAGATTTGATCACCGACGTGTAGTTTGGGTATAAATACCGTATTTCCCAGACCAGAGGATGCAAACAGTGGCAGGACTGCTAAATGCCTTTGGGGTCCAAGATTCCCTTTTTTTAATGAGTAGAACTTTTCTTCCCCGTCAACCAGGTTCTAAAGAGGCACCTACCTCCATGGCCCCCCACATTAAGGCTACGTTCCCCAGCCTCCTTGATAGTTAGCAGTAGTCACACGACAATGTTCTAACCAATGGCCTGCACGCAACTTCTTCTGCATCCCTTATATAAAGAGGAATCTTTTCTTTTCCCTGTGGCATGAAATGTGAACAAAGCATTGGGGAACCAACTCTGACCAAATAGACTCACGCAAAACATGACAAGAGGTTGATGTTAGCAGGAAGGTGGTCAAAGAAGCTGTGGTTCTTTGGATTTGGAGGCTGTAGGATAACAGGAGACAGAAATACTCTGTTGGAGCTTCACTATTTTTAGGTCTCTCCGTTACCATAGCTTAGCGAGGACCCAACTAACTTACAAACTCAAGCACACACAGGGACCAGGAAGTCCATATAAACCGATCATCATCTAGATAAAGACTGTTCGAACCTGGAGAACAAATGAAGCAAACACAACAGCCATGTCCAACCACTGCCGCGTGGGAATACAGGCCTAGGGTTTCCGGTCCTATAAGGTTATCAAGAGATCTGGATTCTCAAGTAAAATCTTACAATTTTTAAAATTACAGGCAACTGATCCAGACTTTAAAAACACAACACGACTGCAGGTTAAACAAAAATGCCTTGATATGGACTCAAGCCTATGATGGGCCAGTTTGTGACTTGTTCTAGACTACGAGAGAGCACCGAGTATAAAATGCACAAAAATACACCATCATCTTAACTCTGCTTTTTGAGGGGGAAAAAAATAAACTTTTTCACATTAAACATATACACTGACTGCCAGGTAATCCTTGATATCAGAGACATTAAACTACAAAAAAAATGCACGTATTTTTAGGATTGGAAAAACCTGATGTCTTTAGGGCACAATCTTAAATATGAAAAACATTCCAGTTGATGATGCTGACAATGAAATATAATGAGTCAAAATTCCTCAATCACCCTCAACTCTGCAATAGGAAGTAGCTCGAAAACCCTATAATAGCTGCAGCCCACACAGTAACTAGGTTTATAATGAACTCAAATACCCCACCTCCATTTGACTGTCTGTGCTCCTAATTGTGGCCTTTTTTTTTTCTTTTATAACACATCTTTCCCTTCATTTCAATGCAGTGGAGCCCCTCAAAAAGATATTTTACAGTGAAGTTAGTCCCTGTCACTGGAACTTAATAACTATGCAAAATGGGTTTTGGCATAAAGGAATTAAGCTAACAATTTTAGCTGAGCGGGAAGTTCAGCCACCCTGCTCCACTGTCCCCCATGAGGACCATCACCTTAACTTCTGAGTTACAGAATCGTCATGAGGACGGCACTGAGAGAACGAACACCTCTCCCAGACACCTGATATACCTCACAGGGCCGTGTGCAGCCTGTGTTGTGTTTGACACCAATCAGCCCAGGCAGATGGACATCGTGTGAGGGCAGCAGGGCTCTGGGATACCACGCAGCCCTGCAGGACGTCCCGCAGTCCTGGGCGGAGGATGCCCCTTGGCCCATTGACCCGTGTTGGAGGCAGAGGCTTGCCTGAACCCAAAGCTTCCACCTCGGTAGTTCCCTGAACGTCACATCCACGAGCTCTGAAAGTGCACCGTGGGCCATGATGCGTCTCACAACGGGCCGCTCCCGGATCCTCGTGGGCACCACCCGACACCATGATTCATTCATCCGCTCGCTTTTTCTAAGTGATGCCATTTATAGAGGAAATGCAACACTTAACATTCACTTTTCCAAGTGGGTCATGGGACTTAAATGGTTAAGCACTGAGACCCGCACATAAGGAATTTCAAGCTTCCTTATTTCTCAAGAGAATCCCATTCATTCTGTTGAGACTATCCATTCAGCCAACGGAAGCTCAACGTGATGTCTTGGTTGGGAGTGAAGGACACAGTTACGTTTAGGTCTGCCTTCGTCTTTTTCATTATTTCTAAGTTCACACCAACTGCTCCTGTAGCTTTGTGGTTTTGTTTGTTTGTTTACCTCTTCATATATTCCAGTGCAGACATAGTAGTCTCTGGACGGGAGGCCAAGTCGAGGCTGGTCAATCTATAAAAAAAAAAATATGCAAAGAGGAAAAGAAACCGTTCAGTTGATGTGGGACAGTTGGATCAAATACAAGCCTGGCTGTCTGTGTGCGAGCAAGATCCTAGTGTCCTTGCTGTTTATAGGGGTGACGATCAGACCATGAGTGAATGAATCCAGATGAGGCAATGGTTTCCCTGCTACTTGGAAGGGTTCCACTGATGGGTAATTAGGTAATCTGGAAGATTCTGCTGCAGGTATTGGAGGAAAACCAGAGAAAACTTACATGAAAATGCACTGGGAAGGATTTTTTTAATGCAAAACAGAAGGGACAGGTGGACAAAAACATGTTAGAATCTAACATTGGGAGTTTCTAAATGACACGTTTATAGGACATTTGGCTCCCTGAGATTCTAATATGCCCTCCTGGGGGACGATCTCTTCGACTCCCACCCTTAACTGGGACGGAAAACAAAACAAAACCAAACCACCCGAAAAAGTGGAAAATTCTATGGTAACTCTAGAACTGTCTGGCTGGTGGAAATCTTGCCAAGGATTTTTTTTTTTTTTAACATCCCCTACTCTAGGGGGATAAAGGAGACTCCTCCTCGGTTCTCGCCTGCTCTGCCCAAATCCTGGCAGCTGAGCGAGTGAAGGAGGAAATGAGGCTCTGCTCCCGCAGCTCTGAGAGTCCTGGGCCTCCAGTGAGAGCCACCTGGGCACACGCACAGCTCTGTGGGATTGCTTCCTGCACACTGCAGGGCTAGACGGGTACGGGGCACCCTAGAGCATGAGCGGGTTAGCCTGAGAAAGCCGGCAGCTATAGAGTCCAGGACAATATGAAAGAAATAGAATCCAGAGGATGGGGATGGAAAGAGCCAGAAGGTGTCACCACAGGTAGGGCTCCAGCCATCCCTCTTCCAATCTCCCAACTCTCCCTAGGAAATCTCTTTATGGTGATCGTGGAGGATGCTGGCACTTAAGAGCCAAAGAAGTGAATTCTTTGGAAGAAAGGGAGAAAGAGATCTGCTGTAGAAGAGAGCTGGGTTCGATCCCTTTTATGATTTTCATAAAAATGGTCCTGAAGATGCATACAGTTGTGACATAAATTTGAATCTGTGGCTAGCAACTTTTGGGGTACTTTCTTTTACAGGAAACCAAATAAAAGCTCTGTAAATTTCATTCCAAACATACTCACTAAGTATTCATCTCATCTTAGGTGGCATCTGCAGTAAACCTAAATGAATGGCTTATATGAAAAAAAAAATCTAATAAGTCCATTTTAAAAGATTATTTTACTTACTTTCACTGGAAAAAAAAAGTTCAGACATTCCTTAGTAACAACCAAAATTGTATTAAAAAAAATCCCTCTTCTACGTTCTTTTTGGAAGCAATTAGAAATATCTGGTTTCTAGACTCGCATTACTTATGTAAACTAAACTATGCTCCTTTCATGAGCATACAGAGAAATCAAGTGCTATTTCTACATTGGAGGCCATTTCTTTACTTTATGACATGAAGGTGCAGCATCTAGACCTATGGTAGTAGAAAGGAGAGATAAATGTCTAAAGCACAACATAAGAAAATACTTTTGGGGCGCCTGGGAGGCTCACTCAGTCAAGCGTCTGGCATTGGCTCAGATCCTGGGGTCCTGGCATCGAGCCCCGCATCAGGCTCCCTGCTCAGGGGGGGAGCCCGCTTCTCCCTCTCTCCCTCTGCCTCTGCCCCCATGCTCTCTCTCTCTTTCTCTCTCAAATAAATAAATAAAATCTTAAAAAAAAAAAGAAAAAAGGAAAGTACTTTCAAAATTGGGAATCCAGGTATTGGGGACAGAGCACGAATTTATGGCTCTTTGCTCATGCAATTCAAATGAGAATATGCATTATTTCTAAACATCAATTACAACAATGTGTGTAGACGTTTTATTAAAATTTAAAGACGGCCTTGGCCGTCAGCCACACCAACTTACATGAATTATATGGTTCACAGAGTTCTTATCATCCGTGCCAACAAAAAAATTAAGAATGACTTTTTTCCCATATTTAGAATTCAGTTGCGCAATAGACTTCTCAGCTGTCCAAGAAGTACCTAAAGCAACAGAAGGTGAAATATGCTTTTAGAAGCTGTAGGGCATTAATATGATACTATCACAACACAAGTTTCACGCGGAAATTATTCTTTAAAAAAGGAGGAAAATTGCCTTACCATATGTTTGCTCCCAATTATCCGTTGCTACTGGCCAGTCATAGATATCTGGTAACAGACTGAGCAGAGGTTGTCCGCCTCTGCTATCAATAGCAGCTTTTGAAAACAACAGAAATAGAAGTCATTATGAAGTCTTTGCATATTTTGGCACACAGTTAATGAAATAAAAAGGAGAGCACTTACATTCATTTATACAAGATCTGTACAACGTTTTTGCTTTCTGCACTGCTACTATATCCTCAGTTTTGGGTTCCTGAAGAACATCTGAAACCGAGCATTTAATAAAATACATCAATGGAACTGCTCATTTGCAGCTATAATCAACATTTTCAAAGTAGTTCCAGGGAAAAAGCTTGCCTTTGTGTGTGCGTTCAGTCCCTCCCTCGCCCTAGAACCCTACAGGATAAACTCCACCGCTCACCAGATCGCTATTCCTATATTCCTAGCGCAGAACTGGGAGTTGATTTCATTAGCCAAGTTAGATGAAAGTCTTTTGGACGAGATTATCTTTTTTTTTTTTTTTTTTGCGAACAGTGATGCGTACTGGTCTGTCATACATAAGTTACTTTTTTTTGAAATCGAGAGTAAAAAGAAATAATGCAGAGGAATATGGAATTTAATACGATAGTCTTCTTGATGGCTGGAAATAATGATCTTCGTGTGACTGTGCTACTCATGCTCCAAATACATTGACCAAACTCTTCTACTTGTTTGGATGTTTGAAAAGTAGCAAAAAATTGTTTTTCTACGAAGTAACTGCTAGAAGAGGGGAACACAAGGTGAAGGATGGCGGACAAGACTTCCTCAACTTCCCCAGGGAGAATGTCTTAGCTGGGTTAGAATAAATATACCTATTCCGGGATGCAAATGTGAGTAACGTCTTCAACACGGTACCGACCTGATACTGACTTCACCCCAGAGCCAGGGTTGGAAAGACACTGGAGGTGGCGTTTAGTGGCAATCATTAATTTCTTATTATGTGAAATGGCACACAGAGGCCACCTCTAGGGATGACAGAGGTTTATCATAAGGGCATCGTACGTGCCCCCCCAAGTGAAAGGGGAAATGCTGAGATGCCAACATACCACTTCAGCGTTACCACCCTCAGAGTGACTTGGTGGCGAGCCACAAAACCTGGAGGGATTATCGCCTTTAATCTTCTGTGACATTCTCTGTAATGACTTAAGAGTTGCAGCTTTAAAAAACTGGGTATGTTAAGAGAGAAATCTTTGATGCATAGACACAAACTCCACTAACCTTTCAAAACGACTTCAAGTTCATCTCTTAAAATGTCAAAGTTACTGTAACGGGAGCTAGTCTCAGGAATGACGTTGCGTTTCAACCAGCCTCCACAGGCGTATTTAAAAAAGTCTGTACAGGGCTCAGCAGTGGCATCCATGTTCTGGATCAGTCGAGCGGCTGAAAGACCAGAGAAAGAAGATAAAATGAAGGGGGGGGGGGTTGTTGAAGTAGTTTGGAAGGGGGAACAAGTGCTCTGTTGTTTCTCCTTTATGATCAAGTCAACTGGCCTGACACTCTCTTTCCTTACTTAATATAACCATCAATTGAAGAAAAATGATGACTATGCGGGTAAAGTCCTCCTTCCCTTTATCATACTTGGTTGGGTGTATTCCTGAGAGGTCTCGGCCCTCCCATCGTACATCTCGCCCCCACCTTCAGATAGATGAGGTTCTTGCTAGTTCATAGTTCAAAATAAATAAACAAATAAAAGAATCCCAGGCCACCTAAGCTAGCCCGAGCCTGGGGCTGACACAAGGTGACTCTTCGCCCGAATAACTTCAGCTGCTGACTCTACTCTTCAAGGTGCTGTGACTTTGGAATGTCTCTGGGACTCTAAGGGATGTGGGATTGTTTTTTGAGTCTTTGGTTTTTTGTAAGTAATCTCTACACCCAACATGGGGCTCGAACTCACAACCCTGAGACCAAGAGTCGAATGCTCCACCGACTGAGCCCACTAGGCCCCCCTGTGGGACTGTTCATGGATTTTGTCATTGGGGGAAAGATCTGAAGCTGCCATTATTACTTCTTGGACCTTGCTTACAATATTTTCTGCAATTCAAATTTGACATCTGATTTGCATTTGTTTATGTAGAGTCTGTCGTTAACAAAATTGGCTGTAAGCTCGTTAGCTTTTCTTATGTCCACTCTTTTATCTTTGCAAAGTACGATGAAAATGCAAATGAGCCCACATTGAGTATTTCCACTGTGCGCAGCTCTGATGTGTCCTAGGTGCTGCAATCGGTAGAAGGATGTATAAAATATGAATTGCTGCCATTGAGGAGGATATTGTGGAGGCCCAAAGCCCACAGTTTCTACACCTGGAAGAGTGAGAAAACCTTCCCACTGTCCTCCCTCCCGTTTTTTTTTTTTTTTCTCTCACACAAGTAGAACTGTTTCACAGGAAATACAAAAGAGCGATTGAGAATTCATCTGTATCAAGAGAGTAGAAGATCTCAAACGAGCTTTTGAAAACACTTCGCTTTCTGAATAAATAAATTCAATTAATTAAAAACTTCAAAATGTTGCTGAGATGTGTGGATTTTTTTTTTTTTTCAACTGGAAGTGGTTAAGTCTATTTTCTGGCCAAATCGCAAGCCCCTACTTCTCACCACCTCCTGGAGGTGTTTTTGGCTGCCACCTCTGGCTCCGTGTCTTTGACGCTAAGCTATGGGTGGTCTCCAGACCACTCCCCTCCTCGTGGCCTCCCAGGTTTGAATCTTGGGTAAAACTGTATTTCCCTCTTCCCTTTATGCTTATGGGTAACTCTTCGGCTTCTTTTCCATACTCTTGCCATGATCGTTTTATATTCTCACTCCCTTTTAACTAGAAGTCACCCAACTCTGCATCTTGCTAGTACCATCTCCCCACTTGTCTATTCCAGACACCTTTCACAGATTAAACTTCCCCAAATGCACTTTTACTAGCCACTCTCTTACCGGGAGAATGGCAGTGGCTTAACATTGCCCAGGTTAAATTACAAAACTCTACAATTTGGCCTCTAGATCTTTCCTAGACTAATCAAAAGTCTCTTTCTACCTTCTCTCTCTCTGCCCCGTACCCCTGTTTTTTGTTTGTTTTAAAGATTTTATTTATTTATTCATGAGACACAGCAGAGAGAGAGAGAGAGAGACACAGGCAGAGGGAGAAGCAGGGTCCCTGCAGAGAGTCCGATGTGGGACTTGATCCCAGGACCCCGGGGTCACGACTTGAGCCAAAGACAGACACGCTCAGCCACTGAGCCACCCAGGTGCCCCCTCTCTGTGTTTTTACACAAACTCTCTGCTCCAACCAGATGGGCTTGCTGCATGTGCCACAAACTCTCCCGTGTTTCTCTACCAGGTGCTGTTGCTTCTCTCTCCCTCACCTTACCCTTCTAACACCTCCTCCCTTTCTTCCCAAAAGCTACCCACTCTGCAAGGATTGGCATATGTCCCATCTCTTCCCTGAAGTTCCCATGACTTCAAACTTCAGGGAGTATTTCTTCCTCTGAACTCCTGAGAGCTCACGACCATACACAGTACTTAATGCTCAGATGAGGTATCTCCCTGTGGACACCTACTCTGTCCTCCTAACCATGTGCTGATGAACTTAGCCTCTTTGTATTCCCACCACCTCATAAAAGGCATGCACAAGTGGTTATGTGTGATGACCGTACTGAGTCACCTATGAGTCCTTACTCCCTCCTCCTACACACCCCCCCCTGCTCTTGGAGGTCAGACCAGTTCTCATTCATGGCCTCCAGTCCATCCCATCCTTGCAATGCCCACTGTTTCTGCTCTGTTTCAGGCCTTCCTTCTCTTAGGCTCTATCCATGCCCTTTTGCCCAAGTTATGGCCCCAGATCTCTCCCCGCTCCAATCCATCCTGTGTGCCAGTCCAATTAGTGTTGCCATAACATTTCAGTATGCCATTTCCACTCCAAGGAAAACAGTATGCTCCATCTGCATTTATAATAAAGTCCAGAAAATACATAAACATATACAAATTATATAATAAAATCCACACCTGAAACTAGCATAACACTGTATGTTAATTATACACGAATAAAAAGAAAACAAGTAAAATCATAGATGGAATAAATGACTCTGGGAGAAATTAAGAAAAAAAAAAAAGAAAGAAAATATCCAAATGCCACAACATATTCTCACGCTGATATATCTAGTGAAGCTTCTCTCTCCCTACTTCTTCACATGTGCCGTCTGCCCCCATGTAAATGACTGTGTTCAGTTTCTGCTGTGAACACTTTATAAATTTCTGCTCTTGTGACTTTGATGATGGTGTGTTGACCCCTATTAAAAATACCCTTTTTAATCTGTTCATGTTTAGAGATTTCAGGCATTTTCAAGGCTCAGTTCAAATCCTCCTTCACAAAGGACTGTCCTTACAAAATGTGTACCAGCTGCCATCATATTCATTTTTGTTGTTTTTGGAAAAACCATTATCCCCTCATCTAGACTCTGTGGTTCTGGAAAAGAAGGGAATGCGCTTTCTAGGCCTCTTACAGAGCTTAATGCTGCACTCCATCAAGATTTGTCAGTAAAAAAAACTCTAACTTGAAACATCAGGTAGAGATTAGGGAATTGACTTTAAAAAGACAGAAAAAGTAATTCCCTTAAACGTTGTAGGAAATGAAGATATGATGACAGGGGAAGTGAAAATAAAGACCCTAAACACTTGGAGAATTACCATGTAAAGTGAAAAACCAGAAAATTGGAGCCTGAAAGAAGTGCTAACCAAAGACGTTCTAAGCATACATTTTTAGTAATTTTATGTAACTCTTGTCTTCTAAAATACTTTTAAGTATTTAAACTGAATGTTGTAGAGGCAACTGCCATTTTGGGAGCACTTCCATTTTCTTTCTCTCCCTGGGGAAATGGATGGTTTATGTCCTAACACTACGTGAAGCAATAAGCTCTGAGGAGGGAAGAACAGTGAACAAGTAATGAGTAAGTAGAACGAGCAAGGACAGTAACGAACAAGCCTCACTGCCAATTTGGAAATATTGCTGCTCTTTCAAACACCTTCAACGAAAAGGAGGAGCGGCGGAGCAGCTCTATGCTCACGAGCACAAATCCACTGCCATGTGAATGCCTCTACACTCTTCACATCTCCCACAAAGGGAAAAAATGATCCTTCCCCTCCTAGGTTGAGTTTGTACTTGACACCCAGTTAAACTACGTGTGTCTGGAAAACAAACCAAATAAGTGGTATTGAAACAATCTGTGAGGACTATGCGGGCCAGAGATAGGGAGAGGCAACCGTGCAAACTCCTTCCTGTGCCGCTTTCTAAATTTCCCTTTGACCAGAGAGCTCATCTGAGCATGGGCGCTTCCAATCACTTCAAAGAGAGCTCGCTGTTCTGGTGAATATTTTGGGGCCATGGGCCAAGGCAAGTCATGGGCTAGCACTTTTATGCCGGGTCTTTGATCAAGCTTCCTTTAATCTCTTATCGTGGGTTTGATTCTCATTTTGCACCTTATCCTCCGGACCTCCTCTGTGCTGACTTTTCTTTGAAGTCAGCGGTAGACTTGTGGGTAGAAGGGCTGTAGGAAACAGACACACAACTGTCAAACTGGTTGTAATTGTTTTTGTATTTTGCACTTTGTTTTGAATTACTCAACCTCTCCACATAACCACACCTGGGCTCTTCAGATGTTTCCTTATCTGTGATTCTGACTTCTGAGTAAACAAATGTGGTTTAAAAACAAATAAAATTATTCACCTTAATAAGCAGACATAGAAAAAAAAAAAAACCCACGACGTAGTAAAGGCAAATGTATTGACACAGAATGTTGTTGACCAGATGTTTGTAGAGTGAAAGAAACAGTATTTATGCCTTCTAAAAATCTATATAAAAGCACAGAAAGCCTAAAAGACATTTACAGCAGTTCTATCTGGGTTGGTGGATTATGAGTGTGTTTAATTTTGTATTAGTTGCTTATCTTTATTTTCCAATTTGTATTAGATGAGCATGCATTGCTTTTGCAATAAGAAAAAAAAGCATTTTTAATTTAAGAAAATAGTCACATAAAGACAAGAAAAGTAATCTTCTATTAATAATGAGCTTATTTCTTATGAATGACAATTCCAAATGTTCCAGGCTGATAATATATGACACACCATTTTTTTCCCCAACTAATCTTCTTGTAACATTCTCCCAACTTGACTATCGGAATTTTAAAACAAGCTCAACTACCATCTGGGAAGTTATTAATTACTGTATTCATTACCAAGGGTCCATTGTGTGGGTATGGATTAGGAGATGCTGTATAAGCTGGGAAAATGTTTGGGATCCTTAAATCGGGCGGTCCTGTTCTGAATCCTCGGGCTTCACCACCTTTCAGTTGTACAAGATTAAGTAATTTCCCCGAGATCAAGCAGCTAGTCAATGATGGAGCCCCAGGCCTTGCACTTAGGCTCCCCTGGCTCCCAGTTCACCACTCTCTTCCCTCCATATTTTGGATACACCAGGTGGAGCTTTGTGAGAAGCAGTGATTTGCATTCTCCCTTTCTTCTTTCTCACTCTTTATTTTCCCCTTGCCCTCCACTTCCTCCCCTCCCAGCCACTCTGTAAGCACAGCTTTTCTCCTTCGCCAATGGCAATCGTATGACCAGCAAGTAGCTCTGGGTCAAAGGTAGGAGAAACATCAAGCCTAGGAGGGCCTGTAGTACCCAGGAAGAAGGAAGAGGTTAAAACAACAACAACAACAACAACAACAACGGATGAATTCTTCACAGCAGGGCAAGCAGACAGGCAAGAGGCATGGAGCCCATTTGTACTCAAAGGCACACCCAGAAGCACATCTTCCTGAAGTGGGCATGTAGTAGGATTCCAGCCTAACTCATCTTTGGGGGTGATCCACTGGATCACGGAGAGCGAAACTTCTCAGGGATGCATTTCAGAGCAGTACTTTTCAACTCCAGCTAACCATGTGAATGACCTCAGTAGCCTTTTAGGTATCCAGATGCCCAAAATTCAGCCCTGATCAATTAAACCAGAATCCTTGAGGTGGTCCAGGCACTTTTTAAGGCTTCTTAAGTGGTCCTCATAAGCAGCCAAGGGAAAAATCATCAGATTAGAAAAAAGAGAAACATGGAAAGTGAGGACAAGAGAATCCATTATCAGAACATAAACACGGTCTCCCACTTAGATGAATCGGGCATATTTCTTCCTGCCTTTCCAGGCTGTGTGAATGGGCTCCCATCATGACAACAAATATTTCTAAGTGCACTTCGGGCCCTTATAAGGCCCCAGCACAGTATTGCAGGAAGTCACACGTGTGTCTCCTGTGTACAAGCGCACTCTCCCCAGGCCTCCACAACCTCTCACCCCAGCCCCCTCCATGAGCCAGTTCCTGGTATAGGAACTGTGTGAAACTGCCTTTCTTTCATCTGCTATTGTCTTGGAGGCGTCCCAAGGAGACTCCTGGTGCCTCCAGGTAAACAGCTGACTTATATTTTACCTCTATGCATCCCTCTCCCCAAAACCCCAACGACCAATAGGCCCGGTTCTGGGGAGACTATCATAGCAAAACTTGCCCTCTATTCAGAATTACTTCTCTGATGGGCAAGGCTTTGTTCAAGGGACATTTGTGCTCCGCTTGACTTTCTGTTCCTCAAAGATGAGCTCCCTCTAATCTCCAGAGCCTCCTAGGCCTCTCAGGCAACAGTCCAGAGGCACAGCTCCTCCACCAGTTGCCAGACATGATGAGACATGATGAAACTCCAGTTACATTGGAACTCCTCTACGTGTCTCCTCAAGAAGAAGCGATCCTTGATCTGCCTTTGAATGTCCATGGCTTCCATGCCACAAGATCCCTCTTTCCTACCTATGTACCCTGTTTCTATTTTTTTTAAGATATTTATTTATTTATTTATTTATTTATTTATTTATTTATTTATTTACTTGAGACAGTGAGAGAGCATGAGCATGAGCAGGGGTGGGCGATGGGTGGGGAGGGGCAGAGGCAGAGGGACATGCAACTTCTCCACTGAGCAGGAAGCCTGATTCAGAGCTCGATCCCATAATCCTGGGACCATGACCTGTGCCAAAGGCAGACACTTAAGTGACTGAACCACTCAGGTGTCCCTATACTTTGCTTTCCAAAAACATCAATAGTTTGCTAACTGAAAATAAGATTTTTGGCACTATGCACAAGAAATATTTCAGTGTTTATACATATACACTCCCTAGAGGCTAGTGTTCTGCTCGTGTGTGTGTGTGTGTATGTGTGTGTGTTTTAAAGAAATTTCTGCATGTGTCAAGTGTTCCTGGGAAATTGTCAGTAAAATAAGAGAAATCTGAAATGAATATGATTGCTACAAGTAGCAAATAAATAAACTGGATATCATAAAGCTCTGTGCTGTGGCATTCTACTGTGAACTTAACATCTTTTTTTTTTTCTTAACATCGTTTAATAGTGGTTCCTATTTAGTATATCGTTGGTGCTTCTCCATGAGAACGAATATATGGGAATTATGAATATGGTCAATTCTTTTCATTCGATGGAGTTTGTTCTAAAGTCACAACTAACACGGAATAAGCAAGTACAGAGTCATTGACCCTTGGGGAAATACAGGTTTAGGGTCTTACAAGCCTCTGATTACACAGCATTTTCATCAACTAATCAATACATAATCTTGCTTTATGTGTGTTTCTATTTAACCAAAAGACATTTTGGTTAATATATATATAGTTGACTCATTAATACTGAACTCACAGCCGATAACACTAGAACTCATGACTGAACAAAACTTATCTAACACAGGGGGTTTTTTTTCGTAAAGCACAACACAGCTTTCTGGTGCTCAGAAACACTAACAGCACTTCAGCAGTGTGTCTGGGAGCCATTTTAAAGTGGGAAATCACCAAAAAAAAAGCACGCAAAAAATGAAGACTATGGCACTAACTAGACCGAGAAAAGGATTCTTGTTTATAGTCCTTGTTGGACCGAAGCCGGGGGACACACATGTAGGGCAACTCCCCTCTTTCACCAATCTGCTCAGGTCTACAGATGACCTCAAAAACACTGTGGGGTTGATTCGGGGGTTACAAAAATATTTTAGCCCGTAGGGGAGTTAGCAAATAGGGAATTCGCGAATAACTAGGATCGACAATACTTTAGTCTGTTTTTCCTTTGAGATTTTTAAACTACCCAGAAAATGTACAAAATAGGCAACAAAATTAGGTGGGAAAGGATTCAAATGATTTCATCCTCAATTACTAAAATTCTATTTTAGTGTCAAACATTTTAGATAGGTTAGTTATTTACAACCTAAGTGCCACACGCCCGACTCTACGAAAAAATGTCTGTCCTGACCCTCTTACTCTGCACAGAGCTAAGGTTTAGGGAATGGTACGTGACAAGACCGTTTCCAGCTTGTTCTCTCCAAATCAGTCTAAGCCCTTGGCTTTTCTGACCCCAACCATGCAACATTTTCATTTCGTTACCTTAAAATCACTATAATCAGCCTGACTTATGACTGTTCTGGGCGTGGCCAGAAGAGGTCAGAGAAATGTTGGGGCGCCCAGGAACAAATGCTCTTGTAAAGACCTTAGGACACCCATTTCTGACCCAACCTCCTGTCCTAAATGTTTGTTTTATTAATAGACACTAAGCCTGATATTACTTATGAGGCAAATTTGACAAGTTAGAAATCTCTTTTGACAACATTCAGAAAGTATTGCTGACCTCATTCCCCTGCTGCTACCCTCCTCCCACCATCCCCCAGCCAAAATTAAGGCAAAGTCAGAACGTTTTGAAAGAACACAAGGAAAATGCAATGTAATCACAATGGGTCACAAAGGACTCCATTCAAAAGGCAGTAATGTGGAAACTAGAATCTAGGGGACCATTCCTGAAGGGAAAATGATTGAAAATTAGCAAGCACACAGACTAATGCTAATAAAAACCAAATGGTTTTCGTTACAAACATTCCGGATTCTTCCACGGTCCACTCCTCACTTTTAAATGAAATCCTTGTCTCCAAATTGCTTTTGTGATACCTTGGTTACAGAAAGTTTGGGGGTGAATGTAATCTAGGTTGCTAGTTTATCATTTAATCAGCCACTCCCTGTCAACCACTCTTTAAGTTCCAGCTAAGCCACGGTCAAATCTTATACTAGTCTGATCAGCACTGAGAAAAGCCATCACTACACATTTGTTCAGAAACGGTGGATTTATACAAGTATATCAGAGGGAAGCACAGTGAATTTACTCTCTAGAGCTGCAATGCTCAAGAAAGGAGACCAACTGCAGTGCCTGGCTGGCTCAGTTGATGGAGCATGCAACTCTTGATCTCAGGGTTGCGAGTTCAAGCCTCATGTTGGGTGTAGAGATTACTTAAAAAATAAAAAGTAAAAAAAGAGAGAGAGAAAGGAGACCTATTATTTTGTGTTTAAGCTTGAGGAATAGTTTCTAACTATTTTATATATGCATGTGACCAATTTACCTTAAATGTATAGACAAAAACACACACGTGAGCATGCACATACTTATAAACGTTAACCTGGAATCCATTTGCTATCAGATTTACAGAAAAACTCTCTATCAGATTCACATGTAGAGTGTAAACTACAGGATCTTCAGTTGGATTCAATCAGAGATGCTCATGTACTACTAGTACTACTACTACTACTACTACTATTACTACTACTAGTCAATGGTTGACACGTGTCAGGCACCAAGCACTTATGGCTCGAGAGGCATTTTTCTAAATTCTTTAAAAGTTGTTTTCATTAAACTGTATATAGCAACTCTGTTTTTGGCCCTATTTTAGGACTGTAGAAATTAAGGATGGTTGTTGAGCAACAAAACCAAGGTTTGACCTCAAGCAGTGGTGGCCAGGGTCTGAGCTCTTCCATGATGTTAAATTGCCTCTCTGGATTTAATTTCTTTTCCTTATTAATTGCTCTACACAGTTAGACACATCTCCTCTATTTTAAGGAGATCTAGGCACAGAATGACTACATGTCCAAGATCGCCAATATGACTTTAGATATGGCGTAGATCTAATTTTAAGTTGATGTTTTTAATTCAGTAATATTCACAACCAAATAACATTAAGGAAATTTCAGAAGCTACACAGACAGGAGAAGATAATCCAAATTAAATTACACAGCAACCAGTTGGTGGGGGCTTTCTGATGCCCAATTAAGGTTCTAATTGCTTCATAACATGAGTATAGCTATGTGAATTTTTTTCACTTCATTTGGCCCTGACTTTTAGAATTTGTTGAGATAATCACAGAAATCTCAAGTCTTATGGACCCCCAATAATAATCCTTATTTGGCTCTCCCCAAATTAGTGAAATTCTTCAGCCTTGTCTTATAGCCCATTTAAATGAATGGCTCACAGCCAAGAGCGGACAGTCAATACTTTTTCAACAGGGATTCCTCCAAAACTCACAACCCAAAACATTCTGTTATAACTGAAGCCTGAAACTGTGTTACAGTTAAAGTGCCATAGGTCTAAAAATAATTTTTCTTTTCCAGGTCCAATTTGCATTTTGAATCCTAAAAGATTCTTTGCTAGCAAAAAGCTATTAGACAATCTACTGCAATTTAAATACAATATATCACTTAAAAATAAGTTATCAGCGCTGCATGTTGATCATAATGTTAATGAATAAAAATGATCCTTTGTGAGGAAAGAGATTGTAGGTGATGAAAAAGCCTCCATTGTGCCCTCAGAACCACGCCCCCCAGAAGCAATGAGCTGACCTACTCATGCTTCTCCCACTTAAACTTTTTGTTATTTCAGCTCATGTTACTGTACAAAAATGATCAGAGCAACTTCAATAATAGGTAACTACTGAGAATAACTCAAAACATTTTGCCTTTGCATCATGTTTAGTTAGAGAGTGGTACGAAAAGATCACAGCAGGGGGATAAGCTGGGTTATCAGTGCTTTTAGAATACCAAAGTCAAAATCGGTAAGACAGCTCTTCTCTAGTGAGCGCGCTTCCACTCAGTAGGTATAACGAAATAAGCATTTAGTTGACACGAGGTCAGGTTTGCCTCCACATGTTTATATTTTTTAAGGAATAAATAGTTCTTTTATATTACCTAAGACACAGAGGATTATGCTAAGTCATTGGCTTTCTCCAAAAAAAAAAAAAAAGAAAAGAAAAAGAAAGAAAAGAAGAAAGAAAGAAGAAAGAAAGAGAGAAAGAGAAAGAAAGAAAGAGAAAGAAAGAAAGAAAGAAAGAAAGAAAGAAAGAAAGAAAGAAAGAAAGAAAGAAAGAAAGAAAGAAAGAAATTTCTTCTTGTGGAGCATGGAGACTCCAACACTTTTTGTTTCATTTTAACAAATATTTTCGAGTACGTTTACATATCGGACACTGTTCGGAACTGAATACGCAGGTGAATACTCCCTGCCCTCACCGAGCCTGCAGGTTTTCCTCTGAAACAAGACTGTTTCTTGTATAACGTAAGCGAACTCCCCTAATGTAACTGTCATCTAGACACGCTAGCTTCTCATTTTCGAATTGCTAAACTCAGCCAGTATCCCAGGGACGAGGAAAGCTCCAATTTTGTGGGTAACCTCAGCCAAGGAGTCCCGTGCAGCATTTCCGTGTGCCTGTGCTTGCACGGGTGAGCTGGCCGGGAACGGGAATGAGCACGCTGTGAATGAAGCAACCAGGAATAGGGAGCCTGAAGACATGGCAGGTGAAAAACAGCAACACTTAGCTAATGCGGGTCACCCCAGAGAACAAATGCACTGGAGACGAGAGGGGAAATGGGTTATGGAGAGGGATGGAGCTCCCAGAGAGCCAGAGGCAGACAGGAAGCGCCCCACTAGCGGTAATGTAGGTCCTTGAGAGCTGGAAATGCTTACCTGGGTAGGAAATGATTTGACCATTCTCCCTGAGACAGGAAAAGAACAGGAGAGAGAAATACCCCCAGAAACTGTTTCCTTGCTGACCTGATTCTAAGCTTCGGAGGGTAGAATTAACAACGTAAATGAAACAACTGGGAACCAAGTAACTGCCTCCGCTGCCAGCAGAGGAGACAGATGAGACAGAGAAGAGCTGAACTTAGGTCCCACCCTAGACAGACACAGAGCCAAGAAATCTCACTTCCGTAAGCAGGACAAAGCCACCATGAGGACACTTCTTTGCTGCCATATTTGTGTATCAGGGGCCCTAACAAACTACTCGGCCTAGACTAAGCAGTGGTTTTGTGAACCTCAAGACAAAGGAACACTAGAGTAAATCTAAGAGAATAATTTATTTATTCAACCCATATGTATGGACAACTTAATATGTGCCCTGCACCACACTAGCTGCTATAATCAACGATAACTAAGACAAAAAGAGTCAGAGCTTTTATTATATGGGGCAAGACTAGACACAAGACGACTAACCACAGGTGAGATGTGAGTTATGGGTGTAGAGGGAGTGCTGGGAGGGAAGGAAGAATTAGCTAGGCAAAGGTGGAGAGAAGAGCGTTTCATTCATTCCTTCATTGGCCATTCAACAAATATCTGAGTCAGGTACCAGGCTGTGTTCCTGGTTGAGAAGGTGAGTGACGGCTTTGACAAAAGAGGACAGGACTGTAAGAGGCTGTGGGTATGAATAGGTAGGTCAACCTCTGAAGGCAGGATGCAGAATGGATAAAGGATGAAGAGCTACATTCCCAAAGCTTCAGCACCCCAGGAGGAGCCCTGCCTGTCTTTGATGGAAGCAGACGGGTGAAAACTACTTGGCAGGGGCTTGGCCTTTGTCACCTTGGCCGGTGAAGGGTAGAGATATGATCATGGGAAAGAGGATTTACTCTTGCTGAGGCTGCAGGAAACAGCCAGCCTAGTCCTGTAAGTCCTCATCACTGGGTGTCACGGAGACACCTTTCCTTTATTTTCTATCTCTATGGCTGGTCACCAAGTCCTACAGCACCTCTTGGACACACATCCTGCCAAACTGGCTTATGCTTTCAAGAGCTCTAGCTTGGATGGATCTTCTCCATGAATCCAGAGACCTTGTGGACTATAGAAGTTCAGCTGCTGGCTGACCTCCTCCATGTTCCATACATCACATCACTTGAGATGATTATACAGTTAGGGGAGAGGTGGATCGGATCACCGACAATGACTAGAGTTAGAGGTAGGAGACATGCGATTCCTGAGAAATAACTCAAAGTACATTCCACAGATTATAAAAGCAGTAATAATTGTAGGTACGCTCCCCCACCCAGAGCAAGGGATCTAATCCCAACTCTTTGCACGATGAGTCAATGACGGACATTCCAATAACGGACATTCCAATAACGGACATCCTTCTCAATTAAGTAAGCCTTCTCATAGTAAATTATCACCATCTGTTATTTAAAAGCTTTGAAAAGCACACATGTACTCTATCAGCATCCTAAAACATTTTGATGTCGGCTTCTTTTTTTCTGTTACTAAGCTTGAAGAAAAAAAAAATCTTTTAGTGTTCATTGAAAGCCAGGTAGGCAAGATCTGAAAAAAAAATTTTTTTTTTTTTTACTTTTTACACATAAATTAGATTTCCTCGTATTAAATAAAACAAGACAAACACCTGATTCCTCCAAGTTTTTAAAATCAATAGGTGTGGTAATTGACGGGTGATGGAAATGGTGGATCCTTGGCTTCCTGTGTTGACATACAAAATGAGTGAGCCGTCCCTCCCTTGACAAATGAAGACACATCTTTCTTCCATGTAAAATGTTTGTCATGTACATAACCTGGGCTCATGTAGAAGCAGCCTGAGCCGGTCCAGTGGGACTGGATGCTATTTTAGAGAGATTATAAGGGTCAGCAATGGGGAAGTTTCCAGCTAAGAGCAATGGAGGGATGAGACCCCACAGCCAGGTGTGTGACAAAGGAGCTCTAACCAGCAGCGTGCTGATCCAAGAAAGTTCTGCAAGTTCTGGCAAAAGGTAATGAAGTCAAGAGCTAGGCCACATTTCAGTCCCAGAAGACAGGAAAGGAGAAGCAGAAACTCTGTTTCCAGAAGCAGTGAATGAGCTGAGAGTGAGGTTCCCACCGCCCCCCTCCCCCAACACATACACACGTTAGGAGCTCACGAGACATGAGACTTGGAGCCAGAGCCACTGACCGTGGCCTTCATGAGGGCCTGGGCCTGCATGGAACCCAAACAGCTTGTTACCTTTGCAAATCTTTTCACTTCTTGGTGTTAATTTTGACAACCGTAGTTAAGATAGATCATGCCAAGTTTCATGGCATCTATTTCTACTATCTTCTATTCCTTTTTTTTTTTAAAGATTAATATTGGGACGCCTGGTAGCTCAGCGGCTGAGCGTCTGCCTTCGGCTCAGGGCATGACCCCGGGACCCGGGATGGAGTCCCACATCGGGCTCCCCGCAGGGAACCCGCTTCTCCCTCTGCCTGTGTGTCTGCCTCTCTCTGTGTCTCTCATGAATAAATAAATAAAATCTTTAAAAAATATAAAAAGCAAAAAAAATAAAAAATAAAAGATTCATATTTGCATGGATATGAGTTTATGGGGACTTTCAAGGTATCACTTGTGCCATTTCTTCTTGACATAGTGTTATATCCTTGCTACGGGACAGTATAGATAGTGCTTTGAGAAATTTTCCATTCAGTTAATGACTTTTGCTATATTACTTCCTTTACTTGATCCACTCAAATATAATCACATTATGTCTCTGAACAAATACAATTATTTATATTTTGCTTCTTGGCTTCTAAGTTAGTGAAATCATTAATTGCTATATACATATGTTTAGGGATAATGAATTCATCTGGCTTCAGACTAGCAGACGTATCCAAACGTCCTAATTTCACTCAGGTAATTTCATCACACCAGAAAATTAAGCCCATGGATTTAACAAAAGCTTCCTTTTCTGGAAGTATTTTTAAGTAACTATTGCATCCTCGAGCACATCTTATTATAAGTCTTTAATGATTTGGGAGTTCTTTAAATAAGAATTTCTTTGAAGTTCAGGAAAGCCTTGATTAACAAAAGAAACTGTTTAAATATAGGGTTTGGGGCACATCCATCATTTTATAGTTGGTTTGCTTGTTTCTGCTTTAAGCATCAAGCGCAGAGAAACAGATGCACGGCTGCTAATTGATTTTGATTTGACTTCTCAATGATCTAGTCTGTGCTGCGGACTGAATCCCCTTTTTTATTTTTTAGCTTCCCAGCTAAGGTCCCACGACTGTTGGATTCCTCTGGGCTGAAGTTTTCAAGAAAGGTATTTTGGGATGCCTGACCAGCTCATTCGGTAGAGAAGGCGACTCTTGATCTCACGGTTGTTAAGTTTGATCCCCAAGTCAGGTGGAGGGATTACTTACCTATGACATCTTTAGATAAATAAATAAAAATTTATAAAGGGATTTTGATATTTAAAATGTGACAGGGGATCCCTGGGTGGTGCAGCAGTTTGGCGCCTGCCTTTGGCCCAGGGCGCGATCCTGGAGACCCGGGATCGAGTCCCACGTTGGGCTTCCGGTGCATGGAGCCTGCTTCTCCCTCTGCCTGTGTCTCTGGCTCTCTCTCTCTCTCTCTGTGACTATCATAAATAAATAAAAATTTAAAAAAATAAATAAAATAAAAAATAAAATAAAATAAAATAAAATGTGACAGTTCTGGGTTTTCTTCTTTAATTTTGTAGGAAGATCGCGCCTCTAAGAGATGTTTAAACAAATATTTTGTTTTAAGGTAAGAAGTCACCGATTCTCTCTGAGTGAAAAGCTAAGTAAAAACGAATTCCTTAGTAATTCTATCAAATGGAGCTGGACAACACCATGGCAGACCAGTTCCTCTTGCTGGTTGCTACTTACTCACCTGAATTATATGACTACATATGACAACACGTGAGCCAAAAGCCCTCACCGGTGTGAACTAGTTTCTAGGTTAGGCAGCCCCTCCGAAGACTCTAGAATCTTACTCTTGTCAGCAAACATTTACCTGTATTCAGAAGGATATCTCCTGCAGACTTTTCTCTGGACTAGGAAAGGTATGGGTCTGGGATGTGAGACGAAACAGGGTTAGAAGAGCATTTTAAGTACTTCTGTAATAACTAGTATGAAGGGAGGTATTTCAGTATTTTGCCCTGGGCCTGCCACCAGCTCTCTGCTTTGACCAGAACCCCTCCTGCTGAAGCTCCCTGGCCCTCTAGCATTTCGAGACACCCAAAGGCAAAACTAGCCTTCTATTATCATTCCTAGAACCATCCAAATCATTACTGTCCACTGTGTTTATTTAGGCTTCGGCCCGTTGACCATTTCAACCACAATTACCTCATTTCTTTCATTTTCCAGACATTCATCTCTGTTTGGTAAAGACAGACGCTTCGCTCAGTCTTCCCCTCCCTGAAAGTTCCATCTTCCCAGGTAACATCAGAGACTATGGAGACTGCCTCTGCTCCTCTTCCGCTTTGGAATTTCTTAACTTCTGGGGCACCTGGATGGCTCAGTGGTTGAGCATCTGTCTTTGGCTCAGGTCATGATCTCAAGATCCCAAGATTGAGTCCTGCATCGGGCTCCCCACAGGGAGCCTGCTTCTCTCTCTGCCTCTCTGTCTCTCATGAATAAATAAATAAAAATCTTAAAAAAAAAAATTCCCTAACCTTCTGAACTGTCATGACCTTCAGCTCCACTCTCCATCAGTCCATGCATTTTATAGTAACATCCTGGTGGTGTTACCATCACCCAGAACAGTTCTACCTTTGAAATCTTCAACTTGAGTAACCTATGCTCTGACCTTCTGATCCTTACAAGTGTTTTCCTTTCTTTATTCCCTCTATCCCTGCCCTTGAACTTCCCTCAGAAGTCTCACCCCACACCTACTCTATTTTCCCTTTGTCTTTTTTCTCTATCCAGCCTACACTGTATAGTGCCATCATTTAAACCATCATCTCATCGAAGTATTTCATTCCCTTGCCCCCTGCAAATATATCTGTGCTGAGTTGATCCAGCTGCCCTCCTTTCTCCTCTAACTCTAGGCTAAGATACTTAATAATGTATTTTATATATTGATTGATTGGCTGTCTCCTTTTTAATTGGCCGTCTCCGTTTTTTATCTTGTGAGCAGGGACTTTGTGTTACTCACTTCTACATCTTCAGCGACTAGAGTAGCGCTCAACAAGTATCTGTTGAAGAAGTTATTGGCGATGCTGGGAAAATCCCATAACTGCCTGGTTTAACGCCATTTCAAATAACGGCCTTCAGTTTCAGCAGAGCGATGAGCCCTGTGCACAACCTCGCCACACACATGGCCCCGGTGAGCCTTCTTCCCCTCTACACACCGCCCGTTTCCAGCCTTCGACATTCTTGCTTTCTCCGCCAGCTCAGCCCCAACGGCAGATTTTGCTTTTTACTTTACAGTGAGAAGTGAAGTAACTGGGTGATGAGCAGCACACCTCCCTATCCTTCCCAGCCTCCACATGTATTTGCATCCAGACCATCGTTGCCTCCTCCCCAAGAGGGGCCCTCCTCTGTCTAAGAGGAGTCCTGCCATCTTTCCCCTGGATATATCCTCTTGTGTATCCTCAGTAACAAGACTTACCAATTTTTCCACCTTCTACCTGAAACTTCAACTTCTCTCTGCTTTCATTTCTTATCATATCAACCACTCAGCTGCACTTAACTCCAGCAATCTAATTTTTAACATACTCTCTTCCTTTTGCTTTGGTGATTTTACACTGCACTGGTTTTCCTTTCTACCTCCCTGACTCCGACTCCTCCTCCGACTCCTCCTCCATCTCTTTTGGAAATCTTCATCTCCTTCCTGGTAAAGCTCAACCACATCGGCCATATGCTGATGATTCCTTAATCCTTATATCCAACCCTAATTTTGCCACATGGGAGACTCATGAGTATCTTAAAATCTATACCGTCTCAAAGGGGACTTTTTACTGCATGTGAAAATCTATTCATTCTCTCCACTTTGTGATCATTCACACCCAGGCAACCATTAGTTCTCATCCAGATGAGTGGGCAGGGGCCTAATTTCCTGCCCACAGTCATTCTTTAGTTATAGCCAGTGATCCTTCCCAATGGTTCTGATCAAGTCATGCTTCATTTAAAACCCTTCCTTCTGTAACTTCTTGGTGCTATTAAGTAGAAGGTCCAAACACTTTAACATGCACTACAAGATCCAACTCCTGCTTATCTCTGTGCCAACGCTCAACACTTCCCCTTCCCAACCTTGCTTTCACTTCCCCATGCACACCCTCTAAGGCTTAGCCCTACAGCTATTCCCTAAGTTCCTCAGTCTTGCCAGGCTCCCCACCACCACCACACACACATTTGGGACATGGAAATATTCCCTCGTATGGGTAAGTCTTTGCCTCCACTTTACCAGGTGTGAGCTGGATAGCAGGCAAGCTTGAGAACGCTACACCTCTGCTTCAGATCCTTCAGATTCTCCCTGTAATGTATCTATTGATTTCCTGTAGACTTCAGGAGAAATTACAACCCATATAGTACATGACCCAGCCCCCATTTGCTTTTCCAGTATCATGACTTACTAGCCAGGTGCATCCTCCGGCCATCACGAACCACGTGCAGGTCCTAAGCTCACCAAGCCCTCACTGGCATGTTCCATCTAGCCCATGTACATGCTACTCTCTGCTCCACTGGTCTGGCAATCTCTGACCATCCCTTCAGAATGTAGTGGGTGATGTTTCCCCTCGAGAATGCTTTCCTGGCCCATTACCATCACTCTACCTGCCCACTCCCACGACTGGTCTGGCTCAGGTGCTCCTTTCTCAGACAGCCTATGGCACATTCTGTCCGTCTCTGTCATAGCACTTACCCAATCCATACAGTAACTTTGTTTCTTGGTCTCTCATGCTGACTGGCTTACCACTTTCCTAAGGACAAGGGGATACCTGAGTGCATGTTCCTGGGTGTCTAGACAAGTGTCTAACAGTTAGAAGGTGCTCACTCAATGTTTTGGGGGAAAAAATTCAATAAATGAATGGAGAGATGAATGAGTAAATGAATGACTGGATGAGGAAAGAAGTGGCCCTGAAGTCTCTATGAAAACATTCATGCCCACATTATTCCTGGGAAATTCAGGAGGGCATTCCAGGTTCAGCTTCTCCATTACGAGCAGACAAACAGACCCGTGCCTCACCCACTCTTACTTAGTTTTTACTGGGTGGCACAGCCTGACATTGTACCTGTTAAAGCAATTCGCTGGAAAACATACACTTTCTTTTAAAAAAATGCAAACATCCATGTCATTCTCATGGACCTAATCCATGTCATTCTCATGGACCTAATCCATGTCATTCTCATGGACCTAATGCCAACTGATTTACTTAACATGTTTTTCTTCCCGACACCTCACAGAGACCACCCCACTGAAGGGACAGGAACTTTTGTGTGTCAGGGAGGAGAGATGGTTTGGCATGGGTATATTTTAAAAATCTTCCCAAATTATCCTAATAAGCAGCCACAGTTGAGAATCACCACTCTTCAGCACTTCTCAGACTTTATTGTGCACACTATTCTCCTGGGGACTCTACTAACATTGCAGCTGCAGATTCAGTAGATCTGAGGTGGGGTCTGAGAATGTGCACTTGATTTTCAAGTTTCCCAGCTGACGCTGATGCTGATGCTGTTGGTCTTAGACCAGACTTTGGGCAGCAAGGGTCTAGTTATTGTCCTATTGCCGCAGGTCTCTGGCTTATTTACTTTTAGGGGTCGAACAGTGGTGAGGGAAAGGCTAAGGGTGAGGATGTGCAAGGGCAAGCATAGCGTAACCATGTATTCAAATCAGCGTACCTGCGGCTAGGTTTTGCTTTATAGCAAACATGGGTCTAAGTGCCCATTTCTGATTGTGCTCATTTTAACTTCGTCACAGGCTGACCTGTCATCCCCCGTGCTAAGATAGAGCACAAAAGTCAAGGAAAATGTTAATAAGGGGTGACAAATTTTACCTGAGGATACACAGCATGTGCTACTCTCTTGCCGTGTCTCCTTCCCCCCTCCCTCTCTCTTCTGACCCACGCTTTCATCTCTAAAAATATATTGACTGCTTTTTGATTCTCAATAAGTAGCTTTAAACAGTGCATCTGTAAGTTGCAGGAGAAAACACATTAAATGGAATATATCTGTGCATTATACCTACGGGGCATCTCCCTGAAGGATGTGTCATGTGAAATGGGCTGTCATTAGTCTTTGCTGTTTCTCTGTAAAATGAGATGCTATAATTCCAATTTTGTAGATAAGGAAAATAAAATGCAGGAAGCTAAACTGACTTAATTAAGATCACATGCTAACAACACAGGATGTGGCCAAACCTTGCAGCCTAGCTCCCCCACGCTATGTTGGCTTGGTGGAAAAAGAAGCGGTAGTCTTGCAAAAGATTGGGCCTTAATTATTCATAACACTTGTGTCTCTTTGAAATAAAGCTTACTACTTAACAAGCCTTTCTTCTACACGTATCTACTGCTGGAATTTGTCTATATTCTAGTCATCCAATTACTAACCTATTGAAATGAATTCAAAGTGGCCTTATAAGGCCACATAAATTAACTCTTATACATTGAATGAGAAAGAAAAAGGACAATAGGAATAATCCTAATGGGCCAAAAGGCATACAAAGAGGTCCTATGATTACAGGGTAAAAACAAATTTGACTCTCACTAGCAGTCGAGGTGAAAGAGGAAACATTTCACAGAACCCATACATGAAACCAACACACTCTTCCAAAAGCAGGACTGTCCATGCCAACTGCTCTGCGGTAGAGACCTTAGTCTGACTTTCTTTCGATAATGGCTGGTCCACCGAGCCCTACGATACCACATGCATCTCTGCCTCCCTCGGACAGTGAAACCCCAGCCCCTGCAAACAACGCTTCCAACGTCCGATTCCCAAGTAATTTTAACTTCCTACTTGATTTTCTGTTTCCAAAGACTTTCATCAACATCACCCTCAGAGAATCCAAGAATAGACACTTGCTCAAATGGAGAAGCTTGAGTTATTCAGTGAAGATTGGGCAGGACTGAAAATGACACATAATTATTTTGAATTGCAGAAATGGGACTCAACATTTAATAGCAATCAGAAGATCAAAATATAATGACTTCTAGGTGGACACTGGGGAGATGAAAAAAAAAGGGATGGGGGGCGGGGTTGTTCCGTTTTGTTTTTCAGCAGTTGTATTGGGTTCCAATTTGCATACCGTAAAATTCAACCGAGACTTTTTAATAAATGTATACGTTTGTACAAAACCACCACCACAATCCAACTTGAGAAAACTTGCACCACCCAAAAGGCTCCCTTGTATCCACTTGCAATCCCTGCCCCACTCCCAGCACCAGGCAATAGCTATTTTTCCTTCTGCCTCTGTAATGTTGCCTTCTCTGGAAATTTCCTATAAACTGAATTGTATATAATATGCTGGTTCCTGCATCTGACTTCTTCTCCTTAACATAATGTCTTTGAGGTTCATGCATACCGTTGCACGTGGCCACTTTTTACTGTTGCGTGGTATTCCCGTTTATGGCTATACCATATTTTGTTTATTTACCTGTCGATAGACACTTGGGTTCTTTCCATGTTTGGGCTATTACGAATAATGCCGTAGTGAATAATCACGTAAGAGTTCTTACGAGGACACTTGTCTTCATTTCTCTTCGGGAAATACCTAGGTATTTCCTAGGTGTGGAATTGCTCAGGTCGTACACAGAGAGTGTGTTTAACTTTTTATGAAAATGGCCAAATGTCTTCCAAAGTGATTCTTCAAGTCACCTGCGATGTACTGAGGTATTTTCCATTCACACCAACAGTGTATGATGGCTCCAGGCCCCACACCCTCCCTGACACTTAGTACTATTATTACTGTCATTACTTATCACAGCCTCTCTAGTGGGTAGGAGGTGAGGGCGTTTGAAGTAGAGAGAATATATTCCAGTTTTCAGATAGTCAAAAGTGGGGTCAAAAGCAGTCTCCCCCACTCCATCACTACACCGTATCTCCTTTTCCAAATGATCGGAGAGAATGAAATCTTTCAGGATTCAAGGGTTTGAGAATTTTCCCCTCATGATTTTTTAATTCTCTATTTTTAAATTTCCCTTAAAATAATCGATCAATATTATCAACTCAATCTTCACATTCTATCAAAGGGTTACCAGAAAGCCCCTTGCTGGCCCACGGATTTGGTGATGACCAGAACTCTATGTGGCCGAGAATGGTGCTAGGGTCCTCATCCCAGCCTCAGCTACTACTTATATCCACTCACCTTCACTTCTAGGTAATTTTCACAGCTGCAAAACAGACCTTAGGATTCCAAATGAGCTTACCCTGCTTTGCTATTTTTTTTCCCCTTTGACCATTTCATTCAATTTATCTATGCTTTCCATGCCTTGACTATGCATTAAGGGGAAAAGAGAAATGACGGCGCACTCCTGCTTAACTTCTACCCAGCAGGTAAGAAAAATATGTTACATATGTTTGTATTTATCACCTAATTGATTCCCTTCTTGGAAAGGATTTGATTGACAGATGCTAAGTTTAACGGGAGAATTTTTAAAGCAAGTATCGCCAGGCAACTGTCGGGAGAATGGTGTTGGGAAAGCTGCCCAAAGCCAACTGTCACAGGCCACATTTACATTAACAAAGGTGTGGTTCAGCTGACTTGCCACTAAGACACCTGCTGCGTCCTTATTGCCCCAAGGATTTTTTTCAATCTTAATTACATAATGAAATAGCCCCATCTCCCCCTCTGAAGGGCTGCTGCGCGCCTGGTGGCCCCCCAGAGCCTGTCTGCAGTCTGCCCTGTGCTGAGCCAGTGGTGCCATTTTTCTTCATGGGGACTGTCTGGGCGGGTGACAGGCAAGAAAGGAGAGACCACGGCCAATAGTGAGCACCCAGCAAAAGGCCAGCAGGTGCCAAGAGACTTCACCTAGGGCGTTACCAGAATGTGACCCTCGCAAACATGATCAGGAAGGTGAAGGTTCATATTCAGAATATGAATACATCATCTCACTCTGCTGAATAGATCTTCCAAGTGAACGGAAAGCCTCTTTTTTTTTCTATGAATAATTAAATACTCACCAAAAGTTTTCCTCATAGGAGAAAGAAAAAGGTTTACCTGGTGAGTAAAGAGGAAAGGAAATAAACAGCTCTGAGAGGTTCCACGAACCAGTCTCTCGGGGCTACCATAATTATGCAGTATACAACCTGCACAACTGTACAGATGGTCTTTCTCTTGTGCATTGTATTGCTCGTGCATCTTAACTTGGCTTCTCTATCCCCTGGGGCATCTAAGCCAACACTGTTAGTATTTGCTTCTCTAGACCCCTTAATTCCAGGCTGTATTTGGTGTACTAAAATCACAGATGAAGATGCTCAATGTTCTCAGTAAAATAGCCGGTTTCTGGATGGATGAGAGATTTCGTCTCCTCCGTCTCAGTGTGGATGTAATTATTTCAACTCTGACAGTCATCTAATGCCTCTAGCATTAGGTTCCAGCAAGAGGGGAGGCCATCTGCTTTCATCCGTATGGACACAGGGTATTAAAAATTTCATAGAGTCCTAGTCTCCTCCAGGCAACATGGAGAAGTCATGAATGTAAGTTCCAGAACCAGGCTGCCTGGGTTGGAATCCTAGCCCAAGTTTGTTCATCTGTAAAAATAACAGAATGAGGGGCACTGGGTGGCTCAGTAGTTGAGCATCTGCCTTAGGCTCAGGTTGTGACCCCAGGGTTCTGGGATCGAGTCCCACATCAGGCTCCCTACATGGAGTCTGCTTCTCCCTCTGCCTGGGTCTCTGCCTCTCTCTCTCTCTCTCTCTGTCTTCCATGAATGAATAAATAAAATCTTAAAAAAAGAAAAAAGATAAAATGATGGTACCTACCTCATGGGGTCATTATGAGAATCAAATGTGTTAATACATATAAACTCACAACAGTGCTAGACACATATATATTCAATATTAACTATCATTATTTTATTATATTATATTCCACTATTTTTCTCCTGTATTCTATTATTATACTCCTCTATAAATCTGTATAACGTTCCTTCCTGATACCTCCATATGACACACCTCAATGTAGTAATAAAGTAGTAGCTTCATTTGTTTACTTATTTACTCATTTATTTATTTACTTATTCATTCACTTATTTATTTACTTATTTACTCACTTATTTGCATGTGTATGCATGTGCATGTTTTAATTCTTCAGAGATAGCCTTAAAATAGGGAACTATGGAGGGTGTATTAGTTCCCTCTCACTGCTCTAACAAATTGCCCCAAAGCCAATGGCTTAACTGCCAGGGCTCACTGTCTTACAGTTCTAGAGGGTTTGGCAGGGCTGCATTCCTCCTGGATGCTATGAGGGCCACCCACTGCCTCCCCCTCCCGGCTGCTCGCATCCCTTGGCTTGTAGCTGCTTCACTCCAACCTCTGCTTCCCGCACTTCTGTGGCCACATCCCCTTCTCTTTCTAACCCTCCCTGCTCCCTTCCCATTAAAAGAACACTAGTGGTTACATAAGTCCACCCAAATAATTCAGCATAATCTCCCCCTTTCGAGATCAAATTTGCAAAGTCTCTCTTTTTTCCACATAAGGTAACACACTCACTGGATCCCAGGATAGGAAGTGGGTACCTTCAGGGAGGCATTGTTCCACCTACCACAAAGGGAAAAGCCCTGGATGATCTCTTGAGATCATTCAGGCCAGTGGCCACCTCGTTAAAGATGATTCTACTGTCCCAAGAGGGCCATGGCAATATGTGGAGACATTTTTTGGTTGCCTCAAGTTGGGAGGGGAACGGTTCTAGACATCTAGTGGCTAAAAGGCCAGGGCTGCCACTAAACATCCTAAAATGTGTGACACAAACACTTCCCCCAACAAAGAATTATCCAGGCCAAAATGTCAACTTGATGAAGCTGAGAAGCCCTGATTTATACCATGTGATTCCTTGAAACCCTCCGAGTGGGGAAGGTTATGATGCAATGGAAGCCAGTTTGAGGATTTAGATTTACACGGAGAAGTCTGAGAAATCAGAAGCAAGCTCTGTAACTCCGTGTTTTTGATGATCTTAGATGGTAAATAAGAGATGAATAATATTACTCATGCCTTAATAGTAGGGTTTTGAACACCGCCTTAACTGGCTATTTGTTAAATAGTGTTTGTCTTATTTTAGGTTTGGTGTAATCTTTCATACTGCTGCGTCTCCTATACACGCAAATTATCCTTAAGCATATGTTATAAACATCACTTATGTATATTATAAATATTTAAATGTACAGATGCTCAGATTTTAACGTACCTAACACCAGATACATTTCAAGATGATCCACGGCCTTCTGCAGTATTTCATTTTTGGCTTAGTATGACTTGACCTTTGACTTCAAAGGATCAAAGAGTTTGTTTTGGTTTTTTTCCTGGCTTATAATTTATTTATTTTATTTTTTTTAGGTTGACCCTACGCCCAATGTGGAGCTCGAACCCCAAGATCAAGAGCCGCGTGCCCCACCAAGTGAGCCAGCCAGGGACTCCCTGGTTTGTAATTTAAACAAATCTGGTAATCCTTCTGAGTGGCCCAGAGAGCAACAGGCAGGTAGACTGTCTGTGTGTGAGCTATTGCAGCGATTTCCCATCAGGTCACTCATATTCAGTTTACGGGGCTGGTTAGGCTGCTAGGAATCTTGTGAGCAAGGTAGCAGGCTGTTTTTCCCAGAGCTTTATTGGCTCCGTAAAGATGTCTGGCCATATGTGAGTCTAGGCATGTTTCTCTCAAATGTGACATTTCAGCCCAAGCCTGGGTGTCATAACCAATGTTTCCAGTCGTGTCCACGGCGGCCCTCTGAGGCAGCTGGGACTCTAGGAGCTGTGCAGCTTATTGATCACGAGCCATGGCATCCTCATCCACCAGGAGAAAGATTTAAGTCAGAACCAGCCTTCACAGGAACGTGAGCACCTTGTCTATCAATACCTGCTTTTCCAATCCTCAAGAACGTCCTGTGCTTGGGTTGGAATTTTCTCCCAGTCTTCTTAACGTTATCTAGAATTGTTGGTAGAAGACTTGCATCCTTTTCAACATCCTTTTTCCCCCCATCTTTCTTTTCCTTTCCAGCCATTTACTCTGCTCCTTCTTCCCTTTCTTTAATACTTTGTCCTGTCCAAGAATTCCCCTAGAATTTTGTTAATTTGGAACAACTTCTGAGAACAGTAGTTTTATCTTCTATGGCAGAAAAGGTTTACGACCCAGCAGGGGACTGTGGGTGTGTGAGCCTGCATGGGTGTGCATGGGTGTGAATACTGTATCCCTAAGAGTGAGTTTCATCTTCATTTTGTTCTCCCAGGAAGAACAGTAACTATAAATAGTCAAAGGAGTCTACCAGCTTGTAAACAAACAGAGCTGAATAAAACAAAACAAAACAAAACAAAAAAACAGAGTTCTTCAGCAACTTTGTGTACCAGCCACACTATTTCTAGCCTATCCATTTCTCTGCTGAGAGAAACAGTGTTGGGAGGAGGTGTTTTACATTTGGTGTGATTTCTGACCTACGATGAAAGGATACACGTTAAATACGCCTTAATGAATTGAGATTTGCCAGACACTACTTAAAAAAGCCAAAGCCCTACCCCTAAGCGGTAAGTCCCATATGAGATTCCAGATTCTAGGTATCACACTGCTCTTGGGGGTTGGTGCCACTCGAGGAACCTGCCCAGATCTCTATGCCTACCCAGCCAAAGGATTCCATTTCCTCAAAAAAATAAGAAAAAAAAGAAAGAGAAAAACACAGTGAGAAGGAGAGAAAGAATGAAAGAGAAACTATAGAGACAGAAGACACATCAAGTGTATTTAGGACAGAGAAACTTGGAGACAAGTAGAGGTCCATACATACCGACTGGGGGTTTCTGGAAACAGGACAGGGAATGAGTACATAAGGGTAGCTGGTAAAGAGAAAAGTGGGGCAGGGTTTGGGGGAGGAGCAGATGGTAACTCTGACGGCCTGGGCACATTCGAACTCTGGCGCAGGGACCCAGGCCATCTCCTAGGCAGGCTATCTGTGTACATTTCCTGGGGGAATAAAGCAACTTCTTTTGTTTCTGGGAAGGCCCATGGATGGGCAAGTCCCTGTTAGTACGCCAAGCAGCCATTGGCCCATGTCCCAATCAGGCCTCCCTCCAGCACCCCCCACATCAAGTCTCAGGTGTCCTGCCGGGGCGCATGAGATCCAGAATGACTACGGCAATAAAAATATCAAAGAGCAATACAGAAAAAGCAAAAGGCAAAACATTTGGAACATTAGACTTGATCACCTAAAATCCCAAGATATTTTCTCATTGTTATTTTTCAAAGGTCAATGAATAGCAAAAACCCAGATAAAGCCATCTAATAGCAAGTGGTTCAAAATCATTAGGGACAGGTTATTTCTTGGAAGAAATGTAAACATTATAAAGGGGGCTTACAATCTCCTGCCGAGGGAGACAAGAGGTAGATACCTAGTCCGTATCCCAGGGTGCTGCTCAGCGACCACCTTTCTTCTCCCGGTCACAATGCTCTTCTTTTTCGCACCACACGCTAACTGATGTGACATCTTACAACTCCACACGCTGTCTTGGTTCCCTTCCCTGGCTTTTCTTCTCCTTGCACTCTAATTCTCAACATCTTCTTAAGTCTGGCCCTTAATAGCTCATCTCCGTCTGGGGAGCTCAAACACTCCTACGACTTCCCGTATCTCCCCCGGACAGATCCTAAATGCACCGCATGACAGGTCTTCGTACACTCCGTGTCTATCTTTCTGCTGTCTATCCCCACTGGCGTGTAACCCCGGGCGGCTCAGACCCAACATGCCCTAATCCATATTAATCATATCTCTCCCTAAAACAAACTTACCTCCTAACTTCTCTATTTCTGTGCGCGTTTCCACCATTCTCCTGAGCCCCTTAGGTTTTAATTTTTGTTATTTTTTATTTATGATAGTCACACACAGAGAGAGAGAGAGAGAGAGAGAGGCAGAGACACAGGCAGAGGGAGAAGCAGGCTCCATGCACCGGGAGCCCGACGTGGGATTCGATCCCGGGTCTCCAGGATCGCGCCCTGGGCCAAAGGCAGGCGCCAAACCGCTGCGCCACCCAGGGATCCCCCCTTAGGTTTTAAAATTTGGCCTCATTTCCAAATCATTCATGTCCTTCATTTAGCATGTGCGTTCCACCGAGCCATCCAGTTCCCCGTTCACGTTGTCACCTAAGCTCTCTCACCCCACCACGGGCTGGCTCCTCGATGCACACCTGCATTACGGCAGCAGCCCCCACCTGCCCACACTCTCCGGATCATCACTTCTTACTCAACCCACCCAACCCATCATTTCTGGAATCACCTTTCAGCTTTTGCCTTATCGAACGATCTGTTCTGGAAAATATCCATTGCTCCTTCATTAGGACATCAAGGCTAACGTGGATTTTCAAAGCTCTCCGTAATGGGTCCCTATCTATCAAGCCTACCTATTCGCTGCTTCTCAACAACAGGATTTACTCCTATTGCTCATTCACCCTGTATGGAATTCCCTCTTCTGTACCTCTACTTCCAAACCCCAGCCCTGTTTCGAGGGCTCCCTCAAATCTCCACTTCTCCTAGCTTTACAGATTACATTTCACTCCCTTCTTAGTTCTGACCCCCCACCCCCCGGATGACCTGCATTGAGAAAATAACATAATGACAGGATGCTCATTATTTCAATGGGTTGATTTTCTTTCTCCAACTATACACAGCAAGCTCCCTATGCTGGAGATATAGTTCTCTATCACCCAACCATACACTCCAGGTATGAAAAGAGTGAATTCTTTTTTATGACAAACTAACTAATTGATCTACTACTTAAATATTCTTAGATTTTCCTTCACTATAAATAATGAGGTATGATGAATAGAAGTATAAACAAAGAAAATGTAGAGATAGTTGCCTTTCAGCATCTGATTTTTCAACGTTATACATTACTTGTAAAACTATTAAATTTAAAAACCATCTTCTTACCTGATTTTATGCAGTCTGATGACTTGCAAATACCATCTAGAAAAAGAAGGGTATATACATAAATATTTGCAATCTGGTTTTCTAATTTCTCCCTATCTTTTGTTCTTTTAAAAACTGCCAACTAAATAATCAATTCCTTAAAGCAAGAGCTAAAACCTGAGTATTATATATCATTGTCAATAGCCAGAAAAAACATAGAGAAATAAAATCGGCAAATTCTAAATTTAAATTTTTTTATTATGAAGAAAACAATGCATTTACTTTATCGTCTCTACCCACTAAGACCTAGGTCTATTAAATTGAAATAATCAGTCGTTTTAGTCTGGTAATCTTTTTTTTCTCCTATTAAAGAACCAATCTTTTCTAATCCTTATTGTGAAAAACTTCTAAGACACAAATTAGACCTCTTGGATTCCTGTGAAGCCCTTTAGAATTTCAATGACACAACAAATTTCACTAATTGAAGTTGGCCATAAAATTATGTACATTTGAATCAAATAAAATTTTACCTTAGAATTCTTACAGAATAAGCATGAGTGTGCTAAATATGCTCATCAATTATTATTAATAATTTAGCTGAAACATAAAAGACATTGTACTTTAGTCAGAGTTAATTGTTTCAATATACTGATGTTCCATTTTATTTTTTTAATTTATTTTTACTTTTTAAAGATTATTTATTTATGTATCTGTAAGAGACACGGAGAGAGAGGCAGAGACACAGGCAGAGGGAGAAGCTGGCTCCCCGCAAGGAGCCCCATGTGGGACTCGATCCCAGGACCCCGGGATCACACCCTGAGCCGAAGGCAGATGCTCAACCACTGAGCACCTGACGTGTCCCAAAGTTCCATCTTATGAAGGAATCTTTATACCATCTTTAAGCATCGCTCTCCTTACCACATTCTTTTGATAGATGAAAAAAGCATAAGATGAAGATTCTACTCTCTTGTGCATGTCTGTGTGCACAGGTGTGGGAGTAACTCACCATCATAGGTTGCATAGAGTGCGATCATTGTCACGGCGATGATGGTAAGGAGCAGGACAAGGACGGAGAGACTGATCTCCAGGGAGGTCCATCGTTGTTTCTTTGGCCTTGGAGTGCTGATATCAGTTATATCCATCTGACTTTCTGATCTGCCCATCACCTAAAACCTGTAAAAAAAAAAAAGTATTTAGATAACTAATAATAACAAATTAATAAATAGATAAAAATAAGAGAAAAGAAAATATATGTACAATTTTCTAAATGCTCAATGTAGCTAAATTAAAAAAAAGGTTAATTCTTTTTAGATAGAAATAGATTTTTGTTGTTGTTGAAAGTCAGAATTTTGATTCTGAAAACAGAGGATAGACCCGATGAATCTGACACGACAAGCCATAATCTTTTTTTTTTTTTTTCGCATATATCACTGAAGATACAAACTAAATTAGAGAGGAAGACTCGGCTAAATACTCACATAAGATTCCTTCGGCAGTTCATTAGCAAATAATTGCTGTACCATCATAAAGCAAAGTTTTAAACTCACTCTTCTGAACTTTGGACAACGTCAAAGGTGAATTTTATATCTTGGCCAGTGACTTGCTTTACAAGCATAGAAATCAATGACTAATACTTTGAGGTTTTGACTAAGCAATAATTTGAAACATCGATACAGATAAAAACAAAAAGGAACAAATACTTGTGACAGTTTATTTTTAGTCTTAAAAACAACTTTTATCGTTACAGTTCAAAATTACAGCCACTGCCGATGTGGGTATCTATTAACTGGTTAGACAACATTCTGAAAATGGTCACTCACTAAACCAAAAGTCAGTGGTTTACACCCAGGGATGAAAGATATTAACCTTAATCAATGTTGTGTGTGTGTGTGTGTGTGTGTGTGTGTGTGTATGTAATTGAAGAAAAAAAATATACATGATTTAAAAAAATCCTACACTGAAAAAAAAAATCCTACACTGCAGGTCAGGGTAATGATGGTTAAGACAGGTATTTAATTTGTATTTAAATTAATATTAATACTTCTACTAATAGCTGACATTTATTGAGTACTTCCCACACGTCAGTCACTAGTTCTTAGTGCTTTACATGTACTAATTGATTTAATCTCTGTAAGGTGGGTATTAATATTCTGATTCTATACTTCAGGAAACTGGGGCACAGAAAATTCAGGTAATTCGCCCAACTACACAACTAGTAAATGTCCTTTACAAAGAACACACTTGGTCACTGTTTGAAATATATCATCACACAATAAAAGCTATTTTAGATCTTATTGCAGAAGTTTTGGGGAGGAGAGGGAAATCGAGGGTGTATAAGCCTAAATATTAAATTTTATTATGTTTCTCGTAGAGGCCTCGTGATTCTTTATTGACCGTCCACCAAAGCTCAGACTTCAGTTTTTCTGCATTTGACTGTAGAAAAGAGCATCGTAAACTAACAGATTTGCTGTTTACAGCTCGATACAAAGTAAGCGTATAATTTAGTCCCTAGATGAAGTGACCGCTCAGAAATACTCTTACAGTTAAAGGTCTTTGTTAAATACCCACAATTCCCTGAGAGTCTGTTTTGTGGAAACTGAGGCACAGGACAAAGTAGGAATCGGGTCTATATTTAAAGTACGGCCTGGGAGATCCTGCTGATAACTAGGAATTTAATCTCCCCAGTGAGTTATTAATAAGTGAACCACAACTGGACTTTAGAGTTCTGGATACAAAGTCTTAAGCATGCTGTTCTCTTGATTACATGAGGCTATAACCAAGGACAGACTATCAAATAAAAATATTTTATTAGACCATGAAAACTGTGTCTGCTCAATAAAAGTGGAATGTAATGTACCTGAATGTTAAAATGTCTTACTTAATGGTTATGTAACTCATGTTGGCTTAGTCTCACAGCCCCTGGGGTTATGATATGGAATTGCATTGATCGTGGTCCTTGGAGTTTTAATAGGGATGGTGATCGGGGAAAGAAAAGATGGGACCAAATTTAGGACTTGGACACCACACAGAGAGATTAATAATAAAAAGAATAATTTTCCCAGTTTCCCCAGAAGAATTCAAAAGCGACCTAAAGAGCATCTTGAATATTAATCACCGTTCCCTTTCTGCAGCATTTGTCCTCCTGCTCTGATATTTCAGAAGACAACCTAGAGAAAAGTATTTCTGAAAGAATACAATTCACTTCTCCTTTTAGTTCTTAGAAACAACAATCGGTTCCTCTAGAGCTGGGAACCAGGGCAGCCACAGGGTTAAATTTAAGTGCTCTTTGGCACCACCAGGCTTCCAACTAGCAAGAAAACTAGTAGGCAGGCATGCTTTCTCCTTGCTGGGTGACTCTTTCCTTCTTTCTCCTCCTTACCCTTGGGATTGGGGTACAGAGGCAGCTGGGCTCTCGGTGGTTGTGCACCTAATCCCTGCAGAAATTGTTACAGGGGGGAAAAAGGCAGTGACTACAGCTGTTAGTCCTTTCACTGGCACCAATAGACTATCCTCTGAATCACCTGCACACTCTCCACCTGCCTCTCTTGCAAACGCTCTGCAAAATTGTAGTCTTCTGCCCCTAAGCAGCGCTTCTGAACGGCACCGATCGAAAACAGAAATGATGCAAGTGAAACTTCCTAGTAAACTTTGTCCCTCATGTCCAGATACCTCTGCTGGATTCTCTATGTTCTTGTAAGAAAACGGGGCTCAGAATCTCCAACAGCAGGATGGAACCTATCACCGAGCCCCAGACACTGGAATATCCACCTCGACTACACACAACCCCATTTTAGAGAAGGGAGGGGAGGGGGTCATTACACAAAAGAATACAAAAACATTATAAAGTTGATACTTACAGCTCCGTATAAAAGTAGGATGTGCCAAAAAGACACCTACACGCTTATAAACCGCATCTCAATCTAGAGACAGGGTCGGAAAGCTCACCCCAAAAAGCAGACGCTTCCACAGGAGAGGAGAGGACAGAGGATTAAGAGATCTGACCCCACAAGCAATCTGTGAACTTCAGCTTGACGACATCACCAAAAGAACACACGATTCCTTTTGCTTAGGTAGAAACTGCGTTTCAAAGCAACAGAAAGCAGCAATTCTTAACACCGGTGGAGCACAGGCATCACTTTCTGATAGAGTCAAATCAGAGCACCTACAGCACCACAGTTCTGTTCAAGGGAAGTCTAGAAACCAAAGCAATTTCCATCTTCAGGGCGCTTCAGCGCTTTGGCATTCCCGCAAGTCTCCGGAGGTGCCCTAGTAACACAGTGCGTGTGATGGAAACTGAGGCACAGGAAGCAGGAGAGGCGGGTTCGCATGGAGGCTGTGGCTGCAGAAGCAGAGAAGCCAGGTACTCAGGAGACATCACCTCCTTCTTTTTTTGGGGGGGGACATTAATCTGCAGGTGTCCCCGGGGTGGGGGGCCTGGGATGTGGGGGTGTGGCCCCGAGGGCCAGCCGCCTGGCTCCCACATGCAGGGCAGCCGGTCAAGGAAAGTCACAGCAGCAAGTTCAAGGAGGAACCGGGGAGATGTCGGTTTGCACGGGGACCCAGAGCCACGGCAGGGGGAGGCGGGGAGGACCCGCAGCCTCCCGCACCTGCTGCCCCTACAAGTCAGGTCCCACCTGCATCACCTGGAGGGGGGGGCGGGGTAAACGCCGGGTTGCCCGCACCCTGCTTGCCGGGAGGGGACGCAGGGGGTCGGGGAACTTTCATCCCCGTAGGCCCCCCGCGACCGGAGCCCCCGCGTAGAGGGCATCCCCGCGGGGCACGGAGGTCGGCGCCCCAGGAAGACCTGGGGTCATGCGCGGCGCTTGCGGCTCGGGAGAGTCAAAGTGGCGAGAGAGTTCGGAACCGGGAGGAGATCCGACAGGGACCGAATGGAAACAGACCTTGCATTTAAAAAAAAAAAAAAAAAAAGAGGAAACCCCCCCCAAATCGGCGTGAGCGCTGCGGCTGGCGATCCCCAGCGCCCCCCACCCCGCCCCCAGGTCGGCGCCCCCGCGGTTGCAGCGCGGACCTCCCCCGGGCAGGGGCTGCCCCCTGCGCGCCCCCCCCTGCGCCCCAGGGCGCCCCCCGCGCCCCCTAGGTCGGCGTCCCTGGGGTTGCAGCGCGGACCTCCCCAAGGCAGGGGCTGCCCCCTGCACCCCCCGCACCCCAGGGCGCCCCCCGCGCCCTCCAGGTCGGCGCCCCCGCGGTTGCAGCCCAGACCTCCCCGGGGCAGGGGCTGCCCCCTGCGGGCCTCCCCTGCGCCCCCCCGCGCCCCAGGGCGCCCCCCTGCACCCCCCGCGCCCCCCAGGTCGGCGCCCCCGCGGTTGCAGCGCGCCCCCCCTGCGCCCCCCCCGCGCCCCCAGGGCGCCCCCCGCCCGCCCGGGACTCACCGCGGGGTCCGGGACAAGTTGCCGGCTCCGACCAAGGAGCCCCCCGGGCGCCGGGCGCCGGGCGTGTGCGCCCCCAGAGCACCCCGGGGTGCAGGCGGCGAGCGGGGGCGAGGTGGGGGCGCCCCGGGACCGCCCCCGGGCACTCACCGCGGCCTCTCGGCAGCTCCCGCGCGGGGACTCGCGGCTGCTCCCGCTGCGCCCGGGCGAGCTCGGCCGCGCACATCCCCGCGCCCCGCGCCCCGCGCCCCGCGGCCCCCCCGCCCGGCGCCGCAGGACCGGCCGGCGAGCAGTTCCCCGCGCGACCTGCAGGGCTCGGCCAGCCTCGGCGCCCCGGCACCCCCGGCCCTCCCCGAGGGCTCGGCCCAGAGCCCCCCGGACGCCGGGCTCGGGGCGCCCAGCACGCAAAGCCCGGCCTCCCGCGCCTGGGTCAGCCCTGGGGCGCCCCCGGGTCAACCTGGGCTGCAAACGATGCTCGCTGTCCGCGCGGTCTCCTCCAGCTCCTCCTCGCTCCTTCCTCCCTCCGGCCAAGCTCCCTGGCTCTCCCTGGTTTTTTTCCCTTATGTTTTCTCTCTCCCTGCCCCCCCCTTTTTTGGTTATTTTCTTGCCTTCTTTCTTTTGCTTTCCTGCCTTTCATCACCCCCCCTTCTCTTGCCCTCCTTCCTGTCTTTCCCCCCCTCCCCACCCTCTCTCTCTCTCTCTCTCTCTCTCTCTCGCCCTCCTTCCTGTCTTCCTCTCCCTCTCTCCGCTTTCCCTCTCCTCTCTTCCTTCTCCTCCTTCCTTTTTCTTGGTCAGACCGAAAGGGTGGCAAGAGCTGTGCTGTGTCCTGAGACGCCCCACTCCCGCCTCCTGCCTCTTGGGCCCCGAGGGGGTGGGTGGCCTCCTGCGGGCCTGCGGGTGCGGAGGGAAAGTCGCAGAAAAAATGAGCTGAGGAGCTCGACCTACTGTGGAACCCGAGTTCTCAGGTGTCTGCACCCTCGTCAGTGTAATGGAGCCAAGCTGGGCCCCATATTCCTGTAAGATCTGCAATTCCTTCTCAAGGAAGTTTGTGTTTGTTTGTTTGTTTTTTAAAGAAAATACTTTTTTCCAAAGGCAATTCTTTTGTAAAAGCTGCCCCTTAGCAGCTTGAAGTGTCCAGGAGCTCCGGAGAACTACCCTCCCCTCACGGGTGTTTTGACTGCACTTAGTCAATGCCAAGCACCTACGCGGAGCTCTAACACTGGTCCCTTTGCTCTTTCCAATCACGCCTAAGTGCAAACGCAGAGACACACGCACACCCTGGGGAGGTCCCACCGAAATACAGGTGACTCTTCTTGAACTTGCAATGATCTGCCTTTAACATCAAGTGACTGACACTTCTTTACATGGTAGAGCCGAAAGGCAAGGAGAAAGAGTGATGCTTGCTATGAAATAGTAAATGGAATACAATGGAGACACCTTTAAAAAAAAAAGGATAAAACAATCATTAAATAATTGGATTAATGTAGATAAAGCTAATATATAGGCTTCAAACGTACTCTCTCCCTCTCTCTGTGCTTTGCTCTTTCTCGGTGCGTGTGTTGGATGCCACTTAATCCTCACGACAAACCTAAACTTCGATGTAATTGCCTCACAAATGAGCATAAGGAACTTGGCTAAGTTAAAACCACCGGGAACTGTTTCAGTTGGAATGTGAACCCAGTGCATTCTTTTGTTTTGTTTTACGATTTTATTTTTAAGTAATTTCTACACCCAGCGTGGGGCTCGAACAAACCCCAGATCAAGGGTCTCGTGCTCTGCCGACTAACCAGCCAGGTGCCCTTGACTCCTGATCATTTTGATTCAAATGCTGAGTTTCTGGTATCCTCATGTTACAGAGAGGACTGAAGCATATATAGGTGATTCACTAAATTTACTAAAATTCATTGTGTGAGAAATCTAGATCTTCTAACACTCTACTGCTTAATTTTTATTACTGTTCAGCTAAATCACCAAGATGTTATTTCAACCTTACGTAATCAATGTGAACTAAAAAGGAGTCAGAAAAATCCTCTTTCTTTTTTTTTTTTTTCCACGTAGCCAGTCCTCAGTTTCTTCATAGGGAGCCCCATGTATTAAAAATGTAATACTTTTCTTCTCATTAACATAATAATGAATGTTGGGGGGGTGCCATGGCCAGAATAATCCCCAAATTTGCATATCAACAGGAAATGCAAGTTAAACTCATGCCTGATCTTAACAATTCTATTTAAACTTTTCAAGGTACATTTTGTTTTCCAATTTGCACAAAAATTTTAAACAGAAAAAGTTCTTTTGGAAGGTAATAGAACATCCTTGCAGTTCATGAATATCTTATTACCAGTAGGAAATAAGACAGTCTGGTTTGTGTATAGTGCCTCTAAACTTATAGCTGAAAGTTGAAAATAAAGATAATCCATTTAAATTCTTTTAAACATTTAAGATGTTAATGAGAACTTTTTGGACTATTCAGTTATTAAGCATACATCATAGTTTCAGTTCTGTCTTGTTGCAAGAAGAGAAACCCTGCAGGAAGCCAATTCACCGATCCACTCTTGATAGGGGTATTTTAAAGGAAAAAAAGAATGAATATAGAGTATACAGCAAAAGAAAAATAGCATGGTTAATTATTTTTAGACTCCTTTTCAGCCGATAGTCAAGTGTATTTCCCATAAGAAGTCTTAATCTCATTAAAGTTTACCAGAAGTTTAAGGGTTTTATCAAAAAAGCTAAATCCCTTCCCAGAAGGAAGTGATGCAAGTTTGAGAAGATTTCTCTTTTAAGGGATCTAATAAAGAGCCCCCAGGTAATGAAACTCAGAAAACTGAGATTTACAGAGGTTGGCCAAGGTCATGCAATTTGGTGAGTTATACGGATGGAGGAGAAAGCCAGTCCTCCTGGCCACCATGCAGAAGTTATTAAGAGTGGAATGCATTGGTTCTAGCAACTTAAGTAGATCCTTAAAAGCTGCCCTTGTATGCAACACTTACCACTGCTTGATAAAAGTTTTTTTTTTTTTTAAAGGTCCTTTAAATGCACCACTGAGCCAGCAAGAAGGTGAAGGAAAAAGCCAAAATCATAGAGCCAGGAATTCCTGAAGGCATGTAAGTACTAACGATGGCACTGTCCTGGGGGTATCTACCTATCTCTGTAGGCCTCCCCAAACCTAGAGCTGCAATTGTAACAGGGCTTAGAAGTGCCAGGGACTCCTTAGAGAGCAAGGTGAAAAGTCAGGTCAGAGACTCCTGCGTAAAGCTGAGGCCACTGAAAAGAAACATCTGTAGTGCAAAGGTGAACTGGAAAAAAGAAAAAAAACCAGAAGTCAAACTATTCCCACCCCCGCCCTTCCCTCGCCATGCCAAACATAAATGTTTGCTTTTGTCAGCTTGACTCAGGCAGGTATATTTATGCCAGAAAGCTCCTGCTGAAAATTCATAATCAGGCCAGACTTCAGATGGACAGTAGGGCTAGGATTTACACTAATTATGTGGCATGAAAATTCCCAAGTTAAAAATCTATAATAAAGTGGTTCCAGCTGGACTATGCCAAACAAAAATGGAGAGAATTTTATTACTTAACTCTCACTAAAGGAACTTACTGAAAATGAACTTATAAAACAAAATGATACTGAAGTAGGAAAGCTGAAGGGACTCCATTTTAGAAAGGCTCCATCTCTGCTGTTTTTCTGCTAGGCCCCGTTTGCTCATGTTCCATATTTTGCCTCTGAATAAGCCAAAGAAGTTATGTTCCCACTTTAAGGGGGAAGCAAGAAAGTTAATCGTTTTCAGAATTTTGTCCTAGGCCCCACACACCTGATAACACCTAAGTTGAGCCAGATCCCAAACACGTTCCCAGACATTATTAACCTTAAACAAATCTCAGCTAATGCTGGCATCGATACCCCTGCCTCCAATAATTCATGGAATAATACCTATTGTTCACCCAACACTTACCTTTGATTAGACCCTACCATGGATTCCTGAAGAAATACATACCCTAGATCTTTTCCAACATAAACCCCTAGCCCCGGGCCACGATGAGACCCGTTCTCCTTTCCTCTCCGAGTCTTGCAGACATTCCATCTGCTATTCTCTGTCAGCCACCCTATTGGATAAACTGTTCTCACTTTCTCTGGCTCACAGTTGATTTCTAATTGAAATGAAGCCAAGGACCTTCTTGATAGGTCCTGTGGGACCCTCCCCTGTGTTCTTGGACTCAGCCTGCCTGAGTTAATACTAGATAGATCAGATATTAAAGGAGGGATAAGCAAAGAATATAGTAACAACATAGGTAAATCTAAGCAAACACTGGCTAAAAAAAAAAAAAAAAAAAAAGTCTGGGCGTACAGATGGCCAACAGACCCATAAAAAGGTGTTTACTCATTTGATGGCCAACAGACCCGTAAAAAAGGTATCACTGATCATCAGGGAAATGCAAATCAAAACTACAATGAGATATCACCTCAGACCTGTCAGAATGGCTAAAATCAACAACACAGGAAACAACAGGTGTTGGAGAGGATGTGGAGAAAGGGGAACCCTCTTGCTCTGTTGGTGGGAATGCAGACTGTGCAGCCACTGTGGAAAACAGCATGGAGTTTCCTCAAAGCTAAAAAATAGAACTACCCTATAATCCAGTAATTGCACTACTAAGAATTTACCCAAAGAATACCAAACTACTAATTCAAAGGGATACGTGCACCCCAGCATTTATAGCAGCATTATTAACAATAGCCAAATTATGGAAAGACGTATTGGCCCAAATACATCCACTGACTGATAAATAGATAAGGAAGATGTGGTATATGTATACAATGGAATATTACCCAGCCATCAAAAAAAGAATGAAATCTTGCCATTTGCAATGGCATGGCTGGAGCTAGAGAGTATAATGCTAAGCAAAATAAGTCAGTCAGAGAAAGACAATTACCATATGATCTCACTCTTATGTGGAGTTTATGACACAAAGCAAACAAGCAGAGGGAAAGAAAGAGGCAGACCAAGAAACGGACTCTCAGCTATAGAAGACAAACTGCTGGTTATGCAAGGAAGATAGATGGAGGGGATGGATTAAATAGATGATGGCATTAAGGAGAGTACTTGTGATGAACACCAGGTATATGGAAATGTTGAATCACTGTACTGTACACCTGAAACTAGTATTACGCTGCATGTTAATTGGAATTTACATACAACTAAAAAAAAGGGAGTGAGGAGTAAAAAAGATCAACTAAAATACTAGACATAATGGTGTATAACTTGAGAGTTAATTAGACTTAAAGCACTCTAAGTGCTTACTTGTGTTGTTGGTGTTGTGCCCAAGATTGTGAATCCGAGAAACCACCAAGGAGCCGACACTGATGCAAGCGCACGCACGAGGGTTGATTAGCAAGCTCGAACTTGGGTCCAAGTATACCCGACACAGCAGAGCAGGGACTTGGACCCCGAAGTGGGTTACAGCTAGGTTTTTTATGGGCTGGTCTAGGGGATTTTCAGAAGGGGTGGAGGAATTTCTCAAGTTCTGTTTACATTCTGACATGGGGCTTTCAAGGGCATTGAGCTCTGTTCTCATTCTAATATGGGACTTTCTACCACAGGCCTGGGCTCTGTTGTCTTTGATACGAGATTCCCTGCCGAGGACATTCTGCAGTTTTTCCTATAAAGTTCAGCTCTTATTCACAGGGGCCTAAGTTGGCTGTACTTGTGCTAATGCTAAACTTGAGGTGGAATGGCCTTGATTTTTCTCGGCCTCCACAGTTGGAAAGGAGGATAATGATACTGATTAATTTTAGATTTTATTAAATTGATTATACATGCAGAAATTACTAGTATTAACCACTCAAAGAGGGGAAATACAGTGCATAAGGTCAACTGTTGCAGAGAGAAGAAAACTAGAATTAATAAAGGGCAATCTAAAGGAAAATAAGAAAAGAGAAAAAATGAAATATTAAAAAACACATACAGAAAGTACAAAAATAAGATGACAGGAATAAATCCAGATTTATCAATTACAATAAATATAATTGGACGTAATTCTCCAGTTATAGGGCAAAGATTATCACACAATAGATAAACCAAATGCAGCTACCTTCTATTTAAGAGACATACTTAAAACATAAGAGTATAGAATGGTTGAAAGCAAAATGATGGATAATAAAGATATATCAAACAAATATTAACCAAAAGACAACTGGTGTAGCAATATTGTAATCAGACAAAATAGACTTAAATTTTACCAAAAAAAAAAAAAAAAAAAAGGAGAGAGAGAGTACTCAGTTCAGCAGGGTAATACAATTCTAAACTTGATTACTTCTGGGAGCATACGTGTTAAATAAGACAAAAAATAACAGTACAATAGGAAATTGATAATTCACCATGGTAAGGATGATTTTAATATGCTTTTCCCAATATTTCACAAATCACGAGCACAAATCAGTAAGGACATAGAAGATCTGAGTATCAGTACTAACAACGTGTATAATATTTCACCCAAGAATTGGAGAATACACACTTGTCCTTGACAATATTTCAAAATATTTCACCCAATATTTCACCAACGTGTATTGAATATTTCACCCAAGAATTGGAGAATACACACTTGTCCTTGACAAGTAATTCTTATGGAAGGTGTGGGCTAGATTTTGGGCAAGGGAGCTTCTACAGGAGGTTGTATGTTAAAGCCTCCCCCCCACCCCTCTTTTTTTCTGTTGAGATTTATCTCCCTGAAGTTTGCACTTCAAGGAATGGCCTAGATAAGATGATAAGAGTTAGTTTAGCTTGGGGGAGAAGACTTGAAAAAGAACGAAAAAAAGAAAGAAAATCCTATCAGGTTTTGAATATCAACTTCTAGTTTGGCCAAGAATTTTTAAAAATCCTTTTAAATATCTTTCAGTTTCAGCTGGGAAGCAGTATATATTTCTGGCGGTACTAAACACCACTCTGGACTTAAGAGGCATCCAAGAATTGAGTGCAAAAGCTATTTTATTTTTCTCTCTTTAATGAGCACTACAGACAGACCTAGAAGAGCTAACTCTGGTGAGAATCTCCACTCTTAGCTGGTTTCTGACGGTCTTCCTAGGATTTTATCCACGGGCTACAAGTGGGTTTAAAGCAGAGGGTGTATCTCCAGTATGTACCAGAATTTGGCAAGATTTTTCATTAATTTTAATTTGAGTTTGTTTCCCTTAGCTGTTTAAGGGGAAAAAACATAGTAGTTTATCAAACAATTCCTCAGAGTCTTGTCAACTCTGAGAGGGGTCTGTACGGAGGTTCTCCCTTCACAGTAAGGCCACTGACTTGTTGGACTTTCATTTACAGTCTTGTAGTCTCTTTAGAGTGGAAGGACAATTTAGACAGAGGATAAATGATAGAATGAGTGCTATAAAAGAGGAAAGTAGGAGTTGGGTCCATCTTTGGTTTTAGATACTTTTTGTGTCATTTTTGTGTGGGTGATCTTTTTTCAATGAAGCTATTTTGGAATCTTGAAGCCTTCTGAAGCCTTCTGCATACCAATTAAAATAGGTATCTCATTCTGTTTGTTTAATTTGGGAACACTATTTTTAAGTGCACTTCTTAGACGATCTTATCTAATTGGAACATTCCTCATAATGGCCATTGTAATTTCCCTCCCTGAGGGCTGGCAGCAATTTTGTTGGACCCTTAACCACAAAACAGAGTTTAATCCACATTTCCGTCCAGCCGTGTTTTGGGAACCCCGACCTGACAGTTATTAGGTTCTCAGGAGACAAAACAATGATGTCCAATTCCAGGGTTTCAGGGTAAGATTTTGTCATTTTTGTAGATATTTGTAAGTTCAAGGAGCATAGCAATTAGACTTCAAATAAGCAGGTATGCTGGAAGGTGGCACAATTAACGCCTTAGAATTTAAGGATCTCATTCTTTTTCAGCTAAGCCTTTGAATCTCTTGGAGCCAAACTGGTACCTAATGAAGATGTGCCACTGGGGTGGAGATCGTGCGGTGTTTTGGGGTGAACCTCATTGCACAGAGATTTTTCTTAAGGTTGACAGGTGACCTAGTGTCAATCTAACCTGTTCTGTGACCAATTTATCCTAACCTGGGAATCTTTAGTGGCAAACATTCTAAAAGCTTTTAAGTGCTCAATTCATGCCCATCAAGTTTTGTGGCCTTTTATCATTCAAGATTCCCAGGAACAGCAGCTTTTACTTATTGGACCCAGTCCAGCTTAAGCCACATCTAGTCTGATCCTAGATCCAGTCCAATTCTTACAATGTCAATCTGATCTTGGACCCAGGCCAGTTTGTAAGCTGAACCCAGTCCAACCAAGGGCATTTCCCAATGCGGAATCTAGGGATTGGGGAGAGGACTGAACCAATGGACCCCCAATGAATGGGGATTGCAGACTGACTGCAACAAATGGGGAAATACAGCTGCCGCCGGCAGTTCCCAACATGGAATCTGGGGAAGAATTCCAAACAAATGTGGAGCTGCCAACGAAACTAGCAGCAGTTCCCAATGTAGAATCTGGGGACAACCAAGGGTTGGGGTTCCTAATCAAATAGGGAACTGAATGGAAAGTCAATTAGATTGGGACTTGACATAAAGAGAGTGGAGCCCAGAACTGAGAGGAACTTACCTACAGCCTTGGAAATGGCAGAAAAGGCAATCGAAGGATTCTCAGGTTACCACTCTGGTTTTTCTCGTCATCTCTGAAGCTATCAGGAGTTTGCTTCTGATGTTTGCCACTGGTGCCACCAAATCTGTTTTTAAAAATTCAGCTGAGTAAATTTGAAGATCTAATTGGCTTTATTCAATGATTTATGAATTAGGCAGCATCACAGCTAGCAAAGAAGAGAGGAGCTTCAAAGAGCTGTGCAAAATGGGAAACTTTTATAGGAAGAGGGCAGGGACAATGGAAGAGTGGGTTATGTCATCTTCCGCTGGGGACAGAAAGGGGTCTATCCGGTGGATTACTTCACTACTGCTTAAACCAGATTGACCGGTTTAAGATTACATTCCTGGGAGGGGTTGAAATCACAATTACACTAGGCATTAAGGCTTAGTTTGCTGAAGTGGGGCTTAGCACAAGTGACTCAATTTAGGACCTATTCCTTCTTTTTCTTAGCAGCATGTATAAGAGATCGTCTTGATGACCTTGCAATAAGGAATGATTTCAAGCCCCAAAAGTTCAAAACATAAAAGAGTCTGATAAATTTAATTACAAATTAGATTCTATTTGCTTGCTAAAAAACAAAACAAACAAACAAAAAAAAACTTGTAGAGAAAATAAAAAGCAGTGCATTAAGGAAAGCTCTACAACATAAAAAATTGGAAATTACTTGGAATATATAAAGGACTGCAAATAAAAGCCAGACAATTCCCCCAAATGGAATAAAGACAGACATTAAAACAAAGCCTAAATAAAAAAGACCATTGCGTATAAGAAGATACACAATCTCCTTAATAGGTAAACGCCAATTAAAACTCCAATGTAGACCCAAGTTTTACTCAACCTGGCTTCTTACACATCATTGGGAAGATTAATAATTTGTACAATCTGCCAGAAGAAAAAAAAGTCATCCTTGTAAAAGGCAAACAATATTATGGGCTATCTTTTCAATGGGATTTTGAGCATCGGCTAGCACAAAAGTAGGAAAACTTGGTCTGTAAAGGGCCAGATAGTTAATATTTAAGACTTTGTCCACATACATTTGTTGCATATCTTTTTTTTTCCTTTTAAAACTCCTTAAAAATATTTTAGTATCTTAGCTTGTGGGCTCTATAAAAGCAGGCTGCTTGACCACTACTGGATTTGGTCAGCCAGCTGCAGTTTGCAGATTCCTGGCTTAGAGATCCTCCAGGATAATCTGACTTTATTGGAGCGTATACCCTGGGTGACTTTCTACTGACCATGCTATTTTGCAACTGGAAAAAGGGAGCCTTTATTGGAAACTAATCATAATGCAAATGCATTTGTTTGGGAATTTGTAGGAAAATGATAGCAACGGAAATGATTCTTGTTTAAACAATGCAAATAAATCTTTTCTGGCAAAGACACTAATGATTCCCATTGAAAAGATAACCCCAAACATAACCCCCAAAGATAATCCCTGTCTATATTGACAGGCCAGTATAGATTTGGAAAAAAACCTACACTTTAGCAAACTATTCTGGAAAACATTTGCATTATCTGGAAAGTTGAAAAAGCACATGATTTATAATCCAGCAATTCTACTTTCAGATACGTATTCTAGAAAAGAGCCTGCACATGTGCACCTGGAGATATGAGCAAGACTTCATCACAGCATCATCTGTAACTAATAATAATAATAATAATAATAATAATAATAAAACACTAGGAACAACACAAAAGTCCTTTGGTGGGAGAATGGGTAAAATATTGAAATACATTCAAAAGGTGGAATACTAGGGATCCCTGAGTGGCTCAGCGGTTTAGCGCCACCTTCAGCCCAGGGAGTGACCTCGGGTCCCGGGATAGAGTCCCACGTCGGGCTCCCTGCGTGGAGCCTACTTCTCCCTCTGCCTGTGTCTCTGCCTCTCTCACTTTCTCTCTGTGTCTCTCATGAATAAATAAATAAAATCTTTAAAAAAATAAATTTTTTTTAAAAAGGTGGAATACTAGAATTCTACACAGAATGCAAAATAAACAACTGCAGTCAAATCAGTGTGGATGATTCTGAAAAACAATGTTGAGCAAAAAAGCGAGCAAATCCTGGGCAGGATTGTATAGATACGAAGAAAAGAAAGGAGATGATGATTATGTAATCAAGGAAGCCCTAGACGAGTGGGTCAGAGAAACCCAAACAAGCATTTACGATAGAACATGGTAATTTTCATAATTGAGTTATATACAAAGTTCATTTGATATGTGATAGGCGACTTTTCACCGCTGGGCCTATCTGATTACTTCATCACTTAGCACTTTTTTTTTTATTAGATTTGAGGAATTCGCTAGAGAGAGAAGAGGATAAACGCATTCAAGACGGAGAGAACTTAGGGAACATTCTCTCTGTCTCGACTCGTGCAGGAGATGCAGTGTAATATTCTGATGACTTCAAATGGTTTGGGGTTGCTGAGCACGGGAGGGATGGCGAGGGAGAGCCCTCCGAAGAGGTCGGGGCCAGATCATGCAGGACTTTGTGCCTGCTGACAACGGCTGACGCTCTGTTGCAGGCCGGAGGAAGTGGTAGCACTTGTTGAGGGGGCAGGAGGGGCCCAGCTGAGGGTGCCCAGGCTGCGCCAGGGCTCGAGGAAAGGTGGACGGGGAGGCAACAACGCAGGCAGAGACACCTGCCAGGGGCCACGCAATGATCCCCAGGAGAGCTGCTTTTTCAAAAACCGACTGACCTCAGGCGGTGAAAGGTTTTTGAGCGGAATCCACAGCATTTGGTGGGTGTTTAAACACCGAAGGTAAAGAAGCAGCAGGAATCTAGAGTGACTCCCGCAGTCTGGGGCAACGAGGCCAACCTGCCCCTTGCCTGAGACAGGAGACGGTTGGCGGCCAGCGGTGGATAGGCCGTCGGGTGGCTTGCTGAAATTGTCGCATGTCTGCCACGTGATAGAATCCAACAGGGGCAGGTTTGTTGCTTCCCTCACTCCCGAAAGATGTCTAAATATGTGTTAGGGGCCAGGGACACCCGGTGGCTCAGCATTGGAGCATCTGCCTCTGGCCCAGGGCGTGACCCCAGGGTCCCGGGATCGAGTCCCACATCGGGCTCCCCACAGGGAGCCTGCTCTTCCCCCTGCCTGCATCTCTGCCTCTCTGTGTCTCTCATGAATAAATAAATAAATCTTAAAAAAAAATATTTGTTATGGGCCAAGTGCAATCATTAACCATGATGATGGGACAAAGAAGGCCCTGAAATGCCATAGCTTCATGACCCTGTCACCAGGCCAAGTTTTAGACCATAACTGACTTGACTGAAACCTGAATTTCCAAATGTGGATGGAGCCCACGCTCCGGCTACGCTGTCCCATGTGCTCCGATAGTGCGGGGCAGGACCCCCATGGGGACATGCGGCACCTTCCCCTACATGAGGCCGTGACTAAGCTCCATTACAGACCTGGGTCTCACCCCCCAGCCCAGGTCCTTAAGCAGCCGGAAATTCCTCTACTAACCAGGTACAGAGAAAGGGGATGCACGCTTGGCATCCACAAGCCTGGCACCCGTCCTAGCTTGGCGGGAGGGCTGTCTGTGGCAGGCACTCCGAGGGGGCCACCGCCACACGCTAAGGACGTGGGCCTGTGACCCCCCCAGGACACCTCTGGGCTGCATCTCCTGCGGACATCCGAGGCCGGCCAGGAGCTGAGCACTAACCGGGCAGCCCCAGGGGGAACCCAGACTGGGGACAGCTGTTCAGCCCTGGCACCAGGCACCTCGCCAGCTCTGCTGCTTTCTGACCCCGACCTTGAACAGGGGTGCTGAGTGCAAGCAGTCGACGGGGACAAGCAAGATAAAGAAAAGTAATGTGGCTTCTAAGCAACCTCCAGGTGGGAACGCTTGCATCTCACCTCGATCCAGTCACCTTGTCAATATAATCAATTCCCAACCCCTCTTGGATCCGTAGTTTCCAGGAAAAGTGCCAAATGAAATAGAAATATCTTGATGGTACTCTTAGGGTTTTTGCTTTATCCCGTAGCATTTCATTTGTGAAAATAAAGCTGACCTTTAACCCCACCGTTCTTAATCCTTTCCAGGATTAAGACTGGAAATCCTGGACTGTTCAGACTGGACTGTCCAGCAGACAGTCACTCTTACCAGTTCAGATGATTGCATTTATCCATGTTCTTTAAGTCCTAGGGATGCCTGGGGGGCTCAGTGGTTGGGCGTCCGCCTTAGGCCCAGGCAGTGACCCCACATCGGGCTCCCTGCATGGAGCCTGCTTCTCCCTCTCCCTCTCCCTCTGTGTCTCTCATGAATAAATAAATAAAATCTTAAAAAAAAAATCCTAATGAAAAATCTTTAAAGTTCACCTTGATCCACACATGCATATGTACGCACACAGCGGCTTTCAGCGCACATTTGTATTATAATGTTTAAAATATCTGAATGCCAAATCCTAGGGAACACTCACTGCTGTAACTAATTGTTCTAAGACACGTTTTAAGGTAAAACAACAACAACAACAAAATATTTTCCAGAATGGTGATGCGGGAATACTATTCCACAAGTTTGTTCACTACACTACAACTTTTTAAATTAAGCCAGAAAAAAAATTAAAGGGATGAAGGTATTAATAGGATCCATTCGACCAGGGCAAAATGCATGGAACTGAAAGCTCCAAAAACGTTCAACAATGTGCTCGGTCTTGTTTTTGCTCCTATCAAACGGATCGTGTTATTATAGAAGAGTTGTTGTCTGTCCCCCAGCCCACCTGTGATATCTGCGGTTATTGATGGAGGCAGCAGCTACATTCCCAAGGGAAACTAATCTCTTCCTGTTCCCCCTGGTTGTGCCCATTTCCTGCTGCCTCTCGAGCTGGGGAAGGGAGGCAAATCCCAATAAGGTATTTCTGCTGGGACTGTCTGACATCACAAAGATAAAGGATAGGTTTAGTCACATTCTTGCTAAATTGAGTCAGTATCGGGGTATTAAAATAGCTAAAGGTAACGGAGCCTATCCCTAGTCTGTTCAACTGACAGTCTTGCTTTTTACTCATTTGAAACTCAATGGGTTTCTTTCTGCTAAGGAATTCAGGGTCAGATTAATTTCCCCGGTAACTCTTTGAAGTGGGTGTTAATAAAATTAAAAAAGGTTTCTCCATAAAGTACGATTTTTCTCTTCCTCTCATATCTCCGATAAATTGCTAAGGCACAAGTTCACACGCTAGCAGGGAGTGATTAATCGTACTCTAAAGTCTCAAAGAAAAAGGGTCAGGTTAGCACTCTTCCATTTCAAGGGTGCTTATCTTCCGTCCAAATCGGTCTCTTGGGGGCTCAGCCTGGAAAAACCTCTCTGAACTCTGAGTCCCCCCACCCCCCACTAATCCTCTCACCTTGTTGCGGAAAAACCTTCCTTAATTTTCTCCATTTTTTCTAACCCTGTGATTTTTTGGTAGAAGTCTTCAATACATATATTTCACCAACTTTCACTTCTCAGTTGCACAACACGGGGCTACCACTGGGCTCTTCCATCCTTTTTTTCCCTCCATGTGCCCACTGGACAAAGCATCTTTCTTCTCCTTTCATCTCCCTACCATTTCTTCCTTGATTGCTCTTATCCGTCCGTCTTTATAATTTCATGAGGCTTATAGACTCATGACTAACTAACGAGCCTTCGACAGTTCATCCAGCCTGTTTCCTGAGCCGCAGACCTACTTTTGCTTCCATTCGCAGGACCCTTCCCAGACCCTGCTCCTGTGACCCAGTCAATTTTACAGAATCAGCATTGCCCAAGTTCATCGAGCCTTGGCACATCCAAGTGGTCTTTCATGACTTCTTTATTATAGTAAGTTCCCGCGTCCTAACATGTTTAATCTCTACAGGATCTCTTGGATTCTTTCCCTACGTTCCATTCCCAAAGCCAACATTAGCCAGCCTGAATTCTTTTCTCTTATTTTTTCCTGGATTATTATATCAATATTTTAACTATTATCCTTACAAAAAAAAAACCCCACAATTTTCATCTTTTCCTTATCTCAATTCATTGTTTACTTTAGTCCCTGGTTGACTGCTGGATGAGGAAGGGAAGAATTATCCCCTATAAGTTTAAGAAGAGGCATGGCCTTATCGATGTCTTGCTTTTAGACTTCAAGCCTTGAGCTGTGAGACAATACATCTCTGTTGTTTTACGGTGCCAGTTGTGGTACTTTGTTAAGACAGCCCTAGGAAACTAATAGTGACATCTAAGGAGGTCATTAAATAGATTGAGGGGGGAAAAAGATCTTCCAGGTGACAGTACATTCAAAAGGGTAGAGAAGTGGAGGGGTACCTAGAGGAATCCTATCAAAGCAACTGAATTGCTTAATTTCAACAGGATCTGTGTAGTTCAATGAATAATAAACATACAAACAAACAGTGCGTGGTGGTGTTCCATTATTTCACACAATGAATGTGTACCTCAGAATGAACAAAAGAAATGAGACACAAACCTTAGCCTCTTTTTTCTTTTTCCTGAGCCTGTCTCTTTGTGCCTCTCCTCACTGAGTATTTTGCCAATTGGAGGATGTATACTGTTGTGAAATATGCCTTTTTAAAAAACAAACAAACAAACAAACAAACAAACAAAAAATCATGGCTTCTAAACATAAGCCAAACACTTTATTTGGTTTTCAACGAAAGAAACAGGTATCTCTTCCAATATGGACAAAATACTGCATATATTTTAATTACTGAGAGATCTTTTACAGTTTGACACCTTCCTCATGGGCTTTCAAGGGTAATTTTGGCTCCACCTAATTTTTGCCTATCCAGATTTGAGGATCCGACTCTTTAGTAAGACTCAGCTTTATTGTAAAAGGTTATCTAATGTCCAGTTTTCTGTTCCTAAGGCACCTCAAAGTTGGTCACTCATCACCAGGGAGATGCAAATCAAAACTACAATGAGATGTCACTCCACACCTGTCAGAATGGCTGGAATCAAAAACACAAGAAACAACAATGTTGGCGAGGATGTGGAGGAAAAGGAACCTTCTTGTGCTATTGTTGGGGGCGCAGCCACAGTAGGACACAGTATGGAGTTTCCCCAAAAAATTAAAAATAGAATTACCCTACAATCCAGTAATCGCACTACTGGATATTTACTCCTAAAAACACAAAAACAACTAATTCAAAGAGACACAGTACCCTTATGTTTACTGCAGCATTATCTACAGCAGCCCAATGATGGAAGCAGCCCAGGTGCCCATCGATAGATGGATGGATAAAGAAGAGGCGGTGTATATAAATAATGGGATATTAGTCAGCCACTAAAAATAATGAAATCTTGCCATTTGCAACCACATGGATGGAGCTAGAGAGTATAATGCTAAGCGAACTGAAGGCCGTCAGAGGAAGACAAATACCATATGATTTAACTCCTATGTGGAATTTAAGAAACAAAACAAATGAGCAAAAGGGGAAAAAAGAGAGAGATGGAAAAGAGACAAACCAGACTCTTAACTACAGGGAACAAACTGATGGTCACCAAAGGGGAAATGGAGGGGAAGGGTGAAGCCAGCGGTGGGGATTAGGAGGGCACTTGTGATGAGCACCGGGTGTTGTATGGAATTAAAAAAAAAAAAACGACCTCAAAGTTGGAGGGTAGAGTGTAGGTCATCAACAGACCAGCAATTTTTATTTTCTTTACCAGGCCAGGGAAATTCTGAGACAGCTTAACAGAAGTTTTTTGTTTTGTTTTTAGCTTTTTTTTTCAGAGCTTATTCACGTATGACACTTTTAAGTATAAAAAAGAACTGCCCCATATATTAAATAGCTACATATATCATCCACATCAAACAACATGTGTGTGGGTGTGTGTGCATGTGCATGAGCATGTGTGTGCAGCTACAGTGGGGAAACTGAGATGACGAGAAATCGAGGAATTCTCTGAAGTCATAGAACTAATCATGGGAAAACCAGGATATGAATTCACATAGTCTAACTTTGAATTTAGCATTTTTCCAACTTGAGTATGATGATTGTTTTCTCTCTCTCTCTCTCTCTCTCTCTATATATATATATATATATATATATATATATATATATATATATATATGACTTTCCAGCATGGAGTTTCTCCACAGGGAAAATTTTGCTTTCCGGGCTACATTTGACAATGTTAGAAGACATTTTATTTTGAGGGGGTGCTGGTGGCATCCGGTGGATAGAGGCTAATATCTGAACGTCTTACAATATATAGGACATCCCCTCAGAAAAAAGAGTTATCTAGTCCAAAATGTCAGTAAAACCGGGGTTAAAAAGTTGTGATTAGGATTAATGGCTAATAATAAATATGATTATACCATATGCTAAGAAATAATTATTTCTAAGCAGCGTTTCCTTTACTCTTGAAATATCCTTGATTAAGTACCTAGTATTCTTAGGGCACCTGGGTGGCTCAGTGTTTGGGCATCCGCCTTTGGCTCAGGGTGTGACCCTGGGGTCCCGGGTTTGAGTCCCTCATCGGGCTCCCCGCAGGGAGCCTGCTTCTCCTCTGCCTGTGTCTCTGCCTCTCTCTGTGTGTCTCTCATGAATAAATAAATAAAATCTTTAAAAAAAAGTACATAGCATTCTCAGTTTACAAATGAAGAAGCTAACATGGAGAGATGAATTTGCCTCAGCAAGTGACCAAGGCTAAAACTCAAACATGGGTATCTTTGTGGCTAAAGGCTTTACTTTTAACAAGACAGTCTAACTATCTCACTGACCGGGAGGTCATCATATGGTAAAATGTGATTCTAAGTAACTTTTCTGCTAAGGATTATTTTATGCTTTGGTTGCCTTTGCCCGACAATAACTATTGTATCCTTTATAAGACAATGATGTGGTGTAAAATTTGCTAAGATCAATTCTAGTTGGCAGACCAAAGTCAATCATATAATGAACACAGGATCATGTTATCCTGCCCGAAAAATAAATGTCCCTGCCTGATTTATACCTGGAAGAACAAGAAATGTAATTTTAAAATCCTTTTACCTCTTTTAAGATAAAATTTATAAGGTACTTCTGTGGTCACTCGGCAGCTTTTATCCACCTATATCATTGTTGAGAAATTCCTTTTTTGTTTTTAAATGACTGAGAGACCTTAAGAGTTTGAATTAAAAAAGTGGTCATCAATAATAGCAGGCCGTGTAATTCAGAACAAAATTCCCATTGTGAACAGCAGAAAAACAAAGGAAGAGAATATGATAAAATAGTGAAGAACCATGGGGTCAAGATTCAGGAGAAAGAGGTAACCCAGAAAGTGAGTCCTCAATTTGGGGCAATTTTCCTCTAATGTCACATATTAGTTCTTTCTTTCTTTCCTTCTTTCTAGACTTTATTTATTTATTTATTTATTTATTTATTTAGAGAGACTGTGTGTGTGTGTGCAGAGGCGGAGGGGAGGGGGAGAGGGAGAGGGAGAAACAGGCTCCCCACTGAGGAGGGAGCCCATATGGGGGCTCAATCCCAGGACCCTGGGATCATGGCCTGAGCTGAAGGCAGAAGCTTTCCCCACCGAGCCACCAGGATGCCCGTCACATATCAACTCTTGATGAGGTCCAAGAGCCTGAGATGGGCAGGGCTTTGACAATTTTGTACAGCAAGAAGGAATCAATGGACACCAGAGCCCACCACAAGAAGGAAACTAGTAAATCCCTCCGTGCTTTGTCTTGAGACCTCAAAAGGATATAGCCTAAGGAGTGGGGTGTACTGAAAACCATCTGCCCCTTCCAGGACACTTCATACAGCTGTTTTCACCTTGGCACATCTTTTCCACATGTTGTTTGCAGAGTCATCCTTTTCTAAGATATATCTCAGACGAAGCTGTGAAAGATTTGGAGTCTGTCTGTAGCTCTCCCCGAGTCAGGCCCCCTCCCCTCCCCACCACCATGTTGCTCCTTATTGTCACCAGGACCTTCCAACTTCCCCTCCAGTACAGACATCGGTGCTCACTCTCTGTCTGGGAAGGACCTGAGAGCTCTGGAAATGATCTTGTTCAAACCCCCTCATTTTGTAAATGAGTAAACTAAGGACAAGAGAGACCAACCTATTTGCCCTAAATGATCTTCAGGAAGGTAGAAATGCCCGTTGAAAATTAGTAAACCGTCATAACCCTAAGTATTTCGTGTAACACTTTAAGAAAGCTTCCAGCAAAGGCAAAGGACCTTTAGTAATGGGATTTCAGCTTTCAGCCAGTCCAAAGGTACATTCGCAGATCAAAGAGGTTGTCTCACATAAATGAAATTATGTAATTTTGCTGCAACCTCTCAGAACCTCATTTTTGTCCCCAGCCTCCCAAAGGGCAGGTATAAAGGTCTGTTTTGATTTGTTTTTAAGATTTTATTTATTTATTCATGAGAGGCAGAGAGAAGCAGAGACAGGCAGACAGAGGAGAAGTAGGATCCATGCAAGGAGCCCGATGTGGGACTCGATCCTGAAACTTCAGGATCCTGCTCTGGGCCAAAGGCAGATGCTCAACCATTGAGCCATCCAGGCGTCCCTAAAGGTCTCTTTTTAAAGTCAGTAGCCTATGATCTCATGGCCCAAGGTAATTTTAGGTGGCACAAAAAGTATCTGTGGCCACGTTCTATCTACCCTCACTCTTGCCACTCAAGAGAGCAATCAACTGATTATTGACTCTTGTTTTGAGATTCTGGGTCTAGTCTCCAGGGGCCAAATATATTCAATGACCTTTTTTACTGAATTCTTATATTATTAATTTTTTTTTCGTTTTATTTTCTTGTGTTTACTAAACTAGCTATGAATAATGAGAATTTTTGCTTCTTTCATATATATATATATGATTTATTTCATTCTTTTTAAATTGAATTGACCGCATATCAGTTTTTATTTCCCTAGAATTTAAGAATTGTATATTTTTACCCTATTGATCTATCTTTGATTTTTTAAAAATAAATCCTACATTTTCTCATTTAATACACTAGTGATTTATTTCAGATGGTGGCATCTTTATTCATAAATTAGGTAAGGCCTATAGTTTCTATTCCTTGTGGGAGGCAGACAAGGTAATGGTTAATAGCTTGTCTTCTAGAACCAAGTCACTGGGTTCCATCTCAGTTCCACTATTTACTAATTGTGGGATCTTGGAGAAGTTACCTAACCTCTCTGTGAATAAGTTTTCTTATCTATAAAAGGTGATAATAATAGTATCTATTTCATAAGCATTTTGTGAGAATTAAATGAACGTATATTCTTAGAACACTTACAATAGTGCTCATTATACAAAAAGTTCTTCATAAGCATTAGCGATTTTCATGTCATCCTGGCCAGGTTAACCTCATAAAACACACTTGGAAGGGATGCTTCTTTTTCCATGATCTGGAAACACTTAAAAGGCAGAATAATTATTTATTCCTTGAGGATTTGAAATAATTCAGTTATGAAGTCACCTGAAACCTGTATCCTTTGGCAGGGGGCCGAGGATTACTCTTGGACAAGTTCACATTTTCTTTATCTTCTTGGAGTTGTTTTGAATATGGGAGGCTTGCTAGAAAATTACATGTACTATTTGCAAAATATTAAGATTTTTCAAGTGTATCAATATAGTGGTTTTGCCTTTAATCTTTTCCTAATGAGATTTAAAATGTATTTTTTCATTTGTGGCCTTTTCAAAGAGTCAGGTTATGGTTTTGTTTATCGACTTATTCTTTGCTTGTCCTTTTTCCCCATGTAATACTGGTGTCATTCCTTAAAATTATTTTCTCTTCTTGGGTTTTTCTAACTTACATTAAATGCTTTAATTCGGGGGTGCCTGGGTGGCTCAGTCAGTTAAGCTTTCTGCTCAGTTCATGATCCCAAAGTCCTGGGATCAAGCCCCAAAGTCCTGGCCCTATGCTCAGCAGGGGAGTTGCTTCTCCCTCCTCCTCTGCCAGCTGCACCTCCTGCTTGTGTTCTTTTTCTCTCTCTGTCAAGTAAACAAACAAATCAAGTAACCAAACAAAATATTTAAAAAATAATAATAAATAAAATTTGCTCTTTGATACAATGCTGGCAAATTGCTTTATTTTATTTTATTTTTTAAAAGATTTTATTTATTTATTCATGAGAGACAGAGAGAGACAAAGACACGGGCAGAGGAAGAAGCAGGCTTCATGCAGGGAGCCTGATGTGAGACTCGAGGATCACGACCTGAGCCAAAGGTAGATGCTTAAGCACTGAGCCACCCGGGCATCCTGGCAAGTTGCTTTAAAAGTGCAAAGAAATAGTTAAGGGATGTGTTCCTTCTCTTTTTCTAACATGAGCATGCTATATTTATATGCTATTTATTATGATTATATTATAATTAATTGGTTAATTAATTTACACATATTTATTTAGAACTAGATGTTGTCTGGGGTGGTGGCCATGGGCATAGGCAGTGAAGAATAAACAAAACAAACATTGCCTTCAGGAAGAAAAAATGTGGTTGGTTAAATGTGCTTTGAGGAGGGCCAGATGCTCTTCCTCTTTCTTGGATCTAAACTGGATAGAATGCAGTTGCCTAACAGTTGGGGTCAATTATGATCAGGAGTTTTTATTAAAAATGTAGACAATTTTAACTGGACTGAGCACATGTATTATTATTATTATTGTTCTTATCAATAAGGATTTATACGAGTTTGTTTTAATCAACTACCTACTGATGCATCGTAGAATATATGAAAGCTAAGTAAGCTGGCATCCTCTTTTGTTAAGTAAACTTAGCCTAGGCTTCCAGAAGCAAGATGGTTAAAAAAAAAAAAAAAAAGCTATATCCTAGACCCTTCCTTCTCTAAAAATCAAAAAATTAAAAAATAAATCTAAAACAGCAACCGCAAACAGGAATGAAAGAAAATTTTAGTACAGCAGCAGGAGTCAAGCAAATAGATAGAGAACTTAGCCAGAAAAAGAGAGGTAGAATGTAATAGGCATTGTGAGGATTCCTTCCTCCGTCCATCCTGTAAGCTGCGGGGGGAAAAGATGAATTATATCCTAAAAAATATCACTGATCTTCACCCCTTCACTCCTCCCTGCCCCTCCCACACAGTCATTATAATTTGAAGAAAAATGAATGAATAGAAATGTCAGCTCGGGGAAAACTCTCAAATCCTTTGAGAGTACGAAATATAAACTCTGTCCACCAGCACAGCAGAGGCAGGCAAGTCCGCTAGGGATCCCCCAACGGGAAGTGAGCTGAGTACAGAAGTCCAAGAAATTGTAATAATCATCCAAACTCCTTGGTCTTTTAAAAGTGCTTAGGGATCCAGTATAAAGGATGCCGAATGAGAAAATAAGATAAAATCATCTGAGGGAAGATGCACTTGGAGAACTGTAGGTGAAAGCCAGTCAATTTTCTTTTCTGTGAACTAGCCTTATGGTTAAAAACAACAACAACAAAAAAACACCTGAGTGGGAAGAGATTGTGAATTACAGCTGGTAAAACATGGTAAGGGAATTGAAGATCTGGAATTCCCTATTGGAAGTTGCTGAATGGGGAAGAATGAGCTAGACCTAAGAGTAGCTCCATGTTAAAAAAGAAAAAAAAAAAAAAAAGCAACCAAAGCCCAAATCCCCCAAATCTGTGGACTGACTAGAAGGAGTGAACCAAGGCCCTGAACATTTTTTTTTAAGGCAAATGAACTTTTTGTTATATTTTTTGTACAACATACACTTAGGGGGTCATAAGTGCACATCTCAATGAATTTTCACCAAGTTAAGACATCGGCGCAATTACATTAAGAAATGGAATATCGTTAGTGCCTCTGAGGTACCGCAGGGCCTCCTTCAAGTCACCTCCTACTTGTCCTAGAATTACTCGGTATTCTAATTTCTGATCCCATAGATTAGTTTGGCCTGTTTTCAAATTTTATATAAATGGAGAATTCGTGCAATAGATTCTGTATTAGTCTATTTGGGCTGCCAGGGTAAAACATAGTTGACTTCTGGCTTAAGCCAGAAGCCACAGAAATGTACTTGCTCACAGTTCTGGAGGCTGGCAGTCCTAGATCAAGGTTCCAGCCAACTCGGTTTCTGGGGGAAGCTCTCTTCCTGGCTTGCAGGTGGCCGGCGGTCTTCTTGCTGTGCCCTCACATGGCAGAGAGAAAGCAGGTTCTCTGGTGTGTCTTCTTCTAAAGACCCTGATCCTATCAAGTTGTGGCTGCAACACTTATAACCTCTTCTAATGTTCACTGACTCCTAAAGCTCAAATGCAGTCACGTGGGGTTAGGGCTTCAACATAGGAATTTTGGGTGGACACATTTAGTCCATAACAGATTCTCTCTTCTTGCTCAACACCGTTTGTGGTTTCTGTTTGTTCATTTTTACTACTCTATGGTATTTCATTGTGTGAGCATATCACATTCCCCACCCCCCCAATTTTATAGTTGAGATATTTGAATGGTTTCCAGTTTGGAAGTGACAGTTTATGTGTCTTTTAGTGAAGACATGAATACATATGGTGAACACATGAAGATAATACCGACGTTGGGTATGTATCTAGAAGTTGAATTGCTGGGTCATGGAGTATACGTATGATTCAGGTTTAGTCGATAGATACCGCCAAACAATTTTGCAAGATGGCTGAACTAGTTTATATTAGCAATATATGAGATTTCTGATTATTTTCAATCCTTGCCAACTCAGTCATTTCTATTTTAGTCATATGTTTATCAGCCAAAAGATACTCATTGAAGTCTTTTTTTTTTTAATTTTTTTTCCCTGAGTCATTGAAGTCTTTATGCCATTTTCATATATAGTGAATTTCTAATGATGATATAAGAGAGTACATAGGCAAGGTCATCTATCTGTGATTGTTCATAGGACTTAATTCTTCCCATTCATGCACACAATAAGGGAAATGAGGGCATTTGTACCAAAGCTCTATAGAATAAAAAATTTGTTTGGTCTCAGTAACCTGGAAGGAAGACAAGAAGAACATACCAAAATTATTTAGGACCAAAAGAAGGTTTTGACAAAATTTCAAATGAATAGCAATGAAGGCAAAAAGAAATGGCATGAAAGCTACATAGTAGCACTATAATAATAATCATTAAAGAAAGGAATTAGTATTAAAAATTCTAACATAACATCATGCAATAAAAAAAAGATCAAAGAAATAACAGTAAATTGCATTCTGCATTAGTATCCTAGGGCTGTGATAACGAATTATGACAAACTAGGTGACTTGAAACAACAGACATTTATTCTCTTAGAGTTCTGGAGGATAGTTTCTGGTGATTGCTGTCAATCCTTGGCCATCCTCTCTATCTGTGGACCTATCAAACTAGAAACCAAGTTATCTGCTCTGAAAATATAATGGTAGGTCAGGCATGGGATAGACATGACCATTCCTAAGGGAGAAGTTAGAAGGACAAAAGGAGCCAATGGTCTCAAGCAAGTCTGAAACCCAGCAGGGCAAATTCCATTAGATTCAAGGCCTGGAAATAATCATCTAAGGCTTGATGTTCTATCTTCTGGGCCTGCAGTGGTGGCCTTACCCTCTCTGGCCTCTGTCTTTGTATCTGTAGCTCTGCCCTGGAACCATTCTGTTTTCTTGAAGGTCAGCACATATTTGCAGCCAAGTAGTTTATCAGCTTTTTTTTTTCCTTGTAGAATCTCAAATGCCTGACAGCCTTCCTTCACTTTGTCCCATCCCTGTTCCTTCTTAGTCAAGGCTGATAGTGTTTCTGCAGGTATAATATTCTCAGAAGCCTTGTTAGTCTCCCATGGAATTCACACCAGTCCATGCCATCATACAAGAAAGTCCTCCACAGATCTTTCCTGGCTTTGATTGGGATGGGTGATTTGATCCATGAGTTATATACCTCATCTATTCAGCAAAAGCTCTTCTAGAATCCTTGGTACTGCCTCTAGAACATACTATCTAGGTAGGCTGAGAATTTTCCAAATCATCAAATAAATTCCGGTTACTTTTTGTTGAATAAGAGTTCCTTTCTCTCTCTCTCTCTCTTTCTTTCTTTCTTTCTTTCTTTCTTTCTTTCTTTCTTTCTTTCTTTCTTTTCTTTCTTTCTTTCTTTCTTTCTTTCTTTCTTTCTTTCTTTCTTTCAGTTCCTTCTTGGTTTATCTCTTTCTTTTCACATTTGACTATCAGCTTGAGCAAGGAGACACTACATTGAACCTAACACATTTGCTTAAAAATATCCTCAGCTAGGGCTGCCTGGGTGGCTCAGTCAATTAAGTGCCTTCCTTCAGCTCAGGTCATGATCCCATGATCCTGGGATCAAGCCCTGCATCAGGGTCCCTGCTCAGTGGAGAGTCTGCTTCTCCCTCTCCCCACCCCACCCCCTGTGCTCTCTCTATCTCTCTCTCTGTCTCAAATAAGTAAAATAAAATACAAAGAAATATTCTTAGCTAAATATCCAAGTTCCTCACTTATAAATTCTGCTTTTCACCAAACTATAGAACATAAATCAGCAAAAGTTTCTGGTGCTTCATAACAAGAATAATGTTTCTTCCATTTGACAATAACATATCCCTCGTTTCCTCCTGAGACCTCACCAGAAGCAACTTTGGTGTTTGTATTTCTACCCAATATTCTGTTCATGATGACAGATGTATTCTCTACGGTGATAGAAGCTTTGTCTACTGTGCTCTTCACTTCCATCTGAACCTTCCCTTGAATTGCCTTCAACACTCACATTTCTGCCAACTACCTCTTCGAAGCATCTAGAATTTTCTTTTTAAATTTTTTAAAAAATATTTTTATTTATTTATTTATTTATTTATTTATTTACTTATTTATTTATGAAAGAGAGCAGGAGGTAGAGTGAGAGGGAATCTGAATTAAACTCCATGCTGAGCACAGAGCCCAATGTGGAGTCGGTCTCACAACTGCAAGATCATGACCTGAGCCAAAAAAAACAAGAGTCAGATGCTCAATCCCAAAGCATCTAGCATTTTCTGTGAAAATTCTTCCAGACTCTACCTATTTTCCAGTTCCAAAGCCACTTCTACATTTTTGGATATTTGTTACTATAGCAGCTCACTTTCAGTACCAAAATTGGTATTTGGGGTAGTTTCTTAGAGCTGCCATAACAAATTACCAAAAGCTGGTGGCTTAAAAAAAAAAAAAAAGTAGAAGAAGAAGAAGAAGATGCCTATTCTCTCACACTTCAGGAGTTCAAAATCAAGTGTTGACAGGACTGGTTCTTTCCAGAGTTTCCGGAAGAAACTCTCCCATGTCTGTCTCCTAGATTCTGATGGTTGCCAGCAATCCTTGGCATTCCTTAGCTCATAGAACTACTACTTCAATCTCTGCATCCATCTTTACATGGCCTTCCCTGTGTCCCTCTGTCTTTTTCTGTTTTGAATAAGACAGTCTCATGGGATTCAGGGTCCCCTCTAAGCCAGCATTACTTTACCTCAATTATTGGCTTAATTATATCTTCAAACACCCTATTTCCAAATAAGGTCATATCTGAGGTTCCAGGTGGACATAAATTTTGGGAGGATGCAAGTCAACCCACTGCACACACCATAAGAGATCTGACCATAAAAGAATTAGGAAGAACCTGATTTTGGCAAAAAGAGAGAGAGAGAGAGAGAGAGAGAGAGAGAGAGAGAGATACAAACTAAAATAGTGAAATAGCAGGAAGATGAAATGGGAGATTTCAGGGCTGAGGAAGCAGGGTGCTTACTACAGAAGTAATGAATAAATTAGAATTAGTAAGGATTAGAAGAGGCATGTCAAAAACAGAGTTTCTGAAATGAAGGAGAGGTTTGGGATCATCACAGTGATCTCACATAAAAGCAACAAAGATTAAAGCAATTAGAGGACAGGTCATAGATGTGGAGAACAAAAGTCAACCCCACATGAAGATCTTCAGTATCTATTAATAATATAACTAAACACTAGGGTAGAAAAAAAGTTATTCTAAGATAGGATAATGAGTATTCTTGTAAGAAAAAGGAAGAACTGAAACTATGGAATAAAAGGCCCACAGCATTCTAGGAAAAATTAATAGGTGTTCATTAACAAGGGATATTCTGCAGAATTTACTGAACTTTGAGAACAAAGAATTCTGCAAAAAGATAGATATAAAAAGGCTATATTTGGGAAATTTCAGATTTCCTTAGATTTTACAGTAAGGCAGTCTCTACACAGCTCTGAGGAAGGCGTTAATAAAAATGTTATGCAAGACTTGTCATGTAAGCACAAAGGCAAAGGATCTTTATTTGTCTGTCTGTTTTTAAGTAAGCTTTATACCCAATGTGGGGCTTGAACTCACAACCCTGAGATCAAGAGTCATGTGCTCTACTGACTGAGCCAGCCAGGAGCTGCTAAGGCAATGGTTATCTTTAAACGGATGCAAAAATCTCAAGAAATAATCTTACTAAAGCCCATCTCTCCCACTCATCACAGTGAAAAAATGCTGCACAACAAATGAACAAAAATGTTCTCAAGTGCTTGAGGACTCTAAAAAGAAACAAAAGCAGAGAGATGGTGAAAGAGCAAAAACGGAGTGAAGTGTGCCACATGGAGTGAGTTTCTCATTTCCTTATGAGTTTATCTTTCCTCTGTGGCCCTGCTCTAAGAGTAGTCCCCACAGAAATCAGGGGAAGGGGCTGCCACAAGCTGAGGAGTGTGAGTGAAGGGAATTCCTGGACAGGAGAGAAGTGGAGAAGGGAATTTCTGCTTGGGTACATGATCCTACACATGTCTCAGCCTAGCTCCTGGTCTCTGTGTGCACAGGTCAACCCCCACATAGCAAGGCCTTCAAGAATGAAGCTGAGCTTTGGGCCACAGGTCTCAGCCTCACCCTGGAATAATGCCTCCGTGGAACAATGTCTACACAGGAAAGACCCAAACAAAGGCTTAAAAAGATCTGATCTGAAAACAGGACTACTCAAAAAATTCTCATACTAATCTATGAATGCACAGGCCAGACCTGAAAGAGATTAGCAAAATCTCAGAATATTGAATGGAGATTGAAATTCCCACTCACAAAAATAAGACCAATCTTACTGTTTAAGTCTTTTTTTTTTTAAGATTTTATTTATTTTTTCATGAGACACAGAGAGAGAGAGAGTGAAAGGCAAAGACAGAGGCAGAGGGAGAAGCAGGCTTCCTGCAAGGAGCCTGATGCGGGACTTCATCCCCAGTCCTGGTATCATGCCCTAAGCCGAAGGCAGACGCTCAACTGCTGAGCCACCCAGGCGTCCCCTGTTTAAGTCTTATTAGTTTCTCCAGGGGATTTAAACAGGGCCTATAGTCTACACAACAGCTTTCACAATGTCCAGGATGCAATAGAAAATTATAGTATATACACAGAACCAAGAATATGTGTCTAACTCTCAAGAAAAAAAGGATGAACAGCTGTCATCCCTGAGATGTACTGAGGTAGTGGGAGCCTCGGGGACTTTCATGCAGCATGGCGTAGAGAAAACACTTCTATAAAGAATGGAATGAAAGAAGTCTCATCAGATAAGTAGAGTCTATCAAAAGGGAATAAAAGGAAATGTTGAAATGATAACTAAAATAACAAGTAAACTTACTGATAGATTCACGTGTTGAATTGAGATGACAGAGGAACAAGTCAGTAAACTTGAGATTAGTCAATAGAAATCATCCAACCTGAAGAATAGAGAGAAAAAAAATCTTTTTTTTTCCCCCCCAATCAGGGAGAAAAAACCCAACCAAACCACTTCAGCTCTCAGGGACTCATGAGACAATATCAAAAGGTCTACAACATGAGTAGAGTCCCAGAGAGTCAGTACAAGAGATAAAGAGAGGCACGAAATAGTGGCTGAGGGAAAAAAATGGCTGAAACTTCTCAAATTTGTTGAAAGTCATAAATTTATAGATTCAAGATTAGCAAGCCCCAAACAGGATAAACTCAAAGAACATCAAGGAAAATAAGAGAAATAAGAAAATACTTTGGACTAAATTACATTTAAAAGACAACTTATCAACATTTATAAGATAAAGCTCTGCTGAGGGAAACTTACACCTTTAAATGCTTGATATTAGGAAAGAAGAAATCCAAAATCAATGCTTAACATTCCGCATTAAGAAGCTAAAGAAAGAGCAAAACAGATCCAAATTCAGTAAAAGAAAAGAAAAAATAACGAAAATTAACAAAGTTAAAAGTTGGTTCATTGAAAAGACCAAGAAAATGGACATACTCTTAGGTAAAGTGATCAAGAAAAGGGAAAAAGATGATAAATTGTCACGATCAGGAAGGAAAAAGAGATTAACACAGAGCCTACAGGTATTACAAGGATAATTAATTTTAAAAAATTTCAAACCACAACTTCCTAAAAGTTTACACTTTTTTACTAAGGACACCTTCTGGTAAACAAAATATCAAACTAAACTTCTGTAAAACATAGCAGTGGTATACACTAAAAAATGTTCAAATAGTTTCATAGATAATTACAACCTGATTTAAAAGTGTTTCAGTGAGAGGTACCTGGCTGGCTGAGTTGTTAGAGCATGTGACTCTTGATCTCAGGGTTGTGAGTTCAAACCCAGCATTGGGCAAGGAGCTTACTTAAGTAAAATTAATATATATATATATTTCAGTGAATAGTAAAAACAAAACAAAAAGCGTCCATTACTAGTTCAGGAGAAACATGATACCAAAATGTGCCCCTTGCCCCCTAAAATTATAAACTATTCTCACATATAATATTGATACAAGTATCTTTTAAAATTTTGCAAATACTATTAAGTAGTGAGCTAAGGAATACTACTTCTTGACCTGGTGAGGTTCATCCCAAGAATGCAAAGATGTTTACACATTAGAAAACTAATTAATATAATTACTCATAATATTGGCCTAAAAAGAGGAAAATAATCGGTTTTACCCTTTTCAAACGAAGATACTTGACAAACACTCAACATAATGAGTACTTAATGGAGAACCACTATAAACATTCAAAATAAAATCGGGATGAAGGCAAGGATTCCTAAGGTTAACAATATTATTAATATTATTCAGGAAATAATAGTGAGTACAAATTAAACAAGAGAAAGAAATAAGAAGCATAAACACTGGAAGGAAAAGAGAAAAGAGAAAAAAATGATCATTTGTGGGTAAGATGATTATCTACCTTGCCCGTTTAAAAGAACCACATATAAAATAAATAAATAAGTAAAAAATAAAAGAACCACATATAAAACAACCTTCTTACAATTGATAAAATAAATTTTAGCAAGATGTCTGATCTCAAATTAATATACAAAGGTCAGAACCTTTTCTAACAGTAAATAATAATATGTTGGATAAAAAGGAAGAAAAGATCCCATTCACAATGGTTATATACAAGATAAATACTCAATAAGAAATGTATAGAATTTCTAAGACTTTTATGACTACATTTTTGAAACTATTGAGATTGATAAAGGAAATTAAACCTCATTTGTGGATAGATAAAAATGATCAAGTAAGTCACTCGATCTGATGGAAACACAAAAAGATTGGGGGGGGGGAATTGGACAAAATGTTATCAGAGCAAAATTGTGAAAGTAAACATACAAATATAGAAAGGACAATCCTGGAAAAGAAAAGTAATAAAACTAGTCTACCAGGTAATAAAACATGTAATCAAATTAAAATACCTAAAAGAGTTTAATACCAGGAAGAAAAATACCTAGGAAACATAATAAAGGATCCAGTGATTGGTGCAATTATTTATAGAAAATTAGCATATTAGGAAGGTGCCATATCAAATCAGTGGGGGGAAAAGATTCATAAACAACATTAGAAAAATTTGCTAACGGTTTGGAAAAAATAACATGAATAAATAAATAAGTATATTTGGAATAAATAATGCTTAATGTGAATATCAAAATAGTTTCTAAGTACATCAAAGATTTTTAAATAAAACTATAAAATTACTAAAAGAAAAATTGAGTAAACTTATATACAGTCTTGTTATGGGGAGGCTTCCTAGGCAGGACACCAAACACCAAAGCCACAAAAGTCAAAAAATTGTATTTGCAGGAAGATTCTAAGCATAATTCTGTAAAAAAAAAAAAAAAAAAAAAGTGAACAGACTAACTTGGAAAAGTATTTGTAACAGATAAAGCTTATGAATGGCGAATTTTCTAAGTTTCCAAATGGCTTATGCAAATGGCCACATAAAAGAAAATGAATGCAGAAAAACATACAAATATATGTAGAAAAACATGCAACGGCGTTAAATACTTGGTGGAAAAAACGTAAATAGCAAAAGACATGACAACATACTCACTTTCATTCCTAATTAAAGTCAACAAAAGCAAAACATTGGTGATCTTTTTCACCTTTCAGATTAACAAAATCAAAAAAGGTTTGCTATCCAGTGTTAGGGAGGGTATGGAGAACTAGACATGTGCAGACACTACTGGTAGGAAAACAAAATATATCATTTCTTTGAAAGGTATTGTGCCAACAGTTAATCAAATCAAAAAAAATGTGAAGATTCAAATTCTCGTTGGCATACGATGCAACTTGTGTAAAACATTAAACGCGTATATGTACATAAAACGTGTATCTTTCTCGAAGAGAGACATTTTGTTTTTATCATATACAGATTTGTTTACAAATTTTTCCTTTTTTTTAAACCATTGCTCTCTTGTTTTAAAAATTTTTAATTTAAAATTAATTAATTCACATATAGTGCATTATTAGTTTCTGGGGTAGAATTTAGCAATTCATCAGTTGCATTTCACACCCAGTGCTCATCCCATCAAGTGTCCTCCTTAATGTCCATCACCCAGTTACCTCATCCCCCCACCCATCTCCCCTCCAGTAACCCTCAGTTTGTCTCTATCTTAAAACAAAAAGAAATTAGGCAGGCCCCTGCCCCTCACATCCTCACAAAAGATGAGCAGGCTGATGGAAGGAATTCTATTACTGAAATTCTCAGCAGCTAGTTTGCATCCTTTTTCCTGAACTTATCTGGCAGGAGGATCTGAAAGAGCAGTTGGGAAAAGCTCTGCGTTTCTGAGTGTCTGAGCACATTATCTCCGTGAAGATGAAAGCCAGCATGGTCATTAAGACGGCCAACTCCATTTGACTAATTTCTCTAAACTCCTGAATTGAAATACTCTTTTGTTAAAATAATCTTTCGGAGCTAAGTAGAGTTCTTGTAAAATGACAAAATTCAGTTGCAAGAAGATTAAAAGAAGTGGTTCAATAAAAGTTTAGAAACATTTAGAGTGTTTGTCTCTTTCCTCATCCCAGATTGAGACAGTGTGATGCTACCGACAATCTCGTTTTCTCTCTAACTCTACATGATCATACCTTTTAGTACCTTGATACACAGCCTTTGGGTCTTCATCTTTTAAGATGTGGGTCCTTGTGAACTTAATTTTTTTTCATTTTCATGTCTTTTCTCTTCATCTCTAGCTCTTTGTCTTCTATTAAAATTGAACTCCCTCTTCGTTCTTTTCATTCCTTCCTCTAACACACCACACTATGCACTTCTATTTAAATAGAGACCCTGGAGTTCGAAGACAATTTCCAAAAGGGCTTTGGGTAGCATGATATGCCTTGAATACTCTGCAAGATGGTCTGAACCACCATCTCAAACATAAAAATGACCACTGCTGGTCTTGATTGCTTTCCCTTATTAGCTTTATTTATCTCATGGCAAAATCCTTCTTTTCTCTGAAAACTATATTTATGGATCTTTTTAAAGATACAGAAGAGTTTTGTATTATAATAAGTGCGATGTAGCCTTCTGCTACCCTTCCATGTAATCACTTCTGAAAATTCGCTGCAAGGGAAATAAATAGTCAAGACACCAAAGAAATTGTGACCTTTGTAGGTGTTTGGCTTTTGTATGATCTTTACTCCGGAACCAAGTTTACTGTGGACCTTGTCATCACTATATTTAATATCGCCTGCCCATGCATTTTGTATCACATTGCCTACTTTTAAATTCTTCTATCACTTGTCACTGTCTGGAAATATTTTTTGGCATAATTGTATGTTATCTGTCTTGTTCACAGATTGGAGGCCAATTTCCCATGAAGTCAATGAAGTTTAAGCTTTAGAGCCCCTGTCTTGCCTGGGGTCCCTGTGAGAGCAGAGTTTCTGGAAGCTATGGAGTATTCAGGGTGAAGAGGTGAAAGCAGGCTGCCATCTGGATGCCTTAGCATGTAGACCTATCTAGGAACTTGCTTACGGATATCTCAGAAGAAAGGGACCTGAACTTCTAACGCCCAGAAAGTGGTTGGAATTTTTTCCTCTTCTTCCAAATAGTGAATACTACCGTTATCTGATTCTGCATCCAGAAATTGTAGGGTTTTGTTTTGTTTTGTTTTGTTTTAGAGAGGGCGTGCCAAATTACATTCACTGAAGGTTCTACAAATGTAAGCCCTGTGAAAAGGACGTGGTCTGTTGCTTTCATTATTCTGACCACGAGACCTACAACAGTGCCTGAGCACATAGGAGATGCTCCATAAATCTTTGTTGAAAAAAAAAAATTAAGATGAGGGATATCAAGAAGAAGAGCAGTCCAAGACTGCTGATCTGGGGACAGATATGGCTTATTTAAGGAGCTGTAGAAAGTTTAGCATGGTTGGAGCATGTGGAATGACAAAAGAGAGAGAGAGAGAGAAAGAGAGAGATAGAGGTTGGAGGCATATGCAAAGCCCAGAAAATTCTAGGTGCATTGGAATATTTTAAACATTTAGACACGACTGGCTTTATTTTTTTAATGACATGAACATCTTTTCTCCCCTCCCCTCCCAGTTCTAGTGTAGTTAACACACAGTGCTGTATTGGGACCTGACTGACTGTAAGTAGATGGCCTTGGTTGCTGCTTAGAGAATGGGTTGGAGGGAGAAGAAATAGTGAGAGCAGGTCTACGGGGCAATGATGGTGGGGACATGGACCAGAGTGACAATCAGAGAGGGAGACTGAGATAAGAGTTTTAGGATGGATAGGGGAGACCAAAGCAACAGCATTTTCTCATGGACTAGATGTGGAAAGGGAGAGAGAGGAAGTCACAGTGGTTGGTGGAGTTTTGTGTTGAATAAGATGCTTTTTCTTATGTTGCACAGTGCAGGGCAGAATGCAAACAGAGAGAGGGTCTACACTTAGTGTAGCCACGTTCCTTCTGTGTAGAAATTTACACCTCAAGGGCAGATTTCCCTAATGCTTTGAAACACAGATTCAAAATAAACTAGCACTGTTTGGCTTTTTTTTTTTATTTTTTAAGATTTTATTTATTTTATTCATGAGAGACAGAGAGTGGCAGAGACACAAGCAGTGTTTGTCAAAACAAACAAACAAACAAAATAAACTAGCATCGGTCTTGCCTTGACTTTTATCCTCACATACAAATTCTAAACAGTTACTTAAAATTTCTAAATCATGACTTTATAAGGCTACATGGAGGAATCAAGATAAACAGAAAATTTTAGTAATTTTCCAAATGTATTTCATTTCAAATACAGACTTGAGAAAGGACTGGCCAGGCTTTTTCTTTTTTCTTTTATTTTTATTTTTATTTTTTTTTTGAGATAATTTTGAACTTACAGGACAGTTGCAAGAATACTATAAAGAAATCTCAGATTTTTTTTGACCAGTTTCCCCCCAAATTATTAACATTTGCTATATTTGCTCTACTGTATCTCTGTCTTGCTCTTACTCTCCTTTTCTTTTTATCTTCCTTTCTATGTATATATGCATATATACATAATATATATCATGTATGTACACATATATGTATGTCTGTATATGTATTTAATTTTATACTTAGATATTATTCTCTTTTTGAACCACTTGAGAGTAAGTTGCAGACATGACATCCCTTCCCCCTCAAATACCTCACTGTGGATTTTTTAAAAACAAGCAAATTCTCTTCCACTACCACTGAAAAATGATCAAAATCAGGAAATTATCTTTAATAGAATACTACAATTTAATCAATCAACTTCATAGAGATTGCTTTGGCCGTTATTTTAAAATTCAAAGACCTAGCTTAGTATCTTTTCCCAACAACGTTATTGGAATAAAAATGGGCACTTAAAAAAAATGAGAGGCATTTTTCAGTATCAATTGACTGAATCTTGTTTTAAATTTATGATCATTACCCTTCAAGCAGGTCCCTGGTGCTACTTCCTGGCGATTCTGCTGGATGTCCTTGATCTATTTAATTCTCACTCTCCTAATTGACATCTTTTCCATTTTTGTCACATGGCTACAACTTTCTTGCTTGTCTTTACTCCAGCTGATGATCTAGCTTTTTGTTTCACTGAGCAAAGAGCAACCATCAGAAGAGGACTTCCACAGAGTCTCATCCCAAAGCCTATCAAATAGGGACGCCTGGGTGGCTTAGTGGTTGAGCATCTGCCTTCTGCTCAGGTTGTGATCCTGGGGTCCCGGGATTGAGTCCTGCATCACGGTCCCCACAGGGAACCTGCTTCTCCCTCTGCCTGTGTCTCTGCCTCTCTCTGTCTCTCATGAATAAATAAAATCTTAAAAAAAAAAAAAAGCCTAGCAAACCACCTTGTACCTACACCTTCTGCCTCATTTTCCTGCCACCATGAAAGAGTTCTTTTTCCTCCTACATACGGCCCACCTTTCTTTTGGTGCTGGGTCTGGTTCCCATCCTCAAGTGCCTCCTCCAACATTTAGGTTCTGCGGTTTTCTCTCCCCACTTTCGAGTCATCAATATATTCTTCATTAGATCATCCCCTTGACCCTATAAACCTGACTTCATCTCTCGTTACCACCATCGCTCCCAGCCACCACCCATTCCCCTCACAATAAACACTACTGAAGAGTTTTGTACACTCACTATCTCCACTGCCTCTTCTCTCCTAGTCCCTTGGGCCCACTCCAGCGGGGCTAATTCTCCCCTACATCTCCACCCCAGTTGTTCTCACCAAGATCATCAGTGACCTGTGTTGCCAGATCCAATAAACATTTCCCAAGGCTCACTTCATTGGCCCACCAGCAGCATTTAACACAGTTGATCGTTCCCTCCTTTTCGAGACACTTTCTTCACTCGGCCTGTACGTTACTCCTTTCTTGTAGTTTCCCTCTCTCGCTCGTTGCTTCTTTTCAGTCTCCTTTGCTAGTTCTTCTTCTGAGCTTTTCTTTAGGTCTTTCCCTCACATGGAATACAAGAGACTTGGAAATTCGTTTTGTTTCCTCTTATCTCTAGCACCGGGAATGATGCACTCAATAAATGCTTATTATTTTGCTAGTTGCATATGACATAATTTATATTATTTTAATATATGCTTGATATGTAAATATCTTAAACATTAACTATATTTATTTTAGATATAACATATAAATTATATTATTAATATTAATAATCACACAAATATTTGTTGAATGAATGAATGGAATGGATTTCTTCTTGAGGCGTTATACACACGTATACATTTTATGTTCTCTCGCTTCTTTCTATGGAAGTTTTATTTCTCCTCCTGAATCATCTGTCTCCATTGTTGCTTGAATGTCCTCATCAGAGTCAGCAAATGGCTTACAAGCACTGTCGCACTCCCTCTCGGAGTCTATGGTAAACGTAAGTGATCCATTCTAGTTTCTTCAGCACTATTATGACCCCGTGCACTTTACCATCCTGCTCAATGCAGAACTCCAGGCAGCCACCTCTAATTGATTGGATTTGGCAGGAAATGTGAAACCTGTTTGTTATCCTAGATGTAAATTCAAACTTTCTTTGGTTGTTGTTTTAGGCTTGGTTTCCAAACTGACCAAAAGACATGGACCCATGGGGTAAAATGGAAATCACATGCTCTTTAAAGTTCTTCCAGCTTTGCTGAGAAGGACCAAAGAGGCAGAGAGTGCCTTAAATAATGACTACTGCATATTTTATTAAAACTCTAGGGCTTTAGTTTAAAAATAAAACTCCCAGTTCTCCTTCATCTGTGCCTTAAAAAAAAAAAAAAACTCAATTTAATTGAATCATTCTTTCACAGCCTCCTAAAATCTAATTCATCACAGATCTCAAAGGCAAGGGCAGAAAACCCTACAAATTGTTTGCTTCCTTGTATATAATGAGAGCCTTTTATGAACCACACTCTGTACCTCTTCTGAAGTGAGAAGACTCCAGGAGGCCGGGGAAACCTTGTTTCCACCTTCTTGCTCCCAAAATCAAACTGGTAACCATGGTCCTTGTTCCTAAGGAGGTTTTTGAATGTAAGGTAAGATACTTAGTATTACCAGGGGATTCCCACAAGGATAAGAAAAGTAAACCTGAAAGGAAAAATATATCCTCTGCCACGTATCTAGAACTCAGAAATTTACTGGTGACAAGTTTCTCAGATGGTTGAGGAGCATGCTGGCCCAATCCTTCTTCTCTTCCTTTTTAGGATCTCTGTCACGACTCTCTGGTCCTTGCTAGACAGGCAAAGCGTTCCTGTGTTAACTCTTCTCCAAAGACCAGTTCCTCAAAACCTGAATCCGTGAAGTTGAGAGGAAGATGTTTCTCGCACAGGATTTTGAAGGTCATCTTTGTCCTCGTGGACATTCTAAAAATCTGCAGCCCGATTCTTTAAAGCAACCAACCAAGTTTTCTAGATATGTTAACTGAGGTACTGCTCTAACGTTGGTGTCGTTACCTTCCGTTTAAGGAATTTCTTCCAATGTAGGTATAATTAAATTGTGTATCATCTCAAATTTATTCTGGCCCAAGGGAAAGAAGTTGCGTGGGATATTCATTAATTTTTTAATTAGTCTTTTGGTGGTTACTGACCTCTGATAGATTAAGTTTTTTAATAGAACAAAGGTATATTTGTTCATTGTATTCACTAGAAGCTAAATCTTCTTTTTGAAGTGCTCATAGTTGCTTCATGGCAGCATTTTCTTATTTGTTTAATCTGCTATTTCAGCCTTGAATAAATAAAAAAAATTTTTTGGGGGGGGAATATATTAATTTGCAAAAAAAGCTGAATATAATAGACTTAGCCTCGATGGTGGACAGCATTGTTTATTCTACATCAACAATGCGTTCCGAGTGTCTGGTGTATTTGCGTTTATCCTGTTCACACTGGGTCAGTAAGAGACAGTGAAGAGTGATAACTAAGGATCATTTTACTTCAGCTTGACTTTTGATCCTGGACTTTTCAGTCACTTCATTTAGAGTGACTGTGGCTTCCACCTCCACATTTTCCCCTTTCTATAAAATGTGGATAGCCTTCTTTCAAGGATGTAGTCAGGTATTAGGCTGAAACACAGAAAGCAGATAGAAGAGTATCTGGTCCACTGCATGGTCCCTTGCTAAATGTGCCAGCTACACCTGCTTCTTTGCTTCTCCTGATTCCTGATTTATTGATTGATTGATTGATTGATTGATTTATGGAATTCAATTTGCCAACATATAGCATAACACCCAGTGCTCATCCCGCCAAGTGGATTCCTGTCTTTAGACTGCCCTCCTATCCCCTCTACCTCCAGATCTTTCCAGGGCTGGCTTATTTTCAACATTCTCAGCTGGTGAGGATTGTAACCACCCCGTGTAACTCCCCTCTCTAATTACAATAGTACATATCACCCCATTTTACGATCCTCATAGTTTTTATCAATAGTCACTATAACCTTGTTTTTCTGTTTACCTGTTTATTTTCTTTCTCTCCTTTGTAGAATTGAAGTTCTTGCAGAGTAGGGATATTGTCTATTTTTCTTTTCCCCAAATCCCCAGAACCTAGAACAGGGAGTGACACATAACAGACAATCAAATGAATGCATAAAGGGTGGTTGTCCCCTCTTTCCTCTGGCTAAATCCACTGGCATTCCAAAAGAGAAGCAGAATCATCTTTTTAGTGTGGTGTTTACCTACCCATAAATAGACTGCTAGAAATTAGTAAATAGAAGGATGCCTGGCTGGCTCAGCGGTTGAATGTCTGCCGTCAGCCTGGGGTGTGATCGAGTCCCACATCGGACTCCTTGCAGGGAGCCTGCTTCTCCCTCTGCCTGTGTCTCTGCATCTCTCTGTGTCTCTCATGAATAAATAAATAAAATCTTAAAAAAAAAAAAGAAATTAGTAAATAAGTAACTGAAAACAAGGCAAGGAAGTGCATCTCCCTTTGTTTGATTGTGCTGATTAGGAGTAAAAATACACTGTATGTAAAAGATTCATTACATTCGTTCAGTCAGTAAACCTATTATGTGAGCCCCTTTTATGTCCTAAGACTTGGGCTAGTTATTGGGGTTAAAATGCTTAAGAAGAGAGTTCATATTTAAAAAGCACCTAATGTAATTGGCACAGTAAACCATTTATTCACTTAAACTTGTGACTTTTACTCTAGTTATACCTTTATGCTTTATTAAAATGCTAGGTAAGCCCAGGCCAAGGGATTCTGTGGAAGATAGCTTAAGGCAAAGAAATCTGTAGGGCAGTGACATTTGATCTGGACCTTAGAGACAGAGTGGAGATTTCCAGGGTAGAGAAAGAAGGAAGGGTATTCAAAGAATGCAAGTAGCATGAGCCAAAACCCAGAAAGATCCTCCTCCTCCTGTGTGCTGGGGATAAGGAGGTAGTGGACAGGAATCAGCCAGTAGCCTAAAAGGCTGAACATGTGGGGGGCGGGGGGCGGGGGGACCGCTGGTGGTGGATGGCAAGACTAGAAAGGTAAATTGAAACCATGAAGAACCATAAATATGTTGCCCAGGGCTTAGACTTCAAACTGTAGGTAATGAAAGTATAAGCTGAATCAGATCTGCATTTTAGAAAGGTCATCACGACGACTGTGTTGAGGAGGAGAGGGTTTCTAGAAAAGGAAAGAGACCAGAGACAGTGAGAGATTAGAGCAGGAATCCCGTCTAGTAGTCCAGGCAGGAAGCCCTGATTCAGGGAAGTTCAGTAGTAAAGCGTCAAAGAAAGAGATGAATTTGAGGGAAATTCAGTAAGAGCTGTGCCAAAGCAGAGGAGTCTGAAATAGCTGAATATATTGACAAACACCAGGAAGGCAAAGGGAAGAGCTAGGCCTCGATTTTTGGGATGTTGCTAGTGAGGTGCCTATGAGGTATCTAGGCTTACCGACCTGTTGAGAAGCTTAATGTTTGAATAAATGGTTGTTGAAGTTCAAATTACTGTCTGGGGGCAGGGGGGGGGGGTCAGATGGACGGAATAAAGTAGTGAGCCTGTTGTGAACCTGTTTCTTTTGGGGACATAAAGGAGGAAAGAGGAGGACGCGTCATCGACAAGCCTGGGCCTACGTGTTTTTATGACTTTATTATCGAGCATCACACCCAGACACTGAGTAACTAATTAGGTTGTTACTCAAGAGGCTTATTATTATTATTATTATTATTATTATTATTATTATTATTTTACTGGGAAGAGCAGGAGTCTGATTCCGCTGTTGCCCTTGAGCACAGCGACGATAGGAACAGTTTGATCCTCAAATAGTGACCATTTATTAATTGCTGACTATAGGATGAGCTCTTTCCACGAATCAACTCACTTTGTGCCGTGGGTCCGATCCTTGTCCTGTCCTTTTACAGAAGAGGAGATGAAGGCAGACAAAGAGGGACTGGCCCAAGTCATGCAGCCAAGCAGTGGTCCAAGTGGGACTTGAAACCTGGCACCCTGGCCCGGGCCAACCGTTCCCCTCTCGGACCCATCCTGCAGCTTATTGCAGCACCCGTCAGACTCTGTGGCATGCCCTTGAACCCCGGCCCATGCTACATTCTGGAGTGACAGGGTCTTCAGTTCCTTCAGCCCCTTGATTCTTCTGACGGCTGAGCTGCAAGGGCCTCCATAAACAGACACTGGGCTGGGATTGTGCCCCTTTTGAGGGCAACAGGAAACAATCACCTCCAAACCCTAGGTGTTCAGATCTTGTAGTAGCAATTTCCGCCCCCCAGAGAGAAGCTCGGGGCCCGGAAGCAGTAGACCAAGTCCACGGAGGGGCCGCTAAAATTTAAGTGTCCGGGCTGCCCTGGCCAGAGGAGCAGAATGTGCCCATCCTCTTCACGCAGCCTCCTCTTTGGCATTGCCACTGTCTCTACAGGTTGCAAGAATCTGACACCTGGTGACTACTAATCTCTACAAACATCTGACGCCACCCGGTGTCTACTTTGCCTCTCCTTTGACCTACGCATTGCTCCCAGTTGCTGACTTACTGTGCACCCTGGGGCCAAGACTCAGAAGAACCAATCGTGCGCCCATCACCCTTTATCAGCTAAGCAGAGGCTTTCTGTCATGTGTCCCAGCTGTATGTGTCCTCTCTGTTGGGAGGCATGTGACGGCCAATCTTTAAACAAAACAACTGAACTACTCACAGTCAAGAGCCAGGGTAGTAGATAAGCTCCTTCAAGTTCACGGGCAGTATATCCTTGTATAGGCCTCGTGGTTTGCAACGAGTCGCAGATCCTCAGCGGGCCTGCGGCCAGGCCACGGCCGGCCCGGATTCCTGCTGAACAAGGAAGCCCACTCCTCAAGGTCCAGCCGCGACAATCGGCGTCCCCAGGTCACGGCCAGCGTGGGGGCGGCATCATTGTTCCTCACACCACAAACCCCGCGGCCTTTATATTCCCACCGCATTCCACGCTGACTCACTTCTAAGGAGGCCTTTGTGTTCTTATCTCAGGGGCCTGCGAAGCTGTAAAGTCAGTGCCCTGCACACTTACCCCCGTGTCCACACGCAGCTGAGCTGTCTCCGGAGCAGAGTTCTACTTTCTTGGCACGCGCCCACCTGGCCCCTGATCTCTGAGGTCCGGGGTGCCCTTGCCTGAGGCCAGCCTGGGCCTCTCCTTTGCTGCAGCCCTGCCCTCCCGTCCGGCCTTGTCCAGAACTCGGGCCTGGCCACCGACACAGGGATGCCCCACAGTCCCCTTCCGTGACTCAGACCTTTGGCCCCAGGAGTCGTTACCCACCCCACCCCGTAATGCACTTTCATGACAGTACTTTCACTTTTTGATTGTTGTTTTCAATCTTTTTTTTTTTTTTCAAAACAAAATCTTTTTATTTTTAATTTTTTTAAATTTGTAAGTTTTGGTTTTATTTAAATTCAATCTGCCAGCATATAGGATCACTCCCAGTGCTCATCTCGTCGTGTGCCCTCCTTAGTGCCCGTTGCCCAGTGACCCCATCCCCACGCCCACTTCCCCTCAAAACTAAATCTTACTGAGAGATTCAAAAAGTTAAAGATATAATATTGAGGGCAGATTTGGACGCTGAGAGCTGAAGTCCTTATCTGGCTCCTCCTCTGACCAAGGAGTGAAGACACTCTGAAGAGGGACAGCTTGGCAGACCCCTGATCAAATCAACATCAATCTCCTTTCTTCCTTCTTTCCTCCTTCCTTCCCTCCCCATTCTTTCTTGTGTCCAGAAGGCTCTACTTTTCATTTAATAATCTTAAAACATCCTCTCTGGTTCATTCTGAGAACACTTTTTGGTCTCTTCTTTGTTAATGGATCCTTCAACTTTTCCGTTGTCTCCAAAAATACTGATTTTCCTGAATTCACAACATTTCCCTGTGTTTCCATTCAGGACTTTTGCTTTTTTAAGTACGTGTTTACTGAACACTTATTGTGTTCTCAGTCCTAGGAAAGCAAACATCCTTGCCCCCCTGGAGCTCCCGTTTGGGTGATGCAAAATAGATGGTCAGCACAATAAGTGAGTAAATCATTTGTTAGAGATTCATAAACAGTACAAAGAAAAGTAAATAAGGGAGGTGAATAGGCAGCGGAGGGGAGGGTTGTCTCCGTTTAAAATCTTGCACGTTGCAGGCTGTGAGCAGTGACAAAATCTTAGGGTTAACAGCATTCCAGGTAGGGAAGTGCTCAGGCACCAAGGCCTTGGGATGGCCATACATGTGGCGTGTTGGGCAAACAGCAAAGAAGGCACAGTGGGTAGAGGCTTGTGAACAAAGCTGAAAGCAGGAGATGAGTTCAGAGGGACAGAGGCTAATCTCATAGGGTCTCACAGGCCATTAAAAGGACCTTGGCTTTGGTCTTTGTGAGAATGGGAGTCTCTGGAAAGTTCTGATGATTATATGCCTTGGTTTATACTTTCCAAGGATCACTCGGCTGCTGGAGTTGAAGAGATTGCAGTGGGGCAAAGATAGAAACACAGAGGCCAGTTAAGAGGCTATGACTTTAGAAAGTCCTTGACTCTTCAATTTATCTCAACTAATACACCGTTGTCCCCTTACTGTATTCCAGGCACTGAGTTAGGTGCGAGGGGGAGAGGAGGGAGACAGCACTGGTTAACAAGGCTCATTAATTTCTTTGATTAGTCTCCTTCCACATCAAGACTCTTCACTAGCTTACAGATGTGTATCTTCTCCACACTCAACAACTCTATAATTCTTTCATCCTGTGCTCCCACTTCCAGGGAAGAGATGCAAGAGAGAAGTCTGCTGCGGAAGGCCTGTATGCAACCTGGTGTCCTTATGAAAAGAGGAAGCTTAAACCCACAGAGAAACACCAGGGGCATGTGTACACCGAGGAAAGACCATGCAAGGAGGCAGCAAGGTGTCCGCTATCTGTAAGCCAAGGAGAGACCCCTCAACAGAAACCAGTCCTGCCGCCATTTTGATATTGGACTTCCATTCTCCAGAACTTCGAGAAAATAGATTTCTGTTGTAAGCCACTCAGACTGTGGTAGTTTGTTACAGTCATGGTCCAAACCATGCAAACTAATACAATATAGTAAGGCAAAACAATCACTTGGACGATAGGAAATTAAGAGAACTTTAGGAATATCGAAGGTAACGAATGGAATATACACATGTACACACACACATACACGCACACACATATATACGCACACATCTATGTATATAAAGAGAAAATGAAATTAAAACAACGTCTTGATTACTGCATTTTAAAAACAGCTACATGGGGATCCCTGGGTGGCGCAGCGGTTTGGCGCCTGCCTTTGGCCCAGGGCACGATCCTGGAGACCCGGGATCGAATCCCACATCGGGCTCCCGGTGCATGGAGCCTGCTTCTCCCTCTGCCTGTGTCTCTGCCTCTCTCTCTCTCTGTCTCTGTGACTATCATAAATAAATAAAAATTAAAAAAAAAAACACAGCTACATGGAACAATAAAGTGTATTTAGTGTGACCCTACAATTTCAGAACAAACTTTTCTCAGGAAAGGCTTCTCTGCAAGGCTCAACTTGCCACTGCAAGTTTGTTCCAATTAACATGACAGACGGCACACTCCTATTTACTGTGGAGTTGTATTAAGTGTAGGCCCATCATTTGGAATCGTTTTCCCAGAAACGGTGACAAAAGCAATGAACCCTAGCAAAGCAGTTTCACTCCGCGTGGGTGGCTTTCCGAAGGGCTTTGTCTGTTTCCACCATCCACACGGGCCAGATGATAGGAATCCTTTTCACCTTCAGAAATCTGCTTAACTCTTCGTATTAAGGGGCCTTTTTTTACTCGTGGTGGAAGCAAATGCACCTACACCTACTTTACTTATACCCTCTGCCGTCCTCCCTCACAAAGTAATGATTGTGAACTTTGAAACAATCACTTAAATATATGTGTGTGGGGGTGAAGGATTTGCAAATCAAATCACATAGTTCAGCTAAATATAGCCTTTGTCAGAAGAAGTAATTTGCGAGCAAATACAAATTAAGAACTAGAATCCACCGTGGGCCACGGCTCGGGAATAGTGTCTACCGTGTTCAGAGAGTTTTTAGATGTGCGACCCTTGTCCATGAATCCCGACTGACCCAGTGATGGACAACTCTTGAAAGAAATCACCACTATGTCTTGAGTGGAGGTGTCATTCCATGTTACCATGTGGTTCTTGAAAAGGTGAAAACAATCAAATCGAGCTAGAATGACTTTGGGGGTACGACCAAGACACGAGAGAGTTTAATGTTTTGTGAGGGACTCACCCACACTTACCTACGAAGATGCGACTGACGTTGTCTTTCTGCTCAAGGATACGTTCCTTGTCATGCTATTGTCCGTACAGTGGAGCGGGCATGAGATACCCGGGGCACATCCCACTTCTTCGTGACATATCAAAATTTCTGGGCAGCAGGAATCTCCACTTTGGGAATCAGCTCACTCTTTGTTATTATGCTTTTTTCTTCAGAATCCCAGGATCTTGTATGAAATTGAATCTGTTGCCCTACATTTGGAATTTCATTCAAATGCAGTTTTCCCTCAATTTTATGGGCATGTCTATGTGTACTCATTCATGTGTGCATTAGAGCTTTTTGATAGTTTGCTGCTGTCTCTCCGTGAGGACATCTGTATTTAATCTGACCCTGATCGGTCTTTTTTGCACTTTTTATTATCCCTTCTACATAAGAGTGGCAGATAAACACATCACCAAAACTCTGATAATCAATATTTTCCTGTTTGATAGTAAATGTGCTGTTTGTGCCGTACAGAGCATCCTAGGTCACATGTCACAAGGCTACCCTGGCTGGGTGACCACACACACTTGCCTTTCTTCTCACTAACAACAGTAACTATAGCCTCAATAATTACAGCAGACCTTTCAGTAAATACAGTATAAGCTTTTAAATTCAAATGTAGGAGGTACTTCTTGCCTAAACGTAGTATTCTAAAATATCGTATTATATTCCATCGGGAGGTATTTGTTGAGCCTTCCTACTATGAACGAGAGAACTTCTGGGTACTCAATAATGAATAAAGCGTGTTTCTTTTCCTCATGGGTTTATATTTTGGTGGGGAACTAAGCAAACAACTAAGAAGGAAATCAAGATAAATAAAATAATTTCAATTTTTAATGAGCTCTATGAAGCAAAGACAAAGCATGCAGGTTCAGATTTTTATACTCCATGAAAGGCTTTTATGGTGAAGAGTAACAGGATACAATTTACACCTTAAGGAAACCCCTCACTGGTTCCCTATAGTAGTGAGAATGGCTCAGAGGCGCAAGAGTGGGAGCAGGACACAGTTGGAAGGTTGTGTGGTAATTTGGACCCAAGATGAGGGTGACTTGGTGCCAAGGGGATGGAAAGATGAGTGATATGGTGGCAAGGGGATGAGAGACAGGGAGACATCAAGATTGCTCCCGGGGACCTGGCCTGAGGACCCCACTGGATGGGGAAGCCATGTATGAGGTGACAGAGTTTAGGGGGCATTGAACTTGTTGGAATCGAGGTCTCTGTGGTACGGTGTGTTGAGCTGGCAGTTTGGGCTGTGAGCAGAGTTCACAGGAAATGTCATAGTGGGAGGCACAGAGTAGCATTTGTCAGCATATTCCCGGGAACGATAACCTCAGCAATGGAGAGGAACAGAGGTCAAAGAGAGAAAGAGAGGTCAACTAAGAGCCGCCTGGGTGACTCAGTTGGTTAAGCAACTCCTTGCAGCTCAGGTCGTGATCCCAGGGTCCTGGGATGGAGCCCTACGCTGGCTTCCTGCTCAGTTGGGAGTCTGCTGCTCCCTCTGCCCCTCCCCTGCTCATGCTTTCTCTCTCACTCTCTCTCTCTCCCTCAAATAAATAAATAAAATCTTTTAAAAAAAGACAGTAAGAAGGAAACTAGCTTGGAAGCTGCTGTTTTGAGGAAGAGTGGCATCTAATGGTGCCAGGAGATGAGTGAGATGAAGACAGAGAGATATCCTTGGACCTGAGAGGTGCCTCTGATTCCTGACTTAAAATGTGGGTAGCAGTTGTCCTTACCTCATGGGGGTTTTTTAAGGAGTTAAGGGCTCTAGACAAACAAAGCCTTTCAAGGTGGGCCCGATAGGTTTCATTCAGCCTCTGAGCATGCACTGGGTGGCAGGCACAGAGCTAGGCATGGAGAGCTGAGAGTGGATGAACCCCCTGTCTGACTGGACAGAGAAACGAGGCAGACAACAAGCAACAATGTCATGAGGATCATAAAGAAAAATGAAGCACCGTAAAGGAGATGAGGAGAGCACAGCGTGGGGCCATCAGGGTGGTCAGGAACAACCCCTGCAGATGTCTGGGGTGACAGCAGCCACCACAGTGACAAGAGGTAGGACAACCCCAGTGTGTTCAATGGACAGGAAGAGCCTGGGTTGGAGGGAGAGGAAATAGGATCAAAACCAGAGATTTATTATGATTATCATTGGCCTTAGCTCCAAGGACATCTGAAATGACTTGGCCTGGGTTCAGGGTGGTGGTGTGGAAGTGGACTGATGGAAGTATGAAGAAACCAAAGGAAAGAGAGAGAGAATGAGAGAGAACGAGAGAGAGAGAGAGAGAGAGAGAGAGAGAGAGAAAGGAAAGAGAAGCAACGCTGGGCTGGGAGGGAGAGGAGACGTGCGGTGGAGCCCTGGTGCTTACCAGCAGCTGAGGGCCAGAGGAGGAGAGCAGGGGTGAGGAGCTTGAAACAGAGCGACACACGGGTTTTGTGTTGCTCCCTTGAGTGAGGGATACTAGGACGTGTGACTATGCCGATGAGAAGAAGCTGCTGGAAGGAGAGGCTCGCAAAGTGAAGGAAAGGTGGGGGAGGGATGGAGTGGGGGGCCTGGCTTTCCCAAGAGGCTGGCCAGGCAGGGAGGAAGCCGACTTTGCAGGGAGTCTGCAGGTGAGGCCTGGGAAGGGTGAGGAGGCTTCCCCTGAGGGCTTCGGTGGAGAACCTTCGAGGGGCTAGCAGCAGCTGGGCAGAGGAGGAGGCTTCCAGAGAGACAGAAGGTCTATAAAGCTTTTCTTGGGAGGCAGGAGACAAAATTCTAGCAAAGCATGGAAGCAGTTGCAGCGTCCTATTGAATACCCTTCTGAGGCTTCAGATCAGGAGTTCAAAATGCAACAAGTCAATAGGGTTTGCTTTCATCTTCTTGGACCACTGCCCCCGCCCCATCCAGCTTCTGGCCACAGTCATTCATGTATCTCTTCTGAAAGAAATTATAAGGGGGTGGGGGATGGAGTGTGAATAAGGATTTAGCCCATGGGAAAAATAAAAGTAGAAAAAAAAAGGCAAAAATTCTTTTAAATTGTTGCTGTTGTTTTCATAGGAGGCAGCATGCGTCTTGCTTATCCACACCTTCCATGAGTATTAATTAAAAGGAACTTTGGTATTTAATCAGCTGCGCGCTTTGTTCTCCTGGGGTAGCTTCAGGAGCGTTACCGTATGTCTTGTGAAGATAATGACATTCTCCTTTTTTGTTTTTGTTTTTTTGTTTTTTTTTAATGCAAGCAAAACCACAATATAGCTGTTGTTTTCTTGGCGTCCAGCAACGAGTCTTCTTGGTCAACTGATACATGCACCTCCCAGGAGCACCAGGTGGGGCGGATACTCGAGAGCTGTTGTAGGGCTTTGAGAGACTGTACAGGCCTGTTGGGATCCAGGAAAGTGCAGGGTACTTTGGGCTGGTTTTGTCCTCACTTTGTCATTTACAAATAGAGGACAGGCTCCCCGATTCTTGGATTAACCAGCACATGGACTTGCCCTGTAGCGCCGGTGAGCAAAGAGTCTCCAGCATATTGTCATCAAAGCAGACGCAGGAGAGTCATGCTGGATGGGAGCAGCTCAGGATGAGGCGCGCCTCCTTCTCTGGACTGAGAAGAGAAAGGACATTGAACTCATAAATTAGCTACAATTACGCCTTTGTACCGTGTCACTAGATTCCAGTAGATGCATGTCTTTATGTGCTCACAGGCTCATTCCTCACTGCTGGCAAATTTATTAGACGTATTACTCAGAGTTACAAAGAATAGCACTTTTTCTGGTTTTTTTGTGTGTGTTTTTTTTTTTTTTTGCTATGTTGAAGGGATGAAAATTCCCTTTGTTTGTTCACCTGGTACCACATGGAGCAAATCCAGGTGAATCACGCAAGTTTATCCAAAGGGAGGCTTAAGCACAGTTCGGAACTGAGGAGCAGGAAGAGAGATGAGAAACTGGCCTGCATTTCACTTATTCAGTGATTCAGAATGAGCCTTCCCGGGGGTCTTCCCCAGAGATGCTGAGCACAGGCCGCTCCTGCCTTCACTCTCACTTGCTTTGCATCAAAGCTTCTGAGTTTTCGCCCCCCACTCGCCCACCCTAAATTTAGAATTAGAGGAAAAATCCAGGTAAAGCCACCAGCTCTTCGGATTCTGTATTTTGGAGCTTTGTTTTTTAGACTGGCTGTCTGCTGGCGAGAGAAGGGAGGGAGCAGGAGCCAGCGTGGCCCTGGGGATGCCAGAACCTGTATGACACACATTGTTGGGGGGGCGCCTGGGCTTCTGACCGAGCTTGTCCACGATCGGGGCCACATCGCTCGGGGGTCCCCGTCCCCCCTGGGGGCTGGAGTCCAGTGGGGAGCCCGGGCTGTTGGGTCATTTGGATGTTCCTTCCTTGGGTGCAGGGAGTGATCCAGCCCCCAGAGGGAGAGGGAAACATGGGATAGTGGCTCCCCATCCCCGAGGGTGACAGGGGCCGACACCAGGACTCCGGGTCAGGAGAGTGGAGAAGAGCCATCCAAGCAGAGGACACGACGGGTAGTAACTCGGGGCCCGGGGCCCCCAAAGATTAGCTCTGTCAGGCCCAGAGGCTTGTCTGGTGGGCACAAAAAAGAAACACAGGAGGGAAAATAGGAGCCAGGGACGTTTCTAGATTATTACATGGCTCTTCTATCAAATCACAAGGATTGTGAAGAGGAAATGCAAAACAATCCGTTTCCTGTCCCATCCGTGTAGCTCTGGCTGTGGTTTGATCTGTACACTAACCTGTGTAAAGGACCTAACAGGTGCGAAGCAGCGTGATTTGTCTAACTCCTAAGCATATTCCTTGGGTTTTACAGAAGAGGAAGCCGAGGTTCACAGAAGTTAAGAGAGTTGCCCGGCAGCAGGCCGTCCTGCGGAGTCAGGACTCGGAGCTGGGCCACGGCCCGGAGGTTTCCACCAGGCCGTGTGGACACTGGGTCTGGCCCGTCCACTTGTTTCTCACACCCCCCATGCCTGTTAGTCCAGTTCATTCGATTTGTCAGAGCGTCTGCTCTGCTGTTTGACAGCCTGTGGGCCACAGCGACAGCGAGGATGGCTTCGAGGCCGACGTGTCCTGCATCTTCAGCCTGGGGAAGCCAGCACCCAGGCCCCGTGGCTGGGACCCAAGGGTTGACAGGACCCCAGCTCACTCCATCTAACCTGTTTCAAAGGACATGGAAGAGACTTCCTTCCATCTCTACTGAAGCAAGACACTCTGGTCACGTTGGAGATGCTTCTCGATGATTGCATTTCATTGGACCTGTTAGCACCGAGGGTGGAAGAGAATGACTTTTGCATCCAGCGTGAAAATGTGCTGTGTGAACTCTTGAATGTGGGTGGCTTGGCTCGTGATTGAGGTTAACTGAGGTCGGTGGTTTTCCGAGTGTTGACATCAGGAATCACAAAGAAAGCTAACCTATACGGAAACATGATTAATCCATAGATAACTCGGAGGTTTGAAGAGTGCCAGCTCTCATGAAAAAATAGATGGGATCCTAATATTATTCTCCCCCTGAGTGCTTGCACCGACCTTGAAATGCCATTGATGTGGATGTTGGTTTAATAAGACAATATTTAAAAGCTCACTAAATAAAAATTGTTTATTTGTGGCATTATTATTATTATTATTGATTCCTCAAGACTGCTGCTGCCCCAGGAGGCCACATTTCTTTTTTCTTCGAGTTGGCTATTATAAAATATCTAGCTTTTAGGTTTCTCGTGCCATATGAAGTCCTCTAAACCACAATAATTTATAACTTATCTTATCCACAGCTGAGTACGGCTTAAGGACCAAATTGTCACGAAGCCACATGACAATAATTGGACTGTTGTATGTCACACTGTGAATTTCTCAAGTATTCAACATCTTGTTTTAAACAGATGCTAACAAAAAAAAATTGTTTGGAACACATCAGTCATTTCCATCTCTTTTTTTTTCTTCTTTTTCCCCCTCTGAATAAGCTTTTAAATGCCCAAGGATTCCTACAGAAATAAAGTTTAAAAAATTCCAGCAGATCTGGGGTGCCTGGGTGGCTCAGGTAAGTGTCTGTCTGCCTTCCGCTCAGGTCATGGTCCTCGAGGCCTAGGATCGAGTCCCCATTCAATGGGGAGCCTGCTTTTCCATCTCCTCACACCCCACTTGTGCTCTCTCTTACTAACTCTCTCTCTCTCAAATAAACAAAATGTTTTAAAGAGATTTCAGCAGATCAAAGTAATCACTTAAAAGCTTTATTTTACTTTTTAAAGATTTTAATTATTTATTTTTAGAAAGAGAGAAAGAGAGAGTAAGAGTGCAAGAGCAGGGCAAGGGAGAAGCAGACTCCCTGCTAAGCAAGGAGACCCTCAAAAGGCAGGGTTCAATCCCAGGATGCTGGGATCATGACCTGAACCGAAGGCAGATGCTTAACCATGTGAGCCACCCAAGTGCTCTGACAAGAATTAAATTTTTTCTAAATAGTCCCTTTAAAAAATGGAATTAATTATAGCAATATTTTACTTAACCTGGTGTGTCAAAGATACTATCATTTCAATATATAATGAATATTTTAAAATGCTAATAAAATATTTTACTTTATTTGTATTAAATTTTTGAAATTCAGTGAATGTTTTACACTTATGGCACCTCCCTCTCAGTTTGGAGTGGCCATATTTCAGGACTAAATAGCCATATATTGCTCATGGCTACTGTATTGACACTGCAGGGTGATGCTGATAGCAGAGGTAATTTGTTAAAACAAAGTGAGAAGTTATTCAGAGCTCATTCTATATTGAACAATATTTCTAAATTTTTTTTAATTTTTATTTATGATAGTCACAGAGAGATAGAGAGAGAGGCAGAGACACAGGCAGAGGGAGAAGCAGGTTCCATGCACCAGGAGCCTGACGTGGGATTCAATCCCGGGTCTCCAGGATCACGCCCTGGGCCAAAGGCAAGCGCCAAACCGCTGAGCCACCCAGGGATCCCCTGTATTGAACAATATTTCTAATACATTTAATTTTATTTGATTCTACTCTATAAATATTTCTTGAACAACTGCTAAATTCAAGATAACATTCCAGGGCCATAGGGTCTAAATATATCAAGGGAAATAAGCTAATTCCTGCCCCTAAGGAACCTGCTGTCCAGCGGTATGCAGAATTCCTACAAATTGTTTTAACATTGCTATGTGATGAATCCATGCCAGTAATAGTGCTGGGCAATTTGAATTTAATTCTTTCTTCATTGTGAAAAACATCACTTTTGAGGATATTTCCTTGTACATACTCTGTATAATGTAGAACCAAAAGAAAAATATTTCTGAGCCATAGCTCTGCTCATGTGTTTGGCAGGAATGATGACAAATTTTCAGTGTGCTTTACAAATATCTAAAAGGTTGGGTTAGAATAATATAATAATTAATAATAAATAAATAATTTTGGGGGGCACCTAGGTGGCTAATCGGTTGAGCATCCAACTCTTTATCTCAGCTCAGGTCATGATCTCAGGGTCATAAATTTAAGCCGTGCCTTGGGCCCAACTCTGGGCATGGAGCCTACTTAAAAACAAACAAACAAACAAATAAAAAAAAATAAATGGGGCATCTGGGTGCTTCAGTGGGTTAAGTTCCAGACTCCTGATTTCGTCTCAGGTCATGATCCAAGAGTTGTGAGCTCAAGCTCCGACGTGTGCATGGAGCCTGCTTAAGAGTCTCTCCCTCTGCCCCTCCTTCTCCACTCTCTGTTTCCTGTTCTCTAAAAAAAAATCAAAAAAATAAGTTTTAAAAAGAATTAATTCTCTTAATTATTCCATATTCTGTAATTTATTTTATATATTTATTTAATATTTAAATCTATAAATCAATTAATGTATTTATTAGGAAATTTTAATCAAGTTGTGGCAATTCACTTACGGTGGATACTGACCCAAAATCTATTGAATAAATAAATTCCTTTCTGGAATCACATTCTGTTAACTACTATGAGTGATGAAATAACTGGGCCACAGATCCCATTCTCAAGATATTTACATGTTTCGTAAGACAAATGAAACATGTAAACAAGGGAATATTGCCAGGTAGGAGGGGATTGGTGTTGAGAGAGACAGGAAGGTGCTGTACAAGTTCATTAGTGAGAAAAGGCAGATGAGAAGTAAATGTTATGTGTGAATTTCAAAAAACAAAACAAAACCCTGATATTTTATTTGAAAAAAAATCCAAAAAAATCAAGGTTTTATTTGAACCACTTCAGAGATCTACCATCCCATTTTTTTCTTCCCCAGATGACCCTTTTCCTCTCCCGCTTTTCCTGCAAAGATAATGTCTAAACAAAGGGGGTTCAGGGGACTTGTGCATCTGCACAGTGATGAGAAAAAGCAGGACTGTTACGGACTGAATTTTCTCCCCATCCCCAATTCCAATGTTGAAGCCCTGCTCTGCAATGTGACTGCATTTGGAAAGAGGGTTTTTAAGGTGTTTAAGGTTAGATGAGATCATCAGGGTGGGGTTCTAATCCAATAGGACTGGTGTCCTTTTAAGAAGAGCTACCAAAGAGCTCTCTCTCTCCACAGGCACACAGAAGAAAGGTCATGTGAAGACATAGTGAGGAAGCAGCTGCGTACAAGGCAGGAAGAGAGTTCTCACCAGAAACCAACCCCGATGGCACCTTGACCTGGACTTCCAGCCTCTAGCGCTGTGAGAAAGTAGATCTCTGTTGTTTCAGGTGCCAGTCTGTGGTACTGTGTTACGGCAGCCCTACCAGATTAATCCAAGGGCCTGTGGAGGTAGGTGTTCCTGTTGACTAGTAGTAGGGGTTTCCATGGTTTTGCTTTTCGAGAGCGGCGGTAGGGCATGGTGATTGGAAGGGCATCAATCTTTGATTCCTGGAAACACCGATGGGCAGAGTCTGGCACACATTGTATTTAGACTTCTTTACAGATTTTCTTTCAACAGCAGCAGGTGTAGAATTTTCAGAACGGCTATCTCAGGGAGAAGATAAAAAGGAAAGTGTAAGCTAGAGAAAGATAGAAGCAAAGGGAAACCTAGTAAAAGCTTGATTCTTGATATATGGTGAACGTACAAAGATGTATGACAGCACAGATATACGGCTACTACATGTAGGCATGTTAAAGGCTAAGTGACTGGAAACCTAGAGTCTTGATAAATACCAAACCAACTCAAACTATGTTTAGCGGAAAGCATTTGTATTTACCAAATCTCCGTGTAATAGTGACGTTTATTGAGAATTTACTATATGCCGGCACATGGGCTCAAGACTTTACATATTTCTGTTCACTGAATCCTTATGAGATGCTGCGAAGTGAGTCACTATTAGCATTCCGTTTTGCAGATGAGGCCTAGAGATGTATAGAAATTCGCCCGGTGTCACAGAACCCACGTTAGATCTAGGACTGAAGTCCAGGTCTGTCGGAGTTGAGGTCTGAGTGTTAGCCACCTCAAAATACTTCCTTCCAGAAACAAATGAAGGTAAGGTGGCAACATTTGGCATCTTTCCTGCATAAAACTGGGTGTTTTTAATTTGTTATTTGGATGATCATCGTATTCAGTGGTCAGTATTTAACTTTTCTTTTAGACGCCCATTCAAAAAAAAAAAAACTACAATCAAAGAAGAATGATAATAAAAGTTTGGTAAGTTTTGGGGTCATAAAACAAAGGAAAAAATAAACCTGAAAGTAAGAAATCTTCTCCTGGGGGATGCCTGGGTGGCTCAGTGGTTGAGCATCTGTCTTCGGCTTAGAGCGTGATCCTGGAGTCCCAGGATCCAGTCCCACATCGGGCTCGCTGCATGGAGCCTGCTTCTCCCTCTGCCTGTGTCTCTCTCTCTCTCATGAATAAATAAATAAATAATCTTAAAAAATAAAAAATAAAGCCTAAACGTGATTTAAAAAAAAAAAAAAAAGAAATCTTCCCCTGGGATCTTTGTCAGGTTTCACTATTTATCAGATGACATGTGGAACATTATTTTAAAACTCCGAGGCAGAGTGAAATAACTTACCCACTTACCAAAAAGTTTCCTGTTTAAATTATGTCTTTCTCAGAAATCATAGTCTGGGAGACAATGTTTCTAAATTTCCATTTTTTAAAGTTGTCTTTAATGGCTGGTCTTAAAATCTTTATTGGATCCTTTCAAATTCTTTTTTTTTTTTTTTCAAAAGGGTATGCAGTTACTAAGTTTACATGTACTTTATCTGAGTTTTGTTTGAGGATTTATCTCAACAACTTTGCCAGGATTTCTTTTTCATATCCTGGTTGTCTTACCACACTAAGGGAGAGCATGGCCTGTCTCTTGATTACCCAGAAAGGAAACGTTTAGGTTGGTTTCAGTCCATTTACAGTATGTTGTTAGAGGGAAAGAGGAAGCTGGTTATTTAGACCGTTGGAGCGCAGTGCTATAAATTCTTTAGACCTTCAGAGGTAGCTTATGAAATTGGAGAAATTCCTACCCACAAACACCCTCTACCAATGATCTCTGTATCCCTAAGTCTTACCACTACACTTACATATCAGCTCAAACCTAATCATAATGCCAGGGGACAAAGGTAAATTGACAAAGAAAGTAATTACCTTCAACTCAGCCTGAACCATTACTTCAGGGGGCAGATAGTGAAGTATTAACCATGGAAATAAGCAAAGTAACTAACAAATAAAACTCTTGGCCCCTTACATGATCAGCATTTCCAAAAAAAGTCTTCCATGGAACAGAAGAAACATTTATCTCCTTTTCACGCTCTCCTAAATTGGAGAAATCACAACATACCTCACCCTTCCCTTGGAGATTCACAATCCGTGGTACCGAGAAGGCCTTCAGTAAGGAGACTACCTCGGTGTCACTTAACCTGAATCTTCTTGGGGGACAGAATTTTTTTAGGATCCTACTACCGGTCTCTAGAACATGCGGGAGGATATGCTACTTTAACCTTATCTTTCTGACTCTCTTTTAGGAATATTGGATCAAAATACTAAATTAATTTAACCAAGTATTTTCCTTTTCAACTTGGGTGGCTTTTAGTAAAAAAGGTGACCCATTGGAAGTAGCTGTCAGAATTTGACTCTTCCAAAGAACTATCTATGTTCAATTCTAAAATTATTAAGTCAGCAAAGTAATGTGTCCATATAAACAGTATTTTAGAAAAAAAAATGAGCAGAGAGAGGAAGCTGAGCACTCAGGGCCTTATAAATAATATGACCATTCATTCAGAGCAAGGATCACACCCATTGTTCCTGTGTAATTATTAGTAATGTAATGTTCTCTTCCATTCTCAAAAAAGTCTTGGTACAGACAATAAGTTATATGGCCCCATACATGCCACTCTAAAAATTTGATGAGTCTGTCATATGCACAGGACTCTGACTGTCTCTCTCTGGGGAGGTACAGTGAAGCCAGGGTAAGAGTTAATCTCAAATGTTAGGGCCTCAAGTGAAAATCTGGAAGAAAATTACTGAAAACGTTCTTAGATTAAGTCCATTGTCAAAACTATAAATAGACAAATGATAATTAAAAGAATGAAGCGAAAGTTTCGTTACATTAAGAAGTCTGTTGGTTAAAGAGCTAACAAATTGGGGAGAGGGGGAGGATTCCAAGCCAAGACACTATATTTGTCAGTATAATTTGAAATACGTCCACCTAAACACAAAATTCATGAACAAATGAACTCTCACTTGTATTTGTTAACCTTTTTAAAAAAGTGAATAGTTTAACTTTCCTCTTCTGATTCCCAAAACTCAGCATGCTCTGGGCACGTGACAGAGACTTTGTTCTTGGGAGTTCTGAGTTCCAGTGTCCTAGTTACCAAAGGAAAGTCACGAGATGATTTCTTTGCCAAAAGTGATCACCCATGAGATTAGGTAACTGAAGCCTTTTAAAGGGTCATTTCATCCCTCGTCAACACTGTCACTTTCCTGAAAAATCAAGCTCTTCTCTAAGAGACCTCAGCCCTACCTTTTGGTTTAATTAAAACTACACCAAGGGTAAATAAACACAAGAGGAGCTCTCACACTTTGGTTATTTTCCTTTATTGTGCCATAATCAAACAGGGTCATTAAAATGTCTAGGGCTGTGGAAGCGTTCCAAAATTAAATTTGTGGAAGTTTTACTATGAACACATTGTACTTCCTTTTCAGCCTACGTGTGGGTCAATCAAGAGACTTAGTGTCAGAAAGTCACAGATGATGAAGCCTGCATCTTTAATTCTTTTTCTTTTTTGGACCATGCTTTAATTCTTCAAATAAACATAGAATGGTCCTGGAAATAACACAGATATTCCACAATGTTTCCTAGTATTTTGGGGGGCAGCGGTTATCACCTGGGAAATCTGAGCTCAGCTGGTTGTCTAGATGAGTGGCTTTATGTATCAGATTCTCAGCAGTAGCAATCAGTCACCCTCAAGGTCATGAAGACTATGTAGATGGACCAAGATGACATCTTTTATAAAATAGAGGTGTAAAAAGCCTGCTCACAAAACTGAAAGGAGGAGGATATTTGCTTCCTTTTTTGACAGTCTGGCTGTCAAAGTCTGTGCCCCTACATCAGAGCTTTGATTTTCATGAATAAGAAATGCAGATAATAGAAAAACTAAAACCACTAAAACCAAACAAACACAACAAAAATACAAAAGAGTTACTACCTCTAACACCTTCTCCCTCATCAGACCACATTTAATGCTCATCAAGAATTTCTTTAAAATGAATTTAGAGGGAGGTCTGGGTGGCTCAGCAGTCTGCCTTCGGTCCAGGGTGTGACCCCGGGGTCCTGGAATTGAGTCCCACATTGGGTCTCCCGCAGGGAGCTTGCTTCTCCCTCTGCCTGTGTCTCTGTGTCTCTCATGAATAAATAAATAAAAATCTTTTTAAAAAGTAAATAAAAATAAAATGAATTTTGATGCTTTTGAATCCCTACTGCCACTGCCACAGTTCACAGCCCATCTTTTCTTGTCTGTACTGTTAGAATAGCTCCCAGCTTTGTCACGGGACTCTACTTTTCCCCTCCTCGATAGGTCCTTTAGCAGCTCACTGGAGATATTTTTTAAAAACCAATTTTGATCATGTCACTTTCCTATTGAGCACTTAACATTGTGACTAGTACATATTTATTCATCACCAAATATATAAAAATGCTATGAGATGATTCTTTCTTGTCATTTAAACTTTTTCTTTTTATAAACTTTTTCTTTTTATACCTATAAGCTCTTTTAGATTTATTTTGTCAGGTTTTTGGATATGTCACTCCTGAAAATGCATAGGAAGGAAAACATAAGCCGCAGGTAGGCTCAATGACAATTATGTCATAATTCCTGTTGTGAGACACTATCCGCTGAAAGATATAATGTAATGTCAGAATTGTCAAAAAGTGAAAAACAAACATCTTAAAATCAGTAAAATATGGTGAATGCTTACCATACGATACATCAGTTGCATTTTTTGGCATTTACTCAAAAAAGTTAAAAACTTGTGTCTGCACAAAAACCCACAAAACCCCATAATTATGATTATTCGCAATCACCAACCTTTGGAAGCAACCAAATTATCTTTCAGTAGGTAAATGGACAAAAAAACTGTGGTACATCCAGACAATGGAATATTAGTCACTGCAAAAAAAAAATGAGCTATCAAGACATGGAAAGACATGGAGGAAACTTAAATGTAAATCACTAAGTGAAAGAAGCCCCGTCTGACAAGGCTACATACTGTATGATTTCAACTACATGACGCTCTGGAAAAGGCAAAACTTTGGAGGCAGTAAAAAGATCAGTGGTTGTTGTGGGGTTGGGAAGAGATAAATAGGTGGGGCGCAAAGGATTTTTAGGGCCATGGAAACACTCTGTACGATACCATAATGATGAATACACTTTTCCAAGCCCATAGAATATACAGCATCAAACGTGAACTGTAACGTAAAGTACGGGCTTGGAATGATGATGTGTCCATGTGGACTAATCAGTCGTGACAAATGCACCATTCTGTGGGGGGATATCAACCGTGGAGGAGGCTATGCATGTGTGGGGGAAGGAGTCTATGGGAAATCTCTGCACCTCCCTTTCAATTTTGCCGTGAACCTTAAATTGCTCTCTAAAAAATTGAAGTTTAAGTAAAAAAAAGAAAAACACCCCAAAACGGTGAATGTTAGTTTCATACATTCCTCACACCCTTCTTCCCTGTTCCCTTACCTTTGACTATAGGTAACATAAAGTCTGAATCCCTTGGCTTGAGATTCAAGGGCTTTTCATTTCATAATCTGTCCCACAACTGATTTTTAAATCTAGCTCTTTCCATCTGCCAGCGTGTCAACGGGCCTGTACTTTCCCATCCCTCTGCTCCATGCCCCTTTCCTCCCTTGCCTGAAATCCTGGATTTGATGTCTCCTTCTTTATTTTCCCTCTCCACCCTAACACTACTAGTTCCTCCCTGTGCCCCCCATGCAGCATCATCCACACACTCACAGAGACGGCGTGTTAACTCACTGCTATGTCAGTGGCCATGACTGTGGTGCTAGGGCAAGGAGAAGCTTCATGAACACATTTGGACTAAATTGTACTAAAAGTAAGAAGTTCATTCAAGAATAAAATAGCAAAATACATAGAAGCATTGCGCCGTCATCATCATCATCCACCAAAGCCATCTATCTCTATTACTTCTGATAAAACTAGATTAAAAATAGGCCTTGCACGTGTAGGTGACAAAGGCTGGTGTTTCATATTATCAGTTTCCTCTGGGACAAACTTGCTGCTGGACTAGGAGTGATGCTCAAATTTCTAGATGAGCAGCGCCATCAGAGGGCCCTCGGGCTGCCTTGAGGTCATGGACAGAGGCCTTTTCCAGGAGATGAGGAACTGGGTCTTTCCTGAGCCTGAAGTCACCTCTAGGTGAAAGCCTGAGCAAGGGGTCGAATGCTCCCTCCAGTCCTCATCCCGCTAAGGTTATCGCTCTGGAATATTGACATCTGCTGTGTTGCTTGCTATCGAAGTGTTTATTGCAAGGGTTGCCTTCTTCTGCTTGTTTAATACTTTTGATTGTTTTCATGAAACAATAGACAGAGACATTTCCCACAACAGTTCACCCCTCTTCTCTCTTTGTGTAGGAGAAGGATTATACGTAGTTTACAGTCTTTGTCTTGTTTTAACCCTTGAAAATCTTTTTTCTCCTCTATATTTAGAAGTACATAAACCACTATCACATAGCTGAAGTTAGACACAAGCAGCATCTGATTAAAGCTGGCATAGCATTTTTTGAGAAAAATACGCTTTTTAATGAAGCCAGCTAAAATATACGCACTACAGACTCAGTTGCGTGTTTTTGTGATTTATGGAGAATTATTTGAGGTGTTGCCTGGCATTTTGTACTAATTTGTTCGTTATTTATAGTACCAGTTATTGTCTTTTCCAGATACGATTTCATTCTCAGTGGCACTGAAAACATGTTTTGAATAAATGTTGGCAAGAATAAAGGCATAAATACTTGAACTTTGTTCAGTCAAAACATAGCTGCCTGCTTCATTTGGAAACTAGTGCACTAGAGCAGGTTCGCTGTTTTTCATACCTCTCTACCAGTTTTATAGTAGTGCTTCTTTCAAATCATGGATCTCCCTAAGTTTGAAGACTTAGCTGGCAGGTGCCTGGTTGTGTCCAAGAAGACAGAGGAGCAAGTTAATGAAGGCTAGTCAGGCAGTGCCCCCTCCACCCTCATGATTTCTATTGCAATACTGTCCCATTTGTGTAGCCAAAGTAGAATGATCTAGGAATTAAGCATTCGTCTTGTTTTCACATATAATTATTCGAGAAACTTCTTTCAAAATGATATTTGTATTTATTTGAGGCACACACACTGAGTCGGAATTTGTTAGGGTAAACAAACAACAACAGAAACAGGCTGGACCAGCTGCTCCAATTATGGCAAGGGTAATCAGTGACACAGCTAATTTTAGAACTCAAGTGTCTGAAACTACAGTTCACTTGATCCTGTGTTCTCTCCGGGGAACCTGTGGAGAACTGCTATCCCCATTTCATTTTCAGTGTGACGTTGGTGCTGCTGCCTGGTGAGGAACTGGCTGGCTGCGTGCGGTGGGTCTGGGCTGAGTCCTGTCAGGGGCAGGTAATGGCACCCCATTCTGTGCCAGGAAAAGACCAAGATCGCTTCTTCAAGAAAATATAATCTTCTAATAGTTGTTTAAATAAGCGAGAGCCTTTTGAAGCACACTTCTGATTTATTTCTCATTTAGGCAATCTTAGATATATTTCCAGTTGATCTGATATCTCAAAATAACCACTTTTCTCCCAGCTTACTATTGGTGGATTTGTTGAACGGATGTATTTCATTTACCTCTGTCGCTTCCCAAGGACCTCCTGTGGGTCCTTACATGCCCGAACAGTATATCCAGGGTGGTGGTTGAATGACATTGGGATAGGGCTCCTTCCCTCTCTCTCCCCTTTCCCCTTCCCCTTTCCCCTCCCTGTCTTTCCACAGGTCATTTTTTCATCTCCTCACTTCTCTTTTGTAAAGTAATGAATTATTTTACCAAAGCCGTATGGCCGATGACCTGAAAATTTAGTTTCTTTTGATTTTTTCTCAGCAGCTTCTCAGTAGTACATGTCACATTGGGCAATTTTTAAGAAAATGTCATTTAGCCCCTGTAAAGCTCAGCTTTTTGCAAATCTTTATAGAAACCATGTAAATATTTACATAAATCATTATAAAAATGTTAAAGTTATGTAACACAATCATAGAAACTTTATGTAAATCCTTAGGTTAAGATTTTGACTCAGGAACCTTCTGAGTGTTATTGATAGGACAGTTATCATGGCCAATTTCAGCTCATTTGGCTACTTCACACAGTCAGCTAAGTAAATAGTTGCGTAGACAAGGCCAGTTCCATCCCTTCTCTGGCTACATATCCAGAGGTCCAGTGAGGAGAATGTAGAAAACTTTTTTTTCTTTCTTTCTTTTTTGTTTTATTTTATTTGTTTATTCATGAAAGACACAGAGAGGCAGAGACACAAGCAGAGGGAGAAGCAGATCCCAGGATCACGCCCTGAACTGAAGGCAGACACTCAACCACTGAGCCACCCAGGCGTCCCTAGAAAACTTTTTTCTACTTAGCTCTGGGACAGGTCGGCGTAGGCATTATTTCATATTCCATAGTGCTGACTGATGACAGCATGAGGGGCTAGGATATACTCTACTTGTATTCCTGTGTAGGTTTAGAGACAGATGACTTGTGGAAATCTCAGATCGAAGAGAGATTTGCATTTGTACAAACTCATGGTCAAGATACAAAGGAATTCAATAAATAGTTGTGAGTTGAGTGACTGACCAGGGATTTAAGAGCTTAATTTTAAAGATAGTTTAGAAGAAATATAAATGTTTTGGATTGTACTCTTAATGTTTATTGTTTGCAGCTAATTTTTTAAAAGATTTATTTATTTGAGAGAGAGAGAGCGCACAAGTACAAGGGACAGGGAGAGGAAGAGATAATCTCCAGAAGACTCTGCACAGAGCACAGAGCCGGACACAGGGCTCCATCTCATGACCCTGAGATCATGACCCCAAGAATATGACCTCAAGATCGTGACTCCAAGGTCATGACCAGAGCTGAAACCCACAGTCCCATGCTTACCCAACTATGCCACCCAGGCGCCCCAGTGGGTTATTTTTCTTTTTATCAACTATGGCATCTAGGACTCTGCAGACAATAATACTTTACATGTTCACCGTGCTTTATACTTTATATATCACATCTCCACTTACTCTTTTTCTCTAAAACCTTAAGAGGAAAGGTGCTATTTTCGCATAAAGACCACACAGACATGAGGTTATATGAGATAAATGTGTTTTAGTAAAAGTTGCTAGAATTTAGTAAAAGTTGCTTAATATATATATATATATATATATATATATATATATATATCGTAGGCATAGGAATTCTTATTTGTCTATCATAAAAAGTTTTGTTCTCTCCAACTAGGCAGGGTGTTATAGAGGAAAAGATATCAATCTACTGTCCTGAATCTAGGTTCCATCACATATTAATGGTGTGATCTTGGGTTTACACACTAATCTCACAGAGTCTCATTTTCCCATTTAATAATTATAGCAATTATTCTACATACTTACTGTTAGGATTACATGAAATAATATAGACAAGGAGCCTGGGTTGTAATAGGCATCAGTAGAATCAGTTTCCTATCATAATCTGTACCAATGCATCTAGACTATCTTTCCCGATACGTGTATTAATGAATGACACTCTTTGAGAGATGATTAGTTAACAACACTGTCTATGGCTTTGAAAAATGGAAAAGTAACTGTTCATGATTTGGTCTATGCCACAATCAAACCTGCAGCTCTGACCTTGTGAGCAAACAGTAAAGAAGGCTAATCGGTTGCAGACTTGGGACGGTTCATTGTTTGACCATTGAGGGAAACCTTGGGACTCTTTCTTATGTCTCTGAGAAACTGGGGTGCAGTGAAATCCCTCTCAACATTCAGATCTAGCCCTATTCTGGCATAATTGTGCCTCAGTTCACTCACCTGGTACAAATGGAAAAAATTTAAGCCATTAAACAAGTTGAACAACTATGGAACTCATTAGATTCTTTTTTTAAACAAATGTTTTATTTATTTATTTGACAGAGAGTGAGCACAAGCAAGGGTAGTCGCAGGCAGAGGGAATGGGAGAAGCAGACTCCCCGCTGAGCAGGGCACCCCATGTGGGGCTTGATCACAATCTGAACTGACCCAAGCCAAAGGCAGACGACTAACCAACTGAGCCATCCAGGTGCCCTGGAACTCATTACATTCTACCCTGAGTATTGTCTTGTGGATTAAAAACTCTCACAGATCTGATTGTGGAAAGAATGGACATAAAGTTTAATAGAAAATCCTCTCTTGTTTGCTATTGATGATGTGAGGAGTTATCACTGAACCTTCAACCATCAGTGGAACTATAACAGTGGTATTACTGAGTGATTGGATTATGAGTGATTTTTCATCTTTGCTTCTTTGTGCTTCTATTTTCTTAAGAAAAATGAGGTGAGAGTAGTCAATGAGTCAGTAGATTAATCAATAATACATGTGGGAAAAGGATACTGTTTTGAGAATTTGGGGAAATAGAATAAAAATACCTTCACTTAACTCCTAGGGATTGCTTTTGTCCATTATGTTCTGAGCCTTTTCTACTCAGAAGTTAGATTTTTCTTTTCCTGAAGCAGCTCTTTCTGCCCATCCATGGATCTCATCAGCACAATCTGTAGGATTTATACGCAGCTGGCTTTCCCCGTTTTTACTTTTGAATGGGTAGATTATTTCTTTCCAGCAGTTCTGTTTTTTTTTTTCTGATTGACCCAAAATGGGTGCAGATGTGGTAAGCACATGCTAAAAGTTGTTGAATATTATTTTCACCCCAAAGAAAGGCCTGACATAAGCAGTTTCGGATTGTGTGAATTCTTGATTTCACAGTGGCCTTCCAACACTGGCTCTGTTGCCAGTGATAACAGAAACCAGGGAGAGACCTTGGGAGGTAAACCACAGATTTACTTAGTTTCCAAGAATTGATGACCTCATCTGTTCCGTGGAGTGTGATTTTGTGAAACGCAGAGGTGTCAAATGAAGTTTTGCTTTTCAGAATTGGTGCTGGGGGCTCAATCACAATGGATGGTATTTTCCCTATATTTTTTTCCTTTATTTTTCAGGGCATACTTACAGATGCCAACTTCTCTTATTTGCTTATTTACACCAAAGATAATCTCTTTGTGCCAATTCCAAATTCCAAATTTTTTATTTGGTTCTAATACCTTTCTGTTAGCTGAATGGTATATTGAAGAAATATCAAACTAGGAATTGAAAATCTTCTTTTTTCCTCTTGTGTGTGAAATGAATATACATTGCAAATATGTAATTTCTGAAAAATAGGATAATGTACCTTCTACCCAACACAATCTTATTGTGTTAATCTTATTGCTCCTAAAGTGTTTTTTAATACTTATGGAAACATGTCGTGAAATAGCATCAGTGTGACTACATATTTTTTTTCTTTTTTGGTCTGGAGACTAAAATTATACATTCCAGAGGTTCTCAGAGAGAAAGCTTTCATGTTCCCACAGATGACTTTTTTTTTTTTACCTGAGGAAATTAATAGCTTCCTTCTTGATAGGAGATAGTCAAGGAATTGATTGAATTAGTATACTTTATTGTCTGAACATCCAAGAGCCAGATTAATGAATGCACTCATTCATTCACATCTTTAACAAAAATGTATTGAGTACGTACCAGGTACTTTGCCAGAAATCAGGGACACAGTGACATTCAGAGAAACAGTTCCTGCAGCCTAGTGTGGAGATGGTCAAATAAGCAATTGCCATAAGACATTGGAGAAACCCCTGAACCTAGATTTGGGGGTCAGGAAAGAGATTTTGAGAGGAAAAGGGATCTAAAACACAAGGAGGTGTTATCCAGATTTTTGCACTGTTGGGAAAGGACAAGTGACAGAGTGTGCATGTGTTTGTACGTGAAGAAAAAGGAGAAAAGAAGGGGCCGGGAAGCATTAGATAGTTAATTGCTTAAGTCTACATTTGGAATGAATTAAAATAACAATAAAAGCTGGTGGAAACTTACTCCATGATCATCATTAGGGTCTTACAAGCTTACTGACTAGTTCCAAGGTTTGCTTTCTTGGAACGTATAAAGAGAATTTAATAAATTTCCCCTTAAGGGGAGGAGAAAGTTAATAGACCACTAAAAGGGCCTAATTTACCTCCCAGGATTAGATTACTCAGAGTTAAAATAGGGCAATTAAGATGCAGAAGCCATGTTTAAAAAGCTGGGAAGTATACTCAGTGCAACGCTAAAAGGGCCGAGTCCTTCAGAAGGCACTACAGTTTGTTCAATGTACTGAAGCTTTAATTTCTCAAGAACCTCACACCTTGGTTTCAGCTAAAAAGAAAATGAAGCAAGTCATACTGATTCTGTTTTTCATGGTCAGATGCAGTCTTCCCTGTATTAGATTGTTTGGTTTCACTATTGCAAGGATCAAATTCATGCTGTAAGAGGAAAATCAAATGATCTTTCTGAAATATGTCTTGGATTTCTTTTACCAGCTCCAAATGAATGAGTCATAATGATTCCATATGACGGAGCCCCGTTCTAAGCTCAACTGCTAGCCCTGAGATAATCCCTCCTGATTATTTGGTCTATTTTCCTAACTTTTCATTTGAACCGCCATGCAATGTCATTTCTCACCCATCTGAGAGTCCAGTGGAACTCTTGGTGGAGCTGGTTCTGGATGCCACGATGCTCCTTTAACTTTTTGTAGAGAGATCCAATCCAGTTTCTAAACACACCTGGTCTGGGAGGGGTTTGAAATTCTGCAAGTTCTTTAAGATGCTTAAATTTCAATTCAAGGACTGGGGCATGCATTAATTTAAATTATTTAAAAGACAGTGGACGCTTCAAGTGGTCCTTCAAACTTGGGATTTATTCGTTCATTTAAGACCGATTCACTGAACATCTATGACACACCTAGCACTGTTTTAGATATGTTATAGTGTGGCTGAGAGTCTAGACATACTGATTCTGAGTCAGGATTTCAGTATTAATGACACAAATTCTACTGATCAGTCAAACATGGCAGGGACCATCCTAATCCTGGCTCTGCCACTCAGTAGCTTTGGGACCTTCAACAGACCTCTTCTCTGTGAACTTCAGTTGTCACAGTCTTCAACTGTGCTCAACAACATTCATATTTACCAGTAGATTGGAAAAGACTGGAGGCGACAAGCTGAGCAGAGGAGGAGCTGCTTTGTGAGTTCTGGCCTCTCACTGTTCACCTGCCAGGTACTACCTTCCAGGACCAGCCGACCCACGGGGCCGCCACGGACAATCTCCTCAGGAGTCACTTCACGAACTCCTACTTTTACATCAGGCCTGACCTTTAACAGGACTTCCTCCAGAAGCCTTTCTTGACATCCTCTGTGGCTCTACACCCCCGGGAGGCATTTGTATGGGCCCTGCACTACCTCTGCCATAGCCATTACCATGATTTATCATGACGGATGTTTCATCTGTCGTCTATCTCTCTGCTGGAGTCGAAGCTTTAGGAAGGCAGGTCATGTATCTGCTCTGCTTTGTGTTATAGCCTTAGTGTTTAACACAGTCCATTTATCATTGTTGAATGAATGAATGAATGACTGTATCCTTACAGGCTGGCTAAAGAGGCATTTGCAAAGGAGACCAGAAGGGAGCACACTTCATCCATATTGGTTGCCATGAGCAAGGACACCTGCAGTTTAATTGTAAGGCTTATGACCATGTTATGGGACAAGAGGTAATGGTATTTTGATCCCTGTCTGCTGCAGACAATGAGGGTCAGAGAATCGTCACAGTGTTTGCTCTCCCAGAAAGTAGGAGGCCCAAAATTAGAACTCAGCTCAGTTTGATGCCAAGCGCTCTGTTCTTTCCATTAAATCACAGCATTTCTTCGCACTGAGAAACTCTTTTGGAACTTGCAGCAATGGTAACCGGGATGAAGGCCACCTGGAATTTGATCTTCGTGGGTGCTTTCTCATATAGTTTATTTTTCATTTCTATCTGCTGCTTTGCTCTTATCAAATAAAGATAAACAGCAGCTGCTACTGTGCTGTTGATTGGGATTTCTATTTGAAAATGAAATCTTGGGCATCTGTTCTTTCCTGTTATATTTTATTATGGAAAAAATCTATTTTTTAAATTTTTTTTCAAGAGGTAATGCATGTCTATGGTAAAAATGTAAGCAATACAAAAAGTCGTTTCTTTTTTTTAAACACGTGATAGCATACTGTGCTTATCTCTGTATACTTTGCTTTTGTCAGTGAATAATTTATCTTCAAGATTATTCCATATTGGTTCATAAAAATACATATTTCACTGTTTTAATGATTGCATATAATTTCATCTTATTTGTAACACACAACTGGTAGGTGTAATAATATGATACACACAAAAAGTACGCCAACATCAGAGGTTGTGCTATTTACCTGGTGAGCTTGAGACTGTTATTTTCGTGAACGCAGGTTAAATCAAACAATATGACTGATAAAAATAGAGTAGAAAAGTACAGTTTATTTTTATATTGAAAAAATAAAAATACTTAAAAAGTTCCATTCTTTTTATTGTTAACCATTATGGTCAAGTATCACTTAGAGTCCCAGAGTTTTAGAAACAAGAATCATATTAGGGGTGATTTAGTACTGTGGTTTTAAAGAAATGAGGGTGTATGTGTGTGTGTACATTTTTCTTAAAAAGTAAGCTTATACAGAGGCAAAATCATGTCTTGTTTGCTGAGCACATGCTTTGGGCCTGGAACATCATCATCACCATCATCATCATCATTATCTTATTGCTCACAACAATCTTAGAGAGGGGTACCATTATCATACTTATTTTATAGGTGGGAGGCAGAAATGCAAATTCTGATTCTAAATCCTATGCTTATAACTGTCACACACCATTTTGTCTACCAGCTATAAAATGACTCAATTCCAGAAATGGTCTCCATGGCTACCCACTTAGCCCCCAAATTCAACCTTGAAGTTCCCTGAAGGGTCTCCTCCAAATCTTTAAGGATTTTTCAGAACATTTTTTTTCTAATACTGATCATTATTATTTTTTTATTACTTTCAGAGGTAGAATTTAGTGATTCAGCCATTGAATATAACACTCAGTGCTTGTTATATCACATGCCTTCCTTAATGACCGTCACTCAACTATCCCTTCCATCCTCCTTCCCCTTAGCAAACCTCAGTTTGTTTCCTAGAGTTCAGCATTTCTTATGGTTTGTCTCTCAATTTTCGCCTTATTTTATTTTTCCTCCCCTTCAGTTATGTTCATCTGTTTTGTTTCTTAAATTCCTCATATGAGTGAGAACATATGGTATTTGTCGGAACATGTATTTAAAATCCTCACAGAGTCTGTGCCATGATTAATAATCAGCCACTACTCATTGGTATGGCTGTACCAGTTTTAAAAATATTAAAATATTTTTGAATGGTCACTAAATAATCCCACAGGAACCCAGCTACTCCCTGAGACATGCTGGTTGTTATGGTCTGATTTGTGTCCTCCCCCAAAATTTATATGTTGAAGTCCCAACCCCCTATCCAGGATCTCAGAGTGTTTAACTACCTTTGGAGATAAAATCTTTGAAGAGGTGATTAAGTTAAAATGGGGTCATTAGAGTAAGGCCCTAATCCCATCTAATAGAAGTCTTTATGAGAAGAGGAAGAGATACCAGGGCTCTTTTCTCCGGTTCCATGCATGCACAAAGGAAAGGCCATGTGAGGACACAGTGAGAAGATTTGCCATCTGCAAAGCAAGGAGGAAAGCCCCAGAAGCAATCAAATGCATTGACACCATGACCTTGATCTCCAAGCTCCCAGAACTGTGAGAAAATAATCAACTCTTGTTTTAGGCACCCAGTCTGTGTATTGTGTTAATGGCAGTTTGAGCAGACTAAGACACTGGTCCTGCTCATAACCTGGAGACTAAAGAGTCAATGCCCGGCAACCAGCAGAGGGCCTTCCCAAGGGAACTTGTTCTGGTTGGTTAATCCATGTAACTGTGCCCTCCCTAGGAATAGATATTTTGCTTGTTTGCAACGAACAATGCTACCATGAGTTTTCTTGTACATATGTCTGTATGCTCATTGTATTTTAGTATTCGTTTCCAGAAATGAAATTGCTGGGTTGGGTAATTTCAGACATAAACTACATGTATTTTAACATTCTTCGTAAAATACTTAAAAACTTTTCTCTGGGCAAAGCTGCATTGTGGAAGACACTAGCATATTGGTTGAGCTCGTTCTGGCTTCCTGACATTCACAGCTACCATGCCTTTGAAGAAAGAGTTTCAAAGTAGGAAGTCTTTCAAATGCATTAGGGGGAAAGAGTTTGATATAATCCACAGCCTGATAAATGAAACCCAAAGCCACAAAGGGAGGAAATGTCTAAGCAGCTCTGACAATGGCTTTGGATGTGAGCAAGGCCACAGAGCACCATCGCTGAGAATAGAGGCTTAAAATGATGCCTTTTTCCCTTGGGCGTCCTTTGCCCACAAAACTTATCCATGATGACAGTTTACATTATGTTCATTCCTTCAGGAATAATTACTGTGCCTCCATGTGGAAGTTTTCTCATTCCAAAGAAGCAGGATCATCCATCATATCAATGTGATATGGTTTTGCCAGATGCCAGATGAATTAGCAAATGGTATTCAATACACACATTCATCAATTCTGACTAGTGCTTAAATAAAATCATAAGGATATAGCTTTGGAAAATACTAGTGGGCTTTCAACATATTTGAAAACACTGTCCAGACAGATAGATGGTTCTTTTAGTCCCTGAAAAAAATTTAGAATTAAAATAGCTTTTGTCAAAAACCTGGCTCTTCTTGAATTAAATTGAAAACGGCCAGAGCCAGAAATTCTCCAATGGGAGTGTACACCAACATCACCTGGAGGGTTTGTTAAAACACAGATTACTGGGCCACACCCCCAAATTTTACACTCAATAAGTAGAGAGCGGGACCAGGGTTCTGCATTTCTAATAAATTGTCAGATTACGCTGATGCTCCTGGTCACACTTTCAGATTTGTTATTCTCGACGAGCCTTTTACAAAATTTAAGTCACATATGAATCACCTAGGGATCTTTTTAAAATGCAGATTCAGAGACAGCAGGGGCTCAAAATTCTGCATTTTGACAAGCTCCCCGATAATGCTGATGCGGCTGGTTTGTCGATCACACTTAGGGAATTAAATTTCTATACAACCTATAGCACATTTTAATTGTCTGACAGTTTGGGAGGTTTCTGATGAAAAGATAAAGGTAATTAAAGGAATGTTTGGACTTCACCCAGTTTCTCTGTTAAATGTTTTGAAACTGAAAGAATGTTTTGAAACTGATTGCCAGGCCTTTTACTATAACTTGGCCCATGATCCTCTCACGCAGGAAACATACTCAGTTTGACCCATTCTTGCCACTTCCCAATGTTGCTGAGGCCTACTTTGATTGATTTTCAACGATATGTCAACAAACAGAAACCGGGCATGGAATGTTTTTGGTCCTTGAGACCACATGGAATGTGGTTAGAAACTAAGGTTTAGAACAAGAAAGTCTCCTAAGACACAAAGCCCAAGACAAGTGTGCTACTTCCTCTCTCTCTCTCTCTGTCTCTCTCTCTCCTTGCTTAGGAGAGGCAGGATTGTGGAGACAGATTTAAAGACTGTGAAAGGGAGAGAGGGAGATACTTGATGGTGGCCGTTTTCTAGGAATAAAGAGTGGACTTGCTGGAAGCTAGTGCTCCAGTGTAGGGCAATTTCCCATAGACCTAATGTCTCCAGCTGAGGGTTTTGAATTAAGAAAGTAGAGGTCTCTCAGTTTCTCAATCTTGATGCAAAGTCTCCAGGAAGGATGTTAGACTTTAGTCGTTGGATTCCAGGACCCATCCTCTGTCCCATGCTTCACATACAGGTTATATTCTGGGGAATCTGCATTGCAGAACCACAGACTCTTAGAGTTGAGAAGAACTTGAAGAGTTATCCGAGGCTTTTTCTCCTCTGAGACTGCTTCATCACTCATAAAACTCACAAGAGATAGGTTTACAACCCATCTATCTCCAAGGTAACATTTGCTAGATATCAGAACATTTCATTCAAAATTATATCAGAACATTATACATCCAAAATCTGGGGATGTTCCGACTCATATTAGGACATCTAGGAAGTTTGATAAGCATGGACTCAGTTACTGCTGAAGGAGATGAGAGATTTTATGAAAGATTTCATCCCAATGTAGAAGAATCTGAGAAGAAACTTGTTCCACTATTAATTTTGCAACCCTTAGCTCTGGATTCTCTGAGCTGGTGTTAGATTCAAGCACTCTATCTTTTACAGCAGGTCTCCTTCTCAGACTGCATGCCACTGGCTTTGGTTTGGAAAATATAGTACATAACTAGCAAGTTCACTTTCCTGGGGGTTGACATCTCCTTGTCCCCAGAGTGTCTCTCTCTGCTCTGATGGATCCTGTCTGCCCCCCTGTCCTGGATCCAGTTTCTATGTTGACACCCCCACTCTCCTTGAGGCCCTTCAGACTCAGAATCAAACACTTGGGAAGCTTTCTGAGCCTCATGCATCTATAAGCCATGATTTGTGTGGGTTCAGAAAGGTTAGCCCAGAGTGTTGCAAGGAATAAAATACAGATTCTGTTTTTTAATTTTTTTTATTACTTTTAAGCATCATCAGTAAATTGCTTCACCTCTTATGACTTAAAACAGACCATTAAGACTTAAAAAATTCACAGCCATTCCTCAAATTTGAGTTCCTGAAGTTCTCCTGTCTGTATTATCTTTTCCAAAACTATATAATCAAGCTGTGTAACCAACTGTGTAACTGAACTCTAAGCAAATATTAAGATATGTTCAAGCTTAATATTTTCTGCGGTGTATAATAAAAACATAATTATTCATTGTTTAATCATTCATTAATGGATCATTTATTCAGTGAGCACTTATGTTATTCTGTACCCACAATGTTAGATACAAGGAACACAAAAACCAATGAGGCATGGTCTCGCCCCTGACGGAACTCACTGTCTGGGAGGGGGGAGGTAGGCATTAGTTTCTTCATTCATTCATTCATTCATTCATTCCAAGAATATTATTGAATTTCTATCATGTTCCAGTCACTGTTCTAAGCACCGAGGAGCTTACATTTTAATGGCAGGGGCTGGGGGCACAGGAAGGAAGGAGACAGACAATAAAAAAGTGAACAAATGAGATCACATTGGGTAAAAAAATAACCATTAAAAAATAACAACAACAAAGGAACAAACAAAAAAACATTAAGACTAGCTAATGGGACAGAGTGGTCAGAGAAGGCGTTGCTTACCAGGTGATAATAGCAATGAGATTTGAAAGATGAGGTCTTGCAATGGTCTGGAGGAAGAACATGGCAGGTGGAAAGAATCAGTGGTAAAAAGGTTTGAAGTCCAGGAGAAACCCTATATGTTCCAGAGAACAAAATCCAGGAGAGGCATGACTTGTAATGGTAGTGGGAGGAGCTAAGATAGCATAGATGGTCTCGGAAAGACGGGCCTGCCTAACACTGAGGAGGTCGCAGTCTTCACAGGCGAGATGGCTTTCGTAAATTCTTTAAGAGTGGGAGCCTGTGGTGGCTCACCTGGGATAGTTCTGGGACTCTTGCCTGAGGAGATTGAAGCAATGAATGGGAAGGGAGCTAGGTGGAGAGGGGACGTGGTAGCTGGGGCCACACAGTCGGAAAGCTTCTTAAAATTTTATGCATTCCCATAAATGATAATGTCCCAGACAACTTACATGCCTAAAGATACTGCTTTCTAATGATTTTCCGTAATTAGATATACTTTGGCTCTGTCCTTTTCTGAGTGATCACAAATTCCGACTTAGAAAGTCTTCACTAATGAAATTTTCATACAGTCATACCGTGTTGTCAAGGCAGTTGTGATCTACGCCAAAAAAGCCTTTTCTTATCATGAAAAAAAATCTATCTTTAAAAAAACATTTATGTGTGTATATGTTGTGTATTTTTTTCTTTTTATTTTTTTTTATTTTTTATTTTTTTAAATTTTTTTTTTTTTTATTTACGATAGTCACAGAGAGAGGGAGAGAGAGAGAGGCAGAGACATAGGCAGAGGGAGAAGCAGGCTCCATGCACCGGGAGCCCGACGTGGAATTCGATCCCGGGTCTCCAGGATCGCGCCCTGGGCCAAAGGCAGGCACCAAACCGCTGTGCCACCCAGGGATCCCTTTTTTTTTTTCTTTTTAACAGAGATATTTAGGGATAAAGAAAAATAGAGAATTTAGTCACCTTGATTAGTCCTTCCTGATAAGGACTGTGGGTTTTTTAAAAATGTTATCTCCCTTGTGGCTGGAAATAATTTAATGACATTAATGCTTAAAAATAAAAAGGGGTTTAATGCAATACAAGATTAAATAGCAGAAGTATTCGTATGGAAGTGTGTGTGTGTGTGTCTGTGTGTGTGTGTGTGGGGGGGGAATTCCAGTATTTTAAGACAACAAATGATCCAGGTGTGCCCGTGGGTTTGAGTACCACCATCGCCTCGGGATGTTACTATTCCTCTTCTTTCAGGTTCTCAGCACATCTGGGGCTTTATGGATAAAAATGACATGTAATGGAGCTCATTTTAGCATCACCCTAAACCATCTGATGCATTCAAACCTCTCTTCCATAGTCTGAGAACAATGTGATTCTGGGTTTTAAAATCCTGCTTGAGTCTATTCCTGCCTTTCTGAGTGAGACCAACAATGAACCTGGTGTTGTCCACCCCGAGCTGCCCAGCACAGGTGAGGGCTTTGTGAAATAGGTTTCATAATTCCTGACACATGCATTCATCTATGCATTCATCTATGCTTCCTTGCATCCCTGGGCAGCACCCCCCCCCACCCCGAAAACTTTATTTTTAACTAGGATTGCAAAGCTTGGTATTTTCGAGAATTGTGGTAGTGTTTGTGGTCTTTAAAAAACAAATTACATTCTTATGCATAAGCTAAGGTTAGGAAAGCATGTAATATTTTCTCTCATGTTTTATCTTTTAATAGAAAGATTACAATAATAGCACTTTAAATTCAACCCAGATAGCAGTTTTTAACCAATTTTTTAGGAACTGCATTTCTCGTTCTATCTTTTCGGTACACATTTGAATTACTTTTAAACTTCCAAGTACACCACGTTCCCCAGAGGTTGCCTTCATGGAGGATGGAGCATTTTCCAGTTAACCCTGCTTAGTGGCTGAAATTGCTCAATTTGTTTAAGATTGCACCTGAATTAATGCGGTGAGTGAATTACCTATTACTTTTTAAAATTCAAGACACAGCGCAACCTTTTCAGTTATTCAGGGCCAGCATGAAAGCATAAGTGGAGTGAATGATGTGACATATAATTTGAACAGAGATGCTAAGAGACACTCCTTTCCATTCCCTACCCCTTTCTCTCTCCTCAGGGCCCCAAATTTCTCTATTAGAAGGACTTTGGGCCTGGAAGTATGAGAATAGAATGCGAATACCTATATTAAAGAGTTAAATGCAAAGCAATGATTAATCTCTGACTTCTCTGTGGAAATGTAGTCCTCATGTTACTTGGCAAGAACTTGGTGGTGAGGGATCACATTGGCAAGTGTTTTATTTATTAGAATAGTAGAGGACAGGGGCACCTGGGTAGCTCAGTGGTTGAGCATCTGCCTTTGGCTCAAGGCATGATCCTGGGGTCCTGGGATTGGACTCCCTGCGTGAAGCCTGCTTCTCCCTCTGCCTGTGTCTCTGCCCTCTCTCTCTGTGTCTCTCATGAATAAATACATAAAATCTTAAAAAAGAATAGTAGAGGACATACAAGTCCTAATTTTCTTACCCTTTTTTAAAAATCCAGAATGTATGTGAAGAACTGGGGAGCTGTAGAGGGAAAAAAGGATTGTGTAAGTAAGTGGCAGAGGGATGAGGGCTCCTCATGTGCCTGTTTGACTCAATTCTTCCAGAAACTCTTTCCATCTCTGCACACTCATTCCATTTTTCAGATTTGCCCTTTCCGACCTCCACCCAGCCTCTTAATGGAATTCTCTCCGTCTGCAAGTCTCAGTTTAAATGCTGCTAGTTTCCAGAACTCTTCTCCGACAGTGAATCCCTTCCTCCTCTCTTGATTCCTGAAGTGCATCCCCTCTACCTCCACAGCACAATGTGTGCCTCTCTTGCAGTCAGCTTTTCTTACAGGGATTTTTCGGTTCTCTCTCTCTCTCTCTCTCTCTCTCTCTCGCCAGGTTGTGAGCTCTTCAATGGCTGAGATGAAGGGTCCTTTTTTCTCTGGAGGACCTGGCCTAGTTAGTCAATAAATGAAGAATAAATGCATTTCAGTGCGGCTCTTGTATGCTTCCCCACTTGTTTATGCCCTATATTAGATGATAAACATTGAGGGATCAACTTCCATTTCAATACCTTTACTTTTTTTTGTAGGTTTTTTTTTTTTTTAAAGTTCTGATTCTCAGAACTTTTTTTTTTTTTTTTAATTTTTAATTTTTATGATAGACATACAGAGAGAGAGACAGGCAGAGAGACAGGCAGAGGGAGAAGCAGGCTCCATGCACCGGGAGCCCGACGTGGGATTTGATCCCGGGTCTCCAGGATCACGCCCTGGGCCAAAGGCAGGCGCCAAACCGCTGCGCCACCCAGGGATCCCCTTTTTGTAGGTTTTTTAGTCATTACTACTTTTTTTTTTTCACTCTGAGTTCCTCACAGTCTTTATAAAATGGAAACCGCATATATAAAGTCTAATTCTGTATTTATCACTGTCCTCCAGCCCTCTGGTCAACCTGACTGACAGCTGTTCCCTGCTTGACAGAGGAAGAGCAGCTATTGGTCGGGTTGAAAACCTCCACCTCCTGACCTCTCTCACTTGCTAGGTCTTGCTTCCCTCTTCCACATGAGAATGCTACTTTGCATTTCATTTGTTGTGTGTCCTCTGAGAGATTGTTTCATCATGCTTCTCTTCTTTTCTATATCTCTTGGACCACTCCAGTGAATGCTCTGGCCGGCATGTAAATATATGCAAGTCTTTTTCAGTAAAAAACTCATAAGCACATGTTCTTATATCTCTGTTCTTCCTTCATCTTTATTCAATAAAATAATTATCATTACTCGCAATCCGAATCTCAGTTTTCATTTACTCCTGACAAATGTCATTGCCAAAGTGAAGGCTCATTTTGGTCTTCAATCTTACTTTTATCCTTGCTGCATTTGACTATAGGGAACATAGTCAAATTTCTGAAACTTTCTGCTTTTCCAACTTCCTGATTTTCACTTACATCTCCAGCCAGTCCCTTGAGCTGACTCTCTGAGCCACTCTTTTTCCATTTGCTGCCTCAACACTGATATTTTCCAAGGCCCTGCTCTTGGCTTGCTTCTCTTCTCACTTTGCACATTCTCCAAGGGTAATTTCTTCATACACACGGCATCCACTCCCAGCTGTGCTGAAGGACTCTCAAATATCTATGCTCATCCAGATTAAACTCAGCAGGTGCCCGGTCTGGAGCTCAGGAGTCATCCCAAGTTTTTCCTTTTTTGTTGTCCTACAGCTAAGCTGACGCTGAATAGCTTCTTTCTCCCTGCTTTCTCCAAAAGAGAAAAGAGGGGCTCGGGATGAAGAGAAGTTTCTCACTTGTGGAAGAAACACGGCCAGAGATTGGCTTCAGGAGCACCATGTTTGACTTTGCCTTGGTGAGCATAGTGTACGTGAGTGAGGTCTTCTCAGGATGTGTTCTACCCCTCAAGGGCTGAGTGACAGCTCCCAGGAAGCCTCCTTATAGCCATCTGTCTCCTCTCCTATCTCCTCCGTCTCATTCTCATACCTTCTCCCTATGGTATCTTTTCTTCCTTTGCCTCCTTCCCTCTCCATACATGTAACTTTCTTCACGTTGGAGAAAACATTGCATATTTGAATGGACTAGAGATAGAAGGTCTTTCATCCTGCTTTTATTGTAGATTTTTAAGATTGAACTTACTTGGTAGGAGGAACTCCTCAGGGAAACAGATGGTTCACCAAACCTCTGCTGGCTTTTGAGTCAACATCTCTAGACAGAAATAAAGGGGGTCATTTTTATCTTGCTTCATCCTCTGTGTATATATATATTTTTTCTTCTAGGAATCATAGTGGGGGGGTAGGTAGCCAAAAACAGGAGTCAATTATCCATGGACCTCTAGTCAATATAATTTTTTTAAAGATTTTATTTATTTATTCATGAGAAACACAAAGAGAGAGAGAGAGAGAGAGAGAGACAGAGACACAAACAGAGACACAGACAGAGGGAGAGGCAGGCCCCTGCAGGGAGCCCTACGTGGGACTCGATCCTGGATCTCCAGGATCACACCCTGGGCTGAAGGCAGGCGCCAAACTGCTGAGCCAGCAGGGATGCCAAGTCAATATAATTTTAATGTGAGCACGTCTCTCTTTACCAGCAACCACCACTTGTTTTGATTCCATCTCCTAACTATCCCAACAGTCGTCTGTGATCACGGTTCTTTTTTGGCCCTTGTATCAAGAGGCTCAGTCTATTTCTCTATTCCTTGAATTGGGCCAGACTTGTGACTTGCTTCAGCTCGTAGAACAAGGCAGAGAGTGTGTGCATCCTGACACAGGGTTTCGAGGGGACTCACACATGTCTTCTCAGTTTCTTGGAACCCTGCCTCCACCACATGCGCAACTCTTAGCCAGCCTGTTAGAGGATAGGAAATGACGGGGGTCAGAGAGGAGGTCACCAGAGCCACCTTGGATGAGCCAGCTCTCAGCTGCCAGCTGGCTGAGACACGTGCATGCATAGGCCCACCGATATGGCCATCTGGCCCCAGTCAGCAGAATCCCAGCTAAGATCAGACCAAACTGATGACCTTCAGAATCATAAACTAATTTCTCAACCTCAGCACAACTGATGTTTTGGGCTGGCGGATTCTTGGGGGGTGTTCTGTGATGGATGGTTAGCAGCATCCCGGGCCTCTACTCACCAACAGCAGTAGCACTGTGATAACCAGAAATATCTCCAGATACTGCCAAATCTCCCCTAATGGTGCTGGTGGGGGACACCCCCCCACCACCACCACAATTAAGAAACAGTGAGCTAAATCAATGGCTGTTGCTCTAAACCTCGAAGTTTTGAGGGATAGTTTGTTATATAGAAAAGCTAATTGAGCAGCCTGGGTGGCTCAGCAGTTTAGCGCCTGCCTTTGGCCCAGGGTGTGATCCTGGAGTCCTGGGATCGAGTCCCACGTTGGGCTCCCAGCATGGAGCCTGCTTCTCCCCCTGCCTGTGTCTCTGCCTCTCTGTCTCTCTGTTTCTCATGAATAAATAAGTAAAATATTAAAAAAAATAAAAGAAAAGCTAATTAATACAATCCCTATTTTTCTAGTACCAGTGCCGTTATCTTAGGTCAGGTCCCTATAACTTTTGCCTAGATCACTGCCAGTTGCCTTCAGGCCTCCTACTTCCTGTGGTTTGTTCCTTCAATCCATCCCACACATTTCCACCAGTAGTTAAATAAATAAACATACAAACACAAATCTGATCATATCATGTCATCCTTAAATAAACTTTACTGGTGCCTCATTGCCTACATGGTAAAAATCCAAACTCCTGGCAGAAAAGTCCTTCATCATCTGGTCTCCCTGCTACGAATCTGATTTCCCATCTCTCCCATACACAACTTGTGTCAGTGTCATAACACTATTTGCACGCTCTGGAACGTGTCTTATCTTTTCATGCTTTTGTACCTGAAAGTTAACTTCAAATAATTCAGATCCTACTTTCTACTACCTGTATTCTGAAGGCTTTCATATATATATATATATATATATATATATATATATATATATATAGCTAATTGCTTCCTGCTAGATTCTTGCTTTTTTTTTGGCAACAAATCTTGGAGTTATGCACAAATATACAAATATACATGTATAATTACTACACACATGCACTTACATAGAAAATCGGGTGAAATTGGAATTCAAATTCCAACATTTTCACTTTTGTGGAAGTTTGTGGGCACTCTTAAAACTTATTAACTTTATGACTCTTCAGAATATATCCTATTATAGCAGATATTTGTTTTATTAGATATTCATTGTGCTATTTTTATCTTGATTTGGTAAAAACAATCCAAATTCTTTTTAGAAAATTACCTTTCTTCCCTAGTGTTCACGACTAATACAGCAATCAATCAGGATATCTTGACTCTCTCTAGCTAAGGGATGGGAGTGTGACTTAAACTAAGGCCAATCAGTGATCACCTCCAGGATGGTGACTATTGAGCAGAATGAAGCAAAATTCTAAAAATTGGTTAGGGCTTTGGGGTGCCTGTATAGCTCAGTTAGTTAAGCATCTGCTTTCGACTCAGGTCACGATCTCAGGGTCCTGATATCAAGCCCCACATGGGGCCCCTCCATCAGGCTCCCCGTTCACTGGGGCACTGGGGAGTCTGCTTCTCTCTCTCTCTGCCCTGCTCCTGTTCTCTCTCAAATAAATAAATCACCTTTTATAAAAAGTGGTTGAAGCTTCCTTATCCCGTGATGGCTGACTGACTCCTACATCTTGGTCTAGTTCCTAATGCCTTAATTCCTGTTGTTTTTAAGCCTACTGCATGTTTTTCTTTGGTTTTGTAACTATCTGTGATCCTTTCAAAAAATTCTTTTTTCTGCTTTTCTTTTTTGGAGTTGTTTTCTATTGCTTGCAGCCTAACAACCCTAAATGATATCCCAGGTTGCCTAATTTATTTTTCCCACAATAGAAAAATAATAATTAAAGCATAAATACAGCAAGAATGAATAACTTCCACACAAAGCTTCCATTGCTTTTCAAATGAAGATTAGATTTTATCTCTTTGAAGTATATCCCAAACATAGATTTATTGTAAAACTTCATGCCAAGCTATCTGAACCTTTCTTAGTCCAAGGAAAAGTTGGGCTGCCATGAAACTAATAATTCAATAGTACAGACACCATTGGGTCTAGACGTTCCTGACTTCAACATGCTAGATGTTTGGGATGTATTACATTCCAATTATTTAAGTTCAATATATCCAAGCTAAATCTCATTATTTGGCATTTTGTATGGAGTATTTTCCCTTGAGTTTTTTGAAATAATGACAGTAATGTCATTTTCTTAAGGACTTGGAAAGATAGTACTGACATTCATTCAGAGGTATAACAACTTAGTATTAAGTGTTTCCCTTTCACCAACTGTTAAACAGTTGACATCTCTGTGACTTTTTGAAAGAGAAAATTGTAACTCATTTTTTTAATACATGAACTTAGTCCTTAATACATCCTTTTTTTTTCTATTGGAGGAAGCTCCTTGGAAGCCTATTTCCAATAATACATAATTGCTCTAACTAGTTCTTATATTTATTTTAAAATAATAATATTGAATTAATTTGCAAATTTTTTTTTTATGATAGTCACAGAGAGAGAGAGAGAGAGGCAGAGACACAGGCAGAGGGAGAAGCAGGCTCCATGCACCGGGAGCCCGACGTGGGATTCGATCCCGGGTCTCCAGGATCGCGCCCTGGGCCAAAGGCAGGCGCCAAACCGCTGCGCCACCCAGGGATCCCTGCAAATGTTTAATAATATATATCTTTGAGTAAATCCGTGTGGATTTTCCCCAAGCCAGTCCATTTGAGTTTATTATATCTTTGCTTTATACATATAGCATATAAGTATATATACATATATATATTTACATGCTGCAAGTATTTATAAGCTTTATTATAAATCAGGAAGTTTAAAGAGGTTTTTTTTTTTATATTGTATGTTACTTCTGTTTTAAACTCCCCACATACAAATAGAAACAATACTATGAGTTTCCTTCCTCTGGCCTACAATGAGACTCCACAGGACTGGCTCAGGGCTTTGAGAGACCCAAGGATGTCTTCTTGAAGTAGTTATTAGTGCTATCCTTCTAAAGCTTCCTGTTATCTCCTGTTCTGGATACATGGGGTTATTACTTCTCATTCCCACTGTGGCTCAGTGGGACTATGCAATTGATTTTGGTTAATAATTTTTATGCAGAAGTAATTTGTGTTACTTACGGGAAAATCACTTAATTGCCAACATGAGAACTTTTAGTATTCTCTTTCCCCCTGGCACATTTGAGGGTAGGGCACTCATCAGGATGTGTGGTATGATGGGTGCTCTATGACTGCATATTATGAGCAGAGTAGGTGGATATGTAGATTGAACACACAGCAAAAACTTGAGTATTTTAAACCAATAAGATTTTGTTGTTTTTGCAGCATAATGTGGCTCTTCCTGCTTGATACACCTCTCCATTTCTGGAGAGACATTCTCCTGGAATCTCTACCTTTTCTTCTAATGATAAACTGTATTGGACAAGCAAAAAGAAAAGCTGAAGCTCTGTCTCTTTTGCCAACATCTAGAGCTTTTATCTTGGCCTTCCATAAATTTTTTTGCGAACACACACAACCTTCCTGCTTCTCTCTCTACCCACTTCCCCAGACCCATAAAGCTCCTGAAAGCTTGGAAATGCCTTAGGTAAATTCCCATCACACAAACTCCACTCCCAAAAGGTAGAATGGGAGAAAAAAAATCTGCCCCTAATGTCTACCACATTTCTTTTTATCTTTTAAAATTCTTTCTTTTCACCAAATGAAGTTTCTAATGCTTCAATCTGTTTTATATCTTTTTGCAAAAGGAAAAGAGAGAATAGCGTTTGCTATCTTTTCTGACCCCTAGATTTAATAAAGAGTCTTGCTCTTTCCCTCAGTCTTTACATTTCTGTCATTGTTTGCTTCATCTTGCTGCTTGCCATGTCCTCATTCTGGAGAACGCTTAAGCAAAATGTGGATGAGGACACAACACATGGTTTTCCTAACATTTTCTTCTTCCAGCATAAATCATGCCCTGATTTAGAAAAATTTGCTCTTAGAACTGGTGGTTACATTGAGACTGTTCTGATTGCATTTATGAGATTTGGAGAGTGATAACCTTCAAGTCTTGTGATTCTAGAGGGGTTAAACATCCGCAAGTTGACAAGAGGACTAAGAAACCTTCATTCTTCTGTTCCTTCTATTTAGCTTGAGCTTAGCGTCCAACAGAGACCAATGAAAGTGTAGGAGTAGAAGGGAAGGGTAGGTCTTGGGTCACAGGTAGTGAATGAAGAAGAAAACAGTACACAATCTGCAGTTTCATACTTTCTAAGGCTATAGTGGGACAACTGAGATGTTTTTATTCTGGAAATTCAGGTTGAAGACTTTTAAAAAAAAAAACACAACACTGATTCTGGGGAAAATTAAATTTCTTCAGGATGTATTATTTTTTCCTTTATAGCTTCTTAAATTTTTTTTAATCTATTGCTTTTTACAGAAAACCAGCCTTTTTTTTTTTAAAGATTTATTTATTTGAGAGAGTGAGAGAGCAGGAGCTGGAGGGGGGAGTAGAGGGAGAGGGAGAGAGAGAATCCGAAGCAGGCTCCCTGCAGAGCTCAGAGTCTGATGCAGGAATGGATCCCATGACTCTGAGATCGCTACTTGAGCCCAAATCAAGAGTCAAATGCTTAACTGACTTCACAAGCCCAGGCGCCCTGGGTTTTTTATTGGTCTTTTTTTGGAAAAGGATGGCATATAAATAAAATTAAATAGTTCATGTATCTCTAGTTTATTCATCAAACTGCTGGGGGTGTTCTGTAGGAAAGCATTCTGAGACTCTGGTTTGACTCAGTGGTGACTGACTAGCCAGGACAGCCAAAGATTTGGGTGATCTAAATGTGTCATCCTTGTTCTAGAAAGTACCTGAAGGATAATGTTTTATATTTTTCTACATCAAGGAAGAAATATTCTCTGTTCTCAAAATACAATTATGTATTTTCCACTTTAACACCTCTAGAGAAAGAGTTAAATTAAACAATTAAACATTTTTGTCTCCTGCAGGTTTTTTTTTTGTTTTTTTTTTTTTTTTTTTTTTTTTTTGTCTAGAACTTCGGAAAGTTGAGCTAGAGGCAGCATTCTGTAGTAGAGTATCTTTGAAGCTTTCTCAGGAGAGTTTTTGTTTGCCTGTTTGTCTTTATTAAAATCTCACACAGATCTCCAGTACAAAACAGGCAATAGTGGAACTATTTGGTTTAAAGAGGAAACAATGATCTAAGACCCAAATTCCCTAGACCCCTCCCTCTTGCCCTTTGGCACACTTAAGGATCTACCGGGCTTTATTGAATGCAGTTGGAAGCTCCAAAAGTGACCTGTGAGCCAGATAGGCTTGAATTCGAATACCTTGCTTGCTTCCAACTATGTTAAAGCTCAGACAACTTGTTAGCCCATCAATGTCCTGTTTTATCAAATAAATAGAGATAATAGCCCTTAGTTTTTGAAATTCTTGTGAGATTGAATTGAGAGGAGAATGTGATAGATGCTCAACAACAGTGATTTGTATTTCTTCTGCTTGAAACTAAATGTAATGTACCTAATTCTTTAAAACAATGGTTAAAAGTAATTTCTTGTCATTATCCTTCAAATATTTGTAGATTGCTATGGATTTTTCTTCATTTTTTCTTTGTTGCTTCAGTCTGCTCTAATCTTGTGCTTTCTTTTATTGTTGATACTATTCATTCATCTGGTGAAACAGTGGATAAAATATCTTCCCTTTTATTTTATATTTACTACATTCCCATCAATGGTAATATCTTACTTTTGGTAATTCAAATAACCAATACCACCAATGATCAATGTCAGTCTTAGAATTACACTGCTGGATATAATTTAGTTGGCTTTTTCATAAATGATGTCCAACATATCTTCTATAATTGCCTAAAGTATATTTCTGTAATTTTCCTTTTCGTAAATTATTTGCTTAGAACTTTTATATATATGCTTTCATGAATCTCAAGGTTATACATTGTTATATCATGTGTATGTATGTTCTTGATATGAAGAAAGGATCAGTGAAAATATAAAATTATCCCTTAAGTACTTTTCTCCTCACAAAATTAGCTCAAAGTTATAATTTTCAAAATTAGCTCAATGGTAATGGGATGCTATTTGTGAAGCCTGCCTGTTTGCTTTTCCCTCTGCTCTTTAGACTTAACTATTGTAAGATGCTTTTTCTTCTTTGTCTTTCCTTCTTTTAGCCATTGTTGGCACCTTTGCCATAGTCATTAACTATTGCAGGTTTTTAAAATGTTGGGCATCATTCTGATTTTGCAATATTTGTTATGAGCCAATGCCTATTTCCTGCTTTCCAGTAAACTTTCTTCTCTAATTGTTTTTGCTCAAATGTTAAGAAATGTGGAAAATAGATTCTGTGAAGAAGGTTAACAGTTCCTAGACTAAGTTAAAAAAAATTATGGTGCTATTTATTTATGGACTTTCAAAATACTGACTTTCATGGGACTAACCCTTGAAAAAGTCCCATCCATATAAAAATGAGACAGACTAGAACAGAATTTATTGTAAAGAACTAAAAAAAAAAAAAAAAAAAAAACTCTATCTTTTTCATTAAGTCATAGTTTATTTTAAACTGAATCCCCCGCCTAATGAAAGTACAATCTTTGATGCTTTTTGTTTATTATAACTTCTCATCAAAAGGGAGTACATAAATGTGAGAGATTTGGAATGACTTTGTTGGCCAATGTAAGATAAAATACCCTCTATACATAATGAAGAAACAGTAAGACTTTAACAAAAAATCCAGCTTTTAAAATGACCAGGGAAAATAGGATGAGAAGAAAAAAAAAACTTAGCTTAGGGCAAAATTATGAGAGTGAAAAGATCTACAACGAAAAATTTTTAGCAACCAAAATCAAGTTTACATTCCGGACCCATTAGCTAAATCTAGAAAGGAACTTGACATTCAAATGAGGAGCTGCTTGAAGAGTTTAGACAACCAACCTTCTCTGAGTAGATATTTAGATAAAAGAAAATTAATGAGCATGTTTTACCCCCCCAAAAAAATTCTCTTTGACATAGATTTTATTTTTTATTTTTTTGACATAGATTTTAATGGGAGAAATGTATGCTCTAGAAAAGTAGACTAAAGGAAAACAGCTGGAATTCTTGTAGGTTATACCTGAGGTGCCTGAAGGAAGCCTTAATATAGTTTGCTAACTGTTGCCAAAGTGTTACCAACAGGTCTCCGCATCTTTGAACTAAAACACACCAAGTTTATTAAGGAAACTCAAAGTAAGATCCAAGCTGGCACGGCGTTTCCGGGCCATGTGATCCAATGAATTAAACTTCAGTCATCACTTCCTAAACAAAGGGGAGCTGAGGTTCTCCTGTGGGCAAAGCTTCCCCCTCTCAATGCTCAGGGCTGCCTTTGAAAGGCCCTGTGATGGGGCCCAAGGGAGTTTTGATTAGAGAATCACAGGAAATGTTTTTTCCACCTTCCAATAAAATTCAAGGTTTTTATAATAGGACCATTCAGGCTTTCTAGAACTGTTTTTGCTTTAATAACTTATTTTGTATGGTGGGGTAAATAATTCACAGTGTAGAATGAAAAAGGAATGTGCGTGCGTAAACGTAAAACTATTTGCAAGGAACTTGTATTAGTAATTATAGCCTTTTTAAAATCTCTCTGTGATGTAGTAGAGATGAGTCACTTAGCTGAGCATTTTTATGTTGCTTAAATAAGGAGGGAGCTGTTTACAAATTCATCCTGACAGGAAAAAAGTCCTGTGGTTGACGACCTTTCACTTAGCAAAACACACATTGGCATTTTACTACCATATTGGAAAACGTCTGAGAAAGTCTCTCTGTGTACTTTTAAAGTTATTATCTTTATTTCACAGGCGAAATTTTAAAAAGTCTTCTACATATGTGTATTAATATTTCATATTTAAATATAACCTATTTCAATATTTGTTACAAACCCTTGGTCTTGGAATCAAACTCGAGACCAGTTTGACAAAAACAAAAAACAAAAACAAACAAAAAAACCCCCAAACAAACAAGCAAACAAAATCCCTTTTAAGCTTGTGGCTTTCACCAGTACTTTTGTTATGTAGGAACTTTAACTCTTTTATGAATTTTAAAAGTCTGTATATGAAGCCATTTAATAATCGAGTTGTAGGTTTTCTTTTTCTTTTTTTTTTAAGTTTTCTTTTTAGATTAGAAAAAATTAAGTCAACTCTACACTAAGAAACTATGGCGTGTCACTGATACCAGAAAGATGATGGTCTACAAAATTTGGATCCCATACCCCAATCAATAAAATATTTTGAGCCCACAGGATTACTATACATTTATTTCTTTATGTACATTATAAAATATACATATAAAGTAAGGTGAAAGTATGATATACACATAAAACAGCATTTTCTTAAAGTTAAGTGAATGTAATTACTATAGATTGGAAAAGTTAAGAGAAATTTAGTGTAGAAGTTCTGGCACAGTTCCAGAAAGCCCCTCGAGGCAGGTTGGGGTGGGGGGTGGCACACATTGCCCAGCTTTTGTGGCTTAATGGGTGAAACATGGCAGGGGCAGGTAGGCGCTCCCCCACCCAAAGGGGGGCCCTCCACACTCACTCGAATCAGAGTCCCTTGTGTGTTTTTAAAAAATACTGATACCCTGGTTCTAATTCTGGGAATTTGGCTTCAATTAGTCTAATGGGGGAAAGGACTAGGTATTGCTAGTTAAAAATCTCCCCAGGATTTTTGTATGTCTGGAGTTGTTGAATCACTATGCAGTGCACCTGAAACTAATGTAACGCTGCATGTCAACTATATTTCAATTAGGGGGGGAAAAAAGACAACTTTCTAGTTCCTTTATGGTTAAGAAGGTAAGAGAAAGGGGCCTGTGGGTGGCTCAGACCATTAAGCCTCTGCCTTTGGTTGAGGTCATGATCTCAGGGTCCTGGGATGGAGCCCCACATCTCATGGGACTCCCGGCTTCTCCTTCTCCCTCTGCCCCTCCCCTCCACTCATGTGGGCTCTCTCTCTCTCTCTTTCTCTCTCTCTCATAAATAAATAAAACCTTAAAAAAAAAAAGATGTCGAGAGAAGCATAGTTTACACAAACAATGTATATAAGAAAGAACTGGTTTAGGAAATGGAGAAACAAGCCACTGTCCAATAAATAAGACAAAATAAATCTTCCCAGGAGAAGTCAGTGTACAGCTGGGGGTGAGAATTACCACCCGAGACCCAGGGCAGCTCCCCTCTCCTTGTGTGGGCTTCAGTGGATGTTCCCAGCAGGAAGCGGCTGTGGTTCCCAGCCCAGGGCCTGGTGGGACAACGCAGTGGCCGAGGGGACAGGATGCAGGCACCGATGTGCATAGTCTCTGGTGACTGCACTGTCCTGAATCAAAGGAAGCAATAGCCATGCCCCCCAAGATTGCAGCCAGCGGCTGTCATGCAGCAGGGGAGGTGAGGGCCAGACTGGCTTCAGAGCTCAGCTGGGCCCGCAGGAGAATGTTCCAGGGCCTGAGATCCTGAGTGAGCAGGTGGGAGCAAGGACTACCCATCGCAGCTTCAGTGAATGTCATTCCCATGTCATTAAGCCCCCGCCAGCCCAGGGAAACTCAGGTTACAGCATTAATATTGAAACAATAACCAACTTCTACTGAGAGCTTCACGATTGACAAAGCTCTTTTGTATATATTACGTTACTCGATCCACGCTCCATCCCTGGGAGGTACCAGGGTAAATGCTCTTAGTTCCATTTTATAAAAGAAAATAATGAAGTTCAGAAATGTTAAATATTTACCTGAGGTCATACAATACTATAGGGCAGAGCCAGAACTCCAACCTGGGTCTCTCAGCGCTTAACCCTTTTTTTTTTTTTCTTTTTCTTTTTCACTGTGACTCCAACTGGTAGAAAATGCTGGGTTGATGCACAGATGAGAATTCCCGTGAATTTGTGTGCTTATCGATTTCCTTAGAAAAGGGATAAACCTCTCTCCGGGCTTGCCAGTGTTGCTCTTTGCCGTAGCCAAAGCTAATGTTTAGCCACATCGGTTGTTAAAGTGCTGGAAGGCCTCTTGCTTGTTTAGTAGAGACTCTCCTGAACCCCCTAATCCCTTTGTCACCATAACCCGGGCAACCCCAGTTTTTCCCCAGGAATCCCCTGGATCTCTCAATGATCCAACAGTGAAGGGGTTAGTACCTGGCAAAGCGAAGGTACCCCTGGCTCTGGTGTTCAAAAACCAGAATGAGTTGCCTGGGCTGTGAAATCTGGGGTTGTTAAATTTTAGAAATATTACCCCTCCCCGTAGGCATCCACTTGCAAATTCAGGTGTTTCATCCGCAAATTGGTTTCATTGATAATGATGGGGTTTAGGGAATGAATCAACAAAATATTGATCCCTCCCTCCTCCATCCAACAATTCATTTAATCTATGATGGAGTTTTTAGATTCTGTCTCCTTAAAAATCTCTCTGTGTGTTTCTTTACAATATTTTCACCACCTCTCACTTAGATTTGCTAAATAGTCCATCCTTTATCTACCCTCCCCAAGTTTGTTCTCAAGCTGCCTCCAGACAGTTAGCTGTAAAATTCAAATCTGATGGTGTCCCTATTCTTTTAGACACTATCAAACGCTGCCCTTTATCAATTGAAGTTTTTAACACTTTATTAACATGTAACAGTGTTTGTCAGGTGTACAGTATTATTTTTTTGGTATTACATTGTGAATTTTATTTTCCAATTTTGGTCAATAAAAAAGAAAATAATAAGCTTAACCAATCAAAAGAAGTACCAACAAAAGACATTCACATACACAAAAGGTATAAACAGTGTAGACTCATTTCCAGTTGATTGAATTCTACTTTCACATTTAAAATACAAAATACATCTTAATTTGTTAGGAAATGACCACGTTTAGCATCAGGAAAGGAGCTTTAACTTTAGCTTTTGATCATGACTTCAATACCTTGTCAAAAGAAATTTTATGGAAACTCTATGTATCACTGTCAATTAATAAAAGATTAATTTTGAAAAATAACCAGTGATTTGACACACATGTACATTGCAATATGATTACCGCAATGAGGGTTAGTTGTCACCTCCATCACCTCACCTGATTACCTCTTTGTGTGTGGGTGTGGTGATAACATCTAAGATCTGCTTCTCAGCAACTTCCATGTATCCAACACGGTACATTAACTATAGTCACCGTGCCATGTATTAGATTCCCAGAACTGATTCATCTAATAACTGAAAGTTTGTACTCTTTGACCCATTCTTCCCTAATTCTCTCATCCTCCAGCCCCTAGCAACCACCATTCTGCTCGGTTTCAGAGTTCACCGGAATCTGATACAAGACCCCCTACTCTGGTCATGCTCACTTCTGCAGCTTCATAGGTCACTGGACATAATTCTTGTGCTCACGTCACAGTGAAATACCCTGAGTTCTCCAGCTGATATACCTATAAACGTCAGCTGGCAGGTACCGCTCAATGGTTTTCAGAGCAGTAGGAATCCTGAATCTAAATTTGTATGCCAACTCCCAAACGAGAACCATGTATCTGCATACTGCAGTTGATGGCTTATTTGGAGCTGGATAATCTGCAAGAATGGAGACATCATTTTCAGGAAAGGACTAATATTGAGTGAGTTCTGGGAGGTTTCTTTTTTATGTAGAGATGGATTTTATTTATCTATTTTATTTTATATTTTTATATATTTATTTTATTTTATTTCTTAGAGAGGGTTTTAAGCATCACTTGGATATTTAAATAGTTAGAAACACATTAATGTCAGCCATTAGTTGGGAATAAGCCTGTGTTATAACTTGCCTGACTTTTTTTTTTTTTCTTGCCAGAGTCTAGTCTAGGCAAATGGAATTTGAAAAGGGGCTCCACTCACCAAGGTACTGTGAAAAGCCACACAAGTAGAGGAACAAAGAGAAAATTAATTTAAAAATAAAACCATTTTCCCATCTCTCAAATGATGTGAGGAATTCCTATTTTAGAAATCAAAAAAAGAAAAACCCCCTCAATTTATAAGTGCTTGGCTAAACATGTAAGTCTCCTAAGCATTTTATGGTTTGTTTTTGATACTCTTTAATTGCTAAGATGTAAACTGGGACATTTCAATAGTCTCTTCACTATTTACCCTAGTTTATAACCTTGAAAGAAACAGATTGTCCCAAAGCATTTTTAGTTGGGTTGATATGTGTGGAATCTTTGCCTTAATGGATTTCAGGGTTAAGGGTGATGCTCCAGATCTCTTGTAGAAGAGGCAATAAGCATTTCTAGTGTTTTATCCACAGTTCAGGGAATCAAGACGTGCTCAGTTCCATCCCTTCTACTCTTTGCACTGAAATAACCACATAGCCTCTCTTACCCTTGAAGTGCAAACAAGGAATTATATGCCAAGTGACATATAAGGCCATGTGAAGTAGTACGTATGTGCAAGAAGCGTGTACATTTAAACATACTTAGGGCGTCTGGGTGGCTCCGTCGGTTAAATGTCTACCTTCACCTCAGGTCATGATCCCAGGGTCCTGGGATGGAGCCCCACATTGGGCTCCCTGCTCAGTGGGGAGCCTGCTTCTCCCTCCACCCCTCCCCTTGCTAGTACTCTCTCCCTCTTTCTGAAAAATAAATAAATAAAAATCTTTAAAAAAATAAACACGCATAAAGTTTCACAGTTCATACAACATGGCTTTGAATGTCTAGTCAGAACAGGAATGAAGAAACACTGAATAATAAAACAACTCTCTCTCTCTCATATATATATATTTACTTTTTAAATTAAAAAGCATAACCATATTTTGTTGAAGTTCTTCACAGTTTGCTGGAGGTAGAGTTCAAAGGGAGTTTTGTTAGAAACTTGGGCAAGGTGACAGTGGCGTTTTAGTGCACGGGATTCCCATGTTGGGATAGGCCCGGGTTTCCTGTGCTAACTTGGGTATCTGCTCAACGCTGATGCACAAATCACCTTTACTTAGTAGTCTGGTTTCGGAGCTGTCCCAGGGCTTCTAAATTAAAAGAAAAATTAGGTCAAAAGATCTGACAGGTTTGTATGCACGCGTGTGTGTGTGTGTGTGTGTGTGTGTGACTTGATTTACACAGAGCATCGGTGTTAAATCACATTCATTCGTAATCTGGTGAGCAATGTCAATGAGAAGAAATAAGGTTATATGAAGTTGGGACTATTTTGAAAATTCCGGGACGTCTGCAAATTTTGTGAAATGTTATCTCAACCCTTTGACAATTCTCGTCCAGGCTTCCGATCATGTCGTTGCTGGTTCTCTTCACCTAACGGTATATGAAGATCCTTCCTTCCCTTTCTTGAAGGTCCCTTCTCTCCTTTTAGAGTTTGATAGTATCAACTGGGAACCAATATACGAACCTAGCAGGCAAAAGTGTATCCACTCCCTCTATTATTGAAACTTTATTGGAAATATTGACATCCTTTGGTATGAGAGAGAGAAATATCCCCACAGCCACAAGTTGTAATGTCTGGTTCAGTTCTAATTTAAAAATACTGGAATTGGCAAAGAAAGGACATTTCCTACTAGCAATTCTAACTCCAGCCATGCTCTACATCTCACGCTGTGTTTTCCAGAAGCACTGTAGGTTGGATATAGCACAGGTAGGAGTCCTGGTTCTGCTTCTGATGCTTGCTTGAATGCTGCTCCATCCTTGGTAACTTCTCCGAGCCTCAGTGTTCTCATTTGTCAAATAAGAGTAATAGCATGCGCCCAGCTCCCTTTCAGGTCAGTGGAGAGGTTTCCCGTGAGTGCATGGACACAACAGCACTTCCCTAGCAGAGGATATCACAGTTCCACTGAGGAACCAGCAGGGAGGCACGGTCCAGGCCTTGGCAAGAACATGGAGTCTTTGCACTCTTGCCTTGTCACACTCACAGCTTCTTTTGGAATTTGAGTCTGAACCATTTCTATCTCTTTTCACGAGAGCAGGAGCCTCGTTCCAGCCTCTGGCTTTGAGAAGTGAGAATTTCCATTGGCTTCTTGCACGAAATATTGTTGGGCCCCCTTTCTCAGCATGGCTAAACCCAGGGCTGCTGTTGCCTGTTGGCTTTGTCCCTGCTTTTTTGCTTTATGTTTCCGTCCAATAAAAATGCTTATCTTGTTTTGGACATGGGCCATGTTTTTGTTGTTGTTGTCTCTGTTACCAATATGCGTACGTGTTCGGAGTAGAGAGTGTGCATCAAGGCCTGAAATTATGCAGCCAACTTGACTGGAATGAAGCATTCCTTGGTGCCAATGTTTTATAAATTGTACATAAGGTTCGGTCAGTTATAAGACATCATATTGTTGGGTTTAAGAAAGAAAACCTAAAGTTCATCTTTTTCTGAACTCCACCTGGCATCACGGAGAATATTTGACAGTTCAATGATGAAATCACATTTAGAGTAGGAAAGGTCAGTAACACTCAAAGCGTGGTTTATGAACTCTGCTGGTCCACAAGCTGCTACTGGTCCAGGGCAAGATAAGTTCAGAAAGTGACAGTAAGCACCGGGAAAATTTTAAAGCATTTGACAAAGTAATTTTCGATTTGTTGTATCTAATAACTTAAAGAATAAGCTTAGGGGAACGTGGGTGGCTCAGTGGTTGAGCATCTGCCTTTTGCTCAGATCATGATCCTGGTGTCCTGGGGTCGAGTCCCACATCGGGCTCCCCATGGGGAGCCTGCTTCTCCCTCTACCTATGTCTCTGCCTCTCTCTCTGTGTCTCTCATGAGTAAATAAATAAAATCTTAAAAAAAAATAAAAGAATTAGTTTATATTTTTTTCTTCTTAATTTCATTTTTTTGAACTTTACAAAATACTTATAATGGCTTAGAAATTAGTAAAATTAGGCCCTTTACCACAGATAGTTTAAGAAGTACTGGTTTCTGCTGTTACTAATGCTTATCATATTTCATCAAATATGTTTTCATCAATTTAATTCATGCTATTATTTTATAGTTCACAAAAGAAGAAAACAATGCAGCCAACTAAGCTGTATGCAATCTTTCTATATCACTTAGATTTTTTTATTTTATATTTATTGGAAGATCTCTTTAAGACTTTTAACATAATTTAAAAAATCATTGATGACTCTAATTTAGGTATAAAAAGGAAAATATGAATGCAATAAATTAATGAAGATTTTTTTTTAACTTCTTCACATTCAGAGTCCAATGTTTCTGACTCACTCTTCAACTTAGAGTTACCGATGTCTGTTTTCTACACCATATTGCCCTCTGGGTTTTCAGAAATATTGAGGACATGGAATTTCTTTAAAGATTTTTAAAATATAATTTGTAGGTTTTTTTTTAAATGCCTAAACTACTGATCTTATTAGAAAGTGTCAATAGACAGTTGCATGTATTTCAGGAAGGAACCATCATAACGATTCATACTTGTGTCATCTTTTCTTAGGTTTATAAAGCATTTGATTGTTGCATTGCAAGAAATAATGGAATCATGAATATCCCTTCAAAGATGAACATCTGCCTCTTTAGTACCAAATGTTTATTCAACTGCTGTGTCTCCATGCCTTCCTGTATACAAGGTAACCTTGGGGGTTTTAATGCTGAGTTATACTGTAATCTTTTAAAAGACATTCAAAAAGACAGTTAAACTGAACATATATGGTATCAACCAGGCATGTAGGTCAACTGAAGTGATGAGAATAAGAAAGCTAAAGCTGAGCCCTAGATGCTCAGGGGAGACCTGGCTGACTTGACTGTGGTTTATGGTCATATATTGTAAAATGCATCCTAATATCATAGAAGATAAGATGTGAAAACAATGTGTCTTTAAATTGATGAAATATGGTAATTTGGAATTAATAACTGTTAAGAATGATCTGTTATTTTACCTGAATAACTTAAAGACAGATAAATTCCTAATTAATATTCCTAGGGGAAGCTCTAAGCATATTTAACTCATCTAAATTAAATTCTTTGAATTTAAAGGAGTATCTGTATGTCGACTGCAACATTCCATTGACTACTTCAACTGGCCAACTACAGAGTTTACTAGATATCTAAGTGGTTTAGTTTACTGAGTTATTTACTCCAAAGATGGAGTGTGTCTAGCACTCATAACAAACATTCAGCACTTAATTGTGTGTATGGTATTAATCATAGCAACCTTTGAAGTTAGGTAACTATTGGTTTCCCCATTCCCCAGCTACACTTTTCTGTAAGAATAGTCAACAAGGGCACAGACAGGTAAGCAGATTGTGGGGCCAGGACTCAAACAGGTAGTATATTTGGCTCAAAGGTCCAAAGCCTGAGGTTTTCTTAAATTAAACTGTACATCTCAACAAGTGAAGTTATTTTGGCTATATCTGTGGTTCTCAAAAGAGCCTGTAGTTGATTAAAACACACAAACAAACACACACACACACACACACACAACAATCCCTTAAAACTTTCCAGATCTTGAAAGCACATAATAGGGGGAAAAAACAACAACTCTGAATTTAAACAAACCAACCAGCTGGGCTCACTCGACAAGGTCTTGAATATGTGTGGAACCACTTGAAGAAAATGTAGTCCATTTAGAGCCTTTATCAAATCTTAATAAATGCCTTCAGCAAACAAACACAATCAGAACAAAAACTACTTTCCAGTACCACTGGAAGGAAAAAATGTTGGCAGAGACTATGGAAATGTGGTGACTAGTAATTATTCAGTTGAAGGGGAATATAAACTGGGACTTACATAGAATTTGGATGCCAAGCAAAACTATTACAATGAAATTATAGGAGACCCAATGTAAGCCAAAACTATTCAGGCTCTAGTGTTTCTCCACTGTTGTAAATACAAAGGTGAAACTGAATCACCAAGGAGAACAAAGCAGGTAATGATACCAGCTATTTCTCAGGATGAAATTCTAATAAAAACCAAACTGAGTTTGTTAAAACTCAGTTGTCTGAAGTAGACCCATTTCCTCTTGTTGGAGGATTTAAATAATAAACTTTTCCTTACCAAAAATACAGCATATAAAAATATCCATTGGCTAAATATGAATGAATTTTAGACTTCTCTGAAGGTCTTTATTTAAGAAATACAGTGTATAAACATAATTAAAAAACAGGGATTTTACATGTTATAAAAGGAAGCAGTTATATTTCACAGAAAATTTCGATTCTCATGAGTTAAATGGCTTTCCAGATCATTGTTTGATTAGGAGGTTGGGTTCCAAGAAACTTGAGAAGGTGTAGGCAATGGCTAAGTATAGATTAATAAAATTAGTGAATTAAAAAAATTGGAATGATGACATAAATCAATACCAAAGATTTTATTTTACCAAGTTGTTTAAACTAAGACACAAATTCACTTATGTTGGTACTACTTTTTTTTTTCAAAAAATCATGTATCATTTAGAAAACAACACGGTGGGAAATTAGAAAACTATCCACTTTGGCTAAGAGATAATATTACAACTTTTATTTGTATTTTAAAATATTCAAATTAAATTTATATTATGTATCATGTTTAAATAAAAAATTAAGACATTACCCTTTATTAATTTTTGAGAACTTTATTGGTCTGAGTCCTCACTTGGTCAAGGTATTAAGGTTGGGAGACGTTTTCTTCCCAAAGGATGAATTCCACCCTATGATGGTTAATTTTATGTGTTTTTTTGGCTAGGCTAATGTGCTAGATATTTACACATGTACACACACTGACACACACACATACACACATCTATATCCTTTTGGTTCTGTTTTTCCTGATCCTATTAGATACAACCAGCCTGTTGTAGAAGTTTGATTATCAGGAAGTCTATTTGTAAAATGAATTTACGTTAATGATGAATCTTGCCCTAAGTATATATAGGCTGGGAAATAATAATTCATGATTTTAAAAAATTACTTCTATAGTCTGTAAATAAATAGTGGGGATACATACAAAATATATTTTAATGAAATGGATGGTTATTCCAAAAAGTCTGGAGAATAATTCCAAATAACTGTCAAACGGAGTGATTATTTTTAAAAAGTTGACTGGTAAAACCAAATATGTGAAAACTAATTTTTGTTATTTGAACTTAGAATAGTGGTCACTCTTAGAGGGGGTAGGTAGTGAAAGGTGCAAGAGGGGCTTCTAGTGCTGGTGAGATTTTGTTCCTTGATCTGGGTTTGGGCACATGGGTGTGTTCAGTGCATGAGAATTCATTGAGCTGTGTGAACAGATACTTTATCTTTGCTAAATTTCATAAAAAAATTAACAAAAAATGGCCTCAAACCTGGAAAATGTATCCCTTTACAAGTTCTAAGAGCAGATTAAGGCTAACTTCGTATATACACCAATTTTGACTATAAAAGAGAACACAGAGAGCAATTACTTTTAACCATCAAGGATATATTGGCTAGGACTTCATATTGCTTGGAAATTTTGCATCGGTGTTCATGAGGGATATTAGAATGCAGTTTTCTGGAGTGTCTTTTCAGAATTTGGTTTGAGGGTTGTGCTGACATCATATAATGAATTGAGGAGTGTTTCTTTCTCTTCAACTTTCTCAGAGACTTTGGTATTGATAATATTCCTTCCTTCAATATTTGGTAGAATTCCGTTTTGTGAGAAAGTTTTTAACTATAAATTTAATCTTAAATAGATATTGGGCTAGTCTAGTGATTTACTTCTTGAGCGAGGGCTGGTAAACATTTCATGATTTTTTTCCTTTCATCTAAGGTGAATTTATTGGCATAAAGTTGTTTATAATATTCCTTTTTTATCCTTTTAGTGTCTGTAGGATGTGTAGTGATGTCTCTCTCATTTCTGATGTCTTCACTTTGCTTCTCTTGATCAGTTAGTCTGGCTACAAATTTTTCAGTTTTGTTGATCTTCTTAAAGAATTAGTTTTTTTAGATTTCATTGATTTTTCCTACTGTTTTTCTGTTGTTTGCTTTATCGAAGTTTGCTTTGATCATTTCCTTTATTTTGCTTAAGTTGAGTTACTTTGCTTTTTTCTAGTTTTTTTGTTTGCTTGTTTCTTAATGTATAAATTGAAATTATTAGTTTGAGGCCTTTTTTCTTTTCAAATATAGTCATTGCTGCTATATTTTTTCCCTAAGTACTATATCCCATATTTTCATTCAGTTCAAAATATTTTCTGATTTCAAAATTTCTTCTTTGACTCTTGGGTTATCCAGAGTATATTATTTATTTTCCAAATATTTGGGATTTTTCATATATCTTTCTAATTCTACTACTGCTACTACTACTACTACTAACACTAATACTAACACTAATCTAATTTAATCCCATCAAGGTTATACAACATTTTTTTTTTGTATAACATGAATCTCTTCAGGATAAATAAAGCTGTTTTATGGCTTTGACTAAAGTTTATTTTAGCAAATGTTTAATTTGCACTTGAAAAATGTGCATTTTGTTGTTTATAGGTGGAATGTGCTATAATTTCCAATTAGATCAAATTGGTTGATAGTGTTATTCATCTCCTGCATCCTTATTGGTTTTATGTCTTCTCATTATATCACCTATTATGGTTGATGATGTTGAGATCTCCAACCATAAATGTGGATTTGTTTATTTTTCTTTGCATATTTATCAGTCTTGTTTCATGTAACTTAAAGCTTTTATGAGATGCAAAAAATTTAGAATTCAAGGTCCTTTGAATGAATTGAGTACCTTATCATTTATTAAATAACACTTCTTATCCCTGGTAACATTCTTTGCTCTAAAACCTATATTAGCTGATATTATTTAATTTTAGTGATCAGTGCTAAGCTGGTATATATTTTTTCCCATCTTTTAACTTTTGGTCTAGTTCTGTTTTTATATTTAAAGTGGTTGTCTTATAAGAAGCGTATATTTGTGTCTAGATTTTTCTTAAATCCAATTTCTACTCTTTAATTAGATATCTAATCATTAACTATTAGATATTAGATAGATATAGATATTAGATATCAGATAACTAATAATTAATGTGATTATTGATATTGTTGAGTGTAACTCTACCATCTTGTCATTTGTTTTCTATATTCCCATATGTTCTTTGTTCTTCTTTATTGCCTTTTCTGACTTCTTTCAGATTAGTATTTTTTATTATTTCATTTTACCTTTTTTATTGGTTTGCTAGTTAGAACTATGGTGTGTATGCATGTGTGTATGTGTACATATTTAGGGTTGTTTAAGGTTCAAAGTATACATATTTAACTTACCACAGTTTGCCCTAAGTTGTATACTACTTCATATATAGTATAAGAGCCTCACAACAGTATATTTCCATATCTCTCCTCCTGGCCTTTGTGATATTGTTGTCATACAGTTTATTTCTACATATGTTATAGACCCCACACAATATTATTTTTTCTTAAGCTTTCTTTAAGCAGTCCCAAGTTATTGGGATACTTACACTCATCCGGGTAAGCATCTGCCTTCAGCTCAGATCATGATCCCAGGGTCCTGGGATGGAGCCCTGCATTGGGCTCTCTGCTCAGGGGGGAACCTGCTTCTTCTTCTCGCTCTGCTCCTCCCCACGTACTCATACACTCCCTCAAATGATTAAAATCTTAAAAAGAATAGTTTGTTATCTTTTAAAGACATTTAAATAATAAGATAGAAAGTCTTTCCAATTACTTTTTCTGTTTTTACTCTTTCTAGTGTTTTTCATTTCTTTGCATGGACTCATATTTTCATCTGGTGTCATTTTCTTTCTACTTAAAAGACTACTTTTAATATAGTCTTAGAGTAGAAAGTCTATTAGCAATAAATTCTTTCATCTTTTTTAAATCTGAAAAAGTCTTTATTTTACTTTTGTTTTGAAAGATATTTTTCTTGGGTAAAAAATTTTAAATTGGCAGATTTTTAAAAAGTTCACTCTCTATAGTCTATAGTGTCTTCTTAATTCCTACCACACCAATTCAAATTTTCTTTTTTCTTTTTCAATTCAAATTTCCATGCTTAAATTTTAAGGCTCATCTTATGAACTTAATTGATTGTCCCACTATTGCTTAAAAATAATCTTCAAATCCAGGCATGCTATTCTCCTTCTTTGTTCAATGTTTATTCTTCTCCTCTTTTCTGTCATATTACCCCCATTTTAAGTTCCTGTCTTTATCATTCTTCAAGTTCTATTAAAAGCTTAAAGTTGGGGTGCTTGGGTGGCTCAGTTGGTTAAGTGTTTAACTCTTGATTTCAGCTCAGGTCATGATCTCAGGGTCATGAGATCAAGCCTTGCATTGTGCTCCATATTGGGCATGGGGTCTGCTTAAGATTCTCTCCCTCTTGGGGGCACCTGGGTGGCTCAGTGATGAGTGTCTGCCTTTGGCTCAGGTCATGATCCCAGGATGTTGGGATCAAGTCCTGCATAAGACTTCATGTGGAGAGCCTACTTCTCCTCCTGTCTATGTCTCTGCCTCTTCGTGTGTCTCTCATGAATAAATAAATTATATAAACATATTTTAAAGTCTCTTCCTTAAAAAAAAAGAATCCCTCTTCCTTTGCCCCTCCCCCTTGCTCACATGCACGTGTATGTTTGCATGCACATACACACATACTCTCTCTTAAAAAAACTTAAAGTTTATCTTAGGCTTACCTTCCCCAAGAAGCCTTTTTTTGCTAGTTATTTTGATTTATTTTTTTATCACAACATATTTTTTAAAGATTTTATTTATTTATTTGAGAGAGAAAAAGTGTGCACAAATGAAGGGGTAGGGACAGAAGGAAAGAGAGAGAGAGAATCTCAAGGAGACTCCTCAGTGAGCATGAAGACCGATGCAGGGCTCAATTTCAAGACCTTGAGATCATGATCTGAGCCGAAATCAGGCGTTGGATGCTTAACCAACCAAGCCACCCAGGTGCCCTATACAATCTTTTTTTTACAGCTCTTGGACTATCAAAAACTTTTGTTCTTAATTATATAGTACAGCTTTTTATTGTTTGTGGTCTTATCTTGCCTATTTGATGAATGCTATTTGAGAAAAATGAGTAATTTATACTGTTTATACCCTCTGCACCAATCCTCTCCTATGCTTCCTGCCCCTCTCAGTTTTGTAGGTGTTTTTAAAAGACTTGATTAACAAGGCACTAAATAATACACTGAACTGCACATATATTAACTTTGGGAAAGTGAGAGTAATTTATTAACAGGGTCAGGAGTTGTACCAGAAAGTCCAATTTCCTAAACTCTAACCCCAGCAAAAGATACACATTCCAAATAGGAGCATTGAGCTTTGGAGGGAAAAAATTGCAATTTCAAAAATTGTGGTCTAGTTTTTGTTTTTCATGATTCTTATAATCATTCAAAAGCAATGAGACTAACTTTCCAGCAGGGATTGTGACACTCATTTGGCCGAAACATTCTTCACATGCAGATGAAGATGTGTTATTAGTAACAATATGGGCTATATTAGACCCCCTTGGGTCTCCTACCAAATTAATTTCATGAGAGGAAGACAGAAGTCTGAAATATTGACACTTGTATTATGTTCTCAATTTCCAGTTTTAGAAATAGTATTCCTTTCTATCTCTAGGTGTTCCAAATTAATGTTATGTGCATTTATACCAAGGCTTGCACACATATATACAAATTGAATAGATAAGAATTATAATAAAGTGACCATTTTGGATTTTCTAGGCATCATCTTAGTTTTCTAGCTATAACCTCCAGCCCATGAACAAAGACCTCCTAGTAACAACCAAAATATTTATGAATACATTAAAATTTATCATCAACATCAGTTGACACATTTAGACATTTTTGCTCTCAATTTAGCATTAACAATCAGTTCTTCTGCATTTATATGAATAGTTTTCTGATTCAACTCATGTACCTATCAAACTACTACATTAAAAATCCCAACATAATGATTCATGCTAAAAAAGAAACTGGGTTTACACGAATTTATTTGAGCTATCTTTTAGTATATAGACACTGCACTGTAATATATGAGACATGCATTTCCCCCTCTGCATGAGGCCAGTGGTGTTAAAAATAGAAAAAGGGAAGGACCCAAACCATTTATGTAAAAAAAAAGAAAACAAAACAGGATTTTATTCACGATTGTCCAGAGGTTTATACAATTATGTTCATATTTTATGTGGAAGATTCCTCTGCAGATAGCATGTAGTTAGTGCTCATATAGCCTGAGTTGCTCCACTGAAAAATGGTTAAATATATTTGGGAAATCTTTCATACTAAGTATCTTTCTTGGAGATTCTTAGTGAATATTTATACATTAAGAATTTTAGATGTCTGCATAAAAGGAAGCTTGTTTTAAAAAGCATGTATTTAACTTGGCATTTTTGAAATATCTCAGTGAGTATAGGCTACAACTCTACATGCCCTAAGTTCAGTGTTTTATAGGGCTAGCTGTGGGAAACCCTGAGCTAGCATATTTATTGGATTATTTATTTCTTATCAAATAAATACTAGGAATTAACTCCCTTTTATCCTAACCTGAACACGTGGGAAATATGTGGATAAGTTAGTGCAGGGCTTTCCAGTGTATGGCATGTGCTTCACCTGTGTTCTGTCTGTTGGAATAATTAGTCATCTCCTTCAATATGTCAGATTACTCACTCTACCACACATCTCTTGAAATTTCTGCCTAATGCCTTTTTTTCCTAGAACTCATGCTCACAGCAGCAGCAGGTGCCTACTAGTTTCATTTGTCCTACATGATGGTAATTTCTAGCAGAGTTGATTAGATCAGAAGGGAGCATCTGACCCAACCTGGACTTGTCCATTTCGTTCTTTCTTTCTTTCTTTCTTTCTTTCTTTCTTTCTTTCTTTTCTTTCTTTCTTTCTTTCTTTCTTTCTTTCTTTCTTCTTTCTTCTTCTTCTTCTTTTTTTTTTAGGTTTTATTTATTCATGAGAGACACACACACAGAGAGAGAGAGAGAGAGAGAGAGAGAGGCAGAGACACAGGCAGAGGGAGAAGCAGGCCCCCCACAGGGAGTCCGATGGGGACTCGATCCCAGGACCCCAGGGTCACAAGCTGAGCCAAAGGCAGTCGCTCAACCGCTGAGCCACCCAGGCGTCCCTGGACTTGTCCATTTCTTATGAAAGTTAGGAATTAGGTTCTAGGAGGGGCAGTTAGTCTCTGTGTGAGGCTGGAACTGTATCATGGTCACAGTATGTTATGTGAATGGAGTAGAGAAAGCCAGTTTTGAGAAGGGTGGAGAAAAAGACTCTTCACATTGCTGCCCTTCGGTTTTAAAATACAGTATCTATGTAACCGTGTATCTATCTATGCATCTAAATATCTATTATCTCTCAAACCTCTCTCTCCCTATCTATCTGAAATGCCTACATATAAATCAATGCTTCATTCATTCATACATTTTTAAATTTTTTATGGTAAAGTTAACTCAAGTTGTTTAATATTTCTTACTTCTCCCAAACCACGACATCACATAACTTATACCCTGTTCCTTTTAATCTCAGTTTAGAAATTCAAATTAATCCAACATTTCCAATCATGTTCACATTTACTCAATTCTCACTAAATTTTTGAAGTGTTTTCTGTATCACTCTTTAGGAAAGATCTTTAACTACTTTTAGCTTCCTGAAATGTGACCAGTTAATACACCTGAGAACATATTCATATTTATTCTTGAGGTGAGCATAAGGCTGGAGTAGCTGTAATGCTTTGCCAGAAATCTTTTTGTTAAGGCAGATACAAGAAGACTAAGGTGTCAAAAACAATGAAGGGTCAAAGATTTTATCACCTGCAAAGTAAAAAATTAGTCTTCACAGTTTCATAAATGCTAGTAGAAGACACAAGACTCCTAAGTCTGAGACAAAAGATTTTATTACAGTAGTATCAGAAGCCAGAGTATCAAAATTATTTTGTGCCAGTCCTCTGAGCCCCGATTCCCACAGGATAACTTGAAGAAGGTCAAGTGATACTGCACACATAGTGGATTGCATTGTCCGAGAAAAATCTTGAGCTTAGAGAAACCGTATGTAATGGGCAATAAGCATGCTTGTTTTTAACTTTACAGGGAAACTCTATCCCTATCTTCCAAGGCTATTTGCTCTGCAAATATCCACGATAGGGCACCTGGGTGGCTCAGTCGGTTAAGTGTCTGCCTTCGGCTCAGGTCATGATCTCAGAGTCCTGGGATCCAGCCCTGTGTCAGGTTCCCTGCTCAGTGGGGAGCCTGCTTCTCATTCCCTCTCCATCTGGAACCCTGTCCCCAACTCCTTCTCTCTCCCTCAAGCACTCTGTCTCTCTTAAATAAATGACTAAAATATTAAAAAAATATATTCATGATAGTCCAGAACCAAGGAAATCTTTGCTTACAGGAGTGTAGAATCATGAGAGACCGTGAATTGTCTTCAACAGGGAGAATATTGATTTGAAATTTCTTCTTTGAAATCAAGTCTTACAGAATAAACAGACAGATCAATGGGACAAAAATAGATTCTTCCCTATGGAAGGATCGAGTTGGTTTTTACTGCCTGAATGAAAATGTTATTTGCTGTTATTTTTGCAATGCAATTCTGACACTGACTACCCAGAGTTAGCATGGAATTCCCAGGTTAAGGACAGAGTTCTCCATGGGTCTCTCCTCATTTACATACCAGGCACAGGCTCCAGTGTCCTTAGGTTACCTGCACTTCTGACCTACTACAAATTCCTGGGTTCCCACAGTCCCCTCAAGTTCAATAATTCAATAGAATGACTCACAGAACACAGTCAAGCACTATACTTATGATTACAGCTTTATTAAAAAGTATATAAATGAGTACCAGCCAAAGGGAGCAGTGCATAGGGCAAAGTCTGGCAGGTTCCTAAATGTGAAGCTTCCATGTCTTTAGAACACATCACTCTTTTGACACATCAGTGTACAATAACCAACCAGGGATGTTTACCCAAGCTTCAGGTGACCAGAGTTGTTTTTTACTGGGTTTTCATTAGACAGGAATGGTTGATTGAATCACCGATCACTCCTCCTTTCTCAGAGGTTGGCAGATTGTGTTGGTATCATGTGGCTCAGAGCCCCAACCCTCTAATTACATGGTTGGTCTTTCTGGCATGACCAGCTCCCATCCTGAAGCTAACTAGGGCTCCTCCTTGAGTCACTTGTTTTGCATAACTCAAGTGTCATCAGGGGTCCACCATGAATAACAAAGACATTTTTATCACTCAGGAAACTCCAAGGGATTTACAGCTCTCTCCTAGGAATCAAAGATCAGATAAATTCTTCATTATATAACAGTTTCTTACTTATTTTTCCAGATACGTATTGCAATAATTTTGTAAGGCAGAAGAAGAGAAAGAAGAAGAAGGAGGAGGAGAAGGAGAAGAAGAAGAAGAAGAGGAAGGAGGTGGAGGAGGAGGAGAAAATAATATAGAAAAGAAGGGAAGAAGGAAGAAAAGACTATAGATTGGCATTGTAATAAACCAATAAATAACTTGATAAAGAATACGTGACTTTCCAATTATTTATTTTTCCAACCGGAACAATGATGTCTCTATGCCACGCTCTCTGATAGTTTTTCTCTCCAACAGTTTCCTCAAATAGATCTGACTTTTCTAATCAAGGCTATAGGTAGGCATTTTGTATTTTTATTATTATTGTAAATTATATTGTTATTTGATTTTCCTATTATTAGCGTATGGGGTTATTATTAGCTGAGTATATATCTGTATCTAGGCATTTGAATTGCTTAGTTATTTATTTATAATAATTTTTAATGAATTCTTTTTTTCTGTTTCCTATCCTTGTGCACAGTAAGAATTTCAGGAACAACACTGAGTAAAAACAGGTGATAGCGAACCTCCCATTTTCTTTGTGGTTTTTACGGGCATTCTGCCAAAATTTTGTCATTTATCCGTCATGTGATTTTGCTTTCATCCATTTTACATTTTGATCCTCTGCGTGACATTTCAGTTAATGACTTCTGCTCCATGGACTGGTCTCAATAGAAGCACTTACCTTAACAGTATTTTAGGTAGATTATTTTTTATTATGATGGACCGCTCTACACATTTAGCATACAAAATAACAATGGTGCCCCTCTGATAACCTGTGACAACCTCCAAAGTTTCCACACATCCTCACTGGTCCCCAAGGAAGCAGTACTACCGCTTTTTGAAAATACCTGCTTTAGAAAATGTAAAAAGGCCAAGGCCAACCCATGTTCTAGGCCCATGAGAAAATTCTCCTACACTGGCATCACCACATGCTGTAAAGGGCAAATGGAACTTGAATAAGAAATGTTCTAAGGTTTGCTATATCATTAGGAAGATATTGAAAGTTCTGGCATCCAGATTTCAGAATTTTTGAGTTGGAAAGACTGTGACCCTTTAGGGAATTACCTCTGTTCAGATGCATCGTCTGTCCACCACTGGGAGCATCCAGAGCACACTCTTTCCTCCTGCTTCTACCCTCTGCCTGGCTTCACTCTCCACTTTGGGAGGAAGCTCCATGGCCCCAGACCATGGAAGGTACAATTCGGATGCCTCATGGTTTCAGAGGCAAAAAGACATTTGAGGAATGAAGGTTTCAACAGTTCCAATTTATTTCCTTCCTCCAAATCAACGTGTTTCTGTTTTCCCTGAGTTGAGGACAACTGGAGGGGTCTCAGCCTGGTTCAAGGGGTTGAATGTGCCAGCAGTAGAATGCATCATGTGTTTTTATCAGCTCAATTCCTCAGCTGAGTAAGAAACACCGGTTTCTTGCAAATGATTGGCCTTTTAAATTAAATTTTATTTTATTTTCCTTTTATTTTCTGGTCTGAATGTGATCTCTGCCCTGTATTATTTTTACATTTCACTTTAATAGCATGGGGAAGAAACCTTTCTTCCCCTTGACCCATCTTAGATTCATTGACCAAGGCCTAGCAAATAAGACTGATAAAAGACAGATAAACAAGAGAAAAACAGAGGCTGATGAACACGTACATTGCACATACACATGGGAATACTCAGGGGTGAGTGAGTGACTTAAAGGGGTGCTTAGAATTTGAGCTCATATACCCTCTTAGCAAAAGAAAAATAAATTTTTAGAGAAATGACAAGACAAAGGAAAAGGACTGTATTTTCACAATGGCACATGTGGGAAGGTAAACGTGTAGGGAACTAATGGAAAATAGGGCTAGTTAGTAGGATTCCTTATATAGGCTCCTCTGGTGCCCTCTCTGGGCTGATAAGCATCTAGAGCTATCTTTGGGGATAACTTTCCGTCCTCTGGCAGACAGGAGAGGGACATCTTTGGAAATTTATGTTCTGCTTTTAGGCAAATGGAAGAGGACAGAGAGCTTTTCTTCTATCTGCTTCTTTTCAATTGCCTTCAGCTCACAATAATCTGTATGCCAGAGTGGCGTATTTTGGGTGGCATAATGTTTTATCCTTAATAGGAAATTGAAAGAGAAATTCAAGTTTTTATGTTATCGTATTCAAAGAAACACACTCTGCTTTTTTGCTTATATGGCAAGATGTATTTATTTATTCATTCATGTAAGAAATATTGGTCAAATACCTACTGTGTGTATCAATCATTTTCAGGGGAGCTGGATTCCCGACTCTGAAGCTACTCCCTTGGGGATTGATTACCTGAGAGCGAATCTGCTAAGATAGAGTGAGATGGGCTTCATGTGTTGATTTTTAAAAATACATTTGTTCAACATTTTGACTAAGGCCGTGTTTAGTAGAATACCTCATGCTGCATGAATAAAAGCAAGTTATTATGACAAACTTTGCAGTTGGAACTGACAGCATTGGACTTAGGGATACACTGAGTAAACATAAGAATTATTATGCTGGTATCATTGCTAACCTGACATATTTTAAAGCATATTATTGTTAAGGTATATCTTATGTGCCAGAAAATTATGTTTTTGCTAGGACAGACATATCTCTAATGACTGAAGGATATTGAGTCTGTGTGCTGAAGGCCTAAGTCAAATATTTAAAATTTATCTTTAAACAAAGCCCATCAGTTGGCACCTTTAGTAAATTTATTTTTTAAATGTGGGATAAGGACTCTGGCTTCCCAGGCCTTCATCAGAAAGCTAAAACCAAAAAAAAAAAAAAAAAAAAAAAAAAAAAAAAAAAGAGCTAAAACCATTTTTTTTTTCTCCAGTGATATTTGTCCCCTAAGAATTACATTCTAATATTTTGTTGGATATTTTTTTTCCTGGCTCTGTTTAAATGTTTAGTTCCCAATGAAACTTTTAAAAATTATATTTTATATTTTGATTTTAATTGTCATCTTTTTATTTTAATAGGATGTCATTGTCTTTTGATTTTTTTTCCCCACCCCAACACTGCTTATTAATTCTACTTGTTCGCTTTGGTACATCCAGTGAATCAGTATCGATACAAGAAATGTCTTGTTTTAGCTCCACTCGGAGATCTCAGCCCTGAATCTTGTGCTCTTGAACATGGAAACACAGCAAAGATAATTAAGAGACACTGTATCTTAGTGCTTGTGAGTCTAGCTCCAGAGTCGGACTCCCTTGGGTTGAAATGACTGTTCTCTCCAACTGTAAGCTCGTTTCCACATTTGGGTTTCCACATCTGAGAAATGGGATTTATAGTAAAACTCAGCTCACAGTCTTCTTGGGAAGATTAAACGTGTTAAAATATATGAAGTGTTGAAAGCAGTAGCTGACTCACAGTAAATGCTATGTAAATGTTTACTATTACATAGCTTTGAATTCAGTTTTATCTTTTCCCTTGATATACTTTGAATTATTTCCTTGTATCTTGACTTGCATTTTGCGCAGTCATTCCGTGTGCTAGGACAGTTAGTTAAAAAAAAAATCACAGTTTTGTTAAGTAAGACCAGCGTCTATGGAACTACCATAATACATTTTAAAATTCTGCAATGTCAGGAGATACTAGAGAGCCTCTCTTTAAACATCACATTTTTTTTTCTCATACAAGTTTGAGAATGAAACCTCCAGTCAGAGAAATCTAAGTTCCTTAGGAAGAGGTGGTGCTTTCTCCTCAGACTGTTGCCTATGAATGATTGTTATGGAATTCTACTTTCCAAATCGGGTAGGTGCCTAGTTTCTGGCTAGATGTCCAACACATCCTGTGGGTGAACTGGCTGTAAATCTCTCCAATATTGTGTATTCCAGTGATTTCTACAGGGTCATCCTCCGAGGGCACAGTAGCTGATGAGGGTTTCTCTGTGAGACCCTTAACTGTTTCTCCCACACCAATGATCACCTTTAAATACATTTGCACTAAGAAAACATTTTCTGTGTATCTGTGATGGAATATAGGCAAGATTGGGTTTTTGAACTAAGGAAGAAAAAAATTTAAGGAAGAAGGTCTTCAGTACAAAAATAGGTTCTTGACGGATACTTGGGGAGAGTTGAATTCCATTACTTTATTATGTTTTTTTCAAGGGCATTACCACGGCCAAGATATGAAATAACCAGGAGGAATATTACTGAGGTGATGACAAACTTTTCCAGTAATAGCTACAAATGATATCATTTTCTTCCAAACCAAACTATTGCAATATTTTTAAAGGGAGGCCTAGTAACATCGCAATATCTAAAGGAAAATAAAAAGGTAGAGAAGCACCCTCCCTAGTAACTGATTGCACCCTAGAGACCATAGGAGATTGAAAGCTTTCTAGATAAGTGGTTTAAGGTGAGATATTTCAGATGCAGAAAGAATGTTGAGGTGTCTGGTAACGAAAACACATTGAAATAGTGATACGTAATTAGAGTTTTGAAATTTCAAGTATCCCCTAACGTTCATTCAGTTAAAAGTAAGAAACATTTACAATTATAAAAGAATAAAAAGACATTAAGTCAAAACAATAATTTGTTTTGGATTAGAGTTATAACATGATGAGACATTTTCAGGCTGAAGAATATGAAAACACAATTGATTTCATAATTAAACTACAAATACTTGCAATATACTATTGTGCATTAGAACTGTTTTTAGTCAGTGATAACATTGATATTTTTATGGGAATTGAGGAGCTATTGGATGCTAATTCTGACTTCCAAAGTAGAGTTAAAAGAACCGTGTCTAACACAGCTTTGACCACCTTAACTCTTATCATCAATAATTGATAGGTAAACATTTTCCAAAGGCTTTGCAACCACATGATTTGGGGAAAAATACGGCTTTGACTATGATTAGACAGAAAAGGTTTGTCCAAATCAGGTGTAATAGAGTCTGTATAATGAATTTCTTTATCAATGTGATGACTGGCTTCTGCTGCCAATAGGATGTAAAATCAGTTATGCCACATACTATGCTTGTCCCTGCTGGACGGGGCTAATGCAATGGATCTTTTCTTTTCTGGGTCTTTATTTAAATTCCAGTCAGTTAACACACAGTGTAATATTAATTTCGGGTTTACAGTACAGTGATTCAGCACTTGCATACAACACACCATGCTCATCCCAAGTGCCCTCCTAATCCCATCCCCTCCTTCACCCATCCCCCCACCCCTCCTCTCTGGTGACCATCAGTTTGTTCTCTAGAGTTAAGGGTCTGTTTCTTGGTTTAACTGTCTTTTTTTTTTTAAATCCCTATTATATTCATTTGTTTTTGTTCTTAAATTCCACATATGAGTGAAATGATATGGTATTTATCTTTCACTGACTGATTTAACTTAGCATAGGACTCTCTCACGCCATCCACATGGATTCCAAGCAGTGGAATTCTTGGCTCCATATCCATTGAGGAGTATGTTTTCCCCTGACAAAGGTGTCTCCTGGCCTGGACAGCAGTGATAGGCGACAGTTAATGGAAGCACAGAGGAGCAGCCTGGGTGTCCTCTGGCAGCCCCTCAGCTCTTGGGCCATGGGACCTATAAGCCATAGGACCCATGAAGCAACCCCATGCACAGAGCGGTAGAAAAGAGAACGAATGCTGAGCCTCATGGCTTTTTCACTTCGAGAACTGCAAATGGCTTCATGTAACTACAATAAGCATTTGAATATTTATCAATTTAATGTTGCAAACATAAAACACACACACACACACATACACACACACACACACACACACACACTCCCCTATTGGGTTTATAGTCTCCTCATACCCTACTCTATTAAATTACTGATTATATCTTAATAGTATTATTGATTTGTTTAAATCTTTTAGCCTCCAGTTTAATCATGCAAAATCTACTCTATCTTTTCTTATTAACATATACAATTGTTTTAATCTAAGAATTGTTTTAATCTAATTTTCTCTTCACTTATTCACTTCATTTCATTTTCTTTCATAATTTTTGTTTTCACTCCAATGTGTTTTATTCTGGTTTCTTATTTTGTCTTTTATCTGGTAGTATCTTCTTTCAGCTTACTTAATTTGAAAAATGCTAGCTAATGTATTACATCTCGTCCTTTAAATATCTTTTATTATTCTCCCAGTTTATTAAATTATAGATAGGAAACATGGCCCATGCTATAAAGTTAATTTGTGCCTCAAGAAGGGAAGCTGATGGCTTTTGTCTATGTCTCCTTGGCTTTTTTAACATAGCTTATCAAAGTGACCCCCCAAAAAAACTGGTAAATGAATTCAATAGTGAAACTGAATTTCACTTATAGTAAGTATTCAGTTCAACTTTAGGCTTCAAATTTGGGGATAAATATGAAATTTTTTGTAGTGAAATTTTTCTATAAATTCTGCCCAGTGACTTCAAGCCTTTATATATTCCATACTGAGGGCTTGTTGGAGCATGTTTTATATATTTGAATTTTGCTTTCATGTGTTAATTTATTTTTAAAATTTAGATATAGTTGACTTGCAACATGTATTAGTTTCAGGTGCACAACACAATAATTTGATATTTGTATATATTGCAAAATGATCACAGTGAGTGTAGTTAACATCCATCACCATACATAGTTAGGCAATTTTTTCTTGTGATGAGAATCATGTGTTTATTCTGGAACTGAGGGAACAATGTACAGGAATGTACAGGGTATCTTTTGCAGCTTTCAAAAATCAACTAATCGCAAACAATAGTCATACAATAGCTTTTTCTAATTGAGGCCCTATTTGTCCTTTCAAAATCGACTTTTTATTCTCAATGTACAACATGAACAAGTTTGTTCATGAGGCTGTAGGGAACTCACCAATGTCAACAGAAGAACTGAATGAAACCCAAAGCAAAAGTGCAAAATAAATGTAAAAAACTACACATTAAGAACTAGAATTTGGTTGGGACCCAATGAGAACTGACACAAAATTTTCATCCATTCATATATAATGATTTTTGCAGATGCTAGTTAATGATTTTCACTTCTGCATTTTTCACAAGCCCTGGAATTCATCAGATCTGGAAGCAAATGTTTCAACAGTTCCCAGAGAATTTCTGGCCTACCCATATCCAGGAAGTTATGGGAGTCTCATGAGGAATCCTGTTCTTGTAATAGTTATGGTCCATTTTGCAAGCTCTAAAGAGTTGAATTGGGGTCAGCAGCAGCCACTATTTATTTGTTACTCACCAAGTACTCACTGTGCTAAGCACTTTTTATGTATCATGCCATTTATGTCTTACAACAGCCCTATTAAATAGGTATTATTTCTCCATTTTCTAAGGAGAACTCTGAAACTCAGTTAACTTACCTCAAGGTCACATAGCCAGTAAGTGGCAGAAATGGGACTGGAATTCAGGTCCTAAAGGCTATATTCCTTTTTCTTTCTTTCTTTCTTTCTTTCTTTCTTTCTTTCTTTCTTTCTTTCTAAGATTTGTCTGTTTGAGAGAGAGAGAGAGACAGACAGACAGAGTGCTTGAGCATGGGGGGTAGGTCGAGGGAGAGAGAGAGAGAGAATCTCAAGCAGACTCCCCACCTAGCAAAAAGCCTGACTCAGGGGCTTAATCTAATGACTCTGAGATCCTGACCTGAGCTGAAATAAAAAGTTGGCCACTCACCAGATTGAGCCACTCAGGTGCCCCAAGGCTACATTAACTACCAGTTAACACTGCCCCCAATAAGTACAGCAAAATTCTGAATACTTAAACTCTAAGAAGAATCTTTAATGGGGAAAAACTAAGAGTTTTCCTCTAAGGCCAGGAATAAGACAGGAATGTCCAGTCTCACCACTTCTATTCAACATAATACTGGAAGTCCTAGCCACAGCAATCAGACAATAAAAAGTAAAATAAAATAAAGCAAAATAAAGTAAAATAAAATAAAAGGCATCCAAATTGGTAAGGAAGATGTAAAACTTTCACTATTTGCAGATCACATGATACTTATGTAGAAAACCCAAAAGACTCCACCAAAAACGACTAGAGCTGATAAATGAATGAATAAATAAATCATGTGAAGTCACAGGATACAAAGTCAATCTACAGAAATCTGTTACATTTCAATGTGTCAATAATGAAGTAACAGAATTTATAATTGCACCAAAAATAATGAGATACCTGCAAATAAACTTAACTAACCAAAAAAGTGAAAGATCTACACTTGGAAAACTATAAAACACTGATGAAAGAAATTGAAGATAAGACAAAGAAATGGAAAGACGTTGCATGTTCATAGATTAGAAGAACACATTGTCAAAATGTCTATACTACCTAGAGAATTCTGCACATTTAATGTAATCTCTTCACACATACAACAGCATCTTTCACAGAACTAAAACAAACAATCTTAACGTTTGTATGGAACCACAAAAGACCCTAAACAGCCAAAATAATCTTGAAAAAGAAAAGAAAAGCTAGAGGCATCATCACAATTCTGGACTTCAAGCTTCATTACAAAGCTGTGATCATCAAGACAGTATGGTACTGGCACAAAAACAGACACAAAGATTGATGGAACAGAAGAGAAAACCCAGAAATAAACCCACAGCTATATGGTCAATTAATCGTCAACAAAGCAGGAAAGAATAACCAGTAGGAAAAAGATAGTCTCTTTAACGAATGCTGCTGGGAAAACTGGACAGCAACATGCAAAAGAAAGAAACTGGACCACTTTCTTATACCATCCATAAAAATAAATTCAAAATGGATGAAAAACTTTTATTTATTTTTTATTTTATTTTATTTTTAAATTTGTTTTTATTGAAGTTCAATTTGCCAACATATTAAATATGAACCTGAAACCATAAAAATCCTAAGACACAGGCAGTAACTTCTTTGACATTGGCCATAATAACTTTTTTTCTAGACACGTCTCCTCAGGCAAGGGAAATAAAAGCAAAAATAAACTATTGGGATGACATCAAAATAAAAAGCTTCTGCACAGCAAAGGAATCAACAAAACTAAGAGACAACCTACTGATTGGAAGAAGATATTTGCAAATGATGTATCCAATAAAGGGTCAGTATCCAAAATAGATAAAGAATTTACAAAACTCAACACTCCAAACCCAAATCATCCAATTAAAAAGTGGGCAGAAGACATGAACAGACATTCCTCCAAAGAAGACATACAGATGGCCATTAGACACATGAAAAGATGCCCAACATCACTTATCATCAGGGAAAGCAAATCAAAACTACAATGAGATATGACTTTGCACCTATCAGAATGATTAAAATCAACAACACAAGAAACAACAGGTGTTGGCGAGGATGTGGAGAAAAAGAAACACTAGTGCACTGTTGGTAGAAATGCAAACTGTTGGTAGGTGCAGCCACTGTGGAAAACAGTATGGAGGTTCCTCAAAAAGTTAAAAGTAGAAGTATCCTATGATCCAGCAACTGCACTAATGGCTATTTATCCGAAGAATACAAAAACACTAATTCAAAGGAGTACACGCACCCCTACGTTTACAACAGCATTATTTGCAATAGCCAAGATATGGAAGCGGCTTAAGAGTCCATCGATTAGTGAATATACACAATGATACTGTGCATATACACAATGGACTATTACTCAGCCATAAAAAAGAATGAAATCTTGCCATTTGCAATTACACGGATGGGGCTAGAGAGTATAATGCTAAGTGAAATAGGTCATTTTAATGTTTTTATTTAAGAAAAATTTGAAGAAAATATAAGATTTCAGTCATATGTGGAATTTAAGAAACAAAACAAATGAGCAAAGGGGAAAAAAAGAGAGAGAGACAAACCAAGAAACACACTTTTGACTATAGAGAACAAATTGATGATTACCGGAGGGGTGGGGGGAGATGGATGGAATAGGTGAAGGGGATTAAGGAGTGCTTTTTTTATATAACATTTTTAAAAAATTTTAAGTAAACTCCACATCATGTCGTCATGATGAACATAGGGTGATGTATCAAGTTGTTGAATCACTATATTGTACACCTGAAATTGATATAACACTGTATGTTAACTAACTGGAATTAAAATAAAAACTTAAGCCAAAAGAAAAAAAAACACAAAAAACCACCAACAGCCTTGAGAAGAGCAGGCATATAAAATTGTTGCATGTTTTCAGGTTAACTTTGAATTAACTGGGAGATAAGCAGATGGATATGGAAACAGTTCTCCATTATCATTACTGTGATCCTATCAGCATCACTGAAAATGTAGTGACATATGGTACCATATTAAGATTTATGGGCCAAACCAGCCTAGAAGCCATAGTTACCAACGGCAAATGACATAACATATCAGGTGATAAAGCCAAAAATTTCAGTCTGTAAAAATTAGATAGGTGTAATTTCTTAAAACTCCATAAATCATAAGAAGTTAATCACATGCATAACTTTCCTTTTAGAACTCCAGGCTTGCCCTGGCTTAAGCATCCTCAGGGGTTTAGCTCCTCTACCTTGACCTTTCCCTTCCTCCTTTGTTGTCAGTCCCTTCCCTTCTCTTTTAATGACAATTTGCACAAGAAACTCTACTTAAATAAAAACATTAAATGTTACTATAATTCTCATTAAAATATCTGAATTCATAAATAGAACCAAAATATTTTCTGTGTGAAAATCTTGGATTCAAGGACAGGGTAGAAATTCTGTTAGCCTCTGGTTTTCACCTCATGATTACTAAATCCTAAAGCATTCTTTCTTACATCTCTGAAATAAGAAATTATCTCTTTTATTTAGGTCTTTGTTTCTTCATCTGGGCATAACTTTAACTTTCACTCACTCTTCCTGCAGCTGCACTGGCTTTCTACAAAGCTGTTCCTTCCATCTCATAATGGTCACGTCTAAGTAGGACCATTTCCCTCGTCCTCCTTTGGAGGGTTGGCCTTGGAGCTTCTCTCTCAAATAGCGTAGTTCATTGTCATTCAACCACCATTTATTGAGCGCTTCTCTATGCCAGGCAGCGTGTTGAGTGCTGGCTGGGGTATAAATATAGGAAGACGAGTGTCCTTTCCTAGGGAACTTGCAGTCAGCAGATGAGCTTTTCCTATCTGACTCTTATTTTCTGGTTCCCACAGTCCAACCAAACCGAATTTTCCTCCCGGTCACCCTGTGTACTTGGTTATCCTTAGTTAAACCTCGAGACATTAGTTGACAGCAATGTCTGAATATCTGAAGGGAGTTTCTACCACAGTCTTCTGTGGTTTTCCCTGGAAACTTCCTTCTCAGAACTTCTGCTGCTTTCAGCAACATCCTAACTCGGCCTCTCTGGCCAGCAGGCTCCACGATGGCTTTCGTGGTACGTTGCTGACACCCATGTTAGAGCATTCTCGTTCATGGAAGGAAGCAGATAATGAACAGTAAGTTAACATTCTATCAGGGGAAGCTTTGCTACTTTTCTGCCTGAGAGCTGAAGAATTTCTATCTTTTTAATGGGCAGGTAGTAGTGAAGCGTGAAAGTCCTGGAGTCAGGTTGCGTAGGTTCGAATGCTAACCTTGACCACCCCTACCTGTGACCTTGGGCCACTTATTTAAACTCTCTGGGCCTCACTCTCCTTTTCTGTTAAATTGGATTTTAGATAGTGCCTACCTGTCAGGGTTGTTGCTGGTAGGATTAAACGAGATCCAGCATATAATGGATTTAGAAGAGCTCAGGTAAAATGCTAAATACATTATCTATTATTAAAAAGGATTCACATTCTTTCATGGCTTCAATGAAGATTGATGTGAAATTGGCTTAGGATTTGCTATAGTCCCCTGTATCAAGATCCCCAGATAATTATAACGCACGAAGAAAGTTCTAATGATTTGATCTAATATTTCCACTTGAGAGATGTATCCTAAGGAAATAATTTAAGATGCAGACAAACATAGCACAGAAATATTCACTACTTCAATTATTTCAAAGAGCATAAAGCCACCTCTAGATGTATCTTTCCCTCATATATGAATATATATTGATGTACTAGTAAAAATTATATTAAAATACATATTGAACATATATACTTAATATGTAAAATATTTATTAAAGATATAAATATATAAATGTATTTAAATATATATTAAATGCATTAAATATATACATTAAAATATATTGAATATGTTGACATATATATTTAAATATGTAATTAATTAGAAAATTTTTCTTGAATTTCAATGAATGTTTATTATTTTATCTACCAATATAGCATCAGTTACTTTTTATTTAATAGATATTCATCAAAACTCTCCATATAAATGTTTTCTCTTGAATGGAAATGATCCTAACATTAGTGAAGAAAACAGACTAGAAAATTGTATACATAGTACAGGCACAACTCTGAAAAACAGAGCAAATTTACTTGAGCTTTTGGAGGTAAGACTTTGGGTGATCTCTACAGTTATCTATATCTAAACCAATTTTTTTTTCTGCACTGAGCCTGTTAATTCATAATCTTAATGAAGAAATATATTTTTTAAATGGACATGGACAACATAGTAGTTTTATAAAATACTCTCTGCAAATTGAAATCCAGTGGGAGGGATCCCTGGGTGGCACAGCGGTTTGGCGCCTGCCTTTGGCCCAGGGCGCGATCCTGGAGACCCGGGATCGAATCCCACGTCGGGTTCCCGGTGCATGGAGCCTGCTTCTCCCTCTGCCTGTGTCTCTGCCTCTCTCTCTCTCTCTGTGACTATCATAAATAAATAAAAATTAAAAAAAAAATTCTGAAATCCAGTGGGAATTTTAATTTTTGTAAATCCTTTGGGGATTCTAAAATGTCTGAACAAGGGGACTGTCTGTTTTTAATAATGTGCCTCACTTAGTAGAAGGTTTTTTACTCTGTGAACGTTTGTATTATGAGTTTTGACATACCAACAGACTGGTTGATGAAATCTTTAAAGGTTTAAATTTTAGTAGTTAAGCAGAGCAAATGAAAAAATTATAAGAGTTCTTTAATATATATATGAATCGTGTTCTGATTCCTCCTTTCTTTTTCTTCCTTTTTCTTTTCTTTTTTTTTTTTTAAATGAGGCTACTGTGTCTGATAAAAATCAGCACACTACATTACGTGAGTTTTTACAGACCTAGGAGCAGATGTAAGGGGAAAAAGAAAGAGAAGTCTTGAAGGACAAGGAAGGAAAATATGAAGAGGCCATCAGAAGCTAGAGTAAAAGCTCTGAGAGTGGTCCCTGGCAGCATCAGGACAGGTGGAAGTTGTACAGTTTCCAAGACCCCAGGATATTTCCTTGGAGAGTGACAGGGGTAGATTTCTGCAGCTGGATCTAGAAAGGAGGGTGAAACTTAGTTGGCCTGCCCCTACAACAGCTTCCCAATCTTAAAGTCATTGGCCTTGTCATCACCATTCGCCAAGACGAGGCTCTAAGACAGCGCCTGAATATTCTGGAACAGATCCAAGTGGGTAGAATCAGAAGATGGTTAAGAAGCTGCAGAACCATTGCTGGCTGTAATTTTACCCAGTGCCCAGAGCCTTAACTTGGTTTCTCCCCTTCCTTCCAGGAGTAGAGACTGTCATGTTCAGAGGATTGGTTTCCTGGGGCCACCCAACTGTGATGTGAAACCACAGCACTCTCACAAAGTTCTCTCATCCACCACTCTCATTTTCTGTCCTGAAGCTTGAGCCCTCACCTAGGAGTCGTGAGAAGAGCTGTTGTTTAAAGAAAAACAGAGCTGTAGCAGAAAACCTCCAGTTTTGGCAGGAAAAAAAAAAAACACAACAAAGATGTTCAGCAAAGATAGTTGAGTTCTGTAGAGACTTTGGTGTGGTTCGAATCTTTTGCCCTATTTGCGAACATCTTTTTCTTTACTGCTCTTTGTTCATGACCGTCATCATCATCATCTGCTGTGATGCTCGACAAAATGCTTTCATGTGCACTATTCCATTTAATCTTCACAGGAACCCTATAAAAATTATCATCTTTGTAGAGATGAGGAAACCAAAACTCAGAGATAAGTGATTTTTCCAGAAAGCTACTCAAATTTGTGTTTTCTGACCCTCGTTCATCCATTTGGTTCTAGAATTGACATGCCTTATCATGTCACCTGTCAAAATGACAAAACCCTGGGGCTGACTTTGCTCCCACTCAGGTGTAAAAGCTTCTTTTGGGCACCTTGGTATTCTATTTATTGATGCTTATAACATGCAGGAGTCTGAGTGGGATAGGAAGGACTCTGACAGAGAGCTGTTGCTTGGGTCTGGGACATTATTTTAATCTATTTTCACTATACTAAAGTGGCAGACTGTTGGCAATATTGTACCCTTAAGACTTTCTTGATATAGTCCCTCCCCATAAACACACAGTTTTTTCCAGTGCTTACTTTTGGTAGTAAAAAAAGGAAAAAAAATGTTATTTTAGGCGCAGAAGCAAAGACTAAGAAGGTTATGGGCACAAAATTGATTGTCACAGTTCTCCAAATCTTCATAGACCCTGTAAACATTTCCAGTCCCAGAGCCCATGTTGGCTCTCGACAAAGAACTCCAAGCCCTGTTTACAACTTAAAAAGACCTCCTTTACCCAGATAACACCTTGGTGTCAGACTCTGAAAAAACAGAGCTGTCAAGTGTCAACATTTAGTGGAGAGGGGTCAAATTAGCATTTCCTCCTGAGAATTTTCTCTAGCTTTTTCTGTTACTGGCTCTGGCACTCAAAGAAAGCCAGAGCTGTTTATTATTCCCTAGACCTGGATGAGAAAGGACTCAACTGTTGCTCTCAGAGGATGGCAAAACTACTCGATGGCAAACGTGCAGGGGAGGTGAACACTCCCAACTCTGGCAGGATCTCATTTTTTTCCTATCTGTGTTGGCTTGTTCAGTACAATACGACAAATCTTAGAAGGTTGTAAAAAGGGGTTAGTGAAATTATATCAGTTTGAATCTCACTGAAACACATTTTTATAGGATTTCATGTTTTTAATTCAAATATTTATTGAGCACCTACTCTGTGTAAGGCACTGTGGGAGGTAAAAAAGATGACTTATTCAATCATATTGTTCCTTCCCTACACCTACCTCAAGACCAAGTACTAAGCTGTAACCTGAGGGCTAAGATTTAAACAGAAAATACATGAATTAAAGTGATATTGCATAGCTCTGCTGAACTAAAGTAAAGGTGGAGATTCAGGGAAAGACAGGAATGAGGAGTCCAGGTGGTAGGAAAGGGTGGGCAGTCTTTTCCATCCTAAAAGTAAACACCTCTATAGACTTTAGGTCTTTGCATTTTGACTCATGATTTAAAGTCCTTCAAAGGAGAACCCAACTGGTTTAGCCTGCGTCATGGGCCTACCACTGACTACAGGCATTTGGATAGATGATCTCAGCCCACACATCAATGAAGTGGGAACACACTCAGAGGGGATGAGAATGCGTCACCCAATCGAAAGAAACAATGCAGACAACCAAACCCAACAAACATACATTATGCATGGCGAGACACAAAAAGGCCTTTTATGTCTAGGTTCTGGAACTTTTTTAAAAGGGGAATTCTTACTTTAGGTTATTTCCAGAAGGATTAACTCTCTTCTGCTCCCCGACTCCTCTCATTTGCCCTGGTGTTGGCTCAGGAGGAATCTGGAAATGCACGCCCACAAACGCGTTGCTGATGTGTAGTAGTAAATTAGGCGGACTGCGGATGAGTGAGCCACAGAATCCTTAAACAAGTCATGCTTTTGGCTTTGTGGTCTTCTAAGGATTCATTTGCTTTTTATCTGTGCATCTGTGCTGAATTGTGTAGTTTTTCTAAGTAATTTTTTTCCCCTTTAATTCAGAAAAGTGTGTTCCCTCACCTCGGGGTCCTCATTCTTTTGGGCAGTATGATGGCTACATCATTCAACATCTTTAAGCCTAATTTTTCCCACTTACCAAATGGGCACTAGGCCAATATAAGTAAAACGATCTCTTCTGGTCTATATACTTCCACAGACAGACAAGCCCTTACCTTCCTTCATGAACCTTAGTCAGATTGGCCCAGGGGAAAAAATAATTGAGAATCGGTCAAGTTTAACTCTGGTGCTTACCCTCTATTCCTTTTGTTTTTCTGTTAGTATTTTGTTTTGTTTTGTTTTCCTGTTCTTCATGCCCATTTCCACATTACCCATTTTCCCCCTGAGCGAGCTCAATAATACAAAAAGTGAATGGACACATATTTTAGGAGAGTAAGTCTTAGGAATACAGACATTACATCCTGAATCCCACTTTTTTTCTCAGGTTGCTCAAATCTCACTGTAATTCCAGGACCCATAGTTATGATTTGGCTTTCAACTATGAGAAAATGGATTTCTCCACTGAAGCTGTGAATCAGATGATCTCAAGATTTGTATAGTTGGCTGCTTCCACATTCTGAGGATTTAGTCACTTATTTCTCAGCAAGAAGAGGGATTCCAGAGTGGTTCACATCACGTAGTACAAACCACATCTGATTATGTGACACATCATGAATTTGACTCCCTAGGCAAATCAAGATTCCATATAGTATTATATTCATTTTTTATGACCCATAGAAATTTTTCTTCCTTTGTAAATTTAAATAGAATGTTTTGTTTTTTTTTTTTAAATCCTTAGGCAAGTCCTGGTGGTTCCTAGACATTTTCTATTCCTTGCGCTTTTGTCTTGAGAAAGAATGGCAAACCCCTGCTCTTTTATCCTTTGATGCACCTCCAAATACTTTTTGCTCACTTAATGTCCTATCACTTGTGTGGCTGATTGGGTTTCTAAACCTAAAACCAAAAGCTTCATTTTTGGAGTGAAATCATTTCTCCAAATCTCTAGGTATCTCTGGCAAGCAAAAGAATTTCCCCAGACTAGTATTTTATAATATTTGTGATGATTGATAACAAATCATGACTAGGACAGTATCTCTAGATTCATCTGGCTTCAGTGAATTTAAAATAATTGTTTGTTTAAATATACTAGCATCCAACATCTGTATTAATTTGCTTTTGTTGATAGTGTAAGATTCTAACACACCTAGGAGGACCAAAAGCAAAACCTCTTATAAAGATTTCATAACCATGTATATTGATGAGCTAGGCCTGGGAGAAATATTAATAGTAATTTTTGAGAAAATACTCTCTAAAAAATTTATTATATTAAAAAAACTAAATAAAATAAAAATAAAAAACTTACCAAATTGAAATAATTTCAAATTTTAGTTTTAAAAAAATTTTAAAGATTTTTTATTTACTCATTTGATGACAGAGAGCAAGAGAGCTCAAGTAGGAGGCGTAGCAGAGGGACAGGGAAAAGCAGGCTCCCCACTGAACAGGGAGGGCTGTATCCCAGGACCCTGAGACCATGATCCAAGCTGAAGGCAGATGCTTAACCGACTGAGACACCCAGGTGCCCTAGTAATTTTGAATTTTAAAAAGTGTAATAGAAATAGTAAAAGGAACACTTATATTATCCTTTTATGCAGGTTCACCTCTTGTTACTGTCTTATCTCATTGACTTTATCATTCGTCATCTGCTCTCTCATTGAGTACCTACTCTTTTGCCATGGTCTTTATCTGCTTGCTATTTCTAATCTTACCCTAGATATGGATGATATTGCATAAGGTGCAATATCATCTATATCTAAGATATAAGGGAACTAGGCTTTAAAAGATAAAGTGGACGTGTGATTTTTTTGCCTCTTCACCTTAAAAGTATGTCCTCATTTTCCATTGGAGAACTTGTATTCTCCATCCACGTGGTTCAGATGGTTGGCTCCTTCCCTGGCTCTATGGCATTCCTGTTCCAGGCTTAGCAAATGAGGGCAGGGCATCCCTTTTGCTGCAGCAATTGGTTCAGAGATGGGCATATGACCCAACTCAGGTAAATTACAACCAATCAGCATTAGCCTCAGGACATTTTTCTGGAACACATGGGAATGCAATTCTTTTCCCCTTGGAGTTGTTAAGCTATCAAATGTGAATTTGGAGCTGTTAGGAATCTTTTTCTCCCACCTTGAGGAGAGATATCCTGAGACTGAGAATAAAGCCAACAGAGAGGAAAGGAGGACTGACAAAGATAGCTAGATATTTCCAGAATCAATATTTACAAGGTACTCAGCCCAGAAAGCCAACAATTTGTCTTTTCACTCAAACCAGGTTGATTTCGGATTGTTTCACTTGTCACTCAAAACATTCTGACTGAATAAGAAGCTATGACCTTCTCCAAGATTATAAGACTATTAATTATTAGGATCTGGGATTTGAACTCAGTTCTATTTTAGGACAGACTATTCCCTCTTTCAAGTAGAGAATATGCCTTTCAATTGCTACTGAGAGCTGAGGAATAAGGAGGAGAGAATTGCACACATGCAACTTTTTAAGAAGTATTATTTCAGGAAACCAGTTTGTTTTTCAATATGTCTGGCACATGTCCCTGCAGAATATCATGCTCATTGTAAAATTCACTGAAGAAAGAAGTAGAAATCAGAATAATTCCTGTGTAACAGTTATAAATTAATGAGGGGGGAGACATAAAAGTCATAAAAAGTAAAACAGGAAAAAAGACAAATCGAGTAGTTTGATCGTTTTAAAATGAATGAAAAATTACTGAAAATTTTCTGTCTGAAGTAAAAAGTCAAAGGCCATATCATACCCTCAAATCATTATTCATCTCTATTATTTCCAACACTATCTGAAGAGTGACTGGCCTCAGCTCCTTTAGGTACATAATACTAGAGTTATCTTAGCTCTCTCTTGACTCTATTAAAATGTCCTCAAATAACTTCTGATGGTTCTGTTTCTAGAACATAATTTTGTCTTTAATATCTTCATGGGCTGAGGCATTTAAAATCAAGCCAGGACTGCTGCAGTAATATATTTGCCATACTTGTAGTTTCAGACAGTGGGACTTTGTCACCTAAGAATGTACTAAACTAGTTTTTGTTTTTGGTTTTTTGTTTTTTTCAGCTATGGGCCTGTATCCACAAGTACATCATAGAATTAATTTAGTAGGACATGACCAGTATTTATTTTTAAATGGAATGGAATGGAATTGAATAAAAGAAAACAGGAGTGTTGCAAGGATACGTATTGCAATGGAACAATTTCAAGTAGATATGGGGATGAGTATTGATATAGGCATCAAATTAGATCTGGGTAATAATGGGAATGTGTGTGTGTGTATGTGGGTACTGAGTTGTCATAAAGAATATATTTCTTTCAGTGGGTTTGAATGTTTGAAAGCCAATGAACTGAGTGGTTAATCAATCAAATCAATCAAAGAGAATATATTAGCAAAGTGTCTAGCTTGTGCAGACATTGCTGTAGGAGTCATCATTATAAAATACAAATTTGCTTTTGCACAAGTCTCACTAGGAAAATTACAGCTGAATACAAATTTGCATAAGTTCTAAGCACTTTCAAATGTGCTTCAAAGTTGGCCACCAGATGATACTTTCTGTGAAATAATCTTTATCTGTCATTACTCTCTGAACATTGCTTCTTTCTTCTTCTCTGCCAAGTGACAACACTACTTCCATTCAGAATCTCTTTCAAAATATATCATCTCCACAAAACAATGGGGAACTTTGTCCTTGGAGAAAATTAGCTTATACCTTATTTAACCAAAATATTTTTTACTTATTACTAAAACAGAACATGTTTATTGTAGAAAATACAGAGGAAAATAAGTATAAAGAAAGAAGAAAGAAAGAAAGAAAGAAAGAAAGAAGAAGAAAGAAAGAAAGAAAGAAAGAAAGAAAGAAAGAAAGAAATAAAGAAAGAAAGAAAGAAAGAGAGAAAGAAAGGTAAAATCATCCATAATGATCTAGAAGTATCCATTATTATCATTTTGGGTAGTTAGAAATTTTTCATTTTGAGATATTGAAAGGGGAAATCATCATATTTCCCTTTAAATTTTCCTATTTAAAGCTTAAATAAAATATAAACAATATGGGCACAAATATTTGATAACTAAACAATTATTATCACTTTGAGACTTAAGTACTAGAAGAACAGGGATTTCATCATGATTACCTGTGATTAAAGGGCTTTTATAAGAATTGATGTAACTTACTATGTTTCACTGATTGAGTCAATTTTGCTTTAATTCAGAAAAGCTGATTTTTGAGTGTGACAATAATGTTTTGACTTGGCGAAAATACGATACACACAGTAGTTAAACCTGGTGATGGGTCGAAAAATTCATGAAAACAAAACGTGGGAAATGCTGGACTAAATCCTTTAGAGAAAAACAGGATTGGACTTGTAAATCTAGTTCAAGTTTCTACAGTCTTCATCTCTGCTAACTATCCTTCCAAATAAATTGAGAAAGTTAGCAAGAGTAACAAGAGTTTTTTCTTTAATGTTTATGTATTTTCATTCCCTTACTTGAATATCATGGGAAGTAAATCTGAGGTTATGAATATTTAATTTCACGGTCTAGTTTACAGTCTCATCCCCGTGTCTTGTCCCCACACTTTGGGCCACATTTGAGCTTCCTTTCACGTCAAATGGTGCTTTGCCCCGAGGCAGGGAACTGATGGGTTTTAGGAACAGAATGAGGGTTTTCCCCACTGGGAATAAGTAAAGGAAAAGAACGTTAGCTTTTGTCGAAGAAAGCAAAAAAAGTCTGTCTAGAAGTTAGAATAAAAAATAAAACTTTTTCAGAAATCTTTGTTATTTGATGTAGAAACCAAGGCAATGTTTGAAGTTAACAATTTGGCAGTTTTTATTCAATGCCTTCCAGAAACAGTAGTATCTATCTGTAAGCAGCAGTGTCCTGGGGTCTCTGTGGTCTTCTCTAAAAGTCTTTCCTTATCACAGGTCATGAAAACTTGTGATGGGAATTTGACAAAACACTCAGTGTTTAAGAAATTAAGATTTCTCTCCTGGGGGAAAAGATTTTTTTTTTTTTAAAGTACTGCATATTTCAGCAAATATGACCTTTAGGGAACTGGAAACTCACCAAAGAAGTGGAAAGAAAATCATTCTGCTACATCCCTCTAGGAAAGATCTGTAAAAATAGAGGCCAGAGCCAGCTTTTGATTGATTTTCTACCAAAACTAACAAAAGCAAAAAAAATCAACTACCTTAGATGGAGGACGGAGGTTAGTATCCCATGCTTACAGTCCACCTTGTTTTCCATGGACTTTGTATGAGATACATTGCATTTCATCCCAGGCAAGTCATTTGCCCTGTAAGTCCCTGCCTGACTATCCTCTTCCCAAGGAAAAGATGGAAGGCAGCATCTGTTGAGCTGAACTATTTGAAATTCCTTGTAATAGGTAGTAGGCACTTTAGATATGTTATTGCTTTACTCCCTACAATTCTGCTTTGAGGTGAGCGCCACTACCCACAGGAAGCTGACGAGAAAGGAGGTCAGAGGGCAATGTAATTTACCTAAACAAGGGTCACTTAGCTTGCCTGTGTTGGAGCTGGGGTTCAGATAAGGTCTGACTCTCACAACAGTGATGAGCTCATCAGGAAATAAAAGTTATAAAGACATTCCTGAAATGTTTTCTCAGAGGTTCAAAATTAAAAGTGATTCACTAAATGTGTTAAAGGTGGAAAGGGGATCTCTTCTTCCTGAAAGAAACAGGAAAAATGGGGGAAAGCTAAATGTAGAAGATCAAAATTAATTACTGCAATGAAGAACGAAGTCAACTGTGTACAACACACAATACACCTGGGGCAGAATAAAAGCAGTGATTTGCCTTTTAATGAAGAATGGCAAGATGTAGTATATAAATGCAATGGTATTTTGGAATAAAAAAGGAAATTTAGAAACTCAAGGGAACACAGACTGCCGCTTTTTTAAGTTTTGGAATTCTTTATTGTCAAGTGTTAGAACACTTTAATAGTGTCTGGCCATTCAGACCCAAATTATGATTCTAGGACTTTATTTTTGGTCAGCTGTGGGAAATGAGTGCATGAAATGAATTTTCTAAGTTCATTTACAGTTGTACAGAAGTCCTCAGGTCTTGCTTTTTTGCAACCTCAAATGTTTGCTCCGTGCTCTAAAGGACTTAATTCATTTAACCAGTTGGTGTATTATTAAGAGTTCCTTCTCTCTGAGATTTAAACCAAATACACGAAAGAAATACCGTTTTTTTTTTCTGTCTTTGAGTGAGCTTATTATGTATGTAAACAATCAGCATTCTTTTTTTTTTTTTTTTTAAGAAACATTCACTGAATAAGAAACATTCACTGAAAGGCAAACCTTCACTTTATCTCTGGATAATTGACCCAAATCTCTTGGTTGAGCAAAATTTGTCCAGTTAGTCACTCCAGAAATACTCTCTTCCACTTGGAACAGTCTAGAAGTGAAGTTAACCAGGGTCCATGTATTACTCATGGGCTCTGCATATGAGCAGTGACAAAAAGTCACAAAAAAATGATTACTCTTCTAATTCTTAAGGGTTCAGTATTTTTACTTTTAAAACTTTATTTCCTTTAAATCTACACTAGGGATCTAATGTACACAGCTGTGCTTAAACAGCACATGTTTATAAAAGTATCTCTCAGAATATGAAAGAGTTGCAACTCACTAAATAGCAAAATTCATAAATGTCAATGAAAGTAATATTGAACCATTCTCATATTCCACAAGTGAAAAACTGTTAGGGAAAATTAGTTAACTCTCAAATATTAATACATTACCTCTTTGTTGTTTTGCATTGTCAATCTTCATTTTAAAATTTCCCTTCGAGACATTGTCTGACTTTTTAATCACCTAACTATTGCCCAAGAAAGGTACCTGGGGATTGGTTCAATGAACAGCCTAGATAGGAAAGAAACTTTGAAACTTAAATCAATCTTAGATTAATTACAATAATGGACAGACTGGGCTGGGATTAGTGTCATTTGCCTTGGAGCAAAATTTAGGGGGGCACGAAGAAACTCAATAATTAAAATAATATTTTAAAAATAAATTAAAAACAAAAAATCCATGATGTACAACATTAAAATTCTAAATAAAGATGAGCTATTGTTTGTGTTTTACTATCTTGTATTATTGTATGACTGGAATAGTTGTTTCCAATCAGCCCATCGTTCCCAGCCAGTGTGGCCCTCATAGCACCTGCCAGGTGTGTGGATGAGGATGGACAACGGTGTGTGAACAATATTTTGATTGTAGAACTTTTTCCACATGGTTTAAACTATAAGGGGATATTTTGATAAATACAGATGCACACATATTTTTACTTTTTTCTTTTCTTTTTTTTCCCCCACATATAGTTTTTTTTTTCTTTTGCCTCACCCCCAACATGGCTCTCTGCCTAGCACTGATCATTGAGTTCTAAGCAGTTGACAATTCAGAATTCCTCTATTCACATTTAGGTTTGACGATTGTCGTGTTCAATGTTCTAGGGATTTGCTTCAGACAAGCTAGAGTTTATTTCATGGGACTCTAAAGGAATTAAGTTCCCTATCAGCATTTGGAATGGATAGTACAGTAATGTATAGTGTATTTCTACTCTGAGCACATAGATATATGCCCAATCCTAGCATAGTGCTTGACATGAATTAGCTGCCCAGTACATGTTAGTTCTCTGAGCTTGTAAAATACCACAGGTGGAAAGAATATTGGGGCTTTAATTGAGAAGTAATAGTAGTAATAAATAGTAATCACTACATCCTTTTTTTGGCTGGTCTTATATTATCTTTCAAGGCAAGGAAGACCTGGGTCCCATCTCTCAAAACCAAAATTAATTATAACCAAATATCTGTTCCCTAGCTCCTTTCCTCTACAGGCAAAAATTAATGAAAGACGCAGCATCTAGGTTTCTACGAGATTATGACTTATCTCACTGTGTGAAACTCCTTGAGGTCATGTTCGGTGTCTTCACTATCATACAGTCTTTGGATAAATACCTATTAAGTGCTATGACTCTGAATTGCAGCAATAGCCCGACTACTAACTTGTGGCTTATTTTTGCCAGGTTTCAGAGGATGGTGGCTTTCACGTGCCTGGCTGGCATCTGTCTGGTGAAGCATAATGCTTCGTGTGAGGATTATCAAAAGCACCTGGAGAAAGCCAAGTCCCCAGGAAACTCAGCCTGCACTGTGCTGTGTGGGCTCCCAGGGAGAGACTAAAAATATTCCTAGGTAATATTACCTTATTGTTTGGTTAGAAGGGTTTGAGGTAGCCTGAATCCCTTACCTACATGGTGAAGATCTTTTTCCTGCATCCAATATCAGATTTAGAGAAAAATGAAAACTTGTGTATTACAGAAAAGCCCAGAAATACAGGGTGAAGAGCAAGGTGTGATGCAATTTTTTTTGAGTGGAATATTAGCAACTTACCATGCCGGTAGCTTAAAGATCTACAAATAAATTCTGAGTTTCTGGTACCCCCCAATTGTCCCCAGTTTGCAGATTTACCGATGTTGTGGAAAAAAAAAAACATAATCCAAAAGTATAATAATGATGATGAAAATTTTAATCTCATTATCAGGCTGATAGGCCATAGATTAGGGGATAGGAAATTTCAAGGGTCATAAGCAACAATCTTGAGTATGTATAGTCTTAGAAGCAAGTCAAGGAAAAAGCAATCTAGATTAAGTAATGGAGAATGTTTTCTCATATTTACCTTCTGGTTTTAAGGGCAGCCCAAGGAAATAGGTCTAAAGGAACTCCTTGAGGATTCACAATGATGGTTATTTGTACATGCCCCCCTCCCAAACACGCAACTAGCCTGTGAAAAAAAAAAACAAAAGTCAACCACAGGATGCTGCTTAAAACCTAGTGAGTTGGGATCCCTGGGTGGCGCAGCGGTTTGGCGCCTGCCTTTGGCCCAGGGCGTGATCCTGGAGACCCCAGATCGAATCCCACGTCGGGCTCCCGGTGCATGGAGCCTGCTTCTCTCTCTGCCTCTTTCTCTCTCTCTCTCTCTGTGTGTGACTATCATAAAATAAATAAAAATTTAAAAAATTAAAAAAAAAAAACCTAGTGAGTTGTTATGCATACAAGTATGTATTTAATACTTTTGAAGTTAGATTTTGATATTGGTTAGGCTTATATGCAAACCTCCTATTCAGCAATACGTTATATGCTTTTGAGTTTTGCTTAGTAGAGAAATGTATATATATATATATTTCTCCAGATCAAAAGACTTTTTTCCCTCTTACTATGGGGTCATTAATAATCCTGCTAAATTTAAAATGTATTCATCGATTCACAATGTACAATTTAAATGATGAATTTCTTACTGTTGTTTTCCCAAGATATCCAAAATCTGAAATGAAATACTATCTTGTCTTCTTGCCAAAGAACAAAACACAACCAAAACAACCCCTCAAAACAAAACCCAAACAAAAACCCAACTGTAAACCTTATAAAATAGTGTTAGTTATATAGGATAAAAATTTGGCCATGTATTATTGATTTTACAGAGGTAGCCTTGAAGAGTATAAAGCTGGCTTAGAGTGTCCTAAGACATAAAGTTATTAGAGGAAATATTTTTGGTGCCTTGAGCACAGAACAATTTGACCTGGATCTCGAAAGCCATAGAGCCTAGTTTAAAAGTGATAGGTAGTGGCTGAGCTGGTATTACTGCTGCTCTAAAGGGAAAAATAATTTTAGTAGCATTTCACACTTGAAGTCCATTGATTGAAATGGAAGGAGGGTCTGTGAGAGAAACTATAAAAGCTAAGGATCAGTCGCATTTTCTTTCAGTCTAGTTGGCTGACGCAGTAATAGGTCAAACACTTTAATGCACAGCATTTGAAAATAGAAACTTCTAGGACTCCCTGACCCTCTCAGTGTATTCCCAATAGAGATGTCTATGTTGTGATTCCAGCAGGAGAGACACGGTTGGTGTATTCAGGCCCATGCGTTGCTCAATGAGAGAAGAGAAATCTCCGGCTTTCACATGTTTTTAATGAAGTCTCTGACAATCTTGACACTTAGTTTGGTTTTCAGCTGGACATTGAGAGGTTGTTAACTTCCCAGATCAGTTTAAGTCATGTTAAAAATACTCTGGTATGTGTGGTTGGTTAACTGCAGGTGTTTGGCTGTGAACGTTGAGGAAGCACAAATATGCAGCTAGAACATTGTGGTGATATGACTGGTGTATAATGATTGGAGCGGAAGCTCAGAGAAAACATCGTTTATTACCAATTTATTTCCTTTTCAGAAGTGTCTCTGTGATGCCAAACATCTGGACGGAAAGCAAGAAGGCTTCGAGAATCCTTTGCAAAGATTGTTTTTCTCACCCATCCATTCACTCATTCAAAAAAACATTTATCAGGTATGTATTGTAGACTCCCCAAAGAGCTTAGTAGGGGAGGAAGCTATGCACACATCCTAATATTATTATAGAACTTAGAAAGAAATTGGAGAGTGCCACAGGAGAAATGCAAATAGACTATTACACCCGAGCAGACTGGTTATCTAGAGGTGGGAAACTCAGGGACGCCTTCTGGAGGCGACAGCATTGAGCTGAACTTTAAAGTGGATGTTTTCATTCTAATCAGAATTTAGGCTACGTAGTAGACTTTTGATTTTGATTGCAAAGTGTAGAAAACACAACTACAACCTGACTTAACCTACTGAGGAGGGCACAATCCATTCGAGTAGGATGGTTCTCATTCACGCCACATGACTGGAATACAGTAGGAGCATTTTCTGTAAGATTGAGATGGGGAGTGGAGTGGTATGCTTGCTCCAGAACGTGAGGAGAGATCGGTCTATAAAGCTGGTATTTATTAAACAATAGTGTAAGATGTGAGGCTGTAAAGGCAGGTGCATCTGTAAATGTCAGAAGAGAGAAGAAAAAGAGGTAGAGAGTAGGAGGGGCAAGGGAGGATATAAAGGACTTGGATTTTGATCATGACAGTGAAGTTAAAAGAGCTGGGTATGTATTCTAGATCCTCGATGTGTACGTGTGTGTGTGTGTGTGTGTGTGTGTTTGTGTGTGTTTATATGTGTGTATATAAAAATATATAAATGTTTTAGTGATTTCAATATCTCCATTTTCACATGGTCATCTTTTCTGTGTCCCTGTGGACAATGATTTTAAGGCCAGCTGCTTGTGGACTCTCAAGGAATGAACGAACCCATCACATGAATATACTCTCTTATCCTCTGTAGGTAAATCCTTAAGACACAGCATAATCCACTTTCAAAAAGAACCAATTTTGGTTAAATGTCTTAATTTTTTTTCCTTGGCACATCTGACCCTTAAGAATTCAGATAACTAACTCAATGTTTAGGAAATGTTTCTCCTCTAATCAAAAACAAAGTAGCTAAAAGAAATATGTATTTTAAGGAAAATTTAATTATATAATTTTGGATTACCAACAGTTCCTTGCACACACACACATGTTGTTTTGTAAAAACTGGAGAGAACCCTTTGAGCATTTTGTCTTAAGAATAGGAAGTTCTATTTTGCCAAGTCTAAGGGAATGTAGATGCCAAGAGTTTCAAGTTTTTCTTAAAATTAAGTTACAACTCATATTTGAGGAAGTTTGTCAAAAACCTGGCAAAATGTCATCATTGGGAAACAAAAGCAGCTTATCACTGATGGATTCCTTGGTACCTAACAAAATAATCAAAAGGGCAATACGGCAAATGCAGATGGAGACCTGGTTCTTCAAGACTGGCAGCTAAGCCATCATGATTTCTGAAAAAAAAAAAAAAATCCTCGCAAATTGGGGGAAATTTTTTTTTTTAATGTAACCTTTCATCAAAACTCTGCAATCATAACCACCAGCTTACATTTCTTCAGTGCCAGGTGCTTTGATAAGGGCTTTGTAAACTTAATTCAAGGTAATTCTATCAACAGCAGTAGGAGGTAGGTGTATTGTCACAATCATGTCACTGGTGAGAACTCTGAGGAGCAGAGATGTTAGGTAACTTCCCTAGTTCATATGGCCAGTAAGAAGTGGGTCTGGGATTTGAACCCCAGGATCTGCTGTCAGGGCCAGGCTTCCATCTGGTTATTGTGATGTGTACTGCTAGAACATAAATGTATATTTTCTAAGCAAAGAGCATGAATACTAGTGATCACTGAACCTCGCTCTGGTGAAAGGGATTTTTGGTATTCCACTGGTTCAATGTGGAAAGTTCAGTAGATTAAATTATGGAAAATTTTCTTAATTCTAATTTATTACCCTTATACCTGTACTGCTGAGTATTTTCTGCATTCCTGACTGCTTTAAATAAACAAAGGGTTTTCTTTCCATTAAAACAAAAAACAAAAACAAAAACACGCGCATCAGGGCACCTGGGTGGCTCAGTCTGTTAAGCATCTGCCTTCGGCTCAGGTCAGGATCCCAGGGTCCTGGGATCGAGTCCTGCGTCGGGCTCCCTGCTCAGCGAGGAGCCTGCTTCTTCCCCTCCCTCTTCTCTCTGCCCCTCCCCCTGATTGTGTTCTCTCTCTCGCTCTGCTGTCTCTCCTGTTGCTTAGAGCTGCAGAAAATTTATGGGTTCCAAGTAACTTAGAAGGTTAAAGCCTCATCTTCCCCTGTAGCATCACCTTCTTAGGAAATTAAATTTTGGCTAATTACCAGGCTGGAGTAGTCCCCCGACCCTGCCACAAATGTCACTTATTTATTGGTTGTGTTACTTATTACACCAATAAAACTGTAGGACTTAATTACTCTTGCTCTTTTCTAAATATAAAGAGAATTCGTTGACTTGAGCAGGTGTTCATGACAGAGGGTAGATGTTTGAAGTGAACTGGGTCATCTCATATGCCACTTGAAAAATTGGCCTGAATTTCAAGGATGCATTAGAAATTTCGCTGTGTAGTGTCTGAGTCCCCGTAACCAGGAGCTCTCCAACTCTGAAGAGCATTAAGTGCATGACTTGAAGATGCTGAAGTCTACTTGGTGTCCGTCAGCCCTCGTTTCACCTAGTCCTGTCCCTGCCAGTTGCTGATGGAGGCGGGGATGCCAGACCCCAGAATCGAGGAGCTGTCACCTTGACAAGGTATCGCTCATTCTCCTTCCTCCATCAAATGCGGGCTATCAGGTAAGCCTGATTTCTATACATAGAATTGTGACTTCTCTAAATTGCTACTGCCTTTCTGACACCAGGAAAAACCCAGCCTTGTTTCTGATGTTTCTCACTGCATTCCAGGAGGATTACCAGCTCCTGCATCTGGCACACTGACTTTCTTGGTTCCACACCCTCCACTCTTGGTCACCCCTCATACACAGGTGACCTCTACCTAATAATAATGAACCCATTCTCCCTGTGACTTGGTGATTAACAGCCAGGTCTTCCCCGGGAAGAGTTTGGAGGAGGAGGAACCATGACCTTTGTCTTCACATTTCCCTCACTCCATATCGCTCTCTGCCTCAGTTTCATCTTCTGCAACATTAGGACAATAGGCACAGTCATCCGTAGTACTTGACGTGTTTACGGTTGCCTGGGGGGTTGATGTATTAATATTTTAAGTACTTTGGGGTTGAATAGCCTCCCTTTCTCTAAACTAGACGGGTGAGATAATGCTGAATGCCCTCCCAGTGCTCCTGTCTCTGAAATGCTCTAGTTAGTGAGGCTCACATGAGTTAACGCAGGGCCTGGCGCTAGCAGACTGTTGCTGGTGGTTGTTAGGAACAGTCTTGGTAGTATTTTTATTGCCCTGGCTTGAGCTCAGTCAAAAAAGGCGTGTGGCCAGTTTCCAGCGACAGTTCATGGTAGCCTACAGTCAATAACAGCCTGTTGGAGAGGAAGGACTCAAATATACTTATTCAATAATTTTCATGATATCCACCATGTGCCAGGCACTGTGTTGTCCGGTGACAGCTCCCATGACCTAATAAAGTCAGAGGAGCTGTGTTAAAAAAAAAAATAACTGAAAGTGTCACAAAGATACATCCAGAAAATAATGTGATGCGTGCCTAGGAACTCGGTCAGTGGAGTGAATGGTATTTTCTTGTCCATACCAACCATGGTATGGTTGAAGCAAAGATCCTTTCCCCAACAGAACTCCTGCCCTTGTAGCCGACAACATTTTTTGTTCTCTTCTCTGCTCTTCTTTCTCGTCCTGGCTTCCCATGGACAACCTCAGTGTCTCACTTGCGTAGGGCCATTTGATCATTTCTCAGACATGGTGAACAGTTATGCTAAGTTCTTCTGACCTTCTGTATCACAGTTCTTGAGTCTCCTGTTGGTTCTCTAAGTCGATTCAGTCTAATGGATTTGTTTGGTGTTTAACCTGTGTTGGGTATTGAGGTAAAAAAGGTGACTATTAAGCTGTTGTTGTCCTTTGAGGACCATTATAATTCCACATGGAGGAGACAAACTCCAAAGTAGGGCATCTCATTATGCTACGGCGAGCCTGAGTCCACAGGGTACCATGGCACCCATTGATGTTACAGCTTTGCCTCCACCCTCTGTTTCTCATCACGGCTCGTACCACCCATTATGTGAAAACACGGTGTTCCTGACTCACAGTCTGTAGGAGTTGTACTCTGAGTTTTATATTCTGTTTTTTTTCCAGTACTGGTAATGGGGTTGTCCTGAATCATTTATTTATACTCTCTTGGCCAGTTTATTTTGACATATGACATATATTTACTGATGGAGAAAACACATGTAGTTGTGAGTGTGGTGCAATGTTTTTCCTTTGGAAATAGAAGCAAGGGAGACGTCATGTAGGTTTTACTAGCTGAATAGTTATCTTGATGTCCTTCTGCAGACCCAGAGTACTTCTGCATTATCCCCTCTATGTGTGTGTACGTGTGCACACATACATGTTGTGAAGGATGGAAAGAGTATGATAACATCTATTCAATGTGCTTATTTGAATAGTATTTGGGGTAAAGGAAAAACGTGGCACATCACTAATTTGGACCCTCTGACATGTTTATTGCCAGATTCACTTCTCTGGACTAAGCATCTATATTTTCATTAATCCTTAGCGTTTGCTATAAAATCATTTCTTATTCCGTGCATTTTTAAATCAATCTGGATCTAGGTTCAGTCAGCATTTCCTATAGTGCAGGAATTGCTTTCACTTTATTGATTTTTGCATGGCTTGCTTAATTCTGGAGTAACTTTTATTTCCTTACGTTTATTGTGCCTGTATTTCTGGCTGGGCAAGCAGCCCAACTGCCAGGCTTGGGTCTCCTCCCAGTGCTTCTGATCCCTCCTTTACTTTTTCTCCATCAGTCTCTGCCCTCTTATTCTTTCCCATTTGGTTCACGCTGTTTATTCTGTCTGGAATCCTCTCTCCCTCTTCCCTTTTCTCTGCCTAGAGAACTTCTCCTCTCTCAAGGCCCATCTGACATGTTGTCCACTCGAGATGCCCTCGCCACCATTCCAACAAGTGTGGGGGCTCCTGCCCTGGGTTTCCACTGCATCCTATACCAACCGTGGATGTGTGCAACCCCCATAACTCAGTACTTTAATGACTCATTTTTGTTCGTTTGTGATCTTTTTTTAATCAACAAAAGTTGAACTCCATTTGGAGGAGGAACACAGTGTCTTCCATATACAGGACTCAACTATGAACCAAATGAATAAACTTTACAGTAATATATAAAGAAATATCAAGAAGAGTTTTATGTGGCTCTTTATTCATAACCACACTCAACTGTGTCAATCATTGATTAGTCCTTCTTCGGGCTCACTCACTCTTCTTTAATATTGATCTCCATCTTTCTTTCATGCATTTGCTTTTAGTATTGCAAAGCATTATACTTGAGGTGTTTACAGTTGCCTGGTGGTTTGATGTATTAATATTTTAAGTACTTTTGGGTTGAATAGCCTCCCTTTCTCTAAACTAGATGCATCAGTGAGATAATGCTGAATGCCTTCCCAGTGCTCCTGTCTCTGAATTGCTCTAGTTGTTCTTCCCTTATTGGAACTCCTTTAAAGGCAGAAGGGGCTTTTTTTGTTATTCTATTAATTAAAGAATTACTTTGAATCATGTTTTCCTGCCTTCGTGGTTCCACATTTTTTTTGTGACCAAAAATGAATAAAGATAAGGACACTTAATTTTTCTCAATCGTCCTAAGCTTCATGATCCCCTTTTTCCAGTCAGAGCAAAAATGGTCACCTAAGTTGTGCGTCTCACTGTACCAACTCCTCCCTCATGATGGCAAAAACTTCTGGACATTGAAGGGGCTTCATGTACTCTGTCATTATTTTTAAAGCTAGATCTTGTCAGACACCTGCTTTTTGTTCACAAAGAAGCACTGCCATTTTCTACTAAATGTAATAAGGGTAGAAAATGCCCCTCCAAACAAAAACATAAAACAAACTTTTTTTTTTACATATGCTGAGAGAGAATGTAGTGTTAAAAAAGATTTCCTTTTGTGATAAATCAAACTCTAATTCATGAATTTTTAAAATTATCCCTTTCTGCTGTGGACATGAATTTCTAAAGTGTGTGTGTGTGTGTGTGTGTGTGTGTGTGTGTAAACATTAATTATTGACAGAGTTGGAGTAGAACAAGTCACGGCAAAATATTCCTTTTAATAATGATTTATATATCCACGTCTCCTTCCTCTTTCTAATCTTGTTTCCTTATTATTTCAATGGTTTCTACCTTTACTACTAATGCATGAATGTGTCTTTGCCAAATCATCTTTTTACCTGAAACGAGAAAGCTGTGAAATACAAACACACTTTCAAGTTAATAATAATAAGCTAATATTTATTGAACACTTATCATGTAACAGGCACTCTAGTAGGGATTTCTCATTTTGGTCATGAATTATCATCAAAATGGAAACACTAAATGAAAATACTTAAAAACAAAATAGAAGCAACACATTTATAAGCCATAGACATACCCTGATAATTTCCTTTGTGCTTATATAAGCACAGCCCTCATTCTGTACTTGATCTTCAGTTACCACAGACAAATTAATCTCCCTCTTTACTTGCCTTCATTTTAGTCAGAGAGCATTAAGGAAATATTTAGTATTTCTGGGATACCATGCCAATCAGACATTCTTAGTGTATCAGTGCCCCATACACCTTCAGGGAAGTTGTGAATATTTATGAGAAATTAGACCTAGAAAAAAAGAAGACTTATTTACTCACCCTACTTGTTAACTATTTTAACTCTGAAAATGGGCAGTACTTTTTTTTATTTAGAGTTTTAAAATTTTCCAGTATAGTTAGCATACAGTTATATACTAGTTTCAGGTGTATAATATAGTGACTCAGCAATTATATACATTTCTCAGTGCTCATCATGATAAACGTACTCTTAATCACCATCACCTATTTCACCCATCCTCCCCCTGCCTCCCCTCTGGTAACCACCAGTCTGTCCACTATAGTTAAGAGTCTATTTTTTTTATTTGTCTCCTTTTTGTTGTTCATGTGTTTTGCTTCTTAAGTTCCACACCAAAGTGAAATTATATGGTATTTGCCTTTCTCTGACTTATTTCACTTAGCATTATATCTTCTAGATCCATCCATGTTGCTGCAAATGGTAAGATTTCATTCTTTTTATGGCTGAGTAATATTCTATTATGTATAAATACCACTTCTTCTTTATCCATTCATCTATGGATGGGACACTGGGGTTGCTGCCATAGGTTGAGTATTGTGAATAATGCTGCAGTCAACATAGGGGTACTTATATCTTTTCAAATTAGCGTTTTTGTATTTTTTGGATAAATACCAGGTGGACTTACTGGATCACAGAGTAATTCTTTTTTTGATTTTTTTGGAGGAAACTCCACACTGTTTTCCGTAGTAGCTATACCAGTTTGCTTTCCCACCAGCAGCTCATGAAGATTCCTTTTTCATCCACATCCTCACCAACACTTGTTGTTTCTTATATTTTTGATGTTAGCCATTCTGGCAGTTGTGAGGTGATACCTCATGGTAATATTGACTCTGATGATGAGTGATGTTGAGCATCTTTTCATGCATCAAAATAGGCAGTATTAAATTAGTACTTTGGTGTTTCGATCAGCCTAATGTAGCAAGTTCATTATTTTTAAGTTTTTGGTAGTAAACAATAGCAAAAGAAGAAACAGAGAGAGGCAAAAATGTCTTTTCTCAAGGGATTTTGAGAAACTGAAACGATCTTACACTTCTGAGGCAAACTGATTTTACAGAGCTGGAAGTGTAACCCAGGGAGACTTGATAATCTGCTAAAGTCGCAAAACCAGCTAGCCATGGGGGAGGCTAAAACTCATGTCTTCTCTCTCCTTTCTTCAAGAAAGAGTTGCATAGAATATCTTTTTCTAGAATTTCTCCTTTTCCGGGATCCCTGGGTGGCGCAGCAGTTTGGCACCTGCCTTTGGCCCAGGGTGCGATCCTGGAGACCCGGGATCGAATCCCACGTCGGGCTCCCGGTGCATGGAGCCTGCTTCTCCCTCTGCCTATGTCTCTGCCTCTCTCTCTCTCTCTCTCTCTCTCTCTCTCTCTCTCTCTGTGACTATCATAAATAAATACAAAATCTTAAAAAAATAGAATTTCTCCTTTTCCTTTTGATTTCCTTATGCCAATTATTTTATTTATCTTTATTTTATTTTTGTAGCAACATGATATATTTTATTATTTTTTCTTCTACTTCAAATTTGTCTTATTGGTTTCTCTATACCCTATTGCCTTTTGCCTTCTTTTCTTGATTTATAAACAGTTTTATTTTCCCTTCAGGTTTTCTTGGCTTGTAACGTTTTACTGATTTTGAATACCATCTACTTTTTATGTTTTCAGTCAGAGACTCTGGGAAGGGGTTAGAAATTTTGAGATGTTGAACATCAATTGTCCAACTCAAATTCAGCCAAAACAACAACCAAAAGCCAATAATGAAGAAAAATGTTGTTTAGCAAAATATGTTCATGGAAGGTTTGTATTTGCTCTTTTTTTTTTTTTTGAGTGGTACAGCTGTTGCAGCTGAATCCTGTATGTTGAAATTTGGATGGTTTTCATTTTGGAAGATAGTGATAAATCTGGGAGTTGAATAGTTATTCCAATAAAAATGTTTTTAAAAATATTACTTACATAGGAGAGAAAATAAATATAATATTATGGGTTATTTATTGCTTTTAATTCACAATTTAGCAGTTAATTACAGCACAATCTTGTATTTATTCTCTGGCTATTTTATGTTGGTTCTGTGTTTTGCGAGTGCCATAAGACCTTACTGTGCCCAGTTTATATGCTAATTTTAAGTTTTAAATGTACTGGTATTGTGTATATGCATTTAACAAAGACATGCATCTGCTTAAATAAACTCCATTTTCTGTCTTGTCTAAATCACTTGTCAGGATCAAGTTCAAATAAGAGGGCAGAGACTGACCCATATGCCCCCTTGACTGAAGAAGTAGAACGTGTTTCTATACACAAGAGCTGAGAAGTGGTAAAATTTCCTTTATCTTTCTCTTGTTTCCCCTTGGTGGTCTCTTCTCACCTTCACCAGCCACCAGCACATGTGAGGCCCGCAATGCAACACAGGAAGGTAGAGATAGAAAAAGAAAGGAAAAAGGGGGGTTTGGGGGAGACCTGTTATGAGCACAGGTACCTCACATTTTAATACCCATCCTCATCGCCATTAAATGTAATGGTTTGTTCAAGCTGCCTTGGGAACATTTCAAAAATACAATAACATTTAAAAGGCATTTAAAAGCCCTTCAGCTGTGTATGCATGTGTATTTAGTTATTTTGTTTGGCCCACAGAGGATTAAAGAAACCAAGGGAATGTTTGCTCATCCTATCCAACTTTGCCATTTTGCAGCAAAGTGTCATTTCTGATCACTGGTTTAGTTAAACATGTGCACGGAGGACATAATTGTTGTTCAGGTTAATCTGAACAACATTTCCCCAAATTTCTGGCAGGATTCATGACCAGAACACAACATCCATGAAAAATTAGACTTGGCCCACAACATGTTCAGTACACAAAGGAATCCAGACAGTGAGTTTAGTAAAAATGAGGAAATGGCTCTAAAAGAAGTGTCACATATTCACCTCACCTTTGTATTCCTTTTAATGACAGTTTTTATGGGAATTTCTTGTTTCCTATCTACCTGCCTTTAATAATGTCTTCTTCCCTCTTAATTGTTCATTCAAATCTATACTACAACTGAGTTAAAAAACTCAGTATTGAAGAGCATCTACAGGACCCAGATGGAGTAATGGATTTTTAAAAGATAAAAAAAGAACAGTACATTGCCTACTACTCCAGTCCACATTGGTTTCTCCCTTCCTTGTTCTCTGTAATATTTTAATCTGTCCCACAATATCAGTCCTGATTATCTGCTCTATTATATTTATGCCAGTTCAAAAACAGAATAGTAATAAAATCAAATAAGGTAAGTGTTCATGGTTGTGCTTTGTAAACTATGAAGTAATGTGTAGTGTGTTTAAACTTATTTCATATATGACCTCTGGTTCTCAAATTATGTCATAATTATTTTTTTAAAATTCTCTCTTATCTAGCACCATGCTGAACAAAAGGAGGGTCTATATTATTGACTCACTTAATAATCACTGTTGCATAGTTAAAATTTTTGGAAGTTATTCTCAACCATCGAAAAGCATACTGACTCAAGGCCAATATTCTTCAAAGTGGACTCCATTAAAGCCAGATATAGTTCTGAGAGAAATGTTTAATTTGAAAGGTAAGAGTTCAGGTTAAGCTTCCTTTATTCCTAAATACATGTTTCTTTTTCCCTTCGAATATATCAGTTAGATTTTTTCCATTTGAAAATGGTAGTTATTTCTACATTGGTACATAGGTTCTAGAGGACCAAAAGACTTTGATAAAAAGAAAGCAATTAAAAATGACCAATAATAATCCTTGAACAGTAATCTCCTTAAAGACAGAGACTCTTGGATATTATTTTTGAATTGTTTTTAGCACATAGCAAATGATGTTATAGACAATTAAGGTATGTTGGATAAATGAATAGAGTTCTAATAGTAGGGGGGGGTACATGTGTGACCAGCAGACCTTGGCTGTAACTATTGCTACCAGAGGAGAATTAACAGCATGAAAGGTATCTTATCATCAAATGAAAAATGGCATGAAAATGCCTTTTAATTTATGAGTCGGATGCCTGGGCTAATCACTGAGCATAAATTTGTCTATAATAAAAGGACACTTCCTATGAAAATGATTTGTTAACATTCATTTCATGATGGAGGTTTTATCGCACAATACCTAGGTTTGCTCTGATAAGGATATCCAGTTGGAATTGCTACCTTATTTATATGTTATCTTAATAATGGAAATGTGTCTAAGTTAATTGGGAAAGATAAAGCACATACAAAGTAAAGAATGAAGAAACATCAGTGATGGCAGGAAAAATCTGTAACCCGAGATAAAGGATTTCTTGATATTAAACCCAATAAAAGGAAATACGCTATTGCGCAGCACTCCATCAGCTATCTTTCTATCTTCTCTGCTAAATCCAGCTCCTCCTCCTCCTCCCAAGGTTTCTACTCCTCCCCCAGCATTCTCTATTTATCCCATTTCTCACTGAAGCCGCCACTACAGTTTGAGTGAAGGCCATGTTTGCAGCTATATGCAGGAGATTTCTGTTTTCACATCCATTTTCATTTCAAATTTAAAAACAGAAAATCTGAGTCACTTTAAAGTTATTTAAAGTCACTTTAAAATAACTCTTTTACCCAACTTCCTTATTTTCTTCATCATTTCATCACCTACAGAGGAACTTCTTTTATTTTCTATAGCAAATTGTCTCTGAAACATGTGTTTTTTCAAACATGTATGGGAAATTTGTAGGCAAAAGACACATTTACAAGGGTTCTCCTCCCTCACAGCAGTAAAGCTAACCAAAAGAACTAAAAAACAAAAAGAAAGAAAGAAAGAAAGAAGAAAGAAAGAAACAACAAAAATGATCTATATTGACCTTATAAAGTCTTAACCTCATGCTACAAACCCAATAATTATTATCATGACACAAGTTGAATCTAATGTATAGCTTCTCAACACAGTGCCACAAGTGCCATTTCTGTAAGTGTTGCAGAAATTAAGGTGTTGCAGAAACAAGCAAACAAATATGAAAGCCTCCAATAATATCCACCAGCTAGGGAGGCATGGACTATACACATGAACAAACTGTGGAAAAGAACAGAAAATATTTTGTCTCGAGCCAATTCTTCCATGGCAGCTAAGTCAGAATTGAGAAGAAAAGCTCTAAACTAAGCAGCTCCTTAGTCGGGTGGGCTAAGATCTAGAAGCGGGTCTGTTGTGAAACAAACATCAGACAACAAATGACCAGATACTCAAGGACCTAAAATCAGAAGCATAAAGTGCCAGTCCGGTGGCCTTTTTTATTCACGGGAGCAAGGGAACGAACCACTTCCCAGCAACACTGTATGTGCTATTGTGGTACCAGATGGACTCTCAACCAGCCTGAGTTCCAGTGATTTTGAGAAAAACAGCAGGAGAAATCTCTCCTGCCTAAGTCTCCACCTTGCTTTCTTTGGTCCTCAGGAAAATGAATGATAATATGCCAACAGCACTCAGACCTCCATGTTGTTCATGAAGAGGAAAATCTGAAGGGAGTCAAGGAGATGTTTCTCACTCTATTTTAGGGAAAAGAGCAGAACATAGAGATCTGCCCCTAGTCAACAGTAAGGGACTTGTACGGGAGAAAGTATCATGTTGGTTCTGTTCATTATTCTTGGTCAATACCTCTGGGATATTTCTATCCCAATACCTGGGATAGAAAGGGCTCAATAAGGATCTGATATAAAAAAAATTATTATTGCAGAAGGTTAAGAGTCTGGATGTTGAAATCAGACATGGTTAAGAGGCTGAGATCGGCAACTTTTTACCTTTGTGTCTCTAAACAAGTTATATGATGCTTTTTATCCTTATAGATAAAATTCAGGTAATAATAACACCTATCTCACTGTGGGAATTAAAAGACATAATATACTTAAGGTGTTCAGCACATGACTCTGCTGCGTATTCTCCCTTTGGTCCCCCCCAGTGTGGCTCTCTAGTAACCCTATTTTCTCCTCTTACCTCTTCAGGTCTAAGGTGTGGTAAGATTTTTCCACCGTTGTTGGTCTCTGTAAGGTCTACTTACATGAAAATGTCTTCAATCTTCTGAATTGGATTTTGTTTCCCGATAGTATTTTGAGTGATACAGAGTCTAGAAAAGAGCAATAATGAGAAAGGATCAATTTCTGGTGGTAGTGGTGGACGGAGTACTCTAAGTAATGGTCATGGGAGTAGTGACCAGAGTAGTACAGCAATAAGAATAATGGTAAGTTCTACTGCTGAGGGCAGAGAGACAAAGTATGACAGAAAATCTGTCACAGAAAATAAATATATAGTGCCTAAAATCAATATGATATTCCCTATTGCCAGAGACATGTTTTGATGATAAGAGTTTTGCACTATCAAGAAAATTAAAGGGGTGCCTGGGTGGCCCAGTGAGTTAAGCACCAGACTCTTGATTTCTGTTCACGTCATGATATCAGGGTCATCGGATTGAGCCCTGTGTCGGGCTCCGCACTAGGCATGGAACCTGCTTAAGATTCTCTCTCCTTCTCTCTCTGTCCCCTTCCCACCTCTCTTTAAAAAAAAAAAAGAAAACATGAAATTTTTAAATACAAACAATCCAAAATTTTCATATAAAATGGTTAATTGATACACTAAAAATAACAGTACTGACAAAGAATGCAGAAAATCAATGTTGTTACAAAATATGAGAATACATTTTAAATCAGAACACCTAATTAGTAAGCTAAAAAATAAAATCAATAACAAAACTGAGAACTTAACTTTAAAAATTCTAAGGAAAAAATTTTTAAATGAGAATTGGAAAATAGATACTAGAATTGGAACACCTAGGTAGCTCAGTTGGTTAAGAATCCAACTCTTGATACCTGTTTGGGTCATGATCTCAGGGTCCTGAGATTGAGCCCCATGTCAGGCTCTCTGCTTAGTGGGGAGTCTGCTTCAATCCCTCTCCATTTGTCCCTCTCCCTTACATTCTTTCTCTCAAATAAATAAATAAAGCTTTAAAAAATATGTATAAAAAAGATTCTAGAATCCAATATATGGATAGTTGCTTTCCTGAAAAACAGAACAGAAAAAAGTATTCAAAGAAATAAAAAGAATAAAGAGTAAAAATAAGGGATGCCTGAGTGATTTAGTGGTTGAGCATCTGCCTTTGGCCCAGGGGGTGATCCTGGAGTTCCTGGATCGAGTCCCACATCAGACTCCCTGCATGGATCCTGCTTCTCTCTCTATGTCTCTCTCTCTCTCTCTCTCTCTCTCTCTCTCTCTCTCTGTGTGTCTCATGAAGAAATAAATATTTTTTTAAAAAAAGAATGGTTTAAAATGGTAAATTAAAAAAATAAATAAATACTTTAGTGAAATGTCATGATCCTTTAATTCAGAAAGTCTCATTGCCCATGAAATAGAGAGAGAAAGAAAGAGATGAATCAGAGGCACAGACAAAAGCAAGGTAGAAAAAGAGAGAGAGGTTATCCTAGTGAATTATTTATCTTCAGTTATTTAAAAAGATTATTCATAATTCAGGTAAACAAATAAGTTTACATCAGACTTCTCATTAGCAATTTTAAATAAAAGAAAGCAGTAGAACAATGTTGTTAACAAGTATTGAGTATAAATTTGAGCCAAGAATTAAATACTTAATCAAGTTTTTCATATGTCAAAGTTTAGGAAAATAGACTCAAACAATAATTCAAAAAGTCCGTATGTTTCTAGTCTAAAAAATGGTGTTTCTCATTTTTTTTGAATAAAAAATTTGAAGGTGTATTCTAGCCACAGACACACACACACAAAATGCATTTAAATAAAGAATTCACAAATGGTCAAGCTAAGGAACTAAGCAAATGAATACTGGTGAGTATAAGGTAATAAAATTTCTTTATTTTTTTTATCTTTCATGGTAAAAACCAATAAATATATCATTACTCTCAAGTTTATAAATGGAGATATGTATTTAAATTTTAAGTAAAGGCAACCACTAATGGAAAATGCTAGAGTCTGTATCCTGCAGATGAGTAGGCTAATGTGTGTGGATTTGGGGTAAGAGTTGAAGATGTTAATGACACACAGGGGTATGGAAAAACAAACCACAGATTATATATCAAACCACAGAAAACAAAAATAAGAAACAAAAATAAGATGGAGGATGGAAAACCAAATATAACTGCTTAGTAATAATTACAAATGCAATAGTCTTTTAAGAGAAAATGATTCTTATTCAAAGAACTAAAAATGATGTGCAATCCACAAAGAAGATACTGAAAATAAGTATTTCAGAAAGTTTGAAAATTAAAAAAAAATGGTCCAAAGAAAATTAAACAGGAAACTAAGTAGGAAGAACGCTCAATTCAACAACTTGCTTGTGATGTGCCTTGACGTAGTTTTCTTCATGTTTCTTCTTCCTGGGGTCCACTGAGCTTCTTGATTCTTGGCTTTGTGATTTTCATCAAATTTGGAGCTTTTTTTGGCCATTATTTCATCAAATATTTTATTCTGTTCTCCCTTTTTTTTTTCCAAGACTAACATGCATGTGTTAGACTGTATAATATTGATTCACAGTTCACTGAAGTTCTAACTTTTGTTGTCTCTTTTCCTCTCCATTTCATCCTGGTAGTTTCTATCTCCTTTTCTGCAAGGTCCTCCATCTTTCTTCCACAACATGTAATCTAGAATTACAGAATCATTTTTCATCTCTAGAATTTTGATTTGGATATTTTTACATCCTTCATCTTCCCCGCATCATGTTCATGTTTTTCTCTACCCTCTTGAACACATGGAAAATTTTTAAAAAATATGTTTTAATGCTCTTATCTAATTTTATTATCTATGTCATTTTAGGATGTGTTCTATTCACTTTCCCCCTCCTAATTATGGAGCATATTTTTCTTGCCTCTTTGCATGCATATTAAGTTTTGACTGGATACTGGATATTGTTTCCTTTCTGTCTCCTATGCTGAATCTCACTCTTTTTAGGGGGTGAGGGCTTTTTTCTGGGACTCAGTATGACTTGGAAACAATGGATCCTTTCAAATCTTACTTTTAAGGTTTGTTAGAGCAAGTCCTGGACAGCCTTTAGTCTAGGACTTATTTGGCCCCACCACTGAGGCAATGCTTTCATGAGGACTGACAAATGCTCTATGTATTAGGAATCCTTTCCATTTGGCTAGTTGGGAGCACAAACTATATTTGGTCCCATTTGAGCTCTGGGGATTGTTCTGCTTATTCCTTTCCAGTGGCTCTTTCCTAAGTCTTGGGCTGCTGTCTTATACACAGGTGCGTATCAACACTAAGCCAAAAACTTGAAGGGACCCTTCAGCAAATCTCCCAGACTCTTTCTGTGCATCTTTCTCCTTCCTGGTTCTCTGCCATGAAAATTTTATTCATCTTGGCTTTTATAAACTGTAAACTCTTTCTTCACCTCAGCAAGACTGCTGGGCTCGGAGTTTGTCTTCTTTCTGGTACAGTCCAGAAACTTGCTATAAGCTGGAGCACTCATAAGTCTAAAGTCACTTGCTTTCCTTCTCTTACAAAACACTATCCTGTGTTGTTTGTTGTTCAATGTCTGAAAACTATTGCTTCATTTTTGCATGGTTTTCTATGTGAACAATGTGGAAGACCAGTCCCCATGTATGTGTTATTCCATCATGTACAGAAGCAGATGTCCTCATATTAAATTCAGACAAACTTGAATTCAAGACAGAAAGCATTACAATGGACACTTATTTTATTACCATTATAATCTGTATGAAAGTATGTTGGTCTTATGCTTTTTATACAGAATTAATTCTTTCATCTATCCCACACATTTTGACTATCTACCATGTGCCAACATGGTTTTCTGTTATGGGCAATTTAAAAAGAGAGTCAATGTTCCTGTTCTCAAAAAGCTTCTAATGGAATGCCGAAAGATATTAATAAATAAACACTCCCAGATAAAATGATCAATAGTGAGTGTTGTAGAGAGAAGTAAAATAGGGTAATGTAATAATAAGTATCTATCAGATCCAGAGATTTTTGAGATATTGCTAATTTCAGATAAGTTATGAATAACAAAAGGGAAACTGCCATGCACAGGACAGGAAGAGAAACATTCTGGAAAGTGGGAATAGTTACGCACTCTAATATGTAAGCTTGTCTTGCCTGAGGAAGAGACAGAAGGCCAGCGTGGGTGGAGGGTTCTGGGATAAGTCACTGAGAGAAAGACTCAGGCCACACCTATATACTTTGTGAGCTGAGTCAAAGTGTAATTCACTCCAAGCAGCATTTAGATGGAAAGCTGTTGGGAGATTTTGAGCAGAGGAACAGGGAAGTTCATTCTGACTTCCATGTGAGATTCAGGAATGGAATCAGAAGATTACTTGAGGGTTGATTTCAGTAATCCATGCAGGATAGAACTGGCTTGGGCTAAAATAGTGTTAATAGGATGAGAAGTGGATGGATTTGAAATTTGTATGGAGGTAGACTTAATAAGACTTAGTATTGAATTGGATGAGGAAACTCTTTTAATTTTTGGTTTGAGTAACTGGGTTTGTGGTCTTACCATTTGTTTTTAGAGAGAAGAGTGGAAGAAAATCTAATTGGAGGATATAAGAAAAATAAGAACATAAAAAATAATGAGAAACAGAGATACACACCAAAAGAACTTTAAGGCACTTACTGACCAAGAAAAAGGAGGAAGAATATATATAAAAAGAAAAACACACCAGGTTCTGAATAATACAAATATGTATTTATACCATTTCAAAAGAGAATATATCTTTCAAAGACTCTTGAGACATTTATATAAATTATCTATACATTAGGCAGGAAGGGAAATGTCAACAAATTCTAACATATTGAAATAGTAGAGACCAATTTCATTATAGTACAATAAAATTAGAAATAAACTAGGAAATTAAAATGAATAGCCAAATACTTGGAAATTTCAAAATATTTTCTAAATAATTGTTGTGTCAAAAAAGGAGCACAAAACCACAATGTAAAAAATATATATATTGTTAAAAATCTACAAAAAGAGTAAAATTTCAGTCCAGCCCCACTTATATTTATGTTAAGTATCCTAAACAAAATGTTGGCAATTAGAATCCAGAAAAACAGGGGTTCCTGGGTGACTCAGTCGGTTAAGCATCTGCCTTTGGCTCAGGTCATGATCCCGGGGTCCTGGGATCCAGCTCTACATCGGGCTCCTTGCTCAGTGGGGAGCCTGCTTCTCCCTCCCCCTCTTCCTGTTGCTCCCCCTGCTTGTGCTCTCTCTCTCTCTCTCTCTCTCTCTGTGTCAAATAAATAAAATCTTTAAAAAAAATCCAAGAAAACATGGAAAGTCTTAGAAATTCATGATCACAAAGATTCTTTCCAAGAATCCTAGGCAATTTATTATTAGACAATTGTTATAATGAGCACAGGAGGAAATATTTTACCCAGTGATTTCCCAAGAAGTATTTGGTAAAACTCACTATTTATTTCTGATTTTTTAAAAAAAGATTATATGGGTTATAAGTCATACACATACTCATGGTATGTATTTTATACATAAAACTAAGTCTGTGTTGGGCTTAACTGTGCATCAAGATGAGTAATTCTGGAAAATATCAAATAACTTAGGAATTTCTTCATTAAAAATGTCTTTCTTAACAATTCATAAAATGTAAAAAGCACATAGCTTTTGAGACACTGTATAAAAGAAACTTATTTAACTCTAATGGATCAACTAACAAATCTGAGACTTTTTTTCTCAACACACCTATTAATATGCCCTGAAAGTTTTTTCATCATGATCAGTTTTGAATTTATGTACTAGAAAAGTTCTAAAAGTACATTAAATTCAAAAGCACTACTGTCATGTTAGCCATTGCCATTAGATAATACAATAAAATACAATATCTTGATATAAAAAAGAGATAGCTAAAATTATCATTCTTGTAGGTAATATAATTATGGGGAATTTTCAAGAAAGCACTAAAAATTATGATGTAAAGTAAGAGTCTAGAAAGGTAGCCAGTAACAAAATTAACCTACAAAATTGTTTTCTTTATAAACAGTAATTAATTAGAAAATATAATACAAGTAAGGGTATAATCTATAATATTAAAAAACAAAATATTAAGTTATGTACATGATATTAAACTTAGAAATATGTAGAGCTAGTTTGAGGAAAACTCTGAAACTACCAAGGACCATAAAAGAAGACTGAAAGAGAGTTCTTAGTCCTACAGTTAAATGCCAAATATTTTTTTAAAGATATATTTATTTTAGAGAGAGAGAGAGTACGTGAGTGGAGGGAGGGACAGAGAGAGAAAGAGAATCAGTGTTATGGAAACCTTAGTTGAAATATACATTTGAAGGATGCCTGGATGGCTCAGTGATTGAGCATCTGCCTTTGGCTCAGAATGTGATCCCGGGGTCCTGGAATCGAGACCTGAGTTGGGGTCCCTGCATGGAGCCTGCTTCTCCCTCTGCCTGTGTCTCTGCCTCTCTCTCTGTGTGTCTCTCATGAATAAATAAATAAAATATTGAAAAAATAAATAAAATGATTGCAGACTTTGGTGACCTGCTAATTTCTCAACATGAAGGCCTTTTCCATAATTATTTACCTTTTGTTCCACTTTAAAATTATGTTATATAAAAAATAAAATAAAATGAAATTATGTTATATAGACATACCTCTTTTCCCCTAAATTTAAATATTTCACAATGTTAGTAATTATAAAAGTTATACAAAGTATTTGTAAAAATTCCAAAACAAAAACAATTCAAAGAAGAAATGAAAATCACTCTAAATTCCATAGTTCAGGGCAAAAAACTATTAGTGAACCTGTTTCCTGACATTTTTCTTTTCATGGATATAACTCGAAATTTTATGTCAATGCACTGTACATACTGTTTCTCTAACTTGCTTATTTTTTTATTTAACAATGTCAGTAAAGATTTGCATCATCAGTCTTAAGTAATGATCTCTCTTTTTAAATTGAAGTATAATTAACAGGGTTATATTAGTTTCAGGTGCAGAATATAGTAATTCAACAATTCTATGCATTCATTACTCAGTGCTTGTCACAAGTGTACTCTTAATCCCCTTCACTGACTTCACCCATTTCATTTATACTCCTGTACCTATTTCATTTGCTTTTCTTGATAAAACAGTTCCATTGTTTCTCCCTTTTTACCAAAGTGTTTCAGAATGTAGAGAAGGAAATCAGAATTCTTTGGTTGAAGATATCAGAATGCTGGTCGTCAAAACTGACAGAGCACAACAAAGTAAAAGCACACACCCTCTTCATTTATGAGGGTTGATGTAATGCAGGATTACTTCCTTAGCTTTATGTATAGTGGTCAGATCACCAGACTAAAAGATGTCTTTACATTTAGCAAATATTTTAAATGCTGTTAGAAAAGTTGCTTAAATGTATATTTCTCTCTTTTTTTAAGATTTTATTTATTTATTCATGAGAGGCGTACAGAGAGAGGCAGAGACACAGGCAGAGAGAGAAGCAGGCTCCCTGTGGGGAGCCTCATGTGGGACTCAATCCCAGGACCCTGGAATCTAGTGCCCCCACTAGATTGTAGGATTTTAAGAACAGAATAAGAAGAGATAGAAGAGATAAATTTGGAACTTAGACTATTTTTACTTTTCTCCTATTCCATTACCTCGTTCATATTGCTTCAGTTTTCTCATCTCTTCTTTGCATTTTCTGCATTTCAGGATTAATCTCCTCTCCTGTGGAATGATGTCTTGCTCCCTGTTTCCTGGCTCATATTGCACTAAATGATTTGCAGCACTCCCTCGCAAAGTGCAAGCACAGGCAATGTTTATGTAGGTTAACAATGCACAAACTGGGGCATCTGGGTGGCTCATCAGTTAAGCACCTGACCCTTGATTTCGTGTCAGGTCATGATGTCAGGGTTGCAAGATCGAGCCACAGGTCCAGCTCTGCACTGGATGTGGAGACTACTTAAGATTCTCTCTCTCCTTCTCTAAAAAATAACAACAAAAAAACAATCCACAAACAGGATGTTAGATAGAAATACCATGCATTGGAGCATGAAATATACTGATTTAAATGCTACTTTGCTGTGGTTTTTTTCTTCAAAACAGATCCTTACCTTTTTAACACTCTATGTTCTCCTTCTTGTTTCTGTCTAGTTCCCCAAATGCTTGCTATTTTTTCTATGGCCTGCAGACTTTCATCCCACTCTTACACTGAGCCCAGCTCTTCTCATTCTTTCTTTCTGTTGCTGTTTCCTTCCTTTTTGCACCTGTGTGACATAATAAAACTGGTGACCTAGAGTGTTCTGAGTAGAAAGGGTATTAGGTAAAATACGGTAGTTAATTTTTGTTTATAGTGAACACAGCACATCAAAAACGAACAACAAAGGATGAACTAAAGAAACAAGACCACACAGAGTCAATACCACTTCGTAAACAAATAGCATACACTGGAAATTTAACCAAGCAATAAATGACTTGTGCTTATACTTTCAACCTTCTTTACCGATACCGATAGAAGAATGACCATTTTGTGGGGAGGCGAGGGGAGGGAATCTGTACAATACAGTAGTATAAACATGGGGCTGGGGGTTCTGAGGGTCGACCTCCTCCTCTTCCTGTACAGTCAGAAATCCTTGAGTAACTGTAGTCTCCCAAAACTTAACTACGAAGAGCTGTTGTTGACTGGAAGCCTTACTGATGACATAAACAGTTCATTAACACACCTTTAACACATATTTTGTGTTACATGTACTATATACTATATTTCTATAATAAAGTAACCTACAGAAAAAATAGTGTTACTAAGAAAATCTTAAGGAAGGGTAGTGCCTGGGTGGCTCAGGTGGTTAAGCATCTACCTTTAGCTCAGGGCATGATCCCGGGGTCCTGGGATTGAGTCCGATATCCGGCTCCCTGCTCACTGGGGAGCCTGCTTCTCCCTCTCTTTCTCCCCCTCCCCACTGCCTGTGCTCTCTCTCTCTCAAATTAACAAATAAACAAATCTTTTTTTTTTTTTTAAGAAAGTAATGGGGGAGAAAATACATTTACATCATGGTGCAGCACTTATCGGAAAAAAAAAAAAAACAACAACAACCTAGAAACCGTGTATAAGTGGACCCAAGGAGTTCAAACCCACAACATTCAGGGGTCAACTGTAATTAGTTCTTATTTATAGTAAATCTTAATACATTGTCTCCTCCCTTAATTCCTCCCAAGTCCTGTTGATTCCGTGATGCCTTGAAGCATTTTGCTTCCTTCTGTCTCCCATCACCGGGTCTATAGCAGAAGCCTCCCAAAGGCCTTCCTCATCTTTCATCTGGATCCCCTGTAAAATCCATTCTACACACAGTAGTCAGTTACTTTAAAGAATATATGAGCATAGTAATCCTCACCTTAAAACCCTTAAATGACTTCCAGTGCTACTTAGAAAAAAATTAAAGTTGCTAAATTTAAAAATGTAAGTAGTTAACAGTGTTAACATGTCGTATGGGCTCCTGCATGACCTAGCCTGGGCCAGCTCCCATGCCTTCCTCTCAACATTGTGTGCTTCACTCACCGACCTCCAGACTCACTGGCCAACTACTCTGTACCTCAAGGCCCACATGTTAGCTAATCTCTCTCTGTGATTCTTTTCTTCTCACTTTTCACTGGCCAACACTCATCCCTTAAGTCTTTGTTTCCTTGGGAAGGCCTTCCCTTATACCTGCGGCAGATTTTGCAGTTCTCTTGTTCATCACCCCTTCCAACTTTTCTTTTGGTGCAGCCTCCTCACCACATGACTCATATCGCTTTGCTGCCTGAATTTTGACTGTGATTTATGTTTACCAAATAGAAGCTCTCATGGAAGGCTTGAATTCAGAACTGAGTTGACTGGGGAGGAAATCAGGGTTTGAGGGATTTATTTTTATGGAGCAGATCTTAGTCCTGGGGATATAGTTCTGGGGTCAGCTGCAAGAATATCAGCTCTCTATTCTGGCAGGAATAATAGCTCCTTTCATGGCCCCCATGTGTGATGTGGCTTTGCAGACTGTTCATGGCAGCTCGTTGTAGGGTCTTGTAGCTAAACTCACTTATTTTGAAAGCTATTTAACATCTGCAATGAATACCTTTGTGTTTAAGCTGCCTACCACAGGTTTTGCTATCTATGGTTGGACCTTAACTGATACATGGTCCTTCCTTAATCTAAATCAGACCTCTCTGTTGTACTCTTTTATTATTATTTTTTAAAGATTTTATTTATTTATTCACGAGAGACACAGAGAGAGAGAGAGAGGCAGAGACCCAGGCAGAGGGAGAAGCAGGCCCCACGCAGGGAGCCCGACGACGTGGGATTTGATCCTGGGACTCCAGGATCAGGCCCTGGGCTGAAGGCGGCGCTAAACTGCTGAGCCACCCGAGCTGCCCTCTCTTTTATTATATTTGACATTGTTTTAGAGTACTTGTTCTAATTTGTAATTACGTATTTACTCTAGTGTTGGTCAGTCTCAATTGTTAGATTCCCAGCTTCACGAGAACATAGTAGTTGCTTGACACATAATTGTTGAAGAAATTAACAAAGCATAAATATATTAAGATTTTTCTTTGCTTACTGCTTGACTCCCTGCTTTCCTGAGATTTTAGAACTGTAGATATATTAGTTGCTTGGATGTAACTACTATTGGTGATTGTCCTTATTATTCATTCTGCATCCATCCAAAGTCATCTCGTATTATTTTCACCATGGCAATCCAAACTCCACTAGCAATTCCTTCTTGGATCTGATCTCATTACGAGTGGGGTTAAGCTCAGTTTCCCTAACATCCGCTCTTAAATATATAAGAATGCACGTTGCAGAGAAAGTTTGCAAATAGTTCAGCACAAGAAATATGAAATTTGGACAATGAGATGAAGGTATTCCTGCTATACAAAAATCTTTGGGTTTTTGATATCCAACAAGAAGAAGGGGAAAAAAAAGTTTAGTGACAGGAAAAGAACAGAATTATCAGTGAAACATGTTTTCCTCAGTTGTGTCATATATTTTTCATATCAGACAAATTTGCACAGATGTTTTATGTTAAAGGATGAAACATATTTAAATTTAGAAAATCATCCACTATTCTATATCTCATACAAAGAAGATCACTGGGTAGGTACGAAAGATGAAACAAAAGGAAATAAGGCAGCTAAAGTATGCGAAGAATGAGCTTGCAGACTCAGGCTTACCTTTCATGACTGGCACTTAGTGTTCCCATATGCAGATCTAAGTCATCTTTTGTGACCTTTGAAGAGAGCAAGGCTGCTCCCTCTCCCTGGACTCCTTCTATCAGCAAATGAAATTATTCACCTAGGAACCTGGACATTAATCTAGATTCTTCTTTTTCTCATGGATTCATTCATTTCATCCAATTTGATCAAGAACCACATTTTTAAGAATTTCCCTTTTCTTAATCTTTTTTTGTTCTGCTTTATCAGTATTATTAAAAACAGATTCCTAATTGGTTTTCCGTCACTTCAATTTAGAATGATATGTCTAAAATCAAAATATTATCACTTTACTCCCTGCTTAAAATCCTTTAGTCACCTCCCTTTTCAGTCAGGCAAGACACTTTATGGCCCCTTCTCATGCCTTACCACTCTCCGCCCCCATGCCCTCTTCCTACTATCTTCACTTAAATACTTTAAATTCCCAGAATGCACTGGATCCTCTCCCTAGTCCCTATCCCCCAGGCTTTTGCACATACTGCTCCACATCCCTGATACCCACTTTCCATATTTTTGCTTGGCCGACTCCAACTCATTTTACAGGATTCAGTTTATTTATTTATTTTTTAAGATTTATTTATTTACTGGGATCCCTGGGTGGCGCAGCGGTTTGGCACCTGCCTTTGGCCCAGGGCACGATCCTGGAGACCCGGGATCGAATCCCACGTCGGGCTCCCGGTGCATGGAGCCTGCTTCTCCCTCTGCCTGTGTCTCTGCCTCTTTCTCTCTCTCTGTGTGTGACTATCATAAAAAATAAATTAAAAAAAAATTTAAAAAAAGATTTATTTATTTATTTATTTGAGAGAGAGAGAGCAAGCATGGGGGTGGGGAGAAGGAAAGAGAGAGGGAGAATCTCAAGCAGATTCCCCCTGAGTATGAAGCCCCATGTGGGGCTCCATTGCATGACCTTGAGATCATGACCTGAGCCAAAATCAAGAGTCAGATGCTCAACTGACTGAGCCATCTAGGCACCCTCAGGATTCAGTGTAGACATTACCTCTTTAAGAATCTTTCCCAAACCTTTGTGCCTGGGTTACATTCGAACCTCATACTTCTCTAAAAATTCTATCCTCATTATAATTTATCATCTTTCTGAATTTGCCTCTTTACTTGTCTACTTTTCCATAAGGATTAGGCTTGGGCTAATATTTCAAAAATAGTAACAGTGATTTAAACAAGTTGGAGGCTTATTTTTATCTATGTAAAGGGAATTCATAAATGGACAGTCTTGGGCTGGTGTGTGATAACTTCAAGGTCATCAGGTTTCTAGCCCCCTTACATCTTTCTGAACTGACATAGCACATGGTTTCCATCCCTAAGTTGCCACATGTCCAGGAGAACTCCAGCAGTTACATCTGCCTACTAGACAGCAGGAAGGAAGAGAACATAATGGATAAAAGATGAATTTAGGCTGTTTAGCTTCCTTCTACAGCACTTTCCTGGAACTCTCACATAATAACTTCACTTACTTTTTATTTGCTACCCCTAGCTACAGGGGTGACCAGGAAATGTCGTCTTTTAAGAGGGCACATTGATGCTTGCCTTTACATTGTAAAGAAGAAGGTAAGGAGGGATACTGAGTAGATGGCCAGCAGTCTTTGCTACCCTGGGCTATTTCCTCTTCAAGGACAGGGACTGTCTCGTATCAACCTCAGGCCTGAGCACCACACCGCACTCTGGGTAGATGTTCAATAAGTATTTGCTGAGCCAAATACATAAGCAGTTTAAAAATAGGTAGTATAATATTGGGCACGCTAACAGACTGGATTTGTTACAGACTAGATCTCCAAAGTTTGTTTTTTGAGCTTTGTAATTACTTTTTATTTTCTAAGTACAATCTTATCCAGAATCCAATATGAAGCAATAAAAGTAGAATGCGTGGGCTGGAGTCAAGCAGCCTTTCCCTTCTAGATTCCCCAAGAAGAGCCCTGCACTATCTTTTTGGTAGTTCGGGGCTCCAGAGATCACAATTTGAAAGTAATTGGACCCAGGATCCCACTAGCACAGGAATCTCTGAATTCCTGTGATATATGATATGATATGTTACTATCATGTCATTAGGAAATGATCACCCGGGATCCCTGGGTGGCGCAGCGGTTTGGCGCCTGCCTTTGACCCAGGGCGCGATCCTGGAGACCCGGGATCGAGTCCCACGTCGGGCTCCCGGTGCATGGAGCCTGCTCCTCCCTCTGCCTGTGTCTCTGCCTCTCTCTCTCTCTCTCTGTGACTATCATAAACAAATAAAAAAAAATTAAAAAAAAACATTTAAAAAAAAGAAATGATCACCCCAGATTGTTATCAATAAAAATCAAGCCAACTCTTTTGTCCTTGACAATGATGTCACCCATTCTTGGAACACTGAAATGCTGTATGAAAATGCTGAAGTAAGGAAAAGTGGAATTATAATGGCAAATGCAAAACAGAACTCGGTGGTCTATCTATATGGATGGAATACTGAAAAGCAAACATAGAATCCATTTTAATTTCAAGTGTGCCTGTCCCCAAGATGTAGTTCATACCCTAGTCCATCCATAAAGTTTTCATGGATATTCCCTGACTATCCACTTTTAAACTAGATGTAAGATTTGGGTGGAACTTACTTGTTAAATGCAGGTCATGGAGCCAAAGGGAGACATAGTACAGAACACTGAGGAGTAAAACTGGGATGGGGAAATCAAGTAGACAATGGAGCCCAATCATTCTTCAGATGGTCAGAGAGGTAAAAATCAGCAAGAAGTTAAATACTAGCACAAAGCCAATGATTTCAAAAGGTAAGAAAGAGAACACAAAGCAGTTGGAATATAGGGGCTTTTCACAGGCTACTTGTGACCACCGTTGTAACAGCTACAATTTATTTTAACTGCTAACATGTGCTAGTATCTTGATGTGAATTTTAAATGTTATTCTTTGTCCTCATACCAACTTTGAGGGAATGCTATTATTATCCCCATTTTTATCAACAAAGAAACTGTGGCTTAATAAAGATAAATAAATTCTTCATATCCTTTGTGGGAAAAAAGGAGCTATGAAACTGTAGTTCAGTACATCTTATTCTAGTGCTACTCTATGTTCTTTCCAACATCAAGATGTTGCTGTGATTGCTGAATTATAGTGCTTTCAGTTAGGATCTTCTCTTTCGTCAGTTTGGCTAATGGCTCTTCAGAGAGGTGCTTAAGACTGCTTCTGTAAATACAGCCTTTAGAGTGAGGACTGCAAAGCTTGGTATTTAATGGTAATTATTTCTATTTACTCTCACCTTATGAACTCAGAAGTCTGCACAAACATTGACTCACAAATGGTGAGGTAAGGGGTGCTAAACAATATTGGTATTTATTATTTTCATAGTACAGTCTATCTCCTTCCTTGATCATCTCCAAAATATGCCATTGCATTCCTATTGTAAGAATTTCCTTACATTGCTCAGAAAGGGCGCTGTCTCAGTGGGCAAAAGGACTTTCTACTGGGACTCCCTATAGGGGATTAAATGATGAATTTAAATAGTGGTTAATCGAGGAAACAAGATGCTACAGTAGTCCTTCCCCCTGCTCCCGCCCCTCTCCTCGCTCCACTCATATAGTAACTTTTCTCATCTTACATTTTCCTGTTTTCCTCATACTCTGGATCTCCACCTCCATCCATCACTGGAAACCAGGTTGAACTCAGCAGTGATTAAATCTCTGAACCATCTCATTCCAACTAATTCATTGGTTGCTGATTGACTGAAAGGCCAGCTTTTCCCTTTTAGACTATTTCTGTAAAGTTCACCAGTGAATCATGCATCATCAAATGACCATTGAGTCTCCTTGACAAAGAGATAGATGTTACCAATGTAGAAGCAATTGTGCTGCTTTTTCCTGGAGAAGTTGTTAGAAAGTTGTACAAAGCTTTCCACAGCTACACAGGAGTGCTACTGGAGTGGTTCAAGGTTCTAATTTATCAATTTTCTGAAATATTCTTCTGGTTTGACCTCCCTCCCAGAGGAAGAATGCCTTGGGCTCTTTCTTCCCAGCTGAGCACCTTTCCCAACCTTCTGGGCTCTGAGGCCTTCAAGAGCAAGATGGTATGGGAACTAAGAAACAATTATCTCAAGATTTTTAGATTAAATAATTAGCCCAATTAATCATATAAAGTGAATAATTTACTTTCATCTGAATTATTCAAATGTTTACATTCAGTAGTTTTTTTTTGTAACTTCAATGATATGAATCATTGGTTCAAGTTATTCTGGGTGAGTAGAGATTGCCTACATTTTTAAACCTAATATGTCCAACATATAAGAATAGGATTTTGAAATCCTATGCTAACTGAATTTCAAGCCCCTCTTAGGAAAAAATGGAGCAAGGAGAAAAAAGGACTCATTGTTATTTTGAATAGTCCAGTCCTCACTGGATTGTTAGCATTTTTTTTTTTTGCATGTGATCAGCTAATATTTTTCAATGCAGTAGTGATTTATGGTTTTAGATGTGATCATTTCTTTGGTTATCCTTACAATCTTAGCATAGTTTTGGGCATATCCATGGCACTCAGTAAAAATGTACTTTGAAATTGATTTTTAAAAATAAAATATTCTAGTGGGTGGATTAAATAAATATCAACTTCTCTTACTGACCACTAGTGATAATGGTATGATATATTCTCATGGAACACTTATAGTAGGATTTTGTTTCATGATGGACATTCTTAAACATAAGCAAATAATGGGCTATTTTAAAAGCTTCAAACACTTATGTTAAATACATCTGTTTTTTAATTGCCCTGAAAATCCATCTCAGTCCGGGTGTTGTAAGTGGGGCTTCCCTAAATAAGCAAGAGTTCAAACTTGGCCATAAATCAGCACAAACAGAATAAATTTAAAATGTGGCTCCCTGCCATCTTGTGATGTTCATACAGTAAATGGGAAGTTCGGTGCCCCCTCCCTTAACTATTCTTTGGCTGATGGCTTTTCTTGGGAATATATTTTCCTAAAGATATCCTAAGTGTGGTTGTTTCCTTGAAAGGATGTGCGCTTTTGCTGGTAAATGTTGATATAGGAAGATGATGAAAGAAATGTGAAGGACTAGAAAGGCCCCACAGTTAGCATAGGGGAGGACAGCAGGGAGAGATTAGTGTTTGTTGAGTCCCTATTTTGGGTAAGTGCTAACATTGAGCATAATTTTTATTCTGTTAGATGATATTACTGCCCATTTTATCAATGAGGGAATCACTGAAAATTAATTAAATTGCCTAAATTCACCTTTCTTTCAGAAAAAAAAATAATTTGAAGCTAATAGATTGAAACAGAACAGTAAGTCTGTTGAGAGGGACCTCTCTTCGTCAGCCTATGAGCAGACTATCCAGGGCTGGATCTCTCTGGGGCAGGCATGGGCCCTACATTCTAGCTTCATCTGCCTTAATGGATGTCTAATTAACAGAGGATTATGTCTTTAGTACCATAATCAGAGAGGAAAGTTCACATACGAATACCCCTAAGAAAGGCAGCACATAGCTTTCAATTAACATTCAAATGTTAATAACAATTTAGGCTACTACATTTACCAAGCACGTGTCAAGCACTTTACATAAAATTTCTATTTAATTCATAATAACCTTAAAAGTGTTATTATTTCCATTTTAAATATGAAGCAATTGTAACATAGAGTAAATAATTATGTGGAATGAAGGGCCACATCCTTCCAGACTAGTATTTGATATCTAGTCTGTATTCTTAAATGTAGCAGTAATCATGTTTCAGTATCACATGTGAAATTCAAAACAATTATTATCTGGACATTTATTGTTTGGTTGTTTTTTGTTTTTTGCCACCTGAACCCAAAGTGGTAATTTTTCTTTTTGGTAACCTGACCCTCATCTCCCGGCTCTCAGCCCAAGTGCTCTTCAGTGGTTGACTCCATTTTCAGAAATAGAAGTTGGCCCACATTAGCCTAAAACTGGTCTGCATGCCCCATCTTCTCGGCCACAGTTATGGGTTCAAGATAGGCATGTATGAAAATGAGGACCAATGAAACAGAGCTAACATTCGGCCTCCTGGGGAAGAGAAACTTTCTCTATTTCCTGCAGATTTGGTAGTATGAGTGTGAAGTCTGGAGCTGCAGTTATTTTGTGATGATCAGAATGAGTCCAAAGCTGCTAGTGCCCACCACCTGGAGTAGGAGAATGAAGAATGGCATTCCCCCTTATGAGCTAGAAGAGAGATGAATAGTGATGGTCGTTTGTCTCTGAATCAAGTTGTACCAGAAAAATAGCATTATTGAAAGATTTTGCTTTCCTTTTCTTGTTTATGGCAATTCAAATTGAGTTTCCTATTGTTTGGAAGTGAACAAATTCTGATACCTAATTTTACTCAAAAGCACTCACCAGAAAAGCAATAATTAGACTAATTAACTGGTCTACACTAAAATTAAGCGCTTATGTGTGTGAAAAGTCATCATAATTTGGAAAACAAAGTCTCACACAGTAAAAAATATACATGGCACATAGAATTGAAAGATTAATATCTAGACTATGTAAAAATCTTACAAATCAAAATATGACAGGAAAAAATTAATTTATATTCATAATAAAATTGGCATGTATACACAATCTTCTTAGAGGATTTAAATGAAAAGTGATTTCCTGTTAACATTCCACTTCTACTCTCATTACTCAAAGATATACATTTTTAATCCTTTTCTCTTTGTATTATTCTAGTGGTTAAAAAATACATACTAAACGTGTACAGGTTATATCATTAAAACTGTGTCATGATACGGGTATGCAAATGAGGCAGGACCCGTCAGTCTGGCTGTTCCATATACAACGCATAGCCCAGAGCCCATCTCCCTTTAAACATATGGACTTAGAGATTATGGGCTTTCCCCTCGGCTGCAGGATCCTGAGTGCCCAGAGAGTAGTTTTTGTTTTCTCAATTCAGTCTTTAGCTTTTCAGTGTGATCTCCAGAAACTTGTCAAAATAATCAGTGCACTAATCTCACCCCTGCCAGTTTTCAGTGTTGCTATGGATTTGATGTCAATGGTACAACTTTTATTTTTATTTCCATGGGGCCTAGGGAAAAGAAGTAAACATATTTCCTCAGTTTTTAATTTGGAAGCTGTGGTAGGCAAAATTTTCAGATGGCCCCCAAATTCTCATCCTCTGGTGTACACGCTCCTCCTGGTTATCCGTTCAACATGAATCTAGGTATTGTTGGCAGTGATTTTGCAGATGTAAAGTCCCAAATCAGCTCACCTAGGACTGTCTGGATGGGCCTCATCTAATCACACCGGCTCTTACCATTTGAGTCTAGGGGTCAAAGATGGAGGAGGCCAGAGATCTGAAGCACAGTAATGGTGCGCCACCACTGGCCTGAAAATGGAGGGGCCATGTGGCAAGGAGTGCAGGTGATCTCCAGGAGCTGAGGGTAGACCCCAGCTGACAGTCAACAGGGATACAGGGTGCCTAGTCCTACAATCACAAGGAATGGAATTATTCAAACAACATGAATGGACTTGGAAACAGATTCTTCCTCAGAACTTCTGGAGGGCAAGTCAGCCCAGCTGATGTTGATTTCGGTGTTTAAGCCATGAACAGAAAATCTAGCCACATCATGCCTGGACCTCAGAACTGCGATGCTAATTAACGGATGTTGTTTTAAGTCACTGAGTTTGTGGCAGTTTTTACACAGCATAGAAAATGAATAAAAAGTCCAACTTCAAATATCTATCTCAAAACTGCTATACTTTTAAGAAGTTCCACCAGTATTTCTGATACCTACGAGGTTTAAGTGCTAGAACTGTACTCTGCTGTCTTTGTTTATGCTTTTTTCCTGAAAGCAAGTCTCCTGTGGAAGATTGGTTAATGAGGAAGCACCGTGGGACTGGGTCAGGGTCATGATCTTTTCTCACAAGAGGACATTTCTCAGTAGCCTTAGAAACCTTGAAGTTTGAGAAAAGCTGAGAGTCCCACTCAGATGGTGAACTTTATTGGAATATTGGCACAATATTGGACAAAACTTGTGGAAACAAATATCACTGCACCATGCAGTCTATGGTATAATACCTCGCTCTTCAAAGTGTGATGTACTTGGAAGTATCTGAGAAGTATTGAATCTTAGACTTCACCCCAGACCTACTGAATCAGAATCTGCATCCTAAAAAGACACCCAGAAGTTTCGTGAGCACATTTAGTTTGAGGAGTACTTCCATAATACTCTAATAAAAAATAATATAAAAAGCTCAGGTGGACAGTGAGGATAACTAACTCCACTTGCAAGAGCTTGTCTTATCCCTGCAGAGGCACAGGGACAGAAGTTGTTTTGTCTTAATGCCTTTTAGAAATTCACAGTAAATGGGAATTTGGGGCAACAAGCCTAGATTGCTCTGAGAAATAGCAGAATTCAAATTAGACAAAATAAGACAAATATCCCAAGCAGTTGCTATAATAAACCAAAAATGTGTTTGAACTATTAAAGTTAGCTTCAGTCAGAAAGATATTAAGTGTAGTCCAAGGAAGAGATATGCTCTAGCTCTTAGAAATTAAAGTGATGTTATTGATTACTAATAGCATAATAATCATTACCTTTGGCCAGTGGGTTAGCTCTGAACTTTATCCACAATAACAAAAAATGTTTGACATCTCTGTTGTCCCGTCCAACTCGTAGTAGGTTTCCTCTATTACGTTCCTCATAGAGTTCGGCTTTTCTCCAGACTAAGAAATTATTTTGATTTGTCCTAAGGAAAAAGAATAGAGAGGAATTTTGTGAAGTGAAGAGATAGAAGGGGAAGCTGGGACATAGGTGAGCAGTAACACGATAGATCTTCAGAAGGGTAAATCAAGTAAGATTAAAGATATTTTACTATACGATAGATGGATTGGTGTGAGTGATTTATATATCACTTCTATACCAAAATTACTTGGAAGTTATTGAGATGAAAACCTGACGGGCTAACCACTGGTTGAACCTGAACTATCAAATTAAGTGAACTCTCATTCACTGCTTCTACCGATGGTAACTAACTCAGCCTTTCCAGATGTACTTCTCAGATCAGACATAATTAGGGATACATGAAAATATAATTTAGAATACTGCGAACCTGAAAAATGACTGTCCTACATCTGGAATGATGACAAGTTTCTTGAGGATAGATGCTGATATTTCTTTTGTACTCCAAATAATACCAAACGCCATAGCCTCTTTTATTTTGTTTTGTGGAAAGCTAATACAGTAGAAACATGACAACTGAATGCTTCTTTTGAATAGATGGGCATGATGTCTACCAAGCACACAGACATTTGACCTACTTTGGTGATTTCCTGCCATTTGTAATTCCATAGCCTGTGTACCCCACTGAATTTGGTTTGAGTCAGTGATTGGGTTAAGAGTGTAGCGACATTGAGATAAACCATCTCTAAGGGAGAATATTGTGTTTTATGGTGTTCTTTGCACATGGGAATTAACTTTGCTCAGATTAGTAAAGCAGATAATCATATAACAACTTCTTTAGAGTATAATATTGATCCTTCCCTATCTCTGCCACCGACTTTTAATATGAGAAACACTTAACTTTGGATTTCACATTGAGCCATAAAAGTTATCAACAAAGGTACCTGGCACAATTAAAAAGTCATTTTTTTTTGCAATATAAGCCAAAGATTACAGTATATTATAAATTCAATTTAAGTCTTATACTAATATTAGCTGAGTTTTATATCTTCTGTTTTACATATTGGCTCCCCTAAGTCTGAAAGAAATGTTTTGTTGTGGGATAATAATGAAGGCAATGACATAATGACTTCATGACTTCCTGGAAGAAATCTTCGTGTAGGAGCTTACTGTAATGGAAATCGGATTTTTATGCAACTTAATTAACTGTTATCTCCCTTTCTCTCCATATAGTAAAGTTAAATGAAGTTTCTTCCTTAAATGATGGAATTATAGTCTCTGTAATGGAAAAGTTGGGGACATCCCCTTAATAAACGTAAAACCGCATACTTATTTCTTATACTTTCTCAACATCTAAAAAATGTTTATTAGGACCATTTTATAGAGTTATTAAGAAAGAAGCATTTAATTTAGAAAGAAAAAAGTTAATTTCAGGGAAAAAAGGTCTGCCTTTAGATATATAACTTGCTAGTTCATGAAAAATATGGACTATGTGTTTTTCTCCCTAAAAATTGACCTCTCAAACTACATTATCCTCACCTCAGAGTCAAATTGTTTTGTAAGCCGAAAAATTTATAAAAGAGGTGTAAGTTTTCTTTAAAAGAATCTTTGACATACCTTAGTTTAAGCAAAAAAGCAACTTAAGAACATTTTTAAAGGTAATTTTAATGATTAACTATTGTTTGGATAAAGGGCTCATTTCTCAAATCCTATTTCTGCTGGTATAATAAAACATAAAGAAATTCAGAAAGCATTATCTGTTTTAAATAATATGTTTGAACATCACATATTTTAGAACACCACGTACTGATGAGTATAATAAGGTAGGGAAATAAAATAACCACTATAAATATTTGGAAGGAAGAAATGAAATTATCTTGTTTTGCAGATTACATCATGTTATAATTATAAATCTGAGGGACTCTAGTAAAATTAACTCATAGAATCATAAAGAAAACTAGATACATTTCTGTATACCAGTTGACTGTATACAATGATTGATAGTTTTTCTGTATACTAGTAATAAATACATAGAAATTAAAATTTAAGGGAGTGGGGGGGGAAACCCTTGTGTTTAGTTTCACAGACTTCCCTAATGTTTCCAAAGCTCATCCATGTTGTTGCACGTATCAAGTCCAATCTTTCTGAGTAAAATTCCATTGTATGACTAGTCCTGTAGATCCCTCGTTCATCTATTACATTTTGATAGATACTTAGGTTGTTTCTAGAATGTATTCCTTTTTATGGTTTAATATTTTATTGTATGGATATACCTCATTTTGTTCATCTATTTTTCAGTTGGTGGACATTTGGGTTGTTTTTACTTTTTGGATATTATGAATAATGCTGCTATGTACATATGTGAACACTTTTTTTACAAACATGTTTTCAGCAGTCTTGGGTATATTCCTGGGAATGGAATTTCTAGGTCATATGATAAATCCAGTTTCACTTTTTGAAGAACTGCTAAACTTTCCTAAAGTGGCTACACCATTTTACTGTTCCAATTTCTCCATACTTTCACCAATACTAGTTTTCCTTTTTTTTTTTTTTACTGTAGCCAACTTAATGGGTATTAAGTGGTATCTCATGTGGTTTTGATTTACATTTTCTTGATTAGTGATATTAACATATTTTCCATGTGCTTATAGGACATTTGCATATATTCTTTGGAAAAATGTCTATTCAAATCCTATGCCTTTCTTCAAATTGGGTTCTCTGTATTTTATTGTTGAGCTCTAAGTGTTCTTTATATATATAGATACTAGACCCTTATCAGATATATTACTTACAAATATTTTCTCCCATTGTAGAGGTTGTCTTTTTACTTTCTCGACAGTATCTTTTAATACATAAATGTTTTTAATTTTGATGATCAACCACTTACATTTAAAGAAATAAGATAATGAGGAAAAAGCATTTTATATTTACCCACATATTAAACACTCTAGCTCTCTTTATTTCTATGAGTAGATTTCAGTTTCTGTCTGTTAACATTTTTCTCCAGCTCTAAGATCTTCCTAATATTTTTTATTGTATAGGTCTGGTAGCGACGAGGTCCTTCAGGTTTTACTTATCTGGTAATCTAATAGACAGAGGTGAGATAGTTAGCTTTCCTATTTAAAATCTCTGTACTGTTTTATTTTTTATAATAAGCCTGTTTTAATATTATCAGACAATAAGAGTTTAAAAAGAGGAAACTATATTCAATTTCAACAAGGGTTGAATTTATTCTTTCAGGTGATCTTGCTCTTATTACAAATAAAAGAGATAACAGAATTTCATGTTTGATCTTTTAATTTTTTCCAGATTAAAGTTTCATGTCCTTCTATCCACTAAAAGTAAACTATTCCTCACCAACCCATTTATTGAAAATATTCTTTTTTTTTTAAGATTATTTATTTATTTAGTCATGAGAGACACAGAAAGAGAGTAAGAGACGTAGGCAGAGGGAGAAGCACGCTCCATGCAGGGAGCCCAATGAAGGACTTGATCCTGGGACTCTGAAATCATGCCCTGAGCCAAAGGCAGATGCTCAACCACTGAGCCACTTAGGCATCCCTAGAATATATTCTAAATAGGAAATTCACTAAGGTATTTCTAGAGGGGCAGATAAAGTCAAAATAGAGGAAAAAAGATTTTCAGAAAATTAGGTCATCCTGTTCTATTATGATTATATGGGTGGAAACATTTCAGAATAGAATCTATTTTCTAACTTAACTATTCTTTATTGTCAAATTTTCTTACATATATTCAATGATAATCATAAAAGCGTGGAATAATGTTGATATTATAAAGTTACTTTCTATTCACAAATGTATAACTTTAAAGAGTAAGAGAAGTCCTACAGAGAAAAACATTGAAAGCAATATAAAAATATAGGCTCCCAGACACTTGAGAATTATTCATAATGCTACTTTTCATGATGCTATCATGATGCTAATTATTCATGATGCTACCCTAAACATTCTCTGTATCTAGTCTGGAGGAAAGAGTAGAAACGTAATTCAGCATTTATTATTTGAGCTATTTATAGTTCTAGGTGATCAACTGGTACTTCACAAAGTGAGCTCTGTTTTGACAACTTGAGGTTCTTAATATAGATGATGAAAAATATAACTTTTAAAAGTGAATTTAATCTATACAGGCAACTCACCAATACACTGCAATTTAGAGGAGGAATGATATTGTGAGGTGAAGGTTTGTTATGCCTATTCTCTATAACAACTAGATGATTTATTTTTTTAATAATAATTTTTTGAATATAAGGCATATTCTCTAAGCAAACATACAAATAATTAAATCCCTCTACAAAATAATAAATGTTTGCTTACATTGCCATCTAAATATTACTGGTAATTATAGATAGTTTTTAAAAATTGCTTATAATTAAATATATGATCTTTGTAACATTTTATGATGTTTTATTTGGCATTGCACAATGAATATTTTCCCATGTCATTAACTATACTTAAAGCAATTTAATGACTGTCTAGTATGTCATCATGTAGTATACAATTTATTTAATTGGTTCTCTTTGATCAAACATTTATCTTTTAAGACTTTTGTGACATGCTCCCAAATTATTACTTACTATTTCCTCATCAACATTTCACAAAAATAAAAGAGATTTGTTTCCTAATGGAGGCCCCAACCAAATGGGTATTATATAATTTTTTCCTACTACCTTGTTATCTTAATTAAATTTAATAATTTTGTGTATTGCAATAGCTTCATAAATTCTCTTTCTACACTTACTATCAATCAATACTCATAACAGTAAATTTAAATTTTAAACTGAAATATTTTAACAGATTTTAATTTAGATATAACTTACATACAAAATTTGCAATTTGTAGTATGAAATTCAATGGTTTTTAGCATACTCACAAGACTATATAACCGTTACCACTATCTAACTCAAGAAAATTTTCATCAGAAGTGCTTCGTATCTATTAGCAGTCACACTCCTCATTCCTTTTTCTTCCATTCTCTTGTCAATGACTAATTTAATTTCCATCTTTATGGTTTTGCCTGTTCTGGACATTTCATATAAATGGAATCAGAGAGAACGTGACTGTGCAGGAAAAAGCACATCAGGCTTAGGATACTTTAACTGTACACATGACCAAGAAAGGTCTATTTTCAGAACTGGCCCTTGACCAGCTCCTGAGTCTTGAGTTCTCAGCCCTTAAAATGTTCAACTTGATGACTGTTTTTGTACACCAAAAGCCTTGCACCAGGCTCTATCAATTTGCCCCTTATATTTTATGTTAACAATGTGATTAATGTGAACTCCTGCAGGTTTTTTTGCCCTGCAGGTCTGGAGTCTGAGTAGCTGAATGTGAGTAGCCTGTGTGACTGACTCCCAGGAAAAGTCCTGGATACCCAGGCTCCTGTCAGCTTCCCTGATTGACAACACTTTGCATCTGGCGGAGCCCATTGTTGCTGTGACAATTGAGTGCATTCCAGGTGACATCACCAAGAGCATGCACCCAGAAATTTACCCCTAATCTCTTCCAGACCTTCTCACAGACACTTTTTCCTTCTTCCAGTCAGCATCCTTTGCCGTGGTAAATCATAACCATAAATATAACAGCATCTAGTTCCCAAGAGTTTTTCTAGTGAACCATCAAGTCTAAAGATGGCCTTGGGAACCATCAACACAGGGACTTTAGTGTTTGGCTTCTTTCATTTAGCCTCATGTTTTCAAAGTTTATCCATACCATAGCATGTATCACTACTTCATTTCTTTTTTCATTGTTGAATAATATGTCACTGTATGGATATACCACATTTTGTTTATGAATTTATCTGTTAATGGACATTTGGGTTATTTCTACTTTGGGTATTATGAAAATACTACTATGAAAATTCAAACACAAGTTTTTTTCTGTGAGCTTATTGTTCAATTTTCTTTTGTATATCACTAGGAGTGGAATTGCTGAGTCACCTGATAACTCTATATTTAACTTTTTGAGGAACTACCAAATTGTTTTTCAGAGTGATGCATTATTTCACATACCTACCAGTACGAGAGTTCCAATTTCTACACAACCTCATCAACCCTCATTTTCCATTTTTTTTATTATAGCCATCCTAGTGGGTACGAAAAGGTATCTTGTGATTTTGATTTGCATTTCTCTAATAACTATTGATGCTAAGCATCTTTTCACGTGATTATTGGTAGCTGTATGCCTTCTTTGGAGAAATGTCTATTCAAATCCTTTGTCCATCTTTTGCGTTGTCTTTTTATTGTTGACTGTATGAGTTCTTTATATATTCTGGATACTAGACCCTTATTATATATATGATTTATAAATATTTTCTCCCTTTGAATGGCTTGTCTTTTCACTTACTAGATGGTGTCCTTAGAAGCACAAACATTTTTTATTTTGATGGAGTTTAAAATATTTATTTTTTTCTTTTGTTTTTTTGTGCTTTCTATGTCATATGCAAACTATATTAAACATTCAGAAACTCCCCAAAATAATATGGCATAGAACTATGTACACAAAACAGAGATTTAACATATTTACTTATTCTGCAATACTTGTGTATTTTTTAGAAAGTAATATATGACTTAACATCTGTCTTTCCTTGCTCTTCTTTTCGGTCAGAGTAAACACAAATCCTGAGTCTGGTATGTGCTAATTCCACATAAATTATTTTAAATAATTTTGTGATACAGGTAAAAACATTCACTTAATTATAGGATTATTTTATTGTTTAAAACATTTACATAAATAGTGTCATGTACCTAGCTTTTTTTGGTTTTCTCTATCGTAAAGTTTTTAAATTTTATTCATGTTCTCATGTAGATCTAATTATTCTCACCTTTGTATCATGTTCACTTACATAAATACATAAGTTAATTTATTTTTTCGTTTTCTACAAATGTAAGATTAGGTTGCTTTCAATTTCTTTTTGCTTTTATAAATAATGTTTTTTTTTTAATAGATTATTTTATTTATTTTATTTACAATAGTCATACAGAGAGGAGAGAGAGGCAGAGACACAGGCAGAGGGAGAAGCAGGCTCCATGCACCGGGAGCCCGACATGGGACTCGACCCCGAGTCTCCAGGATCACGCCCTGGGCCAAAGGCAGGCGCCAAACCGCTGCGCCACCCAGGGATCCCTATAAATAATGTTTTAATGTACATCTTTGTACATGCCTCTTACTGCACAAAGGGAAACGTTTTTAATACTATCTACCTAAAAGTAAAATTTTAGATTAAAAAATATACTTATAATAATTTTACTATAAATTACCACTCTGTTGTAATAATTTATATCCAACCAGTAAAGTATGAGTCAAGATATTTCTTACTTGTTCATCAACATTTTGTTAGAATTTTTTTATAAATTTATCATAAATTATAAATTTTGCCACTGAGATAGATATAATTTGGTATCTTATCAAATTATAATTTGAATTAATCTGTTTAATAGTAATATTGGTCTTCATATGTACTGGCTACTGGATTTCCTCTCTTGTAAAATTTCTGTTCATATTTTTTGACCATTCTACTATTGTTTTTTTCTCCTGATAGCTTCTTATAGATTTGTTACAGTTTTTAATATATTCTAGATATTAATGCATCCCAGTTGCATGCATTGCTCATACCTGCATTTTTATTTTTATGCTACCCTTTACAAAGAAAAGTTTTAAATTTTAGTTTAATTTATTAATCTTTTCCTTTATGGTTTGTTTTGTGTCATGTTTTGAAACCCTTTCCTACCCCACTTTCATGAAAATATTATATTTCTCTGAAACTGAAAGATTTCATTTTATTGTGAGTTATTAATCCATCTTGATTTGAATTTTACATACCGTAGGCATCAGGAAATTAATTTTATTTTTCCATAGAGAAAGTCAAGTATTCCAACTCTATTAATAAAGTAATTTATCATTATGCATCTATGCTGATATGTTATTTCACTTATATAAGAAATTCTTGCATATGAATTATCTGTTTCTTCATTAAGTTATTGAATAACTTATACTAAATCTGTCCTTGGATTTTTTTATATGTTTTATTACTCTTGTGAATGCTATCTTGTTTCTATTTTATTTTTAATGGGATTTGCTGTTTATAATTTTGTGCTTATTTTGCATTAAAAATTATCTATTAAAATTTCTTCTTAAAGTATATCCTTTAATAATACTGACAGTGAGGGTCTATGAGTGGCAAATTCTTTTAATCTTTGACTGAGAATGCCCAATTTCATCCTTACCCTTGCAATATATTTTTTATCTGTATATAGAAATCTTGGCTGATAGATTTTTACCTTCAGCACTGTCAGGATATCATTCCATAATCTTTTTGGATTTTTTTCTTTTTGCTTTCAAGAGGCTGTTGCCAATCAATTTATTTTTTTCTTTGTTGGTAATGTAGCTTTTCTTTCTGGTAGCATTTATGTTTTTCTCTTTACCCCTTTATCTTCTTAATATACATAATTTCACTAAAATATGGTCACAGTTAATTTCTTTTTTTTTAAATTTCTTTTTAATTATTGTACTCAGGACTTTTTAGCTCTTTCAATTTTAGGATTCATATCTTTTATTAATTGTGGAGAGTTCTCTGCCATTATTTTAAAATTATGATTTTTCACTCATTCTGTCATTCCTTCTTAAATTTCTATTTTAATATAGTAGATCTTTTCACCCTTTATTCAATGTTTCTTTCATATTTTTCATCTCATCAACTTTCTATATTGCATCTAAGAGTAATTTCCTCAGATATTTCTCCTAATTCATTATCTCTTCAACTATTTCTAACCTTCTTTTAAACCAATCCATTAAGTATGCTGTTTTTTATTTCTGCAACTACTTTTTGGGTTTCTGGAAATACTTTTTATATGTTCTCAAAATCTGTTGACTGTTTTAAAAATGTACGTTATTTATCTCTTTATTTATACTACGTATTTATTACTTGTGGTTTATATTACTTTATTTATCTTCAGTTATTTTAAACATTCTTCCTTTTGAGGCCCTCAGAATATTGTTTTACGTCCTAAGTTCAAGGGATGCTAACCCTCCTATTTGTTTGCTTCTGCTGACTCTTGCTCATGGGGAATTTTTTGCATTTTTTATGGCATGCTCATCTTCAGTAGAGACAGTTTTTCCTTTAGCAAACTCATAACATTTGAACTGTAATTTCTCTCCAGAGAATATTTTGCATTAACTTACCAGGAAATAAACTGAGAGGAGTTTATATATTGATTTATCAGCTTGAGGATTCCTCAACATTCAGCTGATACAAATATCAACTCCCCACCAATTTGTGATGCAATAATTTTTACTTTCTATTCTACCTAGAACCCTGTAGCTTCCATGTTTCAGTGGTTAGAGATTTTTTAAAAATTACCCTTTTTCTGAAAAGTCTTTAGAAAAAAAATCTCAATGTTACCACTTTCCCATTTGGGAACCCAAGGCCATATCTCTTATTCCTATTGGACATTGAAACTCCAGGCTCTGACATTAGGTCTTATGTCCATGTCCAAGTATCTCTTTACTCTGGTGACAACCCCTGAGCTTATATTACCTATTTTCAGTTTACTTGGCTTCTATCACTTGAGGATATTCCTTTCTTTCCTTTGGACTGTTCCATATATTTCAAATTTTGGTTTAATTCAGCATTTCTATGTGTTGTTATCAGAGAGGTTCAGTATTAAGTCAGTGTTAACGCATTTAGTTCTAAGCAGAACAGTACTGGGAGCAAACAAAGCACCTGTAATTTCTCTATTTATAAAACTATTAACTGCTTCATTGTGGGCTACTATGGTCAGTTTTCGTAAATGACACATGGACTATTTAAAACAAAGAGGAGGGATCCCCGGGTGGCGCAGCGGTTTGGCGCCTACCTTTGGCCCAGGGCGTGATCCTGGAGAAGACCCAGGATTGAATCCCACGTCGGGCTCCCGGTGCATGGAGCCTGCTTCTCCCTCTGCCTATGTCTCTGCCTCTCTCTCTCTCTGTGACTATCATAAATAAATAAAAAAATAAATAAATAAAAAGCTTTAAAACAAAGAGGAAATCTCTGTATATTAATATCAGTTTATTTAATCAAGTTTGGTAAGCTTCTCCAATTCAATTTTAAACTTCACACTTGATTTGTTAGGCTGAGAATTCTGTGAAATCTCCTTAACAGTATTATTATATCTGTGTCCATTTCTCCTTGTATTTTCAACAGCTTTTGTTTTATGCTTTATTAGTATACTTTATTGAATGTTTTCTTAGTGAAAAGTTACCGCATATGTGCAATTTATGTTTAAAACCTTAAATTTAAAAAATAAAACCTTAAATTTAAACTTGACTCATTCTAATACTCTGAGCCTTTCTTTCTTTATATTGCATTTGTTTGGTAGATATTTAAATACCTTTAAAGACCCCAAGTCAAAACCAAGTGTGCCTCTTACAGACATAATATGGTCCATTTTTCAAATCCTAACTGATATGAACATACATTATTTGAGTATTTGCTATCATTATGGCATGAGTCTTTTGTCATCTTATTTTATGCTTAACAGGCTGACCTCTAATATTTTTCACTGCTATTTCCTTTGATATATAATTGTTATTTGTTTCAATTTCTTCACTGATAATTTAGAAGGAATATATATTTTTATTTATTTCAATAATAAGTGGATATCCGTATTTCTGAATTAGTAAATTAAAAAATCAAACAATATATAATGTTTCCCTGTACATATCTGTAGAGGTTATAGTTTAACAACTTTTATATGCCCATGAGTATTTTTCTAGTCAGATACAATTACAATTCTTTTTGAGTTAATGCTGGTAGTATATATTTTTCACCAAATAAAATAATTTCTTAATATTTCCTTCTGCATTTTATGTCTTTGTAGAGTTTTTTCTTTCTTTCTTTTTCCTTGATTAGACTTCCATAGGGGTCTATTATACTGCCTTTACTATTGTTTTACCATAAAACTCTGATTCCTAGATTTAAGTTTACAGCTTTTCTTTTAAAAATGCATTATATTATATTCTCCTTTTATTTATGTTGCTTTATCCCTCTTGCTTTCCTTGTTTGTATGCTTGTTTTTCTAACTCCTTCAGTTCTTTATATATTTCATTAAAGGCTATAAATGCACTTCAGAATAGCTTTGTACTCAATCTCCTGAGTTTTGATAGATATCAATCTTAATATTGGCACAGATATTTACAGTTTTAAATTTCCTCTTTGGCTAAAGAGTCATAAAAATGATATCTTTACCTTTCATTTAATTTGCTTATTAAAAACATCTTGTTAATTACTAGTTGTTTTTTTAATATTTTATTTATTTATTCATGAAAGACACAGAGACAGAGAGAGGTAGAGACACATGCAGAGGGAGAAGCAGACTCCCTGTGGGGTGCCGGATGTGGGACTGGATCCCTGGACCCCAGGATCATGCCCTGAGCCGAAGGCAGATGCTCAACCACTGAGCCACCCAGGTGCCCCTAATTACTAGATTATTGTGTGTGATTAAATGTACAATCTGCTCACAATTTCTGTTTTGTGGAATGCATTCAAGTTTGTCAACATTTGGGGCAACCTGGGTGGCTCAGCGGTTGAGTGCTGCCTTGGCGCAGGGCCTAATCCTGGGGACCCGGAATCGGGTCCCGCGTCAGGTTCCCTGCATGGAGCCTGCTTCTCCCTCTGCCTGTGTCTCTGCCTCTCTCTCTCTCTGTGTGTCTCTCATGAATAAATGAATAAAAATCTTTAAAAGTTTGTCAACATTTTAAGATCACCTGAAAATATTGCCTATTTTGTCAGTCTTTTTTCTTTCTAACAATCTACATTAATCGAGATTGTGTAAGTGCTTACAAAAATCAATAATGGTAGTGGCTTAACTGAAACAATAAAGTTTATTTCTTGTTCCTTCAACAGTCCAATGTGGCTATGACTAGTCTGGTAATCTGCTCGAATGATTCAGGGATCCAACCTCCTTTCACTTCCTTAGGGCACTATAACCCTACCCTTTGTGAAGCAATCTACAAATTGTTATCTGCCAGCAACAAAATAAGGAGCTTATAGCAACATATAAATCAACTGCATTACTTATCACAGTGTTTAATTTGGTCAATATATTGTTCATAGCCAGACTTTCTCAGTGAAGGAAGCAGTGCTGCTCTAGGCCCTTCCAGTGCTCTATGTGTTTTCTGTATCTTATTGGTAGACCAGGAAGAGAGACAGCACAGAGAATTGTTAGGAGACTTTTTAGTAGTAGTTATGCCCAAAAGTGGCATTTATCATTCTGTCTACATTTCATTAATCACAACTCACGTAACCTTAGGCAACAATAAGAGAAGCTGGAAATATACGGGAAAGCCAATGCCCAAGAAAAAAAATGATTTTGTGAACATAGTGTCTCTGTCACAATGTTTTCTGTATTTTCCTTTCCCTGTGTTCATCATAGGAGTATCTGTAGCACTTTTTGTTCCCAATCCATTATTTGTGTGTGTGTGTGTGTGTGTGTGTGTGTGTATGCATTTCTTCATTCCCAAAACATAAAGAAGACTTTCAATTGATACTTATTTTAAGACACAATGTTGGGCTTTGTTCTTCTGTTTTCTTCATCTGACCTTGTTTTCTCAGTTTACATGTACTTTTTAAAAGACATCATTAGGTTGGTTTTCTGCCAACAGTAAATAACAGGACTAGCTATGTCCACCCTGCCTTGAAGACTTTTTCCAGTTCTGATCTCATGTCACACTGTTGCTGTTGGTACATTTTAGAAACGGACATGAATCAGATGCCTGGTCAGTATTATTTTCTAAAGTTTTCAACTTGTCTGAATGGTGCAAATAAAAATTTTAAGTGCTAATCTCACCCTGATTTGTATTGTTAGTCCCACTTTACACAAAATAGTGTAGTTTCCTCTAGATTTTTAGAGTTTGGGGTGTTACAAAAGATTTCTTGATTTTTTTTCTTATAGGGCCAACAATTTTCCAGAATAGAAAATTTGTTTCACTCATTTAGACAAATGGTTTAATTTTTCCCCCTTCTAATGGCCCAGTAGGAATTGTCCACAGCAGTTTGAAGAACACATTTTCAAATTCATGGTTCTTAAAGAGCCACCCCAAGAATCTCCAAGCACGAAAAAAACTCATTCTATAGAATCTCTGTGATAACTCAGCTGAAAGCTAGGAATATAAACATAAAATCTAGTGGGGCGTAAAGATCTAAGGAAGCAAGTTTACTACAATTAGCCTTACAGGAGTGAGTAATTTATCTCTCAGTTCATTTTAAGCAATTGTATGTTTACTTTATGCTTGGTAGCTTATTTTGAAAAATAAATGCAATAATTTGTCTAACTTGTTTTGCTGCAATGTAATGTGTTTTAAATGGACTTGCTTTGTTTGAGCTGCTTTGTCAATATTATAGACTAGGATATCTATATTTGGGTGCCAATCACTGGGTTTTTTTTTTTTGCTGTCGTTACTTATTAATCTTAACATTACAAATGATCGTGTTTTTAAGTGTCACATTAGACCTATCTAATGATGTTTGGATTTTTTAAGAACTCAAGACTATTCATAGTTATTATAAGGACTCAGTTGTCATTGGATTATCACTGTCTCTCTTATATGACCAATGTATGTTTTATTATCTTGTATTTATTTTATTTCTCATATCACTTTTTAGATGTAGCAATGATAGATTACTCAAGGTAATGGGACTTGAGTTCATTTTCTTCAGCAAGAACTTTCTAACCCTTTAGCCTTCTTTAAAAATCAACACCTTCTTTCCCATAAATACCAATTTTTGGTAGCCATGCCTTTTTATGTTCACCTCAGAAATGAGATTGGAAGGCCATTTCCTATGGTTGGTCAAATTTCTGGATAACCATGGGATGAACAGAACTTAGTCCTGTACTCCTATGGTATAGATTGTGATGACAACACACTGGTATCCAACACAATTGATCTCAGAATTGTTTTCATCTTTTTGTTTATATTGAGTATTGGTCATAGGCAAATGTTTTCTTCTTTTCATGGCTTTCTCTTTAGAGTTTTATAAATCTATGTTTGAAAGGAGTTGGGAAAATCTGCAAGATGTCGATACTAAAAAACAATGGAGCATCGTTGTATTTTGTCATTGTCATTCCTAAATTGTTTCATTTATTCTACAGCAAGACCAAGTTAGATTTTTTATTAAGATGGCTTGTTTTCTCTATTTATAGCATCCTATAGCAGCTACCATAGCATTTATTATGTGGTAGATATAAAACTAAATATGTTTCTAAACACACTTGTGGGTGAAGGATAGTCTTATTTTAGGCAGAAGTCAGTAAGTTCTGAATACTAGTAGATAGCCTCAAGGGCTCTGGGATGTGTGTGTGTGTGTGTGTGTGTGTGTGTGTGTGTGGTGACAGGGGCTGGGGGTAGGGGTGGGGGTGGGAGACTCTGTATATCTCAGTGATACAGTGGCCACAGGGTGTAATAGAAACAATGTTGAGTCAGTGGGACTGGGTGGCAATGCTGGGATTCTGTCTCAATCCCTTGAGCTTTGGTCTTCAACTACGACCTTGGGAGGCAGGACTAGATTGCCACTGAGGGCAATTCTACCTCTACAATCATTCAGTTTATGACAGGGCCCTGAAATGTGCCATTTCCAAAGCTGGATATTTCTCAATCCAGTTCTAAATTATGATAAATGCTCTAAATTAAAATATTTAATTAAGAGAATCACAAGGTGATCTATGTATTCATTGTTAAACACTGACTATTCTCTAATAAAGAGAGTCAGCTCTTCTAAACTGCCACTCAGGAAGGTTGATGATATTTCCCTGTGTAGGCGGCTGACACCTTTGGGTACTTTTGATTTTCTATTCTAACTTTACTGCATCCTAATGTTTCTGTGATACTGATGAACAATCTGGATTTCTATCTTCTTAAAGAGCTACACTGGATACTAGATACATTATTCTTGAAACTTGTAACTTGTTCTTTTATTAAGGCTAATCTTTGGGGTATAAATATATACATACATGCGTCCTTCAGATTTGTCTTTGTAATTTCTGTTCCTCCTTCCTCTCATTGCTGGTCTCATCTTTTAAGTTTTGAAACTTTTTCTGATCCATATCCTACCTTTCAGAAACTTAAAGTAATGCAGCCATTTGCTAGGTACCTATCCTATTCTTAAAGCATAACTCTGAAATATTTGCCAGTTATACCAAAAAAGGAGACTTTAATTCATTTCACTGAAAGTTACTATCTCCTTTTCTTCCTTTCTCTAGAGATATCCCTATGCCCTGATTTTTTCCTTCATCCAAGCCACCTGAGACACCCCCTTCAACTTCCCTTCCCCCTCCACTGCACATAAGTTTTCAGGTACCAAGGTGGTAAAGAACCATCATGTGTTAACTGACAACTGTGATTAATTCATAATGACCAACCATCAGAAGAGTATGGCAAAAGATGAAAAATTGCATTCAGGCTCCTCAGAAAGGTGACCTAAGGTAAATAATTGAATTTTGCTATAGGCAACGGATGGCTAAATGAAGGGAAAGAGGTGTGCATTCAGAGTCTAATTCTAATCCTAATTCTGCTTGAGGACCACTCACTGCAGACAGTCCGGTCTGAATGTCTTAGAAGGAATGAAGTGTTATTTGATATAATACGTTACTTCCATTATTGTGCTTCCTTTGTAATATGTAAGGTCTATTTCTTGGTGAACTGAAAGATTTTAGTGATAGTACTTAATGGTATAGATACTGTAGCTTTCATCTTGTTTTCAATGATATAAATAGCACAACCTGTAATTCTAATAGAATCTGTCCACTTGTCAGGGGGATGTGTCTGACTAATGAATAAGAGTCAATTACTCTGACGGTATTTCCTCATATTGAGATACTATGACTCTAGGACAAATTTGGAGATATATTTCAACCATTATCCAAAAGTCAGTGCTTATGTGCAGATCAGGGGTCTGCAAACATTCTTTTGTACCAGGGGCTGATAGTAAATATACTTGGCTTTGTGGGCCACTTAAGAGATCTTGGTTGCATCTGATTCTTTTTTTTTAACATCCTTTAAAAATGGAAAAGGTATTAACACATGGTCCTTACAAAGTTTACCAACTTCTGCCTTAGATTGCAAACATCAAGAAACTGCCATACATAGATTTTTATGAGCTTGCTCCCTTAGATGACAATATTCTCACTAAAATAGACTAAACTTAAATACTACAATTACAAAATTAAAATATAATCCCAAGACAATGGGATGGAAAATACAGCTATCTAATTGTTAATAAAGCTTTGATTTTTGTTCTCAATATAAGTAGGCTAAGGAGAATATATGAAAATGAAAAATGAAAAAAAAAGCTATTTAAAAATTTTCCTATCTGGACAAGTTCAAGAACACTAGGAGTTTTAAATCACAATGGAAAAATGATCATCTTTAGTCAAACCCAATTTACTCTTTACTTGAAACTCATTGTTATATTCATATCCACCATCTTAATACATCCATTTGCAACAAAAACAATTTATCAAAAATTCCATTCTGAGCATAAAAAACATCTAGCATATATCAAATCAACACTCAAAATGCTGATGGTTAGTGCTAAGAATCAGATACCAATAGAGAAGTATTCTCTTTGTAGATATCAGAGAGAGTCTTTTTATCTCGAGAAGAGAAAACAAGGGATGCTTTCAGAAATACTATGATTAGTTGGTAGAGCCCAGGTATTCATTAGATATGATCTAAACAAATAGAAATAGCTTGATTTGTAGCTGATTTTGTAATAATGTGCAATCATTCAAAATGGTGAATAAAAAGAATGCATTACTTATAAACTGAAGTTTTACATTAACTGAACACAGGTGACCAATTGGACAATAACTCACTCCTTGCCTTTTCTGAAACTCTTCCTCTTCCTATGTGGTGCTGGTATTCTGGTAAATAATTTAGTGATTCTGAAACCAAAAAGAATTATTGGTTTAAGTCTCCTCAATTCTAAGAAGGAAGGTCTTTTTTTACATCAGCAGAATGTTCATAGTAGGAGAGAAATATAATTTTCCTGTGTAGTATAAATAAAGCAAAGAAATATTTATCACTGAAGTTCTCAAACTATTTGGTGTTGGAAAGTCTGATCAATCATTTGTGTATGTGGTTTATTATTTTTGTGTTGCTTTTTTCCACATATAAAAAATAAACAACTTATAAGTAACCTGAGTGAAGAGTCAACATGAGTCACAAATACACATTCTAGAACAGAAACTGCACCATATCATTTAAAAACTCCTGAGCAAAAAAAAAAAACAAAAAACAAAAAACAAAACAACAACAAAAAAAAACTCCTGAACAGAAAATTTCTATTACCTTTTTGTGCTTCAAAGGAAACCCAGTGTACTCATATCTCAAAAGTCTTTTGGTGCAGACTTGTGTTTTAAGCAAGTGGAGCAACATTGATTGCATATTCTCTTTTCTAAGGGAGTTTTTTTTTTCTAAATGCTTTTAATATTATTAATTTCTTCTCAATTATGAATTGCTCTATTTGTGAGAAATCATTCTGGGCTGAATACTAAAGCAAGTGTGTAATATGGAAAGGCAACTAAATGCATTTCAGTCTCATTGATTTTGTTTTCTTTTACTTGGCAAAGTATATTTCCATTCAATGAAATTTAATTACTCACCAATTGTGTGTGAAGTCCTGTATTATAATAGATATATTATAGGATACCAAGACAGATCAACAATGGCCCTGGTTCTGAAAGTCCTTAGCTCTAGTAAGCATGACAATCAAGATACCCCAAACAGTGTTAAAATAGGCAGACCTATCATTTGAAATATCACAAAAAAAATAAAGCTGCTTCTACCCTGATTGTTCACACTGGCTATCTTGGTCTTGCTGTACAATGATTGAGCAGCTGTTGTCTAACTGTGTCCCTCATGGCTCTCCTTACATATGCGATGATAAGAAAGCTTACTCTTAAAATTAGTGGCTGATATACAAAGAAAAGGCAGGCACAGAGACAGATACAAAGCAAGAAAGTTGAAAACTATAAATAGTCAAGCAACTCTGAAGCCAATTATGAAAATGGAGAGTTAACAGAAATGCTTTGAAAATACTCTAAATCTCTAAGGTAACTCATTCAATCTCCCTAAAGATTTGCTAATGTGCTAGTGCTCTGATAACAAGCTAGGTGCATAGATAAAGAAATCTGTGATTCTCTTATTTAGAAATGGTTTTCTATTCTGTAGAACGTGTAAGGTATGATTGTACATTTTGGGAGCAATTAAAGCTCTACCTCGTCATTAGAGTGAATCCATCCAGACAGAACCATAAACAGCCAGCCCAGTCCTCTGTGGGAGACGAGGATGTACACGTTTGATTAATGGTTGGTACTGATGACACCTGGAATCCAAACAGTTGGAGTCATACCTCAGGAAATGCTTCAAGGACACAAGGAAGCACCATCTGAAGCAACACAGATGCTGATAACAGAGAAATAGTTATATCCAGGATGAACACTGTGAATAAAGGAAGCAACTGAATTTAAATAGAAACCAGAGGGCAGAAAGCAGAGCAGGAAAGAGCCTAAGAAAGAACAAAAGCAGTGGGCGGGGCAAGCGGCACCTGCTCTCATGAGTCACAAGCCTCTTTCCCCTCCCTTAGGGTCTTTCTTGAGCTGGTTCCTCTTCAGTCTCCCCTCCTCCACTTGGGGCCCCCAATCATTCTCTCCTTTAACCTCTGTTCTTCCCTTATTTTAACTCCATCTCCAAGTCTTGCTCATTTAAACTTTTGTTTTTTCCTGCTTGGTTTCCCCTCCCTCACCCCCATTCTTTTTTTTTTCTTCCCTGAAGGATATGACCCATATTTCTATGATTAAAAAGTTATGGATTCATTTAAAAATGGATATTTATTTCTAGGTAATGACATTTATACTGATGACATTTTACCGAGCCAAGACTCATTTATGAAGAGGATCTATAAGTGCAAGTCCCACATGGCCACAGTGGTCACGGTAGGATTTCCGAGGAAATAGAGGTCATGGTTGCTCATCAAGCCTTATGTTCAGGTACCTTTTCTGAGGCTCAGTTTATTTGTATCTAAAGTGGCGCTGATATTGCATTTGTTTGAGGCTGGAAATTTATCTCACCGAAAGCTGAGGTTCTGAAATGACTATTTATGAAGAAATTGCTTTATATCTCTGTTTCTTAAGAAGTTTTTGTTCTTTTGATATGTTTTCAAAATTATGCTCTGTTGTAGCTCGGACATGTATTTCCCAGCCCTCAAAGAAGAAATTTTATCAAAAGAAAGAAAAGCACCTGACCTTGCTAACGATGGCTACTGAGAAAACAGACAATATAGCTATTTTATATGACTCTCAGCTGAGCCAGTGATCTGACTGTAGGAGAAAAAAGCTTGAAGCAATTTACCTCCAAATATAAAGACCGAGAAAAGTCCAGATGTATATAAACTATACTCTTAGTGAAAGATACACAACTACAAATATTCATGTTGCTGGTGAGCAGATGCATGATATACGTGTGATTCCTTGTCAGCCTCATGAGTAAAAAAATGCGGCTTCTCTTTACAATAACTTTAGAGAGACTAAGTGTTAGTAAAATGAAAAAGCCTTTGCTAATTGGAAGCTTTTTTGGCACAAGAGTTAAAGCTCATAGTAAATGGAGAATTCTGGAACCAACAAGGTGGACAAGCTTCAGGAAGAATCTAGTCACTGAGCTTATGCAAGATTAGGGTCTCCCTGTTATTGTATTGATAAAGCAAAGGATTTATGAGTTTTACAACTATTTTCAGAAAGTGATGTTATCTATATTTTAATACATAAATCATCGAATTTAAGTCATGGTTCATTTTCTTAGTTGACCATCAGAGGTCATGTTCACTCAGTGAATTATTATCCGTTATGACAACATACTTCAACTATAGTTACTGCATCAAGGGGAAAAAGGTTCACCTTCTAACTCCCCAAGCATTGGCTGTGCAAAACACAATTTATTTGATTAGCCTGTTATTGACTAACAAAAATTTGAGTTTATGCCTTAAGCATTGGGGATGCAATAAAAAACAAGAAAGACACAGTTTCTTCCCTTACAGAAAGGAAGAGAGAAAATTAAATTACAATTGATCCTAAGAAGGGTAATTCATAAATATACATAATCCTGTTTGGGATGGCCTGAAAAGGGTTGTTGTTTTGGCAAAGGGTTGTAATAAAATGCAATTAAAACTTTTTAAACAAGGGAGAAGAGTAGTCAGATTTGCAATTAAGAAAGACTTTGTTGACTACAAAGTGAATGAATGATAGAGGATGACAAGAGTGAAAGAAACAATATTTTTGGGATCCCTGGGTGGCGCAGTGGTTTGGCGCCTGCCTTTGGCCCAGGGCGCGATCCTGGAGACCCGGGATCGAATCCCATGTCGGGCTCCCGGTGCATGGAGCCTGCTTCTCCCTCTGCCTGTGTCTCTCTGCCTCTCTCTCTCTCACTGTGTGCCTATCATAAATAAATAAAAATTAAAAAAAAAAAAGAAACCTGTAGGCTTAAAAAAAAAAAAAAAAAAAAAGAAACAATATTTTTTGTAGTTTTTCAGGCCTTTGATGACAATAACCTGACAGGGTGGTGATTGTGGGTAAGGAGAGAAAAAAAGAGATTCAAGAATATTTAAGGATAAATCAAGAAGCTTTGGTAATTTTCTAGATGTGAGAGGTGAAAGAAAGGAGAGGACTCAAGAATGATATTTAGATCTAAGCGCTTGAGTAGATGATCTATTAAGGATAGTCAATAAAGAGCTGGATCTATAAACTGAAAGCCCAAATATACACAATGGAATCACCAGCATAGAGATGGTGCTTTGTAGGTTTGTTTGTGATGGGGATTAGTACTAGAAAACATCGCAAGTGCTTTTGATGGGAAGAACATGGCAAATTAATAATTCCCCAGGCTTTAAATCTAGCTTTTCACTTTTGTTGGTTTTCAAGAAAATCCTGCATAAGGGCATTAATGAATTTTATGGATTTGTTTAAAAAGTAATTATTTAAGAATTATGAAATTATAAAAACTATTAATTTGACTGCATGTATACCATCAATGGGAGTATCAATCATATTTTAAAAGCACATTTTTTCTTATTTCTTTCCATTTTTAATTTATTTAAATACACTTTAAAACAATGCATATTATCAATCTTAGATAATTTGTCTCTAACAGGAATTCTAACTAGGAAATCACCAAGTATTCATACAAAACCACTTGTAGCCCCTACTAATTTAGGCTCAAGGGCAGAAGGGGTGAGTTCTGTAATAACCACTAAGCGGTTGATTTGGTTCATTGAAGACAGCCATGTCACAGTTATTTTAACTTGCTGGATTGAAAAGTTTCCTGGGCCATTGATGAGCAAGCTATAGCTATCAACAAACTTTCAAATAAGATGGATTAATTCATTTTGGTTAATGTTATTTATCATAACATATTTATGTTATGTTATTATGTTTCCCAGCATTTTCCTCTAACTCATTATCAGTTTGCTCATGATTTCCCAATGTTTATCTTTGACCCATATTTCTCTTTTGAACTCTAGGAAAATTGGGTAAGATAATATTTTGAGATAAGATTTAAGATTTTTCCCCTCAACGTTTTCTTAAATTTTTTGCTCTGCCAACAACGGAGTCATAGTAATTAATTACCCCAGGGAAGGGATAATGCAACAGAAAGCAGAAGTAAATTTGGGGGCTTTTCCATTTCAACAGTCCATCTCTCCAGAGAATGCAGGGAAGAACTCAGAACACAAAAAGTGGATCTGGAAAGGATATATGATCAAAGAGCACCAGTTTTCCATTCTGGAGACTAGATTGTCTCTTGGCTGGGAAAGAAAATGAATTAGAGGAGAAGCAAAGAAAGCTGAGATACTGATGGATCCCTGAGAAAGGTGTTTGTGCCTGTCTCTCTCCCATTCACCCCACTGCACCCAAGTCCTGGGCAGTGTCCGGAATCCTAGCATAGACAGAGCTTGTTCCTCAGATCCTCTCCAGACTTGCACTACAGTACAGTAAGACTTACTTAAAAGCAACCGTAATTAAAACAGTGAAATATTAATATACCCCAAGGATTTAGGATAAGGAGACAAAAGAACCGATACATGCACAGACACTCAAACACCGATGGAGAAATGACGGTTTCCACAATAAAACTACTAGGTCAATGAAAATATCGACATTGGGAAAATTGGGACTTCACTCCTACCTCAAACTAAAGTATCAAGTCAGGCGGCTTGTTTATCTAGTTGTGAAAGTTGAAGTTTTCAAAAGACAGTCCAGGAGAATATCTACATCACCTTAAACTCAGAACAAGGAAAGATTCCTTAAACAGCATCTAAAAAGCACTAAACATAAAGTAAAATGGCACAGCTCCAATCTGAAAATGGCCTTGGCACACTCTACAAAGATCCTTCAGCTTCCTCTCAGGCCTTTTCAATTCCCTGGGCACACCGATGGCAGTCACTATGGGTAAGACATCTTCCAGAAACAATGCTGCAGCAGTTGTTGGTATAGCTTCTTTGAAGATCTCCTTATCTCATCATCCTCATAGTTAAGGCTGACTTGGCGGATTCAGGGACAAAGGTAAGTATCTCAAATATTTAAGGGAAAAAAAAATCTTGATGCTGGATCAAAAGAGAATTTAGGAAAGGAAAGGCTCATTTTCTGAGATCCAGGAGTCCTGTGTTCTATGCTGCCTCTGCTGCTAGCTTAGAAAATGTCAGTGTTTCTGGGTTTCATATTCATTCCCAAGTGGAAGATAATAATGTCAATTTGTGCTTGACTATTCAAAGGATGTGATAAAGATAAATGCAGTATTAAAGATCTGTGAATTTCTCATAGAAAATAAATGCCACGTAAATCCAGCAGTGCCATGATTAAAGCATGCTTTATCTTCTCTGCATTTCTGGACATACAGGTTATTTACATAATCCATCCACTCCCTAGAAGAGCTTATGCTTATATCATTTCACTTAAATTGACTGCTCTACAGAACCCCCACATATCTGTATTCGGTTTCTTGAGTAATAGAACTGCTATAGCTCAACTATAATTTTCTGAAAAGGAAAATTCAAAAACAGTGTCTTTCTTAAACAGGTGAAATTTACATTTCAGAGAATGAAATTTGACAAAAATCCGTTAAATCATTCAATGCTGTACTGGAAGTCCTCATCAGTATGATAAAGTAAGAAAAAGAAACAAAGATAAAATGTTCAGAATTTTAGGTGGTAGGATGTTATCTATAGAAAACCCAAACAAATCTATAACTAAATTACTAAAACTGATAAGTGAGTTTTACAAGTTTGGTAGATAGAAGGTCAATATCAGCAAAAAGTGAATTGTATTTTTAGTAGTAGCAGCAAACAGTTACATTTGAACAACAGTGCTTTCATAAGAGCATACAAACATGAATATTTAGGAATAAATCTCACAAATGATGTCTAAGACCTCTATCCAGAAAACTATAATCATTGCTGAGGTCAATTAACAGAGGTCAAAGTAAATAAGGTAATATGGGAAATTAAATCACTGTCTTGGGGTACCTGAGTAGCTCTGACGGTTAGGCATCTGCCTTGGGCTCAGGTCATGATCTCGGGGTCCTGGGATCGAGCCCCGCATTGAGCTCCCTGCTCAGTGAAGAGTCTGCTTCTCCTTCTCCCTCTGTGCTCTTTCTTTCTCTCCCTCCTAAATAAATAAATAAATATCTTTAAAAAAATCACTGTCTCAAAAAAAAAAAAAAATCTGCCCCCTAATGTTCACTGCAGCATTATTCACAATAACCAAGACATGGAGACCACCTGAGTCCATGGAGAGATAAATGGATAAGGAAGCTGTGGTGCACATGTACACACACACACACGCACACACATACACACACAGAATGGAATACTATTCATCCATAAAAAAGAAGGAAATCCTTCCATTTTGTAGCAACACAGACAAAACTTGAGGGTGTTACAGCAAGTGAAATAAGACGGAGAAAGACAAACACCGTATGAATCTCAATGACATGTGGGATCTGAAGAAATCAAACTTAATAGAAGTGGAGAATGGATTGGGGTTGTCGGGGCTGGACCGGGGGAAGTGGCTGAAGGTGGAAAAAGAGTTCACACCTTGATTTTTAGGATGAATCAGTACTGGGAATATAAGGTACAGCGTGAGGACGGTAGCTGTGTTGTAGGTGCTAAGAGAGTCTATCTTAAAAGTTCTCACCACACACACACACACACACACACACCACACACACACCTGTGTAACTATGAGGTGATGGGTGTGTTGATGAACCTTGTTCTGGTAATGATTTTGCGATGTCTACGTGCATCCAAATGTCACCCTGTACACTTTAAACTTCACGTGCTACGGTTATATCTCAATAAACCCAGAGGGAGTGTGTCCCTTAAAGCTTTGTAGTAGTCGTGTCGGCCCCTGGACTTCAAAGTCAGCCCTCCGGGTCCGGGCGTAGTCAGATGCAGAGGTGTCGCAGCAGTCCCTGTCCTGACCCACACACGGCCACCTGGGTGCCCCGGGGATGGAGTCTGTGGAGCAGCTAACAGGCCATCTGGGCAGTGGGGCTGCATCACCGGCGGCCACACGTGCCTCAGTCTCTATCCCACTCATAGTTGGCTTTGAGCATTTCCTCCAGAAAGTTCCTCTCCACTGCTGACTGCTCCAAGGCACCTTTGGCTGGCTGTGTAATGCTACTGGGTCTTCATTTTTTTTTTTCTGCTTGTTTTGTGAAATGGCCTCAAGATTGAGATCCCCAACGGTCTCTGACTCTCCATCCCTGCTCTTGGTGCTGGAGACTCAAGAGTCTGATGCGAAGTTGCAAAATACTCCATCCATAGTGATAGGTTTTGAGGGAGCTTAGGGCAGGGATTAAAAGGACAGTTCCAAATGGGAGTTTGGAGCCTGATTCTAATTATGAATCTGGCATCTTGCTGTTCTTGCAAAACTTCCTTTCTTTGGGTTTTGGATTTTCAGTGTACTTTTTCTTTTCCCCCATCAAAGCAAATTAGTGATGTAGTGATGTCCTAGGAAGGAGACTCCACGCACAATGCACCCTGCAGCAACGGCAAGTGTGGCCTGTGAAACCACAGACGCTGGGGTGCCGTTGGCAAGCTGGGGGGGAGCAAGGAGCAGCAAAGTCCTCGACCCTCGCTTACAGCCAAGGGCCAAGATGCATTGGGTTTCTATTCTCCATGTATGATTTGGTTCCTTGAGATGCTAGTGAACTATTCATACAACAAACATACAGACAATGAATCAACACAATCCTTCTGCGGCTCATGTTGCTGTGTTGGGGGAAAAAAAGTTGTACGCTGGAATTTTCAAAAACGTAATTCTGTGCCAACAACCAGCTAACGACATCAAACAGTGTTTCTCCACCTCGTGTTTTTTATCACTGAATCACATCAGGATATATAGCAGGATGTCAACACAAAAGGCTTTCCCTCTGGGGTTTTACCCCTGACGCTGATTTCTAGGGGAACCCAACAGAATGGCGTTCCACTGGCCAACTTGCAGGAGGGGTCAGGAGACATCGGAAGGAAAGAAATTTGAGGTACGCAAGCTAATTCTTTGATCAGAGATACAGGCCATATGGCAACTTTGAATACAGCAGAGTGTCTCCTTGCTGGGGAGGAGTGGAAGAGAGGTGGGAAAGGGCAGGCAGCCAGAAGGACAGGCGACCCTATAAGATAAAAATGACTTTAAAGAAATTTACCTCTTTGGGGCACCTGCGTGGCGCAGTCGGGTAAGCGTCCAGCTCTTGGTTTCGGCTCGGGTCATGGTCTCGGGGTTGTGGGACGGAGCCCCACGCTGGGCTCTGTGCTCAGTGTGGAGTCTGCTTCAGATACTCCCTCCCTCTCATTCTCTCTCTCTCTCTCTCTCTTTCAAATAAATAAATAAAATCTTAGAAAAAAGAAGACAAAATAAAAAAAAGAAATTTACCTCCTTGAATGAATCACCTGGGGATGTGGGAGGGTCCTTTACCCACTTGGGGTCCCTGGGTCCCTGAGAAGAGATGACAGCATCGGGAAAAGCAGCACATGGACGAGCCGTGGGGGAGGGAGCTGGATGCAAGACCCACTGAGGCTGGGGTGTGCATGGCAGCTCCCCAGCATTACCTTAGCAGTTAGGCCAGAAAAAGGAAGAGATTGGCTCCCATCTGCATGGGCAGTGTCCTGTGCATTGAAAGAAAGCCGGCCCAGAAAATTAGCGTTTGTTTCTCCTTTCCATTCCCATGTTTGGGGCCTGGCCAGTATGACCTGGGAAATGCAGATGACATAAAAATTGAAATAGTCTCTTGAGAAAAAGCAGGCATGCTCTTCAACTTTCCCTCGGCCGACAGTCCTTCATGATTCTCCATCTTCTCAGATGCCTTTTTCTTACGCCTAAAACATTTCTCTGCCCCCTCCCTCTGACAAGCCACCTAAGATAAGGCTTCCGGAGCCACCCCAACTCACCTGTCTGCTTCGCTCTCATCCTGCCCATTGCACACTTCCTCTGCCCTCTCATGGGCTGTCCTCTGCTCTTTGGCCCTCACAGCCAGCCACAGGCACTTCTGCCCTGGACTGCTAACACAGTTTCCTACCTGCCACCACCATCCCCTCTTGTGTCCTCTGGAAGCCACCAGAATAATGTCTGCAGAATGCAAATCAGATCGTGTTGCTTCTTTAACTTAACATTACCCGTGGTTCTACAAAGGATACACTAGATTTTTAAAATTGGGAGAGATGCCTGACGGTTTTCACAGCGGTCTGTGAGCCCTCCGATACTGTACTCGAACCCTTGTCTTTGAGCATGAGGCCTGATTTTCATAGAAAGGGTGTCAGTGTCTTTCTTCTCATGCCATGACATGGCGTGGGCTCCCCACCCAGTCAACTAAAACAGTGTAGTGTGAGGACAGGTGGCGCAGCAGGCCATGCTGAGGGTATCATCAGGTCCCGGGGTTCAATTCTGGCTTGCTCACCTTGCTGGCTGATTGGACAAATGGGGTAATATCCCCTCTTCTCGTTGGACTGTTTTAGACATTAAATTTAATGACAGTGTAAGGTAACTGGGGAATAACAGACACTCAGCAAATTGTAGGTTCTTCGCTGCCCATCTTTGGATATCCAGGGTAAAGACACTACTCTCAGCCTCCCCGGTAATAGATCCCGCCTTTATCAGTTGGCTATTTTTGTTTCAACTTATGAAAAGTCCATATCAAAATGGCTACGTCATTTAAGGGAATATATTAGCTCACGGAGCTCAAAAGGTTTGGCGATAGAGCATGTTTCGGGTGCATTTGTAGAGGACTCCACCTCCAATTTTCTATTATATTTAGCTCTGTTCTTCCTCATGCATTGGCTTCTTCCTCAGGCTGGTCTTCCTCACAGTGATAAAGTGGTCCAGCCCTCACAACTGCACCCCCATGCCATCTAACAAGTAAGTGTCTTTGCATTCCGGAATTCCCAGCCAACATCCGAGATTCCTTCTGCTTGGACTGAGATCCCCTCACTGTCCCCCCGTCCCCCCCCAAGACTACCTCTACTGCTGAGGCAACATCTTTAGTCTTAAGCATCTCTTGAGCCAGTTGAATCCACAAAGGGAATTCAGGGCCATTGTGAAGAACGATAGCTACAATACTTAATAATTTACTTTCACCTCTCTCACACACAGATACGTATTACTTGATCTTAATGATTTCAAGCCATTTTTGGAAGTTCAGCAATCCCAAATCCCAAATCAATTTTCAGTCTACACCGGGAAGACCATTTAACACTGCTTGCTATGGTTTAGCTTCACTTCCTGTGAAATTATTCACAAATCACTTCTCAAGTCCAACCCAGGAATCCAAGCTGTTATCTCAAAACAAAGCCACACATGACGGACAAACATAACTGGGCAACTTTGCTTCTTCTCCTTTGCCTCCAAGTTCTGTTTTTCTCAGCTGTGGGTCTGGAAGCTTTCCAGATGCCAACGGGGCGGGGGAGTTGTAACGTGGGCTTGGCCTGTGAACCTCACCACCACAGATTCTTCAGCAAAACGTCAAAGCAATAATGTGAGCGCGCTGGAATGTGGTGGTGGGGGGGAGAGTGGCAGCTGTTCCTTAATCTTCAGTACTATTTTCTTTGTAAAAATCAAATTAAAAAGAGAATGTGTGTCCAGAGTAGCTGGTGTGAAAACCCTTGGTTGATTTGAAGATATGAAGGAGCATTAACTTCTCTCAGAGGCAAGGATAAATCTGTTCCTGTTGTGCTTGTACTGGAGTCAAAGGATGCAGTTACCCCAGAGGAGTTCCACCAGAAGAATGACTTCCTTTAGAACTTTATGTTAAATATACTGGGGACATATGACGTTGCTTTGTTTTACTCATTCACTTATTCACTCATTCATTCCTTTCAAGAAATGTCTTCTGAATACCCCTGCTTGCCAGGCAGTGTTCTAACTCCTGAGGATACAGAATACAACCAAATAGACTGAGTCCTTGCTCCTTTAAAGCCTGTATCCCACTGCAAGGTAGGACAAAACAAAAACAAAAACAAGCTTTAAAATCAATTAAATAAACACAAAATATATGTCAAATTGTGATAAGTGATAAGAAAAAAAGTCAGCAGAGTTAATGAATACCAAGAGGCAGGGATCATTGAGGGGGCATTTCAGAGGCTCCCTACCACAAGAAGGAAAACATAAAAGTAGAAGCTACATAAATTCACATAATGATTGATATGGCTCATCTATGCAACATAGACTTTTAGTCTTTTTTAGAACAGTCTTTTCCTTTGCTTTACAACCATCTAAAATAAGCATGTTGGTGTTTCTTTCATCAATTGCTTTCAACATGGAGTGCCTGTTCCTTATACCATCTATTTTTATTCTATGTTATGAAATAAAATTTCTTCTTTTTTTAAAAAAAATTATTTATTTATGAGGAGAGAGAGAGAGAGAGAGTCAGAGACACAGGCAGAGGGAGAAGCAGACTCCCTGCAGGAAGCAGGATGTGGGACTTGATCCCAGGACCCCAGGATCATGACCTGAGCCAAAGGCAGATGCTCAGCTGCTGAGTCACCCAGCCGTCCCAAGAAGTAAAATTTCTTTTTCAAGATCCTATTCAGGATTTTCTTCCTTACATGATTAATTATAATTCTACTTCAGTACAGATAGAAATATCCATTATAAGGTATTACTAAAATCCTTGCTATCTTTTCTAGAAGTACAAGGAAAACCTCAGGAAGTGCCCTCAAGAGTGCTCACAGTGCTCACAAGCAAGTTTTGTGACTTAGGTGACAAATACCTTGGACTATGCCTATGTTTAATAATCTGTATCATCAATTAATCTTTTGAAGCTACCTCTAGACCGATGAAGTTGAGTGTATTGCGGAAGTCTATTCACCTGTCTGTATTCTTCACCAAACTGAAAGCTTCTGGAGGGCCACCCTTGTATACGCAGTGCCCAGCACACGCAAGTCATCTATAAACACATGCTGAATGGGTGACCAGCAGTGGCTTCAAAGGGAACCAAAGGAAACTCTGCCAAGACAGCCATATCCAACTGATTAGAAAAATTATTACAGCCTTTATGTGGTAACATACTTCAGGGAAGATTTCAAGGATTTATGTATCAGGTAACAGTTCCAAAGGATCTTGGATATCAGATATCAGCTCCTCCAGTTAGTCCAAAAGTAAAAATGGAGAGTTCAGTGACTATAGTCCAGAAGTTACCCTAATGAGGGACATATGTTCAGTGACTTGGCACTTGAAGGAGACTGTGAAGACATCAAGAAGATGGAGTAGAGGGCCTTCCCTCCAACTGCAGAAGCAGCATTTTAAAACGATGTTGCTCAGTGTGCTGCTCAGGTTATGGGGATTGAATGAGACTGCGTGGAGTTCCAAGACTGGGTTCCATCTAGATAGCGGTGCTTTTAAAATATTAGATGTGGGCAAAGAGAAGGAAATCATGTGTAAAGAGATTTAAGGAACTAAATAAAAGAAATGCTAGAGCAAATGTGTCAGTCCAAACAGTAGCAAATCTTCTGTTCTTTCTCCCTTTGCCGTGGATCATTAGAAAAAGTTGAGGAAGGGAACCACAGCTGGCTTTTAGCCTCCCAAGTCCCAGATTCTATTTATTATCCTGAGATGCCATTAGCTTCTCTCAGCCTCTTGCCAGGTATTCCCTCTGCCTGTATTTCAATTTAAAAGATTGTGAGGGGGCGGATTATCGAGCTAGCAGAGATGACTATCAATGGCTAAGCTTTGCCTTGCCCTCCAACCGCCACTGACCTCCGTGTCCTGCTGTGACCACCTGCCACATACAGGATTTACCCTCAGGCACACTAGTAGCTGACTAGATTAGGGCTAGAGGTTTTCTGGGTTGGTTGGTTTTGGGTTTGTTTGGTTTTTTTTTTTTTTTTTTTTGGAACTTCTTTTTTTTACAAAAAATATTTTGAAGCAATCAAATGCAATATATCACAATGGTATCTATTCCGCAAGGTTTTTCCTGACCAACCACCCCAAGCTGATTTAAATGAGCCTCCTCTTTCTGCCTTTCCTGCCCTGGGTATCTCAATCCCAGTACTAACCCTGCTGCACTGTCCTCCCTGATTTACCTGCTCTTCTCCCCACTAGGGTGACCATTAGGAACCTGGCATATTAGACATGCTGGATGCCCTAAGCACTTAATATTATTTGACTGAAACAGTGAAATGAGTGAGTGAAAGAAATGAAGATTTAATTAAGGGCATCATCCTTTCTCATCCCTAACTCTGCTTACACACTAAGCTGAGTGGGAAAGAAGTGGATAAGTATTTCCGGACGGTCTCTCTTACTTTAACAAAATGTTGAGAAGCAACTTCTTCCAACTCCAGCACCAGGCAGGTTTTGTAGGAATGTTCGAACCCATCAGTGTGGAAGCTGTGGACGCTCTTCGTATGTACTTTGCTGAACTGTTATTTTGGCAGAGATTGAATGCAAACTGACCCTCCTGAGCTAATACAACTGTCACTGTTTATTACCTTAAAGAGGGGATTACATAGTGTTTACAGTATATAGTACTTATAGTACTATATTACATTTATAATATTTACAAAAAGACCTTGGTGCCAGGCATGGTTTCTCTACTTAGAGTCATATAATCTCGGTCAGATCACTTAACTGTCTGAGTTTCTCCATTTGTACAATAGAGCTAACAACAACAACAACAACAACAACAACAACAACAAGAAATAACATCAACAAACACAGCAGCACTTGCTTTCCCCCTGTGATTTAGTTGTGAGAAATCAAGGTGAAGAAGATTGTGCAACGACTTCCTAACTCTAAAGTACAGTGCCCACCATTTCTGCCAAGAGCCTCCTTGAGGGACAAACAGAGGAAGCAAGAATTGACTGATTGGGATGAGTCCAAGATGTGAACACTCTTTGTTTGAGGAGAGGGACTTTCCAAAATCATAATGCTTTCATGACTCAGCAAAGGGGTCAAGTTCGAACCCTCCTTTCACATATGAATATGCCTTATCTTTATTTAATATCTCAAAATGTTGATGGGGAACAAAATCTGAGTAAACACACCAAGTGGAGCCTTATCTCCCGGGCTATTAATGAGTTTTAAGTTCCGAGCACCTCTTGAGATCTTACAAAGGCTGATAGCTCTTGAGTAAAGGGGAATGATTTCAAACAAATAATCCAAGATTACTGCCAACATTTTTTTTCCTTCCTTCCTTCCTTCCTTCTTTCTTTCTTTCTTTCTTTCTTTCTTTCTTTCTTTCTTTCTTTTTCTTTTCTTTCTTTCTTTTTTTTTTCTGCCAACATTCTAAGAAAGACATTGCATATTTCTACATCAGTAAATGTGTCTGCTTTAGCATGCTATATGCTAGACTTCCACGGCAAAGCTTCACAGCTCAGCATAGACACGTTCTACTGGACCACAAATATTGCTCTCTTGCTGGGGCACACTCCATCCTCACGGTGCCAGGTGTTTCTTAGAAAAGAGCCAGAAACTCTGCACTCTTTTATAGGTCTTTTTTTTTTTTTCCTGTTGCTTTACCATGCTCATTTTTCTCTGGAAAGAAAAAGTAGAGTGGAATTTCCAGGAGAAGAGAAACTTGTAGCTCAAGGGAGGTGACTTATGCTGTGAAAAGTGTGTCTTGAACATATTTAGGCAATTTAAGCACCATCTTTCTTTGACTTCTCCTTTCTGAAATAGGCAAAACAAGAAAAAATGGCTTTTACTGGGGTATCTGGGTCACTCAGTCGGTTAAGTATCCAACTCTTAATCTCAACTCAGGTCTTGATCTCAGCTTAGGTCTTGACTTCAGGGTTGTGAGTTCAAGCCCCATGTTGGGCTCCATGGCGGATGTGGGGCCTGCTAAAAAAAGAAAGAAAGAAAGAAAGAAAGAAAGAAAGAAAGAAAGAAAGAAAAAAGAAATGGCTTTCACTCACAAGTGCTTCACTGTAAAAATCAGAGTGGGAAAAATGGATGAAGGAGGTCAAAAGTTACAAACTCCTTCTTATAACTAAACCATGAGGATATACTCTACAGCATGGCGACTATAGTTAACAATACTGTATTGCATTTTTGAAAGTGGCTAAGAGAATATATCTTAAAAGTTCTCATCCCAGTAAAAAAAAAAATCATAACTGTGTATGGTGACATTCACTAGACTTATTGTGGTGATCATTTTGCAATATACACAAATATCTACTCATTATGTTGTATATTGTATACCTGAAACTAATATAAGGTAATATGTCAATTATTCCTCAGTTTAAAAAAAAAAAGAGAGATTAGTTAGCTTTAGCTCATTCTTAAGATATCAGCAGCTACTGACCAGGCTCCCCTTTTTCCGAAGTCAATCATTATATGTTCTTGTAGCATTGTATCTCTTTCCTTCATAATGATTAGCCTAGTGGTGATTTTATTTTATTTATTTATTTATTTATTTATTTATTTATTTATTTATTATTATTTTTTTTAGTGGTGATTTTATAGTTCAGTGTGTGATTCCTTTGTTTAAGAGCACAGGCCCTGGACCCAAACTATATGCGTTAAAATTCTGACTCTACCACTTACAATGCTGGATGACCAAGTGCCTTACAGCTCTATACTGCTATGTCTTTTGTTTTTGTTTTAGGTTTTTTAAAAAAATTTAAATTCAATTAATTAACAGATTATGTATTATTAGTTTCAGAGGTAGAGGTCAGAGAACACCCAGTGCACATTACACCACATGCCCTCCTTAATGCCCATCACCCATTACCCCATCCCCCCATCCTACTCCCCTCCAGTGACCCTCAGTTTGTTTCCTACGATTAAGAGTCTCTTATGATTTATCTCCCTCTCTGATTTCATCTTGGTTTTTTTCCCCTCTCTTCCCCTATGATCCATTATACTGCTACTTCTTCGTCTGTAAAATGGGGACAATAATAATCCCTACCTCACAGAGTTGTGAGGATTAAACATGTACAGATAACATGTAGAGCCCTTCTAACAATGCCCTTCACAGAGGAAGTGCTTAATAGATGTTAACTGTTTTGTTTTGCTTTGTTTTGTTGTAGTTCCACCAGGTTCAAGTTTTATGAGGGTGGGCATATCATTGCCTAACATCTATCCTAGAGTCATAGCAAAGAACCATTTTAAGTAAACATTTGTTGAATAAATGAATAAATAAATTATTCTGTACAATTTCATCCAGGTTTACAAGTATTCCATTTTTGTAGTGACTTCAGAAAATAGAGTAGAAAGGAAAATCAATTATGGTGGAGGTCGATTCTAGAACACTTGACATTGACCTCAATTACTTCTCAGATTAATACAAGGTAAAATGAATAAAATGTTAAACACGTAGTCTAAGGATAGTATTTCAAGTTAACTCAGCCTACTTGTTAATTTTGTATTATGGTTAAATAAGTCATTTGTTTTTGTTTTGGGGGAATGAGAATCATTAGAATACATATAAAATATTGATACATGATATCTCCAGGATCTAGTACTAACAATTTATGGAAACTTTTAAGATCTACTAAGATCTACTCTCTTAGTATTTTGAGTATGTAAAACAGTATTATTAACTGTAGTTGAAACATTAAAAGAAATAGCAGCACATGGTTCAGATTGGCTTGCCCAAAACAGGCCTTGATGACTTCCCTACAAAGAGCTTTCTGGGATAACAACTGAAAGGACCATCCTTATTATCATTAAACAAAAAATTATGAGATGATCTTTTAAAACCCTTGGTTGTAACATCATCTTGAAGAGAAATAACTCTCAGATGCAAAAAATGAGAGAAAATAAGTCAATATACTAAGAACATTGTATACAATCCAAAATAAGTGATTAAAAAGTGAGCCCTCAAACAACCTCCCAAAGGATTATATCATTTTTGAAGCTTTTCCTGAAAGTATCTCCTTTACACTTTCCCATTTCTGTGAGCAAAGATGAACTGTATAGGCCCCATTTTGCTATACTGGAGGAAAGTAATAGCTAATTGGGAGATCTGGCTTTCTTGTGACATAATATTAGGTGCTCCGGGAGCACTTCCTTGAAAATAGTTTCTTTCCCATCTCATTGATGACTCTAACATTTCTTTAAAGAGAGAAAGCCTATTTATTCAATGATTGGAATGAAGGCATAAAATGCAAATAGTCTTACTGACTTCCAGTTAAAATAACATGTTGATGACTGACGCAGTCACTTGCTGAATAGGTTTTGACAGAAAACAAGAGAATGGGGAAACATTTTGATGCAATAAAATAGATTAAATATTAGAAAGGGGAGGTTGTTGACCTCAAAGGCAAATGTAAACATAATAATCTTGGCCAAGAAAACCTCTGATTAAATCTGAAATTAAAGCCATAAATGCTCTCTGAAAATAAACTCTTGGTTGGAAAAGATCTTTTTTTTTTTCTCCTTGGATTTTCTTAGGATTTCCTTCTACTTTATTTTTAATCTACATATGGAAAATAAAACACAATATTGTTATGGTTTGTCAAAGAAAGTTCAGCTCTTTTGCTTCTACTGTTTTTGGCAGAGATGAGAGAACCTTAATAACATAAATATTTTCATTGTATTATTGAAACAACAGACAGAAATGACAAGTCATAAATGTTTATTTACTCAATTAATGAATAAATGAATGGATGGATGAGTAAAAGAATGATGAGGGAGGAAGAAGATATATAGTTTTTGGAATGGGCACAGCTTTACAAGTGAGCAGTCACAGAAAGAAGGGTACTAATTTGCAGAGAGGAATTGGCACGCAAGGACTGTACGTAAGCATTACTTATTTCATAGTTTTTTTTGGACCAATGGTGGTTTATACTGGCACAAAGGGTTCGACTTGTGCTGATACTTTTCCAGTTTACAGTTTAAGTCTAGAAATAATTTTCTATTTAAATCATTGAACTAAATAGTGGATAGATTAAGAGGATGTCAAAGCTTAGGCACACTGTGAAAGCCACATTTTCAAAGGTCACCAATTATTTCCTGATTTACAAGTTAATTCATCTTTTCTTTATTCCTATCCTCCTTGACCTTTTGCAAGAACTGACATTCTTGACTACCCCATCATTGAAGACATCTCATGTAGTTTCTACATCACTTACCTCTCTTGCTCCTTTTCTCCTGATGACTTCTCTTTCTAGGCTGTCCCCTAATGGTGTGTATTGCTTTAGTTTCAGTCTTCCATCCTGCTCCCTTCTATCCCTTGGAGCTTCCATTGGGCTCCAACTCCGTCAATAAATTCTTCCTGGTCAAAACCTGTATTCCATAGTTCTGACCTGCCTCCTAAACTCCTATCCCACATTTTCAACATTGGGATATGGGGATATTTCTGCTGGAGGTTGCATTGGTGACTCACAATTAACAATGAAATTCATTATTCTCTGTGAACTGGTTGCTCCATTTGACTGCCTTTGTTTTTCTGAATGCTGCCTCCAGAAGATATGTTTGTGAGAGATAGAATAAGCTACACTGGGAGTGACCAGAATGAGGAAGCTAAATGTGGTGCTTGGGGGAGGGGGATAACTAAAAAACAAGTAGAGAAAAGAAATTTGGCCAAACCATATCTAATGTCCTAGTGATACTGGAAGTTCTGGAAGATGGTCTCAGCTTCATAGTTTTGTTTTGTTTAGGGTTTTTGGTTTTGATTTTGCGGTTTTGAGGTTTTGAGGCTTTTTGGTCCTGGACAGGTGATCATATCTAGGGCATAGGCAGTAAGATAAGGATTTTGTCATAAGAACTGAAGTAAAAGATCAGAGTCTAAATCAAGGCAAGTTATTTAGCTTACCTGAATGCTCTTCTTATTACTTAAAAATGGGGCAACAGTTAACTCGGAGTGTTTTTTATAGGGATTAAAAATAATACACATAAAACATGTGACTCATAGTGGTGCTCAGTATGTTCTAGTCATTATTACCACTATTACTGATTTTCCCAATTTGAACTTGAGTAGGTTTTGGTTGTTTTCTTTAGCCAACTGCCCCCTGTCTAATTGAACACTAACTCTTTCAGGTCCACTGTCTTCTTTATCATTTTTACTGAGTCCACCCCACCTAAGGGCAAGTCCTGAAATGTACCAGCATGAGCCTCCCAGTGGTATCAACATTCAAATATTTTCTTTCAGTGGCATAATTCCTATTATAATAATTCCCTATCCAAATGTACTGCCATGGCTTACCTTTGCTTTCCAGATATGATCTGTTATTATCAGCACAGCACAAAGAGCCATACACAATGTGGCCACATCCTCATTTTCCAGTCTAGCATAATCTGTCAACTCACTGTTGTATGAATCCTACTAGATCCTGTCTCTATGCCTTTTGTCACATTTCCTCCTTTCCCCAATATCTTCTCCCTTCCTCTTTAGCTCTCAAATCCTAGGTAGTTTTTCCATCTTGGCTTAAACTACTCCTTCAAAAACCTTTACCAAATCACTGTAGTTCACCAGTCTCTGCCCCTGGATTTATAGCTCTTACTGTAGAAGCATTTAGTTGGCCATTAGTCATATACATAAGCCTTGTCAGTTTGTGGCCCATATTGTTAAATACTCCTACCATCATTTGTGTCTTTCATGCCAACTATTTTAAGTTACCAACATTGTTGACTCTTTCCCTTGATTTAGGGACCCAGTGAAGAACATGCTTGAAAAACTTTGAGGTCAATACTAGATTTTTACATTTGTTATTCATTCGATATGTGTCTATTTTACAACGTGTACAAGGCACACTGCTGGCTGCAGGACAAAGAATGAAATCAGTTGTAGGTTCAAGATCTTATAGTCTAATGAGAAATATGGACAGGTAAATAATTGATTAAAGTGCAGCAGATATCCTAGAGAAGACACATAACAAAACCAACACTATCACAGAGATTCGTTACTTACCTCTGCTTTGGTAGAAGGGAAGGCCAGAGGAATCTTCTTAAAGTAGCTAATGCTTGAGTTGCAGTGAAAGGATGAGCATGGGTTCTTCATAACAGGAGGCAGTCAGGGACAGCTTTGCAGAAATAGCAAACAAGAAAAACATGCAAAGACATGGATCTCTAAGTACAATTTTGTGTGACTGATTCATGCATAGGGTATATAGTAGTGAGGTCCAGAAATAAGATTAGAGAGAAGGACCCTAAAACTAAATCATAAAGAAACTGCATATTAAGAGGTTTGGTCATTAGCTAGAAGGCAAGAGTTCAGCGGAAGAAAGCAATGAAGGGTTTACTAAGGCCTTTCAGAGAGAAATGATTAATTTGTGTTTTAGGAATTTCACTTGGAAAAGGAGGGAGTGAGAGCCTGATGGCAAGAAGGCCCAATAGAAATCAATTTCAATAGTCCAACAAGAGGCTATGGCATTGGTGGTGCAGAGGAGCCATCAGATTCAAGGAATATTTCAGTGGCAGATTAAATTTGGGAATATTTGGGCATAGGTTAAGTCATGGAATTGGGAAAATTCAGAGTGATCCAAGTTTTCTAAACTGCAGATAAACAATGATACCATTAGCCAAGAAAAGGAAGAGAACGCTAATAGTCCAGTGTTTCTCTTGTAATATATTTCTCTTCCACTTCTTTTAAGAGGCTATATGTAAACAGAGAAGCCAAAACCATCCAAGTGAAAAAGGTAAGACTTTATGTTTTATTCACATTAATTCTTGGGAGCAATAGAAAGCAATTATCAGTTGGAAAGAACGTATTAAGCATAAAAATTTTATGAGAGTGATTTAGTATATACAGTAATTTATGATAACATTATATCCTGGCAGTTCCAGTTTTCAGTTCTCCATTCTTAATCGAGACCAAGGAACTTTATGGAATAGAAAGTAAACTTTTGAGAAAACTTCACAAATTGCTTTAAAAACATTATATCACATAATTACATATTCTCACACTACTATTTTGAGGTTCATCGAGGTTTTCTTAGGAAAAGACCATTTGAGTCTTTTCCTAAGTAGGAAAAGAGTATGATTAAAGACGACTCTATCCATGAGTAATTTTTCATGCTAAATAAGAAAAAATATGTCAGCTTTAATATCTCAGATGCAACAGAAGTTGGAAGAATTTTAATTTGTTTAGTATTAGGACTAAATAACCAAACATTTTAAAACCTGGAAATGGGCTAAAGAATTGTCTGGTTCTGCCTTTTTATTTAACAGATGAAGAAACTGAGCATTTTTAATGCAAGTGACATAAACACGGCCAAAATTGGGTTTAAAGCCACTGTCTAATCCATTAAAAGTTTCTTAAATGTCAGTGTGGTAGAGTTGAAAGGGAAAACTATTTCAAATCAAAAGAAATATATTTCAGTTCCAGCTCTGACACTAGCTGTGTGGTCGGCTGCAAACCATTTAATCATTGTGACACCCAGTTTCCTTATCCATAAGACAGGAATCATATTTTTTGTTTTACAGGATAATAATGAGGAACAAATACAATGATGTTTGTAAAGACTCTTTGTGTAAACTATAAAACACTCAAAACAGATTATATTTGTAGCTACAATTTAATGATACAACCTAATGTTTATTGTGTAGCCGCTCTATGCCAGAATCTTTTTTTGTATGCTATTTCATTTCATCCTTATATCAACCCTTGAAGTAAATGCTGTTTTCCAGTTCTATAGATGAAAAAGATGAGGGAGCTCAGTCAGAGTAAATAACCTTCTCTAGGTCACACAGCAGGCAGGTAGGGGAACCAGGATTGAAAGCTACATCTACTTGGTAATGACTTTACCGATGGACTTTCTGCTACTACATAATTCTGGAAGTCATGGAAAAGAAAACCACTTCCTACATTTGGGATAGCTTGGATGAAAAAGAACGAGGGCTGGGGGACAGAAAGAGACCCCGATGGACTGGAATGTGAACATGAATTTTACTCCAGGCAATAAGAGATAATCCAGGTGAGACAAGATTATATAGCAAAAGATTTTGTAATTCATGGTCCGAAGGGGAGCTAGATGAAGATTCAAGGGAACTCAATAAGGATGATAAATTGGGCTTTTGGGTGGGTTAAAAATTGGTGTCCCTTCAAACTTTTATTCTTTAAGTAGGTGTTCAACAGTTTACAGTCCTGCGGCTGAGAGCTGTGTGGAGAAGAGAGAAAGAAGACCCCAGGCAGTGGGGATCAAATCTCTCCTCTCTTGTCCAGGAAAATGGAGAGTTTGCCACAAATGAACACATTCCTTTTAGCGAAAGAAAATCACAGAAATTAGCCAAAGCAATTTGAATTGAGATGATTGGAGGTGGAGGGGTGTGTATGTGTGTGTGTGTGTGTGTGTGTGTGTGGTGTAGTGTGGAAGTATGTGTGTGAGCATCTGTGGGAGGGAATATCTGGACGAAATTCTCTCCTTTTGCCTTATTCTAAAGGTATATTACAGGTACTTTATTTTAATTTCCAGGAGAGGAGTTTGGAAAAAACACATTTTATTTTAGTATGCCACTGAAAATCCACCATCTCTCACAGTCGAGTACTCCAACAATTTCTTATTTTACCCTTAATCTGGCTCTAGTCAAAAATTTAGTTCGATCCAAACTAGTTAAAGGGAATATTGTGAAGGTTTGCAAACAGAATGGGGGTGGAAGGTGATTTTATTTAAAAAATTTCTTCAAAAATTTTAAATAAACTCAATGAAGGACATAGGGCTCAAACTCACAACCCTACGATCAAGAGTCACCTGCTCTTTCGATTGAGCCAGCCAGGCACCTATGGAAGGTGATTTTAAAGTGAAACATTGGGCAGATTATAATAAAGAGGAATGGAAGCTAAGAGCCATCCATAGGACCAATAACTAGCAAAATTTAGATTGAAAAAAATTAAACAACTCTCCCAAAGTTTAGACCAACTTCTTACTATTTTTTCTTAAAGATCTTTATTTATTTATTCATGAGAGACACAGAAAGAGAGGCAGAGACACAGGAAGAGGGAGAAGTAGGCTCCATGCAGGGAGCCTGATGCGGGACTCGATCCCAGGACTCCAGGATCATGCCCTGAACCAAAGGTAGGTGCCAAACCGCTGAGCCACCCAGGGGTCCCAGCCTACTTCTTCCTCTTACAAATAATGTAATTTTAGGTGAAATCCTTAAAAAAGTTTCATCATCTAAACCTGGGGTATTTACTTAGTGTTTTTCTCATATATGTGTGCGTGTGTTTTTCATGTATGTGCTATATATAAACATACATATGTATATATAAACATATGCTTAGTCCTTGCCCCACCCCACACACCTTTTTTGGGGGGTGAACTTTGAGAACAAAAGATTCTGATAATTGAACAGCAACAGCTCACAGACAAGAAGGATTCCCTCATGTCAAGGGAGAGAAAGTCAAATCTTCACCAGGTCGAATGACCATGAGGCTGAATGACCAGTCAGTACAACCTGAGGGACCAGCTTGCACAATATTCCACAAAATTCACAGAGAAGCCTTTACCCCACATCTTACTACGCTCTCCAGAGGCTGCCAATCCGCAGGCTGTTGCTACCAGGGAAGGTGCTACCACTTATCCTCTTGTCACTCGGCTCCTAAAGTTAGTTTTTGGAACATGAGCCTGGCCAACCTCACTAATGACACAAAACTTGAAGGTTCTGCATATTTAACCCCATGCCTAAACCTTCCTTCCCCTGTGGTGCATATCTTCAGTTTGTAGCCAAATGCTGTGCCTCCCCAGTTTGCAAGCTGTAAGGCAATAAAGCTTTCCCATGCATCTGACCAAATCTTTGCATTCCAGGCATTTTTGTTGACAGCTTTATTGAATACATTTATCGCAGAGCAAGGACTAAGCACTTTGTAAACACTAACCCATTCGTTCCTCACGGCAACCCTATGGGGTAGGTACTGATACGCATCGCGTTGTGCAGATGAGGAAACTGAAGTACAGGACGTTAGGAGGTAAAGCTAACAGGTGGCAGAGATGGGACTGGAACACTGGCTGGCTCTTTTCAGAATCCGTGTTAACCTTTCCACTATGATACTTGGCCAATTTACGGAATTACCGTGAAAATGGAGTGGAACAATTTACCTTTCCATAAGATAATTGTTTTAATAGCCTTACCTGTCACTGTCAATGTTTTGAGTTTCACGGACTGCTTTGAGGATCTGATGAAATCACTGATACGTGCCAGCCTAGATATACCGAGTGTAAAAATTGTTGTGCCATTTCCAAGATTTTATAGACCTCAAGAAAGTCCATTTGTGGACATCAGGTTGACAAAAAGCCTAACAAACTTGATTGGGTCGCCTAAACCTCAGTCTCTTCCAACAAGAAATAAGGCTGAAGATACAGTGATCTACTTCCCAGCTACCAGTTTCGGGGCTGAGAGATACACATATTATTTAGGGATAAACTCTTATACCACTTTGGATTGCTTAACTGTGCGTTATGCCGAAACGCATATTCAAATTGGTTTTAAAGGTATAAATTCAGGGTTAAACATGGAGTTAGGGAAAAAAGCGTTTGGCCACAGTGTTTAGTCTTTGTGGAATCCAAAATACAGTATTTGAAAACTAGTCTGGAGGGGTTGGTGGCATCTAGCCATCTTGAGTTCCAAGAATCACATCTTGTCAGCTTTCGAAAATTTGCTTTTTGACCTCAATTATCTCTTCGTCCCTTCTTCGTTACATTACATTGGGTGAGTCACAACATGGTGCCACTCAGGACCACATTAAGGAAAACCTTTTCCTGCAAAGTTGTGCATCCCTCCACTTTTTCTGATGCTTAAAAATTCTGAATAAGGTTCTTATGTTGTTGGAAACCCCATTGTGACTCAAGTCAACAAGTTCGACAGAGAAAACCCACTTAACAATTAACTCTGCTTTATATTAACTGTTCACATTCTTACCAGCAGACACAACAGCAAACCCATACTGTTTACCACTGATTAATAAGACCAGAAAGTGAGAAAGAAAAGGCGTTGTCAACTCTGTTTTGTTGTCCAGTTGGTTGTTTCTCTGAAAAAGATGCAATTGTCTTTTAAATCAAATCCTTACTTTCGGGACCCCTGGGTGGCTCAACGGTTGAGCATCTGCCTTTGGCTCAGGGCGTGATCCTGGAGTCCTGTCCCAGGTTGGAGTCCCACGTCGGGCTCCCTGCATGGAGTTTACCTTTCCCTCTACCTGTGTCTCTGCCTCTCTCATGAATAAATAAAATCTTAAAAAAAAAAATCCTTACTTTTTTTTTCCTACTTCATGTTGATAGGTCTAATTATAATTAATGAATAAATAAAGGACAATTGTGTAACTTAGCAATATTTGAAATTTTCTCTAGTTGATTCATGAGCAGCTGCAAAGTTACTGACAAGAATATTTTATGATTGTAAAAGCTTAAGGTGAAAAGTTATGGTGTATATAAGAAAAGCCAAAATTTCTGCTTAGTAGCCCAAAAATACTATCAAAGGAAGTTATCATTTGCATTTTAAAAAATTTATGTGAGCCACTGACGTCAGCAAGAGAAAATCTCTGTGTGTGTGTGTGTGTGTTGTGTGTGCATGTTTAAATTGGTTTAGACTAAAGCCTAGTTCTTTATTGCTCAAGACAATTTTACCTATGAAGTTTTCACTCTCCTGGTCAAACACATTCTACCAATTTCAATTCTATTTCTAAATTAGGGTTTTGCTTGGCTTGAAAGGATTTTCATAAAGAACTGGTAAGCATTGATATCTATGTACCAGGAAAAGTGCAGAGACACAAATTAGCTCAACCAATAGTGGAATTTAACAGGTTTTGTTCCAACTAAGAATTCTCAAGGAAACAATGTGAATTTAGTTAAGTTTCATGTCATACGTTCTAGTTAATCAAGACTATTGGCCAGTGATATTCAATGAGATGATATATAGAAGCACTTTTGTCCTTAGAGGGAAAAGCTGCTATGCAATACTAAGCTGGTGGTATGATTAGAATACTTATTAAAAAAAATAGGTGTTTCTCACATACATCAGTATGATAGAAACAAGAATTATAAAAAAGAAAATTTGCTGGCTCAAAGAATATCTCAGATTCTCTCTCTCTCTCTTTTTTAAGATTTTATTTATTTATGAGAGAGAGAGATTGAGAGAGAGAAAGGGAGAGGCAGGCTCCCTGCAGGGAGCCTGATGTGAGACTCGATCCTGGGACCTGGGGGACCCGATCCCGGGACTCCAAGATCATACCCTGGGCCAAAGGCAGGCGCTAAGTCACTGAGCCACCCAGGGATCCCCCTAATGTAGTAGTGCTTTCTCTGCCACACACTAGTGGGAATAACTCAGTTTGTTTATTCATTCATTCACCCATTGCTTTATTCATCCAATACATGTTTTTTTTATTAACATTCTTTAAAGTAGGAGTCCACAAACTTTTTCTTTAAAGAGACAGATAGTAAACACTTCAGGCTTTATGGGATTTAAGATCTCTATCATAAATACCTAATTCTGCAGGTGTAGTGCAAAAGGTGCCACAAACAATATTTAAATGATGGGGTGTGACTGTGTTTCAACAAAATTTTATTTATAAAAACAGACAGCCGGTTTCCTGCAGGCCACAGTTTGCAAACTCTGCCTTTAAAAAGTAGATGCTGGGGCCCCTGGGTGGCTCAGCGGTTTAGCGCCAGCTTCAGCCCAGGTCATGATCCCAGGGTCCTGGGATCGAGTCCCACGTCGGGCTCCCTACATGGAGCCTGCTTCTTCCTCTGCCTGTGTCTCTGCCTCTCTCTCTCTGTCTCTCTCATAAATAAATAAATAAAATCTTTTTTTTAAGTAGATGCTTATGTTCTGCATAAAATGCAAAGCTGTTTAAAACATGTGACTTGTGGTCACATGTCCACAAGTTCACAGTGTCCTTGGTAGAGATAAAGAACTCAGTCCAATTTCTTCAAACTCTGTAAAATGACTGCCTTAACGTAAATACTTTTATTTTCATTTTGTATTCACTGAAGATTAGGCATTTCAAAGTAACACAGAAATGTTATTTTCTCCATCAAATAAATAGGCAATTTAGCCAAAATCTTGTTCTCTATTCTGAAACTCTGCTTAGTATATTGTACCAGCTGAACAATGAAAGAATTCTGTTTTAAAGAAAATGAAGGAAATTTAAAAAACAATTAAAAGACTGTGGACATCAATTCTACTATGTGAAATTAAATAATGCCACATAAAAATGTTTATTCCATTATCAAAGTAAGAATATCAAATATCCTCTTGGGAATAGAGGTTAACAGTTCTTTAAGGAAAATTCTCCATTCATAACGTAAAGAAAGTATTTGGTAAGAACAATTTATTGGTAGAAAATGAGAGTTTTTTGGAAAGGTTTGTGCTTTTCTAAACACAGTCTTCTCTTGTTTTTCTACATTCCTACCATAATTTTATGTAAAACCAGCTCCCTCTAGTGATGACAGTCATGTTTTTCACCAAGAAAGCAAAATGTTTTCTTGACTCTGCATATAAAACTCTTCAGAATTGAATCTCAAAATATACTCCTGAGAAGATCAAGTTTTGTTAAAAATAAGATAAAAATTCTAACAACATCTTGAGACATTCTTTAATAATCTTTCTTATTGGGACACCTGGGTGGCTCAGCGGTTGAGCGTCTGCTTTGCACTCAGGCCAGGATCCTGGTCCGAGGATCAAGTCTCGCACCGGGCTCCCTGCATGGAGCCTGCTTCTCCCTCTGCCTGTGTCTCTGCCTCTCTCTGTTTCTCTCATGAATAAATAAATGAAAATTTAAAGGAAATATTTCTTATCTTAACACTATTTCAAAAACATAATACTATAGGGATGACCTGGTGCCATCAGATGCAATTTTTTCTGTTTGCTCCTGGGAAAGGCAAGCCCAGACAACTGAATCAACTCTTTTGTATTCAATAGAAATCAAATTGAGTTTTTAAAAAATCCAATAAAGAAGGTAATGATTCAAGGTAAAAATATGAATTCTAAAATGCTGATTTCTATACATAAATACAGTCACTTAAATTTACATTTTTAACATCCAATTGCTTTGATATTCTTTGATATCATTGAGGATGAAAACTTGTATGTGTGACTTTAGCAATGTTAAACATCGGACAGCTATTGAAAAATAGACTCCTCGCTGGAACCTCTGAAGTTTGGCCTTAGTTGGTATGATGCAGAGCAGCAGTTGGTAACTTTTTCTGCAAAAGCAAAAAGGACTAAATAGTAAATATATTCAGCCTTACAGGCCAGATGGTCTGCGTTGCCACCACTCACCTAAGCATAGACAACACAGAGATGCATGAGTGTAGTTATGTCCTGTTGAAAAAATTTTAAATAATTTTCAGTAAAAGATAAACTCTGACTCTCACATAGACATAAAAATAAGCCCACATTGTGTAGATTTGATTCTACTTATATGAGTGAACAGACAGATGTTACAAAGAGTTCAAAGGGAAAAAAGGCACCAGTTTATATGGAATAAATGAACTGACTGATCTGCAAGTGGATGAAAACATTTTTTTCTACAAAGGAATGAGAAGTCAATCAAAACTCTGCTGGGCAAGAGAAGTCTGCATGTCTGTCAGTCACCTATAATTTACACAGAGTTGTAAAAGTAAATCAAGGAAAATGAGAGTCTAGAGTCTAAAGATGCACAGCATGTAGAAAATGCATAGTTTCCCAAACCATAGGAAACTCTTAAGGGTACAGAACAAACTGAAGGTTGATGGATGGTATTAAAGACGGCACTTAGGATGAGCACTGGGTGTTGTGTGTAAATGATGAATCACTGAATTCTACTCCAGAAACCAATATTGCACTGTATGCTCACTAAAATTTAAATAATAAAAAAGGAAAATGCATAGTGTCCAATTGAACACAGTATTTTTCTATAGTTTCAATGAATTCTGTAGACATTGAAATTTTAATTTTTACATAATTTTCATGTCACAAAAAATTCATTTTTTTCACTATTAAGAAATGTAGAAATCATTCTTAGTTTACAGGTAATACAAAAACAAATAGTGGCTTGGATTTGAGTTGTGGAAAGTTTGCTGACCCCTGGACCTTTGATCTACAGTCTGCATTTTCTCAAATAGGAAAAGATAAAGTATGTTACAAAACAAGCAAAAATATAAAAGACAAACCCCACAAACAGAGTTTTGAGTGCATCATCTCTCTGATCCCTTTAGGACTAATTTATAGGCAGGAGTAAGACATTTGAAAAGCAGGTTGGTAATATTTATTGCTAATTTTTAAAACATTTTGTCTGTAGGCATGTAGGTGTGTTTGTATGTGTAAGTATGCATATAGAGAAAATAATGCAAGAAAATGACTCTTAAAAACTAACACATAAAAGAGGAAATATTTAAGTAGAAAGTAGCAGAGTAATTAGATGGTAGTAATTAGGGAAAGAAACTGGTACTTTGAAAAGGCTCATAAGGAGTTACCAGCTCCCTGAGTTTTAAGAAAGAAAAAAGGAAGAGACAAAACATATTCACAATTAAGAAAAGAACTAAATATAAAAATACTTAATATAATTCTACACGCAATTTTATCAGAAAGATTTGAAATTCCAGAAGAAATGGCTCATTCCTAAAAGTATTAATTATAAAAATTGACTTAAGAGTAAGTAGAACTTGGTAGCCAAATTAACACAAAAAAGACTGAAAGAGTATTCCAGATACTAGAAAAGATGAAAAAAAAATCAATCTTCGGTTGATTTTATGAAGCTAACATAGTATTAATACCAACATGTAACAAAAATAGAGCGGAAAAAACCCCCGAAACTATAGTTCAATGTCACTTGTGAGGTGTAAGTAAAAAACTTAAAAAATATATTTAAAAATACAATTCAGTAAGATTTTGAATGAATAAGACAACATTGAACTTGTGGGTTTACTATAAGGGTAGTTTAATATCAGAAATCTATTAACAACAAATTAAAGCAAAAATGTATACTTAATATATTCTGAAAAATATATTTTCTACATCAAATGAAGTAAGAGAAAACTTCCTAATATGATAAAGGACATAAACCCAAACCCGAGAGCAAACTACCATTCTAAGTTTGGCATACTAAAAGTTGTCTTATTATTATTCTTTAAGATTTTATTTATTTATTTGAGGGGGAGAAAGAAAGAGAGAGAGAGAGAAAGAGCACACGCATGCACAAGTGTGTGAGCACACAAGCGGGGCAGGCAGCAGGGGAGAGGGAGAAGCAGAGTCCCTGCTGGGGCAGGAGCCTGACTCGGGGCTGGATACCAGGACCCTGGGACCATGACCCAAGCAGAAGGCAGATGCTTAAATTGGCTGAGCTACCCAGGTGCCACTGAAACTTGTCTTTAATATCGAAAATGAATAAAGGTAGCTTCCTTTCAGTATTAGCTGTTCAACATCTTTTTTGGATATTTTTGTCAATGTATATGACAAGAATATGAAAAAAATGGACCTGAGTATTAGAAAAGACAATATCAATTCACCCTTTTTGCTGACATACTATGGTAGGTCTACCTAGAAAATTCATGAGACTATAAATAAAAATAAAACAACCAGAACTAATGAAAGAATCAAGTAACTAGAAACCAGAAACATTACAAAAACCATTATCTTTTCTTGAGTAATAGATTGGGGGAAACCACACATTCCATTTACTCTAGTGTGTGTGTGTGTGTGGGGGGGGTGAATCTATAAAATACATTAAGAATAATTTAGAAAGAAGTAATGGTACATATGGGAGTGTGGGGGACTCTAAAATCTCAATGACATAAAACTGAAGAAAAAAGGAGAGATAGACATTTAATATTCTCCTTTTTGTAATTTATAAAACAAGTAGATATCAATTGTATCAACAAAGTGGACATATCTGAAACATATAAAATAGTTTACCCAAACTGAGCAGGTTATATATTTCTTTCAACTGTACACCAAGATTTAGCCAACATTGATTCTTAACACAAGTCATAAAAACTTTGGAAGAACTGAAATCGTAGAGTATATTCTCTGATCATAATGAATTTAGATTAGTAATCAATAAAAACATATCTTAAAAAATCTCCGAATATGACTACATGCTTCCAAATAACACAGGGAAGTCACAAGGGGAATTAGAGAAGGTTTGGTGATAGAAATTTCATGTGGTGGTAGCTAAATAAGCTAAATACATGTTATATACATGTGTTAAAACACTGAATTTTATCATATCTAGATTATAACTCCATAAAGTTGATTTTTTAAAAAAAATACTGATGGAGGAAAACAAAGTTTGTATTGTGTTAATTCTATAAAATTATGATTTCACGTTAGTAAGATGAAAATTTGGTATGCTTAAAATACAAAATATTTTCTAAGAAATACTTCTTGTGCATTTGTATACCTTTTATAAAAAGATGAAGAAAAATGGGAAGAAACACAAAGAGAAAATTCACAAAGATAATAATAATGGCCCTTAAATTTATGAAAAAAAAAAGATGCACCTCACTTATAATTAGAAAAATGCAAAATAAAGCTTCACTGAAAATGGTTTCACATACCATTTTTACCTGTCACAGTGCCAAAACTTAAAATGCGGGATGACACATTCTGTTTGTAAGGTTGTGGGTACTCTCATTCACTGCTGGCAGAAATTAAAACAGGTATAAATTTTTTGGAAGGGAATTTGACGATATCTAACAAAACTACGTATCATTATATTTTGATCCTGAAATTCTACTTCTAGGAATTTACCCTAAGGACACAGACTTCAATAATTAGAACATATATTGGGGTGCCTGGGTGGCTCAGTGGTTGAGCGTCTGCCTTCAGCCTAGGCTGTGATCCTAAGGTCCCAGAATTGAGTCCTGTGTCATGCTCCCTCCATGGAGCCTGCTTCTCCCTCTGCCTGTGTCTCTGCCTCTCTCTCTCTCTCTCTCTGAGTGTGTCTCTCATGAATAAATAAAATCTTTCCAAAAAAAATTAAGAACATATATACATACAAAGTTACCCCTCGTGGCACTATTTTGTAATTGCAAAAGAAAGAATCTAACTGCCATGTGTAGGACAGCGGCTGACCCATCCATGGCATAACCATACGATGGCATACTATGCAACTATAAAGAAGAATGAGGAAGATCTCTCTTGAACTGATTTAGAGTGATTTCTGGAAATATTAACTTAAAAAAAGCGAAGTGTCAGGGAACCCATAGTTGCTACCTTTGTTTAAGAAAGACTAGGATGTAAGAATATACACACATCTGCTCCTTTGCTCAAAAAGAAACACAGGCAACACAGCCAAGAAACTGATGGGATTGGTTATCTACAGGATATAAGTGAGAAAAGAGGATAAAGAATGGAAGGAAGAATGGGGTAGAAGTGATGGGTTAGCAGCACTTTGACGAGTGTAAATTTGTGCAAAGATTGAACTTTTAGAATCTTGTTTTGCAGACTAACAAAAAAGAGAAAGAGGGGGCGCCTGGGCAGCTCAGTGGTTAAGCATCTGCCTTCAGCTCTGGCTGTGATCCTGGAGTCCTGGGTTCGAGTCCCACATCAGGCTCCCTGCGAGGATCCTGCTTCTCCCTCTGCCTGTGTCTCCGCCTCTCTCTGTGTCTCTCATGGATAAATAAATAAAATCTTTAAAAAAAAAAAAAGAAAGAAAAAGAGGAAAAAGAAACAGAGAAAAACCGAAATACAGAATACAAGTAAATCTATTTCAAATGAATACCATAGCCACACTGAAGTGAGGCGAGTGGGAAAAGAGGTAACTTAAGTCACATTTGGAAACAGTAATTTGATGAACTTCAGACTGAAAATAAAAGAACTTTAACCTAATATTGAATTCTAATTACTAGGCTTGTTCTTCACAATGTTACAAGTTAATGGGTCTGAAATTAACTATGCATATTGTAAAATTGAGGAAATAAATGTATATAATGGCATTAAAGTCTCCTGTTGTCTAAGGAAGGGGGAAGGCTGGAACCTTTTGTGTTGAATCAGAACTTGAGTTATCTGCATGGGTATTTTTAAAAATGATATCGATATAGACAGAAAATACAGATGCGTGTATTTTCTACTCTCTGCTCAAAGGACCTAGGTGCCATGACAGTAATGGAATGACTTAGTAATGGAATGACTCTGTCAATGATAATTTCCTGATTTGGGTGCCTTGTACTGAGGTTATTTAAGAGAGAGTCTTATTTATAGGAAAAGAGGCATCATGGGTACAATTTACTCTCAAAAAGGACAGAAATGTGTTTTATACATGCATATATGTGTATATAAATACACACACACCTACAGAGCGAGAATGGGAAAACAAGTGTGGCAAGATGGTGACACTGGAACCCGACTGAAGTTATGCAGCTTTTTTTTTTTTGACAATTTACGTTAAGTTTTCTGTAAGTATGAGAATTTTTATTTTATTTATTTTATTTTATTTTATTTTATTTTATTTTATTATTTTATTTCATTATTTTTGGTGGGGGGAGGATATTTATTTTAAAAAGGTTTTTTAGGGCTGTCGGGTGGCTCAGTAGGTGAAGCGTCTGCCTTTGGCCCAGGCCATGATCCCAGGGTCCTGGGATCCAGCCCCATGTGGGGCTCTCTGCTCAGTGGGGAGCCTGCTTCTCCCTCTCCGCCTCCCCTCTCCTTGATCGTTCTTTCTCTCTCGTCTCTTTCTCAAATAAATAAATCAAAAGTCCGTTCAGTTGGAATGTTTTCAGCTGCAAACTGGTAGACACTGTCTAAAGTAGTGCACAAATAGTTTTTTTTTTAAATATCATAAACCACGCCTCCCAACTTTTGCTCAACCTTCAGCTCTCCATTTAGATGTCATCACCTTAGAAATGGCCAGTTGTTTCAAGAATTTCATAGCTTATTATTATTTTTTTTAATGATCTACTTATTAGAGTCAAGATCCAAAGTCCACTAATTGTCACTGGTGGATCTGTCTCAGGGCTCTTTTAAACAGGCGTTATTTTTTCCCCTTGAATTGGGTGAAGGTGCCAACAGTAAAGGCCCCTTTGTGTTTGGTTTTTCTTCCACCAGCACGAGCAGGGAGCAGGTCTGGCCTGCTGCATCAGAGAGAAGTTTCCAGTCACAGCTTCGTGAGAAGATGCTGGAGAGACAAACTTGCCACCCACACTGGGTTTTCCTTTGCTCTGTGTAGCTCCCTGCCTGCAGGTTAGTATCTCTCATCTAGCTCTTGGCCAGCCTGCCTGTACCCCTCTCCCTTGTCACTCAAATTGAGAAAAGTCCCACATTTTCAGTGAAAATCCCCTCTTGGGCTCCCCAGGACACATACTTAACTGCTTTCTGAACTTCAGTTGCCTGGTCCCGTCTGTGTCACATATAGCAGACACCCTTCAAAGCCGGTGGCATGTGGATGGTACCTGGCTTCTACTGATGACATAGAATTTCTTCTATTTGTATCTTTCCTTGTCGCTTCAGACAAGTCTTAGAGAGAAAGGAAGTATGTTTTCTTTTTTTTTTCCAGAAATTTTACATATGGTCTTTGCTGGCCCTCTAACCAAAAAGCATGCAGTAAAGAATCCAAAATAGAATAATTGGAAAGAATTTAAGATCATCTCATACATTCTCTCACTTTATAACGGAGACACCAAGTCAAGCACCTTGACTAGAGATCTTTTGCCACCTTATCCAGCTCTCTCTCTCTCTCTCTCTCTCTCTCTCAACACAGTAAAATATCCAAGTCCTGCTGCCGTGGGGGGCTTTTTCTAGTCATTATTCTTCTCTCTTCAACATTTATGAGGAACTATCACATTTTTAAGTTTTCTTACAAATAGTCCTCTTCTCAACTTGAATTAGTTTGCCAGATTTCAAGTCTAAACAGAACTTTATCATTCCAGTGTTTAATCTTTGGAAATAAATGGTTATATCATAAACATGTTCATACAACTTCAATTATATGCAAAGCACACTGAGGCAGTCATGATATTACTCTAGATATCTAATTAGTTTCTTTTTATAAATTACAATGCTCAGATAAAAATGATTAAATGCATGGTTTTTGAAAAGGTGTGAGAAAATCCAAATCTTTTTGTCAGGGTAGCTTCATTTTCCCATTTATCTTTTCTGAGAAAGCCTATGATCTTTTATCACCCTTTTCTTCACTTGATAACATTGAATTAGCTAATACCATATTGTCTTTATCACCTGTGCCAGGTAGTTTTATGTAACTGGAGTTGATTAATTTAACTTAAGAAAGTCCAGTTTTAAACAATGTACAATAAGCATATAACAAAATGTAAAACATATTGTAGTAAACTATAATATACTATAAAATATTCAGGGAAATTATACTTAAGTGAGGTTCAAATGCATCTTGGTAACAAGTTAATAAAAGAAAAAAATATTTTTGGTTGCACTGAATAAAAAACATGTTAAATTATGTGTTAAAATTTCTGGTATTATAATCTATTAAACTATGTAATATATTGCTATAAAACTCTAAGCTTCAGTGCTTTTACATTCAATTAAACTCACCAAAATATCACAGGTCTAGATTAGTTACAATTGGAAATTGTCCCAACAGCATAATTTACTGCCATTGCTCACAATATCAAGTAGTGTTTTACTGTATTCTTTTTTCCTTTTAAATGGAATAAACCTTATCCACTGGAAATAAGGAAACCTTAATTAAGTAATTAACTTACTAAAGAAAAAAAATCTTCTTTCCAGGAAAAGAATTGAAGTAGAATAAAGAGATAATAAATAAAGACTAACTGAATAATTTACTAGATTTTTAAATAGTTATGTTTTTTGGTCAGTGTATAATTTTCACAATGAATTTGTATTTATATATTGAGTTAAAAGATTAATTAAAGGAAGATAACTTCTGTTGAATAGAAAGTCCCATATTAAAACCACACTTTTCCATTTCATACTGAATCTAAAGCTAACTCTCAACTATTTATGCTATTGGTATATGTTAGCGAAATTTAATTATGGTTCTTATTTAAGACACAAAGGGGTTAATTTTATTTTGCAGTTTCAACTAGTTTATTTATTTATATTTTATTAAGTTTTTATTTTATTTTATTTATTTTGGATTTTATTTATTTATTCATGAGAGAGAGAGAGAGAGACAGAGACAAAGAGACAGAGAGAGACAGAGACACAGGTAGAGGGAGGAGCAGGCTCCATGAAGGGAGCCTGACATGGGACTTGATCCCAGGTCTCCAGGATCACGTCCTGGGCTGAAGGCGGTGCTAAACCACTGAGCCACCTGGGCTGCCCAAGTTTTTATTTTAATTCACATATACTTAATATACAATATTATGTTAGTTTTACATATACAATTATAGTGATTCCATACTATTCCATACTATTGTAACTTTTTGAGGAGTCATTCATTTCAAAGTCTTCCACACCAATTATTTTTCCAGGATTGTTAAAATTGCAGATTAGATTGATTAATGTTGACTTCATATTCCTCTCCTTTTTCATCAGATGATAGTGATTCATGAGGAGTGAAGTGGAAGAGAGAATAGAGAACAGGAATAATAGAATTTGCTAATCAGGCCTTAAGTAATGGAAGCTTGATTGCATTTGAAAACTGACGTAATGATGGAGAAATTTTAAAAAGCTGATTTTTTTTTAAGAATGTTGAACTGGAAAATACAAAGACAGATATTCTTTCAGGCAGCTCTTAAATAGATACTTATTTTTAGCTGTAATTTTTCCTAAAACACAATTATTTCTGATTTAAAAGTTTAGTATATGTAATACATGCTGGAGTATATAAATACATTGCCCTTTAGGGCACTTGGCCAGCCCATTAGAGATTGAGTTATCTGTGATTTGCTTGCTTTCTTCTTGTTATATCAAAGGAGGGAACGGTTTCATGGCGTCTCATGCCTTTTCACAATTAATTCCAAATTAACAGAATATAGTTTATTCAGGGCAATCAACTCAAATCAACTTGATTACTGACAAAATACACTCAGAGAGAAGATGTTAAGTCAGAACTTTTATTCAAGAATAAATAAGAAATGGGAAGACACTCAGAAAAAAACAGCTTTATATTAGAATATAAATCTCCCATTCAGTTTTTATATCTGGTTTAGGTAGGTTTTCTTTCTCCCTCCTTCTCCCACTTCTTTTCTTCATAGATCCTTTGTATAGGTTTTAGTTTTTAATTGATTATTTTGTAAAATATGAAAAACATAAAGGGCAATCACACACCATTTCATTTTGAAAATAGTGAACCCATCCCAGGTCTAGAAGCGTTTTTATACATGCTGGAAAGTTCATGAGCAAATAAATAGTGCTTGAATGCCATTTTAGTATATTAACAAAAATAATACTATTTTTTAAAAAAATGACACAGCTAATGGCAATATGAAAGCCCAGAGTGGTTTCCTATGAAATTATTGTCAATATCATCCTCCAAATTTTCCAGTAGTAATTCTGGACTGCCAAAGAGTCATCTGCTGTGAGGCCAAAATTAAGATTAAATGGGGAAAAGTAAACCAAAGGAAAGTTTTAGAAAGCGAGAACTGGTAAGACTTTCTATAAGAGAAAGGTTCAGAACTATTAAATTCACTGGGATTACCACCTCCAGACTCTAGAAAAGGTGTGGGTTAATCTTTAGAAAACTTAATTGAGGAAGAAAAATGAAATTTCCCAAGATTTTTTGCTTATCACCTAAATTCAACATACATAAATATCAATCCCATTGTCTTTCTCCCAATAATAAGTTAATGAAATGAGCCAGTAACCTATCAACTTGGCAAGAAATCTTGGAGTCTTTCTGGATTAATCCTTCCCCCTCATTCCTCCCATTTCTAATGACCCCATAGATCTCTTATCCATTTTACTTCCTTAACACTGTTAATATCTGTCTTGGTCTCTTCATTCCCATTGTTTTGGAGCAGGCTCTCATTGTCTGCCTGGATTATTGAAATTCCCCTCTAAATGATTTGTTTAACTTTAAGTCTCTGTACCTTGCAATCTGTTTGTCACATGGTCAGCAAAGTATCTTCCTGAAAAAGAGAAATAAGGTCATATCATTATCCTGATTAAAACATTCAACTAAAACTATTTGTATAGGATATAAGGTCCTCCAATAATTGGCCATTTCTTTTCTCTCCCCAATTTCACCCTCTATTGCTTCCCCTGCTATACACACACCTTATGCTTATCATATTAAACTATGTACAGCACCATATTTACAGTCCCATCTCTCAAAAATGTTCTTTCACGTTCCCATGCATTTGCACATACTGCTCCCTGTACTTAGAATCCTTTTATCCCAACCCCTTCTAGTAAACTCCCACCTACTATTCAAGACCCATGCAAGTATTGCTTCCTCTTGGAACCCTTCCCTGGCCCTTCCTACCCCACTACATGATCCTTTGTTCTGCCACTGTACCTCGAGCACATGTGTCATATTCCTATGATACTAAAATATAGTGACTTCTTTATATATTTCTCTCTTTTCCCAGACTATGGATTTCTGGAAATGGTATCTTTTCATCTTTATATGTGGGTACCTTATGGCTACTCACAATGAGCATGGATGAATAAATGAATTAATAAATCGATGTTCTAATGATGCTAAGACAGAGAGGTATTTAGAAATTTGTCCAAATATACTGCATGAATCAGGGGTTGGTCCAGAAATAGATTCTGGTCCCTCCCATTCCTTTCTATTCCTCAGACGCCCAGACCATGATTCACTGTTTCATTAACGACAGAAGATGGAAAGATTTTAATTTTTCTTACATAAAATTACCCACCCTTAAGAAACTATCTACTGTGCTCCACTGTGTGGCCTTTAGGAGTAAAAATGGGTCTTGATGCTCTAGTTGCATTTTTTGGAAACGTTCTTTCATTCTAGGCACAATATGCCCAGAATAGATTCCTGTAGAACTGGTATTTGAATAAGGGAACCAAACTAAAAATGTCATAAGTAACTCAAAAGAGAATTGATGTCAACAATCAACTGTTGCCTGTTTTCCTTTTTATTCTTCTAAAATAGCAGATTAAGCACTCCTCATTCTTTCTTGCCTTGAATTAAACATTTGCCTGGATATTTTAGCTAGGATGTCCTTTGATCTTTTAAGTCTGGGGGCAAGGAGAAGGAGTAGAAAGCACTTATTTAGAAGTGGTAGGTTGATATATATCCTTGGGTCATTAAATATGTTTAATTTTTTTTTCACATAATGTAACTCTGTTTCTAAAGTAACTATACTTGAGAAATCTTTTATTCCAAAAAAAATTTTTTTGGACTCTCTACAGAAGCACTCAAGAAGACTTTTTCAGGGGACCTGGGTGCCTCAGTTGGTTAAGCAGCCAGCTCCTGATTTAGGCTCAGGTCCTGATCTCAGGGACCTAATCTTGGAGTCGGGAGATACAGCCCTGAGCTGCGGGTCTTGTGTTGCACCGGACACCACACTCAGCGAGGAGTCTGCTTCTCCCTCTCCCTTTGCCTCTTCCCCCTACTCATGCTCACACACTTTCTCTCAAATAAACTATCTTTTTTTTTTTTAAAGAAGCATTTAATATGATTAATCTTGTTTTTAAACTACATATAATGAGGCAGCAAATACATTTCTCTTTATCATAAATATAAATAAGGAAGATATCAAAAACTCATGAAAAGAGTTAAAACATTTGGGTAGGTAAAAAATTGCAATTTTGCTTTGTATACACAGTGTAGGTTTTTTTTCTTTTTCAAGTTTTTATTTAAATTTCAATTAGTTAACATATCATGTAATATTAGTTTCAGGTGTAGAATGTAGCGATTCAACACTTACATACAACAGCCAGCTCATCACAACAAGTCCAAAATTATTAGCAACTTTTATAAGCTTTATAAACCTTCATTCCCTTGTGCCTTGAGTCAGTGCATTCAAAAGAAACACACATCTCATTTTTGATAGCCTTGAAAAATATTGTTATTCTTTCAATAGGTTTTCCTTTGGAAATACCACAGGAGATTAGCTAACATAGTGCACTACAAAATTTGCTAAATATCATCTGATATTCCAGATTCCCTCAAGGATTTCGCTTTTGTGGCAGCTCTTTTATTGCTATCCACCAAGTCCCTTCCCTGCCATAAGTCCCTCCATCTTCTTGTTCTCTGCCTTCCACCATCTGATACTCACGCTTCTAGCCCATGACCCTCTCTACGGAGTAGAACCCCCAGGAATGTGCTTTCTGTTCCTTGCTCTAATTGCTTATCATAAAAAGAACAGTTCTTCTGAAATTCAGGTGGGTAAAATTCTCCATCCTTTTAAATATCACACTGCAGAATATGATGGTTAGGTAAAAAGGAAAACAGGAAAAAAAATGTGCTATGAAATTCACTATTGAACAATCACCCTGGATTGAAAGACTGATCTAAGACTTTGTAGAAGAAGAGAGAATCTTCCTAGTCAGAGGAAGAAATAAAACATGGCTAAGATGAGATAAGCAGAGAGGAGGTGGTCTAGGTGGGATGGACGTATGAGTAATACCACATGGATCGGGAATGAATGTGAGTCTGGGCAGACAGTTCTGATGGGTTGGAGGATTTGAGAAAGCTGGTCTTCATGGTAGACAATACTGAAAAGTCACCTGTAAACCTAGAATGCCCAAGACATCTAAAGTTCCCGGACAATTCTTCAATTCTATTATCCTTTAGGTCATAGGCAGTCATTACAGGTTTCTGTGGCCACACAGTGGAGATAATGTGATGAAAGAGGAATCGAAGAGAGGGATATCTTAAAAGTCAGGGGAATTGACACAGATATGAAATAAGGAAAAACAGCTGGCAGATATGCATGGAAATGTGAAAGAAATGATTTGTCTCTCTATTCTTTTGACTTGTCCTGGTAGTTTCATCAAGAAATTATTCAGTGGACTCATTTAAATCAGTCATTTTTATAAGGACCCAAATAATAAAAGACAAACTTGTTTATTCACTTCTTTCTCTTTGGCATTCCCATTGTACCTAAGGAAGAAAGAAGAGGCACAGGATAATTTGATAATTAAATGCGTATGTAATTTTTACATTTTCAAGTTTTTTTTTTAATTTAGAAAAGTTGATGAAATTTTGAGGCAGACATAAATCTAAGTCATTTTTTACTACAAAATCATTTTCATGAACATCATTTGTAATGTAAAAATTGTTTAGTTCTTTGGGTATTTGTGCAATGTCTGAGAATATTCAATTTTGTTTTTTTAAATCTAAAGCTTCATAGTTCAACAGTCTGGGAATTTTGAGAAAAAATAAGAAGTATTTATTTTCTGCATCTTTCAATTCTGCTGCATCATTCCAAAATAGGCCACAAGTACAGTGGATATCCTTAAAATACATAAGCAATTCAATAACAATTTTACTATGACAAGCGCCAGTGCACATTTAAAATATTTTGACTAAAAGCCTTAGAAGGTTTTCATTCATTTTTCCTAGTATTTCCCTATAGACTCGCTGGTTTAATGACCAACAATGTAGTAATTAAACATCACTTCAGTGACATATGAAAGGGAAATATTTTGCTTTCAACTAGAAAGCATTTTATAACTCAGTCAGATGTGGGTGTATATGCATATGCAAGCATGAGTAAAGAGGAGAGAGACAGATTACGGAGAATTTTAGATTCCTTTTCAAATTAATGCCATTAAGTCCACTTATAAGAATAAAATATGGAATACCTGAAGGTGTTATGCTCAGCTGGTCACAGGAGAGTGCTACAGCACCATTAAATTACCTGCTTTAAAATAACTGAAAGAAATCGTGCACTGGAGAATGACTTAATGTGCTTGAGCGAGCTTTGCCTTGCATGGTTGATTGAAAGAAATAATAGCACACGCTGGTAGAAATTATAGGAGAATACCAAATCCACTTCATAATATCTCCAGATGTTAAGAACGGAATGATAAAGTGTGACAGAACTATCTTGTGCTATAATTATTTTAATCTTTGCAGGGCTATTATAAAAGATTTCAATTTTGTCAAATTACCCTGTGCATTTTAAAATTCCCTTTCAGCCGGCTCTTAACGTTTCCACTAAATTGTTCTACATTCATTGCAGGCAGCATCCTCTTGAGCCAGTGGGAATGCAATATGTGGACAAGATCACATTTAACAACTTTGTTCTTCCTTGAAATAAAAGCTAAATAACAGAGATATGATTCTAGTCCTTGATAATGGAAATACTTTGCAGTCAAATATTTCTTTCATAGAACCTCAATAACTTTCTGCATCACAATTCATTTTCATGACTTGAAGAAATGAACAATATATGATTCTTATTTTCTAGACAAAAACTCTAAATCACCTCAGAATCCAAAAGAATTCATGCCAGTAACTACAAGAACTGCAAGCCAGATTTTCAGACGTCTAGATTCCACTAGGGAAAATAAAGCTCCTTTGCCAAGTTTAATCATCAATTTTATAAGGATCACTTCATGATACTAAATTCACACTTGAGTGAGCCAAGTAACATCATCGAGCATGATAATTCACTAAGCACAGAGAACGCTTGGAGGGATACTATGGAGAGCCCTATGTTGGCCTCCTATGGAAATTTTGAGATATTAAGGAATATCCCCAGGACAATTAAGCAATAGACATATTCCCCAGAGCACAGACCTATTCCCCAGAGCAACTAAAAAAAAAAAAAAAAAAACACAGTGAGATTAAACCTACATATAATCTCAGGGATTTGGGAGCTGGGTTACTCCAGAGCAAGATCTTCAACTCTAATGGTTTTGTCCCTATGCCATATGGACTGGGGTGGTTGGGTGCAGTTTCTGCAAAGTTCTGGGTTTACTCTTAGTCCAAGCCACATTCTTTACCTTTCTTCAACTCCTATGTCAGGTTATCTCAATTTAACATCATGCTTATTAGACTATAGATCCGAGGAGAAAGAAATATTAAATATTTTCTAGTATTTAAGAGGCTTAAAATCAAATGTAAGAGAAATTAAACTTGGTTCCAGGTTCATCCAGAAAGATTGCCAGTAAAGTCAGTGAGAAAACTCAAAACCCTATTAAATTGATTTTTTCGAATCAGCTACATTGAAATTTATAGAAAGAGCCTAAGATAATATTTTGAATGTTACATAGTCTTTAATATTTACCTAACAGTAAATATGAAGACCTAAAGTATAAAAACCAACAATACGGAAGAGTTATTTATTGAACCATTAATTTGTATGCCCCAAGCATAGCTTAGAAGCATTGAAACTGTGGGACATGGAAGGGAACATGCAGGCTGGCACAAAAGATATTGTGGTGATAAAAACGTCTGGAGAGTACCTCAGTGACTGGTAGGGCCTCCTCGGTCCCGCATGAGACCCAGAGACTAGACAGTCCAAGCTCGAATATGTCACCAACTCAGAGGGACAGGTACTCAGAATTAAATTTGTAGATTTAAAGAAAATGAAACAATGTTTTGTTTTTCTTTGCATACCTGAATTTCTGTCAAGACAGGTTTAACTTATTACTTATTTCTTCTCTTATTACTCTATTTACTTCCATGGCTAACTAAACTGAGCAGCCTGTGCCACCATCTATACAAGGTGCAAGCAGTTTTTAGGGCTCTAGAAAATGAACAGTGCTATTTAGTCCTGTTCAGCACCTCAACGTCATTTCCTACAAAAAACTCTTCTGGTTCTGTTTATTTCATAAGGGGAGGGGGGAGGAGGACTATCAGAGTGGCAGCAGACTCTCATAAGAAATAATGGAAATCAAGAAATAGATGTGACTCTTAACCATAGGAAGCAAACTGAAGGTTGCTGGAGGGCAGAGAGATGGAGGGATAGGGTAACAGATTGTTGGCATTAAGGAGGGCACGAGATGTAAAGAGCACTGGGTGTTATATCCAACTAATGAATCACTGAACTCTATTTCTGAAACTAACAATACACTATATGTTAATTAATTGAATTTAAATTTAAAATACATAAATAAATACATAAATAAATAAGAAATAAATCTGGAGAACAAAAGCATATGGATGGCTCCTCTAGTTACAGACTCCAGTTCTGCTGTGAAGGAAAGGACAGAAAATACCCCTTATTGGACTGACCAGACTTTCATCTGCCTCTTCTCAAAAGGTAATAGCACCAAATTCACATTGGAGAGGGGACTGCACGACTTTCACATTGGGTCTCACTTGATTTTTAGTACCTCATGTGGCCCACTCACACCCCTCCAGCTTCTTGCTACAAAGGACCCCAATCTATTCCTGAAATAGCCAATGCTCTGAAAATGACTTTTTCTCATCCCTAATCTTTCCCCAACTCTACACTCACATATCACAAAAACTATAATTTCTGCAGCACGTCTTAACTAAGTTAAGAAAGAAAGATGCAAATTAGAGTGTGGAAATGGCTTCCAAGGGTACTTGGCAAATAAAATGCTGATATTTCAAGGACTAGGGATGAGTGGCCATGGGCTAAATATCCAAGATTTTGCCTTTGGACATTAAAATAGCTTTCTGTTCTACAAAATGTCCCACCACTCAAGAGGCTTAAAATCAAATGTCCCCTTAGCTGAAAGAAAGTATGTGAAAGCCATGATTTTTGTTCCTTTTACCCCTGTCTGAGAAGGCCTTCTTTAAGTGGAAACACCCTTGGTGTTAGAGCTTAATGACACAGATTGTGGAAGGAATCTTCAGAGACACTTCAGCATAGCCTCCTTTTCTACAAGATTATGTGGGCAAGTTGTTTGGGCAAAGTTAAAGCCTTTTAGTCATTTAAGTTAGCTGTTTGCCATGTACGTCCACTTACTATAGCTTAGAAGCTTACAAAACATAATTTAAAATAAAAAAATGATGGGTGAACTTCAAGTTTATTTGGTTATAATGCTAAATTTTCTTTACCTAAGCATGTCTCATTTGTACATATTGAATGGATTTCCAATCAAAGCCTCAAAAATTTAAAATGTAACCGTGGGCTGTGATTCTAAATCCATTGGTAAATTGGTATTTTGGAACTCAGCATACATCTTTGCACAGAAATGGAAAGAAATGTTCGAGTGACTCTCCTAATTACTGTGACTCGATACATAATGAATATTCAGGGTCCAACAAGGAAATTAAGGTGATGGGCCCGTATATATATATCTAAAAGGAAATACAGGAGGTATAAGAGAGCAAAGAGATTAAGGATTTAAGGAACATGGGACACAATTCCAGATGTGGCCAGTAGGGATGATTTCACTAAATAAAAGCCTCAGGGTTTTTATGATAGACAGGCCTGGGTTCATAGCACATGGGCTGGAGTAAGTTTGGTACAAACCTAGAGTTCTGGATTTAGGCATCTGATATGCCAAAGTATGAAAACCCCATGCTTTTGAGAAGAGAGAACTTATTTACAATCTGGTTCTTGTAAAATGGAGGCCAGGATAGTATCAGTTTGTGGATTCAGGGTGGGCAAACTCCTTGGATAGGGAGTTTGAATAAAGCATTGTTGAAAAAAGTACAAAATTGATGGGGTTTCACAGCAAATGCTCATGTATCAGTTAGGATTGCTTCATAACAAACTCAACACACGAATTTAACATGGAAACCTGCCATTATACCTGCATGCTGTGCCATACTGCTAGTTGATAAAATGGACTTATTACCAATGCACAGAAGAGTGAAAGGCTCTTCTGCAAAGGCTTATATGATTGCATCCATCTTTTTGTCTAGTTGCATTGAAAAAAATTAGTCAGAAACCAATTTATAGACTAAAATACGTATTTTATAACTTCTTACAAGATTCTAAAACAAAATAGCATAATTTAAGTTGATCTAGTTTTCCAGGATAAGTAAATTGGCATTCGTTATAGTAAGGGTATATATGAGCTTTTAACAAGTACTTATACCCGAGTAATGGAATAATATCTCTTCATGATGATTTTGTAGTGTAATGAGTTCTAAAAGAAGTATTAATTTAATGGTTTTCCATTTTATGTAATGTGTTGAATCTTCTGAGGTGTCAATATCTTAATGCTGAATATAGTCTTCAAGAAATCAGGATTCTATTAAAACTCTAATCAACTTCATGCAGACTTTAAACATGATTGTTTTCTCCCTTTGGAAAGCAATCCTTTGTTATTAATTGAAACCACACTTGCCTTAAGTTTCTCTTATTAAATAAAAGTATTTTCTGATAACCTAACGAACTATTTTTGTTTTACTAGTTGCTATGGGTTGAATTATGTCCCCTCAAAAATATATGTTGAAATGCTAACCCCAAATACCTCAGAAAGTGACCTTATTTCAAAATAGCGTTTTTGCAGATGTAGTGGAGATGAGGTTGTTAAGGTGAGTCCTAAATCTATCAGAATAGTGTCCTTCTAAAAGGGAAAGTTTGGGCACAAACACAGACATGCACAGAGGGAAGATACTATGAAGAGACACAGGAAACGTGTCACGTGAAGACAGAGGATTGAAATAATAGACCTATAAGCCAAGGAATGCTGAAGATGACCAAAAAACTACCAAAAGCTATGAATAGACAAGAAAAGATTCCTCCACAGATTTCAAAGAACAGCCCTGCTAACCTATACTTCTAGCATCTAAACTGCGAGACAATAAATTTCTGTTTTTTTACGTCACTTAGCAGTACCTTGTGAAAGCAGCCCTAGGAACCTAATAACAGTAAAGTTGAGACTTTTTGTCAATGAAAGAATGTCTTTGTCCACTCTTCTTAGCAAAGATACCACCTCTGTGGATTCCTTTACTTCTGGAGAGAAGCCCAAACACAATATCCAGCTGTGAGCTGTCATCTCACCTCCCTCTGCCTTTCTGACATTTCCCCCCACAGGGTTGCAACACAAGCATATTGCCACAAAGGATCACAGAACAATCAAAATCAGGTTACCTAAAGCAACCCTAAAATAATCTTAAGAGGGCAGACATTTAATTTTCCAGAGGTCCTTGAGGACTACTTTGTGTAATATAGCAAACTGATTATAAAATAATTGTGAAGAGAAAATACAAAGAAGTAACTCAAAGAAATAAATTTTACAGTTTCAAAAGTAAATAGGGTAGAGATGATTAAATGGTATCTTGACCTTATCTATATTTTAGTTTTTCACATAGATAACACATTCATGTTTTAATGTATAATTAAAAAGTAATTTTAGAAGCGTGAATAGAGCTTTCGGCTTTGTTTATAATTATAATTTTTCACATTAAGATAAAGATTAATCCAAGAGAACAATCTAATAGCAGACTGGTCACAGACAGTTATCTGTTAATTGGAGAAAGAAGAAAAATGCAAAATGTTCTCCAAGGGCCTCTGGTCATCTTTATTTGTTTCAGAAAATATCAAAACTATGTGAACTGTCTTCTTGATAACTAGGTATGTCAATGTGAGCTATCAAGTCCTCGTCTCCACATCTGAGAGATAGGAGGGCTTCATCTCTTCTTACCACCAACCTCATGTTGCTCTTTTTCCACGCTGGGCCTGAAACAACATTCAAGGATGCATAAGTAGATTAAGGTAGAAAGAACTATTCCTTCATGAAACAGAACCAGAATTGTGCTTAGAAAATGGCTTCCTGGTATGTTTCCATGGAGCCCCTGCTGCCCACATTGAGTGAGAGACCAGGGTTTCCTGTTTATCTGATAAGAGTGGTGGCCAGGCTCACAAATGCTCCCTATTCATCCTCCATAGTTCCCTCTGGGTCTTGAACAATATCAAAACATTCATTCTGGTGGGGGGTGGGGGTAGGGGACTCTGGCATCTGTCACTGCAGGCCTAGGGCTACAGAGCAGGGGTAAGAAGAGTGATTATGTGCTTACAATTTATTAAAAGTGGCATGTCTAGGGGCACCTGGGTGGCTCAGTCTGTTGAGTGGTTGACTAGATTTCAGCTCAGGTAGCAATCTCAGGGTAGTGGGATCGAACCCAGCGTGGGGCTCTGTGCCTTGCACACAGTCTGCTTATCCCTCTGCTCCTGCCCCCTGCTCTCTCTCTCTCTCTCAAATAAATAAATAAAATCTTTAAAAAAAAATAAAAGTGGCATGTCTACTTTTCTCTCTCTCCTTTACTCTTTGTGTTTATCATCTTTTTAACTGTAGAATAAAGCCTGAAGTCTCTGTATCGCAAACCAGGGAAGACAAAGGGAAACAGGAGTACCAGGGTCAGGATTGGATCTGACCTCTGATCAACTGGATCAGGTCAGGCAGTGAATGGTGGAACACTGAAAAAGGTCAGGCATGGTGAAGAAAGAGCACAAATATACTGAACATAATTCAAGAAAATAGGTGGCTCCTAGTAGGGGGCTAAAGGTCCTCACAGATGGGCAAGGCCCAGGGTGGGATAATCTTGGGGCAGAAGCTGCCAGTTATTGTCCAGGTGTTTGTCCACAGAAAATTGGAGTGCCACGTACCAAAATTGGTTCAGGGACACAGCTCCAGGCTGTGAAAAAGGAGAGCTGCCTTCCAAGGAAGACAGAATGACAAAAATTAGGGGACCAGGTAAGAAGTTCATGTCTGAAAAGTAAGACCGAAGGTCCAGGAAGAGTTGCACTTCAGGGAGGAACACAGGTCGTCATTGCTGAAGCATGTGGTTCTGAATCTGAGTCTCATCAGCATGGAGCAGTCAGCAATGGGATTTTCACCCCATGGGGTGAAGAGGTGCTAACCCCCACTGGAGATGGAAAGACTGAGGTGGTTGAGACTGCCTCACTGATGACTGGTTCAACATCTCAACATCTCTCTCTCTCTGATGAGACAGCTTGTAGGAAGATGGCCTTGGTTGAAGACTTAGAGAAGTAGAAACATGGGCAATGGGGTTAGTTTGGGGAGTGATACTACATTGAGAGGATATCTCCTGAGTTTGGATTTTTTTTTTATATTGAAAAAATTTTCTCAGTTAAAGTTTTTCATATCATGACATTCATAAAATGCCTCTCTGGTATTAATTGTCCAATGCATTATAAAGTGTAATGGTGGGTTTTTTGCCACATTCATCCTTTCTAGATTATAGTATTTGATACATAGGAGACTACCAGCCAAGTTTCCTCATTTCACTTTCTTATGGAACTCTTTCTGGTAAAACCTTGATGCTTGGCAGTTTAGGTCACATTTTATTTGAGCCTCCAAATAACTGTCTCCAGAATCAACATCATTCCCATTCTAGACCCAGCCTCTAAACTGCTCCCAAATTTGGAACTCTTTAAACAAGGATAGACTTTCAGGTTGCCATTTTGTTTTTTGAAAAAGCATTTTGACATAACAAGATCCTGGTTAAAATGAAAATCTAGATACCACCTGCTTTGCTTGATCTATTTCCATGCCTCATAAAATTTTCTTAGTAATTTTTTTCCAATTGCCCACATAACTTTCTTGTATAAAAATTACAGACTGTATTTAAGAAAGACATTGTATCTGTATGGTATTAGGAACCATGTTGATCTATGACTGCCTTTCTTCTTCTCGTCATAGTTAGGCACCAGGAAGGCTCTACAGTATCACCTGCTTTCTATCAACCTACAGCACCTGTCTCCAGCTCTCATCATCCCTCACTTGAACTTGGCACTCCTGACTCGTTTCCCTGCTTTCAACGTCTTTCAGTTTTAATCCACACAGATTCTGTTTAACTTTCTAAAACATATCTGTATCGATGTTTATTTTCTTTTTAAAATATTCACTAGCTTCTGCTTATCCAGAAGATAAAAAAATGTATTCCATAGTGTGGCACAAAAAAAAAAACCAAAAAACTCCACTTTATAGTCTAGCCTTAACCAATTTATTTTTCCCGATTGCTTCTTTCATTTTACACACTCTAGTTACATCAAAATATTGCTGTATCTCAAACTTGGTATCCATAATTTGCTTAGATTGACTTTTCTCTCTGAGACCCCTTTATCCCTCTTTTTTTCTTGCTACAAACCCGTCGGAGGGAGTCTAGATTAAATGGCACCTCCTGTGGAAAGCCTGCAGTATCCTATCCCTTCCTCCCTCCCTTGCCCAAATCAAGTAATCCTTTGTGTTGTACAGCTCTCTGTGCAGATCTCTCATAGCATTCATCACATCGTTTTTATTTCATACATCCCTTCCTCCACTAGACTAGTTTCGGAAGATTACATAACATGCTTTATTTATATTTGAAAATTTCATATTTTTAAAATTTTTATGATTTTATTTATTTGAGGGAGAGAGACGGCAAGAGAGAGCACGAGCAGGGGACAGGGAGAGGGAGAAGCAGGCTCCCTCCCCACTGAGGAGGGAGCCCAATGACTTGGGCTCAAACCCAAGACCCTGGGATCATGAACTGAACCAAAGGCAGATGCTTAATCAACAGAGCCACCCAGGTGCCTCTGAAGATTTCATATTTAAAAGGTACTTTTAAGGTACTTACCACACCTGCTAGGTATTCAGTGTGTATTAATTAACTGAATAAAGAATAAATTCACATAAAAGTTAATGCCATGATTGTGACAGTATTAACTCTTTATCTTATTGTTATTCATATTTAAACAAATCGAGGAGGAATTTTACAAAGACAGCAGTTAGGAGTTTTTGTGATCTTCTACTGAGCAATTTAGCAGCAACCTACAAGCTGCCCTCATACATGCCTACATATGCATAATTATTCTGAAGGTCAAAACAAAGCCGAAGACATTATAATAGGTCCTCAGTAAAGGATGCCAGACGTACAAAGTATATCTAGAATCATTTATATTCTTCATTGCTTTGTGTCAATTTTTCATGTTGTTTATTTTTAAATAACCTTGAATTGGTATGTCTATGGTAACCAGAACTGTGCGTAGCAAATGTTACTCATTCTCTCCTTGAATTTCAAGAAGTACTTCTCTATGACGCTAACTGCCTAAGTTATTCGATTTTACCCCCTTTGAAAGTCTCTTTCTAAAGGGAACTTTCTAACATGGAAATTATTTCTTTTAAAACAGCAAAAATTACACAGCAGAGATTTCACATTTACAGTGGATAATCTATTAGCTGCAATCACTCATAAGCTTCAGGGTCTTATTTGTTAAATAACACCTCTTTTGATTTTTCAGGAGGTTTGGTAAAATTATCTTAATATCCTTTTTTTTTTTTTTTAATTTTTTAATTTATTTTTTTATTTATTTATGATAGTCACAGAGGGAGAGAGAGAGAGGCAGAGACACAGGCAGAGGGAGAAGCAGGCTCCATGCACCGGGAGCCCGACGTGGGATTCGATCCCGGGTCTCCAGGATCGCGCCCTGGGCCAAAGGCAGGCGCCAAACCGCTGCGCCACCCAGGGATCCCTCCTTTTTTTTTTTTTAAATTGAAGTATAGTTAGGACACAATGTTACATTAGTTTCAGGTATACAACATACTGCAGTGACATCATCTTACAGAAACAAAAGATGAAGGTGGCCTTGATTTTAAACCATGGAGGGACACCTGGGTGGCTCAGTCGGTTAAGCATTCAAGTCTTGATTTCGGCCCAGGGCATGATCTCAGGGTTGTGCGATAAGCCCCGCATCAGGCTCTGCACTGGGCATCAAGCCTGCTTAAGATTCTTTCTCCCTCTACCCTTCTTCCTCTCCCTCTCTAAAAAAATAAATAAATAAAAATAAAAAGGTGAAATGGGGATTCTTTTCATAATCTATTATGTGGACTTTCAAGCTCAAATATACCAGCCAGAATAACAAAGGTTCCAAGAAGAAATACATATATGTGAAAATATATGTGTGCCTATGTAAATATATACGTGTTTGTGTGTATACATACACGAAAACACGTGCACAGGAGACTCAATAATTTATCACAGCAGCATGTGATGTTAAGTACACTATCTACCACTTAAGAAGTAAATGATGAGTCCATTTACTGTAAAGAGAACACGGAAATTAAACAATTCTCAAAAATCTGGGGCCTACCTGAAAACAAAAACATCCTGATGGTAATCAAGAAAGGAGCCCACCAAAAATGGGGCATTGTTGGTCGAGTTACATTTAAATGTACTCCACATCTGCTTTTACTCATTTTTCAAAGAAATCATTCCTGGAGATGGGAGAGGTTGGATTTGTGGTATTTGCTTCAGGTCACTTGGGATGGCGAGATGCTAGGTACATTTTTAAAGTTTGCTGATTTTTAAAGACTAAAGGGAATTTTCACCAGCCTCTATTTTTTCCAGCTTTAGTGACACAAAATTGGCAAATAAAATTATTTATATTTAAAGCGTGTGTGATGATTTGATGTATAGATACACTGTGAAATTGTTATCACAATCAAGTAAATTAATATATCCATCACCCCACATGGTATCTCTCTGTGTGTGTGTGTGATGAGAATGCTTAGGATCTGCTCTCTTAGCAACTTTGAAGTATATAATAAAGCACTGTTAACTGTAGTCATCCTGTAATTACCTCCTCAGAGCTTGAGGTAGTTTGTGCCCTTTGACCAGCACTTTCCCATTCCATTCCCCCTCCCACCTTCAGTCCCTGGCAACCATTATTATAATCTCTATTTAGGAGTTTGACTGTTTTCTTATTTTACTATTCTACATGCAAATGAGATCATATAGTATGTCTTTCTCTGTCTGCCTCATTTCATTTATCCCAATGCCCTCCGGTTTCATCTATGTTGTTGTAAATGGCAGCACTTTTTGTTTTTTTCGGACTTTCTTTTTTATGGCTGAATAATATTTTACATATATAAACATTGTATGTTAATAAATATATTTATTTTTAATATAATATTTATATTTAATGTTTTTTTATGTACTCATCTGCCAGTGGATACTTAGATTATTTCCATGATCTTGGCTATTGTGAATAATGTTACTAGTCTCATAACTGAAAACTATTAATATGTATCCCTGTTATTAGAACACATACAATTCATATTTTGCCTTACAAACCTAATTTGCAGAGCCACTGAATTAAAGGTCCTTCTTGAAAGGTGAATTTGTTGCTTATGAGAAGACTTGCTATAATATCTATATTCCTAAGATAAATTTTAGTCAATGAAAAACATGTCATCAGCATTTGTTTTTCTCAAGGAAGAAAATGTAAAATGTCAGTCATTGTTAGTATCAAAAAAGCCTTCAAATTGTGCTCAATAAAATTGCTCTATTCTGCTAATGGAGAGACTCAACTCAGGGTAGGAAATTCAATTTCTTTAATGAAGTTTGCAGTGGAATGCCAGTCTACAATCTAGTTGTCCCTTTTCCTTTCCTTTTTTTCTTTTCTTTCTTTTCTTCCTCTCTTCTTTCTCTTACTTTCTCTGTCTTCTTCCTTACCTCCCTCCTGCCCTCCCTCCCTTCCTTTTCTTCCTTCCTTCCTCTTTCTTTTGCTCTTCCTCTCTCTCTCACCTCCTTCTTTTCTTTCTTAAATAATCCTATAGTACAAACAAAGATGCAATAGACATATAATTAAACTCTCTTAAGAGTCAAGCTAAGTCTCTGCCTTTGGAGGCATCCATGTGAAAGAGGGGAGGATTTCAGCCCATTCTGCTTCTTATTCTGGATCTGTTTATTCTAGCCCCTGTCAGCTTGCACAGTGCAGCTGGAACCTTCAGGGGCCACCTCAGTGGTGGGAAGTGTAGGGGATCCTCTTCCTTGGTACAATGAGAGCAGTACTGCTTGTATAAAGGAGTGGTGACAAGAAGAGAAAACTGTCATCATGCCAAAGTACGCCAAATTACCACATAATATGCTGCATCTTAACTCCTTTGAGCAAAGCATAGTGATTGAAGAATTCATTAATTTGAATGTGCAGGCTAATTTACCTTAATAATAACAAGCGAAGTTTGGTGCTTTAAAAAAAGAGGAGATAAGATAGGAGGAGAGAGAGAGTGATTGCCCTTGACATCATAGCCAGTATATTATCAAATTTTTTGTGGTGTTATTCATATTAAATATCAATTCTTCATTATTAACTTTAATATAATCAGATGCCATGTATTGTTAGAAGAAAATCATTTTTCTTCATCTGACTTTCATAGGAAGTACAGGAGACACTGCAGATTCCTAGCAGGGAGGAATCTGCAGGATAGAAGTCATCCCACCCTCTAAAAATGTATCCTTCAAAATTTTGTCACAAATGAAATAGAAAGTTCCATAGTTACATGAAGCAACACGGAGGGCTGAACTAAAAACCAAATAGCCCCTGTGGCCTTGAGGTCATCATTGAACATTCTGATGTGGATACACAGTGCTCACAGAGTTCCAGGGTGGCCTGACATCAATATTATGCCCTTTACAAATTCTAGAACATGTTTCCTCCAAAAGTCCACGGAAAAGGCACACTGCAGTTTCACAGACTCCGTTGTTAATTCCTTGCGATCCTACCTTTGTAATATCAATGTGTCTGTCCTCTTTGCAAGTCCTCCTCCCCTGCTCCACTTTCTCACCTCTGACCCACTAGTGCTTCCCCAGATAGGTTGGTAAAATCAAGAGACCTTGGTTTAGTAGCAAAAGATGCAGGTCTGACTTCTGGCTCCACTTCGTTCTAACTGTGTGACCTTGGAGAAGTTATTTGTTGAGCTTCTAAAATGTATTGGTGGCTTTAATTCACCTTTTCTAAATTAATCCTCACAACAACTCCACAAGCAGGTTTTTCCAGATTGGCAAGGGGGTAGGCGTGGGAGTGGGGGGCGGGCAGGGATGGGGAAGGTCACTGATGCGAGAAATCCCACAATTTCACCAACCTAGTTAGCCAGACTAAGCCACACTGTGAACTCAGCTTCCTCAGGACTTCAAAATCTAACATTCTGCAAAGCTTCACACTTGGTCAAACTACTTCTCAAGGCCCAACTTTAATTTTCTCATGTAGGGAATTATAGGAAGCAAGATGATGTGAAAGTAGGAAGCGTAAATACTCAATGAGAGTTATCACCTCTTTCTCTATTCATCCTAAATATTCTCTTTCCTTCCTGCCCCTTGCTTATCCAATCCATTCCAAATACCATGGCTAGACTGATCACCCATCTTTTCACCCACCTTTTCACTCATCAAAGGTGGTCTTCAGTGGCTTCCCACTAACTAGAGGATCCTGCTCAAGCTCTTTCCTATGGCATTCAGGACCCTTTACATATGGTGACAGTTATTGCCTGCCACTCTTCTCAAAAAGAACTACAAGTTCTCCTTACCTTTGGGGATGCCCCTCTTCTGTGTTCAGTGCCCTTCACACTCTAAAAATCCACATCATGTCATTCCCTCCCCTCAAGGAGTCTTACAATACTTCTTTATCAAAATATCTCCCCACAACCTTTCTGCAATCTGAATTTCCCTAACATTTGGGTAACTGTCGTTTCTGACACTTTCATCTTCTGCCTTATGTCTTATTTCCTATAGGTGTTCTATATTTTCTATAATAGTTTGTATTCTTTGAGTATTGATTGGTTCTACTCAGGAATCCTTTTTTAATACCACTTTACAGTTTGTTTGTTTGTTTGTTTGTTTGTTTGTCTGTTTGTTTGTTTAAACTCAATTTGCTTGAGTTTCTGCATACTAGGACTTATTCTCTGACTTGATTAAGATTTAAACTGTCGTGGAATATTTTTCCAAGCTTTATAAGGCATATTACATACATATAAACATATTACAAATAATGGCCAATAGATATGTAGGCCATAATGTGACACAATATCGAAAACCTCGATTGTGGCATGTTACATTGTAGGAATCTATTAAGGACCTGTTTTCTCATCCATTGACTGGATGGTGACACTGTATTGTATGGTTTGTTGCTGATCTGCATGGCATAGCTATCTTTTGCACAGGTAAAAAAATCTTTTTTTCTGACATATTTTTTAAAATCCTCAAACTTTAATTTGTGCGTTTGAGAAAACCCTAGAAATAAAGTCAATTTCAAACATGGGATGATTCCAGAAGATTTTTTTAGAGTGTTTTCTCTGGATGGTTCTAAGCTCAGTAGACACTAGTGATTTAATAAACTGAAAAATAATGCTTTAGCTGTACATTAAATGAAAGAGAGGAAAGAAACTCAATTCTACTTTTCAATGTTCTGATCTTTCCAGACATTTATTGTGTAGTCCTGAAAGATATCTGCACATTCTATAAGAAAAAGCAATAATACTAAATTCCAGTCCCTTGAGATTAGAATTGGGCCTTAACTGCTACATTTTTCAAAAGCTGTGCATGAAGATCTTTTCTGCCTTTTGACAAAACTTAAAATAAATTCCCACAAGGCATGGGACATTCATATATGGAATCATATGCTATTTGCTGAGAGTGCATTTCACGGTTGATGGGATTACATAGACATGACATGAGAAAGGGTAAATCCACAAGCAAGCAGTAAGGAACTTTCATTTGAGGACATGCAAAGAAGTGACTAGGACATTAGACTAGATGGATACTTAGCAAATGGTAGACTACATACTAAGTACAAAGAACAAGAGGAATGTCTTGATTTTGGAAGGCACTACAAATAAACAATTAAACATAGTGAAACTGAGGCACTTGTTCCTTTTGCCAGTGGTAGAAAGAGAAAATGGATGGTGTTTCAAAAGGTTTATATGCACTTATGCATGAAAGTGTTGAAATTTGGTTGCCAAAAGTAAACATAATAAGAATAGAACTGGAACATTGGCTCTGCTACACTTGATATTAATGAATGCTTAGTAAATGCCTAGCACTACTTACTGTTTACCTATATTAGCTTAATTCACCCTCAATATTGGAGATAAGATTTATTATTATCTCCATTTTATAGAGGAGGAAATGGAAGCACAGAATGGTGAGAGACTCTCCCACGGTGAGGTCTCTAGTAGTTCACAGAGCCAGAATTAACCTCCATGTATAATAGTTGCAGGGCCATTGTAAAAAAAAAAAAAAAAAAAAAAAAAGATGGAAGGAGAAAAATAGAAAATTCAACATTTTCCTGAAGGTCAGTAGTCTTTTTTTTTTTTCTTCTCAAGGATCTCTCCACCAAACTTGTGGTCCTTTGATATGAATTGGCCAATGTGTATGTGTACTCTTTCTTTCCATCAAGGTACAGTTGATGGGTGTATGGGTACCAGATGTGGTGACCCCACATCTCTGAACTTGACCCACATCAATAGATGAGGATTCACCAAGCCTGCAAAATCATGCATAAAATATAAAGATTTTCAGCTCTATCGAAACATACCCTCTGCCTCAAAAAACTAAGAGAACACAAGATATGAGAGATGGTACTGTCTATGACATATGAATTGTCCATGTGAACAGAAGAGAAGATGAATGCAAACCCAAACACCAAAGTCAGTTTTATGTATTCTCTGTGATCCACTGATAAAGGATGCAAGGTGTTAGGGAGCAAGATGCTACAGCATCCTTTAGGGGAGCAAAGAAGAGAAGAATGCAATCCAACTTAGGTTCAAAATATCCACTCACATTGACTGATTCTGTTGAGCTCATCTCTTCATCCCTTCAGTCCTGCAACCCTTTTGAAGTTTCTCCAACATGGTTGCCTCTTTGAGAGGATAACATTAAGGTTATCTCTGAACCAATGAGCAGAACCTAGTCTGGTTATATTTTATGTTTTATTACATAAAGCTATTTGCAGAACCTAGTCTGGTTATATTTTATGTTTTATTACATAAAGCTATTTTATAGAATTATATACACTTTCCTTTGATGAGCTACCATTGGCTGATCTAGTCAGATTACAGAGTAATCACATTTGCTGCTTCTATTCCAAATGATTAGTGCTGGCTTTGTAACACAATACAGTGGTATGATCATCCTGAAACCACATTCATTATTAATCAAGGATGGTCATATGCCTGAATGACTCTATTCCAAAAGCATAAATAATCTATCAAGATTCGCCGAGGGGTGATTTTGCTTCCTCCACTGTTGGAATTATTTATTTTAAGATTTTTTAGGAGCATGCAATTTCCTTCATTTTAATAAAGATCATTTATTCTCCCTCACTAGCCGCCATTTTATAAATAACCCTCCTTAATGGTTAAAAATGGATCTAACACGGCTTATCCTCTTCCTTTGTACTGATTATTATGTGCAATTTATGTCTCTAAATGATTGAAAAATGGAAAAGAACCTCATCCGTAGGCAGACTAATCAGGAGCTGCTGTAGTGTATGTGCTTACATATACTACTGAAATGATTGAGGGGCAGATGAGATGTTGTCCATTATTATAATTGTTTTTCTGACATAGAATGAGGCTTTAATATGAATTAAAGTAAAAAAAAATATTTCCCTGGTAAAATGAATATGGTCTCAATGGACTGTAATTTTGGAAAGTCGGACTGAATCTACACTGTAGGGACAGATGTGGTTTCCGGCAACTACAAGTTGCTTTGCAGGCAAACTTTCCTCTTCCAGAGAAAGTGCTGTGTGATGTTCTCCGCAAGAAAGTCTTTTTAGCTAACAATTTATAAACAAAGAATAATGCAGAACCCGAGCCTCTCTAGGCATTCTAGAATCACATATCCTTTGAAAGGAAAAAGAAACTTAAGAAGATGTTCTTTAGTGAAGAAATGAGTTAAAATAATACAATAAAATATTTGCATAATTTTATGAAAAAAAATAGAAGCTGAAAAAAGCCAACTACTTTTAAGTCATCTGTGGAAACAACATTTGAAGTGAAACTTCTGCTCTACAAATCACTTGGGAAATGTTAGTTATTGTTTTATTTTGCTAAATTCACCATATGATTTTTTTAATAAAAAGTTTCTTGCAAAGAAAGAATTTGAACTCTATAATAACCTCATTCTCTTGAAATAAAAGGAAAATCAGGAGAATATTAATAACTGTAATAGCAAAAATAACATGATTTATAAAAGAAAAGAAATTTTCTTGTCTAAAAAACCAAGTTAATATATAATATAAATATATAAATATATATTTATATATTAAATTATATATTTTATATATTATATTAAATTACATAAAAATATATATAATTAATGTTAGCATTTTTATAAGCTCCTTATGGAGTAGCTGAAGAATTGAGGTAAACCAATTATGAAGTAAAAATCTCTGCTGAATAATGCATGTGGATTAAAATATGTGAAACACTGCAAGGGGCTAATTACAAAACCTCTTTTAAAATAGTTGTATGCCTCATTACAAATGCATGTTATTCTAACATTTGGGGAAGGTCTATTCAAAAGACTTAAAACTCACTACCCTTCCAGGCCCATCACCACTAACGCAACTTTTACATTTGTTGAAAATAATAATATTAACTTCTGCCAACTTCCCTCTAAACCAAGAAGTCCATCAGAATGATTGCAACAGGATACAACTGTCCTAAGCACAGCATATATTCACTGATGTATCAGGTCTGCAGATATTTAATTTTGTTTTTTCATATATGAACTTGGTTTCTATTTCGAGTCCCCATTTCTACCTGAAGGTAGAAAAATTAATCTAGTCACTTGTAGTAAACTACCATTCTTTTAGTCGTTTAAATTTGAAATTCAGTCATGGAGGATTCTTCCTGAGGCTAATTCTCTGCTATGAGTGTATTCAGTGGTGTGAAATTAATGGGTGAGATATGCATGTCTTAGTTTTTAAACTTCCCCACACTGGAATCCATGGGGAAGCAGCATCTACCACCTGGCCTGCAGCTCACAGCCCACACCACCCCATTAGCCACTTCCCAGAGTCCCTTTCACCCTCCAGCACGGACTGTCAAGTCTGGGCCACCTTTGGTCTTACCAGAAAGTCTTGGCTGTTTAACTAGCACTTTAGGGGACTTGGACTCTTTGAGGCTGTACCCAGACCTCCATCTAGATTGCTTTTATACAGCCAGTTCTACTCTTCTACCCACTGAGGAGAAGGAAACCAAGGAGATCAAGATACTTGTTCTTTTAATGCTCAGATCCATACACTGTTTTTTTTTCTTTATTTCAGTCCCAAGGAGGGGAGGGGCAGTCCCCTCCTTTGCCCTCCATACACATATATGCCAGCATCAAACTCCTACCTTATAGGCTTGTCCTCCTTCCCAGCTCAAAGGACACTTACATATTTGAAGGATAAGTTAAAAACCAGTTTTGTCGAATCCCATTTCCATTCAAATCTTTTCCAGACTATTCATTTTTAATTTCTAAGGCAATAATGTGACTCCCTTTAGTTTCTGATTCTGTCCTCCTTCCAAGAGATAGAGGCTCCCATCTATGAGCTTAGATGAGAAGGATCACCAGGTGAAGATAAAGAGACAAAACAGAATGCTGCCCACCTATATTTCACTGCATTATCATACAGCCACTGTCTGTAACTGTCAACTGTGCTAGCTTCCTTCTTCTCTAGCTGTAGAGTCAATGCTCGCCTATGGCAGTCAAATAAGGAATCAGAAACCAAGTCACTGGTAGTTAAACAATACACTGAAATTAATTCCCTAAGCGGATAGAGCCCTCCAGAAAACCTCGCTCTCTCTCTCTTTTTAACGAGGCTCATTGAATCTACAAACCTGAGAGCTTTCACTGGGATTGCTCCCAGACCTACCCCACCACAGACTGGCTCAGACTTATGCTACCGTTACAGTTCCATATGCTGACAAGTGAGGAAGCAGAAAAATGAGCTCATCTTCAGGTCCTAGAGAAGGCTTAAATGTGGAAAGGTCACAAGCAGGCAGGGCTTCACTGAGCTGGATAGGCAGGAAATAAGATCAAATGCCACAACATTGTCTACCTCATCCCATTTCACTAATTGGAAAGAAACTCTCAGGATTAACAAATAGAAAAAGGTAAGAAAAGAGAAGGCCCATAATGAATGCCAGTTCCTTGATAGCCACTCAGCATTCACATATACTCTTCAGCCATATTGCAACTTACAAACTGAAATAGAAACTATGGGTCCACCTACCTAATGCAACTATCTCTTGTATCAGATACACTCATCATCTCCCAAAAAGGGAAGACCCCAAATCCCACAAGTTACTGTTTCTATCTTGAAGCAATGTGCATTCCTCTTCCAGTAAAACCGTAATTCCCCTTTGATACCTTTGACTTCAAGATTATTAGATTCACAACTACCAATTCACCTTATATTATATTGTAGGGAAAGAAGAGATGACACAGATTAGTTAATATATACAAATATCATATAGAAAAGTTAACCACAGGGATCCCTGGGTGGCGCAGCGGTTTGGCGCCTGCCTTTGGCCCAGGGCGCGATCCTGGAGACCCGGGATCGAATCCCACATCGGGCTCCCGGTGCATGGAGCCTGCTTCTCCCTCTGCCTGTGTCTCTGCCTCTCTCTCTCTCTCTCTCTCTCTGTGACTATCATAAGTAAATAAAAAAAAATTAAAAAAAAAGAAAAGTTAACCACATATTAAGAGAAAGTGAACCTCATTATACGTTATATAAAAATTAACTCAAAATAGATCACAGGCTTAAATGTACAATAAAAAGGATAAGACTTTTAGAAAAATAATATAGGAAAAAAACTCTTTGGGATCTAAGTCTAGGCAAAGAGTTCTTAGACTTGACCCCTAAAGCATGAACCAGAGAAGGAAAAAGTGAACAATTGGACCCCATGAAAATTAAAAACACCCTATTTTCTCTGAAACACCCTATTAAAAGGACAAAAATAAAAGCTATATTCTGGGAGAAAAAAATTTATTTACCACATATCTGACAAAAGACTAGTATCTCAAACTTTCAAAATATAAAGAACTCTCAAAACTCAAGTTGAAAAAAAAGAGGAAAAAAAAAAAAGAAAAGAAAATGGCCCAAAGCCATGAACAGACATTTCACATAACAAAATATACAGATGCAAGAGGGACATGACAATATACTCAACATCAATAACCAGTGGGGAAATACAAATTAAAATCATGAGATATCACTCTACATTTATCGAAATGGCTAAAATAAAAAGTAGTCATAACTCCAAATTCTGTGGAGAGTGCAGAGAAACTCAATCTGTCATATATTTTTGATGAAATGGAAAATGATATAGCCACTTTGGAAGACAGTCTGGGAGTTTCCTATAAAATTAAACATGCAATTCCCATGTGACCCAGCAACTGCATTCTTGGGCACTTATCCCAGAGAAATAAAAACTTACATTCACATAACCTATACAGGACTGCTCGTAGCCCCAAAATGGAAGCAATGCAGATGTCTCTCAATAGCTGAATCATTAAAGGAACTGTGGTGAATCCATACCACAGAATATTATTCAGCTATAAAGAGGAATAAAATACTGAATTATGCAATAATTTGTATTAATTCCCAAGGAATCATGCTAAGTGAAAAAAGCTACTCTCAGAAAGTCATAGAATATATCATTTCATTTATATCACATTTTTGAAATAAAATTACAGAAATGGGAGAGAGATTAGTGATTATTTCAGGAATCAGAGATAGAGGTGTGGAAGAGACGTAGGTACGACTATAAAAGGGCAACATAAGGGAACTTTGTGTTGATAAAAATATTCTGTATCTTGATTATATCAGTGCCAATATCCTCACTGTGATGATACTGATGTCAAGAACATGACAAATAGAAAAGGCAACTCTTTATCTATAGCAACTATCTATTCCAGGGAAGCCAATTTACTGTTCTCTTCATGAAAGAATGGCTCAGTGCAATCAACCTGTATCAGATGATTGGCTGGTACTCCTGGGGGAACTGGTACCATATTGAAGTCTCAATACCAGACTCTGCAGTTGGCAGTAGGCACTCTGCAGAGATGTTATTCAGATTAGCCTTGGTGAAGGGAAATTCCCATAGTCTAGGCCATGCAAAATATTTAGCCAAATCTTTTACTTAAAATCTACTGAGCAAGTATTACAATCTATAATTCCTGATTCTCATCCATGTAATGAGTCCCCTTGTCCACCTGATTATCGAGAATCTCCTCTGCAGTGCCTGTCCCTTGCTATCCTGCTCTCCTTCTGTTGGAATTTTATTTTATTTTTTTATATCTGTATGTCATTTGTTTTATTTTTAAGCCACTTTCACGGCTCATCCTATTTTTATCTTGTTTTTACTCAATCTGACATTCTTAACTTTTAATAAGGAAACCTTACTCATTTGTATTATAGTGAATTACCAAAAGGAAATAAAGTAAATAAATGTAATGACAAAAAAACATGCTTAACATGGTTTGCGTACGAACTATGCCCAAAAATAACATCTTTGGAGGAGCCTTTAAATCATGCCTAAAGCTTACAATTTAATGACTATAGTGCATCTAAAGATAAAGCTACTGAAAAAAATGCTAGTTGGTAGGTTAGTTGTCTAGTTTTGAGTTATAAAGTATAGTTATTATGATGTTTAAATAATATACTGCATATATTTAAAACGTTACAAGATAATTACAGCCCCATATTTGAGTCACCTTTGGAGTTTTCTAGTATCATTCACAAATTCATTTTCATCATCAAAAAATGAGTCAGAGAGCAGACAGAATGGTTTTGCAAAATTCATTCTATGAATGAAAGCACGGAGATAAGTAAGCAGCTGGATATTTGTGGGTGAGACTTGGGAGTGAGTTCTCGGCTAAGCCTTAAGATGGGAAGTGATCATCATTAACATGGTACTTAAAGCTGCAACAGAGGAAAGGATCGCAAAGGAATGAGTGTAAGGAAGAAGGGAAGTCAAGATCTAAGCCTTGTAGGGCTGCCCAGGGGGCTCAGCTGTTTAGCTCCGCCCTCAGCCCAGGGTGTGATCCTGGAGACCCTGGATTGAGTCCCACATCGGGCTCCCTGTATGGAGCCTGCTTCTCCCTCAGCCTGCGTCTCTGCCTCTCTCTCTCTCTCTCTCTCTCTCTCTCTCTCTCTGTCTCTCATGAATAAATAAGTAAGATTAAAAAAAAAAATCTAAACCTTGGAGCATTGCAAACAAGGAGGCTGAGAAGGAACACCTAGACATATAATTAGACCAGCCTCCTAGAAGGTATGTGCAGAAATGTTTCCAGGATGAGAGATCAGCTGTGGGAAGTGCTGATTTGAGGTGTGAGGATGAACCAGTGACTAACAAGTGGAAGTCTGTGACACATTAGAAGGAAGAAACCTGGTTTTCTCTCTACCAAACAACTTCCTGAAGGAGACATACACATAGCAACTACCACCCCTATATCCTTCCAGGGAAGCTAGTCACTTAATTTCAGATTATGACACATAATGACTCAACAATAATGTGATTATGACACATAATGACTCAACAATAATGTAGATAACAACTCTGCATTATTCCTCTGTGTCTAGCACTGTGTTAGGCAATTAGAAGGCATTAACTTGTCGACATAGATGTTATAACCATCAATTTGTAGTTGAAGAAATTACCTGGGTAATTTGCCTATGAAGAATCTGACATTCAGACAACTCAAAAGATTTGCCCAAGTCATTCAGTTAACAAACAGTAAAGCCAAAATTTGAATTTGGCTTTTCATGATTTCAAGGCCTATACATTCTACTATACCACAATTAAATACTGATAGAAATATGCATCTGCTCATATGCATGTGTCTTTATAGCAATACTTCCAAAGAAACAAGAAGAATGACAAAGAGGGACACTGTGGGGGGAAATTTTATACTAGAAGAGCCAAAGCCTGAGGGAAAACCTGTGTCTAAACCAATTAATATTGGTTACTATCCAAACAACCTGGACATTTTGCAGAAAAAAAGAGCTACATTTATAACCAGGTCAGGTATCCCTCCATAACATCATTAGAACTGTTCCAGTTAAAGGAAGACAGTCTTACTACTTCCATTAATACACACATACTGTGCCAATCTTCATAGATTATTAAAGATATTATTCCAACAATCATTGTCAGAAGTCTCTTGGATTCCTTTTTCTTTATTTTTTGCATCTCTATTACTGGTTTTTGATTTGTCGTTCTCATTAGGTCTTACGCATATGGCAGTCTATATTAAGTTGATGGTTGCTTAAGTTTGAACCCATTCCTTGCCTCTCTCCATGTTTTAGGTATATGATGTCGTAATTTTCATCCTTTTGTTTTGTGAATCCCTTGACTTATCTTTATAGATATACTTAATTTCACTGCTTTTCTGCTTCCTATTTTTCTTACTCTTGCTTATGATCTTTCCTTTCTACTCAGAGTTTTCTTTTGCATTTCTTGTAGTACCAGTTTACTGGTCATGAATTTCTTCAACTTTTTTTGTTGGAAACCCTTTAGCTTTCCTATTCTGAATTATAGTTTTGCTGGATAGAGTATTCTTGGCTGAAGGTTTTTTTCTTCCAGTGCTTTAAATATGTCATGCCATTCTCTTCTGACTTGCAAAGTTTCTGCTGAAAAATTATCTGATAGCTTTTTGGGGTTTCCCTTATATGCAATCATTTTCTTTTCTCTTGATGCTTTGAAAAGTCTCTCTTTATTACTACTTTTTGCCATTTTAATTACTTTGTCTTTTGGGTGTGAGCCTCGGGTTGATTTTGTTGGGGGTTCTCTGTGCCTCCAAATCTGAATTTCTGTTTCCTTCCCCAGATCTGAGAAGTTTTCAGTTATTTTTTTCTTTTAATAAATTTTCTGTCCCCTTTCCTCTCTCCTCTCTTTATGGGATCCTTATAATGCAAATGTTATTATGCTTGATGGTTTTACTGAGTTCTTTATGTCCATTTTCATTTATTGCTGCTTTTTCCTCTCTCTTGTTCAGCTTGATTGACTTTCATTACTCTGTCCTCCCTCCAGTCACTGATCAATTCTTCTGCTTCCTCTAGTCTATTTATTCCATCTAGTGTATTTTAATTTCAGTTATTGAGTTCTTCATCTTTGATTAGTTCTTTTTTATATTTTCTATTTCTTTATTAAGCATCTCAATGAGGTCCTCTAATCTCTTCTTAAGTCCAGTATCTTATGACCATTACTTTAAATTCTCTCAGGAGGGATCCCTGGGTGGCGCAGCGGTTTGGCGCCTGCCTTTGGCCCAGGGCGCGATCCTGGAGACCCGGGATCGAATCCCACATCGGGCTCCCGGTGCATGGAGCCTGCTTCTCCCTCTGCCTGTGTCTCTGCCTCTCTGTCTCTCTCTGTGTGACTATCATGAATAAATAAATAAAATCTTTAAAAAAAAAAAAAAAAAAAAAAAATAAATTCTCTCAGGAAAACTACTGATTTCTGTTTCATTTAGCTGTCTTGCTGTGATTTGTGCTGCTCTTTCATGGGCCTGGGGTCTGGTCCTTGTTTCATTAGTGGGTTAATCTGGGGCCGCCTCAGGCTTGAGTTGAGTCAGACCATGCATTTGCTAGACATGTGGTAGCACCGAAGTGCTAGGTGCTTTCCCTGTGTTGTCTCCCAAGAAGCTCCATCAGTGGGTGGGGCCTGCAGTCAGACCAGATATCTGCCCCCAACTCACAGTTGGGGCTTTAGTCAGACTAGTATGTGTGGTTACCCTTTCCCCAGGGTAGGAGCCACTCTGGAGTGGTCTGGTTCCTGTCAGGGCTGCTTGCAGCCTGCCAGGCTATGGCACTGCTTTGGATGGGCTCTTGCTAAGGGCATTCTGTAAGGAGCGGGTCTGCAGGAGAACATGGGGGCAGGGCATGAGTTGTTGGCAAGGTTTGCACAGGTCTCCTCTGGGAAGGGACCTGGGATAGAGGTCTAGATGGAGGGGTGTGTCTCTAGGAGAACCTAGGTGACTGCCTTGTTAGCAAATTAGGTAGACCCTGTACTGGTTCCTGCAGGTGTCCATGTATCTAGGGTGGGAAGAGAGGAGCAGGGGAAGGGGAGGGAAAGAGCATCTGCCAGCTCCTTTGTTCCTAGAGAGGTCTCCAAATTTCTCCTTTCCAGGACACACTCTGAAATTATTGAACAAATCCCCCTCCTGCACACCCTAGTCATTTTTCAAACTGCTGCTTCTATGCTGTATCTCCAAGGGCTGTTTGTTGTGTTCTCTCTCTAAGGGTGGGGACTCATTTTCCTTTCACTCTTCTGGCTCTCCCAGAGCTGAGCCAGCTGAGTTTTAGAGTTCCAGGTTAAGCCCTGCTAATCCTAAGAACTCACAAAATTATGCCCCTCTGGTTTGCAAAGCTGTATATTATGGGGATTTGTTTTCCCTGTGCAAGCTCCCTAGTGTGAGAGTCTGTTGCTCTCCCCTCCCTATGTCTACAACCTCCCTCCCTCTGGTGGACAGTCTGATGGGTCCATTTAGGTTCTGGCCAGTTTTCCACACTTCCTACCCTCCTCAATGTTCCCTCTTCTATACATTTAGCTTAGAGAATATGTTCTTTGGGTCTTTGGGTCATTTTCTGGGTTATTTACACTGATGTGGGTGTTATCTAGTTGTATGCATGGGATGAGGTGAGCTTAGAGTCCTTCTACTCTGCCATCTTCCTCTCAACTCAACACGTAATTTTGGAAAGAAGTCAGCTGTTAACCTTATTGGTGTTTCCTTGGATATGATAAGACACTTTCCCTTGCAATTTTATTTATGTATTTATTTTTAAGATTTTATTTATTTATTCATGGGAAACAGAGAAGACACTTTCTCTTGCAGTTTTATTTATTTATTTATTTTTAAGATTTCATTTATTTATTCATGGGAGACAGAGAGAGAGAGAGAGAGAGAGAGAGAGAGAGAGTCAGAGACACAGGCAGAAGGAGAAGGAGGCTCCTTCCAGGGGGCCCAACACGGGACTCCATCCTAGGTCTCCAGGAGCACACCCCAGGCTGAAGGTGGTGCTAAACCACTGAGCCACCGGGGGCTGCCCATCTCTTGCAGTTTTAAAGATTTTTGTCCTTGTCTTTTAACATTTTGACTATGACGTGGTCTGGGTCTGTATATCTTATGTTTATCCTGTCTCTGTTTATTGGGTTCTTTGTACCCCTTGGATATATAGATTGATGTTTTACATAAAATTGGGAACTTTTTAGCCATTATTTCTTTCAAATAGTTTCTTCCCCCTTGTCTTTCTTTTCTTTTTCTGGTATTTCCTTTTTTTCAAAAATATTTTTATTTATTCATTCATGAGAGATAGAGAGAGAGAAGGAGAGACACAGGCAGAGGGAGAAGCAGGCTCCATGCCAGGAGCCTGATGTGGGACTCGATCCCAGGACTCCAGGATCACACCCTGGGCCAAAGGCAGGCGCTAAACCACTGAGCCACCCAGGGATCCCCTCTTCTGGTATTTCCACTATACATATTTTAAGGCAACCATTGAGGTTCTCTTTATTTTTCCTCTCTATTCTTTAGATTGCATAATCTTTATTAATCTATCCTCAAGTTCACAGATTTTCTTCTCTAAACTCAAATCTTCTCTTGAACCCTCTAGTGATCTTTTTATTTCAGTTATTGTGTTTTCCAAATCTAGAATTTTCATATGGTTCTTTTTAAAATAATTTTTACCATTTGACATGACATTGTCATTATATCTATCTATAATCAAACATGGTTTCCTTTAGTTTTAAACATATTTCTATAGCTTCTTTAAAGTCTTTGTCTGATAGGTACAGTATTTAGACCTCTTCATAGGTAGTTTCTATTACCTGATTTTGTTTTTGAGTATGAGTCACACTGTCCTTTTTCTTTTCACATCTCATAATCTTCTGCCAAAAGCAGGAAATCTTTGATAATATATTGAAGCCACTCTGAATACTGATGCCCATCTTCCATGTTCATTGATATTGTTTGGTTGTTTTTTAGTGACTTGACTGCACTACTTTGATGAAGTTTTTTTCTCCAGAGTATTCAGTCTCTGACATCACTCTTTTTTTTTTTTTAAGATTTTATTTATTTATTCATGAGAGACATAGAGAGAGAGACACACACAGACATAGGGAGGACCAGACTCCTTTCAGGGAGGCCGATGTGGGACTTGATCCCAGCGTCCTGGGATTGTGACCTGAGCCAAAAGCAGAAGATCAACCACTGAACCCCCAGGCGTTCCTCTGACATCACTCTTAATGCAGTGTAATGTGGGCCCCACACGTAGTCTTCCTGAACACCAGGGCATGACTGTGGTTTTAACTTGCTTTCCTTGACTATCTCTTTCCCTGATCTCCCCATTAGGTTTCTGATTGGTTTCCTTCACCTTTAACCTCCCCTAATTGCTAGCTAATTATTCCATTTAAAGAATAATTTTCATACAATCTCATCAAATCGAAGTCAGGCACCTTGTAAAGGGCAGGTTGTTGTCAGGAAATTTCTTTTATATATGGTTTTCAACTGATAAATGATAGATATAGAATGTTACTACTCTAGTCAATGAATGGATTTACACATGAATACCAAAGGCTGCTAAAATCACAAAAATGGTCAACCAGAGGTGCCTGGGTTAAACGTTAAATGTCTGCCTTTCGCTCAGGTCATGATCCTGGTGTCCTGGGCTCCTTGCTCAAGGGAGACCCTGCTTTTCCCTCTCCTGTCCCCCTGCTTGTGTGCTCTCTCTGCCAAATAAATACATAAAATCTTAAAAAAAAAAAAAAACCCTGTCAATTAGTTATTTTATATCTCCAGGTTTGAAGAACACATCTTTCACCTTTGAATTATTCTGGTAAAAGGGGGGGGGGTCTTATTAATGTTCTAAATCTAACTATGATATTTTGGGATATATAAAGAAAATTTTGTTAAATGACACCATGAGAGTATAATTAACAAAATCCAAATGTTGGAGGTTCTAGGACAAATCATTCACTTTCTTTAAGAAATATATCAAGAAGTAGAAGAAAAGAGATGGGAAGAAAATAACCTAGAGATTATTAAAGACTTAAGAAACTTGTATCAATGAATCTTCTATAGATCCCGATTTTAGAAAATGGTAAAATAAAATGAGACACTCGTGGAAATTTTTAACACTGATTAAATGTTGTATATAGTTATGTAATTATATTTATTTTTAGGTATAATAATCTTATAGTGATCTATGTTTTTAAATGTATTCTTATATTTAGAGATATACAATGAAATATTTAAAAATAAACAATAAGTTGTTATACATTAACTTCAAAATGATCCAAGATGGAAAATATGTAGAGACAACAATGTAATAAAATTGGAAATGAGTTGATAATTGTAACTGGCAATGGATTAATTGATGGCTTCCTTAAATTACTTTGAAATTTTTCACAATAAAAAGTTTAAAAGTAAGCAACACATATTTACCAACCATGTACTCATCACCACATTAAGCGACGTGGAACAAGAAAATAACTATGCATTATGATTTTGAACTACAAGAACTTTTGATCTAATTCAGGTGAGAAGATTAAAGTCATAAACAGAATCAATGGAATTAAAAGTTAAAATATTTGGTGCAGACTGTAGGTATCCAGAGGGGAAGTAAATGCCGAAGGCCTAGAGAAGTTAGAAGACAAGAGATTTGATCTGGTATTTTAAAGGATAAGACAAAGTTGAACAGAAAAAAGAAGAGAGAAGAGCTTGGGCAATTTATCAGATTCTGCAAAGGTTAGTAAATAAAAATCTCTTCTTACTATTTTGCTTGGGATATACTTCCCAATAATCCACCCTTGGGCTCTCAAAGGCAAACTAGAAGGTTTAAAGACTTAGAAATTCTTCCTTGAATTAATCTCTGAATATTAAGTTATGGAGATTTCATCAAGTACACATAGTCCTTCTGTCATCATATTTTAAAGGTCATCTCTTATTCTCTTGAAGAGAAATTGTCTCTTCTCAGTAAAAACCAAACTGAAATACACATTTCAAATAAAAGTAAAGATGGATGTCTTCTCCTGCATATGCTATCACTTTCCAAAAGAAATCATTACACAAGTTAGCCAGGAGTTGAATACCTTAAAGAAAAGGTATCATCTGTTTTTGTTGAATGCTATACTTCTAATTGAGCCTGGAACAGTATATGCTATAAGTAAATATTCGTCAATTCAATTCTGAGTGAAATTAAGAAGAAAAAAGTCGACTCAACAGAAGACTGAGCAAGTGATAATTCAAAAATTAACAAAAGATAAAAAGATGTTTGCTTATAACTAAGATAAGCAAAAAAGTTTGCAAATATTAAATAATTGGACAAAATATGATGAAGCAGGCACCTTCATACACAGGAATTTGGCTTTGTTTATTAAAGTTAATATTCTTTTTTAAAAAAGATTTTATTTACTTATTCATGAAAGATCACAGAGAGAGGCAGACACAGACAGAGAGAGAAGAGGGCCCTTTGCAGGGAGCCTGAAATGGGACTTGATCCCAGACCCCGGGGATCATGCCCTGAGCCAAAGACAGACGTTCAGCTGCTGAGCCACCCAGGTGCCCCTAAAGTTAATATTATTTTAGACACAATGAGCTATTTAGAAATTTTATTATTATACTTACAGAAGAACACAAAAATATATGTATACATAGATGTATACTGAAACATTGCACATAATAACAAAAACTTAAAACAACCAAAATGTTGAGAATTGGTTAAATAAATTATGGAGCATAATGCAGAATTTAACAGAGAAATGTAGATCCATAAAATGGTATGAAAAAATGTCTTAGTAATACTATCAAATAAAAAGCTAGGTTCAAAAGAATAGGTATTGTAGGACATTGTTTTCTGAGACCATACACAAACTCACATGATCACATTTACATATATGTAAAACATTTCTGAAGAGATATAAACTCACTTTCCAACACACATTGTGTAAGTAATATTAGGAATGTTTTATTCAAATTCTTGTGAGTTCTAGTGATTATTTGATCCTCTATAAAATGTTTTTCAAACTTACATCATGAGTACTCTCTAAGATAGCAACCATGGTCATACTTGGTCTACTGAGTATTTTTTTAAAAATCTGAGAAGACTTTCTTTCGTCAAAACTCGTTTTTTTTTTTTTTTTATAATTATCTAAAATAAATCTACATCTTCAGACAATAGTGTTGTTTGACTGGAACCCTTTCCCCTCCAACCCTCTCCTCTACAAATTGGGTCATTAGTGACAAATGTTGACAACAGTAATACTAATGCAACATTCACAATTCCTGAATCTGAAAAAAAAAAATTTTTTTTAAATCACAATTTCAGGTATTTAGAATTATTTTATTTTAAAATTATTAAAAAACCCCTAGAAGACCAACTAATTTAAAATATCATTTATTTATAAAAAAGAAGGGACTATCTGATCACTACTATATTTTTTACTATCAGTGGTAGGTTCTTCAAATTTTGTTTAAAAGTATTCATTCTGGTTAACTTCTGTTTCAATCTAGCTGCATTCTAGTAGAACTGAATAACTGAAGAATCATCAGAATGTCAACTTTTGTATTCTGTGCATAAGATGAAAAACTGCAATTGTAGTGCTACCTTTCCACTAAACTGATTATAAGAAATAGTATGTTTAAGGCTAACATTCAGTACTATAAGCAATAAAAAAAACATATAATGGAAAAGTCATGAAGCATGTAAAGAATTCCAAATAACCAACCTGGAGTTGCCTATTTTCTGTCTATCATGTGATTTTGATAGCAGTGAGTGGAATGACAAGGTCATTTTGCATCTTTACTTAGATTTTTACATTAAAAGAAAAGGTACGGACACTTCTATTCCCGCTCCTCAGTGCAGCTGATCATTGATAAAATGTCACAACCTATACAATCTTTGCTGGTTTGGCAAAAGCACTTTTTTTTTTTAAACTGCCACATTGTAAAGTAAAACAAATTACATTAAAAAAATGCTTTACAGCTATTTCCTAGCTCATGCCATTTTAGTGAATTGTGTTCAATATTGTGCCTGTAGTTGTTCAGCTGTAACTTGCACAGCTAGTGCTCAGGGGACAAAGAGCTGTTTTATGAGGACCGCAGGAAGTGATGTCATGCTGGGTAAGTAGAGAGAGATTAGTCCACTCCAAAAGGGCTTTCAAATGTGAAATGAGAAGGGAAGTGGATGAATAAGACATTAACTCTACAGAGAAAACAACCTTAACAGGGAACTTAGACAAAAGTTTCTCAAAAGAAAGTGTCGAATTATGAGCGTTCACAAACAGATGCCTGAAGCAAAAAGCACCCATCCAACCCAGAATTTATGAGGGTCAAGGGCAGAGGTCTGCAATAGTAGCTCATGGGCAACATCCGGCCTGTGGGCATGATTACGCTATATGTTTAATTAAGTATTTAAAAATTAGATTTTGCATAAAATGCTATATTTCTAACTTCTTCCGGAAAAAAAAAATGTTCTTCAATCATAGAACCACATTTGATATAATGACATAGAATGGCACTAAAACAATGGACTGCCATTGAGTAGCAACTGCCCTCCCCCCAAAGAGAGGATACTTTCCTCCCCATTATCCATCATCCATTGTGTCTGCTCTGCTCCTAGTCCAAACAATTCCTTCCTGTAAGTTAGAAAGGGCTGCCCTTTCTCAAGATAATTTACTACTATTACCCAGAAAATTTTCTTTATAAATATACTCATCTACAGAGATTACAAATGTGAACAGTTAACTGGACTTGCTCGATGCACAGGCTGCACAATGGAGCGTGGAGGCGTAAGGCTGCTTCACTCACTTATGGCCCCTGCTTTCAGGGGACTTACAATAACATGGGATGAAATGGACAAGACAAACCAGACCAGCACAGGATCTACTCTTTTGACACAGTCACCAGGATTAGCATCTTCCCTCTTCATTTTTTCTCCCTTCCTTTCTAATTTCCTCCCTCCCTCCCTCCATCCCTCTATTCCTCTCTCTCTCTCACACACACACTGACAGGATGGTTTTAAAGGTTTTATTTATTTTTTATTTTTTTGGTTTTAAAGGTTTTAAAGTGTTAAATTTGCTACCTCATTTCTTGATAATAGTTTATCTGATTATTAACAAAATATTTGTTAAAAAAAGGTAAAAATGTCATTGATCTCTAGTTCACTTACATTTGCTGAGACCAAACCAAAACATTTTCTATAGTCTTCAGTGACTCAAAGATCATGAATAAATAAGTTTTCTTCTAGAAGTTACTTCAGAAGCAGGAGGAGAAAAGTCTGTAAAGTATGTCTCTCTTACATAGTAACCTCAAGGATGATCGATTTTTCTCTCAAACAATCTATCGATATGCTTTCTGAGGGTGTATGTGAGGGGGTGGGAGGAAGACATTTTCCTGAAGTACATCTACCTGGACTAGAGAGTACTCAAATCTTACTTTCCAAAATGTAAGAACAAGAAATAAGGTCAAAACAAAATAAGAAGAAAAAAAAATTATGTCAATATCCTTTGACTTATTTGTTTTGCTTTCTCCTCTCTTCCGTCAGGTCTCGGCTAATATATAAGCTCTCTGGTGAGGGTTAACTGGAACACCCAAGCTAAAGTTGATCTCCCATTTTTCTCTGTGTCATCACCCTATTTGTTTCCTTCCTAGTTCTACTATGCATATATTTGATCAATTTATTCAACTCCTTAATTGATTGCCTGCCACATCAGACATTAACCGTGAGCACTGGGAAGACCGAGGATGTAAACCTTACTGTCTACTGTGAAGACACACAAACAACCGACAGCACATACGTAAAATCATCACCCACCATGGTACAGTGTAATCCTTAGTTCATGTTTCTACGTTTCTGGCCCGCTCGCCTGTGTCTACGTGTATTTTTTTTTCTACTATACCCTGGCACCAAGGACTATTCTGGTACATTCCCTGGCTGAGTGGCTGAGTGATTTAATGAACATTTTTATCTTAGTGAAATGCTATTTCTGTGATAACATAAGAGTGTGAGGCCCAGCGTATTAGTGATTACAGGTAAATATAACCTATGTGAGAGTGCTGAGGGGTTTCCACCTGACACCCCTGAGTTCGTGTAAATATTAACTACAGTATAAAAGAGGTTTTTGGAAAATAAATGAGAAAATGCTTCTACCGCTCAAACATCACCACAGCTGATACATGAGTGCTTATCTCTCCAGATCTTATTGTGTGAAATGAATATTTATAGATATTTATTTCCTTAACAAAGTGATATCGTACAGTATATGATGCTTGGAAATCTGCTTCTTAAAAAATAAATAATGTCTGCTTTGACATTTCAGTAAGTATGATGAGGTTTTACTTTATTTCCCCTGAAAACATGACAGTTTGGTGAGTGCGATCCAACAGGTAATAATTCTGAGTCACAACCAAGCCAAACAAAACATTATGGGCTATGATCTGTTTGTGCAACCAAGATTTTAAAAGAGTGTAGATTTTTTAAAGGGAAAAAGGGAGGAGAGGAGAGAATACACACCCACTCAAGCCAATCAGGGAGCAAACTAATGCTATTGCTATTTGATGAAAATAACCAACCCCTAGGCACTCAAGTGGCTATTATACTAGATAGAATGTCAGTGCTAACATTTCTCTATTTGAATTGTTTAATTTGTTTACTTGTACCCTATTATTCCAGAAAAAAAGAAAAAAAAGCCTTTTTAAATGAAATATCACCATTGGTACTTCTCTACTTAAAAGATTTTCTTTTATAATTTATCCATGTGCCATATTTCTCCAAAAGCAAAGAACTTAGGGTGGGTAATAAGGATGTATACATGTGTAAAATAGCATAAATAGGAAAAATTATAGGTCAGAAAAGAAATAGAGTCAAGAATTAAGTTACACAATGAAATACATCCATCCGTTCTAGAAACATCATGTCAACAATGTCATTTATAAAATAAAAGAATAGAAAAATAAATACATTTTATGAATACTGTTCGACTGGGTATAAGACACGAATCTTCTTTCCTAAAATGTTGCTTGTGTGTTTATTAACATGAAACCAGTGGGGGAACACCGCATGTATCACTAGATTGAGTAACAGTGAAAGATATTTTTGGGATGGATAACATATTAGGATCTCTTTCAAATCAAATTGCTTTCATTCTCTTTTGCACCCTGCCCTTGATTGCCTGGCCTTCCCAGAGGCTTTTCCTTCCTGAGAGTTATTATTTCTCTGCAGCTATGGCCTGAAACTACCAAACTCCCCCACCTCCTTGTTTTGGAGAGCTGCCTCACAGAAGGAAAGCAGTGGCCATGCAAAAGGAGAAATTCAAAGCCTTGACCCCGCCGATCTCCCTTGCCCTGGACTCTGCTTTATCCCACTTGTTTTTGTTCTAACTTTTGATAAATCTCAGCTCTGTTACCCCTAATAATTACTAGGTGGAATGAAAGGGGGGGGTGGAGACTGGACTATTAAAATCCCACTAGCTTCTTGACTCTGATTGGTTGGCCCTGGTGGAAAATAGGTCTTCAAGGATCTCTCAGTATATTTTACCAGGCACAAGTAGGATGCTATAGACTGAATATTTGTGTCCCTCTCACCCCCAAACTTGTAAGTTGAATGTGATATACAGTCTTTGGGAGCTGATCAGGTTAGGAAGGTGAAGCCCTCCTTAGTGGGATTAGTACCCTTGGAAAAGAGGTCCCAGGAATTTCCCTTGCCCCTCCTGCCACGTGAGACATCAATAAAACAGCCCTGCGTGAACCAGGACGCAGGCATTCACCTGTTGCTGAACGTGCCAGTACCTTGACCTTGGACTTCTCGGCCCTCCAGAACCATGAGAAACAAGTGTTTCTTGTTTATAAGCCAACCAGTCCAGGGACTTTGTTATAGCACTCTGAAGTGACTACGACACGGCAGACATTCCAGATCATTTCCTATATCTTACCTTTACTAAAAGTAACGGAAAATTTAATACACAAAATGCTAGTCAAAGTTGATTTTCATAGTTGGTATAGGTAAGAGTGTGGTTGAAACAGCAGTGAGAAGACATGTTGCATCTGTCACTTGTAAGAGTGACAGGAATGGGGAGGATAGAGGATGAGAGGGTCCTGCCCACTGTACACTTTATTTCTAAAAAATCTGAAGCAACTCAGAGTTAATAAGATCTAACAAAGAAACAAACAAAAGGAGGAGGAAGGTAAGAGGGAAGGAAGAAAGGAACGCATGAACGAAAGAGGGAGGGACAGAAAGAAAGAGAGAGGAAGGAGGGGCAGCTATAACATACAGAAATGAAATATCTCTAATGTGGAAAAACAAACACCATACAAAAAAGGGGCGCCTGGGGGACTCAGTGGTCGAGCATCTGCCTTTGGCTCAGATCATGATCCCAGCGTCCTGAGGTCGAGTTCCTCATCGGACTCCTGCAGGGAGCCTGCTTCTCTCTCTGCCTGTGTCTCTGCCTCTGTGTGTGTGTGTGTGTCTCTCATGAATAAATAAATAAAATATTTATTAAAAAAATCTCTAATATGGGAAATGGAAGGAGAAAGAGAAGCCTGTATATATTGCTTAAGTTACTGTCAATGCTAAAATTCTCATTTTTTGTGATTAATTATAGTATATATAATTATAGTACACAATACATCAGCTAATCTATTATAAATGAACTTAGCATCAGCGACAGAAACTAAAAACTATTAATTATTCCTCTTCAGAATGGCAGGGCCAGGTCACAATATAAATGTGTACATTTAGGAGTGGCTTTTTACAGACCAGTATGCCAAAGATTGTGACATACATACACTCAGAATAAATCCAGTTGAATTGCAGGATTAACCTTCAATTTCTACTACAGAGACTATTATTTTAGGCAACATTCTTAAATCTAACTCTTTTCTTCAGATTGTATTTCTTTTGTTTGTCCACATTATAAAACTCAAAAATTCAGTATGCAACTCCAACTATAAACCTTCTGAGCCAGTATAAATAAGTCTGGCAATTCAGGAGTTGCCTGAAACTCAAGTGACCTGCAGGAGCCTCTTCAACATATTTTTCCAGTCATGCAATAAACCCCAAACCTAATTCTTTTCCTCTTTCTTCTGGCAAAACAGAGAGAAGGGATGGCTTTTGCGAAAGACTCCAAATAATTAAAATAACATAGCCAGCTTGGTCTCTCGGTGCCACTAATACGTGACCGCTTTTACAAACCAAAGACATGTGGAACATAAATTTGTTTCTAGTCCAAATATTTGTTCAGCGATGTGCTGGTAAATCTTTAGGAAGGACGTGGGGAAGTGACCAGGGAGCCAATTCCTGTGTTTGCCAATTTCTGTGGAATAAGGATTCCCACCATGACTGATTCCAAACCACCAACCCTTTACATTCCACTAAAGGGTGAATTATCCTCTTCATTGTTCCTTGTCCCTTCTCTACTTTGCACTCCCATCATCTCACTTCAGTCATCAGTGTTTCTCATTGAGCACTGCAACCATTCCACTCCAAATTCAGTCCCTGAACTCTCTTCATCTGTCCTCAGCAATGCAGCAAAAAATGTCTTCCTCAAATGCAAAAGTTCTTGGGGAGCCTGGGTGATGTGGTCAGGTAAGTACTGGACTCTTGACTTCCTCTCAGGTCATGATCTCAGGGAGTGAGATAGAGCCCCTTGCTGGGCTCCATGTTGAGCATGGAGTCTGCTGAAGAAGTCTCCCTTTCCTCCTGTCCCTCCCTGTTGCGCTCTCTTTCTCTCAAATAAATGTTTTTAAAAAATAACGAAGTGCAAAGGTTTTGAAGCAATGGGATTCAGTGTCTTCAGATAAAGCCCAAAGACCTACCATAGCTATAGATGGGCCTTTTTTATTTGACCCATATCTGTATCTTATCAGTCACCCTGATTGGCTCAAAGTTCCTTGAAAATTCCCCCTCAGGACGCCTGGGTGGCTCAGTGGTTGAGCCTCTGTCTTGGGCTCAGGGCGTGATCCCAGGGTCCTGGGCTGGAGTCCCACAAAGGGCTCCCTGCAGGGAGCTCCCTCTGTCTGTCTCTTCCTCTCTCTATGTCTCTCATGGATAAATGGGTAAAATCTTAAAAACAAAAACAAAAACAAACAAATAAAAAAAACTCCTCCTCATGTCTCTGTGTTTGTGTACCGTGTAGTTTATTTTGTTACTAGTGCCTTTGTTTTGGTTATTTCATACCCTCAAAACATGTTTCCTTCCTCCTCATCATAGGAATTCAAGCATGTTCTGTTGGAATACTCTCCTTTCAAGCTTTACCAAAATATAATTCCTAAAACAAACTTGTGGGATGACTTAAAATCCTGTATTGCAACTATTCACATGTTTACCTTCTCATCAGACTGCGAGCTTCTTAAAGAAAGAGGCCAGGTTTATTTTTCAGCTGTAATGGAACACAGTTGAAATACTGATGTCATGTCTAAAAACTGAAAATAATGTCAGTTTTGAGAATCTATCTTTATAGTGTGTTCCCTGATAGAATGAAGGTAGTAAGATTCAGTCTAAAATAAATATTCTTAAATATCTCAAATTTTGTTATTTGCATCAACGTATGCCTTTCTTGGTAATTCCTTTAGAAAATTTAAAAAAAAAGTGTCTGGAAATGCACATTAAATTTGCAGATGATCCTAAGCCAAGAATATATATCATCTTGGACTTATGCTCAGAATCCAAAACAACTTTAATAAAGAGAAATCATCAAAAATAAAACTTAGCAGGGACAAGTTTAGAGTGGCATACTTTGGGATAAAAAATTGAAGAAAATAGAGGACTCATAATAAGATACATATGTACAAAAACATTGCATTTGAAAAAGCACAAGACAGCATTGTATAAACAAGAATAGAGCTTTAATAATCAGTCATGTTTTGATTAATTCAACAAACGTTTCTTGACAGTCTACTCTATGCAAAGCACCAACTGGATGCTGATCATTTATGAGTTGGTATTGAGGAAGAACTATGTCCATTTAATCTATTTTTAATAGACCACACAACAGTCCTTCAAGAGATACTCCTAGAAGATGAAAATGAGGAAATGGCAATAAGCCATATAATAAGAACTGGTCAGATGTTCACTTCTGTTTTATATCCAAATTTGGACTCAGTAACTTTAAAAGAAACATGAACAATTTGAAGAAAGTTCAAAAGAAGTCATAGGGAACTGACAGCATGGATTTAAAGGTTAAAGCAATTACCTTAAAAAAAGAAATAAAAAAGAATCAGTATTATTTAAATGGAGAAAGAAGGATGAGAGCTGATACTAACAGAACCACAATCTTCTATCTGAAACTCTTAGAAACAAATATGTTTCAGACTTCAGAAAATTTGAGATTTTTTTTTAAATTTGAGATTTTTATAAGTTAATACCTGTATATTTAATATAATACATAAACCAATTCTATCCTGCAACATTCTCCAGCAGGGCCTAGGATGAGACTCCAAACACTTACATATTTCTACAGTCAAACCTATGAATTGTCTAATCAAGTGGGATAAGAAAGATTACGCATAGCTTCATGTAGGTTCAGACCAGATCAGCTTTTGCCATCAAATGAGTAACTAAAAAAATTTCAGCTTTCAGAAGTTTTTGGATTTCAGATTTGTCTTTGTCTTGCTGAGAGATTTGGGTTCAGGAAAGCTTTTCAGTGTTGAAAGCTTTAAGGTGGCTTATTTGTACTTGTTTGTAAATGGAGTAGCTCTGAGAGACATTCTCTAAAGTGCTTCTTCAATTCAACATTAAATAAACATAGCAAGTAGGAAATATCACCTCCCAAGATCTTCTCATCTCACAATTACTTTGCATTTTCCTTACATGACACCATTTCTCCTCCCCTCTTGCCTAGAACAGTTTTTCCATCCCTCTCCCACTGACTCATTCCGAATCAGCAACTCTGGATCTATGAAGTGTAAACCCTTCAGAACTTGCTTTGCCCTTTTTTTTTTTTTTTAATCTAGGCTTCATCTACACATACATATGACAACTCCTTCCTCATTAATGGTCTGGGCTTTATAAAGTAAAGAAAATTACATGCATTTCAGGACAGGGTAAATTTTAAGTTAAGATATTTTTAATGGAAAACATGCTTTTATAAATATCCTTTTCATAAGCCAGGACTAAAATGTCTAAAGCACTTTTAAAAACATATATTTAATATTTGAGCAGACTTTCAAATCACAGAAGTTACAGTTCACCTGAAAAAGTAAATTTCCTTTTACTTCAGATTCAAAAAACACTTTGAGATTCTAAACAAGCAAATTAGTCATGATTTTCATGCAACCCTTAAAATTTAGCTTATGTTAGAATGTTATGTTCTACATTATGCATATATATCTATATATAATGTGTGTGTGTATATATATAGTATTACAATTACAGCTGTGACCATTGTTTTTGCCATATTTATGTAAAAATATAAGTGTTAATTGTCTTAATCACATGAAAAACAGATATTTTAAAAGTATTTTTATTATTGCATAGATTTTCTTTGTATCAACCATAGATTTAAAAAAAACATGAGAAGAAATTTAACTTATTTAATCTAATAAATATTCCTTTTATAATATGTTTCATTCTTCCCATTATATAACAAATATTTTGGAACTTAACATCTAGCTTCCATGGTATAAAAATTTACTCACCATCGTTCTTCATCTCTTTCTTCTTTCCCACCTTTGCTTTTGTTTTCTTCTCCAAAGGAAAAAATTCAGTGCTGATCATAAGAAGCAGTGTTTGGTCTCTGTCACAAAAAATACAAAATTTTTTAAAAAGTTAAAATGGTCTAACATTTCCTTCAGAAATCAGAGGTTTCTGATGCTGTTATTTTCAAACATATTTTTTGGTTTCTGTGATTTTTGCTACAAATAAGCTTGCATTATTTATTAGGTATTTCATACCACTTTTTTGATAAGATTCTTAAATGTGCCAAATTAGAGGCAGACAATCCAAGCCTAGGGCTGAAAAGGCATATTGATGTTATTTCATTTAGCAGAAAACAACAGATGGTTTCCCAAAGGATGTATGTGGAGATCACAGAATCAGCTTTTAATTGTGTTAATGAAAGAATCAGGAAGTGGAGGCTATATGGACAATATACACTCTTATTCATACATGTCTTAGAAATCACATTTTCATTAGGAAAACAATAATTATCTCTGGTTATTTTGTGAAAGCCGTATGCATCAAAATGATGTATATGTGGAAAGAACTGACAGCAATGTGAAAATTCAGACTGCTCTCCAGGTAGCAGTCTGAAGGAACAGAACACTGTGTTTTTGTGAAATTTCTGCCAAGAAGTCATGAGGCCAAATGACTATTTTACTTAGATTTTTCCCAACCACAGGAAGTTGAAAACTTTATTCATTTTCTAGCCCAGTCTTATACCCAACAAACCTATTTGACTTTTGAATAGATCTAAGTAGATTCCAAAATTCTCATTGTCTTCCAGTACTGTGGTAGACATTAAAATAGAATAGTTATTCATATTCAAACATTCCAATCACCTGTTGTAGAAAATGGGCGTTTTGCCCTCCTTAATTGGCCTATTCATGAATAGTAATGGAAAAATCCAGTTAGGAATTTTTAAAATCTTATCCTGTGACCATGATAGTGGTTATGGCAGAAGAGAATGTTTTATTTGAAATTTTTTGGAGTGAGGAGTTTAGAGACTGGGAGGATCAGTTTCTGATTTGTAAATGTCTATAGACAATGAGAGATAAATAAAGGTAATGGTAACAATTATAAATAAGGCATGTATGTCAACAATAATTCATTGGTAAAACCTGTAGAACATGAAATCTATTGAATGTGAAGTATTGAGAGAAAATGAAGAGTTAAAGACAATGCTTAAATTAGTCCTGATCTGAATTTAACCTTTGTTACATTCCCCTTGCTCACTCAGCCCCAATCATCAAACTCTCTGCCATTATACAAAAACATCAGGCACATTTGTGTTAGTGTCTTTGAACTGGCTATTTCTTCTTTTCTTCCTCCAGACATTTCCATAGCTTGTTCTTTTTATCAAGTGTTTGTTCATCTTCTCAGTGAGAACTTGCAAGACCTCCTTGTTTAATATTGCAACTATCACTAATCCCCAACATGATGATGATCAGGAATCTGATGGAGTTATAATAATTATGGGAGAATAGAAGGTAAGTTCTCTTTTGAACACATCAAAAATTTTTAAAAACGTGTTGAAGGCAGTTACAAAAATAAATCTGTAGCATAAGAAAGTGATAAAATTTAATTGTATGTTCTTAGAGGTACTCAAAATAAAGGTAATATGGCTATTAGGACTGCTGCTTCAGGGCGGGATGAAGTATTCATGCCAACTAGAAAAGCCAAGCAAATTATAAAAAAATTTTTTTTAAGGTATCAGAGAGCCACCAAAGCAAAAAGTCTTGGGAGAACTGAAATTCCAGGGAAAACAGAGGTAAATTCAGAGGTAGACTGAGGATCTATAGTTTCCTTTTTCTCTGGGGACATTTGCTGATTCCAGGTATAAACAAAAGGCTTAGAATATGAGCACAAAGAGAGAAACTGCTGCTAAGACACAGATAAACAATCACAGTTTGGAAAGTTAAATGGGATAGAATGACAAAATTAGAGGCCCAAGAGACCTCAATGCACAGCTAATCCCCATCTCAAGACTTTGCTATATTCTGAAGATGTGCAAAGCAAAAGCTTAAAGAATTAATTCATAGAACTCTGAAAAGCAGAGAGGGGATATTCCAATTTTTAAAAAGACAAAGTACTAAAAAAGACAAAGACACTATATTCTCAATTAAAGGCTTATTGAAGGCCATACCAGAGGAACAGATACAGATCATAAATAGACTGAATCTTAGCAAAAACTGTACCTCAACTTCAACTTCCTGAGCTTAGTCCATAGCTGGATGAAAATGAGCAGTTCTCTATTATATAGATATGCTTTTAAGACATAACTTTTTAAAAGCAGATTGAAGTTCACAGCAACACTGAAGGGAAGGAAAGGAAAGAGAAGGGATTTCCATGTACCCTCAGTCCCCACATATGTACAAGCTTCCTCCACTATCAAAATCCCTCAACAGGGTAGTACATTTATTATACCTGATGTACCTACATTGACACATCATAATCACACAAAATCAACACTTTTGGTGTTGCACATTCTATGGGATTGGGCAAATTTATACTGACATGTATCCATTATCATGATATTATACAGACATATTATACAATATATTATATATATTTTCACTGCCCTAAAAATCCACCTATTTATTTACCCCCTACACTTATCCCCAACCACAGGCAACCATTGATCTTTTTACTGTCTCCATAGTTTGCTTTGTTTTTTTTTTTTTTTTTGAATGGCATGTAGTTGGAATCATACAGTATGCACCTTTTCAGATTGGCTTCTTTCACTTAGTAATAGACATTTAAATTTTCTCCAGTTTTTTCACGGCTTGATAGCTTATTGCCTTGTAGCAATGAATAATATTCCATTGTCTATAATATACCAGTTCATTTTTCCATTTATTTCTCCTAATGAAGAATATCTTGGTTACTTCTAATTTTGGCAATTATGAATAAACTTGCTATAAATACCCATGTGCAGGTTTCTGTCTGGACATAAGTTTTCAGCCCTTCTGGGTGCCTACCAAGGAGTACGACTGACATGTTTTTGATAGAAACTGAAAGAATTCATTCCCAGTAAGCCTGCTTTAAAAGGAACATTAAAGAAACTTTTTTTGAAAAAATAAAAAATAAACTTTTTTTGGCAGAAGGAAATTGAAACAAGGATACCTAGAAAACAAGAGTATCAGGAGAATCAATGTGTGGATACATTGAAATGAATGCCAATTATACGAAATGATTCTAGTAACATGCTGGGAAATTTAAAATATATAGAATTAAGCTTGAAGACAATTATTACTCAAAAAGTAGGCAGTGGTATATGAAACCAAAGTTTTCTAAGGTCTAAACATTAAATGTGGAAGTGATAAAAGGAATATCCTGTATTAGACAATCATTATCAAGGATATATCCTAAAATCCTAGAGCATAAAGTATAGAAAGAATAGCAAAATAGTGTATAACTAAGAAGTATAGAATAAAATATGGAAGAATTAAAGAGTTCTTTACCCAAGAGATGACAAAAAATTAAAAAATATATCAAATAGATTAGTTAAAAAATAAGTTGTAAAATGGTATTTATGAAACCAGTATTACAATCAATAATATTAAATATAAATGGATTACATATTACTAGTAAAAAGTTAAGATTATCAGATTGGATTAAAAACACCTACATGCTATTTATAGGAAACACATCTTAAATATAAAACACAGAAAGAGTGTATGTAAAAGGACTGAAAAAGATATTTCTGTTTTTTTCTGAAAAAGATATTTCATAGAAACTCTAATCAAAAGAAAACTGACATAGTTATATTAGTATTAGAGAAATCAGTCTCAAGGGAAGAACCATTAGTAGAGATCAAAAATAACATTTTACAAATAAAAGGGTTGATACAATCGTAAGATAGCAAAATTATAAATCTATATATATCCCATAGCATGGCTTCAAAATATATAAAATTTAATTAGCAAACTGAAAAGTAGACAAATTCACAATCATAATGAAAATTTTAACACATATCTTATGACAGCTGATAGAAAAGGCCAAAATAAATAAATGCAACAATATAGAATATATATGAACAGTATAATTAAATCTGACCTAAATGTACACAATATAAAAATTGTCTTATGCTCTGTATTGCTTTGTATTGGTCAGAGTTCTCCAGAGAAACAGAACCAATAGATTGTGTGTGTATATGTGCTATTTATATATATAGAACTATCTATAACATAGATACATATATTTTCTATTTATATAAAATTCATATATAATATCTATGTATATATAAAACAGAATTAATAGTATATTTACCAAAAGTGGTAGAATGTGTATATTCTATATTCTGTGTTATACACACACACACACACACACACACACACACACACAAGGAATTGGTCATGTCGTTATAGAGGTTAACAAGCCTAAAATTTGCAGGGCCAATATACACATATATACAAAGTGGCTTATATAAGGAATTGGTCATGCAATTACGGAGGTTAACAAGTCTAAAATCTGCAGAGCCAATGGTCCAGTTTGAGTCCAAGGGCCTGCAGGCTTCTATAGAACCAGCAAAGCCAATGTCCCAGTTTGAAATTAGACAGGAGAATTCTTTCTTCCTTGAGGGAGGCCCACCCTTTTGTTCTCTTCAGGCCTTCAAACTGACTGGATGACGCCCACTCATATAAAGGAGAGTAATCTGATTTACTTACTCTATCAATTTAAAAATCTCATCCAAAAATATTTTCACAGAAACACTCAGAATGTTTGACAAAAAATCTGGGCACCCTGTGGCTGAGTCAAATTGACACACAAAATTAACCATAACACATTCATTATAAAGAAATGTTCTTTGTTGTCAAATCATAATATAATCACACTAGGCCCCAGAAATAGAGAAAGAGAACACAAATTATCAATGATAGGAATGAAAAATGATCCTTTACTATAAACCCTAAAGACATTAAGATAATAAAATTATGCCTGATGATTTGGATAAAATGAATAAATTCCTAAAAACACAAGTTTTTAAAATTAACAAAAAATAAATAGAAATTCAAATAATAAATATTTGGGAAAGAAATTGAATTTGTTAAGTTTTTCTTACAAAGAAAATCCTATTTAGGCAATGTAATTAGTGAATTCTTCCAAACATGAAAAGGATAGTGACAGTAGGAATTATTCACTGTTTTTCAAATAGAAACAGAGAGAAAACTTCACATAATCTTGATTCCAGAACCAGATATTATAAGCAAAATTATAGCCTCAAGGAGTCCAAGGTCTTAGAGGAATCAGAAATAAAAAAGGAAATCAATAAAGCAGAAACATAGCAAATAAGGGGAGCAGGAGGTAAAATTGGAGAAAAATAGGGGCCAGCCATGTAGGACTCTACAGGCCCTGGAAGAAAATTCTGAAATTTATTGAAGCCAGTACTCATCAGTTCATTTATATTCAAATATTTAACCTAATTATGAGATCCCAAGTCACAATTAAATTTATCAAGGAGGGGATCCCCGGGTGGCTCAGCGGTTTGGCACCTGCCTTTGGCCCAGGGCGTGATCCTGGAGTCCCGGGATTGAGTCCCACGTCGGGCTCCCTGCAGGGAGCCTGTTTCTCCCTCTGCCTGTGTCTCTATCTCTGTATCTCTCTCTCTATGTCTCTCATGAATAAACAAATAAAATCTTTAAAAAAAAGAAATTATCAAGGAGAAACTTCACTCAATGTGATTTGAAAGATTATTTTTTATTGAATCTTTTAAATTTTCAAGAAACTATGCTCATGTCATTTTTGAAAAAAATAAAAATAAAAAGGTTTAATATTTCCATTTAGATATCATACTATACAAATTTTAATAATTAATATTTAACAATATAAAATGGTTCCTCTTAAAGGTATACATAAGTTGTATCATCAAAAAACACATTGCTATCATCTCAAAAGTCCTATTTTATTGACTATTTTTTTTCCCTCTTGGCACTGCAAATTAAAAGAAAAAAAAAGGCATCCAGTAAAATTTCCCTCCTTCCTTTTCTTATCTGGCACCTTCTCTTTTTGTCCTATCTTTTTCCTTTTTTTTCTTTTTTTCATGGAATGTATACTTGAGGTCAAGATGTAGCCAAACATACCAAAACAAAACAAAACAAAACCTTCTTTCACTTCTCAAGTATAGTCCAACTAGGATTTTTAACAAGTCAAATGAGAAGAATGTTTATCATATTAGCACATGAAGATAAAGTGGTTCCAAAATTTTTGAGTCAATAGATGACTTACAAGAAAAATTCTGAAACCGCAAGCTATGTTAGCAAAATTATGTAAAATGTTTGACTATATCTGACCACAGAAGTATATTCTCTTGAAATTCCTAAAAAATCAAAATCATGACTACCATCAATGAGCTATTCTCAGTATAGGCTATACAAAGCTAGGAATAATAAAAAAACAACTCAATTTCTTAACATGGAAAAAGTTTATCTCCTGTTTCACAAAGAATGGTGCAGGTGAGGAGAATCTTCTACTGATTTACATTCTGAGATGCCTCAAAGTTATCTAGGCTTCTAGTTGTGTCTGCCATCTTGGGAGTCCTTGATCCTCAGGATGTGGATGTGAGTATGATCATGAGGACCTTTTAGAAGTCAGGCAGGATACATCTTTCCATTCACATTCCATTGCCCAGAACTAATCATATGGCCCCATTTAAATGCAAGTGATCTGGGAAATGTCGCCTTCCTGTGTGCCCAAGAGGTGTGGTGCCCAACCATAGAAAATGGTTAGGTGATCACATAGAATTATACTGGCACAAGCTGAAAATACATAGTCAAATAAATTGATAGAATATGTAAATCTATATTGAAGGCCTCACAAATAAAATATATGATTGTTCTTATTTTAAAAAAAAATCATACTGGGGTGCCTGGGTGGCTCAGTAGGTTAAGCACCCAACTGTTGATTTCCATTCATGTCATGACCTCTGGGTCCTGAGATCAATCAAGCCCATGTGGGGCTCTGCACTCAGCATGGAGTCGACTTGAGAATCTCTCTCCCTCTGCCCCTCTCACTGCTCACCCTCATGTGCACTCTCTCTCTAACTGAATACATAAAATCTTTTTTAAAAAAATTCAGACCATAGAAATAGGAGATAGAGTAGGGGAAGTCAAAATGAAGAGACTATGCTTTGCCTATGACTATCGGGCCACCTATATCCCACAGATAAACAAAGTAAACAACAACACATCATTTATTTTGCATCTAGGCTAATCATGTATCCAAACTGCAACTTTTACAGGCTTTTCTGTCTGGGAATATCTCAGGTTGTTTTTGCAAAATGGGATGAAACTTGAACAAAAGGGTACAAAAGTCTAGTATCTTGCTCAAAAATAATACACACATTGGGTTTTTTCAGTAGTAAATAGTCTTGTATTTCAAAATAACCTTTTTCTTTCAACTACATTAAAAATACATACACATACACACACATACACATATATGTCTATGAATGTATGCATACACTTCTGGGAATTATGGAATACTTGGATCTGCTTTAGTTGGCTGAGAAATGAAAAGTTATCATCTCTGTGGCTCAAACAAATAAACAATGACAACAACACTAAGATCCAATGCTTGGCAAAATAATAATTTAATAGCAGGGAGTTAGCATGTAAAAAGTTAATTATTCTCTTATGAAAAACCAATTTCTCTCTGTCCTCTGCGAGGGATGTCTGGGTTAGTAATTCGAAGCACTAATTGCCTGAGTTTAGAAACTCCTGGGATTTAAAAGTGTCAGAAGGTCAAAATAGTAGGACAGGTAAGTGAAGGCTTGTTAGCATGAACTAGCAATTGGGTAAATGAAAGGATGAAAAGAAAAAATAACCCAAGGAAAAAAAAAAAAAATAACCCAAGGGAATGCTGAGCTAAAAGCTGGTGGCAGCAGGAGGGCTTAGAGCAAGGCGATCATTAAAAGTTCTTTGGCATTGGCTTCTTTACAAGAGCTAACAATGCTTGCTGATGACACGCTCTGTGGTCTTATCCAATTTTTTTTTTTTTTTTTTTTGGTTTTGGTTTTCCTTTGGTGACACAAATTCACTGCTGGATTCACTTATACACCCAAAATGCACTTTTTCGGGCAACCCTGATACATATTGGAAGGTACAGGCGGATGACTCTGGAAAACAGACATCTTGCTGAATACCTTTTCCTCTCTGTCCTTGACCTTTTATATCTTTCTTTTGAAACTCAGACCTGGTTTTCTTACCCACCCCCTCTCTTCTCTGTTGTTTTCTTTTTCTCTGATGTGGTCAATTTCTGAACCCACCATCTCCAGCCAGCCCAGGTAGTGCTGGATCCTTCACAGCTTCCCCAGCCCCACGGGGAACAAAGCCAAGGGACCTCCTGGAGAAGAGGCACCTCTATCAGAGTTGAGAGGCAGAAGGGACCCCTAGGTGGCTCAGAGGTTGTGTGTCTGCCTTTGGCCCAGGGCCTGATCCCAGATTCCCAGGACTGAGTCCCACATCCGGCTCCCAGCACGGAGCCTGCTTCTCCCTCTGCCTGTGTCTCTGCCTCTCTGTGTGTGTGTCTCTTGAATAAACAAACAAAGTCTTAAAAAAAAAAAAGTTAAAAAAACAAAGAGAAGGACAGTGTTAGTAGGGAGCACTTCTGTTCTGAAGCATTGAAAACCAGCACCCTTCAGGATTCGATCTGCATTTTAAATTTATCTTTTGATGTTGTTGTAAGAGTAATAATGTTCATAAAAGTTAAAATAAATATAGAATGTATAAGACTTCTCTTGCATCCTCCCCAATCAAAATAGTTTGATAGGTAGTCCTTTCCAGTACTATCCCATGCGCGTGTAGTCGTGTATATGCCATACATACACCTAACCTGTGCACTCGTGTTACATTTGCAAATTGTGTTATAGTTTATGTAAAATAGAATGCACACATTTTAAGTGTACGATTTAATGAGCTTTAACAAATAGATACTCCTGAGTAACCATTACCCAGTGAGGATACAGGACCTGCCCATTATCCCAGAAAGTTCCCTCATGCTCCTTCCGAACCTATTTCAACAGACCTAGAGGTAACTAATACTCATATTTCAAAAATCTTAGATTAGTTTTACCTCTTCCTAAGCTTTGTATACCTTTTGTTTATGATTTCCTTTGCTCAATATAATGTTTTCGGGTTTCCACCTTGTTGCAGAATATATCAGTAGTTCATTCCTTTTTTTTGCCAAGTAGTACTTCATTTTGCATGAATCCACAATTTTTTTAAGATCTTCCTATTAATGGAGATGGACATAACAGTGCACTATGCAACAACTTTAATGAGTTTTTTTTTTTCATTTTTTCACTCAGAATTACAACCTGGACATGCTTCCCTAAATGTCCCTGCCACTCAACTGATTCTTTACTAAGACTGCATAGTCTTCCTCCATAGGGATGCACTATATATTATATACTTGACCCCCTATTTACAATTATACACTTTGAATATTAAAATAGTTTTATAAATTAAGGTTATCCTTGCAAATAGTTGCAAAAATTACCATGGTAAAGATGTGTCTAAGACATAATACGGAATGTCTAATAAATCAAGATCAAGATTCTTTCTCACTTTGCAACCCCATTACCAATATAGGATCACATTTGACAGTTTTAAAAAAAAATTATAAACTAGTAATTATGAAACTATTCTTTTAAATAAGAATACATATTCTTATGCTGGATTTATCAACTTCAGAAATATCTCTTGGCCCTCTGATGTGAAAGATGAGAATTTTAGTGTTTTTGTACTATTCTCACTTTCTTTACTTATCTCTACCTCTAGATCTATATTTTGGTTATGCTATTATTTTTACATTAAGCATCTTTACATTATGTTCTACAACAATAATTAGCCCTATTCATTCTGTCTAGAATTTGATTCTGTAAATGTACACATTTACACCTAACACACCTAAAAGCGCTCCAAATCTATCATGATATAACTTTTATACACTCAAGAACTAAATATAAACAGGATTGAAAAAAGAAAAAAAGTGTAATATTATATCAATAAACCCCTATTACTTAAAAGTGAATATTCCAAGTTTGGAGAGCAGAGCAATCCATTTTGTCTACTTTCATCAGGCTTTTCAAAATCTTCTTCATTGTAATCAACTAGAATTTGTATGTTATTTTAACTTTTTTGAGGGGGAGAATATTCCTGTTTTATTTCGTAGAAATGTCTCCATACAGATTATTTTTTCTTGCCAAGCATATAATTAACTTTGCACCTTTGCAAGTTCAAAATATGAATTTGCCACATATTTGAGAGTTTGGAATGAAGTGCTGAGAATCAGAGGTCTGATGTCCTCTATCTCATTCTGTCTCTTTCACAGGGAACTTCCCATTTCTCTCTGCATGCTTTCGGGTTTTTTTCTCCTTTACTCCCGGTGTTCTAAAATTTCCAGCACCTACTTATGTTGGGGCTTCATTCATTTGTCCTGTCTGCCACCGGTGGACTATTTTTTATCTATACTCTAGTTTCTTTTTCTTTATTTAAAATATTTTTTTAGGGCACCTGGGTGGCTCAGTGGGTTAAGCGTCTGCATTCAGCTCAGGTCATGATCCAGGGGTCCTGGGATGCAGTCCACATAGGGCTCTCTGCTCAGCAGGAAGTCTGCCTCTCCCTCTACCCCTCTTCCCTGCTTGTGATAGCTCTCTATCTCAAATAAATAAATAAAATATTTTAAAATGATATTGATTTGAGACAGAGACAGAGATAGTGACAGAAATAACAAGAGAGAGCATAAGCAGAGAGAAGAGGGAGAAGCAGGCTCCTTGCTGAGCAGGAAGCCCAATGTGGGGCTCTATCCCAGGACCCCTGGATCATGACCTTAGCCAAAGGCAGACGCTTAACCCCCGGAGCCCCCCGAGGTGCTCCTTTTTATTTAAAATATTGTTTCTTCTTTCTTCTTCTTCTTCTCTTCTTCTTCCTTCTTCTTCTTCTTCTTCTTCTTCTTCTTCTTCTTCTTCTTCTTCTTTCTTCTTCTTCTTCTTCTTCTTCTTCTTCTTCTTCTTCTTCTTTCTTCTTCTTCTTTCTTCTTCTTCTTCTTCTTCTTCTTCTTCTTCTTCTTCTTCTTCTTCTTCTTCTTTTCTATCAGCCTCCATATCTCCTTAAAACAGATGGTAGAGTACCTGAATTGATTCCCTTAAGCCCCATTAATGTTATATTTTCAGCTTCTGTTTTGGGTCTACATTCTGAGCAACTTTTCCTATTTATCTTCCAGATCCAGTTTAAGGGTCTGTCCATTATTTTATTCAGCTCATTCACTTTCTTTTTCAATTTCAGCAATTATGGTTCAAATGTCAATGTAGTTGTTACATGATTAGACCCTTTACAAGGATATTTTATAATATCAAAAGTTATAGGACTTATCATGTGTCAGGCATATTTTAAACATTTTGTATGTAACGACTTACTTATTCTCACAGTAACCCTAAAAAAGGTTTCCATTCTTAACCCCATTTCACAGATCTGAAAACAGAAACACAGTTAAATGTCTTGTCCAAGAACATAGCTGGCTTCCGTATCCATGCTTTTAACTACTGTGCTAAACTTTCTCTCTTGGTTTAGTGCAGTAGCTTCACAAATCTTTTTTGAAAATACTAATTATTTCATAGGGGTTTGTTGTTGTTGCTATCCAATTTCTCTTTTTTCTCCTTCAAGACTAAAACTCTTTTATATTAGCTTTTCCTAATCAGTTAATTAGGTTGAGTGCATTAATGTAAGTACACCATTGACTATTGATCCTAAAATATAGAATCCCCTGCCATAACCTATGGGTTCCTGGAAAGCTGGCCCCTATTTGTCTCCAGTTTGATTTCCTTTCCCCTTATGTTTGGCATGCTTTGTCCTACTAGCCTTCATATTTCTTGCTGACTCTTCTAAACCTTTCCCTCTATATATGTATTGTATCTGTTGATCTCTCCATCCAGAATACTCTTTCCCCAATTCTTTGTTTAGCTGGCTTTTTATCATTCTTCAAGTTTTTCTGCTTAAATGCCATCTTTTCAGAAAAGATCACCCCAACCTTCTAATCCAAAGTGGACTCCATCCTTACACCCTGCTTCATTGATAATACTTCCCATAATCCATGATAAACTTGTTAATTTCTTAGCTTACCTGTTTATTTTTATGTCCTATCTAGAAAGTTATGGCAGAGACTTTCAGTGCCTTAACTACTACCATTTTCCATCCCATGCACTGAGCACTATGCCTGGAGCAGAGGAAGTGGTCTTGATTTGAACTTAATTTGAATTGATATAAGCATCACTGCTCAGGTAACTGGTGTTCCTACCCAACTAATTGAAACATAACAACCAACTCTCACATCAATTTGAATAGACAAGGAGAAGAACCAAGTGCAGAAGGATGGCAAAAGCGTTTTACAATTTATTGAGCCCTCTTTTACATTAAAAAAAATCCACAAAGATTTATTCTCTTATCTATAAAATCAAGCAATATGTTTTTTAAAATTATTTTTTCATGAGAGAGAGAGAGAGAGAGAGAGAGAGAGAGAGGCAGAGACACAGGCAGAGGGAGAAGCAGGCTCCATGCAGGGAGCCTGACATGGGACTCGATCCCAGGTCTCCAGGATCAGGCCCTGGGCTGAAGGCGGCACTAAACAGCTGAGCCACCCAGGGATCCTGCAATATGTTTTAACTGAAAATGCCTTACTGCAGCTGAATATTCATTTAGCATAAGTTCTATTTTTCTTTCCATTTTCTTTATGTACAGTTGTGTTTTAATTAAGGACAATATCCTACACTAGCAGCCTTTGGGATATATCTCATTGATCAAAGGTGAGAAACAAATAGGCGACATTTACAAGGACCCCAAAGCACATATGTCTTTCATGTGAAAGGAGACCAATTTAAACTCTCACAGTGTGGTGTTACTAATGGTCCTCAGCTGGGCAACCTTCTGAAAGTACAGTTTTGATTAGAATGCAATTACTTTTCTGCAAGTAATGGAGAAAGGATCGACTCATCAGAGAATACAGGAAAGGAAATATGGGGGAGGGAAGGTAAAAAGAGAGCAGCTGTTACATGAAATGTAGAAATTGGAAATATAAACCTTGAGAAAATTCTTCAGTTACTATACATAAATACTGCAGAATATTTTCTTCAAAGCCATAGTTTGAAGGAGCTGTTTTTAAGGGCAATTTTGTTAGGGCTAATGGGTAAGCCAAATAATTTAATATCTAATATAGTCAATGAACTTTATGTATACTAAGTAAGCTAAGATAGCTTCATAATAATATGACAATATCTTTGGTAACTACTCCCAGACATCAAGCAATCAAATAAAAAAGACTCCAAACCTTCTCTTTTACATAGTCACTAATTAGTTCATAAGATAATCTTTTGTTTTTCCAAATTTCCAAAATCAAATTTCTTATCTTAATGAATGACTTCAAGTATAGAGCTGATGTCATTTTAAAAATATTGGCCAGACAGTCTCTTTTTAAAGGTTATTAGAAATCCCACTTCAACCAAAGTAGTCAGGCAAGAGTTCCTGCTCCCTCAGCCCCTGAAGAAGGTAGATTTATCCCTGGGACATACTGAGCAGGAAAGGATGTGGATTTGGGACTACCAAACCTGGCAGAGGCTGAAGATGAGGAGCCACACTGAGAATAGGGGGATGGACTGGATAGCTGCTTGCCATCTCCCTCCCCCATCCTCTCCAGTTGTCTTCTTGCCTGGCTTAAGGAGCATACCAATACATACATACACATTCTCATACATGCACACACACACACACACACAGGGCTGATCACTGGAAGATTCATCTCTAGAGAAACTTCACAGGTCCACAGACAAAAGACCTGTGGACTTATATACTATCCAAAGAGAACAAAGCCCAGAAAAGAAATTCAAGAGGAGAGCAACACTTAAGGCACTAACAGAAAAAAATAAAATTCAAGGAAAAAAAAAAAGGAAGGGAGGAAATGAGGGAGAGATGGAAACAGAGAGAGAGAAAGATGGATGGAAAGAAGGAAGAAAGGAAGATAGGAAAGAAGGATGGAAAAGAAAAAAAAAGAAAGAAGGATGGAAGAAATGAAGAGAGGGAGAATGAGCAAGCCACAGAGGCAGAAGAAGCACCAGAAAAGTAAAGGTGGTTCAGTATTAAGCCAAGAAAAGAAGACATTGTCCAGTATCAAATGTTGAGTAGATGTTAAACTAAATGAGAATGGAAGAATGCCTGTGGAATGTCACCACTCCTGTGTGTGTTTTGTTTTGCTACCTTCTCAAAAGCATTTTCATTAGAGTACTGTGAAGGGAAGCCAGATCGTAGAAGAAGGAATGAATGGAAAATGAGAAAAATCAGAATAGTAACATAGGCAGTTCTTTCAATATGTCTAGCTATAAAAGAGAGGAGAAACCAGGAGGAGGGGCTGGAGGGGCTTGGGAGGGATGAAGAGTTGGAATGAATGAATGGATGGATGGTTGGTTGATTAGTTGTATTTGCCATTTTGTTCTTAAAGAAGAGGTAGTAGCTCATCTAAGTCCTCATTAAAAAAAGAAAGGCGCAAAGAAGTTGACAAAAGAAAAGAGAGGTAGGGTACCTAATGAAATTAGGTTATGGAAAGAGATAGAACCAGAGCCTGGGTGGAAAGATGAGATTGTGCAAGAGGAGGAATCCTCTTCTGATTGCACAGGAAGGGAAGAGAAATGGTGGAGTTATGGTCACAAGTAAGTTTATAGACTTCGTAGCAGGAAGGCAAAAGGGGTCCTTTCTCAAAGTTCTCTTTTCTCTGTGAAGTAAGTGGTGAGGTGCACACTGAGCACCAGGAACAGTAAGGAAGAGATTTCAGGATAGTCAAGATGGAGAAGAAAAGCAAGAATTGACAAAGAACTAGCAAAATTGCCAATGTTTGAGTTGCGATGTGAGACTAGATGTATTGTGTGTTCTGAAGAAGTTTCCTCATGTGATGTTTCCACAGTCCAAAGTACCACAAAGGGTGAGCAGTTTGGTGAATGTTTTTCCAGACAGATACAATGGGAAGAGAATGGGGTAAGGGGGTTGAGGTGTTCTTAAAGCTGGAGGAAATAACGAACCATAGGTCCAAGCTTCATAGGGGAGGAAACGAGTGTAGGTAGCACTGATAGGGAAATACTAAAGAGCCAGTGTATCAGTGGGTAAATGAGATAGAAGAATTGGCATATTGAAAGGAAACTGAACAGAACATGAGGATCTTAGGAAATGGCACCTCCATATGCTTAGAGATCACCCTTGATTCGCTCCCTATTCCTATATCTACTCTATAAGCAGTTCTCCTTAGCTCCACTACAACAAAAGTATTTCTTGAGTCTGTCCATTTTTCACCCCCCCCTTTGCTGACACCTTTGTCTAATGCACAATTAGACCACTATGACATCCTGCTAACATCCAGCTCCCACTTTGTCCCCCTGGTCTTCTCTTAAGGCTGTCTCTACATAATAGCCAGCGTGACCTGTTCCAGGTTCAGTACTGCCGTACTTGCTCCCAACCACACTTTAAATAAAATCTAAATTCTTACCAGATCCTCCAAGATTCTAGATAATCTGTCCCTGCAGACCTTTCTGACTTTTGTCTTCTACCTTACTTATTACTGATGAGGAAGTCAATGAACTGAGAAGACCAAGATGCTGGATGGGTCATTTGCCTGGCATTAAAGTCACATACGTGAGGGAGGTATGATGAAATAAACAGCTTGCAAGAGGCTTGGACTTTTGTTTGATCATTCATTTTAATAAAATGATTAAATTAACTGGAAAAGTAATAAAAAAGACCCTGCGCTGTAAACCCTTTAAAGATATGAACTACAACCTATTCATATTTCTCTCTCCAGCAACTAGCACTTTGCCCGGTTGAGCGGGCAACCGGGAATTTTTGATTAGTTGAATAAATGTGTGAATGTGTAAACACAGAAGTTTATAGGATGGATGTATTAGAGTTTATAGGATGGATGTATATGTATAGATTGCCGTATACCTACCTATTCTCCCCTAATTTTGCTTTGGGGAAAACATCCAAGTCTTTCCTTCATGAAGTCTCCTTAAACCTGTCAGCCAGGGAGTTCTATCCACTGCTGGCATATGGCTCAGGAAAACTCATCCTTGTTCTTCTTTAGGTAATTTCAATCTTGACCAGCATGATGTTGAAACTGGAAAAACTGTTGGAGCTGGTTCATGTCAATGGCAGTGCACTAAGATTTCCTCTCCTAAATACCTAAATACCTGGGACAACCTGCTTTCTTTGCCTTTTGAGAGATAGTTCTTTAATTTTTCCTTCACTATTGTGAGTTGCATCAAAGATTTATAATAAATTTTTTTTTTGGCATAAGCTAAGCAGACTCATTTCCTCTTGCTTACGACCAGAGAACGCTAAGACACTGGAAATGTAACACAATTAGGAGAAAGTATATTTCTTTTAAGAATTATAGAGTTCTGCTAGGTGCAAAACAAAATATCAGAAATTCTTCTCATCAAAACATCTAAAAATTCTTTCAGAAAGAGTTCTCATCTTCACGCAACTTAAAGGGCGATAAGGAAAATTATCAAATAACTTGAATACGATAACATGAGATTAGTGTGCATAAGAGATACAGGTGAAATGCCAAAGGGAATTGTGGAAAGGGATTCCTCCAGCTGGGGTAATTGTGGTAGAACCAACATTTAGTCTAGGTTTAGGATTTGGGCATGCTGACTTAGGAAAGGCCCTCGGGATCAGCAGAGCGGTGCAGAGGGATGGGAAAGAATCAAGTATGCGCCATGGTCGGCGAGTAGATCAACTTGCTACAGCACAGGAGTCATGAAGGAGAATAATCTGTAGCATATTGGAACTGAAAATCCAGGCTAGGAGAAGTCTGGCTTGGAGTTTGAAGGCAATAGGGAGCAATGCACACTCTCTGTGCACAGTTCTGTGAAAAAGCAAGGTGTGTAAGGTCACGTGTGATGTCCTGGAGCAAGGTAAGGAACAAATTAAAGAGACAAACTTTCAACGTGCTGTGATAGTTCAATCAAGGCATAATTAGTACCAGAACGAAGAAAATTTCAAATACTTTCTACTTAATTGATGCAAAGGTAAGAATCAAATAAGGCAGTGAGACCTTGAACTGAAACAAGATGCTGAAACTGATATATTCCGCAGCTCTGTATTGTGACCTCTATTTTTTCCGCCTTCCCTCTCCCAAGTTTCAGTTATCCATCTCCAACACACTTTCACTGGGATAAACCAGCGTTACCATAAACTGACATACCTAAAAACAAATGTCCCCTTTGATTCTCCATCCCATAAATCACTTTCCCTTCCCTTTACTCAAACTTAGAAACAGCTCTGCCTCTTTCTGTCCAGAGGTGTCTTTCTGTCCAGAGGTGAACTTCCATTCACCTCTGTATCTTATAATTTAGGAAAGACCCTTATTTGTTCATGCCTGGCCATCACTGCAGCCTTGTTCTGATAAATCTCATTGTTCCCCTTTCTCCCCACTATATAGCAAGACATCAATAAACTGCCTGAAGTTGATAAATTAATCTGGCAGGTGCAATGCAGCACTCACTGCCATACAGGCATGTTGAAAACAGTTAAAAATAATAATATTGCTTCCGTGCTCAAAAAATTATAATGGATGCTACTACTTATTCCAAGTGGTAGTGAGTAACAATGACTTTTTCCTCTTCTTTTTGATTTCTTACGGTCCACTATGTTACGTGTGCGTGTGTTTTTGTGTATGTGGAGGAGCATGGCTGTAGGTATGTGCACACATTAACAATAGAGTCAGAGGACATAGGAGATAGAAACCCAGATTCCCCGGGGGGAAGGTCTTATTACCCAAGTAGATACCACCTTTTACCTTTTTTTTTTTTTTAGATTTTATTTATTTATTCATGAGAGACACACAGAGAGAGGCAGAGACACAGGCAGAGGGAGAAGCAGGCTCCCTATAGGGAGCCCGACGTAGGGCTTGATCCCAGGACTCTGGGGTCATGACCTGAGCCAAAAGCAGATGCTCAACCACTGAGCCACCTACATGTCCCCCACATTCTACCTTTCAATTCTGAGTGCCATGATAGGGAAAGAAGGAAAGTGAAAAGGTAGCTGTTCTACTTATGTTTAGTAGTAGAAAGGGTGAGCTCTGGCAGGTGAAAAACTCCTGCTTATCTGTTCATGTATTCAGCTCTTCATCTTCAGAGGTTTCTCTTGGTCCAACCTATCCACATAATGTCCAGCTTCAATCCACATTATTCCAGAAGGACAAACCCTGTGTACCAGCAGATGCTTAAAAAACAAACAAACAAAACAAAACAAAAACTGGTTTGGTCAAGTAACTGTAGATACTGACACCTGAAAATTACCAAAATACTAGAAAAGAACTAGATTCATTCACATAGAAAAGAGATAGCAAAGGGTAATTTAGCGTAGTTTTGGTTTATTCTTATTTAGAGACTGACGATAAGAAGAAATAATCTCAGTGTCTCCAGTTTCAGTTAAATACTCACTGAAAAATATATTTTTAAAATGTTGTGGAATCATCTTTTAAGAATATCTTTCAGGGAACAAGGTCTTTGTTTGACAGTAAGGCTGAGGTGGGCGCCTGTCTGAAGTCAGGCTGAGAGACAGGATGGGAAGAGAATGAGAGGCTTCGCAGCTCAAAGTCCTGCTGTCTGACATCTTGCTGCAATCCTGTGCACTCAGGAGAGGGTTAAAATGAAATGGCAATTTTCCCAAATGTAGAAAGTTGGGAATGAACAGATTTGTGGGTATTTCACGCGGGCACTGCCTGCAATGGGCACAGGAGAATAGGATGACAAATGTGTTTGTTATAAGATAAAGAGTTTATCTGAAAGCATGAATTTAGCAATTAAGAGACTTTAAAGTATTTTCTCTCTCTTAAGATTCTCTTTTGAATTTAGTATTGATAGTCCATTTAGAGAGATATCTTTCACAAAGTCTTGCAATAGATTCTGAATAAGCTCAGGTTAGAGCCCACGGTCCATTGTTCAAATGCCTCCTTGTTGGCAGTTTCTGACTTCATGGTTATTAAAAACTTGGCCTTGCTCCAAACATCTGGGCTGTCTTAGCATGAAAATAAAAGCCACAATGGAAACTGTGACTAAAGCCACTTAAATATATGTGTATATATATAAGATTTTATACTAGAGCATATGATTGTTATTTTTCGTTCTGTTCTTTGAGCCTTGTTCTTTTCTTATCTCATCACCAAAACATAATTCATCAGAACTACAAGGATGGACTTCGCTGCTGTTGCATTTTCTCTCGAGGAAAAAGAAATAGCTCACTGTGGCTGTAGTAAACTCGATCCTCAGTGCTTTTCCATGTAGATTTATGTTTTGTGATAATGAAGCTGCTATATATTCCTCTTCAGTCAAAATTCTTTAGAGCTAATATTCACTTATATTTATTCACTCAGCCAGTATTTACTGAGTATGTACTATATGCCATCATCACTGATATTCAACGACTAGAATAAATTTGTCCCAGCTCTCAAAATTATATGTAGCAGGTATTATTGAAACTCTTGACTCAGTTACGAGCAAACAGGAAGGCCAGTTTATTCTCTTGAATATATATGTTCATAAGAATTAATATATAGGGGCACCTGGGTGGCTCAGTTGGTTAAGCATCTGCCTTTGGCTCATGTGGGGGTCCCAGAGTACTGGATGGAGTCCAGCATCAGGCTCCCTGCTGAGAGGGAAGTCTGCTTCTCCCTTTCTCGCTGCCCCTCCCCCTGCTTGCGCTCTCACTCTTGGTCTCTCTCTCTGAAATAAATTAAAAAAAAAAAAACTTTTTTTTAAATGAATTCATGTATATTTGACTGGCCTTACCTACTGGTATCCTTCATATTGTGGGGGGGTCTCAACTACTAACATCAAGGATAAGTGCTGGAGAGAGACAGACTTTTGTTAAATCACACAAAGCTGTTACAATTGTTATGTAGATGAGGAATGGTGCTTGAGTTGCTATAAAATCATATAAAAGAAAGGAAGGGGGACCTCCTGCCCCAGGTAGTAGTTTTTAAATTAGAAACTGAAGGATGAATAGGGTTAAGAAGGTGCAGTGCAGTGAGTTGAAGAAGAAAATCTGAGGCAGAGACTACACCACTTACAAAAGTCCTGTGCTCAAAGGGAGTGCAGTATCTTCCAGTAACTGAAAGAAATTCAGTACAGCCAGGGACAGAATAAGAAAAAGAGATGGGGAGCACTGGGGAATCTGAGACCGGCACATTAGCTGCTTGCTCACCGTTCTCTTCCTATGACTCCGAAGTATGGAGTCATCTGTAGCAAAGGAGAAAGTTACGTGGTTCATCAGCTGAAGTTTGTTGAGCGAGTTCTACTAATGTGTCCCTATCTGACTGAAATGTGGTAGGACCATAAGAAGTGGTGAATGGCACAGGGATGACCACTGTCCTCAAACTTTCCCCCCTTTTCCCTGAGGCAAGGTTGGAGGAGCTGGGAGTGTTATGTTTCTAACGGAAACCAAAGTTAAAATGTGTCTCAAATCACCTGCTGTCCCAGTCACATTGCATATAACACACACAGGACACCAAGTCCTCCAGCATGGTGGGTAAGAGGAGCAAACCATACCTCAAGCTTCTTGAAGGTAAGCCAAACCACCCACCAGTGGTCCACTGGGCCACAAGGTTAGGCCAGCCTCCAGGGTGTCCGCACCACGGCAGCAGACATCTGAGCTCTAAGGTTACCAGCCCTTGGAGTCAGCTACTAGCATGTTTATGAATAAATATTAATAAATGAACCCTTCTGTTGACCATAACTGAGTAAAGAATATCGGGAATAGCTGCCACATATAATTGTGACTAAAGAAATTACTGGGTAATTATTTGTTTAATATCTCACTTACCTGCTGAAAGACAAATTCCGCACCCACCCCCCTGGCGGGGGGACCATGTCTTTCCCATTCAACACTGTTTGCCCCCCTGTGGAATGCCTTGCATGTATCTGTCACCCAAAACTGTTCTATTTTTGTTGATAACCGATTGGTGTCATTTCCTTTGATGGGGGACAGTGAAGAAAGGGTATGTGCGGAGGGAAAGATCAGACACCTAGAGCTCAGATGAGAAATCTAGACCCTGTTGATTATTTTAGAAATGAAAACAATCTTAGACATAGAGAAAAAATATTTTTTAAATTGCCATACATGCAGTGTAGATCACATAAAAAAGGGTTTTTCTTTTTCTTTTTTTTTAAAGCCATAAAGCAAAGTTAGTGAATATTCTGTGACTCTACAAAAGGAGATATTCAAAAGCTTGAAATAATGTAGACTAATTTTGGTTTTCTTAATAACTCTTTTATCTGTATTTGTGATATTTTTTATCTAATGGCTCTGAAACCACTGAATTTCATATGTAGTCAGATCTCTATACTTATTTCAAACTTCTAGTCATGATATTCAATTACCATACCCTACTCTATGATAAATGCCTGTCATCATGATCTACAAAACAATCCCAAGTTCAAGAATATTCCTTGAGTTTAACTGCCTTAAAATTCTTAATGTATTGAATGGACATTTTGCTTTCACTAAGGAATTCTTCAATTTATAGCCAGAAAATCATCTCCAATTTATAGTCAGAATGTATAGTCATACTCCTCTAAGGCCCAGAAAAAGTAAAAATATAACACATAGATATATAGCTAGTGAGTAAAAAAGCCAGGACAAAAACTACTTGGTGTTGTTCTTGTTCTACTACCAAAGTACTGCCACTGTGCTCATAACATTATAGTTTTGAATAAAATTAGATTAATTGAAAAATAAATACTTCTCACCCTTCAAAGCTGCTCAAGATTTCAGACATGAAAATGTTTGTACTTTATTAATATTGCATCACACAAATGAGCATTTACAGCTTTGAAGAGCATAGCACTTCACAGCTATGCTCTTTTGGAAAATTTTTAAACCTCCTTTAAAGTTATTTACTTACGGCACATGGCATTTTCTGCCCTTTCTTTTTGGTAAAAGATTATTTGATCCAAGGTAATGAGAAGTATCCCTCTGAGGTTTGAAAATACGTTTTTCCCTCAGAGAGTCATACATCAGAGGCACATTTCAATATTTTAAATTGCTTGGTCAAAGAGCTTGTGCATGGTGAATATTTGCTGGTTGGCTGGCTTATTAGATTTATGGATTAATTGAAATATAAACTGAATACATTTACGATTCTAGGTAAGATTAATGAAATGAAATATGGTTGGTGATCAAATAGAAATAAACTGGCCATGGAATCTTGAATTTTGCGACTTTCACTTTTAGAAAGTGACATTTTCTTTATTTTTTAAAGTTTTTATTGAAATTCCAGTTAGTTAACATACAATGTAATATTAGTTTCAGGGGTACATTAGTGATTCAACACTTATATACAACATCCAGTGTTGATCACAAGTCCACTCCTTAATCCACAGCATCTATTTAACCCATCTGTCCACCCACCTCCCCTCTGGTAGCTATCAGTTTGTTCTCTACAGTTAAGAGTCTATTTCTTGGTTTGTCTTTTTTTTTTCCCTATGATTGTCTGTTTTGTTTCTTAAATTCCACATATGAATGAAATCATATGGTATTTATCTTTCTCTGACCAACTTATTTAACTGAGTATAATACTCTCTAACTCCATCCATGTGTTTGCAAATAGCAAGATTTCATTCTTTTTTATGACTAAGTTATATTCCATTGAATATAGAGGCAGCACCTTATTTATCCATTCATCAATCAATGGACATTTGGGCTCTTTCCATAATTTGGTTATTGTGGATAATGCTGCTACAGGCATTATGGTACATTTATCCCTTTGAATTAGAAACTTTGTATTCATTGAGTAAACACCTTGTAGTGCAATTGCTGGATCATAGGAAAATGAAAAACCATTCCCTGCTCATGGGTTGGAAGAATAGTAAAAAGTCTATATTATTCAAAGCCATCTACACACCTCTTTAGAGCTTAATTTGAATTCATAATGTGGAATAATGTTTTTATTAAAGAAGTCCAGAAAGATAGTCTAAAAAGCTTTATTTTGGGGCTGAAAATAATTTGTCCAAAGTTAGAATTCTAAGAATCTAACCAACCAACTTCTGAACTGTTGATACAAATAAATGCGTGTGAACATGTACTGGAAAGCAACCAACACCAAGTAGTTCTGATCTTGGGTTCTAGTCTCATTTTTACCATCAGATCATGAATGTCCTAGAAATCATTTTTTTAAAATTCTGTAATCCAAGTGTCTTACGTACTTTCTGGCACACACTAGACACACAATAAATGTTGAAGAATGAATGAATGAATGAGTGAATGAATATGCTCCATATTTAACATGGAAATTTGCTTAAACCTTTTAAGATTCAAATTCTTTAAAGAAGATTAAATAATTTTAAAGGTCAGTAGGTTTGTTATTGGATCATCAGTGGGGTCATTTCTTCCTCTAAAGTTCAGTGGCCCATGTTGAATATTACTATGATGTTAAAACTACTTTCTAAGTTCAAATGTAAACTTGTTAATAATAAGTTTGTCTGTGTCTTCTAAATTTAGCATTTGACATTATTGATTAAGACTCATTTGCATGTTCATAGCTATATTTGAAATTAAATAGTATTGAACATATACGTGCGTGTTAAGGGGATATTTTTCTTTATTTATTGCAGTGATGTTTTAAGATAGTTTTATTAAAGATTACAAAGATAAGTTCTAAATAAATGCAGTATAAAACTATACTTAGTTTCAATATTTGAGAACTCCAGTTTCAATTTCTGGTCAACCAGAATCAAGACAATCAGATTGAATGATAGATTTATATCATACATTTTAATATCCTTCATTCTGGAAGCAAGATATTCAATATCCTTTATAGATGACTCTTTCAAAATATTTTTTGACAATAAGACATAAACCTAACCTTGGAATAATGTTCTCTTAGGTCTTCTTCACCTTTAAAATTTTTTGAGGCTCTGCTTATCCAACTAAGCTATGAAGATTTAAAATGATTAATATTAATAGCAATTCTATTCATATTGAGTCTACATAGGAAAAAAGTTTAAATCAAAGTCTTTATAAAATGTATAGTAATATCTTGATCTTAAAGACATGTATTGGTAACCTCATGTGTTCAGAATATGAAAATACATTTAAAAAGCCCTTTAGCTGGTAAAATATTCCTTAAAAATATCATATCTCTCTGCGTCTTATAAGGACACTTATGACTGCACTTGGATTATCTAGAATAATCTTTCCATGTCAAAATTTTTAATTTAATGACATTTTCATAGTTCTTTTTTCCTTTTAGGGTAACATTTGCAGGTTCCAGGGATTAGAACCTGGTATCTGTGGTTTCTATCATTCAGCCTACTACAATAAGGTAGGTGAAAATTAAATGCACAAAAATTCTTAGTGAAGTTGTCAGCATGTAATAAAAGCTAGTCACCAAACAGTAAAAATAGTTGAGTACTTACCATGCACAAGGATCTGCAGATACATCAGTGAAAAAAAAAAAAAAAGATAGATGGATGGAATCTTTACCTTTGAGGAGTTCTTCTCATTTTACCGGGGGAACATATAACCAAAAATGGATAGACTGTTACATAGGATGGATGGATGGATGGATGGATGGATGAATGATAGATAGATAGATAGATAGATAGATAGATAGATAGATAGATAAAAGGACAGGGAAAATAAAGCAGAGCAAGGAGGCTAAAATACATCAGAGGTATGAGGAGAGGAAGGCCACACTTACAAGATGGCAATAAAGTAGATATTTGCTCATGATAAAAAATCCATCAAAGTTAGCCACTATTATTATTAGCATTCATTACAGTTGATAATTCTGTATTTATCTATATCATGATTTGTTTAATATCTTGTTCCCTAATTAGATTTCCATAAAGGCAGAACTGTATCTATTTGAGAAATCACTGCATTGCAGAGTACTTATACATAGGGGATGCTAAAAAAATATTTGTAGAATAACTGTAAAAATAACCAGATTAACAAATATTTTTATTTAAATACAAGATGACATTCTGTCAGACTTCTATTTCTGGCTCTGATTAGAGCAGCCTGAAGCAGTCTAATACTTCAACTTATACGGTTAGATTTAAAACAAACAATACAACCCCACAACTGTTTGAAAAAGGAAAGCTCTGAAGAGAGCTGGTGTGTGGGAGGCCAAATCAGAGACAGAATAGAATCTCAAGAAAGGTGAACTGACATTCTTTAAGCCACTTTTCCCCTTAAGGCATTTGCCAATTGTAAGTATAGGATAAGAGAAAACGAGCAGAGGAACTACAGCCAAGAGTCAGAGGATTCATATTTGGATAACCTCAAAGAAATAAAGAGATATTATGGGGGTTTTCCTACTGATACTAACCAATTCTTTGATTGCTCAACACCAACTGGTGTCCAACAATTCAATTCAGTTCTGACACTAGTTATCTAGAGTTAGCACAGACCCCATAGGTTAAGGGTGCAGTATCACAAGACTGCTCCCACTTCAGGAAATAATAATAATAATAAGATAATTATAATAAAATTTAGATATTATATAATATAATAAAAATATAATAAAAATAAATATTCTTATTTTTGCCCAGCTGCCCATAAATTATAGGGTTCCCACAGCTTCATCTCAGGGTCAACAATTCACTAGAATGACTCACAGAAAGGAAAACAGTTACCTTACTTTTACTGATTTATTATAAAAGATACAACTTAGCAACAATCAAATGGAAGAGATACATAGGGCAAGGTATGGGGGAGGATCACAGAACTTCCATGCCTTCTTCAGGTGCACCACTCTCTCAGTACCTCAAAGTACTCACCAACCTAGAAATTCTCTGAATCTCATTATTTAAGGGTTTTTATGAAGGTTTCATCAAATAGACATAATAGGTTATTAACTCAATCTTTAGTTCCTCTTCCCTTCCCAGAGGGTTGGGGCAGGGGCTGAAATATCCATGTTTCTAATCAAATCTTTTTTCTTCTGGCAACCAGCCTCATCCTGAAGCTATCTAAGCTCTCACCATGAGGACAAGATAGTCCTATCACTCCAATCACTAGGAAATGCCAAGGGTTTTTGGAGATTTGTGCCAACAGGAACAAAGACCCATATCTTTCTATGACACCACAGATACAAAAATTGAATTTGGGGCTCAATTTCCACTTCCAGGAATATGAAGTAGATGGAATTTACCCTATCTCACCCACTAAAAGCTCTGGACATTATATATAAAACAGACTTTAAAAGAGTCCTATGACCATATGACACATGCTCAGCCATTCTATTCCTAGGTATTCACTCAGGGGAAGTGACAGCATGTGCCCATACAGACTTGCACACAAATGTTCATGGCAGTTTTTTTATAATAGCTAAAATTGAAAAGAGTTCAAATGTCCATTAACATGTAAATGGAAAAATAAACTGTAGTATAGCTATACAGTGGAATAGTACTCTGCAATAAAAAAGAACACAAAGATATGAATAAATCTCAAAACAATTTTGTTGAGTGAAAAAGGCCAGAGGAAAAAATACTACACATTGCATTCCATTTATGCAAACTTTTAGAAAATGTAAATATGTAAATATGATGACAAAAATCAACAACATAGTGGTTTGGGGATTTGGAGGCAGAAAAGGATGGGAGAGAACAATTAACAAAGCAGCAAAAAGAAACTTGGATGGTTTCACAGATACATGTATGTATCAAAATTATCAAATTATATACTCTGAATATGTGAAGTCTATCATACATTAATTAGACTTCGAGAAAGGTATTAAAAACCAGTTCCATATTTTTCTATGTGTACATGCAACTGTAGTAAAGGGTCCACAAGCTTACACATCAGAATGGTATGCATGGTTCTACCTCTGGGAAAATGGTTGGAATTGGGGTTGATAAAGTAGAGTTTTCCAGAAAAGTACATGCTTATTTTAAATATTTAAAAAATATATATAAAACAATGTAATAAATTTTATTATCCTGTGAACCCAAATTAGGAAGTGACTAAATCTACAAGATAAGGAGAGAAATAAAAGAAAATTACTTTCGGCAAAAACTTCACAGAAACAATAATACCTAGTCTGAATCTTAAAGAATATTTAGGATTCTATGAAGAGAGACAATTGGGAGATAATAAGCAGCATCAGAGAACAATGCCTGAGGGATCAGTGCTGCACAGTGGTAGGGTGTGGAGTACAGGGTGGGAGAGGTTGAGGTCTGTGCCAGCCAAGGAAGAGTTTGGGGCTTAGAAAGCAATGGAGAGCCCTTATGAGTTGATATTTTGTTTGCTTGTTTGTTTAAGATTTATTGATTTGAGAGAGAAAAAGAGCATAAGAGCAGGACTAAGGGGCAAAGGGAGAGGGAGAGAAAAAAATCTCCAGCAGACTCCCTGCTTAGCGTGGACCTGGAGGCAGGGCTCTATCTCACGACCTTGAGACCATGACCTGAGCCAAAATCGAGAGTTAGATGCTTAACCAACTGAGCCATCCAGGTGCCCTTAGCCACTAAGGGTTTTAAGCAGAGGGGTGCCTGGGTGGCTCATCAGTTAAGCACTGGACTATTGATTTCTGTTCAGGGTTATTGGATCGAGCTCCAAGTCTGGCTCCAACCTGGTCATGGATGGACCCTACTTAAGATTCTCTCTTCCTCCCTCCCTCCTTCTCTTTCTTTGTTTCTAGGAAAAAAAAAAGTTTTAAAAAAGGAATTTTAAGCAGAAACATATTACAATAAAATTTGTGTGTTTAAAAAAATCACTCTGGTGGCACTATAAAAAAAAAAAGATCCTGATGATTTGTGTAGAAGAAGAGTTTTCTAGCTCAGGCACTGGAATGCAGAGAAAGAGATGAATTTAAAAGATCATTGAGGGACACTTGAGTGGTTTAGTGGTTAAGTTCATCTGCCTTCAGCTCAGGGTGTGAACCTGGAGTCCCGAGATTGAGTCCCACATTGGGCTCCCTGCATGGAGCCTCCTTCTCCCTCTGCCTGTGTCTCTGTGTCTCTCATGAATAAATAAATGAAATCTTAAAAAAAAAAAAAAAGATCATTGAAGTGTAAAAGGAGGTTTTAAGGAAACACAGAAGTTTAGGATTTTAGGTGATTGGGGAAATTATGGCACAAATACCAGAATCAAGGAATTTTTGTTATGTTACTTTTTGTTTTATTATTTGAGATTTAGTTTTACAGAGGTGGAGTGGTTGGTTCTAGGCAATTATAGGCACAGAGATTTTTGAGATTTTTGCAACATCTATGATTGACTACAAAAGCCAAACATTTAGGATAGAAATTAGGTTATCAGCCAACAATATGAATGTATTAGCTGACACCAAGAGACTGGTCAGAATCATTCAAAGAAAACATGCAGGAAAAGACTAGAAATTAACTAGTTAAGGTATTTTTAAAAAAGAAAAATAAAGAAGTTGATTGAAAGGTGGGGTCGTGGCAACTAAGAATGCAGAATATAAAAGAGCATGGAGGGGTCAAGAGTTTCAGCAAAGAGAGCAGTCCAGGAGGGTGAAAAGTGAGAGGGATTATTGGAACTGGGCATTGAAAGTCACAGGTGGTGACCTTGGGCAGAGTCTTACAGTGTGAGAGTGGAGACCAGATTAAGATTCTTGGGATGCGATTGATTCAGTGAATATAAGTTAGGTGTTCAGATGGTCTGGAAGAGAAGAGAATGAGAGAATTAGGGTAACAGCTCGAGAGGAAGACTGGGCCAAAAAAGGAGAAGCAGTCTGTGGAAACAGAAGTAAACACAGACGGGGGGTTACTGGAGCAAAATCTAGAAGAAAGCAGAGGATAAAAATCAAGGGCACTCGTTCTGGCCATTGAGGAGGAAGGAGGGATCCAGGAGGTTGCTGGTAAGGGAGGGAAATTGAAGAATTTAATTCTAGGTGACTTTCTTTTCTTTCTTTTTTATAGGAGGTAAGACTATCTGTCAGGGGTGAAGACAATAAAGGTGAAATAATATGATGAAGATTTATAAGAGTTTAAAGCTGGCCTCCATGACATATGTGAAAGGCTAAATAAAACTGCATTAAAAATTATTCAGGGGCACCTGGGTGCCTCAATAGGTTAAGTTCTGCCTTTGGCTCAGGTCATGATCCCAGGGTCCCTGGGATCGAGCCCCATGTCAGCCTCCGTTCTCAGCGGGGAGCCTGCTTCTCCTTCTCCTCCCTGCTCCTGCTCTCTCTGGCTATCTCTGCTGCTATCTCTGCCTCTCTCAAATAAGTAAGTAAGTAAGTAAGTAAGTAAGTAATTGTTCAGAAACTTGCATGGCCCAGCTGGGTTTCGACGTGTGTTTATAATGGCATGCATCAGGCCCTTTAATGTCTATAACCCAATTAGGTCTTATTAGTGAAAAGTGGTTCTCGGTCATGGCTACATGGTGAAATCACATGGGGGGAACTTTAGAAAGCACTTTTGCTTGAGTCATATTTCCAAATACTCTGATTTAATAGGTCTGGGGTGTGACCTGGGTATTAAGAACTTTAAAAACTCATTAGGTGATTCTGATGCACAGCCAAGCTTGGGGAACACAGCACTAAACTCACATCTTTAATTCGTCATACCCAGAGCTGAATTCAAAAATGGAATGTAGTTGGGTTTAAACTAAAAAGTGAAACATGGGTCTCAAACGTAATAATAAATACATGTTCATGAAAGAGCTTCAGAAATTGTAACATCTTTATGCTGCACGCATTCACATTTAACAAGTTTATATTTTTAGCGCCCAGGCTTGCTGCTGTGGCAAACCAACATCAGCATAGACTGTCATAAAATCTAAGGGAATTTCTAAAACTTATCAACTACCTGACAAATAGTGGAACAGGATGAATGATGCCAAGGCTGCATTGTTCATCTTTGAGTCACTGATTCAGCCTATACATTAACCAAAGTATCATGATTGTTCTGAGCTTTTTTTTTCTCTCCTCTCATACTGATTTTTTAATCAAAAACAAATGCCATATATAGTTATATAGTGAGTGAGACAAGAGGAAGTTTTAGCCTGGGCTTTATAGTCCTGTCACTCGGTTTTATAGATTATACCCTTTGATTTGATAAATCTGGTAAGTTGAGTCATTTTTAATAGTTTCAGGAAAAAAAAGATTATAACACAAAACAATAGTTTATTAAATTGTAATAAGGAATGTGATTTCCATCTGGGCCACATTCTTGCTGGTCAATCAACTCATTATTCACTCTTCATCTGGGATGGGGACATTTCATTTATATGGAGATCACATGACTCCATCTTAAGTGTCTGGAACAAAACCAAAATTTAAAAACTCCTCTGAGCAGTCAGAACAGATTCAAGTAGACCCAGACACTAAAACTAGGGTAATTTTGTCATTGGATCGTCCCATGATCCTTCATTCAAACATATGTTTTTGGATTCAGAACACTAATCCTAACTGAAAACAGCCAGTTTGAATCAAGCCATAGGTGACTAGAAATAGCAAACTGAAAGCAAAGAGGAGGGCAGCCCGGGTGGCTCAGCAGTTTAGCACCGCCTTCAGCCCAGGGCCTGATCCTGGAGACCCGGGATCGAGTCCCACATCGGGCTCCTTGCTTGGAGCCTGCTTCTCCCTCTGCCTGTGTCTCTGCCTCTCTCTCGGTGTCTCTCATGAATAAATAAATAAAATCTTAAAAAAAAAATGAAAGCAAAGAGGATTGCTAGAAGGAGTCACAACACCAAAAGCAAGAAACTGAGACGCAGAAGACTGCCTCCCACTCCAAAAAGAAGCAGACATTAAGATCTCACAAAACAGGAGTCATCTCAATTAAATACAAATGGCCTGGCATGCCTCAAGATTCTCTGAGGCCTAACAGAAACTCTGAAACAACAAAAGATTTATTTATTTATTTTTAGATAAATAAGGAAACACGTATGTGTGTGTATACGCATAATACACATATATGTGTGTTGAGGGTTTAAAACTACATTTCTTAATTTAGAGAATTAATATATTGGCTATATCCATCTTTGAAAATCACAGATAAATAAGTGACTAGTTTATTTTAATCATGTTATGGCAGACTAAAATCCTTGGCTCTGATAAAAGCAGATGTGGTGTCAACCTGTTTAGGCACCCTTTCTTCTGTAGTCTACCAAACAAACAAACAAAACAAAACAAAAAACCCTGCTTTGGTTTCAATCTTTTGGATCCATGAACCAAAGCATCATCCCTCTTCAACCCGAGAGACTTTTTTAGCGGTTATTATGAGCTTACATTAGTCTTAGTTCATTTTGCAGGATGAAGGGTTATCCTCTTCCAGTCTACATCAAGTCAACATCATTTATATCTTTCCAGTGAGTTAATTCCAAATCAAAATGAAAGATGAATTACTCCGAGGCGACCTCCCTGCAGTCAGTTAATGTCATCTATGGCAGATAGTATTAACTGACTTTCCTTACTACTCCACAGATTTGGAGATGCAATTTTTTTTTGGGGGGGGGACCTGGAAATTTTTACCTCTTAAATTTATCAGTGTTCATACAGTAATACCACCAGCATTCAATCAGTCCAAAGTGAATAGAGTAATATATGGCCACAGAAGACATTAAGTATTTATTAAGGTGTTTCCTAACATCCAAAAATGCACATACTCCAGCAAGTTAAAAACAAATGGATTTGTAAACTTAAGAAGATCACAAGGAACAGTTCACTTCCAAAATTGAGATCTTAGTAGCATTCAGAAAGTTTTTTTTTCCAGTATCAAAATAGGGCCCAAATGAAAAAGAGTAAAGCATATGAAAGAATTTATGAAATAAAAAGTATCAATTTCCAGAAAAATTATAGAAAAGATAAATGCCCTGGATAAAATCTAATAAATATCCTTTTAAATATATGGGTGAGCTCACAAAAAAAAAAAGGAAAATCCTGGAGGGTCAAAGGAAAACAACTCCTTGGAGAATTAGCCATCACAGGCTTGGGTTCAGATTTATAGCCCTGATTCGGTCAGTAAAGTTTAACTAGCAGAGAGTCTAATATAAAATATATTTTAAGATCAATGATACTCATAGGACTACAGGCAGAAAAAGAAATGCAACCTTTCTCAGGAAAGACAGTCCCTTAATTCAAGTGAAAAGGATCTCTACCTATAAAGTTTTGCTGAAAATGGGTTTATCCTCATCCTCCAACAAAAAGATATAATGAAATTATTACTCTGAAACAATGTGCCACACTGAGTAGCTGTTCTTACACTTATTTTCTCTATAGTCACTCAAAGTGATAAAGTTGGTTTTGTCCATGTTGCTTTCAGTTCTAAATTCTACTCACTGTTCAGACATAATCATTCCATATTTATATATATATATATATAATCTTTCCACATTTTTACATATATTTTAAAATATGTTTATATATATCCATTTTAATATATATGTGTATATATATATATATATATATATATCCTTAAATCTTATCATGCTTGTGAAATAGAAGAAAGAAGCATGAAAAGACATAGAAATATGGCTTTCTTTTCTTTTTCTTTCTTTATTTTTTTTGGCCTTTCTTTTAAAACCCAGGCTTACTCAATAATCAACTAAGAATGTGATTCACCTAATAAGGTAAAGGTTAAACAGTTACATAGTTCCAGAAGAAAAATAGTAAATAGGTAAGGGTAATTATCTTTTTGAAACAACCTTTTTTTTGTGTGGTTATGTCATAGAATTATCACGTTTGGGGTGACTTCCTATACTTTCTTTATGCATATATACATAAAATGATAATGGATTAGATGTCCCAGGCTGTTGAAGGACCAGAATCTGAAAATTTTTCTCAGTTATCAGAAGAGTGGATTGCTTGTTATATGTAGTTTGAGTTCAAAGTATATTCTACGCATTCAATTTGCTCAAACATCAGAAATCCCTACGGGGAATTCTATTTACCAAAATACATTATTTCCAGACTCTGACAAATTGGCATTCTTGCCCACAGATAATTAACTGACTAAAATCTTTCTTAAGAAGGTATATTGAAAACTTCTGGGTGGGTCAGCTACTCTTATGAATAGCAAAGATAAATTTCTGAGAACAGCAGCCCTGAATGTTATCCAAAGCAAGAAAATTCCATTATCTGTCAGGAGTGAGGGCTTTTGTGGTGGGTGCTCTTCACCTCCTGATTCTAAGAGTTGCCTCACAAAGACATTCCAGAGTGTTCTAAGAGGCAGGTTCACAAAAGGTTCTGTCTTCTTTTAGCACCTTCCCTGGAGAGAGAGAATCTGTTTACGGAACAGCCAACCACCTCAGTATATTTCAGAATTATGTGGGATAGAGGTCTGAGATTTAAAGCCATCCTGTGAACACTTCTTTCATTTAACTTTTGCTTTGCAGGATGCTAAAAAAAATTATGAAGCCTTCATACATTAAGAAGACATAACAGAGACTTCTACACTTCAAACTACACATGAGGAAAAGATTGGATATAGTTGATGAGTAAAAGGACAGATATGTGGATTTCCTGACACAGATAGCAAAACTTATGTATTTATTTATTTATTTTTTTGCCAATTTTTAAAAAGATTTTGTTTATTATTTATCTGAGAGAGAAAGAGAGCACATACAATGTAGGAGGGGGGTTGGGGGGAGGAGGAGGAGGTGCACAGGAGAGGAAGAAGCAGGCTCTCCGCTGAGCAGGGAGCCCGATGCAGGCCTAGATCATGACCTGAGCCGAAGGCAGATGCTTAACCAACTGAGCCCCCCGGGTGCCCTGTATTTATGGATTCACTTAGCAAACGTTTACATCATATCATTTGCCAGACATGGTGCTGGGCACTGAGGGAATCACAGGTGAATAAGCCACTGTCACCTGCTTTCGGGGAACTCACAGGTTAACGTAAAGGGAACATGGTGAATCTTCACTTGGAGTAACTGTGGTTGATTTTTCTTTTTGCTTCTCTCTGGTTTCTGCAAGAAGCAAGTTGCTTGGAACCCCTGTACTTGGTTCCAAATCTTAAGCAGTGGCTTCAGGCAACAAGTGCTTCTACAAAGTGTTGCTACTGAATGAAACATGGTCAGGATAACTTGTGCTCCATATTTTTTTAAGTCACAGGAAAGTGACACATGGTAAGAATGAAAACTTCAGCAATGATAACTTGATGCCAAAATAACTGATTTGGTACCAAAAGAGAAAGACATCATTTAGCAGTCAGTTCACTCCCAGGCTGGGAGGTTGGAAGGTAGAAGGAATAATCCCAAGCCATGTATTACTCATTATGGCACTTGTAGAACCACATCTATTTTTACTACATCCAAGTGTCGCCATATTTCTTTATTCCTGATAGACTGAACCTCTGAAATATGCTGCTTGCGTTCCACAGACTCTCCATATCTCAGGCCACAGTTCCAGAACCATGTCCTCATGACTCCTAACTATGCCAACTCCAAAATGGTGCCACCATTTCTGTGCTCCTGCAGTATTCACAGTCTGACCACCCACCCTCAAACCCTAGTTTGGGGTTGCCCACTGTGGTTTTCTAGCCATGGGAATTGCCCATTGTGCCCAATGGTTTCCCATTGTGGTTTTCTCCTCTGCACCTAGCACAGCTCTGAGGAAAAAGTAGGTTCTCATTAATGCCAATTCGATTCCTTAACAGAGTTTCTAAATTATAAATAGTAAGGAGAAAAATCTTAAATCTTATGGGAAAAATAGTTCTTCCAGGTTATGCAGTAACTTTATTAGCAGGAATTCTGATCCTAACCACCCAGTGTAATGCTGGACAACAGAAATTTAATAAAAGTTTATTTGTTGGGTCATAGATTCACAATAAGTAACAGGATGACACACAACTAAAGATGCGTGAACGAGTATATACCTAAAATCATCCTGTATCTTCAAGGCAAATCATAATTTCAGTTTGCTCGGCTTAAGTAAACCTATACCTGGGGAATTATAGGTCGCATTCAGTATACAAAAGTAAATTATTAGAATTTCCATTTAATACGTGCATTAATATCTTACATGTCATCATAATATTTACACATAATGGGCAGTAACATGGACTAGAGAAACTGAAACCTGCTCAAGACACTGGGTTTTTATAACATATGATAAATGACTATTTCAGCACCAAACACTAGTAGTATTTATTCTCAAAATCCAAAAAGAGAGGGTAGGGGTGAGATTGAGCAGGGAAAAAGAAATTCTGATTTTGTTGGAAGTCTTTCATATTATTTCAGTTCTACCAACGAAGAAAGCAAGGCTGTATTTGTAGCTACCATCGATTCATTCTTTACTGACTTAACTTCAATCTCCTTTTTAATATTCTGACACTGACATTGTAAAGGCCACAGAAGATGAACCAGTGCCTCAAACAGGCATTTAATTTTGTATTTAAATATGTTCTGATTTCATGATCATGTTTTTATAAAGTCCACTTTTTAAAATGTTTTCATTAACATTTTTTAGCTTCTCTAATAGAACTTATCTGGTCTCTAAAAGAGTATATACAGCTTGTTCTTCCATCAGAAAAATTAAAGAAAATGTGATAATTTATTTGAGTTGGTATGTCATTAGTGTGTTTTAGAACATCAGAAAATCTTTATTTCAAATCTTTTAAACTTGGCATCTTTTTCTCTTTCAGGGAAAATATTATTCTTTATAAAGATGTTAATGTAATATGAAGTAATTTGAGGAGGCATAGTTCACTAACACTTTTTAACATCTAAATGTCGATCCTTTAAGAAAGATTTTGCTTAATCTTAAGTAATGTTTAAGACGACAATTCTTGCTTGGACTAATGCTTTCCACATTGAAGTCCCACCCAACTCCACCATTCAGATTTTTCCGCCTATATTTCCCAGTCTTTAATGCATCTAATATTAGCCAGAGGTACTGTTTAAACCTCATTCAGATCTTGTCACTCTGCTCCAAATACCAGTAGCTTCCTGTCTCACTCAGAATAAAGGCCAAAGTCTATGTATTTCCCTACCAGGACCATGGAGTCTTGTTGCTGCCATTACCCCAAGACCTCATCTCTTACCTCTCTCTCCCTTGCCTATTTCCCTCCAACCTCTTGTTCCTTAAATATCCTATCCCACTCTATCACAGGGTCTTGTGCTCACTATAGCCTCTGCCTAGAATGCCCTTTACTCAGATATTTGCAGTTTCACCCTCATTTCCTTCAGGTTTCCGCTCAAATGACATCTCCTCATGAAAGTCTCTCCCCTGGCTACCATATAAGCCAGCAACACATCCTGCCAGTACTTAATCCCCGTTCCCAGCTTTATTTCTCTCCATAGCTCTTATTACTAAGCAATACCATCATAGACTTACCTGTCATTGATTATCTTCCTCCCCCACTAAAACATGAGCTCCCCCAAAGCAAGGATTTTTTGTCTTTTTTGTTCTCTGCTGTGCCTTCAGTACTTGTAAGAATGCCTGGATATAGCTGGAACTCAATAAATATTTGTTGTATTAATGGATTCACTGTTGTGAATAGAAACACTTATTAATACTTATGAAACTCCAGCATGCAAATGTAGCATGACATTTCTCTCTCAAATCAGTTCCCTACAAATTATATCTGCATTAAATATAACCCAGTTTTCTGTCGTTAAAGAATTAAACCATCCTAACACAATAAAAGAGTACAAATGGAGGCCGACTTGTCATATGTCTAAATATTTAAGAATTACTGAACAAGTTAAAAATGTTAATATATAATATGCCTTTCTACCTTGATAAATATACCACATAATGGCAAAATCTTCCAGCAAGATATTTTTGAAATTATTTTGAAATAAATGAAAATTCAGTTATTTTATTTTTATTTTTTTTTTGCTGTTGTTTTGGAGTGTGTGTGTGTGGGGGGGTGGTAGAAGGAGGAAAGGGAGAAGAGACTGTGTTCTTCATTTTTGCCAAGAATTAACAATTTTCCTCAAAGTGAGAATGTGAAGTGTGGGCTTTTTGAGATGTTCTGATAATCTCATCCATAAAAGAACCAAATTTAAAGTAACTTTTCACGTTGGCCCAACAGCCTTAGCTATTATTCATTGTGCAAGGAAACTGAACTGGGAACTGATACTGAAAATACTTTCACTATAATCCAGTAGATTTTGATGCCCTTCTGTCAAAATAAAATTAGAAATATGATTAAGAGAAACCAGTATGCAAGTGAAAAAGAATGAAAGAGAGATTTTTAATTCATGTGAGAGAATTATTAGTTCCTTTGGGAAATAATGAAATGCGGCCAACATGACCTAACCCAAAGGACAAATCCAGATGTAAAAGCAAGACTCAGAGATATGAATAACTCACCCAAAAATATAATTTTAGGACAACTTATAAATAAGACTTAGCAGTGTGGTATAGTTGTATTTGAAAATCTTGAAATAAATATTAAAAGTAGAACTCAAAGTATTAGCTTTTACAAGGAATACAGTAATAATAACAGGAATAATTTTATATCATTTATTTTGTGTCAGGCATTGTTCTAAGTGCTTTTCATATATGAACTCAGTTAATTCTAAAAGTGATTACGTTGAGAAATTGTTATCCTCAACTCAAAGCAAGGAAAATGAGCCACTTAAAGTTCAAGTTATTTGCCCAAAGTAGGGTAGTTGAAATTTGAATTTAGCCACGTGGTTCTTGAGCTCACGCTTTTACCTATTACTGCTACTTTACATTCCTTTAGCCTAAACAATACAAACATAATTAAAATACTAATAGTACTTTAGCTGTATAAAGTGATTTATGATACACAAAATGTCACTCTGCTTTCATTACTTTATTATAGACTTACAACTACTCTGTAAGTTGCACATAATCATGTTATTCCTGTTACATGTAAGGATTTTTTAAGGCTTTCCTTTTTGGATAAGCAAAGCAAGAAAAAAATATTCCACATGTGAAGGAAGAATTAAGGATATATAGGATTAGTAAAGTAATGGGATCTCTAGTCCTGATTTCCTCAGGGCATCACCTGGATAAAGTACATATATGGCTCCCAACCAAGAGCGAGTCTTCAGAGCTTGTCCTTTGTACATTCTCAACTAGAAAACACTGTCCAATGAATGTCTCACATGGGTGTACACATTTCTCTGATTTTGAAGGGCACTGTTTTGTGAATAGAACCATTCTCTTCATTAAACAAAACTTTTAAATTGTCAGCCTGGAGGAGGATTCCCCAAAGCTGTGTATATCGTTTTTATTTTCAACCAAAATGGACTCACCTGAATAAAGAGAACGTCTGTCCTCCAGTGAATTCAATTTTCTCTCCTAGGTTAGTCAAATGATTAAAGTTTTAACATAAGAATTTTCTTTTTTTTTTTAGAATTTTCAAATTAAAACAATTATTAAGTATCATTACTCAATGGCAATGACTAACATGGATTCTGGGTTTCCTTTTTGGCAGGCTCTGTGCTAAGCACTTTAGATCATAGTGTCACTCAACTCTGGGCAATGTGAGAGAGGAAACTTTTGCAATACCCATTTAATAGATAAAGGATCCAAGTCTTAGAGTTAAATGATTTCCCTGATTTACACTCTTGTATGGGCACTTGGACCCAAATTTCTCTATTAGTCCATGCTATCCTATTATCTATTAGAAAACTATCTGAGGTTGTTTGTTGTACAGCACAGTGGAAAGAATAACTACAGAAGTTACAAATTCAGAGAATAAAAAAAATTAATAGTGAGCTCTTCTTATAGCAACTATAAAGAGGAAAGTACATTCTGTGGTGAGTCACTTCTCCTTATAAAGCTGTATTTAGTTAAATCAGGTGAAATGGCCATTTATTTAGGTCACAAATAAATAACTGGTAGTTCAATATTAATAGGACATAACGTAAGGAGAACTGATGTTAAACTCAGTTAGCCCAAGTGTCTGGAGTGAGGAAAGTATTTCTTCACTGGTGTTGCTTTGGTCACAACATCTCTCCCTTTCTTTATGAAATAGCAAACTCACTTTTGCTTTGGGAAAACAGTTCTTCTGTTGGATACAGTCTTATGGTACATGATTTTCAGCCACACCAACCATGCATTCGATAGCACTGGAGTTGATTTTGCCCCTCTCCCCCAGCCAAAACAAAAACAAACAAAACTGTCTACATGTTTCTGCTGTAGTTACTCTAGTTCCTATCCTTTTGAAGCTTAGTTCTTAACCTCTCCTACTGCATAAGCTCTCTCATAAGCAGAACAATTTTTTTTCTGATTGATTTGAATCAGCTTAATTCTAGTTAATTCTGTTTCCTTCTATTAAATCAGTTTAACTCTAGCTAATTCTGATGAACAAGAATCACTTTCTGTTGCTTGCCACCAAAGAATCTTAACAGATTTAATTTTTTTATTTACTTTTTATTTATTTATATATGTCACCATTTTTAAAGTTTTTATTTAAATTCCAGTTAACATACAGTGTACTATTGGTTTCAGGTATAGTGATTCAACAATTCCATGCAATATCTGGTGTTCATCACAAGTGCATTCCTTAATCCCCATCACCTATTTTATCCATTCCCCCACTGACCTCCCCTCTGGGAATTATCAGTTTGTTCTCTATTGGTAAGAGTCTATTTCTTGGTTTATTTCCTCTCTCTCTTTTTTTCCCCTTTTGTTCATTCATTTTGTTCCTTAAATTCTACATGAGTGAGCTCACATGGTATTTGTCATTCTCTGACTAGCTTATTTCCCTTAGCATAGTACTCTCTAGCTCCATCTACATCATTGCAAATGGCAAGATTTTGTTCCTTTTTGTGGCTAAGTAATATTCCATTGCATACCTATGTCACATCTTCTTTATCCATTCATAAGTCAATGGATATTTGGGTTCTTTCCATAATTTGGCTATTGTAGGTAATGCTGCCATATACATCAGGGTGGAAGTGTCCCTTTGAATTAATATTTGTTGCATCTTTCAGGTAAAAACCTAGTAGCACAATTGCTAGATCATAGTATAGTTCTATTTTTAACTTTTTGAGGAACCTCTTTACTATTTTCCAGAGTGGCTGCACCCACATTCCCACCAACAGTGCAAGAGGGTTTCCCTTTCTTCACATCCTCTTTTAGCAAGACAAAGCTTGTAGACTAAGGGCAATGGATGATATAGGGTTATGGTAAGGATGAAAATGAGGGTAACAAAGAAAAGGTGAGTGGAGGAGGTAACAAGTCAGTATATGATACAGGAGGTCTGAGATCATTTGGAACAGGCTAGTAGAAGACTAGATGGAGCAGCACCTGGGTGGCTCAGCGGTTGAGCACCTGCCTTTGGCTCAGGGCATGATCCCGGGGTCCTGGATCGAGTCCCACATCAGCCTCACAGGAAGCCTGCTTCTCCCTCTGCCTATATTTCTGCCTCTCTGTGTCTCTCATGAATAAATAAATAAAATCTTTAAAAAAAAAAAAGAAAACTAGGTGGATTTTAGTTCTTATTGATATTCTAGTTTTTGTGTTGGGTGATGAGTTTTGGGGTGCTTATTTTATAATAAACAAAAACAAATAAGGGCTTTACATAAACTAATGATGTAAATACATCGCGAAATAAGACATATTTATGTCTTATTAAGATATAATTATTTATTTATCTCTTAAATAAGACATAATTATCTTGGGGTGCCCGAATGGCTCAGTCAGTCAAGTGTCTGACTCTTGGTTTTGTTTTTTGTTTTGTTTTGTTTCCAACTCTTGGTTTTAACTCAGGTCATGATCTCGCAATTGTGGGATTGAGCCCCACGTTGGACTCTATACTCAGTGTGCAGTCTGTTTGAGGTTCTTTATTCACTCTCTCTCTCTCAAATAAATAAATAAATAAAATATTTTAAAAAAGGAATTATGGGGATGCCTGGGTGGCTCAGTGGTTGAGTGTCTGCCTTTGGCTCAGGGTTTGATCCTGGAGTCCTGGGATCAAGTCCCACATCGGGCTCCTTGCAGGGAGCCTGCTTCTCCCTCTGCCTGTGTCTCTGCCTCTTTCTCCCTCTCTCTCTCTCTGTCTCTCATGAATAAATAAAATCTTTTTTTTTAAAAAAAGGAATTATGATTATGCTAATTTTATGCACTTCAGGTAGAAAAATATTTTTTGAAGAGGTAAAAATTTTAAAGAAAATTTTAAATTGGGAAACTACTGAAAATATAAATACAATTTGCAGTTTAACTCCAAAAACCTCTTTTAGACAAATAATTGCAGCACCTATTAAATAAGAAAAACTTAAAAGGAGTTCACTCCAAAAGCTATTTGATAACAGTCTAAATCCTAAAATAGTTTAATAGTGGAAACTTAAAAAATAAATATTGAATTAAATTAGGTTCATTGACTTTTCTTTCTGGTCTTTTCATTCTTCCAGGCATGATTCTTTGATTCAATAATGAAATGCACTCTAGCAATCATTTCAGTAGCGTCATCACCAAAAATCTCATGTTCTTCCTTTTATTTAGTTTTAAGCAAAGCATTATTTGTACACAAGCCCTATTTAGAAAAAAAATCCTATTTTAGAAAAAAAAGTGATATGCAAATAATGCTTCTGATAGAAAGAAACGGTGAGTAGTGAATCATCTGGATAGATTCCAAATCACAATCAATATGGAATGCAATGACAAAGGCAGCCAAACGGCAAATTTCTTCAGATACTATCTCTATTGAGCATTGATCATAATTCCAAACAAGGTCTTGACTAAAATTCTAAAGAAAATACTTAAAAAACTATCATGTTTTATCAACTTTAAAAACTTTCACTGTCTAGCAAATACACAGATATAATGTCACAGAATACTTACATCATAAATAGAGTGAATAGTCAGTAGAAGAAAAGAAATGATGTTACAAGGATCCCAAATCCCAGTATGCTTTTGTGTATATGGGTAAATATTTCTATGTGATTACTTAGAGAACAATTAAAAGTAAGCTATACATCAAAGACTTAGATACATCAAACTTTAGAACTGAAAATGATACATGTGCTCTTGTAGTCAGATTCTCTCACTTCTTTATTTTAAAAATAATGGATCTGGAAACTCTGTGGATTCTATAGTTTTGTTATCATTTTAAATTATGAGGATTCTTAAGTCCAGAAGACTTAAGTAAATTGCTATGTCACATAGGTAGTGGCCAGCCTCAAAATGGAACTGAGGTCTCCTAACTAAAAGTATGATGCTCTTCTGACAAATATTTATTAAACATCAACTGTATACCAAAGGGCACAGAGACAGTAAAGAATGAAAGATTTCCCCTGAAGAAGATAGTAAACAAGCAAATAACAATGAAAATCAGTAATTTAAGTAATAATAAATGTTGTTAAAATGTTAAAAAGTGGAGAAAATGGTAAACAGCACCCTAGTGGAAATGAGGATATTAAATATGGTATTCAAGGAAGGTATCTCTGAGAATTCAGGGCTGGGATATGAATCATGAAGAGGAGTCAGCTGTGATAAAGTGTTGTGAATGAGGTAAATGTCAAGGGCAAAGCCATTGATCTCTTTCAACTTTGATATAAAGTATAAAATAGCATCCCAGAAGGACCTTCTTTTAACCTCCATTTGATCCTAAAACTCCGTTTCTTTCATTATACCACATCGTTTACATGTGGCTTAGTTTCTCATGAAGTCTTCCCAAAAGGGAGCGATCACCTATACATTTAACATATATGCACAGAATTTTAGTTTTGTAAAGTGCCTTCAAACACATTTTTTTAAAGATTTTATTTATTTATTCATGAAATACACAGAGAGAGGGAGAGAGAGGCAGAGACACAGGCAGAGGGAGAAGCAGGCTCCATGCAGGGAGCCTGACATGGGATTCGATCCAGGGTCTCCAGGATCATGCCCTGGGCCAAAGGCAGGCGCTAAACTGCTGAGCCACCCAGGGATCCCCTCAAACACATTATTTTATTTGATATTGACAAAAATCCTATACAGTAGGGAGAAACCCATCCCACACATGGGAGAAACCCTTGATGGAATGAAATGAACATCAGTTTTGAAAATGGAGTTCAAAACCTGGTCTTACCACCAAAACAACATTAATCCTTGGGTATATATAACTTTTAAACTCTCTGAAACTAGGTTTCTTCATTGATTAAATAAAGTGTAGCTTTTTTAAATAGGTTGTTGTAGTAGGAATGTAAAAATATTCTTCAAAATGTGTCTTACAAAAGGTACTGAGGAATTTTATTTTTATTATTTTATTATTTCACGTAGGCATTTATTTTTTCAGTGAGAGAGAGAAAGAGACTGAGTGCACCACCTAGAAAGGGAGGGAGAGAGGAAGAGGAAGAGAGAGTATCCTGAGCAGCACAAGCCAGACACAGAGCTCAATCTCATGACCCCAAGATCATGACTCCAGCCAAAATCAAGAGTTGGACACTTAATGGACTGAACCATCTAGTGGCCCCAGGAATTTAAAGTAATGATTCTGGATAAATGCAATCTTCAGGTAAGAAATGAATGCTGGAGCCCTCAAAACTGCCAGTGGTATATTAACGTTGCACTACAGAAGTGTGTTAGAAGTTTGAATAATTGGCATTTAGAATCTCTATTCTTCTTATCCTTCTACACATTGCCTAAGAACATATAAACTGAATTACATAAGGAGTCTCTAAGCTATTGAAAACCACACCTAAATTACTTCTAAGTGTCTGTTAGTTACAGCTTGGGCTTGGCTTTTTGTTGCAGTCGGTGATGGTATTGGTGATTTTTTTTTTCATTATTTTCCTTGGAGGTCAGTTTGGATTTTTTATAACATTTTTCTTTGCCTTACTTGAGGGTCGTATAACATTTGAAAATGCAAGAAGAATGGGAGAAGTGTGACATTAACAAACCAGTGGTGTTGGTTGTTTGGATTTTGTACTAATTTAATTGCAGTCTAGAGGATTTTTTATGAAGCTAGGGAAGACTAACATATTATAAGTAAACTAGAAAACAAATATATAGAAGTATTCTCTCTGTATTTTCACTTAAGCTTTTATATACTCATCCAAATAGTCCAACCACCTTTCTTATCATACCGTTCTCTGAGGGAAGAAAATTATTCTGTTTTTAAGATTTAGTCAGAGCTTTGAATACCTTCAACCCAGAAATAACCCAGCTGCTCCTTGGAACCTCCCCTCAAGTGCACTCAGATTTATGCAAGAATAATCTCATAGAGAAAAAGATAGAGTTTTCAAAGATAGATACATTAAAAACTGTATACTTTGCCACACTTAAACACCACAGTTTATACTTTCTATGACAATTACATTATAGAGTAACTATTATACATCCTTGATCTCTGCATCAAAAGGTCAACGTTAATCTTTGGATGCCAAAATAGATGTAGAAGACGAGAATATCAAGATGAGGTTCTAAGTTTATGGAGCATCATACAAGGACGTTCCATAATCCTCACAGTCTAGAATCCATGCTGTCTATGATGAGAAAATTGAGATTCAGAAAAGATAAACTATTCATCCAAGGCCACACAAAATGTGACAGAATCAGGATTTGATCCCCAGTCTATCCACAGGGGATTTTTCTATTACGCAAAGTCTCTCGGTTTAGATCATTTTAAAGATTTCATAGCAATGTTGCATACATTGGCTCATCTCCGATCTAAACCGAGTTCATTTAATTTGCAATGATAAATACAGAAAGCCAAATGCTAAATAGAATCACTTCAGTCAAACCCTCCCATACTCATCATTTTCCGTTTATACTGCAATTACTCTTTAATCTCATAATTTCAGAATACAAACTCATTTGTTAGGGGGGAAAAAGGAGTTGAGGGGGATTTATAAGCACTGATTGATTTTTCAAATATATAGCTGGAGAAGGCAAATTGCGTTCCTGCTTCCTTATTATGTTAGCTAATGCTTATCATTTCATACACATGTCAAATGCTAATTGATTAAACTTTGGAAGAGGAAGGGAAAGAACAGTATCTCACTTTGAAATATCTTTGAGAACTTCAAATTAAAATGAACATCAGATAATCGGGGGTGGAGGGAAACTCACACTCTCTTCATTTCAAACCAAGAGCTCACAAAAGATACCAATTCAAACCTCCCACCTGGTTGGCAATTTGAAAAAAAGACCAACTTACTAATATGCTCTTTTTGTTAATTCTAACATCTTGATGATAAGTGAGCACCTGTTTACTTGTTTTCAGTCAGTAATCTCTTATTTGCATCCTTTTTCACACAAGAAGCCCACCACTCAAAGCAAGTTTGATGTGTGTTCATAATAAAGCTAATTAGGCAGCAGGCAGTTTGGAAGGCTTTTCTGCATAGCAAATTAGCAGTTAGGTAATTTCTCCAGAGAAGAGTGGGAGGAGCCCTGGGTCTTTTAAAATGCCAAATAGTTCATTATTGTCATCATGTCTTTTTTCCTTAACAAAGCTAACTTCTTTAAGTGCCACTGAGAGAGAGCTAAGGTCCTTTTGAAAATGAATATTGATTCCATGGTAGTGAACTCAGGATCATAGGTCCATGGCCAGAAACTAAACCAGATTTCTGAGCAACTACTTGGCAAATACATAGCATTATGTGTAATGGAGAATTGTCCGAAGTGTGAAGAGCTCAGGGTCAGTAAGCACTCAAACCACAGAACACACAAAAGTCAATTCAAGTTCCCTACTGTCTTGATTGCTTATTAGTGGAGGCAACACACGGACTTCATTGGAAAAACGAGTACATTTCTATGAGTGCTGAACACTCATGGCAGTCACTAAGTCTTCCAGGCCTTGAAGAAATCATTTAATGTCACAGTCCATTGTTTCCATTTTCTTTTTTTACAATCACCAAAATGTTGCAGTGAAATAATGGTACTCCAGTTGCCTCAAATAATTAATATATTTCTAATGTGTCTTTCCAATAGAACAAGATTTAGCCATTAGCTTGATTAAAGGCTCTGATTTAGTGCCTTCTATCAGGAACCAGTGTCTTCGAATGTCAGAGATTTATAAAGACCATACCTTGCAACATTCCATTTTATATCTATCTGTAACTGACTTCTTTTAATATTGCAATTGTTCTTTAATGAAGACAATTAGCTAAGAAGGCTAGTCCAAAATTAGTTCAAGTCTGAAGAATTCACCAATTTAAAGGAAAGGCAATTGTATTATACTTTAGTAACATATAATTACAACAACAAATAATAATTAAAATCTTAGGAAGAGGTTTCCAACTAGAAATCAGTTTTGCATTTATTCACTATATAGAGTAGGTAAAAATTGATTGAAAATAGTTGTCTTAAAGAGGCTATTCTTTTTCTCCTATTCCAACTTAAAAGATAGTTACCAAAACAACAAAAAAAAAAACCAATATGTTAATAGAAAATGTAAAGATGAATCTCATCTGAATCCAAGAAGAATTACCACAAATTCTGAATTAGTAAAAACTTAGATTTTACTATAATAAAAACCAGGTTTAATCATCTTTTCATCATTTATTGAATATTGAACACATATGAAAGCCTCTTCTGTAAATGTAGTCAATACATTAGTGAAAAAAATAATCTGTGAATGAGGGAGACAGATAAACAATAATAATGTTGGTTAGTGCTAAGCACAAAACAAATTTAAAGAAAAAAAAAATAAGGATAGGATAGGGGAATTGAGGGCAGCCCTGGTGGTGCAGCAGTCTAGCACCACCTACAGCCTGGGGTGTGATCCTGGAGACCTGGAATCGAGTCCCATGTTGGGCTCCCTGCAGGGAGCCTACTTCTCCCTCTGCCTGTGTCTCTGCCTCTCTCTCTCTCTGTGTCTCTGTGAATAAATAAATAAAATCTTTAAAAAAAAAAAAAAGGATAGGGGAATTGGGAGTGTTTGAAAGCACAAATTGTAATTTGAGATGACCTGGCCAGACTAGGCCTCATACAGTAGGTAATATGCAATCAGGATTTTAAGTAAGGAGGGAATCATGCTGGGTCAAGAGTTTTCTGGCAGAGGGAAGGCAAATGTGAGGTCCCCAAAGTGTAAACATGCTAATAAGTTTGAACATCATCAAAGGATTAATGTGGCTAACAGCAGATTCAGCAAAGGAGAACATAGGAAGAGAAGAAGACAAAGAGGCAATTTATGGTGGGAGGACACAATCATGAAGGATTTGGAAAGGGCTCTAGTTTTTCACTCAGTGAAACAAGTGGCCAACAGGTGTAGGGGGTGAGGTGAGCAAAGGAGGGACATATTCAACACATTTCTGAAGGTATCCTCTGGCTGCTGTGTGGAGAATAGATTACAGGAAGCAGAGATTGGAACAGGGGGACCGGTTGGAGGCTATTGTGCCGACCAAGGTAAGAGGTGACAGTAGCTTGATGCAGTAAGATATAAGAGGGACAGGCTTCAATGACTCTCAACTTCAATCTCTTTGCCTCAAGTACTGTGTTCTCCCTATATAACAGGATTTATTGTGTTGTATTGTCATATATCTTGTTATAATACTTCTCCCTCAATAGGCTGTGAACACCTCAAAGACAGGGACCATATCTTACTAATTTTGTACTTTCAAAGCTTAGCACTCTGCCAAGCATATGAAAGTACTCTATATACATTTGTTGAATAACCGAGTTAAAATTAATTACAATAAACAATATTGGGTTTTTGACTTGGGGATAATTTTTTTAAATGTACTTGAGAGGCAGAAAATATATATATATATAAAAGAAGTTTCAATATTAATAAGCCAGCCAGAATTACTGAACTGTGAGATAGAAAAAAAAAAAAAGATGTATTTTGTGCCTTATCCCACTGTGAAGTAATTCACATTTAATGGTGATCTGTGGTTCTTTAATAGTATCACATATTTTCTACGAAAGTATAAAAAATTTTACATTCTTTAAATTTGGCTACTGAAGAAAGAATCCTAAACCGTTCAAAATCCTAACTGGTAAGAAAGATGATAATGTTTTCAGTAGTAATTAGGAAAGAAAGAGTTCTTTAAAAAAAAAAACAAACCACAGACTAAATGAATGGAGTTACATTACAGAATTGCAAATAATATATGAATGTATAGAATTATATTAGTGCTCAGGGTGCCTCTAAGCATAGGAGAAGCTATATGATCATAGACTCTTTTTTTTTTTTTTTGATCATAGACTTGTTGAGTATATTTTGAAAAATGTTTCATGGGACCCAAAGAGTATAAAAATGTCAAAACCTTCCATCAAAAATGACTAAAAGGATGAATTGGAAAATAATGGTTTGTAATCCTTATTTATGTACTAACAGGAATTTAGAAAAGGATATTGATTTTCCTTTTAGAATAATTCATTTCTTTTCTGATCATAAAACTAAATCACATAGTCTTTTGGCAACAAAAATATTTTTTCTATTAACATTTTGGTATACCTCTCATCTTTTTTCAATTTAAAAGTTTATATTTTCTTATTTTACAGAACTAAAATCACACTATACATAATCCCATAACATGCATTCTTTACTTATCATTATATCTGATCATTGTCCCACATCATTAAATGTTTTTGAAGACAGGTTTTACTGCATTGGTGTTACCAATTTACTATTTTTTCAGTTGATCAAATATATACTGAGCACCTACTATGTGCTGGATAATACATGAAGCACGAGAGACAGACTCATGGAGTTCTTGCTCTTGCAGAGCTTACATTCAACAAACAACGCCGATAAAGCGTGATGATGCTATAGGATGCTAAGGGAAACACAGTGGATCACCTAACCTAGTCTAGGGAAATCAGGCTGCAAATAAACTGAGATATGCAGGATAAATAGGAGAGTAATTAGTATCTGTTGAGGGATTTCTGGATTGTTTTCCAAGCAAAGGAAAATGTGTGTATAAATGTCTGTAGTCAAGAAAAACTGTAACTTGTTCTAGGTTCTGAAATAAGTTTGCTGTGGCAAGAGGGAAAAACAGAGTGGTTAGGAGAGGGATGTGGAGCTTGAGGATCCATGATATTTCCAAATGACAACTTCCATCAGACAGCTTAAGATGTAGGTCTCGTGTTCAGTCGAGGTCACTAAACTGGAGATGAGGATTTGGGAGTCTTTATTATACCCATGGTGATTATTCACCACTCTAAAATTATGTGACTATTTTAGGAATGTAAAAATCTACTACACATGTGGTTTGTGCATTATAATAATATGTTCTAATTAGTAAATGCAAAGGTATAATTTGAACGATAAATATTTGCTGTTTGAATACTGTAATGATTATTTGGGGTTGCGGTTGCTGTAACTAAAACTGGTGAATGTTAGAGAGCCTAATTTTTCTTAGATTATCAAAATGCAAGAAAAACTGAGAATACCAAAAATTTAAAACACTGAAAATTATTTCCCTCTTAGAAGTATCTTCTACCTAGATTTTATCCACAGATAGTAACCACAAACAAAGTTTATAACACATTAAAGAATGGTAAGTGTTACAGAAAAAAAAAAGTAAAGGAGACTGGAAATATGGGGTGTGAGTGGGGTAGCAATTTTGAATAGAGTGATCAGGAAAGGCCTCATGGGAAAACTTAAGCGAAGAATCCATGTAATGGAGAGAGTAAGTCAGGTAGATATCAGGTTTCTAGAGGGAAGAAAAATCAAGGAAATCAGAGGCTAGAGCAGAGTGAGTTCAGCAAGGGGGATCATGTAGAAGATAAAGTCAGATAAGTGAAGTGCTGATGGGGGCTGGGGAATAATCTGTGGCCTCAGGGTCCATTCTAAGGACCTTGGGTTTTACTCTGAGTGAAATGAAAGAACTGTCACAAGGCTCTGGACCAAGGAGTAATGTATCTGACTTACAACCTGCTGTGCAGTGAACAGGCCTAGGGAACCAAGCCGGGAACAAGATCAGTGAGAAGCTACTGTAATAAACGGGTCAAAAGATGATACCATCTGCTCTATGATGGAGTGATGACGTTTATCATTTCCTCCACAAAAAGAAACACATCAAAGAAAAACATTCAACTTGCCGATGCTATTACAGTTAATCATTGCTATTTGTGGTTACTTATGTTCTAGTAAGTCTACGCAAACACTAATGAGAACTGTATTAACAAGTACTCAAGCATTGCTTCTGGGGGAAAAACAGGGCTTAGGTTCCTATGAGCTTCTTTCTGGTCACAACATCTGCATCAGCTGATAAATACATAACCTTGTTTTTTATGTGTGTTTCTGTGTCTTTATTTAATATATGTTGTTGATTCATTAGCAATGAAGTCATGGTCAAGAGCACTAGAACTCATGCCTGAACACAGCTTATCTAACATGTATTTCATCCAGAAGGCAAATCCTGTCCTTATGCTTAGGAACCTACCCAGCACCTCAAGCACTATGCGTGGGGGGGGGGGGGGGGCACTCGAAATAGCAAAGTCAACAAAAAGAAAAAAAAATCAAGAAACACGACACAAAAAAGACTGAAAAGTATACCTCTGTTTACAATACGAACACTGAAATAAGAAGACAGACATTACCTTGTTCAACCTCAGCGGAAAACATGTGCGGTGGGCAACCCAAATTTACTGCAGCTCTGAGAGGACCCACAAATGACCACAACTGCGAGTGCTGATTAATTTTAATGTGTAGGTGAATTAGCAAATAAGAACTCTTCAATTAATGAAAATCAACTGTATTTCTTTGAATGTACTTCCTTAGTTCATACCACGGTTTAGAAAGATCTTAGAAACTAAAGGCATGGTATTACAATACGGTTCTATTGTTGTAAACGGATTTTTTATTTCTATATTCATAATATTAATTATGTACTTAAAATGTTCATAAATATAAAATACAACTTTACCATCCTACCCACTTGCTATGATCAGGTTTTTGTTTTCATTTTTCCTCTTGGGATCTTTATAGCTCCACAGAAGTATTAAAAATAGAATGAAAAACAGCCAATTGTACGTATAGTTTCAAAAATTCAATCTTTCTCTTCAATGAATATTTTACTTTGTTTAGTGTTTCTGCTCAGAATAACACCCTTTGGAAAGTTGCAGTATTGTTAGGAAAAGGATAGGTAGGGCTTTGGATGTGTTCCTAATTGTAGTCAATAGCCATACTACCCATTAAATTGGGATTTCAATTGCCTTCGAGCCAAAAAAAAAAAACTTTGTAAAAACTCATTCTCAAAACTTCCTATCAAGAAAGTGGACAATTTCCATTTTGAAGATGAGAAGTGTCTTTCTTAGAAAGAGGAAAGGTATAATTCTTTCATTCCACTAGTCTTTCTCAAACTAAATCCTACCCATTCTCTTCCAGAGATGCCTCTTCCACAAATTGTTTTGACAGTTGTACAGGCACATGGATGTCTTCCACTATTCTGTTCCTACTGCCCTACATACAGTGCTGTTTGAGACCTATTTATTAATCATTTCATTTAGGTTCATCTTATATCCTCAAATATCTGAACAACCCTCAACAAGAGACAGCATACCTCTCTCTCACTCTCTACATTTGACATTTTGGCTAGAGGATTCTTTGTTGCGGGAGGGCTGTCCTGTGTATTGCAGATGTTTAGCAGAATCTCTGGCCTTTCCCTATTAGGCACCAGGAGCAAACCTCCCCGCCCTATATCCATCCCCCCAAGTTGTGGCCACCAAAAATATCTCTAGCCATTGCCCAATGTCCCTTGGAGGACAGAATCACTCCTAGTTAAGAACCACTGCTCTATATAATATCCAATAGTCTGGAGTAGAAGTTTTAGTCAGTTTTAGATAATTCAGTCAAATTTATTCACTCAATAATTAACATACATGTGAATTAGATTCAGATATCCAGAAGGCTGCTTGCCCCTTATTGTCCACGTTCATAAAGAAACAAAATATTCTAGGTGTTAAAAGAGCAATCACATAAAATTAGTACAAACAAATAGCTCCCTAAGTAATAATTTTAATGTCTTTATAACAAAAGAATTTCTAAACCACTCTATCTGCATTATTATAAAGCAAAACAAGTGACATTATTAGCCTATCTGTATTAATGGCTCTTCTTCATCTGTGTGGTTTTACATAAATATCTTTGTTTTCAATCCCTGATACTCAAAGCATGGTCTAGGGACCAGAAGTTGGCATCAGCTGGGATCTGTCACAAATTCAGGACCTCAGGTTCCACCCCAGACCACCACCAAATCAGAATCTTCACTTTAACATCTCCAGCAATTTGTATTCACAGTAAATATTGAGACAGAGTATGTTAGATGAAAGCTTCTCTCCCGCTACCCACTCTAAATTAGTATAATGCAACTTTTTTCCTGCCCATATAGAAAATTTTCACATTTTTATGCTAATAATGCTTTTATTTTTAATTTCCCATCCATTTGAAAATAACAAAAAAATTGGCTACAGCCAGTAGAACACTGTTTTTGTGATAAGCACTTTGAGCATCAGCTAAGTCATATAATATGTTTACATGCTTTTAAATGACAAAAATGATGACTTAAGCTGGTATATAATCAATATTTCAATGTAAGTGGCTAAATATAGACAAAAATACTTCAGAGAATTCTTGACCCTTATTCTTCACCATTTACGTTCTTTTCAATATAATCATGTACTACTCCCGGATATACCACTCACTATTGTATGATTTTTGGATGTTTAAAAATACATATTTTAGATTTTGAAAAGTAGGTATGCCAGTGGTTTCTATTGCTAAATCATGTTTATATTCTGCTTAATTAGTTTTAGGGTCAATAAATAAAGTTTCAAATATAAAATCATTTTAAAGAAAAATAACTTTTACTTGCATAATCTTTTCCCTTCCCTCCTGGTATTTTTACTCTCAATTTAGCAACAGTGAGCACAGTAAACATGACGTTGAAGGTTAAAGGAGAAGGGAAAATAATCAGAGCATATTTTTTTTTCCTGTTTTCATTTACAGCCCACGCATTTTAACGCATCCAGTGACTTTCAATGGGACAGAAAAAAATCAGTGACAGAGTTAAAGTCTAAAGTTCCCATCCTGGGATGCCTGGGCGGCTCAATGGTTGAGCATCTGCCTTGGGTTCAGGGCATGATCCTGGGATCAAGTCCTGCATCGGGCTCTCCACAGGGAGCCTGTTTCTCCCTCTGCCTGTCTCTCTCTCTCTCTCTCTCTCTCTCTCTCTGTCTCTCATGAATAAATAAAATCTTTTTAAAAACAAAAAAGTTCCCATCCTTTCTTTCTTACCACTAATATCAATAAAAACGGCTTTGCCCCAGGCTTCCCATGAACTGAAGAAGAGATAAGACAGAGATGATATGCAAATTTGAAAGGTGACCTTTTAAGGATCCTCTGCAGTCCCATTTTTGGAATTAAGAATCCAGATGTTGACGGGCCACACGGCCTAACCACTATAGAGCCAGGAAGCCTAACAACTTTGTTTTCTTGTCCCCCCTGAACCCTCAATTAAGAAATCAAAACACAGAGGAAGTGGATGGATTGTAACGGAAGAGAGCTCCCCAGAGACAGAAGGGTAATTGCTGAGTCTTACCTGTCCTTTTATCAGCCAAAGGGGGAGGGGGGAAGAACCCTGATTGTTCCTGCAATTACCTATGTGTCCCTCTGCAAGGACAGTAGTCATTCCACAAAGTACTGGAAAAAGCCAAATTCCCATCTTAAAGAAGACAGGAAAAGAAGTGATGCTTAATGATACAGAGGGAACATGGTTCTGTATTTTCTTCCCAAAGAATATAGTATTTAGAAAGTAGAAATGCACAGGGGAGGATCATGTGAATAAATACGAATGAGTTCAGCATTTGTCCCGATGTAAACATTTACACATCTTTCGAGTGATGGGTGCAGAAAATATTGCCTCCCACGCTAGGCAGCCAGAGCTTTCCTTCTGCAGATTTACACAGGCTCCATAACCCATCATTACTTCATCTCACAATCTGATCTGACCTTCATAAGCTTTGCTTCTTCTATCATCCCTTACTCTCCCATGTCTGGCTGCCTTTATTTCACAGTTCAACATCCCACCAAACTGAATTCTTTTTGCAAATCATTAATCCTTTATCCTACCATCTACACAGCTGTGAATCGATGCATGTTTTCAAAGAGTATTTCATGAACTGAGCGTTGGCTGACTTATTAATTATAGCAACTACTAAAAGAATATGTGTGCTTCTTAGAGGTTTTGTGTGTGTCTCTAAAGTCTTCTGGTAATATGTTTCTCATGGAATGGAGAGGTTTTTTTTTTTGTTTTGTTTTGTTTTTTTTAGAAAATATTTAAGCAGGAAAGAGAAAGACATTAAACTGAGAGAGAACATAAGAGATATAGCCATTAACTCGGCATGATGTAGATGTGCTGCCCAGAATATCCCTGGCTATGGAAAATGTCTTTCGTATTTTTTCTTCTTTGAATCCTTGTTTCTGGTGACTTTGGGCTCTCACTTAGTGATAGTAATAAGTGAAAACTACTTAGAGAGGCTTTAGTTTTCTGCCCTCACATTTGGAATCCCCCAGTAATTTTTTCAACTCTTCTAAATTAAATATGTATCTCCTTCCCAAAGCAAATATTACCTTCATATAGACAAGTATTTATATTTCATTTTTTTCTACTTAATATTTTAATGTAGATGTAAAGACATAATAATGAGTTCTATCAAATCCTGGAACATTTCCTTTGGCTGCAAATTATTAAGTTCCTCAGTGGCTTGGGCCATAAAAGCTTGTACTTTTCATATATTCTAAGACTATGGGGGAATTCTGAAACTCCAGTGGAGTGAGGAAGGGGCACTGATCCCCACTTCTGTCTAGAACCACAGTTGGCACCATAGGCCTCAGCTTTCTCATCTGGAAATTGACAGGCCTGAAACTGGGTGATCTCTATGGTTCATTCTAGTTTTATTAATCTTTGATTTTTTTTAAGATTTTATTTATTTATTCATGAGACACAGAGCGAGCAAGAGAGAGAGAGAGAGAGAGAGAGAGGCAGAGACACAGGCAGAGGGAGAAGCAGGCTCCATGCAGGGAGCCTGATGTGGGACTCCATCCTGGGTCTTCAAGACTATGCCCTGGGCCGAAGGCAGGCGCTAAACCGCTGAGCCACCCAGGGATCCCCTAGTCTTTGATTCTAGTGACAATGGCTTTTAGATGCCACTTAAATAGAGTAAACACAAACTGTAATAATAAAAAGACTTAAACTGAAAGAATGGGTATTTGTTCAACATATCTGTTTTGTGAGAGCTTCATTAAATAGCCCAGGGCACCCCTTTTATGAAAGCACTTGTACTTCATTTAAGGTTGCCAAATTTAGTAAATAAAAATACAGAACACTCAGTTCAGTCTGAATTTCAGATAAACAGTGAATAACTTTTTAGCATAAGTATGTTCCGTGCAATATCTTAACTCAAGTTTAGCTCAGAGTCCTATATTTTATCAAGCACCCTAACTACATTTTCAACCTAAAGTTTACTGTAATTGTTCGAAAATAGACAATTCTTAATGCCTATAAAATAGTTCTTTGCCATTTTTGCCAGTGAACTGGCATAATTTTGCAGACATTATTTAAGAGCATCTAAATTCTTCTTGTGTTGTGCTCCTGAATGGTGCAGTTAATAATGAGTGCAATGCCATACTAAACTTCTGTAATTTGAAATATTGCTTCAATGTGCTCCCACCTATTCAAGATAATGAGGGAGTAGTTGTTCTGGTTACGTTGCTACTCTTCAGTGTCTATCTGTGTCTCATATGGAATTTTCCATTTGTCAGAAGATTTTAAGTTATACACCTGACATTAGAAAGTACTTCACGACACCAAAAATATAACAAACACATAAAAGGAAAAATCATCTGATCATCTGAACCCCATCAACACGAACAACTTCTGCTCTGTGAAAGATTGTGTAAAGAGAATGAAACGACAAGCTTCAGGCTGGAGAAAATATTTGCAACCCATATATCTACAAAGGCCTTGTATCGAGACTGTATGAAGAACTCCTAAAACTCCCACTAGAAATGGGGGAAATAAAAGACCATGAAGAGGAGACATAGCTGATAGGTAACATCAGCCATTAGGGAAAGGCGACGCGATGTGTGCTCTTTTATTGTTTTGAAAGTGAACGTACATACAACATGCAAGTAACAACCATTTTAAAGTGTACACTTCGGTGGTGTTTAGTGTATTCACAGTGTTGTACAACTATCACTTCTCTCTAGTTTCAAAACCTGTTTATCACCCCGACGTGACGGATAATTTAATGTATCAACTTGGCTGGGCCATGGTGCCCAGATATTTGGTCATATATTATTCCGGATGTTTCTCTAAAGGTATTTTTGGGTAAGATTAACATTTAAGTCAGCCCTTTAAGCAGATTGCCTTCCATAGTGGGGGACTTCATCTAATCATTTGTTGTCCTGAATAAAACAAAAGACTGTCCTCCCTGCACAAGAGGGAGTCCTGCCAGCAGACAGCCTTCGGACTTAAACTATAGCATTGCCATATCCTAGGGTTTGGGGCCTGCTGACCCACCTTGCAGATTTTATACTTGCCAGCCTCTATAATCATATCAGCTAGTTTCTTAAAATAAATACCTTTCTGTATATATACACACGTTATTCTTCTGTTTCTCTGCAGAGCTCTAACAAACCCCTGAAGAATATCTCATATGCTTTAAGTGATCATTTCCTATTCCTCCCACTCCCCCATCCCTGGCAACCACTAATCTGCTTTCTGTTTCTATGAATTTGCCTATATTTGGTATAAAGTGAATCACATGTGCCCTTTTGTGTCTGGTTTCTGTCACTTAGCATAATGTTTTTGAGGTTCAACCAAGTTGTATCAGGTTATCAGTTCTTCATTCCTTTTTATATTAGAATAATATTCCATGACATGTATACATGACATTATTTATCCATTCATCCGTGACATTATTTATCCATTCATCCGTGGGTAGACATTTGAATTGTTCCTATCTTTTGGTTTTTATGAATAATGCTGCCATAGACATTTACATAGTTTCTGTGTAGACATACATTGTCATTTCCCCTGGGTACATACCTAAGAGTGGAACTGCTGTGTCGCATTGTAATCCTATATTTAGTATTTCAGGAACCACCAAACTATTTTCTACAGTTGCTGCACCATTTTATGCCCTCATCAGTAGCATCCAAGAGTTCCTATTTCTCCACATCCTCATCAACATTTGTTGATTTTGTTGTCCGATTTTTAAAAATTTATTATAGCCATCCTAGTGGTGCAAAGTTATACTTCATTGTGGTTTTAATTGGCATTTCCTTAATGACAAATGAAATGAAAGAGATTCATGTGCTTGTGGGCCATTTGTATATCTTTGAAGAAATATCAAGCCCAGTGCTCATTTGTTAAATGGTTCGTTTGCCTTTTTGTTGTTAAGCTACAGGAGTTCTTTATATATTCTAGATACTAAATTCATACCAGAGATATAATTTGCAAATATTTTTCTGAGTTTTGTAGGTTATCTTTATGTTTTCTTCTTGGGGCTCTTGGGTGGCTCAGTCAGTTAAGCATGTGACTCTTGATTTCGGCTCAGGTCATGATCTTAGGGTTGTAAAACTGAGCCCTGCATTAGGCTCTGTGTAGGGCATGGAGCCTGTTTTAAATTCTCTCCCTCTCCCACTGCCCCTCCACCTCCTCCTGCTCACTCTCTCTCTCAAAAAAATTAAATGACATAACATAAATTTTCTTGATAGTATTATTTAAGGAACAAAAGTTTATAAAATGTATGAAGTTCAATGTATATATTTTTGTTGTCTCTACTTTTAATATTAAAAAAATCTATACCAAATCTGAGGTCATGAGGATTTATTCCTTTGTTTCATTGTAATAGTTTTATAGTTATATCTCTTAAATTTAGGTTCTTGATCCATTTAAAGTAACATTTATATGTGGAACAAAGTAGGAGCCCACTCTCATTCTTTTTCATGTAGTTATTCAGTTGTCTGTCCAGTATCATTTATTAAAGAAACTATTCTTGCCCCATTGAATGGTGGTGTCACCTTTGCTGAAAATCAATTGACCCTCTGTTTGGGTTTACTTCTGGACTCTTAGTTTTACTCTTTGATCCACATGTCTACCTTATGCCAGCACCATACTGTTTTGATTACTACAGCCGTTTAGTAAGTTTCAAAATAAGGAAGCATGAGCCCTCTAACTTTGTTTTTATTTTTCAGTATTATTTTTGCTATTTTGGACCCCCTGAAATCTAATATCAGTTTGAGGATCAGCTTTTCCATTTCTGCTAAAAAGATCATTGGGATTTTGGTAAAGATTGCACTGAACCTTTATTTCATTTGGGAAAGTATTGCCATATTAACAATACTGGCTTCCAATCCATGAACATGAGATATCTTTCAATTTAATTAGGTTTTCTTAAGTTCTTTTAGCAATGCTTTGTAGTTTTCAAGGTACAAGACTTTCACCTCCTTGGTTTAAATTTATTCTTAGGTATTTTATTCTTTTGGATGCTCTATATATGGAATTGTTTTCTTAATTTTCTTTAGATTTTTTTTCTTGGTATATAAAACACAAATGAGTTCCATATGTTTATCTTATGTCTTTCTGCTTTGTTAAATCTGTTTATTAGCTCCAATAATTTTTTTGTTCGATTCTTTGGGATGTCCTATATAGAGAATCATGCTCCCTGTGAATAGAGGAAATTTTACTTCTTCCTCTTCGATTTAGTTACATCTATTTTTTTTTTTCTTGCCCAATTGCTCTGGCTAGGACTTCCAGAATGACATTGAATAACAGTAGCAAAAATGAGCATCCTTGTCTTGTTCTCGATCCATGAAAAAAAGCTTTCAGTCTTTCACCATTGGCTATGATGTTAAATTGTGAGTTTTTCATAAATACCTTTATCTTGTTGAGGGAATTCCCTTCAATTCCAACTTTTTAATGGTTTTTTTTTTTATCATGAAAGGATGTTAGATTTGTTGAATGCTTTTTTTTCTGTGTCTATTGAGATTATTCTTTTTTTAAAAAAATTAAGTTAAAGTGAGATTTTTTTTTACTAACAATATAAGCATCTTCTATAATTTTGTTTTTCTTTTCTTTTTCTTCTTCTTTTTTTTTTTAGTTCTCTTCTCACAGAAATTGATTCAGCAAGTTGCAAGTTTTACTTCAATGAATAATAATTGACCATAAGTTTGGCAAGGAAGTCCTGAGAAATGCCTCTATTAGATAACTCTGATTTTATTGGCTTTATGTCCCTATTATATAGGTCTTGATTTATCTCAAGCTACAAAAGGTTGTGGATCTTAAACAATGAGAAATAAAAATGAAAAAAAAATCTTTACTTACAGTTTTATCTTCCTATGCAGGAACAATACTGATGTGAACAGAGCTAAGAAAATGCATCATATTTTCTTTGCATCACATACTCCTTTTTGTCCCCAGAAATGATTTCAAGGAAAAATACTTGTTTGGAGTGAATTCTCCCTTGAAGTCCCTACTGGTTTCTAGCAAATCTTGTCCAAAATCTGATGCCATCTGTTCCACAATACTTTTTCTGAGAAAAGATCAATTGAATGGGAAGGGGAAATGTCTAATACAGCAAAAAATAATAGTGATCTATGAAGATTGTAACCAGAGAGGGTTTAGCTTTCCTTTTGCTCTCCCATTTGGAAGCTCTAAGACTTTCTTTCATTCCTTGACATTTGAGAAAAGATTTAGAAGTAGAGTGCAAGTGTGCAAATTCAGAACAAGATCAAGATCACTGTCCAGGGGCAGCCCGGGTGGCTCAGCAGTTTAGTACCACCTTCAGTCCAGGGCGCGATCCTGGAGACCCAGAATCGAGTCCCACGTTAGGCTCCCTGCATGGAGCCTGCTTCTCCCTCTGCCTGTGTTCTACCTCTCTCTCTGTGTGTCTCTCATGAATAAATAAAAAAAATCTTTAAAAAAAAAAAAAGCTCACTGTCCAGTCAGTGCTTTCAGGATCTCCAATAGTTCCCTGTGCTTTTTCATGTACTCCCTAATCTTCAATGCTTTTATAAAACAGGAGAAATAATCAGATTGAATGTTAATGTGACAGGTAAGTATCAGATCAGCTAGGTTGTCATTCCCTTGAAATTTCTTTCAATTTCTTTTTCATTTCTTAAAATTTTTGAAAAACCATTTATTTCATCTTTGATGTTATTTATTCTTTAAAGGAGAACAGAGTATGACATAAAGAACTAAATGGGTAAGATTATTCCAAGTGTCATTGAAAAAGACAGGAAATTTGGAAATGATTACTTGAAGAGGAATGAAATGTAAAACAGAGAAGGGGAAAACTACTACACACACATTCATGTGGTTAAGGTGACTAAATGGTCAGGGATATTTTGGAGGACAGAAAATGAAAGCACTTCCCTCCCTCCTCCACTCTATAAAACATCTTTACAATCATATGTCCACCATTTTGGTAATTCTGACTAATAGATATATAAGATTCTGGGAAGAAGAACTGTGATGATTAAAAGAGATGTCATTTAGTCTGTTTATAACAAAGTCCATTATCATCACTACCAGAGCTTTGGGAATAAAATAAGAACTTTAGAGTGCTTTCTTCGAGTTGCCAATAGCAGACCCAAGAGGCTCTTGTTTCCACAGGGAGATAAGGGCAATTACACTATTGTTCACCATTCTCCAAAAAAAATCCCAAGTAATTTCCGGTAAGAGACTTAAAACCTATTTTCCCTCCTTAGCCATTCTACATGATAAATTCAAAGATTTTCAGAACAAGAATGTACAGGAAGCCTTAATTGTTAAAATTGGATTTTTAGCAAAGCTTTTCCATTTTTTCCGAGTGCTCACTAAGATTAAATATTCATCAGCTGAAACCAAGAAATGCCTGTAAACCCAGTGCCCTGTGTACTTTATTGTATGGAGGTTAGTGGGATTTGAAGTGTCTAATACTCAGCAGCCATTAATGAGAGCTCCAGCAGCATGCTTTAAGTCTGGGCACCTGATGCTGTATTCTGGTTTAAGTAAAATCATAAAAATAAAGAGACTTGCTCCATTGACTCCTTGTGTTATCCTTGCACTGTACAACCTATGCTGCTGCCTACTTCTCATTTCCAGCAGAATCAGTGAAAGCAGCAAAGCTCAGACTTGAGACCACTAGAACAAGCATCAGCTAAACATCATTAATAAATAAGTAGATGAAGCATGTAACAGGATCCACAATATTGGCTTTAACAATGAATGGAGTAAACCAACAACATACATAAAAAGTAATGGGATACACTGCTGTTCTGTGAAGTTTTATTGTTATCATCCACAAAAACTCACTATAAAATACCTATTTTTTAAAAAATAAAAAAATAAAAAAAATACCTATTTTTTCATAATCACATAATCTCAATTTAAAAATATTTATATGTATAAATACAAAATAGGTGGGTTTTTTTTGCATTACAGAATTATTTTATTTTATTTTTGTTTCAAGCTTTTATTCAATTCTAGTTAGTTAACCTAAAGTATATTAGTTTCAGAAGTAGAATAAATAAATAAATAAATACATAAATAAATAAATGTATTTCTCTTCTGTTGTTTTCAGTGACCTTTGCCTTCATAGCATTCTAAAATATAACTAGAATCTAAATGGTTGGAAAAATTAATTGAAACTTGGAAACTGATGAAAGAGAGATTACTAAGTGTACTTTAAATACAGTATTAGCCTTGACTTTCTCTTGACTGAGCCAGATCTGTAGAGGAAGAGGTTAACTTATGGAATTTTGTCCAGTAGAGATGAAGAATTACAAGATAATGTCCCCCACCAAAGATGGCCACATCCTAATTCCTGAAAACTGTGGATATATTATGTTACATAGTAAAAGAGACTTTGAAGATGTGGAGTGAAGCATCTTGAAATGGGAAGATTAGCCTGGATTATTCAGATGGGCTCAATGCTCAAGATCCATGATACAATATCTTGATCTTCTGGAAATTTCATGTAAGTTAGATTGAACAAAACAGGTATATAAAATACTGATGTGTATATTTAATATTTTAATATACACTTGGAATCCCTGTAGAGTGTATTTCAGATGCTTCAAATTTTACTTTTTTAATCAACATTTTGTATTTATGTTTTATATTTATATTCAGTACTCCAGAGGGTTTGGGAACAGAACTGTGCTTGGCAGGGCATTGAAGCCAGAGAAATAGTGGTTATACAATTTTCTTGCCAATGAATAGATGTTTTATGATTTACTTGACATTAGCATAGTACAGTCATATTCTCAAAAAAGAAATCTAATTGTAGGTGACTTTCTGTGTTTGACCTCATATTTTTTCCTGTAGTCTCCTAGGTCAAGTGTATATTTACAAGGGCCTCAATTATTTCAGCTGTAAACTAAGAAAATTGAAATAATCCCCAATGTTATTTTTAGTTCTAAATTTCCACATATCATTTTTATTTGTTCTTGGCAACAAGAAAGTAGTCAGAAAGTTTAATGCTGTCATTCACCAACAAATTCATTCAACAAACCTTTATAATTTAGTGCCTGTTACTATGTGCCAGGCAATGTTCAAGGCACAGAGATTATGGCAATAAGCAGCAGGTTCTGTCATAGGGTTTAAATGTTAAGTGGAGTAGGAAGACAATAGACAAATATACACAGATTAATATAACTTTTAAAAAAATATTTATTTATTTATTTTATGATAGACATAGAGAGAGAGAGAGAGAGAGAGGCAGAGACACAGGAGGAGGGAGAAGCAGGCTCCATGCCGGGAGCCCGATGCGGAACTCGATCCTGGGACTCCAGGATCACGCCCTGGGCCAAAGGCAGGCGCCAAACCGCTGAGCCACCCAGGGATCCCCTAGATTAATATAACTTTAAAGTCAGGTTGCATAACTGCTACTGGAAATATTTAGCAGGATAAGAGGAAGTAAGAATATACCCCAATATATATCAAGCATCTGTTTTTTATAGAATCAGTCATTCTTAATCTGTATTGCTTCTATAGTCTTTCAAATCTTTCATTTGTTACAGCCTGAGATTTTTATTGTTTCTTTACCTATACCAGTTCCTTGGCTTTGTGACTGTTTTTATTTTTATTTTTTATTTCATTTTTTTAAATTTTATTTATTTATTCATGAGAGACAGAGAGCAAGAGAAGCAGAGACACAGGCAGAATGAGAAGCAGGCTCTGTGCAGGGAGCCTAATGTGGGACTCGATCCCAGGTCTCCAGGATCATGCCCTGGGCTCAAGGTGGTGCTAAACTGGTGAGCCACCCAGGCTGCCCTGTGACTGTTTTTAAATGGAGTTGCCACTTGAATTATTCTGAAATGTCCAACATCTTCAGAGAAACTGAGTATAATAAGTCAAAGCTAAGATTTGGGTCTCATGTATTTGAGATCCCCAAATGAATTAGATATCCAAAGTACAGTCTTCTGATCAATATTATTATTGTTCCATTATTCACAGAACCAATAAGCTTCTTTCAGGCAAAAGTTGAAGGAGTGTGAAGGAAATGACATAAGTAATGTAATACTCCATGTTCTCCACAATCAAAAAATATCTGTTGTAAGTTCATGCGTAAAAAGATGTAAAATCTTCTGAGGCCCAAAATAGATTCAGGAAATAAAATGAAAGAAAATAAAATGAGTGTTGCTTCAAAACATAAAGAATTTCTAACTCTGTGCTGTTAAATATGGCTATTGAGCACTCAAAATGTGGCTAATTCAAATTGAGAATTACACTGCTAGTATAAAATACATACCAGGTTTCAAAGACTTATTACGAAAAAAAATCCCAATGATTTTATATGGATTCCATACTGAAATTATAATATTTTGGATATGTTGGGTTACATAAAATATGCTATTAAAATTAATTTTATCTTTTTGCTTACTTTTTAAAATGTGGCTAACTAGAAAATTTTAAATTAAACATAAGGCTCACATTATATTTCTATTGAATAACACAGCCTCTGGACTCTGTGGAGGATATAATCCTATTCATTAGAGGGAAAATGGATGACTTTGAGTTCACTGAGTTCATAGGGAGTCCCATGGCTTCCTCAATATAGCTACATTTAGTAAATGATTACAAACGTAAAACGCTACAAAATATAGCCAGGCTGAATATGCATGCTGAATTTAGAATGTTTTATTCAGATTCCCCTCATTTTGAAGTAATCAATGTGGGGACAATTATCCTTCCTGTCTCAGGCCTTCTGCCCCCAAAAGATGGATTTAGCATTTTAATCTTTAGACTGCTAGACATAAAAAAGACATAAATCTGAATGATTTACATAGCTGTCATGAGCTCTTTGAGGGCTTTTCCAAGATACAGAGAATAAATTTAACTGTTTTTATGTTATGTTTAGGTCAGAAAGTATAACAATGAGTTCTCTGAAAAATCGAGGACCAAAAACCTTAAAATGCACATTATATAATTATAGGAGAGCATTTAAGCTGGACAGGAAAAAGAAAAAAAGATTAATAAAAATGATAATAGATTAAGGAAACTCTTCAAGCATAACAACATTCACATTATAGAGATCCCAGAAGGAGAAGAGAGAGGAAATAGGGCAGATTTTTTTTTTTTTTTTTTTAGGAAAAAATATCTGAAGACTTTCCTAATCTGAGGAAGGAAACAGAAATTCAGATCCAGGAGGCACAGAAGGCCTCAGTAAAAACAACCCAAGGAAGTCCATCTCAAGACACATAGTAATTAAATGACAAAAATACATAGAGAATTTTAAAAGCAGTAAGTCAAAAGAAAACAGTTATATACAAGGGAAACCCCATAAGGCCATTTGCTGATTTTTTAGCAGAAACTTTGCAGGCTAGAAGAGAGTGGCATAATATATTCAAAGAGCTGAAAGAAAAAAAAAAAAGAACCTACAACCAAGACTACTTTATCAAGCAAGGCTATCATAAGGAAAGATAGATAGTTCCCCAAACAAAAGTTAAAAGAATCCATTACCACTAAACTAGTCCTACAATAAATATTAAAGGAAGAGTGGAATGGAAAGGAAACACTATAAGCATGAGTAAGAAAAATGGAAGCATAAAACCAATAAAATTAAATGCATCTATAAAAATGAGTCAAGGGATTTACAAAACAAAAGGATGTAAAGTATGACACTATATACTAAACTTTGGAGGGAAGAGGATTAAAAATGTAGTGCTTTGAAAAAAAAATGTAGTGCTTTTAGAATGGGTTCAAACTTAAGCTACCATCAACTAACTAGACTGTTATAAGCATTAAGATTTTAAATATAAACCTAATGATAACCATAAATTAATAACTGGTAATAGATATAAAAAAATAAAGAGAAAGGAATCTATCTATATCACTAAGAAAGCCAGCAAACCATGAGAGAAGAGAGCAAGAGAAGAAAGGAACAGAGAGGTACTACAAAAACAATCATAAAACAAATTTTTAAAACGGCAATAAGTACACACTTATCAATAATAGTTTTGAATGTAAATGGACTGAATGCTCCAATCAAAAGACATAGGGGGACAGAGTGAATTTAAAAACAACACCCGTCTATCACCTAGAGAGATTAACTTCAGACTGAAAGAAATCTACAGATTGAAAGTGAGGGGATGGAGAAACATTTATCATGCAAATGGATGTCAAAAGAAAGCTGAAGTAGCAATATTTATACCAGAAAAAAAAAGATTTTAAAACAAAGACTGTAATAAAAGACAAGGTAGGACACTATATAATAATAAAGGGGACAATCACAATTGTAAATATTTATGCACACCACATGGGAGCACCCAAATACATAAAGCAGCTAATCACAAACATAAAGAAATCAATAGTAATACAATAATTATAGAGGACTTTAACACTCTAATTACAACAGTGTATAGATCATTCAAACAGAAAATCAACAAGGAAACAGTGGTTTTGAATGACACATTGGACCAGATGAATCTGACAGATATATTTAGAACATTCCATCCTAAAACAGACAAATACACATTATTTTCAAGTGCACATGGAACATTCTCCAGAAGAGATCACATTTTAGGTCATAAAATAAGTCTCAACAAATCCAAAAAGATTGAAGTGGTACCATGCATCTTTTCTAAACACAATGTTATGAAACTAGAAAATAATCACAAGAAAAAATCTGGAAAGAACACAAATATGTGGAGGTTAAAAAAGCATGTTACATGTTATTAGCATGAATGGGTCAACCAAGAAATCAAAGAGGAAATCAAAAATAACATGGAGACAATTGAAAAGGAAAACACAACAGTCAAAAATCTTTGGGATGCAGCAGATGCTGTGCTAAGAGGGAAGCTTATAGCAATAAAGGCCTACCTCAAGAAGCAAGCAAAATCTCAGATAAACAACCTAACCTTACACCTACAGTAGATAGAAAAAGAAGAACAAAGAAAACCCAAGACAAGTAGAAAGACAAAAAATACTAAAGATTAGAGTAGAAATAAAAAAAAAATAGAAACAAAACAAAACAAAGCAAAACCAATAGAACAGATCTATAAAACCAGGAGCTGGTTCTTTGAAAAGATCAACAAAATTGATAAACCTTTAGCCAGACTCATCAAAACAAGAGAGAGAGAGGACTCCAATAAACAAAATCAGAAGTGAAAGAAAAGAAATAACAATGGACACCACAGAAATACAAAGGATTATAAGAGAATACTCGAAAAACTATATGCCAACAAATTGACATAAAAATGGATAAATTCTTAGAAACATTCCTAGAAACCTCTCAAAAATGAATCAGGAAGAAATAGAAATTTTGAACAGACTGATTACCAGCAATAAAATTGAATCAGTAATAAAAAACTCCCAACAAACAAAAGTCTAGGACCAGATGGCTTCATCAGAGAATTTTACCAAATATTTAAGGAATAGTTAATACCTATTCTTCTCCAAAGACATTCTATGAAGTCAGCATTATTATCCTGATACCAAAATCAGTTAAAGACGCTACAACAAAAGAGAACTACATACCAATATCTCTGATGAACATGAATGAAAAGATCCTTGACAAAATATTAGCAAATCGGATCCAATAATACATTTAAAAAATCACTCACCACTATCAAATGGTTTTCATTCCTCAGATGCAAGCGTGGCCCAGTATTTGCAAAACAACCAGTGTGATACCTTACATCAATAAAAGAAGGGTGAAAACAATATGATCATTTCAATAGATCCAAAAATAAAGCATTTTACATTCATTCATGTTAAAAAACCCTCAAAGTAAGTTTAGAGGGAACATACCTCAACATAAATAATAATATATGGAAAAACCATAAAAATCCTAGAAAAGTGCACAGGCAGCAATTTCTCTGACATCAGCTGTAGCAACATTTTTCTAGATATATCTCCTGGGCAAGGGAAATCAAAGCAAAAATAAAATATTGGGACTACATCAAAATCAAAATCTTCTGCACAGCCAAGGTAACAATCAATCAACAAAACAAAAGAAAAACCTACTGAATGAGAGAAAATATTTGCAAATGATATATCTGAATAAGGAGTTACTATCCAAAGTATATAGAGCATTTATACAACTAAACACCAAAAAACTCTAATAATTCAATTAAAATGGGCTGAAGATATGAAGTCATTTTTTTCACAGAAGACATCCAGATGGCCAACAGACACATGAAAAGATGCTCAACATAACTCGTCATCAGGGAAATGCAAATCACAACCACAATGAGACATCACCTCACACCTGTCAGAATGACTAAAATCAGAAACATAAGAAACAGCAAGTGTTGGTGAGGATGTGGAGAAAAAGGAACGCTCCTGCACTATTGTGGGGAATGCAAACCGGTGCAGCCACTGTGGAATACAGTATGGAGGTTCGTCACAGTATTAAAGATAGAATTACCATATGGTCCAGAAATTCTACTGCTGGGTATTTACCCAAGGAATACAAAAACACTTATTCAAAAAGATATGTGCAGCATTTTTTACATGCTGTGTTTATTGCAGCATTATTTACATTACCCAAGATATGGAAGCGGCTTAAGTGTCCATCGATAGATAAACCAATAAAAAAGAGGTGATATGTATACAATGGAATATCACTTAGCCACAAAAAAATGAAATCTTGTCATTTGTAATATGGTTGGGTGTATAGGGTATAATGCCAAGTTAAGTAAGTACAATCAAAGAAAGACAAATGCCATTCGATCTCACTCATATGTGGAATTTAAGAAACAAAACAAATGAACAGAGGAAAAGAAGAGAAAAACAAACAAACAAAAAAAAACCCAGACTCTTAAATATAGAGAACAAACTGATAGTTATCCAGAGGGGATGTGAAGGGGGAATGGGTGAAGTAGGTGCAGGTGATTAAGAGTACATTTATCATGATGAGCACTGGGTAATGTATAGAGTTGTTGAATCTCTATGTTGTACACCTTAAATTAATATAACACTGTACATAATTATACTGGAATAAAAAAAGAATGCATGTTAGGTGTCCTATTTTTATATAGATTCCAATACACAGCTCCACTGTCCGAATGATACCCCTTTTACATATGTAGATTAAAATACTTGAGACTTTTAAATGGTCTTAGACGTCCCATTGGGAATTAGGTCAACTCCATTTCAAATACTTCCCCTTTTACTTTTTATCTCAGAACCCACTTTATTTTTCATCATGACACCCATAACTATCTGACGTTATAATATATATATATATATATATATATTTACTTATTTCTTTATTGTCAATCTCCCTTTCTGGAATGTGAGCGTATTGAGCCAGGGACTTGACTTTATTCACTGCTGTATGCTTCCATCAATAATAGTATCTGATGCATATTTATTTCTGAATAAATATATGCTAATCAATGAATGAACAAATACTAATTGTATGGAAATCACTATGTTTCTTTACCCTAAATTCACTACTCTACTATGCTGGTTTACCAATCTAAGCATTCTAAAACCCACCATATTTATAAACATTTAGAGACTGAATTAAACATCTGTCTTCTATTGCTTTTCGGAGAGTTCTCTGTGTTGGTGTGAAAACAAAACTCTCAGTATAAAAAAATCAAATTATCTCCGGGCATTTTACACAAAGAAAAGGAGCTTGTAAAACAGCAAGAAAAAATAAAAATCTATTCAATTAGTTAAGAAATGTTACCGATGACAAATTTGTTTTTAAATTAAGATCAGTTTTGATACTTTTCTTGCTCTTACCTTTGTCTTGATGTTGCTTTTCAACAAACTCTTGAAAGGATCCAGGTATACCATTTTAGAGTTGATCTTCTCTTCTTTGGCTTTGCTTATGCCTAATATTAAGTACCTAAAATGTCACATATATTATTTAATCTATTATCTCTCTTTTTAAAAAGATTTTATTTATTTATTCATGAGAGACACAGATAGACGCAGAGACATAGGAAGAGGGAGGAAAAGCAGGCTCCGTGCAGAGAGCCCAATATGGGACTCAATCCCGGGACCCCAGGATCACGCCCTGAGCCAAAGGCAGATGCTCAACTGCTGAGCCACCCAGGCATCCCTTAATCTATTCTCTTAAAACCATCAGCCATTAGTAGTCATCAAAGGCTATTGTATGTGTCATCACAGGTGTTGGCTTGTGGCAAAGTGGTTTGTCATCAGAAGCTCCCCACCAGCCTGCAATGGATGCTACTAGCTAAAGAGGACACAATCTGGCTGCTTGCCATCACAACTCCTTGTCTTAGAACCTCTCAGATCATGCCAGGAATCTGGGGTAAGATATGCAAATTACTCTGATAGGACTTCTTTGATGTTTTTCCTTTCTTCCTCTTGCTTTAAGACAACAGCTTGTATTCTCTTATCTAGACCACCTTTCATAGTACACCCCCACATAATAGTTATGTATTTCTTTAAGATTATTGTTTTCCTTCTCCCCATGATAGATGGTATTAAGTACCCATAAAGAGAATAAATATTAATATTATTTTTATCTAGTCTCACCTATACATTTCTATAGAACAGCTCTAAGGAGAGTTGAAATCTCAATTCAAATCTCAATTGAAATATAAAAATAATATTTATCTAGTCTCACTTATACATTTCTATAGAACAGTTCTAAGGAGAATTGAGATTTCAATCTTGGTCAAAATTTATTGGCTATTTTTTTAGCACTTTATGAATTTCAAAAAGAAACATTCACTCAATAAGTATTTTTGTAAATAATGTGTAGATTCTGAGGGTATAAAATGCATAAGACGGATGGTTTGGGAGAAGTTAAGTTGACAGCTTGAAGACCAGTAAGAACAATAATTAGTCCATGGAAGAAATTCCAAGTGCCTGAGCTTAGGCAGAGATAGAACAAGGAGGATTGAAGCAGGGACGTGGTTTACACGTGGGTTGGACAGGTGCTAAAAGAGGATGTAGTTGAGCATGACTCCAAGGTTTCCAAGTAGCAAGTGGTGGTTCTGTTCACTAAGATGGAAGGGGGATGCAACAGAAGGTGTTCTCCACAGATCCTGGGATGTCTTATCTACAATCATAGATTCACTTACCTGCTATTGATTTCAAAACCTGCATCTCTTGCCCACATTTGTATTTAATGCTTTTTTGACACATAGAAAGTCTGCTAAGGGACAGCTCCATTTAGATGTTCCACGGGAGTCTCAAGCTCAACCTTTTCAAATAAACTCACCATCTTCTCCCAAAGCCACTCATCCTCCTGCATCCTGATCTTAGGAATTCCTTTATCATTTAAAAACTAACTGAAAATCTATTATTTCTTCTTCCCACTCATGTTCTATTTCCACTTCATCATCATATCATGTTAATTCTATCTACTATACCTTTTCAATATTCCCATATTTCTCTACACTTTGTCTACCTTAGTTTACATAAATCATGTTCTTATTCTAGAATTATGCAACAACCTAATTTCCCTTCCTTCCAGTATTGCCCTATTTCATTTTGATATGCTATCCAGTCTTGCCAAGTTCATTCAGAATTATGTTCTTAAAATATGACTTTTCCTATTTAAACTGTTTATACAGCTCTCAATTGCTTTTAGGATAAGTTTGATCTCCTTAATATGGCCTACTGATTTCTATAAGAGGTGGCCCTAGTATACGGCTCCAGCTCTGTCTCAGCACTGCTCTCTTCCCAACGAGGCCACTTCCACTCATGCATTGCCATTAGAACCCTCTACATGACAAACACAATGAATTACCTCTATCATCCCATATACTTTAAGGGTTAAGTTAGATAAGAACTAAAAATTGCCCATGAATTTGGCAGTTTACATTACCCAGAGCAATTTTAGATTATTAATGGAGGCAGAAAACAAAATACAGTGCCTTCGGGTATTAGGCATCAGGAGTAACAAGGAAGTGGTATCAGAAAAAGTAGAAACAACTTATCAAGTTATCAAGTTTTGATTGAATTGACCAGGTAGGTACCAGTTAACAGCATATGACAAAATAAGTGGGTGCATGACACCAAACTGATCCTTGAAATTTAGGTATGTGTTAGCTAGAAGAAGCTGTTAAGGGTATCCCAGTTTAAATTTGGCCAAATAGTATCGCAAAAATAAAGTGTTGGAAGAAAGGATTCTGTTTACAAAGGAAGACAATTTCAAGAAATCTTGTAACAGTAGCACATAGAATATGAGAATAGAAAATAATGCAAGATGAGACCCATGAGTAGGAAAGAGTCAGACCATAGAGGGTTTTGTTTATCATGTCATGTCCTTAGATATGATTTTTTGCAGATAAAATGTCATGGAATGTTTAAACAGGAAAATAAATTTCATTTCTGTTTGATCTCTGCAGGGTGTAGGTAAGCTTTCAGGGGAATAAGCACTGGAGGCAGGGAAGATTAGCTATGAACAGAGAGACACTGACAGAGAGAGACAGAATCAAGACTTTGATTAATCAATTAATTATTAATCCCTGAAACCACCTGGTGACCTAGATAGGACAGGCATTATTATACCACTTTTATAGGTCAGGAGGTAGAAACAACTGGTTTCTAGCAAATCTGGAAGCATAACACACATTCTTCATTTAGAGTCTAGTGTAATGGGAGCTGGAAAACTTGAAAATTTCATTTTTCAAGGATTTCAGTTAGAACAGCTTATATGACAATTAAGCCCAATTAGGTTGAGGTATCAGTATGAACTTGTGTTTATTTAACAGATACAGAAAAGAAGAAAAAGGTTGCACGGGTTGGTACACACACACATACCAAGTTTGTCCACTGAGAGGGCCTAAGAGCAAGGACACACACCTATCATCCAGATCTTGATTTCTAAAAACCATTCTCTAAAAAAGAAACCAGGGCTCTTTAAAAGTGAGGCAGGAAAAAAAAAACACAAAATAAGCCTGGAGCATCGTGTGGTTCCAGGAAGTAAAGAAATGTGCTCCAGTGAGGGCACATCAAAAGGACACAGGAGCTAACCTGAAGAAGTTCCCAATGACCAAAGCTGCAATGATAGGAGAAATAAAATAATAATGATATTGGATTATAACTCATAGAATAAAATAAATATCCATGAGTCGATACCGGTAAATAGAAATACTTGAGTAAGAAAATAAATCTGAGATAGGGCCACCTCTTCCATACAGAATTCGAATTAATTTATAGAAGGAATGGGGGAAATACAAAAGTCACCATGAAGCCAAAACCACAGTAATAATTGTTTCAAGCAACATCTACCAATAGATACTAAAATTAGTGGATAAAAATTTCAGAAAAAAAAAAAAAAACAGGATCTCACAGTGTTCTCTCCTCTAAGATATTTATTAAAAAATCGAAAAGCAGCGAAAAACAGCAACTTTAAAGTGGAGGAAGCTGGCAGACATCATCTCAACTAAGTGATCAAAGTCAATATCACCAGGGGATCTCTGGGTGGCTCAGCGGTTTAGCGCCTGCCTTGGGCCCAGGGTGTGATCCTGGAGTCCCGGGACTGAGTCCCACATCAGGCTCCCTGCATGGAGCCTGCTTCTCCCTCTGCCTGTGTCTCTACCTCTCTCTTTCTCTCTGTGTCTCTCATGAATAAACATAAAATCTTAAAAAGAAAAATGTCAACATCACCATTAAGATAGTGATGTGATTCACCGATTAAGGGCACCATCATCACTTTGGTGGTATTCTTGCCAAGGATACATCAATCTAACTATGAATAAACATTACACAAGCCCACATTGAGGGATATCCTACAAAATAACTGACCGGTACTCCTCTGTAATCTCAAAATGATGAAAGACAAGGAAACACAGGAATTGCCACAGATTGGAGGAAACTGAGGAAACCCAACAACTAAATGCAATGTAGGAAGCAGGACTGGATTATGAAACAGAAATGGAATGTTGGGGTAAAACTGGTGCATAACTGAAGCCTTGAGTTTACTTAATAGTAATCAGCAATATTAACTTACTGATTTCGATCAATGTGCTATGGTCATGTGACATGTTAACATGGGTGAGGAAATAAAGGAGCTTTAAAATTATTTTAAAGTTAATATATTTTTAAAAAGTGATGGCAGAAATATATTTTTCAAAAAATTTTCAGACAATAATGAACTGTATCCAATATAAACCTTTCTTTAAAAAAATTCATCAGTATATTGAGTTAGTTTTAGTTTTTGTTTTTGTTTTTGTTTTTTTCTGTTGATCTTTCTCTGCACTGGAGCCCAAATTCATCTAAATAGGAGGCAGCCCTTGCGGCTGATGCATGTTTAAATTAGCTTTCTGGGGCCATAAAAATTCTGAGAAGGCCCTTCGTATGGAAACAGGCGCTTTTACAGATTAGGCTTCTTTATAGAGAGGGATCTGGACTCAAAAGACAAATAAGTAGATTTTAAAGCCATTGAACAAGTCAAATGAACAAAGAATTTAGCATCTGAAGCCTGTGTTTGAATATATCAGTTCTTCCACTTGTAGATGTGTAAACTGAACCACTTGGAGCCTCTGGTCCTTTATTGGTTAACTGGAGACACCACAAATACTGACTTCCTAGAACTGTTATAAGAATTTTGTTTATATTTAATGTAAAATCATAGTCTGTTCATACCAATTAGATGTTACTAATGAAAAATGTAAAAGTCGTATTTAAAATGCTCTGTGAAATATAGATCTGAATGAAATGTAGTCCTTTTTAAATTTTATTATTGCTGTTTTTCCCTACAGTTAAATGAACATTTGGGAAAGCAAAAGTGCTGCTAGCTTTTCTGACTTGCACAGAGCACATGGTCATATTTCTATTTGGCAGCTAATGAAAACAACTGCTGGGATTTAGAAGCCTCCTACTTAAAAGGACTATGATAGATTGTTAAAACTAAATTTAAATGTTATTAATATGTGTCTGAAGATAATTGTAAGGTGGTAATTAATTACAGAGTCTCTGGAACTAAGACATATTCACATTTATCATCTCTACATTCCTGAAATAACAGGATGATGCTGATAGATTAGCCTCATTACCCATACAAACTTCAAGACATCTCTTAGAAAGTCTCCCCTTAAGGAAGTTTGCTCCAATTCCCTCTCCCGGAATTACTATTGACCTATTGACAACTGACCAAGCAATAGTGATAACTTAGCAAATGCTATGTCTTTGCTTTGTTTTAAAAAGAAAACCACTACTTTATTTTAACCTAATACAACTATCAAAACACTTTCCTCCTCAGACACATAAGTAATGCTGTATAACATTTAGCTTTGGACTTCCTTTCCAAAATATCTCCTGGTTATACTCCCACTACTCATTTTAGTCTTCATTATGGATTCTCTTTCTTCAACTTATCTCTTAAATGTTATTTTCCAAAGAATTTCAGGTTCTCTTCCCCTCAAATACTATACATTCTGGTGAGTAGTCTTGTCTATAAACTGCCTCTACTTACTATGGACACCATCATCTTTGCTTGAGTTATTATAATAGCTTCCTAACCAGTTGCTATACTTGCAGTTTCTCTGCAATCTACTCTCTGCACGGCAGCCAAAAGTGATCTTTCTACAATACTAATGTATTCATGTTAATCCTCTGGTTAAGCCTTAAGAGTTTCCCACTGCCCTTAACATTGAGCACAAAATCTTAGTTGTCACCTTCCTGATCTACTCCTCTTAATCTATTAAGCTCTCCATTTCCAGATCTTAACCACTCCATCTGTTACCAATACATCCTACAATCATGCATATTTTTCTTTTCTCTTTTATTTCTCCTGAACTGGAAAGTTGTATTGCATTTATGGTGCCTAAGAACTGCTCTAGGGACATAAGTGTTCAATAACTCATTGTTAAGTGAATGAATGAGTGAATGAAAATGATTATCTTTACAAAGAAGGCAAGTCATTGCAAAAATTAACAGCTTAAATCCAAATATACAAAAATAAATAATTGGACAGTATGATTTTACAGTAATAAAGAAAGGGAAATAAACATTAAACATTATGACATCATCCTAGGGTAGAGTATGCAACTCTTGATCTTAGGGTCATGAGTTCAAGCCCCACATTGGGGATAGAACCTAAAAAAATAAAAATTAAAACAGATAAATAAAATGATCATACTAACGTCATATTTTTAAATAGGTTTAAAGTATTAAAAAATAGCAATATATTCTTATCAATCTATTACAAAGAGAATCTGCAATTTTATTCTCTGTAAAATAAGCTTAAATGATTTCAGGACAACTTAACTTATTTTGGCACCTAAAATACAAAATGTGTGTTACTGACATTTATAAAACTGCATAGTTGAAGAAACCCGCTGCCTATTCAGTTTTACAGAGGAAAAAATTGCTTGCTTCATAAGAAATTTGAAGAAGTTACTGGCTCAAGAGATGAAAAACAGCCTCTTGATGGAATACTAAGTACTGACTACTCTATTATACCACAGTTCTATAGAAACACGAGCAGATCCCATAAGCATTTCGTGAATCTGTATGGATGTGTGAGTTTTCATTTGTTTCTCAGGAAAGTTTCTTATTACAAAAAATTTACTGCCTAAGTTAACTGTCCTCTATTTTCCTTTTCAGAGACAGGCAGTCGGCAGTCAAATTCTTATCCAGTAGCCCTCTGATTTTAACTCACTCTAAACTAATGACTTTATTTTTGATATTATAACAGGAGATTAAAAAAGGTAAGAAAATTGGCCAATTCCATATGTAGCTGTAGCCCTAGTGGGAATATGGAGTGGAAAATTTTATTCATACTACAACTATTCATCATTTATTTATTGATAACCATTCATATCCAGGTCATTGAAGACACAATTCATATTCATAATTTCTCAATCATTGTCACTTTAAATTTTAATAGGTAAACTCATGAGGTACTATTCTTCCTGTGTGAATTATTCAAACGCAAAGGATACAACCTCAAACAACATGATGTTATATGAATGGGACATAGAACATAGATAGGAAACAGGTCAACCATGAAGTAAGAAGTCATTGAATTGACAAGTCTCCTCCAGGAATAGTCCTGGTCTTTATGTATGTACTTGAAGATTTAGAGGTGACTTCTGTTACAAACTGGTTTGTTAAAAAGTATTCCAAAAAAGTTCTATAGTATAACTGCCTCTCTGGTATTAGTATTAGTATTATTAACTTCTGGTCTTGAACTCTTTTCCTAGGCAAACTCTTGAACACTATGAAGTATAATCAACATTTCTTCATGTAGCAAGCCAATCTTGCTACTATATTTGAATTTAATTTAATTACTGAAATGTAATTAATTTCATTGGAAAATTATTTGTGAACAAAGAACACGTTGCTCTACACTACACTGCAGCTGCACTAGTTAGACCACAGTCTATCATGTCATGTTTATTCTAGGAAAAGCACTTAAGAAATTAACAAATAGAGAAGTCTCCCTAAAGTTATAAAGAAGGACATCTATTCATGTCTCTCATGAACAAAATAGTCTTTTTTTAATTAATTAAAATGATAGAGTGATCTTTATTTTTCACTGTAATGTGCTCAACATGTAAAACGTTGCTTGCACATAAGTGCTCAACAAATAGATATTGAATAAATTAACAAATGAATATGAATGAAGAACTGGAAAAGATATACTTACAAAGCAGTCATTAAAAAGGGATAGATAACTGAACTCACACTAACATGGTACAATAGCCAAGATATATTATTATGTTCAAAAAACAGACTGCAAAATAGTGTCTATTTATATATAATTACATAAGTATATGTTTATAAATGTAGCCTAAAGTTCAGCAAGAAAATTAAGCTAGAAACTAAGGGTCTTTGTATATGCTATGAACAAAATATAAACACTCTGTGATTTACTAAATTCTGTGGGTTTTTTTTTTAAGATTTTATTTATGTATCCATGAGAGACACAGAGATAGAGAGAGAGGCAGAGACACAGGCAGAGGGAGAATCAGGCTCCATTCAGGGAGCCCGATGTGGGACTCGATCCCGGGACTCCAGGATCACACCCTGGGCAGAAGGCAGGCGCTAAACTGCTGAGACACCCAGGGATCCCTAAATTCTGTGTTTACAAATGATATTTACTTTTAACAAAAGTAAATTTATTTTTATATTTTCGGGTTGAACCCAATGGCACTTGTAAACTAAGTAAATATTAATATTCAGATGTATATTCACTTAAGGTAAAACATAAACAGTGATTTGCACTTCTTTTCATATGGAAGTCATGAAAATAAGTATCAATTCTGTAGAGGCACATAAATCTTGTTTCTTTTTGTATGTCAGCAGCAATTGGTAAGGTACCTGACAATGTAAATAAGGGCCAGGATAGAATTTTGGGTGTTTCAGTACAGATGTATCTAAATTTAAAGACCATTTTTTTAAAAATATTTATTTATTTATTTATTTATTTATTTATTTATTTATTTGAGGGAGTGGGTAAGGGGCAGAGGGAGAGGGAGAGAGAATCTCAAGCAGACTCTGAGTTGAGTGTGGAATCTGATGAGAAGCTGGATCCCATGGCCCTGAGATCACAACCTAACCCAAAACCAAGAGTGGAATGCCCAACCAACTGAGCCACCTCAGCGCCCCACTTAGAGCCCATTTTTTATATCTTTTACCCAGCCAAGTTTTTCTTTTCACTGCAATTGCCCAAAATATTTTCATTGTTTTCTAGTCCTACAAACCACTTTCACTTTTCTTCTAATCTCTTCAACTGCCTCAAATACCATACTTCTGAAGTATAAGATGGCACTGATTGAGACATCATTATTTCATATAGCCCTAAGAAAGAAAAAGCTCCTCCCAATTAAACTAACAATGAATTTATCTCTTATAACTTTTATTCAAAGTTTTCTTTAGATTTATTTAGGTATATACATTTTTATCATATATATATACTCTGGAGCATACTCAGAAAGGATAAAAAGTGATTAGTCTACAGTATTCTTTCAATTAACTTCATGATTGCCTTGACTCTTCTGAATCACTTTTCAACTCAGAATGATAGACGCCCCTGTTCTGCTATCCAGTACATCCTCTGTGCCACCATGAGCATGGGTGATGCAGACAAAGGAGTGCTCTTCTTCTGCCTTAAGAATTTTCTTCTTAAGGGCACGTGGGTGGCTCAGTGGTTGAGTGGCTGCCTTCGACTCAGCGCATGATCCTGGAGTCCTGGGATCAAGTCCCACATCAGGTTCCCCACAGGCAACCTGCTTCTCCTTCTGCCTCTGTCTCTGCCTCTCTGTCTGTGTCTCTCATGAACAAATAAATAGAATCTTAAAAAAAAAAAATCTTCCTAGACACTGACACCCATTTTGCAAGTTTGGATGCTGGAGCATTTTTTGATCTTATGAGAAGATGCCAATAAAAGGTTTCAGACAACAACCAGGATACATGTCTCTTCCTTATTTGATCCTTAAATTGTTTGTTCACTGAATCACCAATGGCTTGCAGTTGTCTAACCATGACAGCGGGAGCCAAGTTTGTGCATAGGCAGACAGTTAACTATGTCACAAAACCCACCTGGCTCGCTCCAATGACAAGATGTCATCAATTGTGACACACATTCTCTATTTCAGGGATGGTAAAACATAAACAAACATGCTCCTTGTAATCAATGAAATATAGCTGTCGTTCCATCATTTTATGGCTAGGAAAGCAAGATGCTTAAATCTCTCATTTCCCATAAAATCACACTGCCAGTAAGTCAGCAAGCCAGGGCTTAAACCTGGGTCTCATAAAATACTATTTCAGATCCCCTATCTGGTATTCAGGAGATGAACGTTATGCTTAACTCCTTTAAATGTCAAGAATTCTTACAAACTAGATTTGTGTGAATTATTCTTCTCCAACCCCCACTCCCAACCATGCCTTGTTCCCTATTTTCCTACTAAAATTTAAAGCCTCCTCAATAGACATCTTTGCTTTGCATTTAGTACTTTTAATTTTCCTGCTGATTGAGAAAAGATATACAATCATGTACAATGTTAATGTTTTGATTTCTGAATTTTCTATTAGGTCCCTGAAGAGATTTTCTTTTAGTTTCCTCTTCACCTCTAACTATTTTCTGTATGGTCATGGATGCCAAATGTACATCCTACACATAACCACAGTCATATTCTTTGTTGTTTGTTTACAATTTTTATGTATTTCATATGATCTATAATTCTTTACTAATTTAGTCTGTGCTATAAAATTTCTCATCTCTTGAACCATAAGAGGCTTAACTGGTAACAACTACTATTGATATGTTATTAGGGGTACTCAATAATTTTAATCAGACAAGTTATCTATGTTATCTATAATTTATGAACTTCAAAAAACCCAGAAGTATAAGTATCAGATTGCTTCTATAATTGTCCCAAGTGACTAAAAGAGCTGTTATAGTTATAACTTATAGATTATGATGTATTATATGTAGGATGTATATATTTTAATCACTTGGCTTTCAATTTATCACACGTTTTCTCTTAGACATATAGATTTTTTTTTTCATCACTAATGAATGCTCCCTTGGCCCTTTGCCCTGGAGTTACTTAACAAGCTACAACAAAGCTTGTCACAACAGAACTCTGGGGTAAAGAAAGCTACCAGGATTTTTATTTACATTGAAAAAGAATATAAAGAAAAAGATGAAGAAGATATTTATCTCTAATCTAGTTTTGGCCGTATCTATCTTATGTAGCAGCAAGATCAGATCTCTTCTATCCTATCAGTGTCGTCCTGCTGAAATGGCATTTCTGCGTTCTTCCGCTAGCTACCTTCAGTTATTCAGACTGGTTCCCCATTCTTACATTGTATATTGGCTGCTTGTCTGTATCGCTATAGGATATTTTCACCAATCTGAATGCAGTATTGGATTATTGGTGTGTCTCATGAAGATTTCATTCTTCCTCTCTCAATGAAATGCTAATATGTTGAAAGCTGTGCCTGCTGTTAAATCTCAGAGTCTTATGTTTTGACAAAAGCCCCAGAGCCGTATAATTTATAAAGACTGACTCCTCTTATACACACACAGATATCTGACATGCTTGCCTTGACATTTATGGGCTAACCGATGGGGGTTTCCCATTTAACAATAAGGCAAAACCCCCCAAGTTACATCGAGTGGTTTGCTTCTCTGCATAAAGCACAAGAGTAAAGAAGAACATATTTGAATCATTCAGCAAGCAAACCATGGATCTTTTTTGCTGTCAACTGTACTAGTGTCCTCAAAACACAAAGGGTCTCATGACCTTCTTAGAATCTGTGCATTTATTGAAGGCTGTATGTAAAATTAAAGAACAACCTTCCTGTTCTTTAGATCTGGAACTCAAATAATGTGATTTCATCCTGTCCTAGCCTAATTTGAGGATAGGGGCATTTATTCCAAAATCAGGTTATTGTTTTCTGTTTCTTTTTATTTAGAACCTAAAATATCAATGTCCTCAACTTATTTATAGTCATCTTTTTGGTGGGTGTATGTCACAAATTCCCTACCACATTTCTCTACTCCTAACCTTAGAGGATGAGAATCATTTTTCTAAAAAAATCTTTTAGGTCTGCAGTTCAGTAATAAGGTAATACTGGTAAGTCTGTGATCTTCAGGCTACAGGAAACCTTCAATAGTATACAGATATCTTGAATAAATTGTTCATTATGAGTTGTTTCTTCTACCTCACCTCTGAAGTCCAATCTACTCAGTATCCAATCCCCACTATTCCACTGCAGTTCTTACCAACCTAGCCATTACCTCCAATATATCTAATCAATGGATTATTTATATTCTCAGTTTTTAATTCTATGAAATCACTCTCTCATAATAGCCTTCCTATCTCTTTAGTGACTCCTTTATAGCCTGCTTTGCAAACTTCTATTCGTTTACCCAACTCCTAAGCACTGGTATTATCCAGCCTTCCTTCTCAGCATTCTTTTCTTCATACCCTACCCTCTCTCTTCCTTTGCCATTTCATCCTCATGTGTGGTTTCAAATACCACCAAAATATTGATCATAATGTCATCTATATCTTCAGAATCTAATCTTTTACTTCAAATTTTCTTTGGATTGTCAAATCCATGTTCCCAACTTCCTACAGAACACCTCTAACTGAATGTATCACTGGTATCTCAGCATGTTCAATCTGAACTTGTTATCATCCCTGTTAATCGTCTCTATTTCTTTGTTCTGTATTTCAGAATAGGGCTCATCATGTATTCAGTTGCCCAAGCAAGAAGTGTGAACATTACCTTTATGTCCTTTCTTGCCATGACCCTACAACCAATTAGTCACCGAGTTGTAACTTTACTATTTCCTTAATACTTCTCAAACTTGCTCTCAAAGCTCCATTTCTACAGCTCGCTGTGCGAGTTCAGCCATTGTCAGCCCTTGATTGACTCTCTACACAGTGTCCTAACTCTCTCTCCATCAATCCTTTATACTTCTCCAGAGTGACATCCAAATGCACAAACTGGATTACCTCATTCCACTGCTTAGCATCTTTAATGGTTACCATTCAACTTCAGGAGCAAAAAAAATATAATATCATATAAGATCTTTCAGGAATGAAATCTTCTCTTTTGTGCAGTTGTATCACTCTACAAACCTTCACTACCATATTCACCTTTTGTGGCCGAGCTCAAGCTCACTCTGAGTCCCAGTGCTGAATTAAACTCTGCAGGGCTGCAATCACACCTTAGGCAAATAACTATAGAGGAGTCATTATGTAGTACCATAATTATTTTTCCCTTCATTCTCAGTCCTTTAAAAGGAAGAAATTTATTTCATTTCTGGACTCCCCAACACCTAGTATATAATAAGAATTCAACAAGTCTTTGTTGAGCGTATGTCTGATTATAATTGTGAAAATATAAAAATGTCTCTTCTTAGTATATTCAATGCCTATTCTTTACTGAAAAATATAGCTTAAAGAAACAACTTCTGTTGCCAATTCAAATTAATTCAGAAGTTTGAATAATCATAGTGGAAGAATAATAAAAAGGTCAAAGTGAAAGTCAAGAGAAAAATCGAATGATACTGTAAACCAAAATGATGAATTACACAGTCTTTGAGAATAATTTTTAATTCTAAAGATGCTTTTAAATAGTTTAACTGGCTTATGCCTAGAGGTGATATTTGATTTTATATTTGAATCTAAAATGTTAAGAGCATAAGATCTGGCATGCTCAAGGCAAGAACAGGGACAAGTGTCACCTATTCCACCCAACAACCATTTTACAGCCTTCTAGATTTGCAAAAATCAATGAGGATTTTCAAAGACTTATATATAGCAAAATTTTCCTCCAAAGTTTGTATGGTCCAGTCAGACAAAACAGAGCAAGAAATTCAATATATCTGAATTTCAACAGCATTAGTAATTTCTATTTCATTTTCCACAAGCATCAACAAATAGAAACGTCTGAAAATGTGTCTCCTAGCTAAGGTTATATATCATCTCAGTTGTACTTAATCTCGAGGGATGCCATAAGATTAAAAAAAAAATCTAAACTAGAAATTCACTTTCACGTTAAAAATGAATATCACCTTTTAGATATTATGTTGAGGACTGCCTAATCCAACAGTGATTTGGGAATATAACAGTCAGGAAACCTAGAGATTCACACTGAAAATATGATATAAAATAAGACCTATACGTAAATAAGGGGAATTTCATTGTTTGATTTTCTTACAATGTACATTATATATTGATTTTAATGTTTTAGATGAGATCTGAATACCCAAAACAGGCACACAATTTGTAATTATGAATATACTTTAGTGATAGCTATTAATGTAAGTGCTTTGATATACAGAATAGCTCAAAGCTATTTCCACAGAGAAAAAGATCAGTATAGTACTAAAGAGTAAATTATATACTTCTTCCTTCTTAAATATGTGGATAAGTAATAAGATTCCTAATTAAATTATTCCTTGTAGATTAGGAAATAAAAACCAATGCGTTAAACATTTTAATATGTTAGAAAAAATTAAAGATGCACCAAGTAATTATCATAGAAAAATCATGTACCTAAAGAAATGTATGATGGAAAATTAGAGAAATGGCTGAAGTCTCTTGAAGTAGGTTAACATATCCTGGAATTGACATGGAAGATTGAATATTAATTTACTATACAAATAGAATGACAGATAAAAAAGGAAACTACTTTTAGTTACAATGAAAAAGGAATAAAATAAGAAAAAAAATGCTATTGGAAGCCATGAAAGTTTCTGGAGAGTTGCTAAAACATATATTGCCTTATAAAGTACATGCCTCTGAACATAGGAATTCACATCTAGGAGTTGATCCTGATTAGATTTGGGGTAAAATATGCAAATTTGTTTGAAAAAGGGTATTTACCATTTATAATGATGGAAACTGAAACTATACTTCCAATAGATGATTTATGCAATAAATTATACTATATATACATAATGTAATGTTATTCTATCATTAAAAGTTACTCCAAAGTGTACATTTATTTATTCAAAATATACTTTCTACAATCAATATGACTAACTCAAAGAAATAATCAACTTTTTAAAAATGTACAATGAAAGAAATAAGCCAAGGTTAATATTCGATGAAGTACGTAGAATCACATGAAATAACAGTGAATGAACAGATTTAGAGCTCAATATCATAGATGTAATTAATGAATAGAAGTATCATAAACTGTGCTGTAGTAGCAGAAGTAGTAATAGCCTATAAATCTGGTGAGTGATAGAGGCATCATTCAAACCTAGGCAGTTTGGTTCTGGAGACTAAATACTGAACTGTTTGCTGTGCACGCTGCTTTTCTGCAAATAAAAATATTCAAGCAGTTTAGTAGGAAATAATATCATGCACCTAAAATCATACTAGGGAAGAACTGAAAATTATTGGGGTGCTTGGGTGGCTCAGTCAGTTAAGTGTCCGACTCTTGACTTAGGCTCAGGTCATGCTCTCAGGGTCGGGACATCAAGCCCTACATTGGGCTCAACTGGGCATAGAGCCTGATCAGGATTCTCCCTCTCCCTCTCCCTCTGTCCTTCCCCTGTTCTATAAATAAATAAATAAATAAATAAATAAATAAATAAAATCAAGAGAAAAAAAAAGCTGCTACATGAGTATATAGATGAGTATATAGGAAGTAGGCTTGGAAATTAAAGTAATAGTAGACTTAAGAAGTTGAAAGTAACTTTTGTAAATTATGAAAACACAGAAACGGGGAGGGGGTGATACAAGCCATAAAGTATCTAGTGGTAAACAAACAAAACGAAATAAGCAAATACAAAACAAAAACAACAAAACCCCTCACAGCCCATGCAGGGATCTCTTCCCTAGGAATATCTGCAGCCAGTTAGCCTATCTCCTGTGTATTTTTGGTGAGTCAGTCCTATTTCACATACTCTTCCAATTCTAGCTGTAGAGTTCTAATTTTTAGAAGTTTCTTAAATTGAAGAAAACCCCCCTTTCCCAATGTCTACACAGTTAACCCAGGCTCATTCTCAAAGGAAACAAATGTTTAATCTCTTCTATATAATGGTATGTAGTCATTGAAAATTACAATCTTGGGTATTTCACTTTAGCTTTTTTCTTCACACAAAATATCTTTAAGGTTCTCTCATAAATACGGTACCTGTTTGGTGAGTATATTTTGTGCTCTAGGCATTGAAGAAACAAAGACAAATAAGGAAGTTATTGTTCAATCACTTACACTCTAGAGTAGGAAAACATTGTATGAATGAATGACTAAATATGCCCTTTGCTGCCAGGTCAGGGTGTAGTGGGAGTACAAAAGATGGAGTAGAAAACCCTGACCCAGACGGAACCAAAAGAGTTTCATCATCAAGGTGAAATTTTAGCTGATGCTTTATTAAAAAGCTTTTCTAGCAGACACGCACGGCATCAAGCATAAACACTTATTTGTAGAACAGAAACTATTGTGCCTGGGAAGTCATCAGCAAAAAGAATGGTTAAAGATTAGGTTTAAGTGATAGGAGAAAAAAAAAGCCAGATCATTGGGACTTTGGGGCTGGAGCAAAGAATTTGCATCTTCATCTATAAAGGCACTGAATGGGGGAAAAGTGGTTTTCTGATGAACATTTTTAAATAGGCATTCTGGCAGCTGTGTAGAACATAGACTTCAAGGGAATGCATGGAAGTAGGGAGATCAGTTAGAGGATAATGCAGTCATACAGCTGGAAAGGACGGCAGCTTGGTCTAGGTTGGGGGCAAATGCAGTCTAAGAGACCTAAATTCAAATTGCTCTAGAGGTAAAATTGACAGGACTTGCCAAAGCATAAAGAAAGAAAGTGAAAAATTAAGATTCTTAAGAATTTGGCTTGAGCAGTGGTGGTATCTTTTACTGAGATGAGAAAATTGAGGGTGGTACAAGTTTAGAGAATAAAATCAACACTCTGGTATTAAATATGCTTTTTAAATGTGTGTGTGTGTGTGTGTGTGTGTGTGTGTGTGTGTGATATACGTCTATCAGACATCCAAGTGTGGGTGTCAGGCATTAGAATTCTCAGGGAAAAGTTCTTGGATAAAGATATGAATTAGAGTATTTAAAGCATCAAACCAGAAAATTTCATCTAGAGAAGAGAAGACGACCAAAAACAAAGCTCTGCTTCCTACAGGCTTTAGAAATCAATGAGAAGGGAGGCCATTAACCAAAGGGCATGAGAAGAAATGGATGTTAAGTATGAAGAAAACTAAAAGTATGAAGTGTCACAAAAGATAAGAAAGGAGAGTGTTTCAGGAAGGTGGAAATGGTCAGTTGTGTCCAGTACCAAGAAGAAAATAGAGAAATGGCTATCAGGTCTGATAGGATGGGAGTTACTGGTAATCTTGACTGACGGGTAGGGAGTGAGGCGGACTCAAGCTCATTTAAAATAGGAGGAACTGGGGCACCTGAGTGGCTCAGTCAGTTAAGCATCTGCCTTCAGCACAGGCCATGATCCTGGGGTCCTGGGTTTGAGTCCCACCTTGGACTCCTGCTCGGCGGGGAGTCTGCTTCTCCTTCTCCCTCTGCCCTCTCCCTGGTCATTCTTGCTCTGTCTCTCTCTCTCTCAAATAAAATCTTAAAAAAAAAATAGGTGGAACAGACCATGGAAATGAAGATACCTCTGTGGGGAAATTTTATAAATTATTTCCTGAAACTAGGAACCTATTCTCTTTATAATGTCTTCATCGGCTACATTACATAGACTATCTAGAAAAAAAATATGCTAAGTGTAATTGTAATATATTGTCTGGCATATCCGTGCATTAGATATTCTTTGCCTTTTTGGATCAATTCTGCAGCCTTCATTAACCTGCTCTGTTAACATTCGGCTTTCTGGTTGGGTTAGTGGATGGGAGACACCAGTAGAAGAAGAGACAGTAGAAGGAGGCACAGAAGTCAGGGTAGTTATTCTCTGCATTTTGCCTGATGGGCCAAGGTTTGGTAGTAGTTTTCTCGTGTACCTAAGATCTCAGGTCCTGCTGAGACCTTGTCATATATGGTCACCCGCTGGCTCCCAGTAATAGCTGCCTTTCCTTGCCCTTTCAAGCATAAGGAAGATAAAGGCTTCCTGCTCTCTGCCAGCCAGTTCTTGAGTATTTCACCATTCGTGAGTAATTCCTGCAGCCCTACCTACACTTTGTATATAGCTTCTTCATTCAAGTTTTTTCAATTGCCCTTTGGAGTGTGTCCTTTCCCACCAGACTTCCGCGTGATGTAACCCTCCAAAAAGGGTCTGTTGAAAGTATGTGGACTACATTTTTCCATGTACTCTATGATCATTGTCAAATATTTCAATCTTTTCTGGAACAAGGCAGGGCAGTCAGGAACAATGGGAAAAGCAGAGATGAAAGAAAGGGAGAGGAAGAGAGGAAGACCAGTTACCTCCCTAGCCCTGGAATTTTTTTCACTCGTCTTCAACTTTGAGTGAGCTGTCTCAATTTTCTCTAAGTCAAACCTCTTTTGGCACAAAAGCCAGCCTTTCAGGATGCAATCTCCAACATGTTAAACACATCTCTCTTTGTGGGATTTCAGATCCCTGTATTTTATTTTTATTTTATTTTTAAGATTTTGTTTATTCATGAGAGACACAGAGAGAGAGAGAGAGAGAGAGAGAGAGAGAGGCAGAGACACAGGCAGAGGGAGAAGCAGGCTCCATGCAGGGAGCCCGACGTGGGACTCGATCCCGGGACCCCAGGATCACACCCCGGGCCCAAGGCAGGTACCAAACCACTGAGCCACCCAGGGATCCTGATCTCTGTATTTTAAATAGCCTTAGATATATTAAAGTGTATTGTAATCAGATGACTCATTAAAGAATAAAATTTCCTCAGGTATCTAAGCTGGATAATACAATATCTCAGCCACCTGAACCAGATGTATAGTGCCAGGTATTTGCTTCCTGACAAGATGTTTTATATCAAGACAACTTTCTGAGAAAGCTTCCCTAATTTAAATCCTCATGTTACAACCACTGCTCTCAGTCACAAAGATTTTAGGGGGCTTAATTTTTTTCCTCAAGTTGTTGAATTAATGAAGAGGATACATGGATTCTTTGGGGCGTTTCCTTTAGAAAATAAGGAGAAAAACATACCTTTCAGTGAGACCATGTTTCGTGGATTAAAAAGTATTTAATTTTTGTCAGGGAAATGGAAAGAGCTTTTTTTTTTTTCCTTTTTTTTTAGCTTTTGTGTTGAGCTGTAAAGTTTAAGTTTCTAGGGAAAAATCTATACTGAAAAAAATCTAAAATATATTAAAGTCTTTTTATAGTGGACATGTCACTTTGCCAGTCACATCTAGTTCCCCTTTTCCAATCTCAACATAAAAATTGGGTTTAACAACACTAGATTTCCATCCTCCCAAATCGGCAGAGAGCCTGCTTCTCCCTATCCCTCTGCCACTGTGCTTGTGTTCTCTCTATGTCAAATAAAAAATTAAAATCTTAAAAAAAAAAAAAAAAAAAAAAACCTTACGGGCAGCCTGGGTGGCTCAGCAGTTTAGCGCTGCCTTCAGCCCAGGGCGTGATCCTGGATACCCGGGATCAAGTCCCGCATCAGGTTCCCTGCATGGAGCCTGCTTCTCCCTCTGCCTGCCTCTGCCTCTCTCTCTCTGCTCTCTCTCTCTCTCTCTCATGAATAAATAAATAAAATCTTAAAAAAAAAAGCCCTTACATGAACAAGGTACTATCCTTGGTTTATCTTGGAGAAGGTAAAGGTACTATCCTAATTATTACAAAGCATCACAAACTTTTGTGTCCACAGCCTAGGAAACTAATTTTTGAAAGAAACTTTGGATGAATGGGTTGGGGAAATAATTTCATCTATTATCTAGCTAGATATTGTTATCTAGCATTCAATACAATGTTCCTTTGGAGTAAGCTTTCATCAGAGATGTTCTCAGCCAGTACCAGAAATAGAGCATTTTCATTTGGAGGCTCCAAAATTGGATTTAGTACTTTAGAAATAGATATAGACAGATGCATTTGCCAGCACATTGGTTTTCCAAATAATTTCTGAGGAAGCTTTCAGGCCTGGTACCCTATTATCCAACTTTTATTTAGACTTTGGGGGTTATTTGGGGGAGCAGCAGCAATGCAGAGGCTAAAAACAAGAGAGGCATAGGAATTTTGCTTTGGTTGTGATTAGGCTGCCAGTGTTCTGGCCATGGGTTGAATGAATTGCCAAAGAGACTTAACAGGAATACAACAAAAGAATAAATTGGTTTTACCAGTAAGAGTTTTTCTTCTGGAGCTCCAGAAATAGTGGCTATATGGGCTTATCTAATTTTCCTACAAAGTGTTTCACAAATGCCTTAAATTTCTGTTTTAATAAAAAAAAAAACAAAACTACAAATGAGTAACATTTCTTGCGACCTTCCCCATCCCAACTGCTTCCAGAATTAATGATTACTGGTTTTCCTAGTTCATTCAGGTTGTTGTAATAAAATACTATGGACCAGGTAGCTTATAAACAGCAGAAATTTATTTCTCACAGCTCTGGATGCTGGAAGCCCAAGACCAGAGGAGCTAGCCAGCATGGTAACCTCTTGTGGGTTGTAGAGTGCCAAACTTTTTCTGTAAAATCACACAGTGGAAAAGACCAGGGAGTTCTTTGGGGAGATCTATTATAAGAATGCTAATCCCATTTGTGAGGATTTACCCTTCATGACCTAATTACCTCCCAAATACTCCACCTTCTAATACCACCTCCTTTAGGGGTTAGGATTTCAACATATGGATTTTGTGTGTATTGGAGGGGGGATACAAGCATTCAGACCATAGCACTAGTTATTCTATCACAGTGGATTAGAAAATGCATGTGAACACATAGGGAAAGGCATGAACGAGAGACTAAGAAGATAGAAATGTTAATCGTTTATAATTAATAGTATTTAAATTACTATATAAAAATTTATATTTTTGTCTTCCATAGCCTCTCCTTCAAATGGTTGGTTGCCATGTAAACTGTGAGTTTTAGAAGACTGAAGAAGCCCTTGAGATTCACAGTGTTTATTGGTTAAGACTGTGCCTTTTAGTCATTTGATTAAGGACAGTGCTAAACTCATTCAAATAGCAGCTGGCAATTGTCCTTGGAGTCATTGTCCTTGTAGTCACTGGTTAGAAAAGCCTGCAAAAGCAAGCTCTGAAAAATTAATAGAAGTAGACAATTTCTCAGCAATTACGGTACAATAGTTACAATACTTTTTCTATATTTGAATGAAAAATTCATAATAGGTCAAGGGTAGAATCTGAGTTTTGCACAGTTATCAAAATATGTATGTGTGCTTATGTGTGAGTATATACATATGAAAACAGAAAAAAAAATCATTCCAGAAGTTTGGAATCAAAAGGGAAAGTTATAACGGGACAATAGCATGAAATTAAAATGAGGCATATTTTGTAATGTTGACAAATGAGGCTTTGGGCTTTATTTCGATCATCAACTGAGATTTAAAATGTGAATTATCTTTAACTCCACTACTATACTAATTTACCAAGGAACAAATTCCTAAGTGACATTATTTTCCTCATCTACTTTGTATAGACAGCTTCTGTCCAAGTTCTACTGCTTTGCAGATGGAGCTTTCTCCAAATCTACCAACCTTTCCTGCACAACTCATAGGTCTCTGTCTGAATGGAAACTTTTATCACGGAATCAAGGAATCTTAGATCCTCAAGGACATGAAATGGCATCTAAATCAACCCAGGGTAGAAATTCCCTGTGGAGTAGAGCATCCCTGACGGCCACCTTGTCTCAGAAGAAACAATTGTAACGGAAGGAGAGAAGGAGCAAAATCTAGGTCATAGTCTGCTGATTGGATGACTATGAAATAATTACTTGGCTGTCAATGAAATATAAACTAATGCCCATTTACAAAGATTTTATGTAAAAAAATTCTTTAGAACCTCTAAAATACTACAAAACATGCTATTATAATTTAATTCCTTATTATTTCACCAGTCAGCCTATTCTGTTTATATTTATCTCTGGTTATCAGTTTTCTTTCCTGTCTGAAAAATGACCAAAGGTGTGTCTCTGAGGCTCCACCTTGAACAACACAGAACAGTTTACTGATGTTGCTGCCCTTGAATGTCATGAGGAGTAGATGGACAGTCATGTCAGTAGGGTCAGGCATAACTACAGCATCAGTAGGGAACAATGTCTATTAGATAATTACAAGCTGTTAAGTTATTTCAAAATCTTGATGGAACATTACACGTTGTGCTGATACATACATCTCAGTTTCTGAGTTCTTCTAGCCAAGGTCTACATATTTAAGATTAAGTACACAAGTCTGAGGTGTGGAATAATAAAACTTCTGCTTTAAAAGGAGCCCAGGAGCACCTGGGTGGCTCAGTCAATTGAGCATCTGAGTCTTGACCTCAGCTCATGTCTTGATCTCGGGGTCATGAGTTCAGACCCTATGTTGGGCTCCATACTAAGTATGGAACCTACTTAAAAAATAAAAATACATGAATAAATAAAAAGAGCCTAGGCAGATAAATCTTGGACTGCTCTGTTGAAGGCTGCTCAAGCTCCACAATATTCCATTTTTCATATTAGGACCCACATGTGGTAGATACTTCTTTCTAATCTCTTATTTTTTATTGGCTGCAATAAATCAGTTTGGTAGACTTTTACTAGCAGATTGGGGGTGATTTTCTTACACCAAGCTTTAAATCCTGGTGCTCCAATTAGCCACATGTATCTACACCTTCCTCCATATGGTTTCCCCATTCTACACCTCTATGTTCACCTCTCCCTGCACTCCCACACCAGGATTTTCATCTCTTTTACAGCACAGGCATCTGTCTTACACTGTGGTAAGCCATTTTCTTGTCTGTTTTTCCTAATAAGTCATAAGCTCCATAGAGGGTTGATAGTGTGATAAATGGATGAAGTATAAAGAACGAAGGAATGATTTTTTTAAATGGCAATAGAAAGAATATCATTTTTCCTTCTATTGTGTAATATTTTTCATATTTTCTGTGCCCTATAAATAGGATAATATTTCTGATCCTAACTGATCAATCAAGAAATCTGAATTTTTTATCATTTAAATTTTATTTTAATATAATATTTCAGAATTCAAGCTTATAAATGTGTTATGTGGGGAAGCAATCAAGATGCTCATAGTTGAAAAGCGAGCTTTGTTTCCAGAGATAGCCTGTTGTTGAAGAGATGTATCTTAGTGCCACATTTATCCATTATCTGTCAGAAGTTATAAAAATCCTCAGGATACATAAAATGAATATTCTTGGACTATTTAATTTAATTGAAGGTTTAGAGAAAAAATCATGTTTATAATAAATATGGAGAGATATTTTTATATGTATTATATGTTTTGTATATGGTTTATAATAAAATATACATGGATAATAGGAAATTCCACATTTTTAAAATATGAAACATAAACATATTACAACTATAACAATCCCTTTAGACTAAGCTTCCAGCCTCTGGGGATCTTTGTTCATTCTGTGTTTTTAGGTGAACTTTGGTAGAAAACTGTAGCCTATAAAGGGAATGAAAATAGTTGTAAGAGCAAATGGATGACAAGTAACTGGTACATATGAGTAAGTTGATACAGTACATAATTATGCAAAAGATTATCTTACTTGCCTTTCTCATCAATTTGTTGTCTCTCCTGAATTTAAACCTGCGATTGATTTATTCCGTAGACATGTTCTCCCTCACCATGATGCAGGCACTGACCAGTCAGTGAAAGTACAAAGGCAAAGGTGCATGGCTGCCTGCCTGAAGGAGCTTTCCGATGACTCAGTGGTAATGGACGTTCATCTAGTGGCATAGGGGTTGTGACACAGGGAGGCGCAAGAAAGAAGGCAGTCAGAATAGTCTTCCTGAAGCAAGTATCTATGAATTATACTTTGGGATTCTTAAAATTGAGCAAATTAAAGAAAACATGAATTGTAAGGTAAGCCACAAAGAAGCCTTTTCTGAATTCCTAAAATTTTCTGTCTACAAATATTCAGCGGTTAATCTGTTTCAGATAGGATTTTATAAATAAATTCAGACATGACCTTCATTTGGTTTGTGCTCTGGCAAGAGGAGCAAAGCTCCTATAGCCCCTGAGAGCTCCTGGTTCCATGATAGTAACAATATAGAAAAGCCACAGAACACTGAAAAGAGATTTTGAATACTTTAGAACTACTTTTGAAGCCATGGCAACCATGAAACAATTGTAGAAATAAAAAAGTTTTGAATTCTTGACACACCTAAAAAAAATTTTTAGGGTTCTGGATTTGCACATACTTAATATTATACTTGAGACATTATGAATCTGAAGTAGCCAAAAGCCTAGTTGTCAAGGATTCACTGAATAATTTCAAGTTGAATAGGAATTTTCTAATGCTTTGTCATCTTGAAAGTTTTTGCAATACCTTGCATGAAACCATTAGCCATTCAGACATCGAGTAATGTCATGGGCTTTTGTGGATTTTATTCCATACCTTAATATGAACCATGAGTAAGACAAATCACTACATTAGTGAATAGATTTTTACATCACTGAAAATAATATCTGGGTTTTTCAGACTTTAATTTTTATAGACCATGGCCAATGGCCTCAAAACAGCTCCATGACTTACAGAAAAACACCTCACTAATCTATTTAGAAGCATCAGTATTATGTTTTCATGATTGAAACTAAAAAATGAAATAAATTTCCTTTTTGTACAACTTTTCTCTAGGATTTAATACCATAGTGTCTAATATTAGTTCAGTGACCTTTCTTGTTATATTTATTCACAACTGAAGGAGAATAAGAGTGAATCCTTAAACAGAATAAAAAGACAGAATTCATTTATCATTAAAAAAATAAAAGAAAAATATGTATTTGTCTTTATGTTTTCTTATCATGAACAGCCAAGCTGTATGCATGCAATTTAGCTCCATAATGAAATTATACATTGCTCAGACCACTCTGTACAAAGACTTTATTATTATTAATGATTTTGACATCACAAAGATTAATGTATCATTACTAAAAATCAATTGCTTAAAATAAGTTTCAAAAATGACTCAGTTGAAAGACAATTTGAGGCCGCATCTAAACAAAATGTTTCAGTGCCAATGGAGCATGAATCAGAACTTTTAAGTAAAAAATATATGGTTTTACATTTTTCACATATTCTCTAATAAGATCAGCATTAGAAACGAATGAGTGCAAGTTCCATCTCCATACCCAGTGCTGACAAACACCAAGAAATTCAGGTTTTATGTCATCATGTTCATAGGAACTTGCCAAATCTTAACTGCAGAGTCACTGTCAAATCTGGGCTTTTGCATCTGCTGATTTCCTTAGAAGCGCCAGCCATTAGAGATACTGTTTTCAATAGATTGTTCAAACCATATCAATATGTATGTTGTTGGTCATGAACTAAATCTATCACAAAGCTGGAAAAAAGGATCAATTCAGGATGGATGTCCTTCTGAGTGGAGTCTCCTAAATCATGAATTCCTGGCAAGGAGGATCAATGTTGCCTTCTTTGTTGAATCCTCAGTGCCTGGCACATAGTTTTGATGAAGAGATGTTTGTAGAATAAAACTTCACCTAACCACTGATTAGCCATAACAATATGAAATATGGAGGATATCTCAGGTTCTAAACTGAAGGTTACTGCTGCCAGTTTTCTGTCCTTCCTCTGAATGGCTAGGACACTTGTCTGGAAAGCACAGATGGAACTCTACTGTCTTATAGGATACTTGTACTGTCTATAAGATGATACTTTTTTTCTTTCTTTTCTTCTCTTTCTTTTAAAATTTGGTATATGACATTCTTTAAATAGGCTGTAAACACCCAGAGAGCAAGAACCCTTTCATATGTTACTTTCTATTTCCAAACAATCTTATAAAGCAAAAAGTTCAAGAAAAATACAGATTAAAAAAAAAGTTTTATTTTCTTCCGGATGTATACTTATTCTTTTATGATTTTTACAGTTTTATCAATCTATATGACAACATGTAATGAGGGCAATCTGTTAACAAAAATGTACTGAATTCACATGTATATTAAGGTAAGACTAATCAAGTTCTGATAATTTTAAAGATATTTGGAATAGTGGGAGGATTTTCAAGAGCAAATTCTTGTAGCATGTGACCTAAATAGAGTTCCTTCCCCCTCCCCATCCATTATCAAATTTAAGCTATTACACTTCTTTCCTGGCCAAATGTCTCCTGGAATCCATAGGTTTGTAGAATTTGAATCCTTTCTGGCATAAGGAACTAGTGTGGGACTCTATCCAAGTGACAGGCCAAGAACAAAGAATGGAAAGCAACGAGAACTGAGAAGACCTTGTCTCTCAGAGTTCCGAAGGCAACTATGCATCCTATGAATGTGGAGAGTGTTCCTGAGCCGGAAAAGACCAATAAAGGACGAAGGGGAGAACAAAGTTTTTCCTGCAGTTAATGTTTGGAGAGCAAAGGAACAAAACAATCAAAGTAGATTTACCAGATGCCTCAATAGGCAACTGACAGCCTGCCCGCCTCTACACAACAGAAGGCCACAGAGATAGAAATCCCTCTTCCAAATCCCACCACCTCTGGAGCTCCCACAGTTTCAAATACTCATACACCAGACCTGAGGTGTGATGAGCCAACAAGGAAAAAGGTCACATCTAAAAGAAGCCATCAACCAAAAGAATCACAAAACAAATTTTCAATGAAATAGAATGGCAGGGGCAGCCTCGGTGGCTCAGTGGCTTAGCGCTGCCTTCAGCCTGGGGTGTGATCCTGGAGACCCAGGATCGAGTTCCACGTCGGGCTCCCTGCACGGAGCCTGCTTCTCCCTCTGCCTGTGTCTCTGCCTCTCTGTCTCTCTCTCTGTCTGTCATGAATAAATAAATAAAATCTTAAAAAAAAAAAAAAGCAATGGAACAGCTGTAGGAGAAAATGCAGCCTTGAAATAAAACATAAGAACAACACCGAAAGGGATGTCAGAATTTAACCACTTCTCCACCACCACAGCTACTCTGTTCCATGCCACCATTGTCTCTTGTCAGTGTCACCTCCTATCGCTCTCTTTATTGTCTCTTCACACGGAAGCCAGATTTTTCTATTGAAAAAGCGAGTCAAAGAGGAGGCTCTGTGGAAGATTTTTGGCAGCAAGGACTGGGTTTATGAATCTCTCAAGACCTTTCATAAAAACAGGGAGCAACTAGGAGAGCAAAAACAAAAGCCTTGGATAAAATCAATACCAAAACCAGGTGATAAGACATCCCCACAAATAAGGAGGTGGTAAAAGCCACTCAGATCCATGTGGTATCAGCACTATACGAGAGGAAGCAGAGAGAAGGCACTTAGGCTTTAGTTAGCCCTGAGCATAGGAGACCCCTAAAATCATGAATAAGTACCTTCTGGAAAGTGCAGTGGACCAATCTAAGAGTCACAAGGAAACTTTTGATTTACGGTGAGTGAAGGGGCTAGAGCAGTCTGGGTCTTATAAACTCCTGACACTAATAAATTAAAACTATCTTTCAAGCCAAAGCCTTACATTGTAGAAAAAATTACTTTTAGTATGATATAAACTGAACAAGACAGGGAAATATGGACAAAGAAAGAGAGAATCCATATAATGTTGGAGGAGGGAATAAAGGAAATAGATTGCAACTTCCTTGACCCAGCCCCCCCACCCAGAAAAAAGAGAATAAGAAGAACTTAACAAAAAATATAAGTCACAAACATAAAGGCAGAGGGAACAAACCAAGCAAATCAGGCATTACACTAAATGTGAACACTAAAATCTATTATTAATCAGGTTGAAACAGTAACAACAACAACAACAAAAACATTGAGAAGATCTTAAGAGTTCTCTTCACTAGGAGATTTTTTTCTTTTCTTTTTATTGTATTCATAGGAGATAATGGATGTCAACTAAATTCTAAACTTGTGGTAATCATTTCACAATATATGATACATAATATGTGTTGTACTCATTTCACAAACCATCCTGTAATACACCTTAAATGTATATAGTAGATCAATTATCTCTCAATAGAAAAAAAAAACAGGCTATTTGTTGCTTCAAAGAAATACATTTATAACAAAATTATTGTGGAAAATAACAAGTTGAGAAAATAAAAGAAAAAAGAACAGGCAAAGGAAAACAAGAAGAAAGTAGGAGCAGAGTATCAACAGGGTGAAATATGAAATTAAAAGCAATAAATATATACAAATAGATACTAAATCCAAATAGAAGTTCTTCTACAGCTTATGAAGAAAATACAGCAATTATAAATCAATATGTACAAAACTATCAAGTAATGAATTATATAAGGCAAAAACATTCAAAATGGAATCAGAATTTGATACGTATACTATGAAAACAAGAACCTACGATAAGTGTATTTAGGAATGAGGTAGATCTAAACAACAAAACGTTTACAGCATATATTTACCAAACTGATGATTTGTCTGACTATAAAGAAAACCCCTGGGATCCCTGGGTGGCGCAGCGGTTTGGCGCCTGCCTTTGGCCCAGGGCGCGATCCTGGAGACCCGGGATCGAATCCCACGTCGGGCTCCCGGTGCATGGAGCCTGCTTCTCCCTCTGCCTGTGTCTCTGCCTCTTTCTCTCTCTCTGTGACTATCATAAATAAATAAAAATTAAAAAAAAAAAAAAATGTTTTAAAAAAAAAAAAAAAAAAAAAAAAAAAAAGAAAACCCCTTGTCAGAATAAAATTCAATTAGGTTAGCGACAGATGTTATTTTATTTATTTATTTATTTACTTATTTATTTATTTATTTACTTACTTATTTATTTATTTATTTATGGGGTGGGGGAGACAGGGAGAGGGAGAGAGAAACTCCAAGCAGACTCTATGCTGAAGCACGGAGTCCAACTTGGGGCTCTATCTCATGCCCTGAGCCACTCAGGTGGCCTAGAGGAAAAAAAAAAAAAAAAAAAAAACCTCAAGTATTCAGATATTAGGAAACAGTCTCCTTGAGAGCACTTGCATCAAAGATAATATAAATGTGAAACAATAAGCTATATAGGAAGCATTGAAAAGAGAACACTTTATAGCAGAAAAAAATAGTATGCAAACTTTACTAGAATGTAAGCACATTTATGGCAAGAATTTTGTGTTAATGTGTTCCTAAATCAGTGAACATAGTAAATGTTCAATAAATATTTACTGAATACATGCCAAAACTAATGAGACACAACAGAAACATTATTCAGACAAAAACTAAAAATATTTGGTACTCACCATCAAAATCACACAAGGTATAGCAAATCAAAAAAAATTATAAAGATGAAATTAATAAGAGGAATCCCCAAATTAATTTTTAATGAAAAAAAATAAATCCAAGGCTGGTTCTTGAAAATAGGAAGGTTAGTGATTAATCTGATCAAGAAAAACAAAAGAGGGGTAACTGGGTGGCTCAGTGAGCTGAGTGTGGACTCTTGGTTTCAGCTCAGTCATGATCTCAGGGTTATGAGATCCATCCTACGATGGGCTCTCAGCAGGGAATCTATTTAGGATTTTCTCTCTCCCTCTCTCTGCCCCTCCCCATGCTCACATTCTCTCTAAAATAAATAAATAAATCTTTTTAAAAAGGAGGAAAACACACAAATGAGTTTAGAAGTGAGAATGGAACCATAGACAAAGGAAAATAAAAATAATTACCAGAAAATATTATGTAACTCTATAACTTTAAATATATAAACCTCTAGAGAAAGATGATTTCCTGGCAAAAGAGAAAACTATTAAATTTGACCTCAAGAAGAAATTGAAAATTTGAATAAATATATTACACTAAGGAAACTATAAAGGTGAAAAAACACACTTGAATTATTAGAAATGCAATTCCCAGGAGGAGATTCAAAAGAGCATAGTTGTAAGCATTGATTTGAAAAACTGTATAACATTTTTGTGTTTGTGTCTATGTAAGTAGGCATCCCTCCATAAAACAGTTACAACTGCCAAGAAGAAAAACTTTCCCAGTGTCTAGAAAAGTAGCTAATGGGCATTCTCTAATACCTAGCAACTCCTTAGAGAGGCTTTCCCACAAGAGCGTAAACAGCCTTGATCATGAATATTGACTTATAATGGTGAACTTCTGAAAATAATCTAAATGTCCATGGGAAGGGGATGGATGAACACATTGTGATGCATCCAACCAAGTGAATTTATGCAGTGGTTAAACTGGATACAGCTCAAAAAATATGTTGAATGAAGAAAGCAGGTTGTAGAAAAACTATTTGTATATGAAACCAGTTATGTAAATCTTTAAAATAAACAGGACGTGACTATGCTGTTTGTTTCAGACACATATGTATGCCATGAAAGCACGAAAATATGCACTGGAGAAGCCCAGGTGGCTCAGCGGTTTAGCACCTGCCTCCAGCCCAGGGCCTGATCCTGGAGACTGGGATCGAATCCTGCGTCGGGCTCCCTGCATGGAGCCTGCTTCTCCCTCTGCCTGTGTCTCTGCCTCGTGTGTGTGTGTGTGTGTGTGTGTGTGTGTGTGTGTGTCTCATGAATAAATAAAATTTTTAAAAATTGTTTTTAAAAAAAGAAAATATGCACTGGATACACAGTAACATCACAGGGATCATCTGCGGAGAGAAACACATCCTAGAAAGGGAAAGATGGGAACCTCAACTTTCATCTTCACCATTTAAAATGAGATATAAAATAAATATGCCAAACTGTCAATATGCTTTAAAATTCTGGAACTATGCACAGTTTTCTATAACTCTTAGTCAAAGTTTTAAATTTATTTTTTTTTATTTTTTTTTATTTTTTATTTTTTTTTAAGTTTTAAATTTAAATTTATATTTATATTGTCTCTCAAAAGCTCTTTTCTGAATTCCTTTTGTCCTGTGTGCTCCCAATTTCCTGAGAGGCACACAGTACTACTCTCTTCTTCCCTATACCAACTCTCCGAAAACAATCCGGTATCTGCTATTGGTATTTAGTGGAATTTTTTTTAAAGATTTTATTTATTTATTCATGAGAGACACACAGAGAGAGGCAGAGGGAGGAGCAGGCTCCTTGTGGGGAGGCAGATGCAGGACTCGAGCCCAGATTCCGGGATCACGCCCTGGGCTGAAGGCAGATGCTTAACCGATGAGCCACCCAGGCGTCCCAGTATTTAATGTAATTTAAAGCAGCTTATGACTCTCAGAGATATCTAATTATCTACTTGTTGAATCTATATCTGTATGTATTTTCCAAATATTAAAATATCAGAACAGGTAGGTGCATCTTCGTCATTGTAGTGCTGTTTTTTTTTTTTTTTTTTTTTTTTTTTTTTCTGGGAAATGGGTTTCCCCAGGCTCCTGGAATCACATCTGCCAGGGAACCTTTTTTATGTCTGCATGTAATTCAAGTCCAACTCAATAGAAAGCAATTAACTTGAGCATTGTTTTACTATTACATGAATGCAAGAGACTTGCATAGGGACATTCTAGTATTCACAGTATTGCATAAAATTGCATAAACACATGTGTCAGGTCCCTGGATGGACAGGGTGACCAAACACATGACGAACCTCAGTTTTACTTAGATAATAGTTTGCTAGTGAGTATGCATTTAGAGAAATATAGGTAGGGGAGATGGTTGAGTTTGGAATTAGGAACTTGATACTAGTGAGGCTGCTGCTCCTTCAGAGACCAGAAGGCTATTTCTCTATAACGTGCAAGCTGCAGAGCAGGATACAATTTTTTGGCTGTGCACATGCAGGCAGATTGCTACTGGCTGGAACAGAAGCTCAATAACTTCCCCATTAACACTGGATTTAGACTTTTACTTCAGCTTGTTTTAAATAATTTTGAACATAACCCAAGATTCCTTTAATGAGTACAAACAACAAACACTTTCTAATAAGTCTGGTAGATGTACTTAGATTTCTGTACCACTTTAATAACAGGCGGTACACAGTTTATATTAAATAACTAAAAGCTTGGTTGACTACAGTTTTATTAATTTTTTTCTTAACTGGCCTATCATATTCATTTATAATATCTGAATATTTCTAATAAAAGCTAGAAACTTCTGTTTCTGTTATACTGAAGCCAGATAAATGACTCATGAAAATGTTAGAATCATATGGATAATTAAGTATATATATACATATATATAAATATACAAAAATTATATACACTTCATTGATATATATATATGTGTATATATATATATATACATATATATATATGTCAAATCTTTGATTACCTAAATTTAAACCATTGTTTTTGGGAATAGTATATTTAAATGTATAATATGCCCATGCATTCATTATTGGTTCTTAAATACCAATATCCATGCTTCATAGTAGAAAAATTGCTTAAATAGTTTAGGGATAAAATTATATACTCCAGATCAAAATCTCATCCACAAAAAAGGATGAAATTTTGCCATTTATGACAACATGGAAGGATCTAGAGGGTATTATGCTAAGGGAAATAAGTCAAATAGTTGAAAGACAAATACCATACGATTTCATTTTTATGTGGAATCTAAAAAAAAAACAAAACAGAAAACAAATGAGGGATTCCTGGGTGGCTCAGTGGTTTAGCGCCTGCCTTCAGACCAGGGCGTGGTCCTGGAGTCCCATAATCGAGTCCCACATCAGGCTCCCTGCATGGAGCCTGCTTCTCCTCTCCTCTGCCTATGTCTCTGCCTCTATGTCTCTGCCTCACTCTCTCTCTGTATCTCTCATGAATGAATAAATAAAATCTTTTTTAAAAATTAGTAAATTAATTTAAAAATAAAAAAACAAATGAATATGCAAACAGACAAAAAGCAGAACCAGACCTATAAATGTAGAGAACAAATTGATGATTACTAAAGGGGAGAAGGGCAGGGGGATGGGCAACATGGGTGAGCAGGAGTGGGAGACCCAGGCTTCCAATTGTGGAACAAATGGGTCACCAGAATGAAGGGTATAGAATAAGGAATGTAGTCAATGATATTGTAATAGTATCAGATGGTGGCAGATGGTGATTTGCACTTGTGGCAAGCATGACACAAAGCACAGAAGAAGTTGAATCACTATGTCATACACCAGAAAACTAGTGTCACACTGTATGTCAACCATGCTCAAAAAATAAATAAATAAGATGGTGTTATCGTCAAGATTGAGACATGCTAAAAATAAACATTTGCCTGGTTCCCATAAAGATTTTTAAACAAATAGTCCTAAAATTCTCTAGAATAAACATTTTAAAAGGCTGAGTTCTCAACCTTGGTGGAGAGGAAGGACATGGCTTGCATCTAACTGAATAGCAGAAAAGTCACTGTGGTCCTGTGTCAGCAAAACCTTCCAGAAACCTGCTGTCTAGGGTGTCAGAGAAAGCAACCCACAGGGAAATATCTCCCCAGAGGCATTCTGTGAGAGTATCACCAAGGGAAGCTGTTGGCAGCTGAATTCTGCTGACCACCAGCTGCCGCAGGAGGCAGAGGATGGAGAAGCTGCAAGTGCCGCAGGAGCCTGCTGAGTGAGCACACACTGGAGCCAGGAAGCAGAGCCGTTCTCTCCTTCCATAGCTCTCCATCATCTCCTTGCAAAGCCTCAGTGCCTGGCGGCAATGGAAAAAATACTTGGGGGCCCAAACCCGTTTTCACAGAGTAATATAAAAGAGTTGAATTTGTCTTTTTCTACTGTGTTATTTTTCTATCTTCTCCATGCAGTTCTCAATGCCCATAGCACTTGCTTATATCGAATCAGTCAAAGGAGAAGGATCATGAAGGATTTCGTGAGAAAGGTTTCTAAGGGCAAGGTCTGGAAGTGGCATGTGTCATTTCTACTTACGTGTCATTGACAAGAACACAGTTGTATGCTCACCTCTAATTGCCGAGGTCAGCTAGGAAATGTAATTAAGCTGGTGCCCAGGAGGAAGAAATGGTTTTGGTGACTCGGTTAGTCTCTGTCATAGATTATTTCTCTTAATTGATGATTTTATTATTTTTGGAAGCAACGCATCTTCCTGCTGGTCACCATTACCCCCTGGCCTGGATGATAGTAATGCATGTGTGTAATACTCCCAGATGTCAGATGGGGCCCCTCCAGCCCACTAAAATCTGGTGACGATGGCAATGTGTGTATGTGTGTATTGAGATGTCAACTAAGATTCCTCTTCCCACTGAGTTCCAGGCAAGACCTGCCCCAGTTTCATACCCCCAGAGAGGTCTGCAAATTCCCAGAGTTCTTACATGCTTACAGTCTTCTCTATTCCTCACTGCTTTGATCCAGATATGAAATCCAAATCTTTCATCAATTTCCACCCAAAAATATTTGATTTTCCACCACACTTGTGGGGAAGGAAGACTTTCCTGAAGATTTGAGGATGACAGAGGAGGTTTGAATGATAGCAGGAGGAATCATTTCAAACTACATACTATGCAGCCTCTTGTCCTTTGGTACTGACTTCTGGGAAATTTCTGAGGTTCTTCACCTCATCTGGTTTCCCTTCTTTACATCACCTCGCTGCTCCCTTTCTCCCAAGTCTCTTTACCCATCAAGAGGAAAACAGATAACCTTTTGTCATACAGAATAACTTAACCATTTATATTATAGTTAACTTAACCATTTATATTATAGTTGTTTCTTAAGCTCCTACTGACACCCGTGTTCTTGGGAGTCTTATTTTCCATGCCCAAGGGTTCTAAATCTACTTTGAGAGGAATCCATATGATGTTGGTTGTTAAAACTAAAATTTTCACATTATTTCATACAAAGTCAAATGACTTGACACTGACTCTATCAAGTGAGTTCTAACAGATCGGCATTCCTGACATGTATTCTCTGGTGGACCAGTCCTATGAGATCATCTGTAGACAAAAATCAATAAATAAGCAAGATCTATGATCAAGTAATTTTAAGAATCCTTGTGCACTATACTCCCCTTCTTGGAAACTGACCATGCATCTTAAGCATATTGGGAGCTGGGAAAAGTCACATAACTGTTTAGTTGTGATAGTAGCTAACTTACTTGATGGCATAACCTTTTTATATTTTCACAAAATGCCCTCTAATGAATATACAGAATGCACAGAATGAGCAGGTCACACCATAAAGAAGATGCGGTCTCTATATACAATGGAATATTACTCAGCCATCAGAAAGGACGAATACCCACCATTTGCTTCGACATGGATGGAATTGGAGGGTATGATGCTGAGTGAAGTAAGTCAATCAGAGAAGGACAATCATCATATGGTTTCACTCATATGTAGACTATAAGAAATAGTGAAAAAGATTATGGGGGAAAGGAGGGGAACTGAGTGGGGAAAATTAGAGAGGGGGACAAACCATGAGCTACTCCTAACTCTGGGAAACACACAAAGGGCTGCAGAAGGGGAGGTGGGTGAGGGGATAGGGTAACTGGGTGATGGGCGCTGACGGGGGCAGCTGATGGGATGAGCATTGGGGGTTACACTATGTGTTGGCAAATCGAACTTAAATAAAAACAAATGTAAAAAAAAAGAATGTAGGAAGCCCCTTCTAGCTATAATGTTCTGAAACACTATAATTCATAAGAACATACATGACTAATGACACAAGAACCATAAAAATAATCAGTGTGACAGCCTGGCCAGAATGGGAGCTGTTATACACACTTTCTTACTGTAGGAGCCCTCTCAGGTGACCACTAAGTTTTAAGTCATCAGGTTATTCTAAGAGGGTGAGGCAAAGCCTCTCGGAATCTAGTCAGAAATGAACGGGAAAAAGAAAAAGCAAATTTCCCAGCTGGTGCTGGAAGCTCCGTGTTTCTAGGCTTTCATCTTCACTACGGCTACTTGAGGCAGGGCTTTGGCTGTCTGCCTGACAAACATCCCCTCCCTCTCTCTTCCTTGTGTCCATCCACTCTAGGGTTCCTGTGTTCTCTTGAGATAAGCTGCGTCTGCTCCCTGCACTCCTTCCAAGTCTCCTACCCTCTTCTCTCCTCACCATATTTAACCTTTCACTAATCCTGGTCTTGACAGTTTGATCTTTTTGGCCAAAGGTACACTTGGGTGTAATGTAACCAAATTTTATTAGCAAGTCAGCAGTCTAGACAGTAGGTGACTTTCACCGGCTCTTCCAACCTTGACACTATAAAGTAGTTAGACTTTTGCTCTGATAGAAAGTATTGGCAAGTAAATTTTTGAAAATACATCTTAGGTGAGAAATACTGTTGGGTAGCACAATACACTTGAATATTGTTCACCAAGGCACAGGCCCACATTTTTATCAGTTTGAAAGTGTCTTGAAAAACACAAAGTGTGATACAAATACAGTAAATCATTAGTATTTCCTGTCACTTTCTTTGAAGAAGTATTTATTTCTACTGTTTGAGTACTTCAGACTCTGAAGTAAATGTACTGAAGTCTCCTTCTCCTTTCAGATAAATTTACTTTTTTAAAAAAAGTACAAATCTTTATTTTACTGACTATAAGTTCTTTGCCTGATGTATGTGTCACAAATATTATCACCCTGTCTAATGGCTCAGCTTTCATTTTCTTAGTGGAGTCTTTTAAATAGCAGAGTTTTAAAATCTCTAAGTTCAATTTATCCTTTTTCTCCCAGAATATTTATATTTTTAGCTTTTATGTTTAAGTCTATAATCCATCTCAAAAGAATGTTTGTGAATGATATGAAGTAGAGATCAAGGTTAATTATTTTTCATATATTTTTCTGGTTGTTACAGTACTATTTGTTGAAAAAATTTCCTTTCTCCACTGAAATTCTTAAGCCCTTCATTAAAAATCTATTGACCATAAATGGTGGATCTATTTCTTTCTTTTCTTTTCTTTTCTTTTCTTTTCTTTTCTTTTCTTTTCTTTTCTTTTCTTTTTCTTTCTTCTTTCTTCTTTTCTTTCTTCTTTCTTTCTTTCTTTCTTTTTAAATATTTTACTCATTTATTCATGAGAAACAGAGAGGCAGAGAGGGAAAAGCAAGCTTTCCACAAGGAGCCCGATGCAGGACTTGATCCCATGACCCCGGATCACACCCTTAGCCGAAGGCAGACGCCCAACCGCTGAGCCACCCATGCATCCCAGTGGATCTATTTCTGAGCTCTATTCTGTTCCATTAATTTATCTTTCTATTCTTATTCTAACATCACAGGCTTAATTACTATAGCTATATAGTAAGTCTTGAAATCAAGTAATGGAAGTCTCCAACCTAATTCTTTTTCAAGATTGTTTTATTTATTCTAAGTTCTTTTATTTCAAAATAATTATAGAATCACTTTATTTATATTTGCAAATAAATAAATACAGACCTATTTCTGTTTTAAGTGGGATTGCACTGAATTTCTATGTCAATTTGAGAACTTAACATCTTAAAAATATTAGATGATATCATCCATAAAAATAATCCTCCATTTGTTTAGATTTTTTTATCTCAGAAATATTTTTCATTTACTGTATAGAAGTTGTGTGAACTTTTATTAAATTTATTCATAAATACAAATTTTGTTTAAAGACTTATTTATTTATTTTAGAAAGAGAAAGAGTAAGCCTGAGCTGGAGGGACAGAGGGAGAAGGAAAGAGAATCTCAAGCAGGCTCTGCATTCAGGTTGATCTTGCAGCTCTGATACTTGACTGACTATGCCACCCAGGCACCTCTAAAATGTTTTTAATACTATTATAAAGCATTACTATTTTAAAGTTTCATTCTCAAATGTTTGTTGCTAATATGGAGAAACACTAATATCTTCACATGAAAAAAAATTTAATTAAAAAGAAAAACGATAAACTTAACTATGAGAAATATAAACCAAGTGCAGTTTACTTTCACATAGGATTGATTGTTCAGAATTTATTTCCCAGTAATATTTTCATAAGTTGATTGGCTCTTCATCCATGATAAAACTATTACGGAAAATGTGACAGATGGCACCAGAAATAAAGACTCTTAAAGAATTTAATTAAATGCCTTAGTTTCTACATTCTCTGTCCTTGGCCTACCCATGAAACTTTAATGTAGTAAATTTTAACTTAATATATTCTTTTAATCTAGTAGTTAATCCGTGGTCAAATTCACACTAGAAGTTTATAAAAGGCATTTTAAGCTAGTAAAAAATATAATTGTAAGGCATACAAACTGATTAATAAATGTAGTGTTAGTGATACAAAATTCACACACTGCCACTTCAACATCTCTTAAATCCTGTGACTATCTTCTCCTCCTTCTCAAATCTCTAAATTTCTTGTTCCCATACATTTTCTTTTTTTCCCTAAGGGCTTTTTATTATTCTTAATGTCTCACCATACAATGGTTATCTTACTTTCATTTAAAAGGTAACTAGGTTTTTCTTTTGTTGAGTGAACCTTCATAAAAGAGGCTTCCTCTGGCCCACATCATCTTTTTCTCTTGGCTCATCTCCTTGAGTGTCTTCATCAGGTATAAACTTTCCATATTAGTACATGCCCAGAACATAGAAGGGGTCTGGGTGAAGATCTTATTTTTTTATTTTTTTATTTTTTGGATGAATATTTTAAATGAATGAGTAAATGAATAGACATAAAAATGAAATAAATCTGGGTTATATTCTCAACTTTCCCTAAATTCCCTAGCTAATATTAACAATTCAATAAGTTTTTCAACCTAACCCTTGCTGAACATTTTCACTGCACTTGGTACCACTGAAATCTTCCTCCTTCATATCTTAGTCTTATGCTTGCTTTAATCTCTTCTTTATTTTCACATTAAGTTTCCAATGTATTATCCTGTTCCTTATCTTTTTCTCTACTTATATTGACCTAGTTCTTTTCTTTTACATGCATTTCTTAAGAGTACTTCCAATTTCCAGTTTAAATTGATTTTATGGATCAGGTCTGCTACCACCTCATAAAATGCCAGTGTGAATGAAAAAAAAATCAGACTTTTTGGGCACACACAGCTCTGTAGATGCACAGATTGTGACTATAAGCCACTTTTGTACAAATTTGAAAGCTCTGCACCTTCCCTGAACTCAGCCAGGTATATCATACATAGAAGTCCTGTGAATGGGTCCCAATTCTACACTTCTAGCCAAAATACCAAGTCTGGATTATCTATAAAGTGTTCATATGAATACTCCTACATCATGTGGGACTTTATAGGTCAAAAAAAAAATCAAAATTAGCCCTTTCATCCAAATTTCTTGTTCTTTCTAACTTCAAGATTGCATTAGCTTATCAATGACCAAGCCACTCTGACATATACCTAACTTTATAACTTGTCTGATCATTTCCTCTCAGAGACTACCCACACTAAAACAAGACCCTACAATCTGATCATTTTGCTATTCCAGTGGCCTTATGTTGGAGGTGTTAATCTTTCAGTCTCCCTATTTGGTGACTTTTCATTGCACTCAGAATAAAATCCACTGAAAGCCCAAAGGACTTTATTTGATTGAGCATTCACTTCTCTTTCCCAACCTTCATATAACAATTAGTATCCTTGGTATCTCATAAACCTGCACTTTCCCTTGACAGTTCATCATCATTTTACTTAAAGAAACGTGTAAAGTTATGTTTTATATTTGTCTCCTTCAGACTCACATTCATCTAAGAATGTAAGGAGCTTATCAACTTATGCAATCTTTATTCCCAGAATCTAGTATAATACCCAGCACATAGTAGGCAATGTGTATTTGTGAGAAAATAAATTAAGTATCAAAAAAAACATCATTTTAAAAATGGGAAATACTTTGGCTAAATATAGCTTATACTGAAAAAGCCAGAAATAATAGGGTTCAAACTCTGCCATGTAAACTGAAGATGAAGTACTCATTAATCATTCCTACAATTTTCAGAGGCCTTGATTCTTCCAAGAACACCATTAGTCATTGCTCCTGGAGCAGACCCTGTATCTCAGTATCTCACAAGAACAGTCCCTAGTACTCATCATTTAACATTAACGTTTTAAACTAACCCATCTCACTTTTTTATTTTTTTCCCCATCTCACTTGATTAATGAGAGTGAGCACCCTGACACAAACAGCTGGAAGAGCTGCTTAAAAATGAAACATAATTTTTATTCATTTAATATTTTAAAGGGAAAAATGGCAGAAAAGTAAATGGAAATACACAGGAACAGAAAGTATATTGGTGGTGCTTGCCAATGGAAAAAGAAATGAGTATTGATTTATTTATTTCTCCCTAGGTATGTGAAACAGAAATGCCAGAGCTAAAACTCCCCTAAGCCTGCACAGTCAGTCCTCCACCACAGAACTTTCTGTATCCAACTTCACTGCTTACTAATTAAGGATGTAATGACATACTTGTGCCTCATTTTGCTCATTTGTAAAAGTGGGATAATACTAATATTACCTATTCATATGTAATGAAATAGTGCACTTAAACTATTTATGACAGTGGTTAGTTAGTGCCTCTCTCTCTTTCTTTCAAATGAATAAATAAAGTCTTTTTTAAAAAACGGGGCTCCTGAGTGGCTCTGTTGGTTAAGCATCCACCTTTGGCTCAGGTCATGATCCCGAGATCCCGAATGGAGCCCAACATCAGGCTCCCTGCTCAGCAAGGAGTCTGCTTCTCCTTCTCCCTCTGTCCCTCCCCCTACTTGTGTTTTCTCTCTCTCTATCTCTCTTTCAAATGAATAAATAAAATCTTTTTGTCAATAAATTGACAAATAAATTTGTCAATAAAATGGTTAGCACATGGCAATGAATCAATAATTTCTCTCATTATTATTAATATATAATATTTGTGGTTGGAGATTTGATAAATTTCCTTGGCATCAAATTCCAGCACCAGTCACCAGTTCTATCAGTTTTTTTGACCAGTTGAACCTAAAAGTTTTTATCTACAATTCACACTCATCTGAACCATTTACAAAGCTATGATTTAGTCCCATTTACACCAGTCACTACCCTTTTGTTCGTTGAAAAGATCTTGGCTCGTTAGGCTGTCCAATTACCTGGCCTTTAGCCCCAGTGCACATTTTGCATCTTGGTTTTATAGGGTACTATTTCAAGGCCTCACTTTTGCAACTCATCATGCAAAGAGAGATGATCAGCTGATACACATAATAAGGACAACAAATATTTCTACTCTTCTACTGTTTTTGTAAACAATGCAATTGATCCACATTCCAAGTCACTATGGGATATAATTTCTATATTGAACATCTTATATCATAGTCATTTCCATCTTTGCTTCTTTGCCATTTTTTCTCAACAACATGGACATCTGGCTGGTATCTAACAGAATTAAGGAATTTTTCCCTCTGTTAAGAGAACCTCTGAAACAGCCTCCAGCACAGGAAGAGCCAAGTACCAAAAATATCTAGAAGAAATGACATCTGCCTCTCCTAACATGTATGTATTGCTCATCTATGACAGAAATCACAGCCCCACCCACTCTGAAGAGTGTTTTCTGGTCCTATCTGAACAAAAGGGCTGGCAACAACTCCTGGAAGCTGTGAAGCCCCGCAATACTTAAGAAGCAGGTGGACAGAGCTGATCCTCTATAGAGCAGAAAGCCAGCCCCAGGCATGGAACATTCCTGTGTTATGCACATACAGGGGGGTTAAATCTTAGCCAAGGTCGAGGGTAGCCCCTGGCCCCTTCCAACCAGAGAGCCTCTTATGGAAACAGAGTAGCCTGAAGTGGCCCCTTTTCATCCCACCCAAGCAAGGGAGCTGAGACATAGCCCCATCCACTATGGATACTGTCTTTCAACCCACCTGAATAGAAGGGCTGGGGACAACTCCTAGAAGCTGTGTAGTCCAGTGGCACTTAAGTGAAATAAATTAGTGATGGGGATGAATATTAAAGCATAGGGAATATAGTCAATAATACTATAATAACTTTGTATGGTGACAGATGGTAACTACACTTGTAGTGAGCATTGTGTGACATATAGAATTATCCAATCACTATGTTATGCATCTGACTCTAATATAACATTGTATAATAACTAAAATAACAAAAACAAGTTTTAAATTGTTTAAAGCCAAAACAATAAAGGGAACAAAAGACATTTTCCTACTTTCTTATATTAATCTTTGAAAGAGACTTATGGCAATTATTAAGTTGTTATTTAATAATTACTTAATAATCAATAACCAATTCTCTTCAAATTAAATAGAGCTAAATTCTTATATAATTTTAATTCAAAAACAAATATATACTTTAAAATATATACTTAAAAATGTTTTCTTTTGGACTTCCAAATTTCTTTATGACCCTCTTTTTAACTTCCATAAAGTAAGACATATATATATATAACTTGGAGTCGAATGGTTTCATAAGGCCTGTGGGGTGGGAAGGGAGCTTGTCTTTCCCCATTTCTTGCCCCACAAAAGCAGTATTTTCAACTCTCTGTGATGATTCTACTGCTAAACGTCTGGCATATTTTTGTCTTTCTGTTTTAGATATTTTTCTATTGATTTACAAATAATTAATTGACAATTGTGCAATTTTGAAGATAGATTTTACCTAACATGGTAACTAGAATTTAAGTTCTTTTTTAGAAAGTTTACACACGGGTTCCCATTGTACAATTGAGTGATATGGTATAGTTTAATAATTTTCTCTCCATTGGATATATATTTCCAACTTAGCATAGAGATGGAATTATATAAAGTAGAAATTAAAATATAATCCTAATTTAGGAAGCCAGGCAGAAAGAGGACATTAACTTTCTCACAGAAGGATTTTCAACCCTAGAGTGATAATTCCTTTTGGAGTCTTGCAAAATGGGCATTTGTCACGAGAACAGGGTTCAATAGAGCTGGAAGATTTACTAATGTGTCCTTGAGAACTAACACCAGTGTGCCAGCTGGCTGGGGAATGTGACTTCTGGTGTCTTGCTGGAAAACAAAAGCAAAAATAAGTAAAAATACAATCTATTTTTAAATGATACTTTTAACATATCTGATTCAAAATGCTTACGAAATTTAAGGTTTGTCAGCAGGAAGACTATAGAAGGTGATGAGTCATTTCAAATATAGCAGTTCTTCCTCATTGACAACAGAATGAAAGCCATCCAAAACTGCGAGGCAGGTGACCTGCCTTGACATCTAAAACATGAATGGCCTGCAGAGAAGAGATGAGTGATGATGAAGATGACAAGCACTGACATCACAAGGCTTGTCAAAGGTCAGGAAAACCAGCCAAGAAGCTGTCACTTAAATAGGCATCAGATGGCAGGTTTTGAGCTCCATCATTTTTAAAGTTTAAAAAACTTTTTAGGTAGGAGGATGTTTTGCTTCCTAAATTTTAAAGAAAGTTAAAACTCCTATCACTATTGGTATCTAAAGTCATTTTTTTCAACTTATTGAATAACAGTGAAAATACACAATGCCATAGGTGATAACAGTAGTGGCATTAAACAAGAACCATGGAAACACTTTTCCCAGAGTGAATACATGAATCGTCTTAAGCTTCTGTGCTTTGCAAGTTCAGTTTGTCTACCTAGAGTCCTCCACTTTCTCCCCACAGCAACTTCCTATTTTGTCAGTGGCCAATGAAGTACATTTAAGAACCAGGATCCAGTAGTCTCCTCTCCTTTGGGTTATCTAGAAGCTAATTCACCTCTGCCCAGCTGGCAGAAACTGTTCTACACCTCCTTCAGGCCATACAGCCTGCATGCTGCCCAAGAACTTGCCTGTGTTTCCATTCCCCAGCTGTCCTTGTTCACCCTTCTCCCAAGATCATTGTCTTAGTCTGAACAAGCTCTTCCCACATCTCTATGAATTTCTCTGAGAACCTCTTGATTGCAGCTAGAGAGGACCTAACCCAGGCATCTGATATAGGAGGCTCAGTGGGATATTCCTGTTATATTCTGAGTTGAGAGAACCACCAAAGGCCATGTTATCCACTTCATTGTAGGAACTACTTAGAAGTGTCTAGTTCAAAGACTATGTCCTAACACCAACCAGGACTCTACCCTCAGCACCAGACATTTTAAGAAGATATCTATGGGAGAGAAGCTGCCCTTTTGAGTACTGTAGAGCTCTTAAAAAGATTATTTCCATCATCTCATCCCAACCATCCCATGGTGGTAGAAATGGAGGGGGTCTTCTTTCCCTTCCCAAAGCAAAATAAGAGGAGTCCAGGAGCATTACTCATAATACAACTAGAAATATAGTGTACGATTTTATTTTCTTAATTTGGGTTCTCCTAGAAAGAAAATCTTGAGATAAGAATTCAAATACAGAAGTCATTTATTTGAGAAGTACAGGAAGTATTGGGTAAGAGAGAGGGGGAGAAAGAAAGGGAAGGGAGAGTAACAAGAGGTTAATCCTCCCAGGGAAATTCAGAGTCAGAGTCAAACAGATACCTGAGAGTTTTCCCTGAGGGGCAAGGGAGCTGGGGTATGTATACACCAACTCTAGTTAGCAACTTTGCTAAGGCTACTTGGGGAAGGGTGATAGCGTTATTATCCTGACACTGGGGCCTTCCTCAGGGGACACAGAGGTCACAAAGTTGACTCTGAGGCAAGAGAGAAGGCCCTCGGGTAGTTGATTAGAGTCCTACTAAAGGTCTTACCCAGTAACTGAGCAGGAGTCCACATCTCCTATATTCTAGTAGTGCTTCAACTACACTAATTAAGCATTTTTAACTTTTCCATATCCATTGATTTCTTTATTTCATTTAAGTTCCTTCTACATACGGAATAACATTTCAGTTGGAGAGGAAACTGAATATTACATTCATGAGTTTTTAAAGAGTCAGAGCTAGTGGCAGTTTAACTTAATATCCAAGACTCCTAATTCTCAAATCAGTTCTCTTTAGAACTATGAACCTCCTGGGCCCTTCCTTGACATTTAATCGTTAAAATTCTTCAGAGCCCGTGGACATTCTGACCACATTAACATCAATATACGGCTATTGCCTTGAATATGATGATATGGATTCTTTGTCAAACTGATGTTCACTTGATGATATCTCTACTAAAACAATACACCCATACAATCTCAGACATGTTAGGATGAATTAGGGGATCCACCTACTCAGATGAGTTGTACACTAAGTTTCTTCAGAGTATGCAGGCAGGACCAACAATATGCATAACACTTTCAGAATGGGTTTTAGAGCCCTCTTTGGAAATGTAAAAGGTAAAACTTTTTTTTCTATGATCCCAGATATTCCAATAGTGGGAAGAAATACCATCATGAAACAGGGGGAAAAATACTGTCTAAATTCAGGCCATGCAAGAGTGAGCACTTTAGGTGAGCTTTCTCTTGATCAGGCATTTTCCTATATTCCTGAAAAGGGGAATTCAAAGATGTGAAAAATGGAGGGAGAGGCCCAGAACATAACCCTGCTGTAGTCAGCAAAAATTTCCCTTATGAATAAAAGTTTTCCTGTGTAAGAAGTCAGCACAGAAGCTTTGGATGAATGATATCTTCATTTCTTCCCCTTCTAGTGTCTTGGTTTTTATTTTCTATTCTTGGCTTTTTGGTGTTTTCTACCTTAGGGAGTAGAAGGGTTCACATTGGCTTTCTGGCTGTAAACATTTGATTTCTTTTTTGGTATTCCACTTAAGCCAATATAATGATGATTGATAGTTATTTAGTAAGAATAGAACTCAAGAGAATGATTCATGGGTGGCTATGTATTTTCAAGAGCTTCAATCATGATGCATCTCAGGAAAGACAAGTACCACAGAGAGCTATGAGGCACATACATTAATGTACAAAGATTTTGCTTAATTTCTAGAAAGGAAATAAGACAATTTTTAGAAAATGGTTATTATATCTATCAGAGATTTTTCTTAAAACTTTAGAACATAATCTGAACCTCTACATAAGAATCAGAAGAATGTGAATGTTCCTATCCTTCAAAGTTGAAGTTGTTTTTTGTGGTTTGATTCAGGATAATCTCCTAACGAAGAATGCCTGGAGAGTGGCAGTTAGAGCATGAATAGCTACAAAGCATGAGTTCTTTGGGGAACAACATGGTACATCATTTATCCAACAAATACTGTTGAAAGGCACAAGGGATATAAAGGTAAAAACCTCATAGTCTTTGACGTCATGGAGCTGAGTTCATATGTGGAAGGCAGTTAACTTAATAAAAAAGTATAAGTACAAATTAGGGTGCTGTGGAATAGAGGAGGCATAGACAACCCAGTCTTGGGGATTTAGGGCAGGCTAACAGTTAGCGTTGGGGGACATGGAGAAGATAAAAGAATACATCAGGCGAAAACACTGCTGCAGAGGCAAAAGAAAGTAGAGCACTTTGGGAAACCATGGCTAGTTCCATTGAACTGCATGGCAATGGGTAAGGCCTGTAAATTGATGACAAATGGAGCTAGTCAGGCAGGGCCTTGTAGGTCATGTTAAAGAGTTGGAAATTTATCTAAATATAATAATTACTTAAGAAGGCTTAAAAAAGAAAGTATTGTAATCTCGTGTATTTTTGAAAGGTTGCCCCAGCTGTACCATGGAGACTATTCTTAGAAAATACAAGACAAAAAAAGAAAAAAAGAAAATGTAAGACCTGTAAGACAGGAAGATTCATAAAGATCCTCTGGCAATAATTCAGACAAAGGGCAGTGGTGGCCTGAACTACAGTAGTGATAGTAAGTACAGTGAGAAATAGATTTGAGAGATATTTAAGAAGTAGACTTTATAGGCCCTGGTGATGGTTCAGATGCCAGTAGAAAGGGCAAGGAATAATCAGAATTTCTGGCTTGGACAACTGAATAGGTGCTGTGCCATGTACTGAAGACAGAAAACTGAGAAAAAGATGTGGTTATTATGTGTTTTAGCCACTCCTTAGAAATTGGTATTTTTATAATAACATTTATAATTATTTTTTAAATTACCTCAAGGTCCTTACTTTGTCACATGTAATATACATTTTACAGGTTAAAAATTCAGGGCTTAAAGAAATTAAATGACTCGTCCGTGATCACATCATAAATGGCAACATCAGGACTGCAGCAAGATCTTATGTTTCTAACACCATTGCTTACTGCACTCTGCCTCTGTTCCCTGGAAGCTGCATTAACTCTTAAGAACCACAGGGATACTATCTTTAGCAATATTATCAGTGATTACTAAATGATGTTCTGATGACCTGAAAGAGATGATACTGCCTTCTGAGCTATTCAATCCGCTCATCCAGCGAGGCAATTTCAGTCTCCCAGAGCTTTATGTCTTTACAGCGATCTTATTTTTAAAAAGAACAACCTTGAAATAGTTTTCCTACCTTTCCCCTTAAAAGTGTTCCACAACTATGTTAGAAATAGATATCTGCTTCAAAAGGAATAAACATTCAGAAATAGGTCCTCATCAGATAATGAAATCATCATATTCTTATGGTATGTACATGGCAAAAAATATCATGGAGTCTATTTTCTGGCTATAGGTAGATTATTTACCAAGGCTATCTTAAAGTATCATTTGATTTTCTGTAACTATTTTCCCTATGCTACTGTCTAGCTTCGTAGAGATTTTCTGAGACAAGTATCCACTAACAAAAGGTGCTTTGTTGTTACAAATAAAATAAAACACAATTTTCTGAAGTTTTTAAAACACTACTACTACTACTAAGTAATGAAAGAATCTTCTCAATCTTAATTCTCTTCCATACATGTTTATTAAAATTAAAGACCTGCTACAAATTATCTATACCAAAATCTAGCGTAAGAAGATTCTGGAAAGATGAAGACAACATCAAGCCATGAATAGTAACATAAAAACAGACAGAAGAACCATACTAAATAAGTCATGGAAAACATTAGGTGACAGACTATACTCATGAACCTCAAAATACAAAGCAGATGAAGACAAACTACAGCCACAAGAGTTTATGGTATTAGCACGTGAGCAAGGGAGAGCAGAGGAAAGAAACAGGGAATCTGATGGATCTAAGAATAAGAAAATCCCAAAAGAGCCAAGAGCTAATCATTGGAAAGCACATCAAGCTGATTTGGAAACAAGAGTTAAAATCTGGAGAGATTTTGCTCAATTCAATATTGGATAAATAAAAGGATTCTACGAGGGGGATTAAAAGGGCAGAGAATTTTAGCCCCTAGAGTCTGGGTACTCTTGAAACGAACTTGCCATGGCTCTTTTTTAGGAGAGGGCCCACACTGAAGAGAAACTTCTGGAAGTAGAATCAAAATCAAGCATGATATGTGAAACAGAGATAAAGGAAATAAAAGGTCTAGGTAAAAGTGGGGAAGAGGAAGAGAGCCAGGAAATCTCGGAAAGTGAGTTGTCATCTTTTAGAATACTATGCAATAATGAATGAAGTGAGAGAGTGTTATGAAAGGAGAAAAGCTATTTGAGCAAAGATCCCTTCAAAAATCACAGGGAGACAAATTTCACATTAAAATGTGAATGATGAGGGCATCTGGGGGGCTCAGTAAGTTAAGCATCTGCCTTTGGTTCAAGTCATAATCCTAGGGTTCTAGGATGGAGTCCCCCAGGGCTTCCCGCTTCTTCCTTTTCTTCTACCTGCTGCTCTCCCTGCTTGTGCTTTCTCTGTTTCTGTCATATAAATGAATAAAATCTTTAAAAAAAATAAATAAAGATGAGTCTGTCCAACCACACAGTGAAGAAGCTATCACAAACTTCTAAGGTTATGTCAAAAGGACTCAGGAGCCACCCGGGTGGCTCAGTGGTTGAGCATCTACCTTTGGCTCAGGTCGATCCTGGGGTCCTGGCACGGAGTCCTACATCAGGTTCCCCACAGGGAGCCTGCTTCTCCCTCTGCCTGTGTCTCTGCCTCTCTCTTTGTGTCTCTTACGAATAAATATATAAATTCTTTAAAAAAAAAAAAAAGGACTCAGGAGCTTACTTGATTATTGAGAATTGAGCATCTTCTAACATCACAAAAAATACATAAGCTGACATTACATTTTACATTTCAAGTAAAATTTTTAAAGAGGCAAGACTACACTCTACTCTCTAAGGAATTCACACTAGGGTAAGAAAACTATAAAGAAAAGAAGGAAGTGGTTATTTTAGGAATTGGGATAAATATTTTTAAAGTCTCTTTTAATTTCCAGTTTCTTCAATTTATGTCCCCCCAGCTCCCACTTACATCTTATGTAGTGAAAGACTCAGGACATTTGACTAGTGAAGTCATGGTAACTTTTGAGGTTGAGGGACTGCATACTTGGAGGAACCTCTGGGGAAGATGACAAAATTCTATTCCTTGACTTGCTGCTGATTACGTGGCATTAACCTTAAATATATAAATAAATTATCCGTTTGTGAAGAGTTTCCATAACTGCATTTTACTTTTAAATAAAATGGTTTTGTAAAAATCCACTATAACATGTTACTGATGTAGGAGGAAATAATATATTTTGTTATTTCAAGTATTTAAATAACTCATAATTAAACCATGATTCATATGACCCATAGAGACCTCTGTGATTAAGTTTTGAGATAATTCATTATTTGACATTTGAGAGCCACATTAATGAGCAAGAACTTCCCCCAGTGGTGACTGCCTGCTTTCTGTTGACATTCCTACAACCTGGTATGTAGTAAATAGTCAATAATATTCACTGAAATAATAAAGGCTGCTTTACAAATTGCACATTTGGTTTTGAATTTTAAATCATCTTGAAATAGACACTTGTTCATTTGCCAGCCTCCATAAGAACAGAATTATGGTAGCAGAAATTTAGTTCATTCTTCAAAAGCTCATCATTAATCTGGGGACAATTCTAACATTTGAAAAATAAGTATTAGTATTGTTTTCTTCCATGAAAAATTTCATAAAAACAACACTGATTTGTTTTAACATTTTAATCCCTTAAAAATATAAATAAGGAAGTAAAAAGGAATGGTAGGTAGTATTATATAAATATAATGCCCATGACGCTAGACATTTAAAAACAATTTTTTTTAGTTGGAGAATTGGCAGTATGATAGGAATAATATTCCATTTATCACCAGGAAAATGCACAAGATTTTATAAAGTAGAAAAATGATAACCAATATGAAACTTCCAAAAAAGTGATGTGTACTTATGGTAAGCTTGATATTAAAACCTTAGAATCTATTTCAGGTATAGATTTATTTTTAATTACGACCTGAGATCATCCTAGTAACTTTAATCATAGTTACTGAACCATTTTATACACTTTTGTCTCTACTTTGTTCCTTCTCTTTAGAACTCTGATATCATTTTTAAAAGTGCAAAATCTATCTTACTTCCTGAATATGACAATTACATTCAGATCTTTTTTAAAGGAGAGCTATTCCGAGCTGTTGCATTTACTTTTCAAAATCATTACCTTTGTCATGGACAGAGTAACCTCAGAATAGTCTAAGTCTCTAAAAAGTAATTGTCCTTGACTTTTTTTTTCTTTGAGAATTCAAAGCCATTTTTATCCAAAACCCTTTTAGATAATGACTCCCTGATCAATTCTAATTTGCTGTTTCTGCATTATTTGTTTCTGAGATTTGACAAATTTATACCATCTCCCATCTCTCCTAGAAACAGCTTGGCAAATTCTAATATATATATATATATATATATATATACACACACACACGCACGCACATATATATATATATATATATATATATATATTATGTTTAAGTTTATAATCACAAGCTTTTCTAGTCCTGAGTGCTAATTTGGCCAGGCAAGATTTTTTTTTTTGTACCCTTATGTTTGTGACCACAGAATATCATCCCAGCAGAACTCCATAAATACTGGTCTATTCAGAATAGACAAAAACTTGCTAAGTTGGTAATTATTTTTATTAAAGTTAAAGCTATTAATTTTACTCACCCATGAAAACTTCAGGTAAATCTGAAACTTAGGAACACATAAACGGTACATGTAGAAAATATATTTATTTTGTTTTAATACTTAGCATCATATAAACACAGGTAATAGAAGGGGGTCAATTCTATACAGCACTAGAACACATCCAATGGAAAAAATAACTCAGAAATTCTAGTTTCCCTATACAAATGTTCATAGTGATCAGAGAGGCACTGGCCTACGCCAACATTCACTTAACAAGAGTATTTAGTACAATGGCACCCCTAACAATAACAGAAAAAGAGCATTTTTGAGATGCTAAGACACAGGGCTACTTTTGGAGGGCCTGCACAAATGTCTGACCAAAGAGAACGCTAAAATTCATCCCATGCTCTAACTGTCAAGCCCCATACCATGGCTTGGGACTGCTTACCTCAGTGTGTCTTTTGATAGATAAGTCATGTCTCCAAATGGCAGCATCCTCAAAGGGGGGTCTGTTCCTACTGCCACAAAGGAAATGCACTAGAACTACTGAATTAAATATACAGAGTGGGCCCCCATCACTGTTTTAAATTTAAATTCAATTAGCCAACGTACAGTACATCTTTAGTTTCAGATAGAGAGTTCAGTAATTCATCATTGCATGTAAAACCCAGTGCTCATCATATCACATGCCCTTCTTAATACCCATCCCCCAGTTACTGCGTCACCCCATCCATCTCTCCTCAGCAACCCTCAGTCTGTTTCTTATAGTCAAGAGTCTCTCATGGTTTGTCTCCCTCTCTGATCCCTTCAAGTAGTTCAGCTGGTAGAGTGGAGGACTGTGGCTGACCCTCCCATCACTTTTTATTTTTAAATTCTGATGAGAGCACCTGGGTGGCTCAGTCAGGTAAGCAACCAACTCTTGATTTCAGCTCAGATCATGATCTCAGGATCATGAGATCAAGCCCCACATCGGGCTCCATGCTCAGCAAGGAGTCCGCTTGAGTTTCCCTCCTTCCCCTTCTGCCCCTCCTTTCTTTCTTTCTCTCTCTCATAAATAAATAAATAATAAATAATAATAAATAAATAAATAAAATCTTTAAAAAAATCTCCTGATGATTCCTAAGGACTTCCCATAGCTAAGAGAAATTTTAGAAACAGCATCACTTCTCATACCACATCCTATCAATACATTGGAGTTAGTGTAGGGTGGATACATAAGTGAACGAATGAATATGCTCAGCTGAATCAAAAGTCTTGTGTTAAAGTACTTTATCTCCATAATACATGGGTTAGATCTAGGCATCACAAAATCAACCCAATGACAGTTTAAACATTTAGTCACTCTACAATATGCTAGATATACATATTATTAAGCAGATAATTTGATTTTCCCTCAGTGGATTACATAACAAATTGGTCATTCTGACATTGTATAGGAACAACTTGAATCACAACTTACAGAAATTATAACATTAAGAATAAGATAAGAGAGAAAAAGAACAACACATGAATTTTGAATACTTTTAAGCAGAAGGACTTGGGGGAACATTTTACTTATATAGTCTCAAGACTGAGATTGCTGGCTCAAAGAAGGTAGACAAGAAGGGAAAAAAAGGAAAAAGTTAAGGCTTAGCTGATTTAATAAACTATGTCAAAATTAAGTAAGATTTATGTTTCAATGTTATTTAAAAGCATAAATGGATTTCTCAAGGGAACCTTGAACAATGACCGTAGTTAGGCTTATGTATAAACAGATCCTACAAATGGTGGTAAAACAAGAGTCCTTGACAAGGTAACAAACATGGAAAAATCAATGGTTTACAGATGCTTTTAAAAATTCCATTTCCTTCAGGTATATCTGTATTACATTAATCATTAATTTTCTTCTTCAAGCTACAGTTTTTCAACTATATGTCATAGGATTATGTGTGAAGGACAGACAAAAAGTGCCTAACAGTACAGAGTACAGAGTAAACACAAAGTAAATACTAATACTGGGGCATTGTCTTAGTAATTTGCAATTACTACTCCATAACAGCATCGGTCTCTGGAATACTGAGAGGAACGTCAACAGGAAACATCAGAGGCAGAGATGATGCAAATGTGCATGGAAGGCTAGGCATGGAAACTTTGGAAGTGGACAGTCAAGAAAAGACGGCCTGATTTCAATGTCAAAATTTCAGTTGTAAGCTTACAAACCACCCTAAAATATTCACTTGCTTCTTACTCCCTTAAACTATAATTTCTGTTAGTGTATTTAAAAACATTTTTTAATTCTCTCTCTCTAATCTACTTCTTCTCTCTCTATTTACTGTAGCGTCCCTCCCTCTACAAATCCATCCACCTTGTGGAAACCTCCTACCCACTGACTTTAAGGAACATTAACTCCTTTATATTCTCACTTCCCTCTTTATCCAGTATTGGGAATCCTTCCCTGGTATCACTCTTATATTAATCATTCATTTCCCTTGTTCCTCTCTCTCTCCACCCATCTCTTTTGGAAAATCCTAATTCTGTTTAATTCAACTCTTTACTCACTCTGCAGTGCTGTGAGAGTGAGTAAAAATTTGGGTACTTCTCTGTTCTGTGCAGTTGAGCAGAGCAGGAGAAAAAGACACACCATTGTGGTCTCCCTTGAAGTCTGAAAATACAAGTGGGTATTGAGCACTGGTCTGCAATCTTAGCTGCATTCTCCTAGTAAATGAACGTTCTTCTCTTGGAAAACTAATTCACACCTTCTTTCCTATACTCAAATTTCTATTATCTCCTCCCTCCTTTCCCACTCTCTCTCGATGACCTTGACATCTATATCACTCAGAAAATTAGAAGCAATAGCACTAAAACTTCTCCAGTGCCAAATATGCTCAACTCCCTGCTTCTGTATCTACATACTCTGCCTGCCTTCATGTTGCAATAGTATTCCTAACCTTGTCTGTGTGCCTATGCATGTGTGTTTGTGTGTGTACATGTATGCACCATGAGGCCTTTCAGCAGTCTAGTGAAGCCTAGGGATTCTTTTCAGAGTAATGTTCTCAAATGCATAGAACACAATGCTTAGGGATACAAAGGAAACAAATTATATTAAAGTTTAGCTATCAAAATGTTAAAAAGCCTATGGTACAGTAATACATGTGTTTCCTCATTAATGCATTATACAAAGATGATCTAGCAGGTAGTCTAATAATAACCATATATTAATATAGTGAGGAGAAAAATATTTAAGATATTTCCAACAGTTGTTTTGCGATTTGAAAATAGCTATATTGGTAGCTAATTCTGATTTGTTGATTCATTACTGAAGGAAACATTAAATTTCAGCTAGAGATCAATAAAAATAAAGATGTAGGTTTTTTTGCCCATTTGAGTTCATAAACTTCCTGAATTCTTATTATTGGGCTTCTTGAAAATTGGTGGATATCAGATTTTAAGTCCCAGATAAAGCCAACTATTTCACTTTTACAAAAATTGACTAATATATTGGGTGAAAAGCAAATTTCAAGGGATTAAATAAAATCTGACCTTAGTGAAGCTAAACCTTAGAAATCAATAATAAAAAAACAACTCACAAATATCTCTATATTTGGAAATCAAGAAATACTAAATGACCCATGTGTTAAATAATGAATTAAAGTAAAAATTAGAAGAGTTTTAAGTCTAAATTATAATAAAATTATAACAAAAGGTGAAATAACCAAATTTTTGTGATATAGACAAGGAAGTGTTAAAGGACATTTATAACCTTTAAATTTAAATGTATAAATTGGAAAGGAAGGGCTGAAAATTAATGAACTGACTATCCATCTCATGAAGTAAGAAAAACAAAATAAAGTAAAAAAAAAAAAAAAGAAAAACGATAAGAGCAGAAATTAATGAAATAAACAAATATCCATTTAGAGGGAAACAACAAAGCCACAGACTGGTTTTTTGAGAAGACCAACCTCTGGTAAAATTCTTGGAAGAATAATCAAGAAAAACAAAAGACAACGCATATCACCCACGGAACATCACTATAGATCCTATAAACATTGAAAATATATATGAGCATGTTATAAGCAACTCTATACTGATAAAATAGTGAAAATGTAAGTGGTATGGACATGATTCTAATAAAGAACATTCACCAATATGAACAAAGAAGATACAAAAACATGATTAGTCTTGTGATTATTAAAGAAATTAAATCCATAATTTAAAATCTCTTAAAGAAAACTCTAGACCAAGATGGCTTCCCTGGTAAATTTTTCCAAGCACTTAAGGAAGAGTTGTCCTCAATCTTATAAAAGCCCTTAGAATATAAGGGGAAAGTGAGAACTATTTAACTTGTTTTGTAAAGCTACCATAATCTTCATATCAAAATCTGACAAGGAAACCACAAAGAAAGAAAATTAAGTCCAACCCCACCCATGCACATAGACACAAAAATCCTAAACAAGACATCACCTAATCATATTCAATAAATACAAAATAAAATATAATAGTCGAGATAATAATAATAAAGTTTGTGTTAACACTTAAAAGTAGCATAATTCACCACATTAACAAAATAAAGAGAAAAAAATGTGATCTCAGTAGGTGCAGAAAAAAGTTTCATAAAATTTGACATCTATTTGAATAATTTAAAAATAGCAAACTAAGACCTCCTTTAGTATGATTTTTTAAATGGATACCAAAGATATCTACAAATATAAAATTTATCTAAGTTATTGAATAGAAAATATTCATTAAAACATTTTTTTCAGCATACCAGCAGCAATAATTTAGAAAATAACTTCTATAAAATACTATTGCTCAAAATAGCATGAACTCATATCAAACTGGTACCTTTGTTCCCATTTTCTGGGCATGGGGAAGCCTAAAGCACCCAAAGAGAAGTGAGTAGGAGTAGATGGAGGTGGAGTAGGGATGGCATTTAAGGCAGAAGTGCAAGGGAGGTTGGAGCTCTTTGATAAGAAAGTACCACAGACTGTCTAACCAAATATAAGAAAGGATAGCAGGAGCCGCAAGATGGTAGGAGCTATGGTAGTGCTTCTACTGACAGTTTATGTTACATTTTAAATACTTGAAATAAAAATTAATTCAAGTTTAGAAAATCAATTTTCAGGATCAGAATCACACACAGCTGCATATTCTACAAAATCTCCCAGATCAAAAGAAGGTTTATTTAGCTACAACATAGACACAGTAAAATTGATTCCTTCCTTTGTATCCGAGGTTTGACAAACATGTTCAGTCATGTAACCAGGACCACAACCAAGTAGAAACTGTGGCTGTCACCCTCAAAATTCTCTTATTCCGCTATGTGGTCAACTTCTCTCCCTCCTCCCTAGCCTTTGGCAAGGATTACTATGTCTCATAATTTTGTCTTTTTACAGAGTGTCACATGCCTCTTTGCTTCCAGAAGTATTTTTTAAAAGAGTACAGGTATTGGGGCACCTAGGTGGCTCAGTTGGTTAGGCGTCCAACTCTTGATTTCAGCTCAGGTCATGATCTCAGGATTGAGAGAGCAAGCTGAAGCCCACACTGGGGATGGAGTCTGCTTAAGATTCTCCTTCTCTGTTTCCCTCTCCCCTTACCCCATCTTGTACAAGTGTGTGTACAGGCTCTCTCTATATATGAGAAAAAGAGTTTTAAAGAATATAGGTATTTCTTTTTTTGAATATAGGTATTTCTGAAATACTATGAAATTTTCTCACTACAATAGCATTTTACTATAGAAATTTCATATAACTTCATATTCTGAGCAAAATTTTAAGTAAAAATCCTATGCACAGTATAGTCATGTATAATAAAACAGACAAAAATACTAAATACAGATGAAAATACAGCAGTCCCCCTTATCTGTGGAGAGTATGTTCCAAGTGGATGCCTGAAACTCCAGATAATACCAAAACATATATATGTATATATACTGTTTTTTCCTATGCACGCATACCTATGATAAAGTCTAATTTATGAATTACACATAATGAGATGAACGGCAATAACTACTGATAAAATAGAACAATTATAATAATATAGTAATAAAAGTTATGTGAATGTGGTCTTTCTCTCAAAATATCTTATTACTCTGTACTCACCCTTCTTGTGATGATGGGAGATGATAAAATGTCGATGTGATGAGATGAAGAGAGGTGAATAATGCAGGCAGTGTGACGTAGCCTTGGGTTACTACTGACCTTCTGACAATTCGATTCATCAGAAGGAGGATCATCTGCTTCCAGATCATGGCTGGCTGCTAGTAACTGAAACTGTGGAAAGCAAAACCACAGATAAGTGGAGACTACTGTATATGAAAATAAGTTTAAGAGCTTGCATATCATCTCTTTTATGTGCCAGATACTCTGCTAAATACTTTAACATGTATTAAACCATTTCATCCCCAACTATTTTTTAAAGATTTACTTATTATGTTTTAAAAAGATTTTATTTATTTATTCACAAGAGACACACAGAGAGGCAGAGACACAGGCAGAGGGAGAAGCAGACTCCCTGTGGGGAGCCTAATGTGGGGCTCAAACCCGGGACTCTGGGATCACGACCTGAGCCAAAGGCAGATGCCCAACCACTGAGCCACGCAGGTGCCTCATATTTATGTATTTTAGAGAGAGAGAGTAAGCATGGGCTGGGGGGAGGAGAAGAGGAAGAGAGAGAGAGAATCACAAGCAGACTCCCTGCTGGGCACAGAGCCCAACACATAGCTCAACCTCAGGACCCTGAGATTATGACCTGAGCTGAAATCAGGAGTCGGTTGTTTCACTGACTTGGCCACCCAGACGCCCCCATCTCCAACCATTATAAGTATTTTTACACATAATAACTCGTTTAATCCAACAATGCTATAAGGAGACTATTATAAACCATATTTTATGGATGAGGAAATTGGGGCTCAGACAAAGAAATCTGTCCAAGGCAAATTTTACCAAATGGCTGGTAAGTGGCAGAACCACTTGGCAGACAAGTTGGTTCTATATCTAGTCTCTAAAACAAAACCAGACAAAACAAAAACTGAAAAAAAAAGAGAATATATAAAGTTCAACCAAAGTAGATTGTATCATAACACCCTGGAGACTGAGGATGACCTAGAATATATACTAGGTCTATACATCTACGTAGATACACTAGAAACTAGATTAATCAAATCAGCACACCATATATGAAAAGCAACTTGCAGGCATCACATCAAATTCCCTCGCTTTATCACTGGGGAAACTGAGGTCCAGAGAAAAAGAAAAAAATGTCCAGTGTTACTAGGACTGATTTATGGTTTACTTGGCAATAAAAATACAGGAATTCTCTTCTACACTCTCAAAATCTCCTTAATCACTTTGAATTAGACACTCCATGCAAGTTGCCTGTCACGTACAGAGCCCTCTTCTGAAAATCCTTTAGTGTCTTCATTCCCACAGACCCCTTCTAAACAAAGTTAGATGAGATGCGCTACACATAGGTGATTATGGCTTATTCTGCATGACCTTGCCAGTCCAGAATCTTTGCATGACCAAAGGGGCCTGTCAGGTGTTTATTACGAGAGCTGTGCCCTATAGGGTTACTCTCTACTGAAGGGTGACGGGAATATCTTAGGGGACTTTAAATGAGAGAAACAGACTCAGCTGACAGGTACAAAGGCAGAGGAAATGGAAAAAGCAGAAGTGTTGAGGCACTAGACTCTCTTGAGTAAGCCGAGGACTCAAGATAAAAGTAAGAACTGGTATCAGGATAAAATGAAATAGGACTATGGAAGCGAAGTTGAAAGAACCAAGTCACTAGTCCTAGACTGCCCTATGGTCAACATGGTGGCTTTTATCTTACTAGGCCAGGGTGCTTAAAGGGCAGACCCAGTCTAGCAGGATCAGAATGACTTGAGAACTGGTTAGAAGTGCAGATTCTCAGGGCCCACACAGATTTACTCAACCCAAAATGGGGTGGGGTCCAGCAACCTGTGTCTTCAGTAAGCACCCCGGATGCTTCCGCTGTACCATAAAGTTCAAGAACCACAGCACTAGGTCGGCCACTATACCCTGAATGGTAGTCCGAATGACATCCCATTTCCTTACTTTCCCTAAATCCTTTAAAATAAAATCCTGCATCCTAGAGTAACCCTGCAATTTTTGTTCCTTGCAGCAATCTAATTAACACTCAGCTTCGAGTGTTGGAGAACTGTATATAATTAATTTTAATGAATTGTTTGAGCTTTATTCAAATTTGCTACTCTTTTGCATATTAATTTCTTCTTTCATTCATTAATTAATTCAGTAAATATTTATTAACTGCTTGCCATGTGCTAGACAGTACATAGCAGTGAATGTACAAAAATTCTTGCCTTCATAGAACTTAGATTTTGGGGAGAAGAAACAGAAAATAAACAGACAAATAAAACAAATAGATCAGATAAGCTATGGGAAAAAATGAAGCAGCAGGGAAGGTGATAGGGTAGAGCAGGTTTTGTGATTTTTAGAAAGGGTGGACAAGAAGGCATCTCTAAGGTGACATTCCAGCAAACACCAGGCCAGCACGGCTGGGGCTAAACGGGTGATGAGAGGAGCGGTGGACAGGAAGACTAACAGGAGGCTAGATGGTTTAAGAGTTTACAAGTGGTTATAAAGATTTGGGGTTCGTTCACTAGTTTTGTAAGGCATGGGTGGATATTTCATTTCTCCAGTCACATAAACTTCAGGGTTCTTTAGCTGATAGGAATGAACTGCCTCACTTGTTAACCAACATGTGCAGTATGTCTGTGCCATTTGGGAAGGCCAGATTGACCTGGTAGCTTTACGATCACAATTGCTGGCTAGCTCTGGAGAGAGTAATACCAACAGAGGGGTCTAGACCACTCTAAAAGGGAGAATCAAAAAATAAGTCTCTTCTGGTGGTCCAGAAATAGATGAAATCTGTACAGCACTTTGAATAAAGTAACTCTTTCTGAGGCAAAAATGACTTCCCGGAGAAAACAATTCTCTTTGGGTCGGTTCATCATTAGGCTGGAAGGATGCATGTGGTACTTTCTGAAACCTTTTGTTGCCCAGGACATAGAGAGTTATATGAAAATGTTCAGCTTGACACATCTCTAAGACCTAAATCCATTTGAACAGATGTACCTAGAGACAGGAATGATTGTAAACAGCACATTTCCTTCATTGTACACGTTCCATACATTGGGGAGTCAGCAATGAACACAACAGACAGCAGTCCCAGCCATGTGGATCTCACACTATAGGACAGGGATGCAGAAAGCAACACGTAAATCAGAAGCAGGCAAATTCCAGATGATCATGAGTGGTATGAAAAGGGAAACAGAGCAAAGAGTGACTTGTAGAAGCTGTGGATTTCTACCTTAGATAAACTTGTCACGGAAGCCCTTTCTGAAGAGATGACATTTAAGTTAAAACCTAAAGGATGAGAACCCAGTCTTGCAAAGATCTAAGGGCCAAGAACAATTTGAATGGTTTCTGATCCACAATCATTCTTAACATTTATACTGTGAGCTGTGGCTTTCACTTCTGTTTCACCTACATTGATTTGATTTTTTTATCCTCACGATAATACTGTAGACAATCTACAGTTGATATTATGTGGCCTATTTTGCAGGTGAGAAACCAGGTTTCAGAGAGGTCTAAGGGCTTGCCAAAGTCAGGATCAGTAGACGGTCCTTGGCAGGCATTCCTTCCTGACCCAGTTTGTTGCTACTGTGATTCCAAAGAAAATGAATATTCTCAAGCTGAGTAACACCAATGTCACATAGAGGATAGGAAACAAGAACAAAATTACATTTAGGTTTCAGTTATTTGTAAAAGATGAAAGATAGGCAATTCACCTGTAATTTTTTAGCTATAGTTTTTAATTGCTCTTTATTTTTCATTTAAGGTTTTAGTTTTCGTAATCTAGGTTTGAGGGGTGATAGTGCTCCTTAAACTGACTTAATTTTGGGGTGCCCAGGTAGCTCAGTAGGTTAAGCAACTGCCTTGGACTCAGGTCATGATCACAGGCTCCTGGGATCGAGCCCGACAACAGGCTCCTTGCTTAGCAGGGCGTATGCTTCTTCCACTCCCTCTGTGTGTGCTCTCTCTCTCTCTCACTCTCTCGCAAATAAATAAATAAAATCTTAAAAAAAACTACCTTAATTTGCACTTCCTTCTAATTTAAACAATAGATACTTTAAATATTATGTACTGGATACTGAGAGATTTAATAAGATTTTAAAAAACAAAGACATAACCTACATAAAGTTCAGCTACATTTTGACCTTACATATTTTCCTTACATGTATGGATTTTCAGAATAAATCCATGTACAATTTCCAAATCTAGGGTTATCACGGCAAAAATATATCTGATCAAATGAGATCATGAAAGTTAAAAAAGTTTTGAAACATATCAACTACTATACTCTATCATTGAAGATGGTAAACCTTTCTTCAATTCCTAGAGGCCTATATCACAGGGAAGACTATTTTTCTGAGGATTCTCTTGTTCCCTGAGGATTCTGACATCAACAGTATAAATAACAAGAAGATTTTTTTCTATCTATTCTAGAAATTTGTAGTTCACTTTGTCATTTTACAATGATAAATTTCAGGGAATAAATTTAAGAAATATCCTTGTCATCTTTTCATGAGATGAGAAATTCTTTCTTTGTCTCACAGAGTTTGGAGGTCTACAATTGTAAGTTCAGCTACTACACACTGTAATTAATTGAGAAATATTTCTAAAATTTACCGAAACATAATATTTTGAAATTATAGGATACAATGTTATCTCATTTAACATTAAAGCTGATTTTAATCACTGATTTTAGCACAGTGATCTATATCAGTACATAATAATAGGCTGTTTGAAAGTCATAGCACACGGCAGGAAAACAGAAGGATAATGACAAACATTGGTAGTGCTAAAGTCAAACAGAAATGCAAGTTATGATAATAACAGTATTATATTAAAAGATAGCATGTGCCAGCAGCTGCAGTATATCAGGTGCCAGGCTAAGCACTTTGTTTACTTTATCTTATTTAGTCCTAACAACAATTCCATAACATAGAGAGTTAGAGAATTACTGTATCAATTTTATATATGAAGAAAAAATGATTCGTTAAAGATTAAGCAAATTGCCCAAGACCACATATTTATTGAGTAGTAGAGCCAGCATACCATGCAGGGGAGCCTGGATCTGAAGCTGTCCCTATTGTAATTATAGAGTAATTCTGTTAAGCATATATGACACATTTATATACTAGTGCAGCACTGGTATCCTACAAAACACTAGTGAAGGCAAATGGTATTCTTTATCAGAAAAATCCCATGGCCAAATTATCTTAAGAAATCCTGCATATCAAAATCCCTTCTTGCAGATTTATAGTGCACATTATTATATGGAGGCCCAAAGAATTCCTGCAACAAATAATTCTGTATAACTAGCATTTTTCAAATGTGTATGAGTATGTACGTACGTGTGTGTGCGCATTATAACACTTTGTGAATTTCTCATGATATGTAGTTTAGGAAACACAACACTCATATTTTTTTTTTTACCAATATCCCAATACTTCAGGATAGGTATTAAAATCCAATTCAAAATTTGCCATTAAAAAAAAAAAACTATGGAAAATTTTCAACAGTTTTTGCCTATAGCTATCATCCCTAGTTCACCCATGTCCTATTTACCAGCATGCTAGACCTATGAATGTATAATACTCTCTAGGATGTCTGCAAAATTGGGAAGCATAGGACAAACTTACTGTTAAACAATGTTTGATTTTCTTTTCTTTTTTTTTAAGATTTTATTTATTTATTTATTCATGAGAGACACAGAGAGAGAGGCAGAGACACAGGCAGAGGGAGAAGCAAACTCAGTGCAGAGAGCTGGATGCAGGACTTCATCCTGGGTCTCCAGGATCACTCCCTGGGCTGAAGGCGGTACTAAACCACTGAGCCACCTGGGCTGCCCCAATGTTTGATTTTCAAATATCATGCTCAACATATTTCCAGATGTGATACTTCTGAAATTAAATATATGAGTCTAATTGTTCATCTGGTACTTACAGACTTTTAGATTCCCTATGTTACTATTGTGTATCAGATTACTCTAACCTGAGAATTACTGCTAATGAGGAAAATGTGGAAAAAGATTTATCAAAGCAAAACTTCCTCCAGTATGTAAAATGAGTTGCTATTTGTATTAGAGAGATACCCATTACAGGAAGTAGTCAAGAAAATGTTGACCCTCCTTGTTACGCATGATATGGATATATTTACATCCTTCATCATTCCATACCTAATGTCAGAGCACATCTTTGGACCCAATTCCCTTCCTCTCCAATGCATCCACTCTGTATCTACCAGGAGTATCTTGCATAGAATATCACTTCAATTATAGACTTTCAGGCTCCGTGTTAGCAAATCAATATGTCTAAAAGTGAACTCTATGGAGTATAAGCTCCTCAAAATGCACTTGCTGTTTCAACAGAGAAAAAGATTCCAGTCAAGAAAGTTAGAATTATCCTGGATTAAATAAAGTCAAACTCGTCCCTTTACTGTCAAGTCTGTTAATTATGAATCTATGAGTGGAGGACATATTGTGCAGTTTCTGAAATTTGTTTGACCATGGAGACCAGTTATCAAAGAGCATCTCACAGTCCCAGCATTCTTTAGAAGTCATTTGAAAAACGGCTGACTTGAAATAAGAAAAGCAAGTTCTTGTGCCTGGTTTCAAGGTCATTATTGTTTGGCTGCATTCTCTTTTGTTCAACCTTATTTCCCAACACTCTCCTTAATAAGTCCTTCATTAAATCTCTCTCTCTACTCTATCCCATGTGTGCTACACTTATTACTGCTTTATTCATTTACTAAACATTTATTGAACATCTTTTATATATTATGCACCATGAAACACAATCCCTGCCTCCCAGTGAGAAAGAAAACAGGCAGGATTTGTGCATAAAAATGAGTGCTCTGCTGTTGGTGGGAATACAAACTGGTACAGCCACTCTGGAAAACAGGATGGAGGTTCCTCAAAAAGGTAAGAATAGAACTACTCTATGACCTGGCAATTGTATTACTAGATATTTATACAGAGGACACAAAAGTGGAGATTCAAAGGGGCACAGGCATCCCAATGTATAGCACTATCAGTAATAGCCAAATTATGGAAAGAGCCCAAATTATGGAAAGAGCCCAACTGATGAATGGATAAGGAAGATGTGGTATATGTATACAATGGAATATTATTTGGAAGCCATCAAAAAGAATGAAATCTTGCCATTTTCAACAACATGGATGGAACTAGAAGGTATTATGCTAATTGAATTATAAGTCAATCGGAGAAAGACAAATATATAATTCACTCATATATGGAATTTAAGAAACGAAACAGATGAACATAGAGTAAGGGAAGGAAAATAACATAAAAACAGAGAGGGAAGCAAACCATAAAAGACTCTATAACAAAGAGAACAAACAGAGAGTTGCTGGAGGGCAGGTGGGTAGCGGGTTGGGCTAAATGGGTGATTAAAGAAGGCACTTGCTGGGATGAGCACTGGATGTTATATGTAAATGATGAACCACTAAATTCTACTCCTGAAACCAATACTACACTATATGTTAACTAACTTGAATTTAAATTAAAGAAAAAGTGGGGGGGGGGAGCTCTGATGGAAGGAAATAGTGGGTTCTACAGCAAGCATAGGCAAACATCTAGCCCAACCTTGAGAAAGCTTCTCAGAAGTATCATCAGAAATAAAGATGAGTGAGTGAGCAAGGTGGGGATAACAGGAAGCATTGCAGGCAAAAGGCATATGCAAAGAAATGAGAAAGACTATGTTGGATTGGGTACCATCAAATTGATCATGTGGCAGTAATGTACTCTATGTGGGCAAAGTACACAGCAATAGGTTGAAGGCAAATTTTGCTGGCCCTAGCATACCTTCCTAGAGGACTTAGATTTTATCCTATTATATAGGCAAGAGATTGGCAAACCCTTTTCTGTAAAGTGTTAAGAGTAAAAATTTTAGGTTTTGTGGGCCATATGGTCTCTCAACTATTCAATGCCATCACTGGAGTATAAAAGCAGTCATAGACAAGGGGTAAACAATGGATGTTCTTGTGTTCCAATAAAACTTTATTAAACAGAAAATGGTAGGCTAGATTTGATCGATGGGCTGTAGTTTGCCTCACCCCCATCCCCTCTATACTGAACTTTGTTTCTCAAAGTTTTATTTGAGGTCCAGCAGCAGCAGCAGCAGCAGCAGGAAACTTGCCAGACTCCACTGTATACCCACTGAATCTGAATGATTTAATTTAATGTGCTTATTTAAGTTTGAGAAGCTCAACTGGTAACCATTGAATGGTTTTAAGCATACAAATGATATAATCAGCTTTGTTCTAGCTGTAATGTGAATCTTTGGTTTGGTCAATGTGAATATTCCCCATCCAATATTTTTCATATCTGCAAATCATCTATTGTTCAAACCCCAGTGTGAATCTATACCTTCTATAAAACCAGCGGCAGCCAACCTGAAATGATCACTTCCTTCTCTGATATCTTAGAGCACAAAAACACATTTTACCACTTAAGTGTTTCTGTGAATTTTCATAGGTCATTTTCATAGGTCATACTCTGCTCAGGAATAAGAACGATATCCACCCATGCATTTCCTACAAAATCTAACAATAAAATTTATGGAGTTAAAAAATGTATTCCAAAAGAATGTGCTAGTTTAGTAATTGGTGTTGATAATTTAGACTAGGGCCACAGAGTTGTTAAGTATAGCACTGGTATTGCCTTGGGGGCATGGTTTCATATTTCACAGAAACCTCCTATTATTGGGCTGGGAAATTCTCTAAAAAGTACACCTCTAAGCCATGAGTACTCTTAGCTGCAAGATGGCTGGGTCAGAGGAACTGTAAGATTCAGAACAAACTCATCAAAAGTTTTGGTGGGAGAAAATCAACTTGGAACAAGGGCATTATTTTTGGATATTTCTTTAACTCTTAAAAGTCTGATCTTCAGAAATATCCATCAAAACTTTATTTCACTATAAAAAGGCCTGTACAATTCCAAATCAAGGCTCTAAAGTGTGGCTGCGTTCACTTGAGGCATTTATGGAATTTGTTATCATCTTATAACTATCAGTCGAAGGTATCCAGCATTCCAGGGTCATCTCATTTTCTCTTATTTGGTGAAGGGGTGTTGGTGGCCAAGGTGACCCTGAAGGCCTCATTCACAACCCTGGGTCACACCACATAAAAAGGAACGTGAACTTTAAGTTCTTCAGGAAAATCTCTTAGGGTACCTGCTAACTCTTTGTATCTGGACAGATAAGATTACCTTCTAGAATAATTTACCAGAACCAAGATTCTGGGGGCCAGGACTAGGGATGAAGTAGAATTATGCCGGTCTATGGGCTGTAGAACATAAAACCCAAGAGGAAGAACTGAAAGAGAGATTATCTAAGGGTAAAACAAGAATCAGAATGACTATCCTGTCCAGTACAAAAAATCTGGATAGTTACAGAAGAACGTAGAACCACATAGCAGAGTAAACACATGACCAAAGAAGAGTGGAAAGCAGAGCCAGGAGTGATTCCCAGAGGTATGGGAATAAAACTACAGGACTTTATGGGGTGCCAGAAATCTTTCTTGTGGAAGAGAAGCTATTACAGATATGCAGCATTTTGGAACAATAGGAGTTTGGTCTAAGTTGAATATAGTTCATCTGGTTCTATAGAGTAGAAGATGGAGAAGATGCTCTATTTAACCCAATAGTTGCCTCCATATAATGATTATCAAAATATTTTTAAATTTGTTTTCATGAGTGGTTTTGGGATGATTTAGATTCATTAACTTTTAAAAGGAAACAGCTTTAAAATCCCTTTTCTGGCCAACTAAGACCTTTCTCATGCTCATCTAGAATGAGGATTGCCACATAGAGAAGTGCCATCAGAATTAAGATCTGGCAGCCCAAGTTCAATTTAATGACTAAATATTATAAGGTTTTCTTCAAAGACATGCCATTAGGGAGGCATTAGAAAAGCAATGGTTTAGCATTTCAGAAACTGTCTATGAAGATGGTACCATGAATTATAGTAATGGAATAAAAGTTAACTTTGAGCACTTACAATATACTAAACCTCAGCACTCCATACAGATGATCTCATTGTTTTCTCACAGAACCCTTTTAAGTGATAATATACTCCCCATTTTATGGATGAGGAAACTGAGGTACCAAGTGGCAGGTTCACACAGAGCCAATCTGACCCTCTGCTTTTAGCCAACACATAGAATGGCACTCCACCATACTGTGTAACTCAATAGCCTATAGAATCTTGCCTTCTTAGGTGATCACTTGCCTAATGAAAAAGAATATCATCAACAGTACCAAAGATTGTTTGAGACATTCCTATTTTATGAATAGTTTCACTGAAATAAAATACTTTTAAATTTACAAAGTTTCCAAATATCAATGAACTTTTTTCTCACAAAATCAGCCTCAAGTTCTGAAACTTGTAAGTTGATTTATTTTTGTGTTTATAAGGCACATAGGCCTACATGTTTTTCTAAATAGAACATCCTTCCATCAATTATCTTTAGATATCTTTCTGTAAAAAAAGAAACTAAGAATCTAACAATACTGAATTTAATTAGCATGCAATGATTTACAGAACATTTCAGCATTTTAGCCCAGAGTTTCTATATGAATGTTTGAAATTAGAATATGACAAACTTCAATGAAAAATAAAGATGAATGTGCTGAAAATACAACTAATTGATATAGACATGGTGAATATTAACCAAAGAAGCTCATTTTAAACAGAATGAAAATGTTTTATTCCCTATAGAAATCTATAGGGAGGGGCACCTGGGTGGTTCAGTGGTTGAGCATCTGCCTTTGGCTCAAGTTGTGATTCAGGGTCCTAGGATTGAGTCCTGTTCAGGCTCACCACTGGGAGCCTGCTTCTCCCTCTGCCTGTGTCTCTGCCTCTCTTGTGTCTCTCATTAATAAATAAATAAAATATTTTTAAAAAAGAAAAAATAAATCTATAGGGAAAATGAGAAAAAGTTATTTATTAAAGAAAGTGACTATTTTTAACTAATTGATTTTTTTAGATGGGGCGGGGAGCAGAGAGGAAGGAAGAGAGAATCAAGCCAGCTCCATGCCCAGCATGGAGCCTGACACAGAGTTCAATCTCACAACCCTGAAATCATGACCTGAGCAAAATCAGGAGTCTGATGCTTAACCAGATGAGCCAGCAGGTGCCCCAGAAAATGACTATTTTTAACAGTATATATATATGTTTACTTAAGTTATCCTTAAGAAACATAGAAACTACAAAATTTTGTGTAGCTATTCTGATTTACAGATCTTGTTTGGAATGAAAAAGAAAAACTACTTTAAAACATCTCATTTTCTTATTCCTTTCAAATCACTCTCAACTGTATAATTCATCTTTTACAAACTTATTTTCATAAACTCTGAATTATAATAGAAATATGGATCACTTAATAAAGATTTTTACTGTAAGTATGTGTACAAGGTCCTTGGAATATGCTGAGCTTTCAGGATGAATAAATTAAGCTATTGAATATAAATTATGTCATTGGTATCTGTTCCTTTACACACTTTATCCAAGAAACCGTGTGATACATATTGCTATCTCCATTTCATAGATGAGAAAGCTAAGTGGTTTATTCAAAGTCACCACAGCTAGTAAATAACCATTTGGTTATTCTTATTCTGAATATTTCTGCCTTCTTACTGACATCAAGAAGAAATCTTTGTATCATATCAATCTACAAGAATCTAGAGTATGGGACACCTGGGTGGCTCAGTGGTTGAGCATCTGCCTTTGGCTCAGGGCATGATCCTGGAGACCCAGGATCAAGTCCCATATCAGGCTCCCTGGTTGGAGCCTGACTCTCCCTCTGCCTACGTCTCTGCCTCTCTCTCTGTCTCTCATGAATAAATAAATAAAATCATTTAAAATAAATAAATAACACAAACTTTTATGAAAAGAAGAATCTAGAGTAAAATAAGAATGAGGTCAGAAGAAATGGTAATGATTATAATGATGTTGATGGTATTTTAAAACTTATTACAATAAAATAAAATAAAATAAAATAAAATAAAATAAAATAAAAACTTATTACATGCCAGTCATTGTGTTAAGAATCTTACAGGCATCGCTTCATTTAATCTTAAGAATATCATATGAAATAAGTAGTTTGACTATCTCCATTTTATAAATAACAGAGACAAAAAAAAAGTTAAGAAACTTGTCTCACTCCAAAATTAAATATCTTAATCTCCCCAGAATTAGACATGAAATTGTGTACTATTTTTAAAAGTAAGATACAAAGATGAAAGAGGCATGGATACTTAATCTTTCAAGGAGCTCATAGTCTAACAGGGGAGAAAAACTCCCAATTAACGTGATGGAAACAGGTATAAAATTCAGTGGGGCCCCCCCAAAAAAAAAAAAAGAATAAATGGTCATCTTAAGGAAAGAAGTGTTGCTTAACTTAACTCTTGAACAATAAATAAATGTTGACAAAATTGGGAAAGAGCATTCTTGGCAAGACAAAGGTATGGATAAAGATAAGAAGGGGTAAAAGAGCATAACATATTTAGGGAAATACTAGTTGCCAATATGAATGGAGAGTAACAATAACTAAGTCAACAAGGAAAACATAGATTTCCAGATGACAATTCTTTCAAGATGAAGGAATTATGGTTTAGCTTTGAATGTGAAATATGAAGACGTATAGGTGAAATGTTTAAGCGTAGAAGTCGAGGAGCCACTCATATACAGGTTTCCGGCTGAAGGGGGATATATCTGAGTTGGAAAGGTAGACTTCAGCATCATCAGAAATCAGGTGTTAATTGAAATCCTAGAAACAGATTAAGTCACCTGGAAATTTATAGAATAACTAAAGAGTAAGCCTGTACTAGGAATCTTAGGAAAACAATATTTAAGATGCAAGATAGGAGCACAAGAAAGAAAAAGAATAATCAGAGGGCTAAAGAACAATCAAGAAAGCATGACACCTTAGAAGTTAAGAAAGTGAATATATTCAAAAATTGGAAAGTAGTCAACAATGTCAAATGACACCTCGAGGTCAAATAAGAGTGACCAAGTAAAATGCAGATGGTCAAAAGAAATCCACTCAGTAGGTGAGAAGAAAAAGATCAATGATCAATTCACACCAAAATTCTTATGTTCATCAACCCTCTATGATGATCTTTTTAAAAGACTTATTTATTCTCAATGTAGAGCTCTATCTCACGACCCTGAGATCATGACGTGAGCCAAAATCAAGAGTCAGATGCTTAACTGACTGAGCCACCCAGGTGCCCTATGATCACTATTTTTATTCTTAGTTTCCAGATGTATGCACTAAACTAGTAACTTGCCAAATATCACACAGCTAGTGGGTAGTGGAGACAACACTTGATTTCAAAGTTTTGAGATCCCAAAGCCCATTTTTGAACTCTAAACATAAAGGTTGGGTAAAGTTATTAAAATGGTAATGGTGGCTCCCAAAATAAGATGTCTACATCCTCACCCTTGGAACCTGTGAATATTACCTTACTTGGAAAAAGCATCTTTGCAGAGGTACTTAAGAATCTCAAAATGAGGACATTCTGGATTATCCAGTAGGTCTCAAATCCAATGACAACTGTTCTTAAAAGAAACACAAGGAGGAGAGAGACACCGGGAGAAGCAGCAGCCATGTGAAGACAGACAGAGGCAGAAGTTGGAGTGATGCAGTGACCAACCAAGAGGTGCCTGGGGACACTAGGAAGAGACGAGGAAAGATTCTCTCCTAGAACTTTAGCAGGGAGCAAAGCCCAGCCAACATTATGAGTTCATATTTCTAGGCTCCAAAACTGTGAGAATAAATTTCAATTGTTTTAAACCATCAAGTTTGTAGCAATTTGTTATAGCATCCTTAGGAAACTCATGTAGTTGATAGCTTGGGCTGCTATAAAAAAAAATATCAAAAACTAGATGGGTTATCAACAACAGAAACTTATTTTCTCAAGTTCTGAAGGGTGGAAGTCTAAGATCACGGTGCCAGCATGGCCAGATTCTGGTGAGAGCCCTTTCCAAGGCAGTAACTGAAGACAGCCAATGTCACCTTGTATTCCCACATAGCACACACAGTAAAGAGCTCCTTGAGGAATATAAGGGCACTAATCCCATCCATCCAGCCTCTAACCTCATGACCTTATTTCCTCCCAAAGGCTCTATCTACTTCCCAATACTGTCACACTTGGAGTAGGATTTCAACATAGGTATTTTTGTGAAGATATAAACATTTAGTTCAAAACGGTAATGTGATTTTTGTTTGGTTTTTGTTTTTATGTTATTTTGTTTTGGTCACATCTTAAAAGAATTGTTCCCAGGAAAAAGGAATTCCATTAATCAAATGAATCATTTTAAAAGAAAAACTTCTTGATTATTGCTATTTAAAGGAACTTTACTATGCACATTTAAGAATCAAAGGTGCTTTTATCCTTCAAACTTAGTATCTATCACTGGTGTAGCAAAACCTCATAATAAACCATCAAAACAATGGCTTTCATTTAAAGTTTTTGATTATAATAAATAACAAATGCTTCCAGAAAATTAGAATATTTTAAAAAATATCTTAGTACTTTACAGGAATAATCAACTGTGTCTTCTTAAATCAGATCTAATAAAAAATTTTCAAGAAAAATTATCTTATTCCACAATATTGAGATATTCTAGCATCATGCAAAACTGACTTATTTTGACTATTTTAGAAAGTATGTTGGTGACGCAAATTAAGAAGTAGTAAGTAGTGATCCTCAACCAAAATTTTCCCAATGACTCAAACTCAAGATTTCTAGCATTTAATTTTTCAGGTTTATCCCAACTTCTTTTTTCTGTCAATATATTTTCATTGATGAGGCACCAAAGATTATACATTACCTTTTCCAAAGGTATTCTAGAGACCTCATTAGTACTCTTTTCACCACATTCATAAAAGATAAATGATTTTGCATCATATATGTGGCTTTGTTCCCTTTTGCTATTTGACATTATGACAGATTTTGATTTTAAATACTTTACACATTCAACATAATTATGCCCTATTTTATAGTTTGCTACATAATACTTTAAAAGTACATTATTCATTGTAGTCTGAAAATTTTCAAGTAATAAATGTGAATGTATTAATTTAGTTAACAAAGCTTCAAGCCAAGTAAGAATAATATTAAAATTGATGTATTCTCTGCTAGAACACACACATAATGGCAAACATAAATTAAATTACTTATTTTGAAATCATACTGTACTAGTTTTATTAGTACATTATATTAATATATCATAGTATATTACATTAATATACTATATTTATTAATATATATACTAATTTTATTTGGTCATGTTGTACTAATATCCAACAAGTAGTGAGAAAAATATCAGAAATTAGATTTTATTTTAATGCAACATAAGTAAAAAGGAATAAGTGATGGGATTAGTGTATGAAAAATAAGTACATTTTTAACCTCTTAAGGCAATTTCAAGATAATGTAGTGTTAATGGAAAGACTATGAACTTTTTATTCAGGGAACTATGATTTTCAACTTCTGCACCACCACTAACTAGCTGAGTGATACAGCATATAGTAATTAACCTCTATGAGACTTTATTGTTATCTGAATCATGGGAGATTCCCTACTCTCTGGGCCACTGTGGAAATTAAATGCAGTAAGTGAATAAGGTATCAATGGAGACTGACAGATAGTAAATAATCACTACATGAGAGACATTGTTGTTGAATCTACCTTTAGGATTTGAAGTGCAATAAGGGGCAATTGCATGATTTGTGAATCTTCCTAGATACGATATCATGCCTTTTCTTATGATCTCTTTTCACATTCTGCTACATCATTTCTTTGTAGATTCACCTCATTGCTTATATGTTGTATTACAGAGAATTAATCACAACTTTGAGATGTCTTATATAACTGACTATATCATTATCATGGGGCTTCTTAATGCTTTTAGGCAACCAAGCTCACTGAGGAAAAAATGAAGTCCATAATGAGTGAAGAATAACATACTTAGGAAATGCTTCCACAGATGTTTGCCTTTTACCTGATATGAGGCAATTATAAGTGTTGTGTACCTTCTTCCATATAGTAGAGTATGCAAACATTGGAATACTGTTCAAAGTGTCAACAGCAGATTTAGTCAAATGTAGCACCTCCCCTTCAAAAAAGATAAATAAGTCAGAGGTTTTAAGTTTGGGAGATTTACCTTCTTTTTTCTGTAGTAAAAATTATTCTTGGGGCACTTGGGTGGCTCAGTCAGTTGAGCATCTGACTCTTGGTTTCAGTTCAGGTTGTGATCTCCAGGTTGTGGGATTGAGCCCCCAGCTGGGCTCTGCATTCAGTGTAGAGTCTGCTCCCCATTCTCTCCCCCTTGCTCATTCTCTCTCTCTCAAATAAACAAATAAAATCTTAAAAAAATATATCCTTTAAAAAAGAAAACTATTTATAGGCTTTTGGTCCAAAGTAGTATCTTTCTTCTCCCACAAAAAAAAAAAAAAATAACTGGCAAAATCATATAATATCATCTTTTCAGGTGTACTGTTTGTTGTTATATCATAATGTTGACAACAAAAATTAAAATTCCTCTGTAAGAACTAGAGAGAACAGAAGCCTATCTAGGCTGGGGTTCTGAGGGGCCAGCTTAAATGAGGAATGAGTTGCGGCCAAGCCTACTCTGAATAGCAAGGAATGTAGGCAGAAGTGGAGGCAAGAGAGGAGGAGGGCCAAATAAACTGTGGCCAAGACCACAGAGATGATCAACCCCAAAGGACCAAGGCAGAGAGATGAAAAAATGGTTTCAGGGTACTAGGTCTGTCAATAGAGCTGAATATATAAAACGAACAGATTAAAAAAATGACCCTGACATATAGACCTAGTAGATAAAAACAGGGCTCTTTTTTTTTTTTTTTAATCTTTCCACTTGTCTGTGGTCTTATCTTTCCACATGAATGGAGCCATTAAAGGCATCAAATCAGAACAAAGAATACAACCAGGAATAACCATCACTCCCTCAAAAGCACACTTCCCAAATGTTGTTTTAAAAGGGGGCCTTCAGGGCAGCCCTGGTGGTGCTGCGGTTTAGCGCCGTCTGCAGCCTGGGGTGTGATCCTGGAGACCCAGGATCGAGTCCCACGTCGGGCTTTCTGCATGGAGCCTGCTTCTCCCTCTGCCTGTATCTCTGCCTCTCTCTCGCTCTCTGTGAATGAATAAATAAATAAATCTTAAAAAATAAAAATAAAAAAATAAAAGGGGGCCTTCAGTTCTATCTTCACCAAATATTCTTAATCACTTACATGACAGGATCATCTATTAAGTGACTTTCATTAGTCACTTCAAGTTGACACTAAAACTTTCCTCTATTAAAAAATAATAATAATTCATTGCTCTATCTGGAGCCAAACACATATCAGATAAGCCTAGAATATTACTTCTTATCCATATACCCATATGCTAGGAAACTATCAAAGACTACTAGAGTTGTGTGAAAAGAACTCAAGAGTCAACTTTAAGAGGCTCTCACTAGCCAAAGATGGGAAAATTCAAGTATCAATAAAGAAAACTATAATTGATAGAAAAAAATAAAAATGCAAACCAAAAGCTCATAGTAATATTTTTAAAATAACAACTGGTCACGTTTGGAGGATCTTAGGATATTAATTCATTATTTTGAAAACTGGAAAACAAAGGGAAAGAATCTAGAACCTTTTCTGCTGCCTTAAAACATATAATACCTCATGATAACACAATAGCTGATGAGGGAGTTTCTGTTTATAATTATCGCAGCTGATAAATGAAGATGAACTGACAAATTTTTGTAACCTCTAGTGAATTAACAGATCTGGGAAGTGAACGTCAATGGCTAATGGTATTACAAAAAGCGAGACACCCAGATACTATGCATCTCCTGGTGGAAATACACATCAATTATGCAGTATTTAGGGGGAAAAAAAAGGTGAACTTGAATCTTACCAAACCTTTAAATAACTATCAATTCACAGAGGACAGAGAAACTTGTTAATCAAGAGCATATGAGACAATCTGATATACAAAATCCAGACTATGAAGATCTACAAGAAAAATGATGTGTTTCTTCAACAAGTAGACTTTAAGGACAGAAAAAGACATTTATGGAGAATCTATGGATCAAGAAACACTTAAGAGATATAGCAACTAATCTAAATACATAGATCTTATTTGGGTACTGATTAAACAATCTGTTAAAAAGAAAGAAAAAATAGGGGTGCAGAGAAAAAGTATTAGGCAATTGGAAAAATATAAATCCAGTCTATGTACTTGATATAATAAACTTCTTATTAATATTTCTTATTTTAGATGTGATAATACTACTGGGATTATGTTTTAAAAATCAGTCTTTAGGGGCACCTGGGTGGTGAAGTCAGTTGGGCTCTGAGTCTTGGTTTTAGCTTGGGTTATGATCTCAGGGTCATGAAATAGAGCCCCGATATCAGCTCCACACTCAGTGTGGAGTCTCTTGAGATTCTCTCTCCCTCTCCCTCTGCCCCTCCCACTTGTGTTCTCTCTCACTCTTTCTCTCTCTCTAAAATAAATAATCTCTCTCTCTCTCTTTTTAAAGTAGTCTTTATTCTTGAGAGTTACATACCAAAATATCTACAGTGGTTTGCAAATCAGAGTTGTCCAATAAATAGTGGTTATCATCATCATTATTATATATTTGACCTGGAAAGCATCCAAAATTAGCACTACTATAAAGACAAAGTAAAATCTTCTTGGAAATGGAGTAAATTGAGATTATGCCAGAAGCATCATCACTGCACACGAGAGGTGATGTCTCAAAAAAGGAATATTGGAGTGTTTCAACACAGGTAGGAGAACAAATGCTGGGTAGTAAAAAAACAAACATCCGGGGATCCCTGGGTGGCACAGCGGTTTGGCGCTTGCCTTTGGCCCAGGGCGCGATCCTGGAGACCCGGGATCGAATCCCACGTCGGGCTTCCGGTGCATGGAGCCTGCTTCTCCCTCTGCCTATGTCTCTGCCTCTCTCTCTCTCTGTATGACTATCATAAATAAATAAATAAAAAAAAAAAACAAAAAACAAACATCCTACTATATGGAGAAAGAAGAAAACTTTTTTTTTAAGCCTAGTATGTAATTTTACATGAACTAAGATTCAGATAGAGTAGCATTGCCCTTTATAAATTTCAGTTACATCCTAAATCACAGCTAAATTTCTACCCATGCCATAGTCTTTTATTTTTTATTTTTTTAGATTTTATTTATTTATTTATGAGAGACACAGAGAGAGAGAGGCAGAGACATAGGCAGAGGGAGAAGCAGGCTCCCTCCGGGGATCCTGATGTGAGACTCGATCCCAAGACCCTGGGATCACAACCTGAGCCAAAGGCAGATGCTCAAGCATTGAGCCACCCAGGTGGCCCCCCCATGCCTTAGTCTTTTTCATGGCAAAGCAAAGCATTAATTAGACACTCACGTACTTTCCCTTTTTATCACCTGTAAATATATGTGTATGATTTGATTGTAACAGTGTAAAATCTACCTCAAAAGGAACACTGAATCAAGTACTATCCCTTTGGCTTTTACACTAAACTTGTGTATAAGGATTACTTACATACTGACAGAGAGGAACATATTGAGCCAACATTTTGATCTCAATATGATCCATGTATTTAAGAAGAGAGAAATGTACCTTTGTGTCACAAATTAACTTAAATATTAATTTATTTACTGATCCTGAAGTATGGGAACCTAGATTTAGACTGACTCTGGAATAGTTCAGTAGCAAGAAACTAATGAAAAAGAAGATTTTCAAAATTTGGTCTTTATAATGACCACCATGCTGTTGGTGGCTGATTTTCTTGAGATTATGATAGTCAAAGGTGTCATTTGGCTTCACATCTGAGCAAATAGCCTTCTTCAATCTCATTCCAGAGTAGAGTGATAACCTATCTTTCTGTATGGTTTTTATTATTATTCAATAATACAGAGGAGACTGCAACAAAGATCTAGTAAACAGTTACCTCTCTCTTAAGTGTTGAAAAACTACAGGGAATAAGTCCCCTTTAGGAGTAGCTGAAAAGTTTACAATTTTAATTTTTTTTTTGTAGGCATCAAAATCACTCTGAGAACCTGTTATAGATAGGTGTGCCACTCCCAAGAGATTCTGATATGCTGTATTTGGGTGTGGAGCAACTTGTGAATTATTATAAAGTTCTCTGGTTGATTCTGATACACATAAAACTTGGAAAATTATTGAATAAAATATAAATCAACATGCAAAAAACCCCTAAATATCTACTCTAAGATGTAGAGTATATGTAATTATGATTAATTTTAGTCAGATCTCACAATTTAGAGTTTTAAGTAGAGCTCTTAAAAATATACATCATTATCTTCTTCCTAATGTCAATTTGAGAAGGTGTCAATTTCTCACAATTTATATAAACAGAATAAAATTTCACTGCCAAAGTTGTAGGATAACGTTTTACATGGTACACTTAATATCATAAATACATCCCATTACTGAAAGGCCACAATTTATTTTGCTATGCACATACAAAAATATCTGCCCATATTGACTGTAATGAAGAAAACCAAAACCTAAATATTTTAAATTATATTTATACAATGACTTACGACATTCCATTCTGGGGGAAAAATGTTAATTTTTTTAGATGGTGAAGATTTCAAAAGCTCTCAATTTCTTTCAGAAGGCAGCCTGTATCAAAAAACATCACTACAGGGGCTGGCTCAGTCAGAGGAGTGGGACGTGTTTGACCTCCAAGTTGGGTGTACAGATTACTAAAAATAAATAAACTTGGAAAAAAAAAGACAAGAAAAAGAAAACACCACCACAGTGATAATTACATTGGTGATGATCAAGTGTAAATTTCTGTTTACTCAAAGCCTTCCTGAAGAATTGTCCAAAAAGTATAGGAGAAACTTGGAGTAGATTAGTTTACAAACGCAACCCACTAATTCAGCAGATATTTATCAGACTCTTGCTTTCCCCAAGCACTGTTTTAACTTCTTGGTATACAATGATGAATCACATGCAATACTGTCCCCACCTACAGTACACAGTGAAGAAGGGAAGACTTCTATTTAAATAATCACTGTATGACGTAATGAACAGTATGACAGAGGTACAGATTCAATGCTGTACAAGAAAAGAGGCGCTAAGATTTTCCTGGGGGGTCAGGAAAGTTGGCTAGAAGATAGAATAAGTAGTAGAAATACGGCTGACTATAAAAGAGTCACTGGATTTCACACTTCAGATAATTCGAACCTGTAGAGTCATGGTCACATAATATACATATTTTTAGAAAGATTACACCGGCAGCAATGTGGAGATGAATTGGAGCAGGTGAGACTGAAAACAGGAACACCGGGAGAAAGCTATTTTAAGAGGGGAGAATTAGGACAAAGAGAATGGAGAGGAAAGCTGGATGTGAGGCTCTTTGGAAGGTAGTATTATTCAGGAGGCTTTGGGAGTGATCAGAAAGGGGGTTATGGAATAAGAGAAGTGGTAAAGCCAGTGGTTCTTAAAACGGTACCTGGAACAGAAGCATTAAGCATCTCCTAGGAACTTTGTAGAACTAGAAATTCTCTGACCTCACTCCAGAAACTAAACCAGAAACTCTGGATATGGGGTCCCATCATCCATGCTTAATAAGGCCTCTAGGGGATTCCAATGCTAAAGTTCGAGAAGCACTTGAAGCTATTGGTTCCCAAACATAGCTGCACATTAGAATTGCCTGGGAAGCTTAGAAAAAGAAATTCCCACCTCAGAGATTCTGGTTTCATTGGTCCAGACCCTGACCCACCTACCAGGGTTTGTAAAAGGTTGCCCCAGTTGAATTCAATGAGTGCCCAATTACGGTAGACTGTTGGTTCTGGTTGGGGAGGCTGAGTGGATAATGCTGATACTCACCAAGGAAAGGGAGGAGGTTTAAATGAAAATCTGATGCCATTTTCCCAGGCTGTTTTCTGTTGAATCTCAAAATAAGTATGCAAGGCCTTTATCCAACTAGCTTTTTAATGATTTCCTGTAGGTAAACAGACCAGCACATAAAATCTTCAAAAGTTCTCATAACACCCTTTTCGATCTCTGAATCTTTTCTTAAACTAATTTCCAGACGTTCTAATGTCCTTCTGTTCTCCACTCATTTTTATTACTAAAAAAGAGAATTCATCAGTGCTCCCTCTTCATTTAGTCTACATCCTTAACGCAGTGGTTAAGCACACAGGCTACCTGGGTTCAAATCCTAACTTCACCACTTACTAGCTCTGTGGACTTAGGCAATCTGCTTAATTTCTCTGTGCCTATTTCCTCATCTTTAAGTGGGAATAACCATAGAACCTACCTCTTAGGGTTGACTGAAGACTGAATGAATTACCAATTGAGAAGTTCCTGGAATAGTGCCTGGCACATGGGTAAGTGCTGTGTGTTTGTTAAATTAAAAAAAAATAATAATAATGGGTATGGAATATTTTGTGTGAACTGTGAGACATTCAAGCCTTCCTAGTAGGAGGGAAGTAATTCATCAGGTGAGCCTCACCTGTGCCTCCAGGAGACACATACAACATTATAACCCCTGTAACTAGACTGCCAAAGTCCTTGAAGACATGCATCATGGATTGTTCCTTTTTGTATCTCCACTTCCTAGTACAATGTCTGGCCTACAGTAATTTTTCAATAAGTGATTGTTGAATAAATGAACTAATGAAGGATTATTCATTTCATTCATTAATTTTTACTTTATTTAGAAAATAAGATCTCAAATGATATCTTCTAAAAACAAATAAACAGCTTCGGGATGGTGGTTTAAGCCAAAGTGTCCCTAGCTGGAGGCAGAAGATAAATAGCACAACATTACACATCTTACCTCATTCAGATCTAGCCAGAAAATCAGGTGGATCTGGGCCTGCAGAAAAATCTATTAGAGATGCTGGGAGGAGTGGAGACAAGGAAATGAAGGTGGTCAGACACTAGGACTGGAAGAAGAAGAAGAAAGAAGAAAGAAGAAAGAAGAAAGAAGAAAGAAGAAGGAGGAGGAGAAGAGAAGGAGGAGAAGGAGGAGAAGGAGAAGGAGAAGGAGAAGAAGGAGAAGGAGAAGAAGAAGAAGAAGAAAAGACTTAGAGCACCAGAAAGTCATTTCTGAAGCAGTTTCCATTTGCCTAGCAGAAGAACTGGGAAATTTTATAGTCTTAAAAATGCTGCCAAAGAAATTAAAACATTATTTAATTCTTGATGGACTTAGTATCAGAGCCAGCTCTACCATTAGCTAGCTTCTGACCTTGGGTGAGTCACTTGCCTCTCTGAGCCTCAGTTTCCAACTCTCCAAACTAAGGCATTGATTAATGATCCAAAAGGTCCTTTTCAGCTCTATAATTCTTTGATTATAATAGCAGATTGCTAATTTAAGCTCTTCCAAGGAAAAATAATATGCTTTTTTTAAAAAAAATTCATGGGGCTATTGCAGGGACCCTATACCTCTTTTCTATTAAAATATATTCATTCCGTGTTTTAGACTTTTATTTATAATGATATGGACTGACATCCAATTTAGATAATTACCAAAAAATAGTGCTTAATGCACTAGACCAAATTTATTTTTAACTTTGAGTCACCCATCACAACTCTGTAATAGCAAAATGCTACGAAAATCTTAACAGTCTCTAAAGAGCCTTTGTGAAAACTAGCTTGAAAATATCATGATACCAATTTAGTTCTTGAACAATTTATTGGTAAAACTGAAAAGGCTGTACCCATCATCTGGGTTATAGTTGCTCTCTAGACTTACGAAAAAAAAATTACAACCAGTAACTCTGGGTAGGTAAGAAATATGAGTCATGATTCTACGACATTTAGGCTTAGATACAAATTGCACATAGCACATCTAGGGATTTGTGTCAAACTCAGGTTTAAATGGTGGAAACTGATTTATCTATTTACTTAGATTACAAAGTTTCAGTACCTCTCGGGAATCGATCTCTTTGTAGAAAGTCATCAGTTATTTGAGATTTTTACCACAAAACCTACTATGCCTCCAATGTGCTATGTCTGATTATTCTTAAATGAAATCTTGGTTTGCAAAAAAATTTCACCATATGAGGGATATTGATAGCTTCAGAGAAACACTTACTTCATTAGATTCTAAAGCACTCAAGCCATACTTCCAAAGCACAGACAAACCTCCAGAGTCTCCTTCAAAAATTACTCACAACCCAGCTACTATTGTAGCCATAAAACACATGCTCTCAGAACCAGAGTTAAGGAAGAAACCAATTCTTTATTCTGCACAAGGAATATTTTCCGTGTTATCAAAATCTCTAAAGCTCCATAAAATATGATGTTCCTGTCAACACCGACTTCGGATAAACACTTCAAACATGAAAGCAGTTCCCAGCAACTGGAAGTCAATTCTTTCTTTGACACGTAGCTGGGGCATGCAACATTCATCATGTTGAGTATTTATAAGCATCCAAAAGGTTCATGCCATGTATTAATTTATCAATAGTTCTGCCTAATTTGTGCATGACAAGTCTTTTGTGTAAGAGTGTGGCATTTAGCTAGTGAGTAAATCTAGTTGAACACCCAGCATCTCAAACTCTACAAATCTTGCTGAAATTTATTTGTAATCACAGAAACATTGTTCTTAATTTAAAATGTTCTCTGACAGTCAAATATTCATGATGGTGACTAAAATGCAGAGAGTCATAGGCTTCCCAAAAAGAGATCATTCTTGATTAGAAAAAAAGAAAAAATCTGTAAGGGAAATTATATGCCATAGTAATTTCTTGTATACACTGAAAATTTGGAAATATAGCTACTGTACATGTCAAAGGTCTGTTATATGCAAAAGGCAAATGATAATGAACTTTGGTAAATATTTGTTAAATCAACTACACTATAGGAAGAGTAAAGATGATCACCATGTAGGTGAAATTGCTCAGTAAACTATAAAGTACTTTGCAAATAAAAATATTAAAAGTAATGTAGAGAAAAGCACCAAGATGCATCATCATTTAAGGATGCCAGACTATAATAAAAGCTACCGAGTCCATTTCTGTATTCCTCCTGAGAAAACAAAAAGTTCTAGTTATATTTTGCCTCTATGCCATTTCTGTTTCCACAAGTTCCTAAGAGGAAATTCTGTGTTTGGAAGAACTACATGAGAAACAAGAAGAGAGAGACAGAAACAGAGACTGAGAGAGAGAGAGAGAGAGAGATAGGGAAGGAGGAAGGGAAAATCTAAAGAGCTAGATTAATATATTGCATGTATTTAATTGTGGATAAGTGGAACTATACAAAGAATATTTCATAGTCTCATAGCATGCTTGTCTTCTCAACAAATTAACTGGATCTGGATGTTGGTTATTGGCTATGTTAACAGTAGAGTAAACCTTTCTTCTGGGGTTAATGTTTTAGAGACAAGTATGTTTTATTGGTTTTATTAATCAAATACTAACTAGCCTGCAATTTACTACTTTAATATGTATCTCAAAATCTTCTAGGATAAGTCTAAATTTACTGACAACTTTGACATCTTAATGTTGAAAGTTTGTATTTTTATTTCTAAAAATGCATTACTTTCTTTAAAGAGATCCGACAAATAGGTCCTAGGATCACAGATTTTCAGAACTAGGATAGGCTTTCTATGTCAATCTTACCATCAATTAAAATTATGAAATATCTCTAAAATGTCCCAGGCCTGGATGCTCTTTGGATACTTCCCATGACAGGTAACCTCACTACTTTGGGAGAGCGTCATTTCAATTTTAAAGAGCTCTGGTGGGTTCTTTTTAAAATTCATATACTCACTTTAAATCTGCCTGTTTCTAATTTCCACAGTGTGGTCTTAATTTCTTCAGATGGAGAATCAAAGAATAAATCTAATCTCACTTCCTTATGAAAACCCTACAAATGTTCAGCACGGCTATCATAAGTAAAGCATTTGAAAGAGACTCTATCATAAGTAAAGCATTTGGAAGTAAAGCATTATCCAATCAATAAATGCAAGCTATTATCACTTTTACCATCAAAAGCCTAAATATGTTTCTTTCTCAGACTTTTTCATACCCAGTTTCTTTAAGAGCCTGGGTATGAATATTTGGAATATTTCAAAGACTCAAACTCAACATCAAGCCATGTTCAGGACATCCAAATTTTTTTTCAGAGGTTGAGAACTTGACCTAAAATAATGGAATGCTATGACTCCACCTTCATCTTTATTTCTTCACTATTTTTTGTTTGTTTACAAAGGCAGTTTAGTTCACCTCAATAAGACAAATACCGAATGCTTATTCTTATGAGTGAAACAATACAATCTGAAGTCTTTCCTAGCAGGTGATTCTAAAAGAAGAGAAATCATCATGCAGGTTTTTCTTTGCTCTTTCATAATTATTATTTAGATAACTGCTTACCCATTACCAATATATGCTAAAATCAAATTTTAAAAATATTTATTTATTCATGAGACAAAGAGAGAGGCAGACACAGGCCGAGCGAGAAGCAGGCTTCATGCAGGGAGCCCAATGTGAGACTTGATCCTGGAACTGCAGGATCACACCCTTGGCTGAAGGCAGATGCTCAACCACTGAGCCACCCAAGCATCCCAAAATCCATTTTTATATTCGAGATTAATCAGTTCTCTTACCAACTGGTTTTATGTAAGAAACTTGATTATAATATTTATATGAATATTATATTTTAAATATTTATAAAATGCCAATGTTGGGTTTTTTTATTTGTCCAAATCCCATTATAACCAAATGCTATAAACATGAATGAATGAATGAATGAATGAATGAATGAATGAATAAGACATTAGTCCTCAATTTAACAATCCTCTAAGAAGATTCCAAGAATCAGAATCTTCAAGACAATAAAATTTTAGTGTAAAGAGAGAATTGGAGGAGTCTTCTGAGATATTTTCAAGACTTTTTAATAACAATCATAGGTGCAACATAGGTTCTCTGTTTTCACTTGAAGCAAATGAATTCTTGAGTTCCATATATTTAATTTGGGCTTCATTATCATTATTATCATCACATTTTACTTTAAAGCATTTATTAGGGGGATTTCCAAACAAAGATTATAGTGAAAAGGTTTTTCTACTCAATTCTCCAAAAAAATCTAACAACCTCTCCCTGCAAAAAAGGAGAATGGAAAGTAGTGAACAAAACTCCATCTTTAATGAAGATGTCCAAATCAGTAAATTTCATACTGAAGGTGATGGGAAGAAGACAAAAGCAAACACATGTCTCCATTGTTAAACTAATCACATGAGGAGGCCATTAGGTGCAGGTGGCTCTAGTGCCATGGTGGCCTACATAAGCAAATCAAAATCTAAACCTGTAAATGCCTCCAGGTTTGGAAATGGAAACCTAAGGACAGCCAGTTACAAAAAGCCAACTAGGCTTAAGCTATAATGAGTGGATCATTTCCTTTCTTTGCTTCCACACCGTCTCCCTGTAGGTAGCTCCCTTGGCTCCTCTCAGTTAAGTACTTCTAACCACTTCTAGTCAAGGGCTACTCAATTCAATCAATTTTTGCTAAAATAAAAGTTTTAAAAATTTTATTACACCTCAGTTTATCTTTGAACACTGTAATCTAGAGCAGAGTTATACAAAAAGTCTATCAAGTGCTGTATCTTAAAACAGAGAATGTATCTTCTTTTTAAGTGCCCATGGATCTTTCACAAAAATGAACTAAATATTATACAGCCAAGAAAATCTAAATTCACTCCAAAATTTATAAATAATGTGGGTCATTTGTCTCTCATCCAATATAATTCTATTAGAAGTATGTAGAAAATATTTTTTTTAATTCTCCCACCTGGAAATTAAAATGAAAACTCTTTCAAATAATTTTGGATCTAAATGAAAACAGCCAAAATTGCATATAATTTTTTAAATGATGATAATGAAAGTAATATGAATCTCTACATTCTCCTTCATCTCCTCTCCTGTGCTGCTCATTCTATGCATATCTGTTGCCCATTCAATGAGGAGGCATTGAAGAAGACTCTAGTGTTCACCACAGCCAGGAAAAGCCCAAGGAAACAGTCAAAACCCAAAATAGAAAGCTATTTGTTTTCAATCAGCAGATAAATCCTAGTGTGATTAGTAGGACTTCTTGTTGAAATCAGAATAAGAATTTAATTTGGTGGTCATTCAATAAAATAAACATATCCATAGGTTGGAAATTAAGGAACAAGATTAATTTGAGCTCCAAAGAGAAGACACTACTTTACTCTAGAATTATTCTCCCATAGACAGCAAAATATTCACAATTGGAAAATATCATCTGGTTCCAGTACATACAGACTAATACTTCTGTTCTCACTCCAAACTAAAACCTATGAGACTTAGCTATCACAAAATATAGATTTAAAAACAATAATTTTATTATGTATATTTTTTCAAGCATTCCCATTGCTATGCAAAAACAAATGGAATTAATTAATTATGCAATCCAAGAAGTTAAAATACAAAAATAAGTAGATTTTTTAAATTTAATGAGTAAAAGAAGTAAAACAATGAATTTGTAAATAAATCCATTGTTTTAAATGGATTTAAATAGAGCAATAAAATAGATTACCTACTACAATCTAGTCAAGAAAGTAAAGTGCCAAAGCAAAAAATATTCAAAATGAAACTTGGAGAGAAATAGCCAAGATATGAGAAAATCATAAATCATGAAAATCATTGGAGAATGATTTACTCAACTCTATGCAAATATATTTGAAAACCCAGATGAAGTAAATTCTTTTTCTTTTTTGTCTTTTATTTCTATATCCCAATCCCATTTTTCTTACTCCTTAGGATCCAATGTGTTCATTATTTACAATACATTGCTGTTAGCCATTTTGAAGAGACATCTGCACTTCCATGTACATTGAAGCAACATTCATGACAGCCGAGAGGTGGAAACAACCTAAATGTGCCTTGGCAGATGACTAGAAAAAGAAAATGTGCTCCAGGGCGCCTGGGTGGCTCAGTTGGTTAAGCGTCTGACTTTGGCTCAGGTCGTGATCTCAGGGTCCTGGGATGAGCCCTGCCTCTGGCTACCTGCTCAGCGGGGAATTGGCATCTCCTTCCCCCCCCGCCCCCCCCCCCACCCTGCAACTCCTGCTCTCACTATCACATAGATAAATAAAATCTTTTTAAAAAATAATAGCCCCTATAATATATAAGGGCCTTATATTATAAGGGCCTTATATTTTATATATATATATATATATATATATAGCCTTAAAAAAAGGAAATTCACCAATATGTGGTGATATGAATGAATTTTAAGGACATTATGCTATGTGAAATTAGCCAGTTACAGGTGAAGCTACTACTTTTAATAGACATTACTCATCTTTTGTTTTTCTTTGGTTTTAGTAATTATAAAAATATTCTTTCCTTTTGTGATCTCTTATAAACCTTGTCCATGGTATTTGTTTTTTTTAAGCAGAAATATTTCTTAATTTAAATGTAAAAAGTATCATCAATGTTTTTCCTTTTTGAGTCATATGTTTTCAGCTTTAATTAGTAAAACTTTGGGATGCCTGGGTAGCTCAGCAGTTGAGCATCTGCCTTCAGCTCAAGGCGTGATCCCAGAGTCCCTGGATTGAGTCCCTCATCAGGCTTCCTGCATGGAGCCTGCTTCTCCCTCTGCTTGTGTCTCTGCCTCATTCTCTCTGTGTCTCTCATGAATAAATAAATAAAATCTTTTTTAAAAATTAGTAAAACCTTCACTGCTCTGGATTACAAAAGATCTTAGTAGTTTGCCTTTTACATTTAAGTCTTTCATTTACCCCAAATCACCTTTAAATGTGGCACATGGTCAGGATCTATTTAATTTTTTTTCCATAAAGTAAGACATCATCTACCATAGCTTGTCCTTCATGGGGACATGTTTGTAAAATATGTTGTCAGATATCCACAGGCCTGTCTCTGAACTCCCTGTTCTATTGCACTGGTAGTTCACATGTTCTTGTACTAATATCACACCACTTTTAGAGCAATGGCTTCATTGTATGTATTATTTCTCTCTTATAACGCTGACTTAGCTATTCATGGACCTTTACTGTCCCAAATAAGTTTTAAATTGTTTATTGAGTTCTTCAAAAAAAAGTGCACTAGAATTTTGATCAGAAATGCATTGTATGGATAAATTTAGAAAAAAATTATATCATTGTAATAATGTTACTTTATCCAGAATCACAGAAATCTCTCCATTTATTTAAATCATCTTCCTTAGCCTTTGTTAAAAAGGTTTTCCTAAGTAGGGCCTGAATGTACATGGTTAAATTAATTCCTCAGACATTTCATGTTTTTTAGTGCTTCAAGTGCTGAAATTATGAAAATAAGTATTTTATTACATTTTCTAGTTGGTTAGTGCTATTGATTTTTAAAAATTGATCTCTTGAACAACAAATGAATTCTTTTTTTATGATTTTATTTATTTGAGAGAAGGAGAAGGAGAAGCAGACTCTCCACTGAGCAAGACCTCCATGCTGCTGATCCCAGGACCCTGAGATCATGACCTGAGCCAAAGGTACTTAACCAACTGAGCAACCCAGGCACCCCAAATTCTCTTTTTGGTTGTAATAATTTGTCTGTAAGTTCTTTTGCTTCCCAGGTTTATGATCATATTTTCTTTCTTAACTTCCATTCATTCCAAACTCATTTTCTTTTCCTCATTACAGTGGTTAGGACCCCCAGCAATATGTTCAATTGTAATGGTAATAGTGGGTATGGGTATACTTGTTCTGTTCTTACTGGGAGACAATTATCCATGCATATCTCATGTTTCTGCATGTCTTAAAAGCAGAGAATTGAATGCCTTTCTATATCCTCTTTGTAGTGATGTCTGTATCCAAAGTAAAAGGCAGGTTTGCTTATAGCCTTGGAAAAAAACAAAACAAACAAAACAAAACAAAACAAAACAAAGTGTCTCCCTCCAGAGTGAAGGGCAGGCATACTCACTGACCATAATAAACTATTTGTATTCCCTAAGCTAGTTCAGGGTTTCTCCCCTGTAACACAATCTCTATTGTGTGTGTGCAGGTGGTCATTTGGCCTTCTGCATGCTGATCTGTGGAAATTTGGGCTTGGGAAGCTGGCACAAGAAAATACTGATATTTTGCTACTGTTGTAATAAAATTCTTTATTTCTGAACCAGGAATCCCCTGTATATTGCCATGAAACTGTAGCAACCTAACTTAATACCTTGCAAATAGGGTAAAATCTGCAAGTGTTTGTTTATAATAGCTCCAAACTGACAACAACACTAATGTCCATCTATGTTGGAATTGATAAATTATGTGATATTCATAAAGTATTATACACCAAAGAGAAAGAACCACTATATTTAAAAACATGGGTAAGTTTCACAAACGTGATGTTGAGCAAATGAAACTAGATACAGAAGAGTGCATACTTTATCTCTCCAAGGAAAACTAGTCTATAATTATAGGTTAAAAATCAGAACATTGGTGACTCTTGGGATAGGGGAGAGTAGCAACTGGAAGGGACACAGGGGGCTCTGACATTTTGGTGCAGTATTTCTTCATCTAGGTGCTATTTACATAGGGGAGCTTACTTCGTGAAAATTTATTGATTTTGATTTTTATTATTTGCACACTTTTCATATGCATGTTACACTTAAATGGAATTTATTTAAAAATATTATTTTATTGGAAAGAAATCAACAGGAAATAATCTGTGAATAGAAGATTAGGAAAAGATATAAGGGTGGCCCGGGTGGCTCAGCAGTTTAGTGCTGCCTTCAGCCCAGGGCGTGATCCTGGAGACCTGGGATCGAGCCCCATGTCCGGCTCCCTGCATGGAGCCTGCTTCTCCCTCTGCCTGTGTTTCTGTCTCTCTCTCTCTCTCTCTCTGTGTGTGTCTCTCGTGAGTAAATAAATAATTTTTTTAAAAAATAAAAAGATATAATAGATATAATTCATATGGGAAATTATATCTGTATATTAAAGTGTCATGGGGATCCCTGGGTGGCGCAGCGGTTTAGCGCTTGCCTTTGGCCCAGGGCACGATCCTGGAGACCCGGGATCGAATCCCACGTCGGGCTCCCGGTGCATGGAGCCTGCTTCTCCCTCTGCCTGTGTCTCTGCCTCTCTCTCTCTCATTCTATGTGACTATAATAAATAAATTAATTAATTAATTAATTAATTTAAAAAAAGGTGTCATATCAAACACGGGAAAAGATAAATTATATAAAACTATGTTGGAGCAACTGGATAGTTACCTGGGAAATAAAAATCAAGCAGAATCCCTTCCTAAATCCTTGTCCCAAATATATTCAACAAGTAAAAATATAAATGCAAAAAGTGCTTCCATACTAGTACAAAAAATCACAAAATTTATTTTAAATAAAATAAAAATACTTCAAAAATACTTTTCATGTATTTTGTGACACAAATGAAAATATTAATAATTCACCTTCAAAGTAAAAACTTCTTTAAAAATATATAAATAGATTAACAAGTACCCTTCAGAGACAAGAGATGATTTCTTAGATCCTGCTTCTCTCCACTCATGAAGTCTTTGATTACCTCTAAGTTGTTCAGCGACAAAATTTATTTTGAACAAAAGGGGAACATGACAATGTTGAACTTTATCTGAGCCCTTTGTTCCAAGAAAACAGAATGGTTGAGAAATTCCCACCCTTTACGTTATGCAAATGATTAAATACAACAGGCCACCATATTCTGGCATTTTTTCTGGATAACACTACTTTCAACTTTATCAGTAGTTCCATTGCTTACTTGCCTCTATACGACCCAGTCCCCTTCTTTTTCCTTGAGCTCTTTCTCATTAATGAATAATAGTCCAAGTTCAGTAACCTAAATAAAATAATCTTTTAAAAAAATAAAAATTAATATAAACAAGATCAAATGTAATTGACAAATTCAGAACAAATATCTGACCATATAAATGTATTTCCTTTATACACAACAGGCACTTATAAATCCATAATTTTTATTTTTTAATTTTTTTTAATTTTTTTTAAGATTTATTTATTCATTCATTCAGAGAGAGCGAGGAGAGAGGCAGAGACACAGGCAGAGGGAGAAGCAGGCTCCACGCAGGAAGCCCGATATGGGACTCAATCCCGGGACCCCAGGATCACACCCCAGGCTGCAGGCGGTGCTAAACCGCTGCGCCACTGGAGCTGCCCTAAATCCATAATTTTTAACCTAGCACACTGACCAAAAAAAAAATTTTTTTCATAATGCTCAGTACTGGTGAGAATGTGAGAAAAACAGGTGATCTATATAATATTTGGGTTATGAAACTGTTATTGGTGCAACTTCTTGGTAGGCATATAGTCAAATCTGTCAAAATTTAAAGTGACTTTGTCCCAGCAATTCCAGTGTTAGGAATTGACCTTGTATATGTACTTATAAAAACATGCTTTGCTTTGATATATGTACAAGGATGTTCATTCAATATTATTTTTAGAGCAAAACAATCTAGAAAGAAAACTTACATATTCTTCAATAAGGAACTAATTAATTAGAGCTCATCCATATAGTCAAATACAAAACAGTTATGTAGTAGGAATGAAATACTGATATGAAGTGATCTCCAAGGTGGTTTGATCCATGAAAAAAAAAACACCAAAGATGTAAGTAGGACTACATATGTATATATTCCCTCTGTGTGTACACAAGAAACTGCTAATAGAATTAACTTTTGTACAATGAGAGCATAGCTTTCTTTTGTTTTATTTGTTTTTTTTTCTGCCATCACTTCACAATTGTATCTAATCCATTTTCAAGTCTGATTTAATGGGTTTCATCTCGAAAGGATGATGAACAAATAAATTTTAAACTACAGAATCTATGTCTATCAATTTGTCTGTATCTCCAACCCCTGAGCTTGCTAGGTTGGCCATATTCCTCCAACCCCAATACCTACCATCACCGGGACCCCAATGTATCAGCCTAGATACCTCAGGTCTACTATAATCCCCACCCCACTCCCTCACACACACACTCCTTTTTTCTTCCCTCTTTTCTTTTTTCTTTTTTAAAAATATTTTATTTATTTATTCATGAGAGACACACACAGAGAGAGAGACAGACAGAGAGAGAGAGGGAGAGAGGGGCACAGACACAGGCAGAGGGAGAAGCAGGCTCCATGCTGGGAGACTGACGTGGGACTCGATCCCGGGTCTCCAGGATCAGGCCCTGGGCTAAAGGTGGCACAAAACCACTGAGCCACTGGGCTGCCCTCTACCCTCTTTTCTTTTTTTTTTTTCTCTACCCTCTTTTCTTTGCACATTTTACTTTATTTATTTATTTTTTAAGATTTTATTTATTTAATCATGAGAGACACAGAGAGAGGCAAAGACACAGGCAGAGGGAGAAGCAGGCTTCTTGATGGGAACCTGATGTGGGACTCGATCGCAGGATCCCGGGATCATGACCTGAGCCAAAGACAGACACTCAACCACTGAGCCACCCAGGCGTCTCTTCATTGCACATTTTAATTTGAGCATTAAATGGGAAATGGTATAACATGCAGAGTGTCTGTTGGTTCTGATTATGTATTGGATATGGAAGGAAAGGAAGGAGGTAAATGCCTCATCACCACTGTTTCCCCTTCATTGTCATCTACCAGAGAGCCCGGAGCTGGTGATGTTTTGAAGATAACTGTCAGTTATGAAGATAAGCATACCAGAGACTCATCATTATTTATTCTAAGCTCTTATGATGCTTTTCATCTGAACCTTTAAAGTTCTTCAGGATAAGTATTATATTCTGTCTATGAAGATAGAGGAGTTGAGCCAGAGACAAGATTAAGTGGCTTGTTGAAAGATTCAAAACAAGCCTGATGAGAGTTAGAAATCACATCCAGGTTGTTGGATTCCAGCTTCTCAACCACAGTGACCAGGGAATCGATACCACTTTTCACCTCTGTAGGATTATTATTTTTGAGCCCATATCATGTCTGTCTTTCATTCAAGATTTTATATGTCCTTCATAAATAAACTTTCCATTCGATTACACCCAGAAACAGCCCAGAGACACCTCTGTCTTTTCGAAAATGACAGATGAGGAAAAGAAAGAAGGTCGATTTGTATTTCAGTCACTGAATTAGAGTAAAATCTTGAATACGTGATTTTGCTTGCATGCTCTAACTCCTCAGTTGTAGAGTTTGGATAAAACTTCACTACTCCTTTGGGAAGTAAGAGCTACTGAAATAATTTCTTTAAAACCCTTGGAGCTCAATGATACTAAATGAAAAGAAACAACAGGAGGCCATCTGCATTATTCTATTTACTGAGTTAGGACCTCAGAAATGTTGCCTCAGGATGTTCTCTACCCAGCAATCCCTCTGATTTATTGGAGCTCACAGGATGTTTGTTAAAGGAAGAAATCTAGAGAATAAGGCAGAAAAATAAAGCACCTACAGTCCTGCCTCTGTAAGTCAGGGTTCTGTCTCTGGTTTACCAGCGTTCAAAAACTAACCCTTTCACTTACCAGCAGTGTGACTTCAGGTGGGTTATTTATTCTCTATGAATCGGTTCCTATGTCTGGAAAATGGTGCTAAAACTAATATCATCAGAGAATTGTGAAATTGATGAATACATGTAAATAACTGAAGAATGTCCAGCACATTATAAGAACTATATAAATGTTAGCCATTGTTATTATTATTACTAATTACATATAAATATATAATTTATTATATAATATCATATATATTATGTATATTAGAATACACAATATATGGATGTGCTCTCACAAATGAACTAAACATTTTACCAATTTGAGATTAGTTTGCATTAAAATGCTCTTTTAGATAAACCAAGTATTGACAATTTTTTTCTGTAAAAGGCCAGATATACATATTTCTGGCTTTGTGGACTGCACAGTCTCTGTCACAATTACTCAGGGCTCAACTCTGTTGTTGTAGCTTAAAAGTAAGCACAGGAAGACTTAAATGAATGGGTGTTGCTATAGTCCCTTAAAACTTTACTTATAAAGGCAGACCCTAGCTTGCCAACCTTTAAAATAAACCAAGAAATCTTTCAAAATCATTTTCTTTACTTAATGAAGTAACCTGAGACATCAGTAAGGAAAATACCCTTCCTGCCAAGAAATACTAGATAAAATATATTTCCCATTACCGTGCCACAGATATCATCTCAAGGCGAGACAATGATGCTCCTATAGGGCAGAGTGCTCAGGTCAGAAAGCAAAGCCACAGTACTGAGCACAGAGGAGCCATTCCTAAGGAAATGAGTGGCATTCATTTCATGAAGGACTGTAAAGAGCAACCATTTTTGAGAACACGGTCAATGAAGTTTAGGGACTTAAAGAAAACCTTGAGCATTTATAGATACAGAGACTGAAAAGTTTCTGAAAATACTAAGAAAGTCTAATAAGGAATAAGGAAGCAATGTCCCAGCACACACTGGTGTGGAACAGGAGTAATCGTGGCGGGGGAAGGGGAGGGGTGATCACATAAACATTGAGGATCAGAATAACAATAACTAATTCAAGATGAAAAGAAATCTGGACCAGACCAGAACCAAGAACTAACCTCATGGCTGCTTATACATTTTCATCTACTCCCTACTGAAAAGAAACTAAAAGTTAATATCAGAATTCCTTTGTATATCACTCATAGTGATAGTACTTAGCTCAGGATATTATTCTATCCTTGAGATACCGAAATGTTGAAATAATTTCAACATTTGAAATTGAGACCATGCAGCTCAAATCGACTATGGGGAAACGAGGTACAAGGGTTCCCCTGCATTACTTCCTGAATTACTAATTTAAGGCTTGTTCAATTTGTTGTACAGAAGCACATTCTAATCCTAACCATTAAATATTTACTGTATTGAATCTCTCAGAATGAAAGGTTAAGCAGAAGGCAATCTAAGGAAGAAGACAGTATGAAAAATGACTGGATCATAAGCTTCACAAGGGCAGAAAACATAATGCACACTGACCTTTAGACATCAAATAGATGTGGAGCGAATGAATGAAGGTTTATAGTTACCACGTTCAGAGTAGTCAAATATTATTTGTACATATTTTTAAAGCTTTATTTATTTATTTTAGAGAGAGAGAGTGCAAGAGTGGGGGGAGGGGCAGAGGGAAGGAAACTCAAGCAGACTCCTCAGCTGAATGCAGGGCCCAAGGCAGAGCTGGGGTGGGGGCAGGGGGTGGTGAGGGAGACGTCTCTGCTCCATCTCATGATCCATAAGATCATGACCTGAGCCAAAACCAAGAGTCCAATGCTTAATTGATTAATTAATCTGGATACTTGCTGTAAGTACCTAAACCTCTATGCAGGGAGCCCAATGCAGGACTCGATCCCAGGACCCCAGGATCACACCCTGAGCTGATGGCAGATGCTTAACCACTGAGCAACCCAGGTGCCCTGAAGACAGAATTTTAAATAATTGAAGACTAAGGCTTTACTGTAAGTGAAGCAGGGGAAGGAGGTTTACTCATAGGAACGGAGTAAATTTTTTTAAGGCACAAAGTAACCTCTTAGAACTTTCTTTCCAGCCTACTAAAAGTTATACTGGTTATTTGAAAAGTATTGAGTGAGTTTTTAATTTTTTTTTAAACTCCAGAGGATATTGTAAAGAACATGAGATCATGACTAAGGGGAGGGCTTACAACGTTCAAGAAATGCATGTATATAATATATGCATATATAATATATATTATAAAACATAAAGCTTGGTAAAATGTTGTTAATAAATCAACATTCTGAAAAATGAAACATTTCAAACGTTCTTTCTGAGAAACAAGTCTATGATAATAATATCCATTGGAAGTATTCACAAGCATGAGATGCTAAGAGGGGCTAATTCAAAAATGTATGTCTGTAGTGAATCAGAATGCAAAGCCAGATTATGATTTTTAAATCCGACTCCACCACTTCCTAACTCTGTGGGGGCAATAGTATACCTAACCATATTAGGATGAGGCATTATATCCTAGTAAAAAATCAAAACCCCAAATCAACTGACTCACACAACAAATTTTACTTCGCACTCATACAAGGCCTATACTGGTTCCCTCGGCTCTCCAGGGCAGCCACAGTCCTCCAGTCTGCCCAACATTCCAGGCTGCCTGACTCTTACACCATCTTCATATTAGTAAGGGCCTCCATTCCACGATGGCAAGGGCAGGGATGGCGAATCCAAGTATCAGGTCTTTAGGCTTCCTCCTTTTATTTTATGACAATATTGATTATAGTGAAGTAGGTAGAAAAGAAAATTGAGATAAAGTTAACCTGGTTTTAAAATTGTATCATCTAATTTTAGAACTTGAAAGGACCTAAAGATACTTCAGTCGAGCTCCCTTATTTTATAGATGTGAAAACAGACATGGAAACAGGAGAAGAGATATAGTGATTTTTGCCCCAAATTACACAGCCAGCAACGGCAAGCTGTGAAGTCCACATTCAGCTATCGTTCCTAGCTCCATACTGGCTGCCATTCTACCTCCAACCTTTGCGGGTGTGCTAACATTCTTGCCTCTTCTGTCATATTCTAGAGACCAGGGCGCCAGGGTGGTTAGGTGCCTCTTTTTCAAATTTGTATTGAATGGAAAACCCCAAACCAATGGTAATGATAGAGGAAATGTCTCCAGGCCTCAAACGGTACTGCAACAGCTATTGTCAATTTCTACTCTTTGTATTTTAACGGTCATACTTATTGTCCAACTCAACAGAAAATCCAAGATTAAATGCCACATTGAAAAGTAGTATTTTGGGCAGCCTGGGTGGCTCAGCGGTTTAGCGCCTGCCTTCATCCCAGGGCATGACCCTAGAGACCCCTGGATCGAGTCCCACGTCGGGCTCCCTGCATGGGGACTGCTTCTTCCCTCCGCCTGTGCCTGTGCCTCTGCCTCTTTCTCTCTGTCTCCTCTCTGTGTATTATCATGAATAAATAATAAAATCTTTAAAAAAAAAGAAAGTAGTATTTTTGCTGACAGGAGGGAGGAATAGGTCTCAGAAAAAGATACAGAAGAGCATACGCAGAACTTTGAAAAGGATTTTAAAAAGAAAAGACCTGCTTATCATTTTGTGCTTTCTGAAGCCACATTATTTTAACATGAAGTTATCCCCAGACTCTTCTAACTGCAAGACCTGCACTGCAGGGCCTATAACATGTCAGTGGGGAGGACTGGAGTGTTCAGCTAGCTGCAACAGGCGGGTTTTGTTTCCATTTGCCGAGAGAAGGGGACATAAAACAACATGTGAAGGTCAGCAAAGTGCCTACTGTGTTTACTGAGGGTCTAGGGGGGCAACGACGAACACCGTCACTTCCCACACGAGCAGATTCAGGTTTAATTCATAGCTCCAGTTACCTCTAAAATGAAAGGAATGATCAGAGTTCTATCACCACGTCCATCCACTTAGGTCATTACCATATCAGCTTCTCCTTCCCTGCTTTCCTTCGGACCCCAGCTCTGTACAGGGAGGGTGGGGGTGAGTGAGGGGTGGGGAACCCTCAGCTCTCCAGGCCCAGCCAAGGAGGAAAGCTACCCTAAATGGTTCAGGGAGATCCCTGACCTGAACTGAGACAGTTGGGGATCAAGCCCTAAGGGAAAAGCATTATGCACTTGGGACGCTTTCTGTTGGCTATTGTTGTTAAACTGTTTCTCTTAAAGAGCAAAACTGGCATGAGGATCCGCATCCAAGCCAGATTTAAAAACAGAGCTCCCTCCCCCCCCCCAGGCTCCAAAAAACACAGACTAGCTGTCTGAGTTGCCTGCCAGTATCAACCAATCGGGATGAGTCTCCTCCAACCAATCGGGAGGAGGCCCTTATTTTTCTTCCTTTCCCTCCTTAGTATATTGGTTGGGGACACTACTTGAGAGGGAACTTTCTATATGAGGGCCTCTCTAGGACCTCGGGGAGGCTAGATTGATGGTGTGTCACCCCTCAGCTGAAGCTGTGGCCCCAATTAAGCCTTTCTTCTGCCTTTGGTTTTGGGTCTGGCCTCCTTTCAGTGGTCGGGCTCAAATACCTCACTCTGCTAACAGAACCACTGTTGCTGCAACTTCTTTGCTAAGTCACTCATCTTGCAAAGCTGACAAGTTTTTGGTGAGGTCAGAGATGCAGTTACTGTATGCCCCACTGCAAATACTCTGGTCAAAAATGCTTTTGTGGGGTCATCGCCCTTTACACCCTACACACAGTCATCGGACTTTATCAGCTAGAAAACATGACTTATTCAAATGGCAGCTTGCTTACCGGACGACATTGATAGAAAATAGTTACATGCCTGAAGTTAGTATGGATGGCTCTGCCCGAAGATTCTGCAAAAATTCCTTTAGTGTAATGAAGACCATTGTGACATTAAGTATAATATATATTTAAAAAAAACAAAGCTGGTACATTCTATTCTTTTAAAACTGGCTCCGAGGCTATTCTTCCTCTGAAACATTATGAATCAGAGAGGTCTAGATAAGAATACAATGAAAATCTCTTAGTGTAGTAGCTTGGACCTCTCAAAGATGGTATTTGTCATTCACATCAAGTCTGAGCAAGTATCTGGGCTAGTTTTATATGTCAAAACCACAAAGGAAGGCTCAGCAAGGACACTGTTTCTTGCCTTGCATGAGGCAGGCTGAGAAGATGTACATCATTTTGCTCATACACTGAACTCCCCTCCCTTTTGTTCCTGCTTCTCTCCTGCTTGGAGTTGACTCCTCCTTCCTGCAGCTCCGAGGATCACAGGCTGATTGAAGAACACAGCGGTTCGACGGGGAGCTGTGCTCAGCCTCAGCCTCTCTCTCTCTCTCTCTCTCTCTGTCTCTCTCCTTTTTGCACGTGTCTCTCTCTGAACCTGCAAAGCTGAAACCTACCTGATAATCTCCCAGCCTTTGAATCCAGCTCTGGAACCAAATGCATCGCCTTCCTGCTCTTAAAAAAGTGAATAGAGTTTGATTACCTCAAGCTACAAGCTGCTTTGCTCCATAAGAAGGACACAAAAGGAGCCAGACATCATTGTTTTTCAGTCTACCGAGGAGTTTTTTTTTTTTTCCTTTTATGCCAGAAACTTAATGGTTTCAGGAGCAAGTTTCTGCCTTGCTTGTTTTTAATCGGAGTGTCGAAAAGTTTCTTGCTGAAAGCTTTACACGGAACTCAGTTTTTTAAATACGGGCTGAGTCCGATCTAAAGGAGACACGCGTGATCATTTTCTGCTGGACTGACTTGGGGGGGGGACATCTAGAGGGGAACTTGGTAGGGGAGAATGAGATCTGATTTGCAACGGACAATCATGCTTTCTTCTGACAATAGTCACAGACCCGCTGAAAGGGGGGATTGACTGTTAGCCCGAGACAATGTCTGGATTTTCCAGTAACTTGTCAGCAAACGACTCTAGCCTGTGGGAAGAAGGCGGTGATTCGACGGACCTTTTAAGTCTGCCAAGGACTCTGAACATCTCTCTTTTCTGCCTGACATGCCTGATGACTCTCGCGGCCCTGGCGGGCAGCATCTACTCGCTGGCGTCCCTGCTGAGGATGCAGAACCGGACGGTCGTGTCCATGCTCGTGGCTTCCTGGTCCGGGGACGATCTCCTGGGCGCCCTGTCGGGGACCATCTTCATGTTCTTGCAGTGGCCGAGCGAGGTCCCTGCGTCCTCTCGGTCTCTGTGTGCCACCTCGGCCCTGCTGTACCTGTGCCAGGGCCTCTCGAGCAACTTGAAGGCGACCCTCCTGGTGTCCTACAACTTCTACTCGGTGCACAGGGCGGCGGGGGGCGGGGCGGCCTCCCGCAGGGGCGGCCAGGTGCTGGCCGTGGTGCTGACGGTGTGGGCCGCCAGCCTGGGGCTGTCCGCGCTGCCGCTGTGCGGCTGGGGCGCCTTCGTGCGCACGGCCTGGGGCTGCCTGGCCGACTGCTCCAGCTCCTACGTGCTGCTGCCCTGCGTCGTGTACACCTCGGCCTTCGCGCTGCTCGCCGGCCTCTCGGTGCCGCTCACCCACCAGCTGCTGTGCTCGGAGGAGCCGCCCCGGCTGCACGCCACCTACCAGCGCATCTCCCGCGGAGCCTCCACGCCCGGGACCCCTCCGGGCCGGTGCGCGGAGGATGCTGCGGGCTCGGCGCCGCGGTGCCCCGGGGCGCGCTCCCAGGGCCCCCACGCCGCGCTGGGGGCACGGCCGGGGCGGGGGCCGCTGCCCGGAGCCTGCGGGCGCGCGAACCGGGGGGCCCCCTGCGGCGCCGGGAGCTTCCCGGCGAGCGTGGCGCAGAAGCGCTTCTCTCTGATCCTAGCGCTGACCAAAGCCCTCCTCTGGCTGCCCATGATGGTAAAGGTGCAGCCGCTGCGGCGCGCGGGGGCGTGCGCCAGGGCCGCGGGTCGGGGCCCGGCCCGGGATGCGAGAGGCCCCACGGGGCGCGCAGCCCCGTCCGCTTCCACCTGCGGCTCGCGCGCTCTTGGAGACGCACCTGCAGGAAGGGCCGCGCAGCCCTTGCGCCTAAGGCTTCACGCTTCGAAATTGGGGAGGGGTCGTGGTGGTGGTGGTGGCGGTGATGGGAGGCAGCGAGCGCTTCGGGGCGCGGGACACAGTCTTCCCCTCATCCATCGTGGTGGTGGCCGGGGGTGTTCTCCTCTCTTCTGGCAATATCTGGGAATATTCAGAAAAGAGGGGAGGTAGTAAAAGTCGTTCCCCCCCCCTCCCACCCCCGTCCTGCCTTTTTCTCCACTCCATTCCTGCCGAGTAAGGACGCCGCCCATCCTCAGCAAGGGGGAGAGATTGGAGAGGCGTGATCTGAAGTAGAAAGAGAAGAGAGGGACCAAACAGGGGTTTCTGTTCAAGCCTTCAGGAGGGAGCCCAGTATTGGTATAGGAAGGTGGCGCCCTGCTGTGACAAGCAGGCTGGGGATGGGGGGAGGTGAGGGCCCAGGGATGTGACAAAGGCCATCTGGAGGACCGGGTGCAGGTGTCCAGTTCGTCTGCCTCTTTTCCTCCTAGTGTCCCCAGCATTGTAAAGTGTGCTTCCCTGAAGAGACCTGGGGCAGCAGGGGGCACAGACCTGGCACCCAGAGGGCAGAAACCATCCTGTGGTCTAAATCATCCGGCCTCATCCCAAGGGATCCCAGTGGTCCACCACCAAAACAGAGCTTCTGGCTCTCAAGCAGGAAGGGAGCCTGGAGAAGAGGGCTGGGGCAGCATGCTTGGGGGGAAGACTCGGCAAAGTGGAAAATTTCATCCTGGGATAGGTCTGAAGCTCTTTGCCTTTGCAGATTCACATGATGGTTCAGCACGTGCTGGGGTTTCAGAGCCCTCCCTTCGAGATGCTCAGCTTTCTACTAACCCTGCTGGCCACCACTGTAACCCCAGTGTTTGTCTTGTCCAAACGCTGGACCCACTTGCCCTGTGGCTGCATCATCAACTGTAAGCAGGACGCCTATACAGTGGCATCGGATGGGGAAAAAAGTAAGTCCTTGACAGTGTGGAGGTTGGGAGCAATAAGCACACAGTCAAACACAGAAAAGTGGGCTGTTGAGAAGTCGTCTGAGTAGTGAATGACGAATCCAAGGACAGATGGAAATGGTAAATAAAGTCAAGAAATTATAATGTGAAACAATTCTTAGCACAGTGCTGAGATAAGTTTTAAAGGAGGCAGGTTTAAAACAACTCTGTAAAGTGCTAGGACATTGAATAATTATTTTGGGGGAAGAAAAGAAAGAATTTACTCAGCACAGCACGAAGTCAACAAGGCCCTTAGAAGTCATATCCATCCACCTTAGTTCTTAGCCCAGAGAAGAAAATAGATTCCTTTCCCAAGTCTACATATGAGAAGCCTGCATCTGAAAAGAGATTAACTCTTTGAGGTGTTAAAAACGCATTATATGACAGCCCATTATTATTTAATGGAACAGAATTTTTATTCCTTCTCGTATTCTTCCAGGGTTTTTAGAAAGTTTTCAAAGGAGAGTGCCTCAAAACAGTTAAAAAATTTTAAAGGGCATCTGGCTGGCCCAGTTGGTAGAGCACATGACTCTTGATCTCAGGATCTTGAATATGAGTTCCACATGGGGGGTAGAGAGATTACTTAAAATCTGAAGGAAAAAAAAAGACAAAAAGAAAGTAACTTTTATAAGTATATGGCTCTGCTTTCAGAAAACACAAAAAAATTCTCAGTTTCAAGAAGGGAAAATGTGACAGATTTGTCTATGTATGTTCATGTATGAATATAGCCATGCTAATTACAAACAAACAACAAAAACAACAACAACAAAAATTATGTTCTAAAGAGTATACCTAGAATGGGAGTGGGGTCAATTATGAAACTCTCTAGAGAGTGATTGTTCTCATACTGAGACAGGAACAGTTGAGGAATGACCCTTTATTTTGACTGTGCCAGGAAGAAAAAGGATATTCGTTTGTCATTCCAGACAAAAGATAGGATGGTCTACCATTTAGTAAACCTAAAAATGCATGAATATCTGCTGAATTACTGTTCCATTTATTATCCTTTGGTCAGAATAAGCAAATATATCACTCTTTAACAGAGAGAAAGAAAAGGTAAACAAAAATAGTTCATCTCAGACTATTTCAGAGATACAGAAACTGGAGAATATTAAAGTATATTCTGCAATCAATTCTACAACAGAGTTATTTTATAAACATCAATTAATCATGAACTGGTCATTTTCCATGTATTAGTTACATTTAGAATTTAATATGTCTAGATAACTTTTCAAGTGACCAGAAGATTTCTTCAGTTTTAAGGACACCGTAAAGTTTTTTTTTTTATTAATAGATGCCAAATTCATCTAGGTCTTTAAAATAAAATAACTATGGAACTTATATAACAATTATGTGATTCTGGAGATTAATATCTGGAGCAACAGTGACACAGAAAATTAGTAATAAATCCCATTGAGCCCCATAGAACATACATAAAAATCATTTACAAGCCTGGAAGTTCTAACATTCTATCAAATGTTAACATTTGACTACTACATTAGTGAACCAGCATTGTCTTATAGTATTTAAAGTTGTGAGAGAGACGAAGAAAGTCCAATGTCAGAGAAAATGAAAAGTCTTAGGGAAGTGACATAGGGAGTCATTTTAAGAAGTAAGGGACACCTATATCAGAGCTGAAAACAAAACAACGCAACAGACCTATCACCGCAAATGGTCTAGGAAGTAATTCAATCTTGTACTGCACAAGACAGAAGAGCCTACGGCAGGCTGGAACAATCAATCATTACATTAATATACGATGTTTGAAAATAAAACCACGCCTTTTCAAGAGCAAAATAATATTTTTCCTCCAAATTTACCATCCCTCTTATTTCTATTTAAAATTTCAAGGAATAAATTCCCTGAAACATGTAGGTTTATACAAAGACACATAGCTTTAAGAATCGAACATTGTGAGAAACATTACTCTAAAATGCCTGTGGTCCAAATGGTTCCATTCTCTTTTATGATCCCAGGTCTCCCCACAGGGAAATTCTGAGAACAAGAATGATATGTTTTCATTGTCTGAGAACCCATCATATATTTTCCTATTGCTAGGATGACATGAGAACAAAATTGCAAAATCCCAAAAATGATCATCCTCAAATAGGCAAGTGCCTAACCAAATGCTTTGATTCTTTGGGAATATGGCTCCAGTTTTACATTTCAGCTTTTTCTCCTTAACAAACTAAGATTCCCCCTTTTAGATTCTTTGTCAGTGAACTCCAGAAGCAAGGAAGCTTCCTAATTCATATCTGCTATAGGTTCATTTTGCAGATGTAAATATAATTCTACATTTCAGCTTTAGTGAATGGAAATGGAGAGACATGCAATAAAAAAAATGCATGTCAGTAATGGGAAATACTTTGCAGATTAATAATTTTCTCCTGCTTCTAACATAAGCCTGTATTACTAGTGTCTCAAAACAAAGGTGTTAAAAAAATGATTTTAACACAGAGGTCTCAGGTGGAAGACATATGGGATAGATGTGGCTTTCACAATCATTTTGTTTACATGAAATGATGTTTCCTTTTTTAATTAAACAGTTAAATATTTTCTATGAAATCAGGTATTCAGTCTTTATTTTAAACAAAATCAAAGTATCTGCTAGGTATCATTCTGAAGAATTATTTATTTTTGTAAGCTGATATAATTACTCATGTCTAAAAATGCAATTAGCAAGATATGGTTAAAAGCAAAAGACTAAAGCTGATTCATGTTTGGTCCAGGGTTTAGCTTTTCAGAACAAATACAAGATTACATTTTTTTTAAAGTATAATATAGTATAGACTTCAAAAGATCCTGATTGTGTTCTGACAGTCTTTAAGTTTCTGGTAAGTTATTAGTCAAACATTGTCAACTGTTACACTGTTATGACTTATTATCTCCATTAATTACCTTAGTCAGAAATTTACCTTTAGTTCTCTCATGCGTCTAATTAGCAGTAAAACAATTTCACATACAGGTTGGTAACTCCAATTCTAGAATCAGTTGGCTTTTAAATTCAAAACCCTTTACCAGTTAAGTAATCTTAAGTAGGTTTCTTCTACCAGCCTCAGTTTTCTCAACCTTAAAACAGAATCAATAAGCCTTTTATTATGTAGGGTTGTTGCCCCTTAAACGACAAGACCCATGTGCATAACTTAGCCCTGGAGTTTTCTGCTTCTGCATGGTGTGCGTCATAATTGCGCTTCCCCCTCAGAGCCTAACTCAAACTACCTCTTCCACTTCATGACATGGAGATTCTCCATTGACAGTATGCACACTACTTCGAAAACATTACTCACTTTTGCTTTACATATTTCATAATTATAACATACAGCTAATAAGGTACATAGTTGGAAACATCAATTTTATTGTTATATGTTAAAGGTGGGATTTATGTGTTTTTGTTTGCCTACTGTCTTTGAATTGACGATTTGCCACTTTGTATCTTTTTTAGAGAAAAGGGAAACCCATCCATAATTAATACATCCTTTTAGTTCCTTCAACTTTCACACTGTTGAAGTAAGTTAAAAATCCCAATTTAATTTTACTGGACATATTAGTAGAAAAAAAGTAAGTAGAACTATACATAAAAGTATATTTTAAAATATTAACTATGTTTCTACTTTTCCATTTTCTTTGGACAGAAATTCTTGTTTGTGTTGTGGCTCAAACAATTAATGTTTTAAATACTCAAATAATGAATGCTACCTCTAAGTTCTATTATCACTTAGTGGAATTGCTTTGTAAATCTTCAGTAGTGGGAAAATTTTAGTAATAGAATCAGCATGTGAATGGCACTAGGATATATTGTAAAATGAATAAAATTTTTTTCTGTTGTTCCCATAGAATTTTATAATTTTTCATAGATTTTTCCACCAAGGATAGCTAAATGTCTGGTATATGACAGCTATCTAAGAAGAAAAATACTTTGAAATGAGCCGTATTTTGAAAGATGAAAACCAAAACATTAAATTGCATTTTGTCTACCACCTTAATACATAAAATGATCCAATATTTTATTACATTCACACATAAAAATTGTATCATTTTCTGTCACATTCTCACTTGTTATCCTACTAAGAATTTGTACCATATCTACTAACTAGTAGTACTTTACTAGAATAGCATTACATTTCGCTTGGTTTAAACCATAAAGAGTTTTATGTATTCCTGCTAAATTCACCTTGTATTAATCAGGTTTAGAGACATGCTGTAAAGTGCTTTAGATCACAAAAATATAAATCTATTCATTATTTTTTACCACTCATTACAAATTTATTTGTATCAGAAATACATATGCTATTTTAAAAAGTTTAAAAACCATGTTGTGGCATTTTCTAATTTTTAATGTATGCATTTATAAACATGTAAATGGAAGTGTCATACATCAAAATATTTAACACAGTAATTTCTGTTGGTGATATTGTCAGCTGAATAACTTATATAATATTAAGACCTCAATAATTTCCAACAAAGTAGTTTATAAACAATATCTTTTATCATCAAATAAAGAAATATATAGATAATTGGTAAACTGAGAAAGTTAAAACTAAATATGTGTGAGAATTTCCTAATTTATGGTTAAATTATTGTTCATTAAAACTTCTCTGAAAACTGCAGCATTCTTGGAATTGTAAATATTTTAAGCCCATCATTGTACAAGTGAGAAAAGTTAGGCCCAGAGTGATGACACCTTGGATTTATAAGATTTAATTACTTTGCATAATCGGCAGGAAATGAAGGTAGTTTTTAAATTCATAGTAATCAGTTTGGATGCACTTTCCTATTCTTATTCACTATGTACACCCAATTATTGTTTATAGCTACCTTCCTAACCACAGAACTTTCCTTTTGCTTTTACGTAGCCAAGAGGAGAGGCTTTGAATTCAATCTATCATTCCAACGGAGTTATGGGATTTATAAAATAGCACATGAAGATTACTATGATGATGATGAAAATTCTGTATCCTATCACAATCTCATGAATTCTGAATGCAAAACTACAAAAGACTCTCAGAGAGACACTCACAGCATCTTTAATGCCATAAAAGTGGAAATCAGCACTGCACCTTCCCGGGACAGCTCCATACTAAAAGGGATCAACAAATGTACCAATACTGACATGACCGAGGCTGAGCAGGATTGCCACGGTGAGAAGAGCGTTGATCCATTGCTTTCTGAAAAAATGGGACATGATGCTAACTATGAAGAAACCACCTTTCTGGAAGGGCCAGAAAGAAGACTTTCTCATGAGGAGAGTCAGAAACCAGACCTTTCAGACTGGGAATGGTGTAGGAGTAAGTCAGAAAGAACTCCTCGTCAGGTACAGTAAAGGCTGTTCTTTCTGTCAAATTAAAAATGAGACCAAATACGATAGGCATGAAAAAAAAACAAAACAAAACAAAACAAAACAAAACAATGATCAGTTGTTTATTTCATTCAATCAAGTCTAAGGTTAATTTCACTTGCTTTAAGCTCCATAATGTTAAATTTTATTTCAAGGTATTCTTTGGAGGGACTTTTAAATGTTTTAAGTTCTACATTTCCAGTCAAAATCTGTATATTTTGGGATTGGCAGAGCTAAACAGGCTCTTGAGAAGGTTAGAGCTTTCTAGTTTAACCTCAAGTAATCTGTCAAAATTCAGACTAGCCTCTCAGAACTTGTTTCAAGTTAGTTAACTTGTATGCTTTATTTTCCCCTCTTCCACCCAAAAAAGTATTTCACAAGTGCCCAAGGGAAGTTTTCTTTTTTACCATAAAGGAAAATATTTATACAGCTAGTGGTGAGGAGGGTAATCCTGCTGCAACTTTACTAGATAGCTTGCCTATTAGTCTTGCTAGAACTAGTCCCTCCAGTATTCAGCAGGGGGAAAAAAAAAAAAAAGATCTGTTCCAGAATATATCCAAGTGAGCCCTTGCAAGCTCTGCTAAATGTCCTATCCCTTTAAGGATAGAAGAATGGCTTTACGTTTTATAAAACTGAAAAGAATTTGCACCTTAATTTCATCCCATTTTCTCCTAGGTTTCAGCCTGCCTAGAATGATGAGAGATACTTCTTATTTTATTGAAACTGTAGTGTAATATTGATATGAGATTGTTCTTTACTCCAAAATCTCATATCTGGTAATTAAAATTGCTTTAGCTTCCCACACCACTGATTTACTAAAAAGATGAGCTGTTTTCTGCCAGATTCAATTGAAATCAAAGTCCACTTGTCAAAACAAAGTCATAATTCCAAAAATATGTGCAAAGAATACTACATTTATTGATCAAAATATGACCATATAACACCAAGTATGAATATGGGCAGAGTACTCTGAGATTTCCTTTATTCTCAGTGATAATTAAAGCTACTAGTCTTACTCTTAATATCGTTTAAAAAGTAAGTTGGACAATAAAACAAAATATACAAAATATATTATTAAAAATAATTATTCATACTATTTAGTGATTAGGTATTTCAGAAAAACATCACTAAATATTTGCCACAAATTACAAGATAATATGAAAATGTATTATTGACTGGACACAATGCTCAGTATTTTTAAAACAAAATGGTACCCCAGCTAAGAGGAAAATCCTTACAGTCTCATCATAAATTTCCTGAATAATATAAACCTCCTGGTTTTCTTGCACTTAAGAATTGTTAAGTAATACTCATGATGAAATGTTTTATGTGTGTGTGTCCATGATGTACACACGCCAATAACTTGCAACTACCTTGGTGTGCTACTCCTCTATCCCATCCCCATGCTTACCCCTTAGGGATTACGGTTATCCTGAATCTTGCTCATGCTTTTTTATTTTATTGTTTTATCACAAGTGAATGCATTTCTAACACAGCATATTATTTAGTTTTGCTTATTTTGAGCTTTCTAAAGATGGCATCATACTGAACCTAATCTTCTGGGATTTGGTTTTTTCCCCACTCGACATTACTTTAAATGACTCCATTTTTTAATGTATTTTGTTAAAACATTGGGAATTATTATTAAAATATCAGAAATATAGTCCTCATTTAAAAGTCTTGATTATAGTATGGAGAGTATAATCAATTAACTACCCTAGAAACTTGTGAAAGGATCAGACACTTTACACAATAATATACCGTACCTTGAGCATAATGAAATACAACTTACCCACAAACCTCTATAAATAAAAAATTAAATGATATATAGAAAGAACTAAATTTTGATCAAACCAGATCAAGTATCAATTGACACCTTTCAACTATAATGATTTGCTTAAGTATTAATATTTTAACATCTGTGAAGAACAAGTAGTTCAGAAAATTGACCTAAAATGGTGGTTGTAAAAAAAGTGATTAGTGATAAAATGGAGAAAATTCAGGAAAGATAAAAATCTATATTTTCAGGGACTGAAATTAAATGAAATACTATAATACACTTTCAAGCAGCAGTAAGAATCCTTAAATTATAGGCTGATGTTATTGATATGACTTGCCTGTGGCAAAACTGCCTCTGGACTTTAAGGTTAACATGTAACCCAAATACATTTAGGGCTTAAAAGCTTCTGATAACTTTTCCATGACCAAAGACAGGTTTTAACCGGCCACCTATTCTTCACCAGCAGATACTTCATGGGAGTAGACGGTGACTTAGCACTTTCATGTCATCATCCTTTTCTTCCAACTACCTTCTCTGTTCTATGTATCTTAAAGTGATACATTACACTGCAGTAGACACTGCAGTAAGTCTATAAAAAATACTATCTCTTTTGATTTCCCATATATTAAATACCCAATATTTAGGCTCAATCTATCAGTTTGTATTTAATTGCTGTACAATTTATAGTGTGTTCTTTGTTCTTAGGCTTAAAAAAAAGCAAGTTTGATTTAAAATCTATTTAGTGATCCTTATTTTATTTTGACAATACATGTTGCTTAATTTTTTTATTAGAGTTTATGTTAGTAAACAAATTCTCATTGTATTTTGTTGAAAATCCTGGAAGGAGTGAAAGCATTAGGTAAGATTAAGGTGTAAAGAAGATGGCAGTAGTAGAATGGCTTCAGCAGGTTTAATTGGACCTACTAAAATTTATCAGAGTGGGAAGTGCTTGTAAAACTAAAATTCAGTATTAAATTTAACCATACAATTACTTCTTTTTGGATCCCTAGTAGGTAGAATCCCAAGAAGTTTGCTATTAAAATGTTCATTAAAGGACAGCCCGGGTGACTCAGTGGTTTGGCGCTGGCTTCAGCCCAGGGTGTGATCCCAGGGTCCCGGGATCAAGTCCCACATCGGGCTCCCTGCATGGAGCCTGCTTCCCCCTCTGCCCGTGTCTCTGCCTCTCTCTCTCTCTGTGTCTCTCATGAATTAATAAATAAAATCTTAAAAAAATGTATACATTAAAAAATAGTTAGAAATGTCAGAGCTCTTCAGTTACAAAGTTTTACTCTGGTAGCCATGATTTGACTGTTCCTGAAAAGAAATAGTTATTTTCCAGAACCTAAAAGTTTTTTCATCTGTGAATAAAGGACATTTGGCATACGAAATAATTTGGTGGCTTGTGGGTAATCACTCTAATTTTCTCTTCTAAAACAAAGCCCATCAATGAGTTCCATTTTCTTTTAATATGTTGTCTTAAAGCTCTAGAAACTCATTTATTATAAAAAATCAGAAACAAAGATGTGCTGTAACTATGTCACTCCATCCCTTTTTTAATCCATTCATCAAAGCATCTGAAAGATGAATAGTCATCCACTATGCCAGGAAAATACAGGAAAATAGAGTCTGTAACAATCATTCTCAAATGAGAGGCCAAGCAGGGGGAAGTGATTACATTTGAATTAGCTACACAAACCACTTAGCATAAGGATGGATAAACAAACAAGAACTAACTTTAAAGTCACCTGAGCATCAAAGAAATTTTACTCTCATGTTAAGGAAAATGTTTTAAATATCTAAAAATAGTTTTACAAATCAAAGTTGTGTTTGCTATCAGAGTGAAACAGCAACACTGGTTCCTATAACTTTTAAATATTATTATTTCTTTAAATAATTTTCATAAAGAACTGTGGAAACCAAGTCAAACTAGATTATTCTGGGTTCTTTAAATTAGAGCTTCTCAAATTTTAATGTGCAAATAAGTCAAATGGAGATCTTGTTAAAATGTAGATCATGACTGAGTAAATCTGAGATGGGTTCCAAGATTCTGCATTTCTGACAAAACCCTAGCTGATTCTGGTAAAAATAAAAAGTCCCAACCCAGACCTACAGAATCAGAATCCCCCTGCCCCTGTTGGTTCAAATGAACATCAAAATTTAAGCAGCTGCATTAGCATCCAATCACTAGGAGATAAATACTAGTTTAAAGGGAAGGGCAAAATCAATTCCTTCCATTTACTATATGCCTCATAAAGTAAAATAAGACTGGAAGAAAATACTCCAATACAGTAGGGTCCCCCTATCTGTGGGCAATGTGTTCTAAGACCCCCAGGGGTTGCCTGAAACTGCAGATAGCACTGAACCCTACAAATACTATATTTTTTTCCTATACAAACATACCTAGATACAGTCTAATTTATCAATTAGGCACAGTAAGAGATTAATAATAACCAAAAATAGAACAATTACAATAATATAGTGTAATCAAAGTTTAAAGAATTTGGTCACTCTCAATTTCAAAATATCTTCCTGTGATGATGTGAGATGATAAAATGCGACATGATGAGATGGAGTTGAGTGACATAGGCTTTGTGATGCAGCGTTAGGCTACCACTAACCTTCTGATGGTATCTCAGAAGGATTATCTGCTTTTGGACTGTGGTTGACTGCAGGTAACTGAAACCACAGAAAGTGGTATCTGGATAAGTGAGGGGCCTACCTCTCCTAAAAACAGTGCATCTTCTCTTTTCTCTTTTTTTTAAGTATTTATTCATTCATGAGAGACACAGAGAGAGAGAGAGAGGGGCAGAGAAACAGGCAGAGGGAGAAGCAAGCTCCATGTAGGGAGCCCAATGAGGGACTCGATCCCGAGACTCCAGGATCAGGCCCCAAGCCGAGAACAGACACTTAAGCGTCTGAGGCACTGAGGCACCCAGGCATTCCCATTTTCTCTTTTCATTAAAAAAAAAAAAAGACTATTAAAAAATTAAATCAGGCATAAAAAATATTAGTGTTTCCTGTGACACTGTTAACTTAATAACTGCAAATGCTTAAACCTGTTCTCTGAGTAGTTTTTCACATTTTTAACTGAAGTGACCGAAGGAGAAAAATTCACTTATCACCTTCTATTTGTAGCCTCAAGTAACACAAATGATTCCCTGGAGTATAGATAGTTTATATTTAGCTACATCCATTTGTTAGAGCAGTTAGTTCATTACTCACTGTTACATTGCTTTCTTTAAAAAAAAATTATAACCTTTATTGTTTTGTGATGACAAAGTAATATAATTATTGTAGGAAATTTAGAAATTGCTGATAAGCAAAGAAAAAAAACACCCAATTCCAACCACCCGAAGTTAAATACTGTTTACATTTTATCATATAAAACTTCAGGCTCTTTCCCATGCATATATTTTTATTTTTGACAAAAACAGGATCAGGCTGCAAAAGCATGCATATGCATATACATATATGCATGCCTTTCTTTGCATAAGAGTATAATTTCCACCTGCTTTAAATTGTTCAAGCACTTTCTGAGATTATCTAGTATAGTTTAGAATGGCTGTTTGGAGTGCAGCTGAAAGCTCATCCATGAATGCAAATTCATTCTCAAGTATTTAAAGTCTTGAAAGTGGAAGCTAAGGGGGTTTTGTTGTAAAACCACTTCAAATATTTCATAACAAATTTGTAATCCTCACAACATGTATCATTTGCTGAACTGAAGTAAAACTCTGCTAAGTTTAATTATTGACTTTCTCAAAATTCAAGGGGGCTACCATTGGATCAAAGCTTGTGTGGAATCTTATAATTCACCTTTTAAACTAAGAATTTTGTTGACATTCTCAAAAACACCTCATGGTTTAAGGAGACCTTAAAAGGCTACGTACTGGAGCTTCCCAGTTACGGCTCAAATCCCTTCTATAACCTCCTACTGAATAGTTTCCCTTCCTTGAATGCAAATGCCTGGAAAGTCACTATACTTTTTAAACTTTTTAGTGTGAACTAATTTTAGACTTACAAAATAGCTTCAAAAATGGTACAGAAATTTCCTCTTTTTTTTACATTTAAAAATTTTATTTAAGTTCAATTAAGGAACATATAATGTATTATTGGTTTTAGAGGTAGAGGTCAGGGATTCATCAGTCTTTTAGAATACCAAGTGCTCATTACATCATGTGTCCTCCTTAATGTTCATCACCCAGTTACCCGGTCCCCCTTCCTCCTTTCCTCCAGGGACCCCTAGTTTGTTTCATAGGATGAAGAGTCTCATGGTTTGTCTCCCTCTCTGGCTTTGTCTTGTTTTATTTTTTCCTCTCTTCCCCTATGGTTGGAACTAGAGGATATTATATACTAAGTGAAATAAGTCAATCAGAGAAAGACAATTATCATATGATCTCATGCATATGTGAAATTTAAGAAACAAAACAGAGAATCATGGGGTACAGAGAGTTTTAATATATCCTCCATTTGGTTTCCACTAATGTTAACATGGTAGTTGGCAATAATGTAATTATCAGGAAATTAGCAATTAATTAATAGACCTTATTTCAGTTTTGCCAGTTGTCTTGCTTATATCCTCTTTTTGGTCCAGAATCTAATTCCAGATCCCATAGTGCATCAGTTGCTATGATTCCTCAGTCTCTTCTAACCCGTAGCAGTTCTTCAATCTTGTCTTTTATAATTGATGCTTTTAGACTGCTGGCTAGTTTGTTTCTGGAATATCCTTCAATTGTGTTATGTTTTCTATTGATTAAATTGAAATTATGCATTTTTGGCAAGAGTACCACAGAAGTGATGTTTGCCCTTCCCAGCTCATCAGATCAAGAGGTACATGATGTTGATATGTCTTATCATGGTGATTTTTGTAAAGGTGGTATATTCCAGGTTTTTCCATGTAAAGCTACTATTTTTCCCCTTATAATTTATAAGTATCTTATGGGGAGATGACATTATGAAACTATGCAAATATTCCATTTCATGTATACTTTTGTTCACTACTTTCAACATTAATTGATGAATCTTGCTTGCAATGATTATATGAAGATAATTTTTCTATATCATTTCTTCTATATTTATTATTGGAATTCTCCTGTAAGAAAATGCTATCTCCTCCCCTTTGTTTGCTTACTTATTCATGTCATTTTGGGCTCAAAGATTTTGTTTTAATCTAGAAGTTATAAGCCATACTATTTATTATTCCTTATTTTGTTACTCCAGTTGTCCTACCGTTGACTATCGGAAGCTCTTTCAGGATGAAGCCAGATCCATCCAGTGTCCTATCCTCATCTTTCTTACTTTCTAGAAGTACAAGAGATTCCAGCCTCATCTTGTATTATTACTGACCCATCCTTAGAATCAGCTATTTTTTCAGGGAGTTTTGTTTCTTTTATTGAAAAATGGTATTTAGAAACCGACATTGGATTCTAGGTATGCTCATTGCTACTGGGGTTTCTTGCTTTTAGACTTTGTTGGCCAGATCTAGGAAACAGATGTATACTCATGTACACATCTATATTTCTATAACAGTCTCTCTGTCTAAATAATTTAATACTATGAGTTTGTACTGATAAATTCCAAGTCCAATCAAATACCATAGGACTCATTTGTGCCTTTCCCTTTTCTTGTTTGCTATTTCTTTTTCTGACAGCGAGACAACTGGCTCTCACTCTCCACTAATGTATTTAGGTATTTGGTCAATTCTGGTATACATATAAAGTAGTCTAAAAACTGTAAACCTACACTCTTGTGAGGAAAAAAAAAGTATTGACTAGAGTATAATAATTTTGTATAGTTTTTTTTATCTTTAACCTTACAGTTTATGGCTAAAATACAATCTCTCCCATTTATTTAGGTTATTTTCATTTTCATTCCTTTCATTTTATATTATGTTTTGAGTTCCTCCCACTTTCTTTTTGATTTCAATTATTTATGTTTGGGTATGTGAAACATTACCATGATTCTAAGAGTCAGAACTACATTAAATATGTGCTTTCCTCCCTCATTTCCTCCCTCATTCCTTCCTCCGTGTTCCCATTTTCCCATTCTTTCCTTTACCTATCTGTCCCCTCTAAGTAATCAATCTCATTGTTTTTGGTTTAACTACCCTGTATATCTTTTTGCACAAATGAGCAGATACATGTATACCTTCTTATTTTTCCTTCTTCTTTACATATAGTCTTTTGTACTCTACTTTTTCCATTAAATGGTGTATCATAGGAGTCACTCCGTATCAGTTCACAAAGATATTTCATTTTTTATAGCTGTGCAATTATCCATACATGGATACACCATGGTTAATTCAGTCACTCTCTTATATGGGCCTTATCATGTTTCTAGTATTTTGCAATTAAAAAATATTGCAGTAAACATTATGCATCAGTATTTTCATATTGCTGGAGGTATATCTTAGAATAAATTCCTAGAATTAGGATTTTTGTGTCAAAAATAAGTGTAGTTTTGTTAGGAATTGCCAAATTCTCTCCCAGAAGGGTCATACCAGTTTCCACTCCCATTAGCAATATGTTAACAGAAGGCTCTTTTCCTCACAACCTCATTATTATGTTTTTAAATTTCTGTCAGCCTGATAGGATGCAACCTCAGAATTGTTTTAAATTATATTTATGTGATTATAAATGGGTCTCAATAGTTTTCATATATTTAAGAGCCTTTTTGTCTTTTTATTTTTTTGTAAATTGTTCATATCTTTTCCTTATTTTCCTATCAGGTTTTTGTCCCTTTATCCTGTGATTTTTAAGACTTATATATTAGGGATATTATTCCTTTGTCTGTGATGTATATTGCAAAGGTATTTTCCAAGTTTGTCAGTTATCTTCTGTTTATGGTAGTTTTTTTTCCAATGCATACTTTTCAAATTTGTTTACAGTAAAAATTATCAGTCTTTTATTTACCTGCCTCTGAATTTTGAGTCATAGTTAGAAAACCAGTTTAAAATGGAATTTGCCCATGTTTTATTCTAGTACTTGTATGGTTTTAATTTTTACATTTGGATCCCAGATACATTTGGAATTTATTTTTGTATTTGATCTAGGGTATGAATGTAATTTTGTCTTTTTTCTGGATGGCTACCCATTAAAAAGTAATTTATTTATAAGTCCATCATTACCCACAGTGTTTTGAGGTATCATTTTTATCTTATACCTACTTGGGTCTATTTCTGGGTCTTCTATTCCATCCCACTATCTATTCATGCACTAGTATCTCACTGTTTTAATTGGAGAGGCTATTATAGTGAGTTTTAATGTCTGGTAGGGCTGGTTCCCCTACCCTCAGTATTTTTTTTTTCCTTTTCAGTATTTTTCCATGCTATTCTTGAACTTTTGCTTTTTTCATATGTAATTCACTTTCAACTTGCCTAACTCCATAAAAAAGCTTTATCAAGATTGTGTTAAATTTATAAATTAGTTCAGAGAAAACTGATAATATCTTTACAATGTTTAATTCTCCCATCTGAGATGAGAACAGGGTATGTCTTTCCATTTTTGCTAGTCTACTCTTGTTATCTTTGTCCTGAAAGATTTTAAAGCTTTCTTCCTACATATTTTATGCCTTTTCATTAAGTTTTTTCCAAAATATTCAATCTTCTTTGTTTTCATTATAAATGAGGTTCTTCTACCATTATGTCCTCTAACTGGTTATTGTTTGTATATATTAAGGATATTGATTTCTGCCTGTTGATATTATTTCTGCTACAGTACTGAATTATTTTATTGTTTAAATAAAATCATTGATTAGGGTTTTCTAGGTATATTATCATATCATCATCAAATAGAGATAGTTTGCTTTTTTATCCATTCTTTTTTATCCACCTCTTTTTATTTTTTCTTGTCTGGTTGTGTTGGCTAATACCTCTAGAACAATTCTAAATACTGGAGAAGACAGGCATCCTTGCCTCATTTCTGACTTAGTAAAAGTTTTATGATGCTTTCTCATTAAAGAAGATACTGGCTTTCACTACTTTGTAAAGCAGGTAATTTAATCTTTTGATGATGATAATGATGGTGATGATAATACGATGATAACTAATACTTACTGAGCACTTGCTATGTGCCACACATAGTTCTAAGCACTTTACATATAATTTCTCATTTAGTATTCACAAAGACTATCTGGTAGATTTATTATACAATTTTACAGATGAAAATACTGAAGCATAGAAAAGTCTATCAGAGCCTAGAAGCAAACTCAGGCTTACTGACTCCAGAGATACTCCATACATGCACTATCATAACTGCTTTAGAGAAATAATTTTCATAGTTAGCAAATCATTTCTTTCTAACTCCTATCTATTCACACTGGCAGATTAGTATCACCTGTGGAACTTTTAAAACTTTTAAAACTGACCCAATCCTACCCACACAAATTCTGATTTAACTGGTATGCAGCAAGATTTGTGTAATGTTTTTTTAAAAAACTTTGTATGTAGATATTTCCAAAATATATCAGCAACAAAGAACTTGCATTTAGAATATATAATTTACAAAGAACACCTCTAAATGAACGAGAATGACAGACAACCCAATAGTATATGACCAAAGATTTAAAGGCATACTTCATATAAGAGAAAATCAAAATAACTACACACATATATATAAAAGTATATCACATCATTAATATCTGAAAATCTTAATTAGAATAGCAATGAGATACCACTACACACCCACAAGAGTAGCCAAAATTAAACCATCTGACAATGCCAAGAGTTAATGAGAAACAGTCTGGGAACATCTACAAAAGTTAAATATATACATGCCTCACGCCCCAGCAATTCCACTCTTGGGCATATCCCCTAGAATTATGCTGTTCAATACAGTAGCCACTAGCCACATATATCTACTTAAGTTTAAATTAAATAGGGGCACCTGGGTGCCTCAGCTGGTTAGGCACAGGACTCATATTTTGGCTTAGGTTGTGATCTCACGGGTCATGAGATTGAGCCCTATTTAGGGCCCCACATTTAGTGGGGAGTCTGCTTGGGATTCTCTCTCTCCGTCTCCTGCCCCTTCTCTCTCTCTCTCTATCAAATAAATAAGTCTTTTTTTAAAAATCAATTTTTTATTTAAAATTCAGTTCCTCAGTTGTGCTATTCATAGTTCCAGAGCTTAATATCCAAATATGGATAGTGGCTACTGTATTGGACAACACAAATATAAAACATTTCCATCATTGGAGTTCTGTGGGACAGTGCTACCCTAGAACATATGTTTATGTTTCTGGAAGCTCTATTTGTAACAGCCCCAATACTTAGGGATAGACCAAAAGTCCAGCAACATTAGAATGGATAAATAAATTTTTGAATATTTTTACAACAGAATACCATGTGCAGAAGTGTATTTTACATAAAGCAAAATAAGTTTGCCTGATGTCTTCAAAGGCTGAGAGATGATTTAGCAATGTGTTCATAGGGACAGATGCTTTTGTAAAATTAACCATAATAATATTTATGTATTCCTTTTCTTAAAGGAGACAAGCAAATATTAGCTTCAAGCCCCTCAATATCTGGCTCAACCCCTAACCAAAAAATAATGAAATTTTAAAAACTGAAGCTATGCAAACTGTGAGGAAGTTTTGCAAATATATGAAAGGAACATAACAAAAGGAGCATATACTCTGTATTCAATAAAGCTTAAAAGCAGACACAACTAAATTAAATGATTTAAGGATACATACAAAAATGGTAAAACCATAAAGAAGGATTGAGAGGTAATTATCACAGAAGTCTAAGTAGTGTTTGCTTTTAGAAAGAAAGTACATAAGAAAGTACACATATGGTCCACTGGGGTGCGGGAAATGTTCTGTTTGTCATCTTAGGGAGTGATTATATTCTCCTATACTGCATAGTTATCCTTAATGCTGTCTTGGATGTGTGTTATGTTTCACAATTTTAAAATACTAAACATAGTTTGCTCGGATGGTTTCCGATGAGCATCTATTGCTCTAGGCCTCTTACATGTCCTGCCTCTGCCTCTTGGGACCATCCAGAATAATTCTCGTACCTCTGCCACTTGCTGTTAAGCTAATGGAATATAGTTATCCAATTCATCATATTGCTGTCTTTTCTCATCCATGCTAACTAAATGTTTTTACTTACCTCAACCTTTCTCCTCATAAATTCACTTATAGGAGCCCATGGCCCTTCATGCAAAACCCATAATCAAACAAAACATTCAAGTTCTTTCCTCCTTTATGCTATAACCTATCAGTTGACCCTTGAACAATGTAGGGACTAGGAGAGCCAAGCCCCCGTACTGCCCAAGAGTTGAAAATCAATATATAACTTTTGACTCCCCAGTAACTTAATAGCCTACTATCTACCAGAAACCTTACCAATAACATAAACAATCCATTATTATGGACTTTGTATTAATATGTACAAAATATGTATTAGATACTATATTCTTACAATAAGTAAGATAGAGAAAATAAAATATTATTGAGAAAAACATAAGGAAGAGAAAATGCATTTATAGTGCTGTACTGTATTTATAAAAAAATCTGCATATAAGTAGACCCGTGTGATTCAAACCTATATTGTTCAATGGCCAACTGTTCTTCTCTTAATGCATCTTAAGATCACCTTTACTTATTAAGCAGTCATATTGCACTGCTAGGTGTGTTTAATATCAGCTAACACCCTTATATCCTTTTTGCTCATGCTGCTGCTTAGCCATTTTATACATTTGTAGTCGACTCTTTGGACCCAATTATATCTTATCTCTGTTCAATTTCATCTTGTTCCATTTAGCCCACTCTTCCATTACTTTTGGTAGCCTTTTCTAGTGCTATCAAAAAATGCCTTCAGATGATGCTAAGGCATGAGTTCTATACTCTCATTCCTGAATTTGAATCACCATGGATTTAATAAGTCACTCTTTTTATTTTTATTTAAACTGTTGTTTTAAAAATGTGGAGTGAGACGAGGCCAAATAAAGAAGTCTGCTGCACACTACCAGAAACAAGTCCCCTTGTTCATTTTGGTTTATTAAGAAACACCTTTAGTGTTTAGGCTTTGGAGCCTGGCACGTCTTTTTCTGGGTATGTTCTTTCCCATTTCACGTGGCTAAATCTGCTTGTTCTTCAAGGTCTCCATTTGAATACCTTATACACTGGGAAGCCTTTCCTAGGTTTCCAGTCAAGACATTAATATTATGCCCTCTACTTATTAAATACTCATTTATTTAACTTTTCTATGTTGGGGATTAATTTCATGATGACAGAGTGGATATTTCTTTTGTAAGCTGCTTTATCTCTCATCGGCATAAAGCGTAGTGCCTGGAAGCTAGTATACGTGCAATTGGTTAGCTGCTGAATGAAAGAAAAAAAGGAAGAAAGAATCAAAGAATGTATGAAAGAAGAAAGAAAGAATAGCAGAATAGTATTAAATATAGTGTTTTTATTCTGCATTATACACTGAAATAAATATGTGATGTACACGATCTGACCTAATCTTCATAATATCAGTTTTGTTATTTCTCTATATGATAGATGAGGATACAGGGGTACAGAGGTAGAAGCAACACTGAACTCTGGCCTGCCTGTTTACAAACATGCCATAGGAGACTCGTCACTACTAGAGTGAAAATACATCATAATCCATGATTAAACCAAAAGTTATTACATATCATTTGTTTAGAATAATATTTGTTTCAAAATGAATGGTTGTCAGTAAAGGCAACTATGTTTCAAACTGAAGTGTGGAAGGGACTGAGGTGTTGGTAATGCAGTTATTATTTTCCTGTTCTCTAATAAAGAGAGCTCAGTGTGTCAAAGAACAAGGACTTCTTATTAATGGTGCCACAGAGAAACCTCAGGCCATGCCTTCAAATACTTCTAACAATCTTACCAGGACAAATGGACCATTTATCTTTGGGACAGAGAGGAAAGCTGCCAACACCTCTGAAAACACTTAAGGGAATTTTTGACTCTAATATGGAGTTACGTTCCAGGAGGGATTTGGGTTCAAGATAGGATCCAGAGTACTGAGAAAGGAGTCCAAGACTAGTCAAGGAGAAAAGTGATATTTATTACACTAAATGTTCATTTGTAAAACATTTGTGGAAATGATATTAAAATAGATACTACTCTCCATTGTAAATTCTGCATAGTCCCCATAGTTGCAACTGAAGATAGATATAGTTCTAATATGAACATTGGCTCATATTCTCATACCTTAATAAGAGGAAAGTGAAACAACTAGCTCTCAAGATTCCTGAAATTCTTATGGGTCATACAAGCCAGCTTCATTATATCACTGGCATGTTCCATTCAACATAAAACCATAACACTCTGTGTCTGATCACATGAGCCACACAGTCCCTCTAAGCCAGCTGTCCTGCACTCTTCCTTCCCTGCCTGCTTTTATGTGGTGTGTTTCACTCTATCTCTTCTTAGAATCTGATTCTTTCTCTGTTTTACCATTTATGAGTTGAGTCTGTCCTTTACCAGGCATCTCACCATCCCGGAATTGACTTAGGCATTTGGTCTTCTTAGCTTGATTCTCAATTTTTCCTGAACAATAGGGGTTGAATTTGTTTCCATTTTAAAGGCAACGTCTAAATCATAAACATTTCCTTCCTTCCCCCCATCATTCCCAATGGACATACGAAACAGTGGAAAAGATACAAACACCCAAGTTATATGGCTAGTATTGCAAGTTTAAAACTCAAGGCTGGGGGCACCTGGGTGGCACAGTCAGTTAAACATCTGCCTTCAGATCAGGTCACGATCCCGGGGTCCTGGGATCAAGCCCTGTGTTGGGCTCTCTGCTCAGCAAGGAGTCTGCTTCCCTCTCCCCTGCTCGTGCTCTCTCTCTCTCTCTCCCTCTCTCTCTCTCAAATAAATAAATAAAATTTTTAAAACATTTTTAAAAATAAAACTCAGTATCTTCAGGTTCAATGTTTAATAATCTTTTTAAATCTATAATATCTAACAATAGATAATCTAATCTAATAATCTTTTTAAAAACTATATTCTTTGAAGTAAGGAACTGACAGAAGAAATCATCCTCTTTCTCCCTCTTTTTTTTTTTTTTAAAACCTGTCTCCTTCCCTGCCCCAGCCTGGTGGAAATGATTGATGAAGACTTAAAGGGTTAAAAAGACAAAAGAAGAGAGAAAGAATCTCTAACACCTACAAAGTCCTTACATATATAATAAAAAATCTGATCTTAATATTTACATTCCTAAAAATGTTTTTATTAGTATCAAGCTTTATTTGAAATTGTGTTTATAGAATCACGGTATTTTATTCATCTTCAGGCATAATTTAGAATTTTGAACCATCTACATATGACATCTCATCAAATTATATAATGTTCAATTTAGATGGATAGCTCCTCTACTGAGTTGCAATAATTTTTAGGTTTAGGGAGTCTTTCAAACAAAAGAGAAGTAATAAAATCAATTCATTATAGACAAACTCTTTTAAGTCTCCTGTTATAGTAAAAGTCACAAAAATATATCTATATATATTTGAGTTTATATATTCATAATTAAGAATACTGTTTCTTTAGCTGTGTCTTGAAAATATAAATTCTTAAACATAGAAACAAATAGCATGTGATCTCTACTATTCCTTGACAATTAACTGCTTGACTTTATCTCTTAGTGTCTAAGTTGACTCATTTATAAAATGGCAATAGTTATATTGATCCCATGCTAAACAGAGATTCCCAAATAAAAAATGGAGGTTGATATAAAGAAAAATTTTACTTTATTTCTTTATTTATAAGTTGAAGCTCATCTGGGCAACATTTTTTTAAAAAAAAAAAGCTTGCTTGGAATGAAATGTTCCAGTCAGACTCTTACAAAATCCTAACTACTCCAGCAGTATTTAGATTTAGGTTCAAAACTAGATACACAGTATTAGCATATTTATAATTCTTGATAGCGGCCGCCCCTATCCGAGCCTAAGGAATTAGGAAAAGTATAGATAGTCAAGAAACATACTATTATTGAATATTAAATAAATATTCTGAATTCCCCAGCTGTGTTCTCCTATCAAGAAATTACTTTTATATGATTTTCTAATTTGCCACATCTGGGTTTTTTGGCTGTATACATGAAGGTTTGGGAAACATTACCTTTAATTGACAGAATATATGATTTTTTAGGCATTGATGGTTTTAGTCTTGGTCTAGAAATTAAACAACTTGATTTAAAAGATATTCCCCCCCTAAAAAAAAAAACATATTTCCCCAAATCTACATCCTTAGCTTTCTGTTCACATCCTAAGAACAAGTCAGTTCTTAAGGGTATTATTTATTTTTTTCAGGTCAGTATCTTCAGGCCTATATTAGCTTCCTACAGCAGGGAATCCCAGCACTCACTTTTCCTTCTAAAATATTCAAATTTTAAAAATTTCTTCCTTATTATAATTTTTCATATATAAGAATTAGACTTAGTGCATCTAAGACAATCTATTTCAGACATGTGATCTATAAGAAAGCGATTACTCTTTTTTTTAAGATCTTATTTATTTATTCATGAGAGACACAGAGAGAGGCAGAGACACAGGCTGAGGGAGAAGCAGGCACCATGCGGGGAGCCCAAAGTGGGACTCGATCCCAGGACCTCAGGATCATGGCCTGGGCCAAAGGCAGATGCTTAACCACTGGGCCACCCAGGTGTCCCGCAATTACTCTTCTTACCAAGTCAGAAGGGAGGACTCAACTTGAATGGTAACTGGTAGACAGAATCTAATCATAGGGATGTTGGAATGTGAGTTAGAAGACAACTATCATAAGGCCTCTGACAGCTGACTGGTTAATGCTAATCAATGAACTTCTGCGTATCTATATACTTGGGATGTTTAAAATACTTATACTCGGGCTTAAGCTTAATAGTATCCAAAACTTTCTCTCAATTGTATTTTAAAATAACTCATACTTGTTAATTTAGTTATGCTCGATTGGCCATTCCATCTCAGTTTTCTGGGATCAGGTCTTCTATGCTGTAAAGATGCACTGCCCAGTAATGTAGCCACTAGCCACATGTGGCTAGACTTAAATTTAAATTAAGATTAAATAAAATTTAAAAATTATTTCCTCAGTATCACATTTCAAGTGGCTTGAAATGTGGCTAGTAGCTTCTGTCTAATGGCAACTTCATTGGAGTGTGAAGTCATAGAACATTTCTGTCATCACAGAAAGTTCTGTTGGATGGAGCTGCTCTATAGCATCTATGTTCTAAAGCTTCTTTAAATAGCTGAAGTGCATTTTTTTCCCTTTGCATCCATTACTGCCAAAATCAGGTTATTATAAAGAAGAAATCAGAGACACTCAGTACTCAAATTCCATCCTACCCACTCCTAATCCAAGATTAGTGCCCACCCAAACCCAGGAGGCTTTAGTCTGCACTGAAACATCTACAAAACATTTGCTTTTCTATATGATGATCCCAGCCGACCCACTGTTTCCCTTGTTAGAAGGGAAGACTCATAGGAGATAAGGGCATTTCCAAAAATGATTTGGAGCATTTCCCAGGTGACTTCAGTAAGTTTGGATGCACTCTGCTCCTAGCATAAGTGATTGTTTTTTCCTCTATGCCTTTTTAAACGGACCTCTCTCTCTCTACCCTTTCTGTTTTTGTACTTATGTATTTGCCATCTTTACAATTGAACTTTGCGTCTCCCAGTCTTGTATGGTACTTGCTGTGAACTTAGTACTCCATAATGATGGACAAAAGAACACATGATCTGGGTGGGGCTCAACCACTCTCTCCCAGATTTTGCTACAAGTGGTTACCATTTCTTGGAACTCTGAGGAAACCCATTTGTTGTTCTTACTGTCCTATGTTAACCCCCACTCTCACTCACTAGGTAGTGCCCTAATAAAGGCAAATGGTTCCATTACTTTATTTAAATACATGTTTATATTTGTAAAGTGTTTAGCGTAACAGTGATTCTATCCTGCTTTTCCTGAGAGTGGTTGATCCATCAGGAAGAAGGCTGCTCTTCCTCTGTCTGTGCCATGAATGATATCGTTCTGTGCTTATATATATCCAACTTCCAGGTCACATGGACTGGTGTCAAGGTTAGGTCAACAGTGTTGGGTGAAACAGAGCCAAGGATGGTAAGTGAAATGATGGACTGTCTGATCTTGTTCTGTTAATTCTACAGGGGATTAACAGTCAGGGGGCAGGGGGCAATGGCTAAGTTTTCTGAATGTCACTTCTAAGGTGCCAGAAAGTCATCTCTAACTCAGTTTTCAGGTAAAAGCATAGTTGGGACCCAAGTATTTAGAGAGCCAGAAAATTGAGAAATAAGAGCTTGTAGTGTTGTGGAAAGCTGGGGAAAAACAGAGAAAGAAAGAAGTTGTTTGAAATTCTCCTGATAAACTGGATTCCAAATTGGTACTTTTCCCATAAATTACAATTCATAAGAATACACATATTTTGGAATGTCGCTCTTTACTCAGCAATTCACGATTATTTTGTGCCACATTCATTTTTATAGATGAGAAAAACTAACCATAAGGGTGCTTTAAATGCAAAGTAACAGAGAATCATTGGGATTTTCCAAATAACTTGTTGACTCAAACATCATTTTTCAAAACCACCTGAAAAGCCAGTGGTATTTTTTTAATGCACTTCATTAGAAATTATGTATGGTTTACATATCAATATGTTTTCCTCCAACTCAAAGAAGGCAAAAAAAAATTTATTTATTTTAAATACCTCTGCACACCTAGAAGTGAGTTATAAAAATCAGTGGTCCTCCACAAAAATAGTGCTTAGGCTTGTTTTTTTTTCACATTTATCTTACCTTTTGCTTCATTCTTCTAGAATCATACCATAGGGGTTCACAGGATGTATACTGTTTAATAATAGAAAACAGCACTGGTAGGATGAAAATGTTTCCAGGTTGTTTTTTTCTTCTTGGAGTAGATTTTTCAGCTCTCAGGAGAGCTTGCTTGATATGATAATAATAATGTACTCTCCAATAAGAAATCCTGGTTCTTTAGATCTGGTCTTATTTATTTTCCACCATTCCCATGAGGTAGGAGAAGGTACAGCTTTTTGAAGTTTAATAAGACATCCAGAGATAGTAGATGATTGAACTACGAAAATAATTTAGGCTCAGTGACTCCTACTCTACCAAAATTAAAGAAGACGTGAGATTTGACCTATTGCTTGGGTCCAGTCAGGTTTGAGTCTATGTCAGGTCACTGTATCTCAACCTCAGGTAGCGTGGGGAGAATGTGAGGGTACCTGACTGTGCCTATATCACCCACTCAGCAAACATTCTTTGAGCCCAGGGCTTAGGTCCTAATATAATATTCAAGGCAATAAGATAACTTGCTCTCATTATTCAGAGATCAGGAAGGGCAAGAGGTACAAATAATGACAATATTTCCAGAAAACTGATGACTGCAGTTTGTGCAGAAGTGCTATAGATACAGCTAATTCTGCCAAAGGGAGAGCAGAAATCATCACAACTTTCACTATGAGTCTTGAAAGGAATGACAGTCTACCCTGCGGAAGGGGTGGGAGGAAAAGAGCACAGTCCAACACAGAGAGGCACAAAAAGTCCAGGAACTTTCCACATTATATATATTTTTTCCACATTATATTTTGGTATAAAATTTTAGTTCAAAAATTGTAGTGATAGATATTGTTGTATATTCAGTTATACATTTAAAAAATTAACATGTGGTTAGTATAATCCTGATATAATCCTGGATTTTTTTTAAAGGAAAAAAGAGAGGGACACCTGGGTGGCTCAGTGGTTGAGCGTCTGCCTTTGGATCAGGTCGGTGATCCCGGGGTCGTGGGATTGAGTTCCACATCAGGGTCCCCCTGTAGGAAGCCTGCTTTTCCCTCTGCCTATGTCTCTGCTTCTCTGTGTGTCTCTCACGAATAAATAAAATCTTAAAAAAAAAAAAAAGGAAAAAGGAGAAAAAATATACTTCCACTTTTTCTTCCAAAAGAAAAGAATGTGAATTTATCCCAGATTATTAGGAGGGAAATACATAGATTATAATATTTTTAAAAATATTATATATATATAATATATATATATAAAATATATATATATAATATATAATAATAATAATAATATATATAAAAATATATTGACTCTCTTATTCAGACATCCTCAACTTTATTAATTGGAAATGCCCTTGCAAGAAAAATTATAAATTAATCTTTTTTAAATAACCAAATCTTAGTGTCAGCTCCATGAGAATTATATTGGCAGTGGCCATATTTATTTCTTTGTTTGTTGTCCCTAATTCTGTATTTTCTCCAGCAACATCTTTCACTGGGATGTCTTGCCCATAGAGAATTCACAGTCTCTCTATCACAAGCCTCAGTTGGAATCAAAGAGTGAGAGGTGTTCTCTCCTGGGGAATGATGCACATTGCCTTAAGGAATTAGTTTACACTACAAAAGCCTTCCTGTGTAATCCAAGCATTGAGTACAGGCTCCACTGGAACTCTAATGCCTTAAAATATTGATACAAATAACCCTTTCCAATGATCATGGAATTGCACCATGATAAGTACCATCCTCCTCCCATGGTAGAGTATTCCTTTGAGGTCAGATCTAAATCATTTTGGTGGGAATTTGTCATGCTGAGCCTATACTGCTGAAAACGGAGATGAACAGTTATTCTTGGATCTTCAGAAATGACATGTAGCTTTTTGTAGTTGTGTAAGTTGCAACTGTGGGTCTCTGGAGTCAGAGCCATGTGCTTCAAAGGTGGCGCTTTCTACTTCTGATCCATAACTATTGTTCAACCTTTTTTTTGACCTTCAATACCCTCGACTGAAAAGGGAGATAAAAATACTCACTTCACAAGGTATTGAGGTGAAACAAGCTAAAAGCATGAAGTATCTTTCAAGTATTAGGTGTTTGTTGTTAATTACATAGGTATGTATCCATGAATTCATTCAACTAATATTTGTTATGAGCCATTATCAGCCTTATCTGCACCAGAGTCAGAAAGAACAGAAATTTGTGACAGTTATTGCCTTGAAGATGCATTGGGGAGGTCTTTAGATTTATGTCTGTCTCTCAAGCAGTTTCTAAAGGAAGAATCTATGTGTAGATTTAATGGCAAACAGACAAAAAAACAAAAACAAAACCAAAACCAGGAGCTCTCCCCAAATCACACACTGGTAAACAGCCTAGTCAAGACTCCACCCAGAGTGTCAGACTCTAGGACTCACTTTTATCTCTCTTCTCACCCTACTCACTACCCCACTATCTATGAGAAAACCAGGCAGTAATTCACAAAGAGGACACTGATTGGCTTACTGAAATTTTACAAAGAATTTCCTGCTTTTGTAAGAGTTCATCTTCTGAGTTTTAAGTTGCTTAGTACTCAGCGACATTATGAAGAATATGAATGCCTACTCTGGATTTTCTATCTCCAAAGGGTCTCCAAGGAAAGGGTACAAAAATCAAGTGAAATAACCTTCAAATTCATCATCCTTTTACTGTCATAAAGCAGACACACTGCAAGTTTCTTTCCAGCAGATAACTTCTCTGCCTGACAACAGCTACACACCAAGTGCCCAGACACAGAATGACCCATATCTAATCCATAGTTCAGATACGTACTACACACTCATATACTTTAAGAAATAGTATTTCTCAAAACACAACCACACTCACAAAACAAATCATATGCATTCAAAACTGTAGTCTATTTACATGTCCATCTGGGGGAAACTCATAGAAGTTGGTAGAAGAGAAGGTAAAAAACAGTTGGCAGTGGCTCACGTATCATCCTTTCCTGCCTATGAGAAGCACTAAAAACTATTCCATAGTTACTCTATAGCCAAAAAAAAAGGTCATCCTCCTAATGATGGAGCTCCAACCATGGACCCTACACTAGCTCTACTATGACACAGAATAATTAGACACGAAGGCACATAAACCCAGAACCCTAGATAGCTTTCTTGCTGCTGGACAGAATTTGGACTCTAGCTCTGGTTCTGTGACTATGTGACACTGAGTAGGCTCTTTGCCTTTGTTTTCTTATTTGAGAAATGAGAAATGTGAGGAAGAACCGTAGATTGGAACTAGGTGACCTCAGGGCTTTTATAGCCCTAAAACGCTATGCTCTTTCTTTCATATATGGCCCAGTCCCCAGATTTCAGTTCAAAAAGGTTTTCTCTCCAGAGTACCAGGGTTTTCTCTATTCCAGTTATATCAGCCCAACATTTGGATTTCCACAGCAACTATGTAATTGCCTCAGTTGGTATTTTTTATTGAACATGTTTCTATCTATTATAAATCTATGTGCCTTGAGGCAGTATTGATAAGGTAAACAGATTTTGGTTTTGAATAATTCTTTCATGTTTGAAGTGTTCCTAATTTGTATTATATTAATTAGAGCCTGGAAACATTTCTACATGAGGAAATGGCTAAACCTTTGCTTTACCAGTAATAGCTATTTATAACTTTGCTTCTTTCAAGTTTAGTTTACTAGAAATAAAACCACACCTGAGGCTTTGGGGAAGTGCCTGGGGCTTTTTAGACTTCAGGAATTTCTAAACCTCCTCTGAATTTTCAGCACCCTAAGTGCAAAGAACATGGTTTCAACCAAGTATCTTGTAATGTAACTTTATAACCTCCTCAAAGGTCAAAGTCTGACTTTAGCACCTCTGTTTCTCAAACACATGCCTATGGAATATGGGATTCTTGAGTACTGGAGAATTTGCCATACAAAGCATAAATCAGAATTTTTGTCATGGGAAAGCCTCAAATGACTTGACAAAAGTTTTCAAGAGTCCGCATATTACTGTATCAACAAGAATTTTTTTTAACCTACTTCAGTGTGCCCAGTACCGTGCTCCATATTCATTGCCAGGGATTGAAACAAAATAAGAACTGCAAATGTTGCTTCCTTTGAAGGGCAGAAATCTATACAGAAGCAAGTGCTTGCAGCTTCAGCCAAATCCTACTTGCACTGTCTCCTACCTTGGGATAACCCATGAGTTGGAGGAAGCAGAGATGATAGTATGCGGTCTGAGATGGTGTAAATGTGGCCTGCTCAGTGGAATTTCTCAGCCCTATGCCTGATTTTTGAGCTTCCACCTTCCCCAGTTCTCTCACAGCTGGGTCAACTCATTTCATCTCTGCAAATCCAGCCTCACTATTTATTTTCAGAGCAATCTGGGTTTTAGTAGGCTATAAATGCCTCCATTCATCCAGGCTTATTATAGTATCCCTTCTCCTGCAGGCTGGCCCCAGTCACAGGGCTTGGGCACTGTGTCCTGAGTTGCCCTCACTACATTCTAAACTAGAGCCATTTTCTACTCTTTCCAGATCCTGATACCCCCCATTTCAGCCCTACTCCTACCTCCAAATTCTAGCTCACACAGAAGACAGAGCAACTTGAATTCCCTGAAGGAGTTATTTTCTGAATAACTAATTCACTGAATTTAATACATTTGTCAATATATCAACAATTTGTTTTAAGGAATATTCTTTTTGAATATAGTAAATGAATTTGGAGATATTCATATAAAGCCTATATTCAGAAATATGTCTTACTTAACTGTGATCAAAATGGATTCTTCTTGAAAACGTTAAATTCTACTTATGGAACTATTCTTCAAAAACATATTCATAAGAAAATTTAATGACCCATATGACCCTCAGCATTTAATAAATTGAACATTAATTAAAATATAGCTAGAGTAAAATTTATTAATTGAATATATTCAAGAAAATGATTTCTCAAGGTAAGCACTTGCTGATTGATAAATTTGATGAAATCATCATTTGACAAATTGATCTTTTAATAAACTGAGTTTTAAGTTGCTCAGCACTGATTTTTGGTAAAGGGATATGGAGCTCCCTGGGTGCTGTGCTTCCACAGACAGACTCCTATTCCAATGATCAGCCTTCCTGAATTTCAGAGTATTTTCTATATCACCTACCCAGGGCTAAGCTCTGCTACATATGGCCCCTGGTGTTGATTGAAGAATACCACCTCCTGAAGTAGCTTGGTCTTACTCATGACCAAATAGCCACTGCTGACTATCTTATCTTACCCAAATGGAGCCATATACTAGACCCAACTCTTCCTACTTATTGTGTTCAGCCTTATTGACAAATCTCAAAATGATAATAAAAAAAAGGCCAGAGGCCTGTCTTCTTTCTCTTTCAAATACTTGTTTTTTTAAATATTTCATTGTCTCTCATAGTAGTGGAGTTATCAGAAACCTTGAAAACCCACAGGGAAATATATTAACCCCCAATGTTGAAAAAAATCTTAGCAGCTTTTAGCAGAATAACTTTTGTTGGAAGATTTCTTATAGTTTGGAGTATAATAGAAGTACTTGGGCAGCAAAATAGACAATTTTAACATCAATTTGATTCATTTAGGTTGAGAATAATATTTCTCCTTACTCCCTTGTAAAGACACACACTCTCAATATGTTTGTGGTAGGAAGTAATCACATCTTTTTTTTTTAAAAAAGGGGGGTAGCTAACTGGAATTCAAATAAAAACTTAAAACATAAAATAAAATAGTCACTCTTATAAAGAAAGAGTATATATCACCAAATTCAATTTTCAGTGCTACGATTTAACATATGACTTTACTGCTTTTGCATAAATGGACTTCAAATCATTACCTTTACTTCTACAGTTAAATCTTAGTAAGTTGTTCTATAACATATATCTTAAAGTCTGTTTTATCTTGCAGTTCCTCACCCCCCTCACTACCAAATATAATGACTTTATATTTATATTCAATATCTTAAAGCAATTAGACATTTCTGGTATGGCAGAGAACATTTTGAAATAATTATTCCTTCTAAGAAAAACTAAACCCTAAGTATTTGGAGACCAACAGAATTGAATTAACTTGAAATACAGAAATTCAAATAGTAAAACCTTATTTTGTTGGCACTCAAAATAATGCTAGCTGTAAAAGCTCAATTTCTCAAGTATAAATGATATAGTGACTACTGATCTGAAAAGTCATGTGAAAAGCAAGTACATGATGAGCAACAAGAATACATCAAATTTTCAGATTATTTTCTGTTAGATCATGGGTACATGAGTGAAACAGATAAGATCACATGAATAGCATCGGGCATGGCAGTCCAGTGAATGCACCTTGATTCTGCAGTAAAATTCTCCTAATGGTATCCATGTTGTTTTTAATATAGATTAACCCATTAAAAAAATCTGACTTGTATTAGTCATAATATCACAATTTGCTGCCTTATTGAGGTTTTATTTAGAGCAAAATTCCTTAACCCTGACTGTACATTAGAATCATTTAAAGATGGTCAGTCCCCACCTAGACTAATTATATCAAAATGTCTGAGTGTGGAATACCGGTATTTGTATTTTTAAAAGTTTTAGAGATTCTGATGAATATGTAGACTTGGAAACTACTGATCTAGAACATTGTATCTGCTAGACTCCAAAAACACAACTGTAGGAATTTTCTTCTAACTTTTTCTGCCCCAGGGCTGTCTTTGGCTTTTAGGTTCCTAGTTTAAAATCCGGTATCTAACATTTATTTAGCTCAGAAGATGTTGGATTTGGGTTTGCTTGGGACTTATATGGACATACAGCCTAATAGCAGGTAGTTATTATGCTAATGGACTTTAAAAAAGCTCTATATGAATAATCTAACACTTAAATGCTTTTACAGAATTGGATATTGGCAGTTTGGATTTAATTTACTTAGGCACAATAATTTTGAGCTTGAAATAATTAATTTACATTAATTATTAGTTCAGAATATTATACATGAAACAATGTCAATTTCTAAAAGAAGGATTGGAAAAGAGAAATTGATCTGGGGAGGTATTAAAAGGATATTTGCAGATTAAAAGAGCCTATTTGCTGAAGTACATAATGAAAGAGTGACCTCTATTTTTCTCAACCATAGTAGAACCTGCATGATTTTCATCAGTATAAATGTTTACTTCTATTTTTAATCATTAATGAGCTATTATCTCCACATTTTAAAGTTCAAAGAGAATCACAGAGTACCTCAAGAAGATTCAGCAAATAGATTTGTCTCAGTTCTTTGAACAAACCTGATAATAATGAGGACAGCCAACTAGAAAATAAAATCACTACCTTTATAAGTTATCTTGTTATTCATGCTTTAATATTTCCATATTGTAAGAGGAGCACTATGTTCATGTTTGATCTCTTACCAGTAGACTGAACATGGCATATTGTATGTATATACTGGGGTGACAGGTAGAGGAGAGTACAACAATTAAGACGAAGAGTGTATCATAATAATCTTTTACTTTTTTTGTGTAAAAGGGAGTTTTAATGGAGACTTAGATGAAATAATATAGTTTTTGTTTTATTAATAGACTGTTATATTAATTTCAGGTGTACACTATGATTAAATAATTCTTTTTTTAATAATAAATTTATTTTTTATTGGTGTTCAATTTGCCAACATACAGAATAACACCCAGTGCTCATCCCGTCAAGTGCCCCCTCTCAGTGCCCGCCACCCAGTCACCCCCATCCCCCGCCCTCCTCCCCTTCCACCACCCCTAGTTCGTTTCCCAGAGTTAAGAGTCTCTCATGTTCTGTCTCCCTTTCTGATATTTCCTACCCATTTCTTCTCCCTTCCCCTCTATTCCCTTTCACTATTATTTATATTCCCCAAATGAATGAGAACATACGCTGTTTGTCCTTCTCCGATTGACTTACTTCACTCAGCATAATACCCTCCAGTTCCGTCCACGTCGAAGCAAATGGCGGGTATTTGTCGTTTCTAATGGCTGAGGAATATTCCATTGTATACATAGACCACATCTTCTTTATCCATCATCTTTCGATGGACACCGAGGCTCCTTCCACAGTTTGGCTATTGTGGACATTGCTGCTAGAAACATCGGGGTGCAGGTGTCCCAGCGTTTCACTGCATCTGTATCTTTGGGGTAAATCCCCAACAGTGCAATTGCTGGGTCGTAGGGCAGGTCTATTTTTAACCCTTTGAGGAACCTCCACACAGTTTTCCAGAGTGGCTGCACCAGTTCACATTCCCACCAACAGTGCAAGAGGGTTCCCTTTTCCCCGCGTCCTCTCCAACATTTGTGGTTTCCTGCCTTGTTAATTTTCCCCATTCTCACTGGTGTGAGGTGGGATCTCATTGGGGTTTTGATTAAACAATTCTATACATTTCTCAGTGGTCATCAATCTACTTTATCTGTTTCACCCATCCTCCCACCCACTCCCTTCTGGCAACCACTGGTTTGTTATCTGTGTTTAAGAGCATGTTTTCTCATATGTCTCTTTTTTTTCTTGGTTTGTTCATTGTTTCTTAAACTCTACATATGAGTGAAATCATATGATATCTTTCCTTACTGACTTATTTCACTTAATATTATACTCTCTAGGTCCATCCATGTTGCTGCAAATGGGAAGATTCATGTTTATGGCTGAATAATATTCCATTGTGTGTGTGTGTGTGTGTATGTGTGTGTGTGAATGTGTGTGTGTACTTTATCTATTCATCTATGGTATGATTGTTTGGATTGCTTCCAACAATCAGTGTTGGCTACTGTAAATAACAATCTAAAAACATAAAGGTCCACATATGTTTTCAATGTGATTTTATTAATATCAATATTGTTTAACTATATTAATATTAATATTGCTTTATTTATATAAATAACATAAAGAAATAATTTAATGTAATCATGTAACTACAGGAATAAGTAGTACAAGAGCAGTTTCTTTGCAAAAAGGACAACTTTTCTGTTTACTTAACTTAATTTTGTTTTGTTCCTTATTTGCATTAAATGTGACAACAGAAGGGTTTTGGATGAAATGAGAATTGGTTCAAATAGTAGAAAAATCTTTCCACTAAACAAGAATTTTTCAATTACTTACTTGGGTTTATGCAGTACAATTTAATGCATGCGATTAACTCCCTGGAAGTAGGAGACTGCCTGAATAAAAGTTCAGTATCCTAGAAACTGCATACCATTGATGCTTACAAGTTTCACCAATAGTAAAACACAGACACTTTATTAGAGATAGTAGCAAAAAATGAACTAACTAATGTAAGTAATATACCCAAACAAAAAAACATATTCATTTACCACTTGAGCCTAATCTTTATTTTATAGAAAATAGAAGAGGGTTGAGAGGTACTTTGTTTTTTGTCTCCATGTTGTCGATTTTGTTGTTGGCAGATGGGGGTAGTAAAATGTGGTAGTAAATTTAGTTTTTAGTCAAAATTAAACAGAAAACCCATGCACATGTGTACACACACACACACACACACACACAAATACACCCCAGGATTGGCTTTATGTTTAAATCTTGTACTTTTAAAATGTAAACAGGCTATAAATAGCAGTACAAAAGGAAGAACAACTTGAAGGTCTTGCACTATCTGATTTCAAAACTTACTAAAAGACACAGTATTCAAGACAGTTGGTCCTGACATAATGATGGATATATATATATATATATATATATATATATATATACACACACACACATATATATATAACAGAATTAAGAGTCCAGAAAGAAATTACATTAACAGGCAACTGATTTTTGACAAGGAGGCCAAATAATTCAATAGGTAAAAGACACAGACTTTCAAAAATAATGCTCACAATTACATATCAATATACAAAAAATAAAACAAGAAATTAGACTTTACTTGAGATCATACATAAAAATTAACTCAAAATAGATCAAAGGTATAACTACAAGAACTAAAGCCACAAAACTTATAGAAAAAACCACAAGTAATAAATATTTATGACCTCGAGTTAGGCAGAGAGTTCTTAGATATGACACCAAACAGAATTCATAAAAAAATAAATAGATAAAAGTATATCAAAGTAAATAAGTTAACTTATAAAAGTAGGTAAGTATATAACTTTTATGCTTCAAAAGATACCATTAGAATTAATAAATAAGCCACAGACTGGGAAAAATGTTGCAAATCATACATTTGATGAAGAATTTGCATCCATAATATGTAAAGAATACTTACAGTTATGAGAAGAAAAACAACCCAATTTTTAAAATGAGCATAATATTTGAACAGATAGTTAACCAAAGATGGTACAGAATGGCTAATGAGCACATGAAAATATCCTCAACATCATGAGAGAAACACAAATTAAAACCACAACGAGATACCACAACACACCCACTAGAATAACTACAATCAAAAAGATAGTAATAAATGTTGACAAGGATATAAAGAAACAAACAAACAAACAAAAGGATATAAAGAAACTTCAACATTAACACACTGCTAGTGGGAATGTAAAATTGTATGCACAAGTTTATATTTAACAAAAAAGCTAAATATAAACTTATATAGCACGGCAATTCCACTCCCAGGATTATATGCAACATAAAAACACATGTTCATACAAAGCCATGTACATGAAATGTTTACAGCAGCACTAGTCATAATAGCCAAAAACTCCAAGCCATCCAAATGTCTTCCAAGAGAATAGATAAAAGTTGTGGTATACCTATAAACGGGATTCTATTCAGCAATAAAAAAAAGGAGCAAAGTACCAAAACATACGACCACAGGGATAAACTTCAAAAACATTATGCCAAGTGAGAGAAGCCAGACCCAAAAGACTACATATTGTATAATTCTATATGGAATGTCTGTAAGATTTAAAATTTATAGAGATGGAAAGCAGAGTAATGGTTTCCAGGGGCTGAAAACCAGAACCAGGATTAACTCTAAGTACATATGAGGAACCTTTTTTCTAGGGGGATGATGGAAATGTTCTAAAGCTGGGTTGTACTGATGGCTGCACAGCTCTATAAATTGACTAGAAAACACTACACTGTACATTTACAGGGAGTGAATTTAGCAGTATGTACATTATACCCTAATAAAGCTGTTTGTAAAACTAAAATAATAATCGTAGAGAACAGCAGGAACATATTCTAGCCCAGGGTCATACTGGCCTACAGATATGCTTACAGAGGGGAGTCTGCTGCAGGGCTCTATCCCAGGACCCTTGGATCGTGACCTGAGCCAAAGGCAGACGCTTAACCGACTGAGCCACCTGGGTGCCTGACTGTTATCTTTTGATGTGATGTGGTGATGTGTGTGTGTGTGTGTGTGTGTTTAATTCAGGCCTATCAATGTTTAGAGCTTATAATAATAATATTTCTTAAAACATACACTCTTCTGACTACATATGTTTTATTTACTTCTTGCTTTATTTCATGTAATTCTCAAAATAACCCTATAAAACAGTCATTATTGTTATTCCTATCCATTTTCATTACAATAGCATTGTTGCTTTGTGTATTTTTAGATACAGTTCCGTAAAATAGAAATGCCCCATTCAGTGTACTGCTCCTTCCCTCCAGCTTTCCTAAGACAAACCATGAAGTACGTGGACACATTAGATGAATTTGCTATCCATTTCTCCAAAATAACATTTGTTTGGTGTTAGTAATTGGGAAAAGTTATTAAAAACACATACACTCTAAATACACACACACACACACACAGAGACTTAAACCATTTATTTTACATCCTGATAGAACTTTGAATTTTTATTCCAATAACCAATTTCTTTATACACATGGCTTTGTTCTGACATATATGCCATTTGAAAAGACAAAATTCATTTATAAAAGTACAAAGCTACTATAGATGCATTTTTAGAAACTTTATTGCAGAGGAAATGTGTCTCTAAGAAAACTGAAACTCTGGCTATAAACTTTATAAGCAATGAGAATACCATTACAGGTTTTGTGAGTAATGCCTCTTCCAGCAACTAAAGGTTGAATTAATCAAGGAGTAAACAAAAACAGGAAGTTTTTTACACTTTCCATAATCAGAGATATGAAAATACACCCAATTCATCATAACTCATCTTTTACAATTTTTGTTTGGACTGCCTGCCACTATATGAGGAAACATAATTCATATTAACTTTCAGATTAAGATCTGTTCAGCAATTTAAAAATCAACATTCTGGCACATCTAGTCCTCTGGTGAAAATAATGTTCTAGTTTCAAGTTGACAAAATAGCCCAAGGGTATTTTGTATAGGAATTTATACAGATTTAATACTGACAGTGATGTCCTGGGGTTAGCTTTGATGATAACATTGAACAGATTTCAATGGGGAGAAAGAAAACTTTTAAAAAGATGAAAGTAATTTGAAAAAAAATACAATATTTGCACAGTGCCATATTTTGGCATGGAACTATTGAGGACAAATGTTCTCAAATCATTTAAGGTTTTTTTTTTAAATTTTTTGAGGTAATGTTTCCTACTTAACACAAAATTGCATATTAACACAGATAGCGTACCCCTACTAGGCAAAGGAAAGGAAGCAAGCAATATTAAAAAGTGACTCTTGGGTGAACATTTGGATTAAAATTTCATATTGAGTATTTCCTAAGGAGCAAAGGATATTAGAATTTCTAGGAACAAACCTCTATCAAAAGCTGCTCTACAGCTAGTTCTAACTACTTATCTTCAAACTGGATCACACCATGTACACAGACTTGGAAGGCTAGCCAGAGAGAACAAGGCTATTAAGTGGCTCTGCAATCACATGCTGTTATAAAGGACTGGTGAGTTGTTGGAAGTGCCAGCAAGTTTGTTCAGCCCATTCCAAGAGTTTGAGAACTGAAACCTGCGTTACCAATGATGGTATCACAAAAAAACAAGAGACAAACCAACAGTCAACTGCTTTTCAATCTTTCCCTACTTCCTAAGATTCACCAAGAATAGTTTTCTTTTTTTAAAAGATTTTATTTATTTATTCATGAGAGACACACACAGAGAGAGAGACAGAGACACAGGCAGAGGGAGAAGCAGGCTCCATACAGAGGGAGCCCGATGTGGGACTCGATCCTGGGTCTCCAGGATCACGCCCTGGGCCAAAGGCGACGCTAAGCCGCTGAGCCACCTGGGCTGCCCAGAATAGTTTCTTTTATTAAATCATGCCCTCGAGATATATACACTAATTCAAACAAATTTGACATGGCTGTGTTTTTTCTCCCTTGATATTTGACCAGGCTTAGTTTGAGTTGGGAACACCTTGTTATTTCCGAGTATTACCAGGGACTAGAGACAGTCCTTGCCCCCAACACTTTGCCATCTGGGGACTCTTGGAGAATGTTAAGACTTGTGTGAGCCACTTTAGATATGTGGTCAAGCTCTCAAAGAGCTAATATTGGGGGGAGGGGCTCATAATTTTTTGCAACTGTAAAGGCAAAAACTCTAGGATATTTTCTCTAGCAGTTTTTTTTCTTCTTTTTCCCCACTCTTCTATTACACATAAAGATCAAATTAGCTTCTTCCATTTTCTTTTCATTTATTCATCTGATAAATATTTAGTTAGGGCCTACTCAGTGCCAGGCATTGTCTTAGGCACTGAGAATGTAGCAATGAAGAGACATCTACCTACTTTGATGGCATATTACTGTTTCTTAAAATCCCACGCATCATGCTGATGAAGAATTGTAGATGCCTGACAAAAAAAAAAAAAAAAAAAAAAAAAAAGGAGTCCTGAGGGAAGCAGGAAAGGATGCAGAATTGGAACCAAGCTATGTATGCTCTCGTTAGGCCTTAGGTATACACGAAGGTAGAAGGCAGGATGAACTGTATCTCTTGTTCTCATCGTATGTATTCCTAAAACATACAGTGACCACATTTCCTTGAACAGCAACAAAAAAATCTGATTACCACTTCTGACAAAAATAAACATGCATGACAAAAAAGGATTTTTCAAACAAACTGTCAGATAAAACCAAGCTATTTGATCAAAGCATTTGGCAATCAGTGTTGAAGGCTCATGGACTTTTAACATTTCCCAAGGGCTTTCCAACATGGCTTTCATCAGCCACCGCTCTTGTTTTGGGCCCTGAGGAGAGAGTGTATATGTGCATTTTTGCACTGATTCCATTTGTGATGACTTGGTTCTCCATCTTGTATTCTCTACCTCTCAAGGGATCGATGACCTTTTCAGACCTTATCCTACCTGACATCTCAGTAACATCTACACTGTTGTATCTCTCTTCTACTTCCCTTGGTTTCCATTACATTTTATATTTCTGATTATTCTACTACTTTGGCTCACTCCCTGGATTCCATTATGCTCCCCCCTATCCCTGCTCATTCCTTAAATGTTCATGGTCCTCAGGATCCTCTTCTCATTTCACACACTCTCCTGATTCAACTTAATCTCAAGTATATACCCAGTATAGATTCAAAGATAAATTCCAGGTCAAATCTCTCCTGAGCCCTAGGCCCCAGTATCCAATCTCCTGCTGAATTTCTCTAGTTGGACACACCACAGGCACCTCAATTTCAGCTTTCTAACACTGAATTTCTGTTCTCCTGATCCCCCCTAATCCCATTCCTCCAAACTTGCTTCTCAATTCTTCTGTGTTCCTTCTCTCTGGAAATAACACCATCATCCATCCAGTTGCCCAAGTCAGAGTATTTGGTCAACATCCCTGACTCCCTTTTTCTGTCACAATTCATATCAAATCAGTCACCAAATCCTATATCCTAAATATGTCTTGCTATTCCCATGTCTCACACAGCCATTGCCTTTCCAAACTTAAATCACCATTCTCTCTCAACGGCCTCTTTACTGGTCCTCCTGCCTCTGGGTTTGAACGTTTCCAGTCTATTTTACTGATCAAAGTCTAGAATACATTTGGCAAAAATGTGATTTTTATCATGTCAGATTCCTATTTAGAAACTTTGGTGGCTCCTTTCTCATTCAAATCAGGGTAGAAAATCCTTAATGTGGCCTATGTGATTGGCTCCTATGGCTTCATTTTTCCTCAACCTCCTCTTGAAGTCTTTGCCCCAGCCATTCTAGGTATTAATAATTTTAATTCCTTGATGATGCCATGCTTTTTTCCCCACCAGACCTTTGCACCCTCTATTCAGTCCCTCTTAGAGGATTCTTCAAAGATTCTCCAGTACTGTGTATTATTAAGTGATCTTATGTCTAATGCTTCTCCAGTGGCATATCTCTAAATAAGTCTTATATTCCTGCTGTGATTTCTTAATACTGACTGACTATTGAAACAGGCATTCATACAGGTTTTGTGGGACTTGAATATTGCATCTTCTGGAGGACACATCTTTTTCTTTAAAAAGTATACAAATCATGAATATAAAATTAGGTATGAAAATGATTATTTATTTAGAACAAGAAGAGAAATCACAACAAATGTACTGATACCTTGGAGACTGAAGTATCTTTCTTCTGAGATCTCTTTATGCCACTTTCCAGATATACTTACCTAGAAATGCCTTCTGATTGCAGCTTGGCTTCCTCACCCTTCCAGAACACTACAGCTTCCAACAGTGTTCAGCACTCGGGTTAGTCCATGCTTGTGAGTGGCTCTGGAATTTTAGCTTCATGATAAATTTATCTTCCTGTCTCTTGTTTTGATATTTTAAAATAGTCTTTAGGTGTTCTAGCTAATACAAATTCCCAGTTTATTTTTTACTTACAATTGGGAAATCTGAGAATATACACAGAACAGGATATTTCTTAATGTCCTTTTCTCAATGTCTGTAAATTAACCAGCAAATTATTTACTGTGACATCACAGCTCTATATTCACTTTCTAGTATCTTCCTAAGTCAGTGGTTCCCAAATCTGGCTATATATAAGAGTCATCTGGAGAATCCTTTAGAAATATAAATTCTTAGTTCCAGTTCTAAGCCTACCAAATTAGAATTTTCCATAGGGAGGACAAAAAAAAATCTGTATTTTTTAATACGTTCTCCTGGCGATTCTTATGTGGTCAGTTTAGCGCTGATCTCTAAGTGGCATTTGAAAACAGCTGGTCTAAAGTACTGAACAGGCCAGGTTGTAGGCCTGACTCATTGAAGTACAGATAGTCTCAATCCATGGATTTAATTTTCTTCAAACACTTATGATACAAAGAACCATTTGATCTAAGAACCCAGATGACCTATTGCCGATTCCTAGGACTGCCATGTTAGGAAAGCCAACTTATTGTGAATCATTAGTAATTACTGATAGAGTGATAGCAGGGAAGAAAAACACTACTGCCCCAAACTAAAAAGAGAGAGAGAGAGAGAGAGAGAGAGAGAGACACTGGAGCATCACCAGTTTTCATCTTGTGAAGTTAAAACGTATTTGTGCATATGGTTGTCCTATCCACTACACAAATAATGTGAATTAAAATCAAAATAAAAAAAATTAAATGTAAATATCTTAGTAATTCCATCAATTAAAAAAAAACACTGTCTTGCATGTTACAAACATGTAAATTTTATTAGGACAAGGACTTTTATCTATTCCTTATGTTGTTGTATATTACTCTTTCCCCAGGAACAAGAAAAACTAGCCAGATATGCCATTTTCACTTTCACAGGGCTTATCTCCTCTGAAGGCAAGGGGTTAATTTTCAGAGTTTGCATATGAGTGATGTTCCATGCATAATGCATCATTAGCATTCTCCTTTTTGGAGATCCAATGATACCACTAAAGTTTTTAGTTAATTTTTTTCTAAAGAACCTTTGTAATAATGTTTTTTAAAAAGAAGTGCTTTAGTATTTGCTGTGTGGGATGAGAAGATTTTGGAGACCTTGCCTTCTAAATCAGTCTTAGAAAACAATTTCCACATGTCATGTTCTATTGGCTTTGTAAGTAATGAGAAGAAAGAAAATTTAAGTGTGACAAGAAAGAATAGAGCCCTCTTTTTTATACTCCTTTTAGTTTAAGATTTGAAATTTTACTTTGTATTTCTTCAAAAGAGCAATGAGTTGCACTACGTTTTGTCTTAAGAATAATGGCTTTATTGTTTTTATAAAAATAACATGCTCACTATTTTTCAAACTCAAGCTAGTACGGAAAGGAAGAGAGAGGCAATTAACCTATAATCATACTACCCAGAAAGAACCATGGTTCTCTACGCACATATACAGAGATAAGTATGATGGGTGGGTGGATTGAAGGAAGGAAGGAAGGAAGGAAGGAAGGAAGGAAGGAAGGAAGGAAGGAAGGAAGGAGGAAGGAAGGAAAGAAGCAAGGGAGGGAGACCATTTTATATCCTCAGTCCCCAGAAGAGTTGTCTGGCTCATATTAGGTACTCAATACAAAATATATAGTGAATGAATGAATTGGATTATATAATTTTTTTCTAGAGCTACACTGGCCAGATTAGAATATAATTTCTACCATTTAGAAACTATTTGACATTGAAAAAAGTACTGAGGGGTGCCTGGGTGACTCAGTCAGTTGAGTGTCTGACTCTTGATATTGGCACAGGTCATGACGTCAGGGCTGTGAAATCAAGCCCCTCGTTGGGCTCTGCTAGGTGTGGAGTCTGCTTGAGATTCTCTTCCTCTCCCTTTGCCCTCCCCTGCTTGTGCATGCATACTCACTCTCTCTTTCTAAAATAAATAAATCTTAAAAAAAAAAAAGGAAAAAGGTACTGAACATCTTCACCAAGGAAAGTCCTTCACCAAGGACATTAAGTAAAACTAGACTGTGTGTGTGTACACACATATACAGCGAGCAAACATATAATGTCTACTAGTAGAATTTGATGTCACTGTCTTGATTCCTGTTAAAGTGCTAGCAGTTTTACCCATCGTTGCTTTTGCACCACCAGTGAACATGAAGCATGTCAAAACACTAAAAATGTCAAACAAAGCTTTAGTATTAGTATTACAATGAAAATGGTTTTGACTATATAGACTCCCTCACTTAAGTACCTCTGCTTCAAACCATCTTCTTGCTAAAACAGAGTCCATAGAATTCTCAGGATACTTTCAAGTCATCTTCTTTCTATACAGCTGCTTAGAGAAGTGGGCCATCATTTGTTTTCTTTTTGTGATCATTACCTTTGCAAGCTTACACATGAGTCTGAGTCTTTTATTTGGTCTCTGCTTGAATCCATGGCTATTCTTTTTTTTCCCCCCTTCATTTTATTATTGGATGAGATTCTGTGGTTGGACGTCTATCCATAAGTATATTTCGGTTTTTGAATTAATTAAAAACCAACTCTTTTTTTTTTTTTTTCTCTTAAGATTTTTCTTCCACTGGATAGGACTTTGCATCACTTAGGATTTAGTCAGGGGAGCAGAAGCACTCCGAGTGTTACGGAGTAAGAGACTTATTTAGAGTTATGAGAAAAGCTGGGGAAGTAAAGGTTTGAAAGAGAAGTTGCAGAGTCAGGGATGGAGTTACCAATAAGTCATAGTTTGAGAAGCCAAGTATGTCAAGTCACCAATGCAGGAACACGAAGGGGGAATCTGTGTAGAGGTCTGTGAAAAACCATTGCCTATAAATAAACCAAGACCTCAGTGAGTCCACAGCCAAGCACCTGGGGGTGAATCTGTGGCCACTGATGGCCCGTAGTCAGGAAGAAAAGCTAGATGTGGAGCAAGAGAGGGAAATGGCAAGCTGGGCACCTGCCGGGCACCTCTTCTGCCCATCCCTGTGTCTCCCCATGAAAAGAGCTCCAGATGGTTATGGCTACTGCCTTGTTTCTACCTCCCAAATACTGAGCCAATTCTAACCTGGAAGCATACAAGGAAGGGGATTTTGGAGAATATAATTTTCAGCTTATCTACACTCATACAGCACAAACCACAAGAGTCTAATAGCATTATTGTCTTTTTTCTTAAGGTATAAATATTAGCCTTACCAACTAATCTTCTATATAATATGAAAAAAACTTTCTATGGAATTTTGTCCCTATTTTGAAAATAATAATATTGCAAAAACTGGAAGAAAATCTCTTTAATTTAGATAACTCAGAATATCCATATAGGCTATATAGTTGAATGATTCTTTTTTTTCAAAAGGATTAAAATTCTTAAAATTATAGTCACATGGAAGTCATTCTTTGCTATAACATAGGGACTGTTTGGTGCATATTCTTCAGATATAATTTCAATTGCAAAACTTAAGCTGTAATGTATTATTTTTATCATCAGAAAAAAATTATTATACACATGCATATAATATTCACATACACAAGCCCATACATTTATATACACATACACATACATGTGCACAAAATATTATGCGGTCTCTTATCTATGTCTAGTGTTCAATAAAAGTTTCTTATGATTGGAGATTTAAATCAGAACTATTATAGGCATTGTTAAACCCTCCTGACAGGTTTCTTTCTAAACATTGGTTTATAAATTGCTTCACTTTCTTTCTTATTATTTTATCTTCCCACAACAGACATTATTATTGCACAGAGTGCATTGTGGCTTACATTTCATATACCTGGAAAGCAAAGAAAATGATCCATCAGCAACAGTGCTTTATTGATTTAAAAAAGGAGGGTCTTTAAGGGGCTTGGATCTATAATTTCTTTTGGCAAATTTTTAAAGTAAATTTTGCGATCTTAATTTCTTTCAGAAGAGCATCTCTACTTAGATATCTTTCAAGGAATAAAAAGTACTTTCTTTGAGGCTAACTTTGCCAAAATGGAGTCACAGAATATTGAAATGGAAAAAGACAAGAGATACTTTGGTGTGCATCTGCCCAATTCCCCCTTTTATATGGATAATGAAATAAGAGCCTATAGTGAGTACACTATTTGTGTAGGATCACACAGCTATTTATTTAGTGGCAGAACAAGTGCTGTATTTCAAGGTATGCTGAATATCAGTCAAATGCTCTGAAAAAAAAAAAAAACCAAAGCCTTATTGAGGGATATTTTACATATCATATCATTCTTATATTTCATATGTACAATTGAATGATCTCTAGTAAATTTACCAAGTTGTGCAATCACTATGAATCATTTTAGAATATTTTCATCACATCAGTTAGATTTTATGTGACCATTTACCCACAATCTATCACCACCCCCTTGTCCCAGGATGCCTCTAAACTATGTCAGCGCAGATTTGTTTTTTTTGGTTTGATCTTTTTACTAGAGTACACTGTCTGATAAAACATTTTTGTCTTCCATACTTTTATGAATACCATCAACATGGATTTTAACACTTTAGAGTATAATAATATTACCAGGAATACTGTATTCATCCTTTGAAACATGAAACATGAACATTGAACATCTCTCTTAAACATGAAAATATGTATCTTCTTTCTGACCTAATTCTGGTCAAGGAGATATGAGAAAATTTTTTCATGCAACCATTTTTAGTAGGATATTTCTAACTGACATAGCAGTCAATTGAATGGATCTATATCATTAAGATAAAAAAACTATTTTTTATCTTTTAGGATTCATTTATTCCTGATAGAATTTTATTTATTTTCTCAATAGAATTAATGTGTGCTTCCTTTCAAGCTACAGTTTATTCTTTATTTTGTTATAAAAACAGAAAGAGGGATCCCTGGGTGGCGCAGCGGTTTGGCGCTTGCCTTTGGCCCAGGGCGCGATCCTGGAGACCCGGGATCGAATCCCACATCGGGCTCCCGGTGCATGGAACCTGCTTCTCCCTCTGCCTGTGTCTCTGCCTCTCTCTCTCTCACTGTGTGACTATCATAAATAAATAAAAATTAAAAAAAATTAAAAAAAAAGATTTAAAAACAGAAAGATTGGAAACATCTGGAAATAAATTTGGATATATCATATCTGAGTTGAAATGTCATCATTAGAGATAAGACAAGAGATTTTAGTTTCTATTAGACCAGAGAATAGAAAAACCTATTCAATAATCCCAAGAGTAACAACACACTTAAATTTAAAACTCTCACAAGATTTCTTGTAGACTGTGATGGTTGTGCTCATGGGCTCAGATAAAGTCAAAAAGTATGAGTTGAAAATATGAGAATACCAATTTCCATAAATGAAAAGTAAAGCAATTTAAATGTAATGGTATATTCATTTCAGAAGTTTACATTATGGTCATAAGATTAATATAAAATAAAGATTGATGCTGAAACTTGATTATTTTTCATCAGAACGGTTCACCAATTGAAATGAGTGCCATTTAAATATGGCATTAGAATATATTGAAGGGTTTTCAAAAAGATAAGATTTTGTTTTTCATTCTGTTCAGCTATAAAATTGGCTTTTGGGGCTTTCTGTCATTCCTTTAATTAAAATTGAGTTCTCTACTTCTCTAAATTGCCAACATGATAAAGTTAACAAAATCTATTTACTCACTAAATCATGCAGCTTTAGAATTATAAGGAGCCTTACAGATTGTACATCCTTTGCTACCCAAAAAGTGCAGCACATTTTTGTTCTGTGCAAAGGACATGGATCAGCAGCCTCGGCGTCATCTGAGAGCTTTTACTAAGTGCAGAATCTCAGACCACTACAGACCTACTAAATCTGAACCTGCATTTGTAAAGAACAAAAGTTTTTTAACTTTAATGATGTCTAATTTACCAATTTTCCTTTGTTGGATCATGCTTTTGGTATCAAGTCTAAGAACTCTTTGCTTAGCCTTAGATCTCGAAGATTTTCTCCTATGTGTTTTTTTAATTTTAATTTTTAATATTTTATTTATTCATGAGAGACACAGAGAGAGGCAAAGGCAGGCAGAGGGAGAAGCAGGCTCCCTGCAGAGAGCATGATGCAGGAATAGTCCCCCAGGATCATGACCTAAGCCAAAGGCAGATGCTCAACCACCGAGCCACCTATGTTTTTAATAAAAGTTTTACATTTAAACTGTGAAGCATTTTGAAGTAATATTTGAGTAAAATATAAAACTTAGTTCTAGATGTTTTGTTTGCCTATGGGAGTCCAGTTGCTCCAACACTATTTGTTGAAAAGGCTATCTTTTTTTCAATTGTTTTTGCACACTTGTCTAAAAGCAGTTGGGCATATATGTGTGGGTCTTCTATTCTGGGTTCTCTCATTTATCTCTCCACCAACAGCACAGTCTTGATTATCATAACTATATTGGAGTTAGGTAGGTTTCATTACTTCCACTGTATTCATTTTTTCCAAGTAGGTTTATTATTCTAGTTCATTTGCCTTTCCACACAAATTTTTTAATAATCATATCTATATCTGCAAAAAAATCTTGATGGGATTTTAATAGGAATTATATTAAACAATGTGGAAAGAACTGAGATCTTTACTTTGTTGAGTCTTCCTGTCCATGTATGCAATATGTCATCTCTCCATTTATTTAGATCTTTGGTTTCCTTTATGTAATTTCCAGCATATAAGTAATTTTTTTTCAGCATATAAGTTCTATTCAGGTCTTGTTAGACTAACACCTAAATATTTCACTTTTTTGAGCCAGTAAATGGTATTGTATTTTTTATTTTGATGTCCATATGCTCATTGCTACCATGTAGAAATATATATGATTTTGTAGGTTTAACTTGCAAATAATCTTTTTCTTTTTTAAAGATTTTATTTATTTATTCATGAGAGACACACACACACAGAGGCAGAGACATAGGCAGAGAGAGAAGCAGGCTCCATGCAGGGAGCCTGACATGGGACTCAATTCCAGGTCTCCAGGATCATGCCCTGGGCCAAAGGCAGGCGCTCAACTGCTGAGCCACCCAGGCATCCCACTTGCAAGTAATCTTGATTAGCTCATTGGTTAGTTGTATGACTTTTTATGTTCTTTGAGAATTTCTAAATAGGCCAGTCATGGCATCCGAAGTTTTAGTTCTTCCTTTCTGATCCACATCTGATTTCCTTTTCTTTTTTTTTTTTTAGATAAATGTTTTTTTTTTTAATTTTTATTTATTTATTTATGACAGTCACAGAGAGAGAGAGAGAGAGAGAGAGAGAGAGAGAGGCAGAGACACAGGCAGAGGGAGAAGCAGGATCCATGCACCGGGAGCCCGACGTGGGATTCGATCCCGGGTCTCCAGGATTGCGCCCTGGGCCAAAGGCAGGCGCTAAACCGCCGCGCCACCCAGGGATCCCGTGATTTCCTTTTCTTGACTATTGCACTGGTTAGAAGTTCCAGCACTCTGTTGAACAGGAGTGGTAAGAACTGACATCCTAATCTTGTTCATGATCTTAAGGGAAAAGAGTTTCTCACCATTAAGTAAAATGTTAGTTAGAGGTTTGTTTTTTGGTTTTCTTTATCAAAGTGAGAAATTTACTCTCTATTCCTACGTTTATCAAGAATGGATGTTGAATTTTGTCAAGTTGTTTTTCTATATCAATTGATATAAGCATGTGATTTTTTTTTTTAGCCTATTAATATGGTGGATCACATCAGCTTATTTCTGAATACTGAAATTAGCCCTGCAGTTCTGGAATAGACTCTTAACCATGGAATACAATTCTTCTTATTGACTGAATTCTGTTTGCTAATATTTGTTAAGGATATTTGCATATATATTAATAAATAATATAGATCTGTAGTTTTTTGTTTGTTTTTATTTTTGTTCATACTGCCTGGTTTTAGTAACAAGGCAAAACTACGTTCCATCTTTTACTTTCAGGAAGATATTGTGTAGAATTTATATTAATTCTCTTTTAAATGTTTGACAGATTCCTCCAGTGAAACCATCTGGGCATGGTGATTTCTTTCTAAGAGTTTTAAAATTATGAGTTCAATTACCCTAATAATTATAGGGCTATTCAAATTATCTATGTCATACTGGGTGCATTATTATAGTTTATGTTTTATAAGGCATTAGTCCATTTATTCTAAGTTGTCAAATTTAAGTACGTAAGGTGGTTTGTAACATTTCCTTATCCTCTGCAGAGACTGTGGTGATGGCTCATTTCATTCCCAATATTGGTAATTTGTGTCCTTTTTTTCTTTGTCAGTGTTGCCAGAGGTTTGCCAATTTTACTGACCTGTTAAAAAAAAAAAAAAGCAGTTATTTGCTTCACTGATCTTTCCCTACTGTTTTGTTTTTATTTCGTTGATTTCTGCTCTCATCTTTAGGATTTCTTCTCTTATTCTTGCTTGGATTTTATTTTGCTCTTCTTTTTCTAGATTATTGAAGCAGGAGCTTACATTATTGACTTGAGACTATTCTTCTTTTTTAATGTACACATTCAGTCCTTAAATTTCCTTTCAGCACTGCTTTAGATGTATCCCCCAAATTTTGATATGTTGTTTTAATTTTCATTCAGTTAACGTTATTTTATTTCCCCTTAAGACTTTCTCTCTGACTGGTGGATTATTTAGAAGTGCCTTTACTTTCTAGAAGTTTGGAGATTTTTCCTGTTATCTTTCTATTAATTTCTATCTTGAATCCATTGTGGCTAGAGAACACATTCTGTATAATTTTAATTCTTTTAAATTTATTGAGATTTATTTTATGTTCCAAATACAATCTATCTTGGTATATGTTACATTGAAATAATCTGTATTCTGCTCTTATTGGATAGTTTTCTATAAATAAAAGTTTTTCCTTCTATAAAATTTTCAACAAATATTGATTAGATCATGTTAGTTGATGGTATTTTTCCATACCCTTGCTGATCTCTGTTTAACTGTTCTATTAATTATTGAGAGAAGGGTAGTGAAATCTCTAGCTGCAACTGTGAACTTGACCATCTCTCCTTTCAGTTCTATCAGTTTGCTTTATGTATTTTGTAACTCTGTTATTTGGTGTATACACAGTTAGGGTTGCTGTATCTTCTTGGTAGACTTATATTTTCATCACTATGTAAATAATCCTCCCTGTGTCTAGTAATATTCTCTGCTCTGAAGTCTATTTTATCTGATATTAATATAGCCAATTCTGCTTTCCTTTGATTGATATCTGTGCGCTATATCTTTTTCCATCTTTCAACTTCCAGCCTGCCTGTAGCATTATATCTAGAGTGAGTTTTTCATAGACAGTGTGTAGTTGTCATGTTTTTAACCCATTCTCATAACCTCTGCCTTTTATTTAGCATCTTTAGACCATTAGGACAAAATACTGCAGAGGAATATGCTACCTGATTAGGAGATGAAGACTGCAAAGGTAGTATTGCCTTATGTACATCCTCCTGACCTCCTTATTGCAACTACTGGTACTAGACACTAGAAATCTGAGAGACATCATGGGTTCCTGTCTTACTCACCTCCCGATAATACCTAATAGCTAATACTTATGGAGCACATTGTGTGAGGCACTCAGCTAATCATTTTACATTCATTAGCTCATTTATTCTTCATATTTTACAAATGAGAAACCGAGACTTAGAAAGGTAAGGATTATAACGACAGTGACTCAACTGAGTTCTATGATAGGTGTATGCAAATTTTGCCTCTGCAATTCCCCTGGAGCCCATCTCAAATTTGTCATTTCCACTACCAGTATTGAAATTCAGATTCCCTTTCCCTTTGTGCATAGTGGTTTTTAAAACCTGCTGACTGGTCTCCCTGACACCATGGTCCCCTTCCTCCAATCTATCTTTCACAGGATCCCCCATCATCTTCTTAGACTTTAAGTGGGATAGTAGAAAACATCTGGAGTCTGGGTTGAATTTAGATCACAGTTCAAAACTTAACATTGTATGTAACCTAAGAAAGTTGGTTAACCTTTCCACACCTCAATCTGCTTGTCTGCAAAATAATTTTTATCTCCCTTATAGATTGTTGTATTAAACTAGATTTCACATGTAAAGTGCCAAATGCACTGCCTGCACATAGTAGACTTCCATACATATTAATTTCTTTCCTTCCATAAGTGTGAAAACAAAAATCATATTTGCCCCTTGCCCATGGAATATAATCATAACTCATTATCCTGGTATACAGGGCTCCTTGCCCTGGGCCCAACCTCTGTTTCTAGTCTCATTTCCTTGTACTATATATCATTCCCTCCAAATTCCATTTGCCTTTGGTCTTACTATTCCCTCATCCTGGAATTCATTTTTCTTACTTTCTGCCTACTGAAATTATCTTTTAGGACCTGTTTAGAAACTATTTTCTCAAGTACCTTCTCTAAATACTCCTTTCACTTCTTGGTGTGAATCAATTAATCATTCACAGGACATAGTGGGTTCTAACTGGGTTAGGAGAATGAGATATTATTCATATTTTATTACAAACATTATGACTTGTAGTAGCAGAATGGCTAAGAGCAGAGTGTTTGAGATAATCTTGGATTGGGATTTGACTATGCCATTTACTGACTTATATCCCCATAGCTCAATTACACTATTTACAAAATTGGGATAATGAGTGTCTCTATTTTGTAAGGTTGATATGAAAAGCAAGTAAGAAAATGTATATTAAATTCTTGGTAAGTAGTCTGACATATGGCTTGTGTTTAGTAGAATCAATAAATATTTGTTACGATGAATATAAATCCTAAATTTGTTATTCAATTGTGAAACTTTAAATCATTTAAAAAAAAGGCTTAATTTACAGTTTGAAGATCTGTGAGGATTAAGTCAAACGTGTTAAATAACCTAGCACTTTCAATGATACATGGTGCCCTTTATAAAGATCCTTATTTTCTTGCCCTCTTTAAAAGATTTTATTTATTTATTCATGAGAGACATAGAAAGGCAGAGACATAGGCAAAGGGAGAAGCAGACTCCTTGTGATGAGCCTGATGCGGAACTCAATCCCAGGACCCTGGGATCATGCCGAGCCAAAGGCAGACACTCAACCACTATGCCACCCAGGTGCCCCTTACTTTCTTTTTCTTGAGTAATTAATGTGTCCTCCTTATTCTGGTGTACTAAACATTCAAATGAAGCTGGCAAGATGACACAAGGAATATTTTAGAAGTCGAAAATATTGCGATCACACAGTTTTAAATAAAATTCCAAAAGTAAATTGTTAAAACTCTAGTTTATTGTTTTCTCACAAAGTTCTCATTCTCCCTCTTATTTTTGTTTTTAGTGTTTTTATCTCTTCTCCTTCAAACCATCTTAGATGGTCTGCTTGACTTAATTTTTCAATGTCTGTGCTTTTAGATGCCTAGGACTCACCTAAATAATCTAAAGATCATCTATATTTTAATTTAGATTAAAATTGTTAGTCACTTGGATTACTCATGAGTTTGTGATAGGATTCTAGCTTCCAGGGCAGAAAACCCATGATCTACTCTTGGCTAAAGCAGACTTATTTTAAAGTGACAACATGGTACATTGGAAAGAACACTTAACTGGGCAACAAGACATCTATCCTACTGTTACTTGTGTGACCCTGGGAAAGTGGCTTCATCTCTCTGGCTGTCAATTCTCCCTTTATAAAATGAGAAATTAGAACTCCGTGGTTTGGTAAGTGCTATGATTGTACGTGTTATAATATGTCTTTCTTAAATTTAGTGATTCAGATAACACAATACTTCACCTTGTTAGGAGAGAAATTTGGAGCAGCTCTTTTATATTATAATTTCACCCTGAACCCACCGAAGCTTATAGTAAAGAAATAAAAAGTTCAATATGCCCAAGGTCAGTAAGTCTGAATCAATTATCACAGCAGATTATTTGTGCTAATGTGTTTACATGGCACGCTCTCTCCTCCTGAAGCATTTGTGAGGTTTAGAGACTGCTTTTCATTTCCAAATAAAAAAGCTCCCAGCCACCTACGCTCAGGGGTACAGCAATAATGGATTATCATTATTCCTGACAGCATATGCTAATTCATAGACTTTTAAATGGAAAGAAAGTAGAGACTATGAAATGACTAGTTTTATGCTCTCTGAATCTTATCACTTTTTTAATCATGCAGTACACATTCACCTATAATTCATTCCCATAATGTTCTTTTATTTTTATAAAAAGGATATGTTTAAAATCACCTTCTGATGCATCTGCAACTATTATCATTTATTATATAGGGCTGTTAAAATATAAAAAAATAAATTTTAAACACTAACACTTTTGAAAGATGATCTTATTTTTTTCTGCTTTAGTAAATTAAAATAGGGAATCTAAAACAAGGTCAATGTTGCAGATTCATTCATTCATGCACATGTTTACTCATTCAACAAATATTTGTTGAGGGCCTACCACATGTCAGGCACTGGCATAGATGGTAAAGAAAATAAAGACCCATAAGGAAATATTCCTTTCCCTGGAGGAGATTACATTCTGCTTGGATTTGGCAAAAATGCTACACAGTTCCAGTCTCCAGAAGAAAATGGGCAGTTATAGAACATTGCAAATGTTGCATTTCATAAGCATTTTTTACCTGTTTGCATAAAACACTGTATTAATTTCCTAGAACTTCTGTAACAAATAATTACTCCAAACTTAAGACAGTTTAAAACAACAGAAATCTATTGTCTCATATTTCTGGAGGCCAGAAGTCCAAAGTCAAGGTGTCAGCAGGCTCTAAGGGAGGATCGTTTCTTTTATAATAGCATAGCTCTAAGTGCTGTCTCTTTCTTCACATGGCCATATTCCTTCTATGTGAGTCTATGTCCAAATTTCTCTTCTTAAAAAGATATCAGTCACTGGATGAGGGCCCACCCATATCCATTATGACCTCATTTTAGTTTGGTTATGTTTGAAAATACTCTATTTCCAAATAACACTATATTCATAAGGTAGAGGTGGATAATAAATTTGGATGAGACACACTAGTCAACCCAGTACAAAGATAAAGATAAGTTAAACCAATAATAACAGGGTTTTTTTAAATCTCCTCACAAATAATGTTAAATTTCACTTAAAATTTAATGCTTTTTACTTTTAGTCTCATTTTGAAATTATTCTTGAACTTTTTGAATGGCTTACAAATCTGTGGATGACATTGCAGTTTGTGATTCAAATTATATATGTTTTGTCTGAAGTGGGATTCTTTATTTGAACTTAATGTTTGCATTGAAAGATTGTTAGACTCAAATGTTTATACTAGTTTCCACAGTAAAATTAGTGAAGAGAATCTGACTCATGACAGACCCTAGTCACTTTATTTTGTCTTCTTAGGGCCAGATGATTGATCCTTTTCATTTCTGATATTCTAAAATGTTTATTTTTCTTGTCAAAAGCACCATTCGCTACTCTTTTAAAAAATGGGGGAAAAAGGGGATAGAAAATAAACGATACCCCAGTTGGGACTCTCATTCTAATCAATCAACCATCAGAGTAAAATTTTGTGACAGTGCTCTGCACGCACCTTGTGTCCTCTCTCCTACCCTAAAAATGGCATAAACCCCAAATGCAGCAGAAACAAACCTCCAATATAGCACAAACCCCAAATACTGCACAAACTCCAAACTGACTACCAAAGTGAACTCTGAGCTATCATCATAGACAGCACCCACTCAGTAGCCTACCCCACATCCTGGATGCCCTTCTAGTAATATTTTGCACTCTCTGCCTCCTCTTTTACCTAATAGACTTCCATAAGCAAAGTCATCATCATTAAACAATTTAGATATATAAAACATAAAAGTTGAAGTCCTCCCCCCCGCCCACTTCCAGAGGAAACAACTGTTTGGAATGTAGCCTTTCAGATATTTCCTGTGCCTAGAATATATGTGTGTGCTGTGTGTCTGTATCTTTTATTCCTGTACAGGTATCACTTGCTGAGTTGCTTTCTGGTAGGTGTTTTTCCTACAAGAAAATTAGATCATACTTTACGTATTGTTTTGCAACTTAAAGTTGCTATTATCACTCCAAATGTATCAAAATTATTTTACCCAGGCAAGACTTACAGCTTTATCTCATTCTTTCAAGACAGTTTTCCAGTACATTTAGGTTATTTCTATTTGGGGACTTATAACAGTGGTGAAATAAACAATACTATGTGTTGATATTTGGTGGTGGGACTGACTCACAGAAATAGGATTGCTGGTAAGTATATGTAGTTTTATTTTATAATCAACTAAAATCAAATTGTACTCTAAAAATGGCATTCTATCCTTTTATTTCTTCCTTTCTATCTCCCCCCCCCCCTTTCTCTTTGTGGAGGGCAATCTGAGATGCTAAAAATGAACCATTGTTTTACTTACATTTTTTTGATTATTGGTGAAATTGAGTATCTTTTCACATGTTTATTCTCCACTTGTATTTCTTCCTTCAATTGCTTTGCCCACTTCCTTTTTTTCTTTTGGGATGTTTATCTCATTGATTCGGAGAAACTCTTTACAACTATAAAACTTTGTCTTATGTATGCTGCAAATATTTTCTCCTAGGATGCCATTTGTTTTTTTACCTTTGCTTTCAGCATCATTTTCTACACAGACATTTTCAACTTTTCTGCAATAAAATCTGTCCCTTTTATTTTGTCATTTCTGATTTTCATTCCAGATTTGTAAAGGTCTTCCTCAAACAGCATTTAAAAGGCATTATTAAGACTCAAGGAATTACTTTTGCTTATAACATGAAAAGGAATCTAATTTAATTTTATAATGGAAAGCCAATTGATTCTATTTTGAAATGCCATCTTTGTGATATACTATATTTTGTTTCTTGACTGCTTAATTTATCATATTTTGCCATTATCAACCTGTATCAGTTACTGTAGCTTCATATTATGTTTGTAATCTACCTTATTAGTCTGTTTCCAAAATTTCTTGGTTATATATAAACATTGATTCTTGCAGATAAATCTTAGGAGGAACTTGCATGTGCCAAATAAAATTTCATTGATATTCTATTAAATTTTTTTATTAAAATTGTACTAAATTGATGAAATAAAATTGCCATATTTACAATAGAGTTTTCCCATGTGGAAACATCGTCTCCTATTTATTCAGGAGTTCTTTCATTATAGTGTTTTTTCATATTGCTCTCACACATTTCTATAGTTTTATTACTATTTTGAATGGGACCTTTTTAAAATGTATTTTTAATTGGTAACTGCTATTGATGTCTTAACATTTACCCACAATTTAGGAACCTTACTACATTTCCACATTAGTTATTTTCTAGAGTCTCTTCTTCAGAATTTCTAAGTAGACATTTTCACATGAAAATTGTGATAATTGTATCTCTTCCTGCTCAATATTTATGTTTCATATTCCTTTTCCTTGACTGTTATCTAGCTAAGAACAATGCTAAAGAGTAGGACTGATTTCAAGTATTTTTTTTCATCTATAAAAACTGAGCCCTGTCCAGGTCTCCTTTTCCTTCAGTCCACCTTGGTTACGTGCTCTTATTCCATATTCTTATAATTCTCCAGCCTGGGTCTTTGGTAGCATGAGTCACATGGAAATGCAATTGCTTACGAGCTTGGTATTTGTGTATTCTATGAACTCTTACAATATGACAGCCTCTTCATTCCTTGCTATAGACCCATCAGCTAACCCAATCTTAATACATAATAGTGGTTCAGTTAGTCTGGTTTTTTTGCTACTTATCTCTCTCCATTTTACCCTTCCTTCCAAATTGTAAGACAGTTGGAAATTGTTTATTTTACTCAAATTGTTAGATGTCTTCCTGAATCTCTATCCCTTTTACTTCTCCCTTCATTCAAGGTCTCATTTTCCCTCACCTGGAGGAATGTTTCTCTAACTTAAATAACATACAGGTCTCTCTGAAAGAAAAAAATAAATCCATGAATCTTACTGTCCAATCAAATTTTTATGATTTTGTTTAAGGACATATAAATAATATTCAGTAAAACTCTTTACATTTACAGTCCTTATACAAATCTAAAAGAAAAATAAATTTATATATGAAATACTTTCATAACCAGTAACATTAAAATTACCAAATTGGCTTAAAGTGACAGTACCATTTTGCTGAAATTAACATGTCAATTTTTTTAATTTTTTTAAATTTATTTATGATAGTCACACACACAGAGAGAGAGAGAGAGAGAGAGGCAGAGACATAGGCAGAGGGAGAAGCAGGCTCCATGCACTGGGAGCCCGACGTGGGATTCGATCCTGGGTCTCCAGGATCGCGCCCTGGGCCAAAGGCAGGTGCTAAACCGCTGCGCCACCCAGGGAGCCCAACATGTCAATTTTGGATTAAAATTGTAAAGATGTATGCTCACATCTGCTTCTATACAATCTGTCTCTGTGTTTTTACTTGTGTGACTCTCAAATGAAGACTATCCCTTTGAATAAGAATGTTTCACAGTTGGGGATCCCTGGGTGGCTCAGCGGTTTAGCGTCTGCCTTTGGCCCAGGGTGCAATCCTGTAGACCCAGGATCGAGTCCCATGTCTGGCTCCCGGCATGGAGCCTGCTTCTCCCTCCTCCTGTGTCTCTGCGCCTCTCTCTCTCTCTATGTCTATCATAAATAAATAAATAAATAAATAAATAAATAATCTCTAGAAAAAAAAAGATTTTTTCAGTGTAATTTTTTTTTAAAGATTTATTTGAGAGAGAGCAAGCCCCCATGAGTGTGCGAGTGGTGGGAGGAAGAGAAGGAGGGAATCTGCAAGCAGACTCCCTGCTAAGCATGGAGCCCAATGTGGGGCTCAACCTCACCACCCACCCATGAGATCATGACACTTAACCAACTGAGCCACCCGGGCACCCGTCACAGTGTAGTTTTGATAACACAAGACTTTTCAAATAACAGACTTCGTACTTAGCTAAACTCTGGCACTATGCAATTCTCGAATGTCATTAATGCCATTTAATAACTCAGTAAAGCTTGTTTGTTCATTCAAGTAAAGTTAGCATGAGAGAATTACTGAAATCACATTATGTGGATGTATGATATCAGATACAAAAAAATTCTTTATCACATCTGCTTTTATATGAACTGCTCATCAGTGATGCACAATTAATATAAAGATACAGATAAAGATACGGTCATACTATTGATGCTCTAGTGAAGGTTCTTTTAAGACAGACAAGCCAATACTGCTAAACACTGTCTGATGACTCAGTTTCTCATCCCATTTTTCTTTTTTAAACTAGTGTACTCCATAGGACTTTGTTTATATAGAGTACTATGTCGACGAGAAAACAATTTTTTAAGCACTGAGAGGGGGCCTTTTTTTCTTCTTGCAATAAAGTATAATCTAAAGAAGTTAAGTTTTCATGTTACTAGCTCTCAGAATGAAGAAGGAAGTATTTATAATTCACATCATTAAATGACAAATTTTCTGATTAAATAACATTTCAGGGCAGCCCTGGTGGCGCAGCGGTTTAGCACCGCCTGCAGCCTGAGGTGTGATCCTGGGGACCCTGGATGGAGTCCCACATCGGGCTCCCTGCATGGAGCCTACTTCTCCCTCTGCCTGTTCCTCTGCCCCCCTCTCTCTCTCTGTCTCTATGAATAAATAAAATCTTTAAAAAAAATAACATTTCAGTCCATTTTTATTTTTATTTCAGTCCATAGAAAAAGCAAATTTCTGTCTTTGATAAAAATTGTTCTCAGGATAGGAATTTTTAAATTTCTTCTTAATTGTTTTAATTTCTTTTTAACTGTTCTCAGGATAGGAAGTTTTTAATTTCTTCTTCTCATGACTTACCACTCAGAAAGCAAAGCTTTTGAAACTGTAAATCTTAATTCTTTTTTTTTTCATTTTTTAAATGATAAATTTACTTTTTATTGTTCAATTTGCCAACATACAGAATAACACCCAGTGCTCATCCTGTCAAGTGCCCCCCTCAGTGCCGTCACCCATTCACCCCCAACCCCCGCCCTCCTCCCCTTCCACCACCCCTAATTCATTTCCCAGAGTTAGGAGTCTTTATGTTCTGTCTCCCTTTCTGGTATTTCCTAGCCATTTCTTCTCCCTTCCCTTCTATTCCCTTTCACTATTATTTATATTCCCCAAATGAATGAGAACATATAATGTTTGTCCTTCTCCGATTGACTTACTTCAATCAGCATCATACCCTCCAGTTCCATCCACGTCGAAGCAAATGGTAGGTATTTGTCGTTTCTAATGGCTGAGGAATATTCCACTGTATACATAAACCACATCTTCTTTATCCATCATCTTTCAATGGACACCGAGGCTCCTTCCACAGTTTGGCTATCGTGGACATTGCTGCTAGAAACATCGGGGTGCAGGTGTCCCGGCGTTTCACTGCATCTGTATCTTTGGGGTTAAATCCCCAACAGTGCAATTGCTGGGTTGTAGGGCAGGTCTATTTTTAACTCTTTGAGAAACCTCCACACAGTTTTCCAGAGTGGCTGCACCAGTTCACATCCCCACCAATAGTGTAAGAGGGTTCCCTTTTCTCCGCATCCTCTCCAACATTTGTGGTTTCCTGCCTTGTTAATTTTCCCCATTCTCACTGGTGTGAGGTGGTATCTCATTGTGGTTTTGATTTGTATTTCCCTGATGGCAAGTGATGCAGAGCATTTCCTCATGTGCTTGTTGGCCAGGTCTATGTCTTCCTCTGTGAGATTTCTGTTCATGTCTTTTGCCCATTTCATGATTGGATTGTTTGTTTCTTTGGTGTTGAGTTTAATAAGCTCTTTATAGATCTTGGAAACTAGCCCTTTATCTGATATGTTATTTGCAAATATCTCCTCCCATTCTGTAGGTTGTCTTTTAGTTTTGTTGACTGTATCCTTTACTGTGCAAAAGCTTATCTTGATGAAGTCCCAATAGTTCATTTTTGCTTTTGTTTCTTTTGCTTTCGTGGATGTATCTTGCAAGAAGTTACTGTGGCCAAGTTCAAAAAGGGTGTTGCCTATGTTCACCTCTAGGATTTTGATGGAATCTTGTCTCACATTTAGATCTTTCATCCATTTTGAGTTTATCTTTGTGTCTGGTGCAAGAGAGTGGTCTAGTTTCATTCTTCTGCATGTGGATGTCCAATTTTCCCAGCACCATTTATTGAAGAGACTGTCTTTCTTCCAGTGGATAGTCTTTCCTCCTTTATCGAATATTAGTTGACCATAAAGTTCAGGGTCCACTTCTGGGTTCTCTATTCTGTTCCATTGATCTATGTGTCTGTTTTTGTGCCAGTACCATACTGTCTTGATGACCACAGCTTTGTAGTATAACCTGAAATCTGGCATCGTGATGCCCCCAGATATGGTTTTCTTTTTTTAAAATTCCCCTGGCTATTTGGGGTCTTTTCTGATTCCTCTTTTCTTAATTCTTAAGATCAATTTCAAATGCCATCCAGGTATGAAATCTCTTTACCAAAAGTGGTCATTCCTTGGATTCCATAGAGCTTGGTTCCCATCTCTACTAAAATAGTTGGAACTAAAATTTTATTTTCTTTGTTACATGCTTTTGTCACCCAATTATATCTATGAGGTCTTTGAAGGAAGAGATAGTACATCTGTGTACCCAATGAAAGTTCAGAATCTTATGCACACTGTACTCACCCCTTATCCATAGGGGATACATTCCAAGACCCAAAATGGATGTCTGAAACCCTTGTTAGTACCAAACCCAAAATATATTATGCTTTTTTCTATACAAACATACCTATCTAAAGTTTAATTTATAAATTAGGCACAGTAAGAGATGAACAGAAATAATAAATAATAAAATGGAACAATTAAAACAGTATATAAAAGTTATGGGAATGTGTTCTCTGTCTTTCTCAAACTATCTTATTGCACTGTATTTATTCCCTTCTTCTTGTGATGAGATGATAAAATACCTACATGATGAGATGAAAGTGAGGTGAATGACACAAGCACTGTGACATAGTGTTGTGCTACTACTGACCTTCTGATCATACTGCAGAAGGAGGATCGTCTGCTTTCAGATCACACTGAAATTGTGAAAAGTGAAACTGTGGCTAGGGAGGACTACTATAACACTCAGCAAATGTTTAATGAATGGATAAATTAAAAAATAAATAAATGAAGGCCATTTCCCCTTTGCTGAAAGTGCTACCACTCAAACAATGCTTTGGTATAGTAATGAACCTAAGTATTGTCCCTATTTCCCTTGCTTCAGTCACACATGTGAAGTTGATGAAGTTTTTTGCCTCAGCAGAAGGGTAAGCTGAACTTTATAATGTAAGTGTTCAAAGTTTTCAACCCTTTACGGTACAAAGCCCTAAAATTAGGTTCCCAGGAACCTTTATGGATAAAGAGGATTCAAGATCTCTCCATAGAGAATAACTGCAAAAGACTGGTAACATGTCTCATATATCCTAGACTGTATTTTTCGTTGTCCTTAAATTCAAAGAATTGGGCATGAAGGCACCTAAATGAATCTTATGATACATCCTCCCTTAAAAATTTCTTTTAGTAAAAGAGAAGTCCTGGGCTTCTTCCAGCCACACTTAGGTCCATTTACAGAATGCCCATGGCAAATAAGGTGACCAACTATCCTGGTTTTTCTAGAACTAAGAGGTTTCCTGAGATGCAAGAATTTCAGAGCTAAAGCTGGCATAGTTACAGGCAAACAGGAAGGTTGATCATCCTAAATTGGCAAAATATGATGAGCCCTCATGCCAATTCCCCTGTAAAGACACATTTAAGCCAATTTAGTTAGTAACTCAGCTTTTTAGGTAGTCAGCACATGTATAAAAAGTGTCTATTGGGATCCCTGGGTGGCGCAGCGGTTTGGCGCCTGCCTTTGGCCCAGGGCGCGATCCTGGAGACCCGGGATCGAATCCCACGTCAGGCTCCCGGTGCATGGAGCCTGCTTCTCCCTCTGCCTGTGTCTCTGCCTCTCTCTCTCTCTCTCTGTATGACTATTGTAAATAAATAAATAAAAATTTAAAAAAAGTGTCTATTGACCATCTTCCTACCCTTTTTTTTTTTCCAGACTAAAACATTTCTTTAGTTAGGGATTGCAAACCTTACTGTGCAGCAGGATCACTTGGAGGGCTTGTTAAAATAGATCACTGGAACTCATCCCCAAAGTTTCTAATTCAGTAGATCTGGAATTGGGCTAAAAAAAATCTGCATTTCTTACAATTTGTAAGGTAATGCTGATGACACCAATCTGGGAATCTAGCTTTCAGAACATTGCTCTAGGAGTTTGGTATCTTCTGAGACTAACGTAATTGAAAAAGAAAACAAGTCAACTGAAGTAAGAAGGCATGAATCAATAATATAAAATACTGGCTATTATAGGATTTAGTCTGTTTTCTTTCATTTCTTAAGTACTTATCCATGGTGAGTACAGATTTTTAAAAATCTTAACACGTGAAGTCTTAAATATAATATAGAAGGTTCTAACCTTAAGAACGTTTTTTGCAGAGATGTGAGAAAGTTCTCTATTATTGGATTTACTTTAGTGACTGTGATTTCTCTGTGAAAAAGCAAGCACGGGGTAGCACAATTTAGCACACTCCTGGGACATCTGGTTCCTCTTCTGTATGCTCAAACCTAACAGCTGAAATATACTTCATACTTAATCTGAATCACAGTTTCACAATTATTATTCTCTCTGACACACTAAGCAGGAAGAAAGTGCATTTTGATAACAATCTGCATTTCTTTCAACCTATGCAAACTTTTTAATGTAACAAAAACATAAAAGCAATTCCAGATTATAAATATGCATTCAATTTTTTGCCCACATTCTGCCTTTTGAAACATCTACTGCTGCGCCCATCAATACTCAAATTTGCCTTAAACTACAAGAATATGTCTTCTATCTTCAAAAAATAGGTTCCTGGATGTCCTCATTTAGATGTTATATTTGACCTAGGAGAAACTGAACTATAGGATTTTGATGGAAGAATTTAAATCTCATTGATAAAGGTTTCTAGGGAAATGCATCCAAAATGGAAAAACTTTACCACAGTGATAAATCAAATGAATTTCCAAATGGCCTAATTTCAGAAACCAGCTTTCAATAATAACAATTTGTTTTTGTCCCCAGCGTTCTGGTGGTGCCCTGGCCATTCCCTTGTGTGCATTCCAGGGGACCGTGTCTCTCCAAGCGCCTACAGGGAAAACCCTATCTCTTTCTACCTATGAGGTAAGTGCAGAAGGACAAAAAATAACCCCAGCATCCAAGAAAATAGAAGTCTATCGATCCAAAAGTGTTGGCCATGAACCAAACTCAGAAGACACTCCCTCCACATTTGCGGACACCAGCGTGAAAATACACTTGGAAGTTCTTGAAATTTGTGATAATGAAGAAGCCTTGGACACTGTGTCAATCATTAGTAACATCAGCCAGTCCTCGACACAGGTCAGATCTCCATCCCTACGCTACTCACGGAAAGAAAACAGATTTGTTTCCTGTGATTTAGGGGAAACAGCCTCATACTCTCTCTTTTTACCCACGAGTAATCCTGACGGTGATATCAACATCTCCATTCCGGACACTGTTGAAGCACACAGGCAAAACAGTAAACGGCAGCATCAAGAGAAGGATGGTTACCAGGAGGAAATCCAGTTATTAAATAAAGCTTACAGAAAAAGAGAGGAAGAAAGCAAGGGTAACCAGTGATCATTTGGTCTAATAAAGGCAAGAAGGGAGTCTGTGAGTTCAAATTGCTCAACTAAACATTTTTGTTCTGAGGCTATTTGATTTCCTTTATTTCTTGTTGGTTTACATAAGCATTACAGATTTTGTAGTTAATTGTTTTCAGGCTAAGCAGCTGGAACTTGTGTACACACTTAAGTGCTTTTGATGTATTATCTGTAGATCACACACTGTGGTAATTAAAAGATTTGTTTCTTATCCGATTCCTAAAGCTGTTTTCTAGATTAAATATCAGCCTCATTTACTAAAGTTTTTGCCTTCTGGTCATCCTCAGAGTAAACAGAAAATTGCAAAAATTTAGTGAATATACTGTTCACATGCTCATGTTTCAACACATAATGCTGGCCTTTACTGCAAGGGGTAAGAAGATATTTTGGGAATGGAAGAAATGTAGCAAAACTCTGAGTTTATTTAAAGAGACTTGCCTACATGTGCCTAGCAAAACAAGCTTATTACAGTTACTGCTTTAGCTTTACACTCATGTCTAGGAAATATATTCTCATGTAAAATGGCAGACTAGCTTCCAACTTTGAAACATGCATGCCTGTAGTCTGTAAATAATTGTTTCCTTCATTTCTATAAAGTACAAATTGCTTACTAAATGTTTTTCTTCCTTTCACTCTTAAATGTATTTTCCTTTCATCTTTTCATTACGTCAAGACTGCCCTTGACACAAAATGCTGTGTGTTACAAGTGGAATTAGTAATCCATCACTCAAACATTACTGGGAAAAGGTTGTAAATGTACACATTATCATTTCTAGAATTGTTTTATTTAAGTGGAAATTTGGGAAAAACACTGCCAGATTAAGTTCTGTGAGGTATACTCAGCTAGATTAACAAACTTCTGGGTAAAGCAGAGGAAAATCCACTAATTAAAAAAATAAAAGTGTGTTTCTAAAGCTGCAGATTTGGCAAATTTTCTCGGCCATTCTTGAAGTACAGAAAATTTTAGTACAAATATTGTTCTAACTTTAGGTGCTTTTGAGTTTTTTTTTCTCAAAGATATGTATATCTCAAGCAAATTCAATATATTTTATTAAATGAGTGTAAGGTATACATTTCAAGACTAATTTTAAAAGTAGTTATGCAATGTTTGCAAATGTTATATTGCAAAAAACAGGAATCACCTTGTCAGAATATTAGTAATGTATATTTCAAAAATTACAAATTGATTTTACTTCAAAATGCTTTATTCTGATCTTCCTTTAAACATACATTAAATGCATTACTGAAATATTTATTTTCCAAGGTTATTGAGTTGACATTTTACATGGTATCTGATTTTGTGTACTGCCACACCTCACTCACATATCTTATTTACTATTTACAGATGGGGTTATTATTTTTTTAATAATTTACTTTGGTTTCTATTTTATTATACTGAGAATTCTAAATTACTTGACATGAACTTTCAGAATGTTTCATCTTCAGAAGACTTTTTTTTTTTTTTGCCAAAAAGAACTTATTTTCAAAGTAATTATCTCAATAGACTTTATCTCTCATTTAATCTTTCAATAGCTCATCTTCTAAACTTCGGAAGCAAAGGTAATGCCATTAGTAAAGTTTGTAAAGCAAGACTCAAATAATGCATAAATATAAGTTCAAATTCAAACATATTATCATGACAAATTTATTTAAAAAGACTTTTTATATCCTTAAAATTGAGGGCTACTTTATTTTATTTTTTAAGATTTATTTATTTAGTTTAGAAAGAGAGAGAGAGACTCGGGGTGGGGGGGAACGGCAGAGGGAGAGAGAGAATCCTGAAGCAGACTCCCCACTGAGCGCAGAACCCAACTCTGCTCTAAGCTGGGCTTGATCCCAGAACCCTAAGATCATGAGTTGAAATCAAGAGTCAGCTGCTTAACTGACTGAGCCACTTAGATGCCCCATAATGGAGGGCTATTTTACCATAATGACAGATGGCTAGACAAATCAAATATTATAGATTAATAGCATTGAATGCCTGTTATAAAAGTTGAAAAAAATAAAGATAAAAGTTGGATATTCAATAGCGCTTTGATATATTAAATTAGGTGTACAGTTTTACAAAAGAGAAAGGTGATTTTTGTTGCCTTAAAGTACAGTTTTTGGCAGCAAGGAAATTAGAAACAGAATCATAATAAAAGTGAAGAAAATAATAAAGATTTAAACAGAAACAAATCCTTTATGATTGGTACAGCTCTTCAATGCATAGGAGAGGATGATGGAAATCAAGATCTAAAGAGCACAAGAACTCAACTGGAAGACAGTAATACTCCTTTTCCCTCTTATGCATTATTTTCTTTTCATTGGACTTGGACCTATGCTGAGAGAACTGGAAAAAACAAAACAAAAAACAAAAAACTAGGATATTTCCATTTAAGTGCCCTTAGCTATTAACTATACACTGGATACACTTAAAAGTTTTGCTGTATTACGGGTGCCTGAATGGTCCAGTCAGTTAAGCGTCTGCCTTCAGCTCAGGTCATGATCTCAAGGTTCTGGGATTGAACCCCATGTGGTCATTGTGTCATCATCATCATCATCCAATCCAATTATAGTTGAAGCTATAAGAAAAATCTACAGGGGCTACGGCTAAGCATGAATGGCTCCTCTCAATCCTTGTTAAGAAAGAGTAAGGGTAAGTACGCTACATCAGTACAAAATCTACTTACTATTTAAAGTGATTATGATTGTTAAAATGTGTTTCTGGCATAGGAAATACCTTTATAGATATCCTATCCTATATTTAAATACCTTACCCTGTTAGGCTTTATTAGTAATACTATACTCCGTATAATTTATTTTCTCTATAAACTGATGAATCTGAAGACAAAAACTATTATCTAATAAAAATATCACCATCTGGTGGTGACTTCTACAAACTGAAAAGACATAATACCTAAGACTCCCAGTTAATATAAACATGTATATAATCTCAAAGAATTGTGATTGGCAGAGGCAACCATTTTGAAATCCACAGCATTATTCAGAATATAAAAACCATTTGGTTATACATTATTTGGAAGCTTTTCTTAACATGGTTCTTTAATATTGGATTTTATCAGATTTTCCCTTAATTTCTCATTCTATTCAGTTACTTTCATTCATTTATTCATTATAACATTTAATGAAAGCCTACTATATGCTAGAAATTGTTCCAGGTACTTAAGATTATGGATGTGAACAAAAACAAAACACACACACAAATATACATTATATATGTATAATGTATATACATAATGAGTTTGAGCCAAGTGCAAATTTAGAGAATACAATCCATACAAGACTTCCTTCACTTATTTTTTAAGATTTTATTTATTTGTTTATGAGAGAATGAGAGACACACAGAGAGAGGCAGAGACACAGGCAGAGGGAGAAGCAGGCTCCCTGTGGGGAGCCCGATCCGGGACTCGATCCCAGGAACCCCGGGATCATGACCCGAGCCTAAGGCAGATGCTCAACCACTGAGCCATACAGTGCCCTGACTTCCTTCACTTCTGACACTGATTACAAGTTTGGGATATCCCCAAAACCATGATCAGTTTCAATAATTCACTAGAAGGACCCACAAAAGTCACAGAAATCTGTATTCTTAGTTACAGTGCATTACAGGGAAAGGATACAGATTAAAATCAGCCAAGATAAGAAGCACATACAACAGAGTCCAGAAAAAGTCTATACATGTGGAGCTTCTGTTGTCTGCTCCCGATGAAGTCTTAGCATTACTTTCCCAGCCATCAGTGTAAGACAGCATATAGGGAATATTGCCAAGAAGAAAAGCTCATTTGAAACTTGGTGTCTTTACTGGGGCTCCATCATGGTAGGGGCTCCATCATGGTAGGAGCAGAGGCAAGCAATGGTTGACTGCTCACCTGAGTGATTTCCAGCTCAAGAAGTCAAGCTCTTTAGGAATGACGCAAAATCCCACCTGAAATCACATGTTACTATTTAGCTGACCCACCACGCCAAAGTCACTCGTATAAAGCGTGATGTTCCAACCTCCTCAAAGGGGAGAGACCTCTCTTTGGATGGGGTTAAGTTCCACACTACACATCTGCATACCATACATGTGTACTTGTATATGTCTCAGGTAATGCTAAATGTATTGACAGAAAGTAGGTACCAGAGGTAATAAAAATGGTAAGAAAAATAAAAATAACAGGACAATGATGGAAGGAGTGCTTTTTCAAATACTTCAGCTAGGAAAGGCTTCACTGATAAGGCAATATTTCATCAAATACAGTGATGAAACATGCTATGTGTTTAGGGAAATCATAGTTCTAGCAAAGGGAACATCAAGTTTCCAGAAGTGAGAGTATGCCTTTTGTATTTTGTGAAACCACTGAGGAGGTCAATGTAAATGCAAATGAGTAAGAAAGACAAATAATAATTGGAAATAAAACCAGATAAGGGCAGGGAGGGACAAAGGCCTTGCAGATCAGGTCCCTACGGACTTTGAATCTTATTCTAAATGAGGTGGGAAGTGACTGGAGGGTTCTGAGCAAAGGAGTGACATATTTGAATATAAAATTACTGTCTTTAGTTGTCAAGGAGAAAAGACTATACAAGTAGAAACATAATTACAGAAGAAAGAGGAGGCAATATTTTAGTAGTTTGGGTTGAGATATTTGTTAGGATTAGGGTTTAGCAGTGGAGATGGTGATGGTATTGTATTCTGAGTCAATAAATAGGAAGGATTTCCTTGGTAAATGAATAAATTACAAAATTCTTATATGTTTTTCTATGGAGCCTGTAGCCTGAGAGAAAAAAAATGACCTCTGGTGTCTATTTTCTGTTACTACTTTGGAAAATCCCAATGTTTCTAATGTCCTCAATTTTTCACAAGGCTAGAAGCCTGAAAACTCTATTTTCCAGTCTTTCTTGCTGGCAAGTTTTCAGGTTTAGGACCTGCCAAAGAGAGGTATTTGTGCAAGATTTGGTAGAGTTGAAGAAAAGCAGCGGCAGTTAAATGAATGTTCCTTACTAGTTGAGCTTCTTCCTTTAAGATACGGTTCAGGGTCTAGGCTCTTTCTATCTTGTAGGTCCAACTTTTCATGATCATTACCCTTTTTATGATCATTATCCTCATTTATAGTAAGCTGGCAGGAGGGGAAAGGGCATGGAGGATCCTACAAGGACTCTTCCAGGGATGGCCTGTAAGAACAGCACCTCAGTCACTGCAGCTTTTGCTATGGTGGAGACATACAGCCATTCCTAACTTCAACAGAGACTGGGAAAAATATCTATTTGTGCATAGGAAGAAGACACCTAAATTTGGTGAACAGCTAGCTAGCCAGTCTGTGCCACAGGCTATGACCCCCCACTAGACAATCACACGCCATACTATAATTCAATGTAAATAATGCCTCCCCCCTGGTGTCATGAGATGCAGAGATACTGCATACCACAATCCAAGAATGGCACCTCTTCCCAAGGTTTGAGTTATTTGGTCTTGATTCTAGAACAGATTATATTGGTCCAAACCCTAGGTCAGTTTGTTTATATGATCTTTTCTCCAACTTAAGATACAAAGAAAATCATGTTTGTATGTCTTTCCTACAGTCTTGGGATCTCCATTTTAAAATGTCTAAAGAACATATGTACATTCACATATACAAAAAAAAAAAAAAAAAACGTGTTCTTCTCAAGAACAAGCAGGAACTTCCTGGCATGGGGCAATCAAAATCCAAATACAAAATGACCACAATGACAATCTTTTGCAATATTATGCAAAACAATTTAAATTCCTGGATTTACATGGTCTTGAAACACTTTATTACAGAGGAGAATGTTTACCTTCATATAAGCATAGTTTCACTGAGTAATTTTTTCAGAAAAAAAAATATCTCAGAAGCAAATTTTAGTTTCTACCACTTGACAGAAATACAATTACCAAAAGCTTTAAAATATGAGGGTCAAAAAATAGTAGGGTTGAGACAAATCCATAGTCATTTGGTTATAGTAGTGAAGATATACCCACTTGCTTAATAGAAGCTTTAAGACTTTGTATTTTCATTATTTAGAAGAAAATTAAATGATTTAAAAATTTTTTTCTTAGTACTCATTCATAAAATTTTTTTCTAAATTCCCAAATTGTCTGCTTACATTGGACAGAGAAAAATTGACCAATTCAATGAAATTATGTGGTTTTCAAGGGAAAGTATGCTATGTAAGACACTCAAGATCTTTAACATGGATCCTAGAATCCATTTTTTTTTTTCATGAGAAACAGATGGAATTAGCAGACATTGACAATAATTCATAGTTACAATGACAAAATGTCTGGTTTGCCTGGAATAGTCCCAATTTATAATTGTTTCCTTAGCATAACAATTTATAATGTCTTCTTTAACTTTTACAGAATTGCACAATAATTTACACACTCTAGAGTTGTGAGGCAAGTTATAACTTATCTGCATGTTTTTTCCCCAAATGCAGGATACCTATAGTAACTAAAAAGGAAACTAGGTAATGCCTATAAATTTCCTGCTAAAAGTACTCATTGTTTTTTATTTTTCTATTACAGAATTTAAAAAAATTCTTTCAGTATTTTGAGTGATATAAGAAAATAATGATTGTGTATCATCAAGACCTACCTTTAAAGAAGGTAATAAAAGGGGGACAAGTACATCATGCCTCCAGAAATTTAGCTTAAAGGTGAGGACATCCCCACTCCTACTGCTAACTGTAAAATACCCCAAGTCACCAAGAAAGCAGTACCTTCTTGAGCCACTGAATGTTTGGACAATTAAATTAAAAGAGGAGGCTGAAAACAGATAATATCTGCATTTGATAGAGAATAAAGGGACAGAAAATTCTCTCTGATTGATTTCTGCCTCTTATTGAAATATTTACAGTTCACTGCAATTAAAAGCGTCAAAGGTATGCTCTGGACCAGAGCACGTTATGTTAACTTTTCTTCCGCAAATTTCTCTACTCTTCATCCTACTCTCTGCACCAAAAGCCTGACTTGCACCAAACCATGGCAACAGACAGAAGCAAATGTTCTCTGCTTCCTGCTAGGTTTGGCCACTGGGGACTTCCAGCAAGAGACAAGAAACAAGGAAGAGAGTGAGGTCAGGGCATTTATTCCTCTTTCCCTGAAAAATTACCTTGAACAGGATCTTACCCTTTATCAGCAGTCACTGATTCTTGTAGAAAGCTGACTCTATGCCACTTTGTTTCAGGAGGCTGGTACTCCCTTTCTTCATCCACTTGGGCCTAGAAATAGTAACATCTCTATTACTACTAACTCCAGCTTAACGAAATCTTCTATAGTCCCTTTAAAAGATCTTTTGTACCTGCATATATACTTTAAATATGTATATGTACAAATGTCCCCTGAATAATGAATTACCGCTTTAAGATTGCCATCTATTTTCTTTCTTTTTTTTTAATTGTATTCATTAATTTATGAGTAACACAGAGACACAGGCAGAGGGAGAAGCAGGCTCCATGCAAGGAGCCTGATGTGGGACTCGATCCCTAGACTCCCGGATCACGCTCTGGGCTGAAGGCAGGCGCCAAACCACTGAGCCATCCAGGGATCCCCAAGATTGCCATCTATTTTCTATAGAGACTGTAAATGACATATCCACCATCTATAACAGTTCAAGTGTGTTAAGTGTGTTCCACTTCAGCTGTACAGTGGAAGGAGCACTGGGATAGGAATCAGAAGGCTTAGTTTCAATCTCTGATTCTAATTCTGACTCTACCACTGTTTGATCTACACTTAAATTCTCTAGAGCTCAGTTATTCTCAAGTGGATGTTAGAAAGATTAGGGATGAGAAGAGCCCAGGCAGATATGATTATCCGTAAAAACTTTTAGTCATACCATTATTTATAAAGTTTTAAAATACTAAATGAAAGTTAAGAATCTGCAACTTCTCTGTGTTATATAAAAACCCTACTATGACGAACATATGATTCTCTTCTACATTCAAGAAGAGTACCTTGGTGGATCTGGGTAAGACACAGGTTTGGTGTTCATTGATCAAGAGACCTCAGTTTTAGAAAGTTTACCAGTTTTAGAAAGAAAACCAGGACAAAATCCTGACTTGTCCAAAAGATTCTGCAAAGGTCAGAGAAGCAAGGAAACTGGTGATGGGAGCTGACGAAATTGGCATAAAGGAAGACAGATCAATTTGAGATAACGAAAAAGTAAAATCTCCCAGAATTCCAGGGGAATGCAGGAATTCAATAACTTTTTCTTTAGCACAAACGCTGAATACACTAAAAAACTGTAACCAGAGATTTTTAAAAAATATTTCAAAATATGGTGTGCTTTCAGATCTGTAAGCAGGAAATGTGAAAGCTGAGATGAAGGAGGGAGGTCAAAATTCAAACACATCTTCCCCCTCCTTCCCCCACCTAACCCATATTCTCTCACAATAATAAGACTTCCTTGTTCTTCTATTTTCTATGTATCAGGGATTTTCATTCCTTCATATCATCTTTCCTAAGCCTTTCACACTCTCTCCTCTCTGGAGTTATAACTGAAATGTCCACTGGGGGACATGATTTAGAGGGGAGAAAACCAAAAATATGTTGATTATTTCAAAAGTGTCTCTGATAATAGATAAATGAGATTTCAGTGATTGAAAATAGAAGCTTTATAAAGCAAGGAAGAATGAATAATGAATGCTGCTGACACCTAGTTTTTTCTGACATTCACAAGAATACGTTACTTCTTATGAAATATATCAGGTACAATGGTATCCTTGCCTTGGGTAGGTCTCATTCTTTTTAGTCTTTCCATCCCCTGAGTTTCTTACTCTACCTGTAATAAAATAAAAAGAAGCCATAGAGAAAAAAAAAAGATGGGTATTCATAGTATCTGACGTTTAATAAGCACTCAATAAATATTACTTATAGTATTATCATTCTTTTTCCTACTTCTAGTTGTCATATGGATAATAGCAGATGTGTCTGTCATACAACATAAGTCTGTAAAACTGTCAAAACGGTGGTGCAACATGGTTTGAAGAGGGCCTAAGTTAGCACGTACAGCAAACTGTATCTTGTGAAGATGGACACAATATCTCTCATGTGGGATGATGATGGGAGATCTTCTCCCATCATGTGATGAGGTCTAACTGCCCTTAAACCTGGGTGGACATCTATAACCATCTCAACTAGTAACTCGTTGCTATATGACTTCTGAGGTTAGTTACTAAAAATGTCACGTACTTCCACCTTGTTCTGTGACAACTACTCTTGGAACCAGGCTGTCGTACTATGAGGAGACTAAAACTAGGCCACACAGAGAAACTAAACGGAGAGGCTAAACGTAAGTGTTCCAGCCCATAGCCAGCTACAGTTCCAGAAAAAAAATCAGGATCGATGGCCACCTCTTTCAATGGAGAGGCCTCCAAATGATTCCAGCCCCCAGCTACCAAGTCTTCCCCTAAGATAGGGGGAAGAAAGAGAGAAAAAGGCCTAATTAAGAATTACATAATTACCTGAAATAAGGAAAATTAACTATCAATTTTAAGATGTTTCTGTCATTATTGCCTAGCAAGAAGGGAATTTAGATATTAGATCAGTAATAAAAAATTATGATAATAACGAAATCTTACATTTTGTCTACGTGAGTTGTGTTTCAAGTAAATTTATAATTTTACTATAATTGTTATAGTCAGGAAATGTTCTCCACAAATTTTCTTTCAAGGTAACTAAAATTTCCCAATTTGAGTTCCAAAATACACAAGATACTCTACTGAGTTATTTATTAATCCTCTTGTATTTTTCCTGATTTCAAAAGAGCCATTTCCTCCATGTCCCCTACCCCACCCCAAAACAGCCAGATTTTTATATATCTAGGATTACTCTTATCAGCATGGTCCCTTCTTTATGCCACCAGGAAGAGGTAAGGGTCCATTAACGATTCCATTTTCCAAGAGGAACACTAAAAAGAATTCCCACCCAGTCCCTCAAGAATATGAGACCCATGAAAAATTATGCTAAAGTTGTTTCATGGGGTTGGGGTAATGAAAATGGAGAATAAGAGATTCCCTAAGACTGGGAAATCCGTGGTTAGTTTCCCATAGTGGTGTGGTCTTGTGTGGCTCACCCTTGCTGCATTTTAGAAGTGGCTGGATTGGGAGGCCCATGCCTGTAGGCCTAGAGACCAAGCACAGTGGGTTTGAAAGCAATGGTTCTGCATTCTGTGCCCAGCCCATGATCAGGGGAGAGCACACTTATGAAAGACATCTTTTGGCCTGCCCAGAGCACAGGACAAAGCAGAGCATCAGACAGAGTGACAGTGGCAATTACAATGAGCCAGTCAATCCTTTTGCTTTCTGTCATTAGGAAACCTAAGAATTCTTGCAGATTCTAAGCAAAGCAGAAAAACACACATACACACACACACACACACACACTAACCAAAGTACTAACTGATAACTTTTCTTCCCACTAATATCTTTGTGGTCTTTGCTTAGAAATCTTCCTTTTGCCCAGATTTTTACTACAGGGTCATTTGTTCCAAAATGTCTGCCTAAAGCAATAGCCTCAAGCAATACTGTATTACTTCGTGCTGAAGAAGTTAGGAAAAATCAGTAATTTTGAATTTATAACTGAGATTCTGTTTAGGACCAACAAACATGAGGTGAAGAGAAATAATAGAATTTATCAGGAAATAGAGATAACACTACCTTTCTCTGGGGTTATCATTGGATCATGTGAAATATGGAATAGATTACTTTTCTATTGCTGCCATAAGAAATTACCAGAAACTCAGAGTCTTAATTAGCACAAATGTACTACCCTACAATTCTATAGCATAGATGCTTTGATAAGGGTCCTCCCTAGGCTAAAATCTAGGGGTTGGTAGGGTGTGTTCCCTTCTGGAGGCTCTAAAGGAGAATCCATTTCCTTCTCCAGCTCTGGATGTTGCCTGAATTCCATGACTTGTGGCCCCCTTCCTCCAACTTTAAAGTCAGCAGCAGTTGCCTGAGTCCTATCACATCACTATGAAATTCTCTTCTGCCTCTTTTTTCCACTTTGAAGGATGCTTTTTTTTTTTTTTTCCAGAAAATTCTTTTTTTTTTATTTTATAAATTAATTTTTATTGGTGTTCAATTTACCAACATACAGAATAACACCCAGTGCTCATCCCGTCAAGTGTCCCCCTCCGTGCCCGTCACCCATTCACCCCCACCCCCCGCCCTCCTCCCCTTCCAGCACCCCTAGTTCATTTCCCAGAGTTAGAAGTCTTTATGTTCTGTGTCCCTTTCTGATATCTCCCACACATTTCTTCTCCCTTCCCTTATATTCCCTGAAGGATGCTTTTCATCACATAGAGCTCATCCAGATAATCTAGGATCATCTCCCCATTTTAAGGTCAGCTGATTAGCAGCCTTGATTTCCCTCGGTCACGTAATTTAACATATTCATCATTCTAGGGATTAGGATATGGACATCTATGGCGGTCATTATTTTGCTGACCACAAATGTGAATTGCCTAGACCAATATTTAGCAAATGGTAGGCAACAAATAAATGCTAGTTTTCTTCCCCAATTACTCTCTATTAGTCTTATTATTCCATTAGTCTGTTCAGTCTGCCCTAATAAAACACTACATATTTTAGTGGTATTACACTACTTTATTGGTCTAATAAATAAAGACTATTAATGAATAAATAAGTACCATCTATTTATGCTATTTTTCTGTCTTAAATAACAAATTTCTTATAGTTCTGGAGGCTGGGAAGTCTAAGATAAAGGTGCTGGCAGATTTGGTTCCTGGCGAGAGCACCCTTCCTGGCTTATAGACAGCCTCTTTGTCCACCCAGGGTCTTTCTTCTGAGGAAAGAGAGAAGGGCTCTCTGATATCTTTTCTTATAAGGATACTAATCCTGTAATATTAGAGCCCCAATGTGATGACCTCATTTATTTGTTTCCTTAGAGGTCCCATGTCCAAATACAGCTACCCTGAGGGTTAGGTCTTCAACATAGAAATTTTGAGGAGACCCATTCAGTTCATAACATTCTCACCTAACAATCCACACTATTTCCTTCAAATTTTGCCCCGACCATCCCCAATAAGCCTACTCAATCTTACCTGTTGAATAATTAACATATTTGTCATATCAGGTATGTCCAGTGAATTTCAATACATTTATTGGAACTATTCATTCCTATAGTCTTAATCTTATTTGCCAAGGACTAACCAAAATATATCTCAGTCTGCTCTCTCTGTGCTTTTAACTCACATCATCAACCACTATCCAGACATCTCAATTTTTTTGTTTCACGGGCTCCTCAAACTCCACGTATTATTTAAATGCATTAACTCAACCCTTCCCCAATTAAAAAAAAAAAAAACCTCCTCATCTGTGTTTTTCATCTCTGATTATGGTATCTCTTTATTTGGTAGTCAATCAAATCTTAAACTCAAGAGTTATCTGATGCTTTCCTCTAATTGTCCACGTTCAGTGAATCATCAAATCTGACATTTTTTATCAGCCAATATCTCTTAATTCTAGTTCTTTCCATATGCCATCTTGCCTCCCCTAAACCAGAGCCTTTTAACTAGCCTCTCCATATCCACTCTTGCCTCCTCCATTCCTTTCTCCTCAAAGTAGCCAAAAATAATCACTCTCCTGCCTAAAGTTTACTGCTGTTCTCTATGTGGCATATAAGGTCTCCATGATTAGGCTTTTTCCTACCTCTTTGGTCTTCTCCAACAGTGTTGACATTAAGGGTAGACTTTTCTCACACTCCAATATCTTCTTATTTCTCTTCTTATACATTGTTCCTTCCACCGCTAAGCATCTCTTTCCCCTCCCGGTTAGTTTGGCTAAAGTCTCCCTCGCTCAAAAGTCACTGCTTAATCTCTCATTCTTTAAGAAAGACTTGCCTGACGTCAAAATCAAATTATTTTGCCATAACCTCTTATGGCTGTTGGGAAAGAAAATCGTTTCCTCCCCGATCTTAGGTTTATTTCTTGGGGCCTGCAAATTAAACCAAGAAGAGACAGATTAGCAAAAGAAGGGGCAGATTTAATCACATACCTGTGGGACTTCACATAAAAATGTGATTCAAGGAGACGGTTGGAACTTGGGGCTGATCTATCTTAATAGGGGAAGGGGAGGAGGAGAGAAGTACTCATGGGAAAACGACTTCTAGGAAGGAAAAATGGGCTCTTATGAGCATAGATGGAATACACAATAGTTTTGTGACAATTCCTGCTCAGGTGTGATGCTGATTTCTAGTCTCCAGAGGTAAGAGTCAATCCTGCAAGCTCTCAGGGGAAGGGATTTATGATGATAGAATTCTTTTGGGAGGCTCTGTTCTTAGGCAGTTAAAATATTTCAGGAACTCAAATGCCTCTGCTCAAAATAATTTGTATGCCACAGGGGTGTAGTCTGGACCCCTTCAGAGCATATAGCATCTTCCTTTCTTTGCTCGTCGCACAGTCACTTCTTTGGCCTTTACCGTCTCAAGAGCATAAACAAATGAAAGCTGATGCCACACTTGTCTTGTTCAGTATCCCTGGCACCTTTAATTTAAACCCGTTAAAAATATGTCAAATGAACTGGATGTCCTCTGGTGAACATCCGGGCCTATGTGGCCCAGTCGCTTGATTTATTCAAGAAGAGTTTGTGCTCAACACGAAGTGGCCTGGTCAACCAACCATACATGGCTTCACAGGAACATGTGAATCTTCGGCTGCCTTTTTATTCAAATTTCCTAAGAGTTTCTGTACTGATTTTTGGCATCCACGCTCCTTGTTATGCTGTTGGATAAAGGCAATAAATAATGACAGCCCTGTAAGAGACGCAGGGACCGTCTTATACTTATTTGAAACAAGTGTCAAACTGTTTTCAAGATGCAGCTACCCCCCCAAAATATATATATATATGGTGAGCTCATTTTTTGGGGGGGTAGCTACATAAATAATATATATATGGTGAGCTCTTTTTTGGGGAGGGTAGCTATAGAAAATAAATAATGGTGAGCTCATTTTTTTGGGGGGTAGCTACATAAAAAAAATATATATATATATATAGTGAGCTCTTTTTTGCGGGGTAGTTACATAAAAAATATATATATATGGTGAGCTCATTTTTGGGGGGGTAGCTACATAAAAATATATATATATGGTGAGCTCATTTTTTGGGGGGGTAGTTACATAAAAATAAATATATATGGTGAGCTCATTTTTTGGGGGGTAGCTACATAAAAATATATATATATGGTGAGTTCTTTTTTGGGGAGGGTAGCTATAGAAAATAAATACATATATATGGTGAGCTCATTTTTTGGGGGAAGCTGCAAATATATATATATATGGTGAGCTCATTTTTTGGGGGGGTAGCTACATAAAAATATATATATAGTGAGCTCATTTTTTTGGGGGGTAGCTACATAAAAATATATATATATATGGTGAGCTCATTTTTTGGGGGGGTAGTTACATAAAAATATATATACGGTGAGCTCATTTTTTGGGGGGTAGCTACATAAAAACTATATATACGGTGAGCTCATTTTTTGGGGGGGTAGCTACATAAAAATATATATATATGGTGAGTTCTTTTTTGGGGAGGGTAGCTATAGAAAATAAATACTTAAATATGGTGAGCTCATTTTTTGGGGGGTAGCTGCAAATATATATATATATGGTGAGCTCATTTTTTAGGGGGGTAGCTACATAAAAATATATATATAGTGAGCTCATTTTTTTGGGGGGTAGCTACATAAAAAATATATATATGGTGAGCTCATTTTTTGGGGGGTAGTTACATAAAAATATATATATGGTGAGCTCATTTTTGGGGGGGTAGCTACATAAAAACTATATATATGGTGAGCTCATTTTTTGGGGGGTAGCTACATAAAAATATATATATATGGTGAGCTCATTTTGGGGGGTAGCTACATAAAAAATATATATATGGTGAGCTCTTTTTTGGGGAGGGTAGCTATAGAAAATAAATATATATGTATGGTGAGCTCATTTTTTTGGGGTAGCTACAAATATATATATATATATGGTGAGCTCATTTTTTGGGGGGTAGCTACATAAAAATATATATATATGTGAGCCAATTTTTTGGGGGGGTAGTTACATAAAATTATATATGGTGAGCTCTTTTTTGGGGAGGGTAGCTACAAAAAATATATATATATATGGCGAGCTCCTTTTGGGGGGGTAGCTACATAAAAATATATATATGGTGAGCTCATTTTTTGAGGGAGTAGCTACATAAAATACATATGTGACTCATTTTGGGGTAGCTACTAAAATATATATGGTGAGCTCATTTTTGGGGGGTAGCTACACACACACAAAAATATATATATATATGGTGAACTCATTTTTTTTTTTTTTTTGGAGACTTTTAGGAGAAAGTGGAACCAAGCACAGGTTGTCTTATGGTGTCAAGAGATGTCTTACTGTTCAGCGCCTCGTTGGAAGCAACCCGCAGACTTCACCACGCGTAATAAAGTACAAAGCGAACCCCACTTCCTCACACGCTGGGCGTCGGTAAAGGACACCTGCGAGGCTGGGCTCGCTCTCCGTCCGCAGGTGCAGAGGCAGACACCTGGGGTCGCACGTGCCGTCGCCCGAGCCACCTCGCGGGCCACCGCGGCGGCCCGCCCGTGACGTCACCGGAAGTGGGTGCTGTGACGCCCCGACGGCCCTCCCACTCGCGCCGGGCGCCGGAAGCAAAGCGGAAGTGGACGTGCACCCGCTTCCGGGCCCGGGCGCCATTTCTAGCGGCTGCAGGTTCTCACGAGTTGCGGTCGGCTGGGACCATGAGCTACGATTACCACCAGAGCTGGGGCCGGGATGGCGGGCCCCGCAGCTCCGGCGGCGGCTACGGAGGAGGCCACGGAGGGAGCCGAGGCCCCGGCGGCGGCGGCGGCGGCGGCGGCGGCGGCGGCGGCGGTCGAGGCGGCCGAGGCCGACACCCCGGGCACCTGAAGGGCCGCGAGATCGGCCTGTGGTACGCGAAGAAGCAGGGTCAGAAGAACAAGGAAGCGGAGAGGCAGGAGGTAACCCTGAGACTCGGTCGCGCACACGGGGGCACGGGGCCGACTCTGGGCCCCCCTCCCCCCGGCTCCTCAGCCCCCGGCTTCGGGTTGCTTTGTGGTTTCTGCGCCTGCGCCGAGGTGCCGGCGGGGACTTCCGGTGCGGAGGCTGCGGCCGCGTCGCCCGGCGGGCTGCGCCAGGGGAGCTGCGCCGCGGGAGCTGCGGCCCCGCACCGCGGCCTCCTCCCTCATCGGTTTGCGCAGAATCAAAGCAGCCAGAGCGCCGTTGGCACTTGTAGGTCGTTGAGGAAAAAATGGTCCAGCTTTCATTCACGTTCAGTATCAAAATAGCCACAAATCCAGGGCTTTTGTGTTCGGTCTGTGCTGTCTGTTTTTTTGTTGGGCCGGGGGAGTTCCGGTTCATCAGCGAGCTCCTCTTTGGGCATCAAACTTAGGATCCTAGAAAAAAGAAAAAAAAGAAAAGAAATTCCAAATTCCAAAAGATGTTTTGATTTAGTCTCTTCAGGCTTTGTGTCTTGAAGATCTGTAGCGAGGGAAGCTTAAGTGTCTTTGGGAAAAAAAAAAAATTTTTTTTTTTCTTTGTTAAACAGAAGCTTTCTTACCAGGAGTGGAAAGCTTTTTAGTGACTTCTTTAGAAGCACCTTTCGTATTAGACACAGAATGTATGCAGTTAAGTCCTCGCTTAGGCTTCTGTTTCTTTCTTTATTTAAAGATTTATTTATTTATTCGTGAGAGGCACAGACTGAGAGGAGAGAGGGGCAGAGACACAGGCAGAGGGAGAAGCAGGCTCCATGCAGGGAGCCCGACGTGGGACTCGATCCCGGGACCACGGGGTCACGACCTGAGCCGAAAGCAGGTGCCCAACCTCTGGCTGAGCCACCCAGGCGTCCCTATTTCTTTATTTTTCTTTGACCCGTGTCATTTTTATCCAAGTGTTTTTTTTTTTTTTTTTTTTTTTAAGATTTATTTAGACACAGAGGCAGAGACACAGGCAGGAGAAGCAGACTCCATGCAGGGAGCCCGACGTGGGACTCGATCCCGGGACCACGGGGTCACGACCTGAGCCGAAAGCAGGTGCCCAACCTCTGGCTGAGCCACCCAGGCGTCCCTATTTCTTTATTTTTCTTTGACCCGTGTCATTTTTATCCAAGTGTTTTTTTTTTTTTTTTTTTAAAGATTTATTTAGACACAAGCAGAGACACAGGCAGGAGAAGCAGACTCCATGCAAGGAGCCCGACGTGGGACTCGATCCCGGGACCCCAGGGTCACGACCTGAGCTGAAGGCAGGTGCCCAACCTCAGGCTGAGCCACCCAGGCGTCCCTATTTATTTTTCTTTGACCCGTGTCATTTTTATCCAATTTTTTTTTTTTTTTTTTTTTTTTTAAGATTTACTTAGACACAGAGAGGCAGAGACACAGGAAGAGGGAGAAGCAGGCTCCATGCAGGGAGCCCGACCTGGGACTCAATCCTGGGTCTCCAGGATCACACCCTGGGCCGAAGGCAGGCGCTTAACGGCTGAGCCACCCGGGCTGCCCTCCAAGTGTGTTTTTGGTATCATCCATCTATCTTCACACCTTATCACATTCTTCTCTTAAAGAAAAAAAGTGTGTGTGTATATTTGTGAGCCCAAAATTGTTCATTAGATGAACTTTTTTTTTTTTTTAAACGAAAGGAAGCTCATCTAAGTCATCTTGAAATTGGGAGAATCATTGGCTGATTGCTGTAAAAGGATGTGCACAGTAACTAGAAAGTTAAAATGGGCTCACATTTTATTTAGCCCATTTCCCACATGACGCAATGGGGATCTGAAGAAATACGACATTGACTGGGAAAAATAAGACGTAAACAGATGAAAAGTTTAATCAGGAAAAGTCGTTCATTATTATTTTCATCTAAAGCTAGTTGTGTGATGGATCATTGTGAATGGAACTCTGGATTTCTACCCTCTCCTCAAACCTTCTTTAGTAAATGTTACTACGATTTGTTTACTTAAAAGGCCAAAATTGGATTTATCTTTGATATTTCTCTTTCATCTTAGCAAAATCTGCCAGCTTTGCCTTAATATATCCCAAATCCAACCACTTGTCTCCACAGCAGTTACCATAGATCAAGCCATTATTTTGTTCGGCGTTCTTGGCCTCCTAAGAAATCTTCTAGCTTCCACTCCTGCTTTCTACTGAATCTGTCCTTTGCAGAAAGCACTTGTGGTGCTTTCAAAAGCAAAAATTAGATCATCTCATTCTCTAACTCACAACCTGAGATTAGAAGCCAGATCACTTCTGAGTTGAATACATTTCACTTGGATCCTAACATGTTTTACAGGAAACCTTGGTAATATAGCTTCAGTATACCAGGTTTCCTTCTTCATGTACTGAGCCTGTGTCCCCAATCTGATGTAATTATAGCTTTTGTAGATATACTTCCAGTTTTGCTTTTTATTACAGGTCTTAGACCATTGTCTCTGAAATGCATCTCCATCTTAATCTAAATAAGACCATTTGTCAATGATTGGCTCACTTTTTTTTTTTTAACCACCTTCAGCCCATATGTGATTGCTTTCCAGTCAAATTCCTTAGCTTCAGTTACTTTTTAATTAATTCCTTTGTTTGCCAAGCGATTGCATTCTAAGGATGTGCCCTTTTGCTTCCAACTTTCATTTCTTTTTTCTTTTTAAATTGAGGATCTGATATATCTGAGACATAGCCTTAAGCACTGTATTAATAGAATGTAGTCATTGCCTTACAGAAATTGTGGTGTGTTAGGGGCTGTTAGAGGGATAGAATATAATGTTAAAGTATTAAAATGAGAATGTGGGCCATCCCCTAACTCAAACTAAGAAGATTCTAGGTTTTCCAAAGATGTAACCCTTAAGCAGAAAGTTGAAAGATAACAAAATGTGGGTGTGTTTGGAATTGAGGGATTTGGAAAGGGATTTTCAGGCAGAGGCAGCAGCATGTGCCACAGTTTAGAGGTTAAGAGGAACATATTCATATTCTTGAAAATTCCATATTCAAGAGGAACCAATAGAGCATGGGGGTGGCGTGTCCTGAGATGAAGGTAGAGCAGTGGCTTTCAAAATGTTGACTACTTCCCACGAAAAGGAGTATATATTAATTTGCAACCCAGTACACACATGCGTATAATTGAACCAAATCTTCATGAAATAATACTTAATTATCTGTATGTTGGTCAGGGTGTGTTGTTGGTACCTGTTTTGCTCTTTTTATTAATACTGGTCATGATCTTTTAATTCTAAAATTACAATATGAAAAGCCTAGGACTAGAAAAATGAGCAGAGCCTTGAAATTCATTAACTTTTCCCTAAGAACTCCTATAACCCATTAAATCATTCGAAACAAAAAAAAAATTAAATGATTGAATTTGTGTTTAAATTCATTCTGGCAGGGATCCCTGGGTGGCGCAGTGGTTTGGCGCCTGCCTTTGGCCCAGGGCGCGATCCTGGAGACCAGGGATCGAATCCCACGTCGGGCTCCCGGTGCATGGAGCCTGCTTCTCCCTCTGCCTGTGTCTCTGCCTCTCTCTCTGTGACTATCATAAATAAGCTAAAAAAAAAAAAAAAATTTAAATTCATTCTGGCAGCAGTATAGAGAATTGATAAGAGACAATCCTGGGGGCAGGGGAACCAGTTGAGTAGCCTTTGCAGTAATTAAAGTGAGGAATGATAGCTTGAATTAGGACATTGGGGGAGAGATGGAGAAAAGTGGACAGGTTAAAGTGATTTAGTGCTTTTATCTGGAGGCGGGGAAAACCAGGTATTAATAAATGACATGTTTATGGCTGTATAAGGAACCGACTTGATGAAGGAAGATGATGGAACTCAGCTTAAGGAGAGTTTGATTTTTGTTATAGGGCATAAAAAAGGATTTCTGGGCGCCTGTGTGGCTCAGTTGATTAAGCATCCGACTCTTGATTTTAGCTGAGATCTAGGCTCTTGTCAGGTTCTGTGCTCAGCTCAGAGTCTGCTTGAGATTTTGTCTCTTCCTCTCTCCCTCCCCCACGTGTGTGTGTGGATGTGGATGTGCATGCGCGCTCTCACAGATCTGAAAAAAAAAAGGCGAGAATTTCAGGGAGGTAGAAGGCCATGTGGATCTGATATCTAGAAAAATCTAGACTGGCAGTTCATGGTCCTTTGAATACTAGCAAGTGACTGGAGAAGATAAGGAGTGGGTGCAACCCTAAATTCTATAGACTATTGTTTTCAAACTTGCCCCTGGTACCTTGTTAAAATGTGGACTCAGGTAGCGCCAAAGATTCTCTTTTCCTTGCAGACACCCAAATGGTGTCAGAGTTGCTAGCTTGTGGATCACTAGTGTTGTTCAATGTAGCACAAGAAAATTTAAGGGATGGAGCAAGAGGAGAAGATTCTTAGATTCGTAACTAGGAAGGAGCAGCCAGAGAAGAAAATAAGGTGGGTGTTCCTTTAGAATCCAAGGGCAGTGTTTCAGGGAGCAAAGTATATAAAAAAGGGAAAGTCGTCAGTGGTGGCAAATGGTACAGAGAGGTCAAGTAAGGTAAGAGTTCAGAATGTCTATTGAATTTAGCAACAAAGTCATTGGTAACCTTGATGAGAGCGCTTTCTGTGGAGCAGTGGAGGTAAAAGCCAGGTTGCAGTGGGGTGCGTAGTGAGGAGATGAAGTGGAATGCTTTTAAAGTAGTTTTACTGTGAAGAGGAAGAAGAAAGGGCAGTATCCGGTAGGGTTGGGAGAATTCAAAAGAGGATTTTTTGTTTATTTTAAAAGTAAGATATTCGACTATAGTCTTGTTCATGGACCGGCGGTAAGGAGTCAGTGGAGAGGAAACATCAGGTAGACTAAATTATGCTGCAGTGGTAAATAGTCTCCAAGTCTTAAATTTTTTTTTTGATTTTTTTATTTATTTATGATAGTCACAGAGAGAGAGAGAGAGAGGCAGAGACACAGGCAGAGGGAGAAGCAGGCTCCATGCACCGGGAACCCGATGTGGGATTCGATCCCGGGTCTCCAGGATCGCGCCCCGGGCCAAAGGCAGGCGCCAAACCGCTGCGCCACCCAGGGATCCCTAGTCTCCAAGTCTTACTGGGTTGGTTTTTCTACTCACTTTACTAGGCGGTTGGGAGTTAGGTTGAGAGTCCTCCTTAAGAGAATGGCTCACAGAGCTCTACCCATCTGAGAAGCGGCAGATTTTGGTAGCAGTGGGAAGGAATACAGTACATTGCCCTGATTCTTAGAGACTTCAGTCATGTTTCTCTGGCCAGTAAGTCACATGGCCATGCTTAACTCATGGGTGGGAAAATCCAGTTCTACCATATATTTGGAAAGAAGCAAACCAGAATATTGATCAGCACACTGATGATTACCAGAGAGAGAGATTTAGGAAAGGAAGGTAAATCTCGATAGGATTAGCCCTCAGGAGATGAAAGGGATTGGGCAGCAGAGTTTATTTAGGTGGTGAGATTAGCCTTAAGCAGGAAAACTGACTCCACTTCCCTTTTAACAGGAAGGAAGAGAGCAAAAAGATTCTGATAATGGTGGGCTTAGGTTTGGTGGCAAGCACTTGATTTTCCTTGGGTTTTTGTTTTCTTTGTGACTACTGTATTTCGTGAAATGTGAACAGAAAGGTGGTATGGGTTTAAAATACTTGTAGATAACTAGAAGCTGATAAACATAGACAATTTGCAGGCAATCACAGGATTTCCTTTGCCAGGAATTTGTGACTCGAAGCTGCAGGAGGAATATTTAAGGATGTCCAAAAAAGGGAAAAACAACAAAATTAAATATCATGATAAAATAGTCATGAAACACAAAACATGACTGCTATTCTCCATGCTGGGGCCAGGTAAAGTGAAGGGTGACACAGCTAGGTTAGGGGAGGTGACCTACCTCTCCCCCCCCCCCAAAAAAAAGGCTAGGTCCAGATTTGGAATTTTGGCACTCCTAAATTCTCCACTGCCCGGAGCTTCTGGAGCCTCATTGTGGGAGGAATCTTGTTAAAAATAATTTATAGAAGGTGTAAATTATGTATTCAGGGGCTATTTCGTTTTTAATCATCCTTTTTGTGACTATCTAAAATTCATACTGTAGGGTGAGGAGAGCTTGTGTTCTGCTAGTAGAGGTAAAAACTTCAAAATGTAAGGTTTTGGTAGGTTGAAGTAAAGCTCTAAGTGTGAATTTCAGTTGGAAATAAATAGTTCTCTGATAAAAAGTACTTAACCTTGTCTTTCCCGTTTTGAAAGTAAATGGTAGAAACAGTGCCTTTGGGCCCTTGAGGTGTTTGGAAAAATGAAGGAAACTGCTTGATAATGACTTTATGTCCTGGGGCCTCTTTCCCAGAGTAGTCTTTAGTCATTAAAGTGTCGCTGTAGATTCTAACTACCAAGAAAAAACTTACTTGATAATCATCTCTTGCAGGTACAGAAAACAATAAATGTTAACCAGTGCTGAAAACATTACAGAATTTAAAGTATTGGACAAAAATGTTCTAATGATCCTGTATGTTGGGTTTCCCCAAGACCATTCGCAAATTCTGGTATTCTCACAGTAATTTTTTTTTTTAATAGATGATTACAGATGAAGATCATCAGAGGTAAAAAATATACATAGGGGAGAGCCTAGGAGAAACTGGGTACAAGCTCCTAGTCCTAGTGAAGTACCTATGCCATGAGAAGAGATACATTAGTCTGATCTAGAAGCCAATTTAAAAAGATTTTCATGCTGTAACATTTAAAAAAGAGAGAGAAAGGGCTTTAGTGCCTGTCAATAAGTGTATTTTGCTATCATCTCTAATTTCATAAGGCTATCAGAATTTTACTATATTGGACTTTTAATTGTATGATAAAGACGGTTTTTGTAAACTCTTTGATAAATTGCCGAAGTCTTCTGGAAGTCCCCCAGAGATCTGATTGTATTTTTGTGTATTTCTTTTGAGAGAAAAATGGTTTTAACACTAAAGTCACACATGCTCGTTGTAAAAGATAGGTTCAGCCATTCATCCATTTGACAAAGTTCACTGCAGCATCTACCATGCATCATAAATATAACTGGAAGGAATACTGCAAAAATGTAGAATGTAATGAATAACCTAGAAAATAAGATCCTGCTGCATGTATTTTCTGCAGCTGGCTTTTTTCCAGTTAATACATTAGTCCTTTTTTTCTGTCTGCACACTTAAAGAAAAATCTACCCTCTCGTAACTACTAGGTTTAAATTCAACTAATTATAACATACAATTGTAAAAGAACAGTTTTAGAAAATCTTATTCCTACTGTGTACAGTGTAACTCCTATCTTCTGTTTTTTTTTTTTTTTGTTTGTTTTGTTTTGTTTTTCTCATTCTGTGAGGCAACTATCAGGCCCATTGGACCATCTGCATGAGTGTTGATTAGTTTTATTTATTCTGTCTCAGCTCCACCTTCTTCCCCAAATATTCATCCTTTTAGTGTGAGCATTTAAAATGCTCACTGTGAGCAAAATATTATTTCTAGTTTTCAACTTGGCCTTTTTGATTTTTTTTATGAGCTAAACATTTGTGTTTTAATAACTTTAATTGTGAGTGTCTTTGAAAACTTAAGATAGGGAAAAATTGAAATAATCAGTGTGTGAGAGGGTAGAAGATAAAGTAATTAGTAAGGGACATAAATGTACCTTCTTTGCGATCATATTAGAAGTAACTTTATAGATAGCAGAAAAAGGTTTAGAAGGATATACAAAAATGTTAACATTAATTAGGTTTATGAAGTGAAATTGGGCTAGAGGGCAATGTGGGGTAATTTTAACTTTTGTATGTTTGTTGGACATATATTTATCTTCTTGTTATGAAATAATTTTGCACATGCTTTTTAGTGTTGATCAGAATACTTTTTGCTTTGCACAAAACAGAGAGCTGTAGTACACATGGATGAACGTCGAGAAGAACAGATTGTGCAGCTGCTACATTCAGTCCAAGCTAAGAATGATAAAGATTCAGAAGCACAGATCTCTTGGTTTGCTCCCGAAGATCATGGGTAAAACAAAACATATTCTTTTACAGAATGGACAGAGTAACACTTCTTCCATAGCAGTGGCTAGGGAAAGGTTGATAATGAAAGTAACATCCTTAGACTCTTCAGTGAGTGAAATTCAACTTTGAAGTAAGTTTTTTTCCTTATGTAGACTGAGCATATTTGGTGAAAGATTGAACAACATGGTCATTACACAGAAAGCTAAGTGGTAAGAACAGTCTATTTGGGTATTAGATTTATTAAGTTATTATTTATTGCTTTCCTACTCATCCTCTTTGTATTTCCAAAATTCTCCAGTGAGAGAGATCTGCAAGAAGTTAAATTGTTGATGTTTTTAGGATGATCACAAGAACTGTATCATTTAGAGGAAAAAGTAGAAGTGGTTTTTCTGGAACTATGTAAAGTCGCAGCCGGTTTAGAGCAGCCTCTATAGCAGCCGGTTTATAGCGCTCAGAAAGGGTGGCAGGAAGAAGATAAAGTTGTGAAATAAAACAAAGCTCAGAAAATCCGAAAAAGAAAAATACTGTAACTCATTGCAATGGAGAGATGACTCTTGTGTGAGTTTTAGTTTTTTTAACTATCACAAGGAATAACTTATCTGGTAATGTAAGAATCTAAATATTTCCTTAATTGATCTAAGAAAAAAGCTGATGATTTTTTAAATAAATAGTGTATTTTGTTTCAGGGCTCTAGTGGCTCATTTTTTTATTTTGTCAAAATAGATATGGTACTGAAATTCCTGCAGAGAACAAACCAAACTCAGAGAAGAAGCTGGAGAACCAGGAAAAGAAATTGATAAGTCAAGAAAAGAGAACATTTAGAATCAGGGACAAATATATTGACCGAGATTCTGAGTATCTCTTGCAAGAAAATGAACCAGATGTAGCCTTAGACCAACAACTATTGGAAGACTTACGAAAGAAAAAAAGTGACCTTCGGTATATCGAAATGCAGGTAATGGAAAGCAAGATGTGGAAAAAGTTTTTACTTGTCATTTCTTCTCACATTTCTGTTTAGAGGGTACTACATGATACAGATCAGTGGTATTTCAATAGACCATCCTCTGTGGGAATTCTTTCTCATATACTAGAGAAAAGCAGTGGGAATGGGATTGCACAATATAACCTAAGGTAGCCGGTCTCATCTATGGCAGCTTATATAGTGAGAAAAAAATTAGTTTTTTAGGCCAGTTTTGTGAGATGTCATAAACAAGGTAGTTAGAATTTTAAGGTTTCTAGGCCATTTAATCCAACTCCTTCCTTTTACAGATGATAATACTAAATCCCCCCAAATTATGATGTGCTTATTTTCAACACTTTAAAGACAGGGCTGTGACAAGAGTAGATATTCATGGAGGCTTTCATGTTCTTTCCATGCTAGATAAGGTTTTTATTTTAAACTATTTATTCATGAGAGACATAGAGAAAGAGAGGCAGAGACATAGACAGAGGGAGAGGAGAAGCAGGCTCCATGCAGGGAGCCTGACGTGGGACTTGATCCCGGGTCTCCAGGATCAGGCCCTGGGCTGAGGGTGGCGCTAAACCGCTGAGCCACCCAGGCTGCCCTAGACAAGATATTTTAAGGTTTCTTCCTGTTAACACATAAAATTTGTTTTGTGGACATTCTAGAGATAGATGTAATAAAATGTTCATGTATTTCTTTTAAGAGAAAAATACTGAGGAAACTTTGAGGGCCATATCTTTAATATGCACATATGTGCTGCCGTTTGTAAAAACAAAAAAAAAAGCAGGATATCACATCTTCCATAAGAAAGAAAGGATCCGTAGACTGTCGCTGATGATCAGATTGGATATCAGAACAGGTGAGGTGAGGTTGTCCAGGGGTGGAATTGTGTAGATTTTGGTGCCTATTTAGTGAAAATAAGATTTGAGGAGAGGAAATTTCAAGTTGAGTTATTTCATAATGTTGTGATTGAGAGAAGAGCTTCTTTTATAGCCTTTGGAAGAAGGAGAGTTAGTTACTATCTGCTTTGTATAGAGGACAGAACTCAAATACTGAAAATGAGTAAGTGATCTAAGTCAAAAGAAGTTAGGAGAAGAAATGTATAAAACATAAAAAAAAGTTGGTGATCTTTCTGTTGACTAGACACTTGCAAACACTTCACTTGTGCTACATCATTTAAACCTCCCAACAACCCTGTGTAAGAGATTATGGCTCTGTTACAGAGGAGGGAAAAAGAATCTTAGGTTAAGTGACCTATCTAAAGGTTGTACAGTTAGTAAAAGAATCAGGCCTAAAATTCAGATGTTTAAGAGCTCAACTTTTTAATCCTTTTTGGTAATGTTCCATTTTTTTTTCTTTTTTGCTTACATTCATTTAACAAACGTTAATTTTCCACTTACTAGATGCATGTCATTGTGCTGTGTTTCTGAAGACTAAAAAAGACATGTATCCTCAGATTGTAATCTCATTGTTCCTTATCTCAGAGTTAAGCCTAAAATTAGGAAATTAGAATTTAGGTTTGTCTGTCTTGAGAAAGAATATTGGGTTATAACTGTCTTTATCAGCTTTTACATATTTATAAAGCAAATTGATTAATGTTTCAAATCTAATGGGTTAGCTTATGTATACTTAAATATTGAGATTGTTACATTTGAGTACATGAAGTACTTTTAGAAATTGTTAAATGGTTTTAAATAATGTTAAAATAAAAGACATTACTAAGAAAATAATGGCAACCTGATCTTTTAAATTACTAGAATTCATTAAAATCATCACATTGACTCTCAGTTTTTTTGGTACTGTTAAGAATTACCTGATTGGCCATAACAGGAATGGCATATACAGCATGGTAACTACAGTTAATAATGTTGCACTTTATATCTGAAAATTTCTAAGAGAGATCTTAAAAGTTCTGATCCCAAGGAAAAGAAATGCTAACTATGTGATGATGGATATTAATTAGACTTTCTGTGATAATTACTTCACAGTATACAAAGATATTGAATCATTATGGTGGTATGCCTGAAAGTGATATAATGTTATTTGTTAATTATATCTTAATTTAAAAAAATCAGGATTTTTTTTCAGTCTTCTATTTTGACAAATAGGCAAAAAATAAGGATGATGTTTTAAATAAAAATTAAGAAAAATATGGCAGTTATACTAGATTACTTAGGACAGTTCTAATTTTGTGTGTTTTTTCTTTTCTTTTAAATAAAGGGAGTTTGTTAAACCTGTGGTTTATTTATTTTTTTAACGTTGAAATTTTCTCATTTATGTAGGTCATTATAAATCATAGCACTGCTAAATGTATGTCCTTTTTATGTAGCATAGGTTTGGGATTCCATAGTCTTCAAAATTAGACATTATCAAATAAAAGATATAGGAGTTAATCATTTCCTCTTTGGTATTCCAGTTGCAATTCACGAAAAATTTGTTGAGTAGCTTTTATGTATTAAAAACTGCTATTTGCTTTTTTTTTTTTAATTTAAATAAAGGTTTTTCATTCAGATTTCATGGCAACTGTATGAGATAAAACCTTTGAAGGATGTAGGATCCAAGTTGGATTTAAGATCACAGTTCTTAAATGGCATAAGCAGATTTTCCTGTTTCAGATATTACTTGTTTAAAGTTTTATTCTCAAAAGCAAGTACACAGAAATACTTAATCTTCTCCAGTGCCTAATGGATTAGTAAATGGTGGATCATTGGGTGGGAAAATGAATGTGATAAAGAAAACAAATGTAAGATTCATATATAAAAGAAACAGAAAAAAATGGAAAAAAAATGGGGATTATAAAAATGCTATTAAATGACAGATCAGATTTCATTTTACTGGCACTTTCAAGAAAGTGTCTCCATTCTATTGAATATAATAAAATTCAGTATTTCAAAAATAAAGGGGATTGCCAAATACATTAGTTCTTTTTATAAAAATTCTTTTTTAAGTCTTGATACTTGACATAAGCTGTGAGGTAATAAAGTATTTGGGGATTCTTGCATATTTATGATATATTCTGATTACCATGATTATAATTTGATTAATTGCTTTTGTGAAATTAAAAACTGTTTTCAATTTTCAGCATTTCAGGGAAAAGCTGCCTTCATATGGAATGCAAAAGGTAAAATGAATATACACTATTTAATTTGATTTGTAAAATAATTTTTTTAAACCTCTGTATGAAGAAAAAAAAAATAAACAACCTTCCCCTAAAAGGTATTATTGAAAGTACATTTTAGCCTTGAATTTTTGGAAGCCCAAAAGTAAAAAATGGTCATGAAACAATTTTCCTGATGTTTTCTCCTTTCTGTCTGTAGTTGAATTTTTTATATAGATGTTACTTTGGGTAGAGGCACCCTGGGTGACTCAGTTGGTTAAGCATCTGTCTTCCTCTCAGGTCCTGATCCCAGGGTCTTAGAATCAAGCCCTGCTTTGAGCTCCCTGGTCAGTGGAAAGCCTGCTTCTCTGTCTCCCTCTGTCGTGCCCCCTGCTTTTGTGCCTGCAAGCACTCTCTGTCTCTCAAATAAATAAAGTCTTTAAAAAGGAAATTACTTAGGTAAATGCCCTTGCTCTTAATATGAGACCAAACATTTTAATTAAAATTGAGGCTCTACTGAAAGTAATGCTTAAATTAATTCATTGTGCTTTATTATGCGATCATCTTGGAGAATATAGTCTCCCATCCCTCTCTGTTGTCTCAGCCTTAATTTGATTTTGGTTTGGTTTTCAAAGCACTTAACCACCACCTGCCACAATGTCTTTCCCTCCTAGGCCATTGTAAGTTCCTGAGGACAGAGTGTTCTCTGTGTGTTACTTGGAACAATACCTGACATTCTGTGGACCCCCAGTAAATACTTGTTGAATGAATGAGGCACATGCTGCTTCTCTGTGTTTATAAGCTATAATTTAGTGTTACAATTTATTGTTAGCACAAATAATGTGTTAAGAGTAGATGGGAAAAATTTTAAAGGTGGGTTTTCTAATACTGTCTGTAGATAAAAGTAACCTCATATCTCTTTGAAGAAGTAGGATGGTTTTATTTTTTATTAAAACAGTGAATATTACTATTAAAAATTAGTGTTTATCTAAAAATTTTTAAGAAAGATTTTTCCCAAGTACAAGATTTTCCAGATAATTGAAGTTTACCAATTTAGATATTTAAAATCTTTATTTAGATATTTAAAATCCTTATTATAATTACTTGAGAGGAAATAATCTTAAGGTAAATCATATTCTTGATATCTAAAACAGTATGTAAAAGTTGTTCTGCAGATAAAACCATATTGTATGAGTTATTATATAACTCCTTAATGTCCTTAGTGTTAATTAAGTATTGGGATTTGTCTTTCTTCAGTACCCTACATATCAACAGCATTCCATGCAGGGAGCCTGACGTGGGATTCGATCCCTGGTCTCCAGGATCAGGCCCTGGGCTGAAGGCGGTGCTAAACCGCTGAGCCACCTGGGTGCCCCCCCCCCTTTTTTTAAGATTTTATTTATTTATTCAAGAGAGAGAGACAGAGAGAGAGGCAGAGACAGAGGCAGAGGGAGAAGCAGATTACATGCAGGGAGCCTGACAATCAACATTCTCTTTAATTAATGTTTGTTCTTATGCATAAAACTTACCTGCTTTCTCTTCTTGTTCTTGTTGGTGTGTTTTTCTTTAACCGCACTTGGCTTTGTTTTATAATTTGGTGCTTTTTTTTTTTTTTAAGATTTTATTTATGTATTCATGAGAGACACCTGCGGGGGGGGGGGGAGACAGAGACAGGCAGAGACACAAGCAGAGGGAGAAGGAGAAGCAAGCTCCATGCAGGGAGCCTGATGTGGGACTCGATCTCAGGACTCAAGGATCATGGCAGCAGAAGGCAGGTGCTAAACCGCTGCGCCACCCAGGGATCCCCAGTGCTGGTTTTCTCTTGAAAACTGGTAGATCCCGGATATCCAAACTGCTAGCATTGCATTTAACTAAATTTTAAAAGCATCAATATGTTTGTTAAAAGTAATTAACTTCAATTATTACAGAATTGGGATCACTATCGAATTTCTTCACCTTGTGATATCCTTCACTTATATTCCATTTTGAAATAGGAATTGGTAAATATGATTGATAACCATCAAGTGACCGTAATAAGTGGTGAAACTGGTTGTGGAAAAACTACTCAAGTTACTCAGTTCATTTTGGATGACTACATTGAAAGAGGAAAAGGATCTGCATGCAGGATAGTTTGCACCCAGCCAAGAAGAATTAGTGCCATTTCAGTAAGTAATGTCTCACTTTTTAAAATTCCCATTTTTTTTTCCATTGTCCTAGTCTTGCTAGAAATAAACTCATTTTGAAGGTTTGTAGTGATTCTTAATTGGGTTTAGGATCTATTGTTATGAAAGGAAGTACTTGGTAGTAAACACAAAAAGTTTAAATGACCTCTTACTGATAATAGGTGTTTGAGTTTAAGATCAATTATTAATCCAGGCAAATTGTAGTATAAAACTAGAAGAATAGAAAACTGATAAATTTTTATAGGATTATAAGTTCCAAAAAATGTCCATCCGTATAGATGCTTTAAATTTTACTACTTAACTCATTTAGTATCATTTTTTGGTTCTTTCTGATTGTTTTTTCAGTATATGAGTACTGTGGTGGTGAAAGCAGGAAGCATTGCAATATTTTAAGTTGCATTTAAAAATTTTTCTAGGGATCCCTGGGTGGCGCAGCGGTTTGGCGCCTGCCTTTGGCCCAGGGCACGATCCTGGAGACCCGGGATCGAATCCCACGTCAAGCTCCCGGTGCATGGAGCCTGCTTCTCCCTCTGCCTATGTCTCTGCCTCTCTCTCTCTCTCTCTCACTGTGTGCCTATCATAAATAAATAAAATAAAATAAAAATTAAAAAAAAAATAAAATAAAAATTTTTCTAATGCAGTTATTCAGTAAGAGGGAATTTATCATGAAAAAATTAGCAGTTAATTCTGTTCACAGTTGTAATTACATGTTTAGTGCAAACAGCATTTTTGTTTAGTTAGATGATTTAGTTAATATATGGGTATATGTTCTTTAAAGATGTTTGGGTTTCTGGCAGCATATGATGAGTATAGTAAATTAATTTCAGTGTTACATAATTTTATATGCAGATTTTAATTATAAAGGTTTTTGATTATGTTTAGTTATAGGATGGTGCTGTTTAATATCTTTAACTCATTAATACAGAATCTGGTTAGGAACTGCATTACCAATTATGGCAGTGTTTTGGAGGAAATAGAGTATACATTTTAAACTAATTTCTAAGAAATACTGTTTTAAAGAAGTACAATAGCAATCTTTTTGGTAGAGTCATATTCCTAGGAATTAAATAAAATCAAAGAACAGTGAAAAATAACCACTTTTGTCATAATACAATTATATAGCTAGATTTAAGTAAATTAAAAATATCTTATTTTCAGTAATACAGGATTTCAATATATATAGACAGTAGGAAGATATGTGCACTAGGTTGTGTTTTGTGTATTTTTCCAAGATCTGTTAGTACTTGAATGGGTAAAGTAATAAAGAGTGAAATAATGATCTAAGTCTGTGAATGCAAGAGGTGCTGATGGGAAAGTTTTACTTCTGAAGTATTGTTTCTTAATTGTGCCGATTTTTCTGTTTCTAATCTCATAAATCCACTGTTCTATAAGATGACTGTGGGTTACTTTTAGTTACATAAATCGGTATTGGATTATAATAACATTTCATCAATTCCAAGTTCATCTTTGGCAGCCATAACTTTTAGAACACAACCAAGAACCAGGAATTAAGCAACACCAATCTATACCAAGAAGAAACAAATAAAAAACTGGAGGGAAAAAAAAAGTATCAATATGTATTTACCCTCAAATTACACAAAAGTATTACAAGCTTAGACCATGATTTTAATTAACTCTTATAGAATAGTCCAAAGAAAGGAAGAATCAATGAAAGGATGCTCTAGAAAGGCACTTTGAAAATAATGATGAGAGAATTGGCCTTGGAGGGCTTTCTAAGAAGTGAAAAGTAAATTTAAGAAGCAAGTAGTCTGCAGCTTTTAAGAAACAAGTTTTAGGTCCCTGGGATTTTAGTATCTGCTTCTCTTTTTTTAACTCAGGAAAATCTGATGAACATTTTTTTCAACAATCTCAGATTTCATGGATGTTCAAGATTTTTTCCTAAAGGAAAGTATTTTCTTTGTAAATGCGTTTCATTTTGATTAAAGGTTGCAGAGAGAGTGGCTGCAGAAAGGGCGGAATCGTGTGGCAATGGTAACAGTACTGGATACCAGATTCGTCTCCAGAGGTAAAGAATGTTCACCTGTCGTGGACAGGTAGATTTCAGTGAAACTTTGAAGTTAGATATTCAAAAGAAATATGTCCCCCATTTTAATGTTGATTACAATTAAAATTAACATTAAAAGTAACTACAGCAGAGGAGGCTTGCAACTTTTTAAAATCCAAATTCATGTTTGGATTGCCTTTTTAAGATACGCTTTACATTATGAAATGATGAGAGAAATTACTTTTTCCAGGATGTACATTATTAGACCATCACTACACTCAAAAGGAGTTGGTGTCTTGTATCTTTTGGTACCAACACCCCCACTGACTTTATTGATTTTGGTATTTTTACCCCGCATTCACTCCATATTTCTGTGGTCCTTTTCTGGAGCTTAAGATTCAATTTACCTCTTTTAAGTGAACTGACTTTCCAGTTACTAACCAAGAGTTTAGGCCCCTAAGTATTAAGTTGTCTTCTGAATGTTAATGTTTATGTCTTTAAAAAGACGTTAAAGTTATGTCATGAAATGTGTCATTTCATGTATCGTGAAAGTAATGTATAGTGCACTTGAATGTAGTATTTCACATTACTCTGTTGCAGTAGGCATTCCTAGAACCAAAAAATTAACTGAAAATTTTGTTTAAATTGTAAGTTTTTAAATTAAAGATTTCTTTTAAATTTTTGTGGTAGTGAGTAATTTGTTAGTAAAGAAAACTAAAAACTGTTAACTCATGTCTTCCGTTCACAGCCGGTTGCCAAGGAAGCAGGGTTCTATCTTATACTGTACAACAGGAATCATCCTGCAGTGGCTCCAGTCAGACTCGTGAGTATGTTTCACTTCAGGACAGACATTTAGTTAAACATTATCAAGAGATGTAATTATTAAATTGGACTTTACTAGTTGTAAGGTAGAGTGATGCAGTTTTCAAATTTTGTACTAAGTTACATACTTCACACGTTTGTTTTAGGCATTTGTCCAGTGTTAGTCATATTGTGCTTGATGAAATTCATGAGAGAAATCTGCAATCAGATGTTCTAATGACTGTTATTAAAGATCTTCTCAATTTTCGACCTGACCTGAAAGTAATATTGATGAGTGCAACTTTGAATGCTGAGAAATTTTCAGAATATTTTGGTGAGTAAATTTTATGATTATTGTTTTAGAAAGTTGTCACAAAGCCACTGAATTTAAAGCTAAAAAAAATAACATTGCTAGGTAGAAAGTAGTTAAAAGAGTGTTTAGCAATTCTTTTAGGTATTCAGAAAAATAAATTGTCTTAAATAGTTGAGACTATCCTAGTCTCAGCAGATTAGAGAAGTGGGCCTATTTTTTTTTAAAGGTGGCATTATCTTTAAGGTGTTATATGAAGACATGTAAATTTTTGGTGCTATCAGATAAGGTGGCATCACTGAAGTCAAAGCACAGGTTTGAATAATTATTTTGTGATTGTTCTGTGGCCTTTATGTACTTTCACAGACTAGGGTGGCAGTTTGCCAATAATAATAATACCACTTAGGGAACACCTTCAGTATGCCAGGTGTGCTATATTTGGCACTTTGTCTTCATTAATCTTCATAACACCTTGTGAGGTAGGTGCTATAATTCCCATTTGTATAGCTATTTCCCAGTATTCCTTATAATGGTTGCATAAGAGTGGTGAGAGGATTTGAAACTAAATTTGACTAGCTGTAGAATAGATTTGTTTTTAAATTACACCTCTCTTGCTTACACTCATGGGGGAAGTAGAGGAAAATCAGGGTGGGGGGTTGAAATGGAGAAGAGCTATATTTTAGTGTTCTTATATTCAACCCAGTTGACCCTCAGACCCATGAAATTAGTTGTATGTCTTTTCTTTCTGTGTGTGTCACGAGCTATCCAGAACTAATATTGAGTAACTCCCTCAAACTTTTTCAAGTCAGAGGCAGAGCTGTGATACCGCTTCAGATACTTTGATCTGTGATGCAGTGTTGATCTTTGTTTACCATGTCTACTGCTTGTTTGCTTGGTATGAAATAGAAGTAGTAGCGTAAATAACTAAGCACTAGATACAGTTATTTTAACTAGTGATTCTAGAACAGTAGAACAATTTAATATTTCATTAGGTCTTGTTTTAACTATTTTTTCTCTTCCTGATTCTGGGTGACATAGGAGTACTTTTTAAGTTAATTTCAATAAAAATTGGGTTCTGATGGTACCATCTTGGCTAATGATGGAGAGGAAGTAGATTTTCAGTAACGGGTTTTGAGTCCAATAAAATGCTCTATTCTTTGATATTTTGGGTTACTTTGTAGGACTGTGAGGGATGTGTACTGTGTGGTAGCAGTAGAATGATAGCAAGTGGAAGAGTGGACTGCTAGTTCTCATTAAATTCTTTATATGAAAAAATAGGGTAGAACTCAAAGTGCCAGGACCATTTTTGAACTTAGGAAAAGCGTTACTGGCCTATTTACAGTTTCTGATTTTTTTTTTTTTTTTTAAACATTTGAGTACAGATTTATGTTTTGTCTGCCATAATAGGTAACTGTCCAATGATACACATACCTGGTTTTACCTTTCCGGTTGTGGAGTATCTTTTGGAAGATATAATTGAAAAAATAAGGTAAGTAAATATTAGGAAATAAAAATGTTAAAAAATACTAATATGTCACCTTTTGTCCTGTCAGACTGTAGTCTCAGAAACTTTTTTAACCACTTCCTTCTACAACATTGTTTGTCCTTAAATTGGTAATTCCTAAACTTGGTTGCACATTAAAATCACCTGGAGCCTTTTAAAATCCAGATGCCCCATTCACACTCCCTACCTTAATTATATTATAAATTCTGGGCTGGCAGCCAGACCTCAGAGTTTTCTAAATATCCCTGGGCAGCAGAGTTTGGGAACCTTTGTCCTGAGCGCTTAAACCTCTCTTCTGGTTCTCTTACCTGCTTTTTATTCTTCTTTGCTGGCTTCCATTGCCTACCCTTTAAATAGGATTTCCCTTGAGGGTTCTTAATTAGCCTTTTCTCAGTCTGTTGTGTTTTCACTGTGCAGTCCTGTTTCCAGGACCATAGTTCTGTATTTTCACAGCTTCAGAAGTGAAGCTCTTCCAGAACATTAAATTTGGGATTTAACCCTATACTCAGCAGCATTCTAACACCTTAGATACCCTGAACCTCACATCTTTCCCAACTAAAATTGTTATATCCAAATTTAAAAGGAAAAAATGGAGTATTACTAGTATTATCCTCCACCCAGTGTCTAGGCTGTGCATCAGAAGAGCTAGTATCAAGCAGGTTATGTTAGCTGCTTTATGTGTTTAGTAACTAATGTAGTCTAAATCATTCTGTGCTCTCACCTGCCCCCACAACGCAAACCCTGAAATCTTTCTCCTTGAACTTGCCGTCTTATATTTATTTCTCCTACTTAAGGTCCTTATTATCTCTCCTGGGCTGCTGATCCCTCTTTTGTCACTGAGATCCTCACTGTCACATGTGAGAGTGCCTTTAAAACTTAAGGACCTCTATGCTTTGTCATGATCTATTGCCAAATACCTCAGCTGGTATGACCAAATTACTGATTAGCTACCAGCAGCCTCCTCCAGGGACCTATAACCAAATTATATTTGAATTTCTTGATGAGAGAAGGGCTGGGAAAACACAGCTCATAGGATCAGGTTCTAGTCCCTTGCTAGTCATTGCGAGGCTCTTTACAGTCTGGCCCCATACTATTTTTTTCTAGCCTTATGCACCTCATGGCCTACCCAATGCTAAATGCACTGTTCCCTAATATGCCAGCCAGTGCTCTCTTTCATTCATGACTTTGTGCTTTATTACACGCTGTGTTCTCCTTTTAGACTTACATATGCTACCTTTTCCATTTTTTTATATAAAAATTCAGGGCTGTAAAGAACAAATCCCAACTTCAGTGCCTTCTCCTCCTCCCTCTCACAGAGTGAGTCGCTTTCTTATCTTGATTCCTATAGCACTTTTTATCATCTCTCAAAATACTTACCATATTGTCATGTAATAAATCTTTATATTTTTCTCTTGCACTAGACTAGGGATTATTATTCAGTGTCAAGGATTTTGTCCTGTTCATCTCTGTACCAAGTGCACAGTACAGTGCCTGGCCTGTAGTAAACGTGAATAAATAGACAGATGTAGAAACATTTGTGATGAGATCTTTCAGTATTCCACAGCCTACTTGTTAAGTGAAAAAAACAGGAAGTGATAATGGGAAGGTGAAAACAAAGACCCTGTAGCATATTTTAGATGGAGAAAAGTCAGCTGAATTTTGTGTGAACATGTATTTAACAGATTCTTATTAAATTTTATGTCTTGGCACTGTGCACTGGGGTCTGAGCATAAAGAAGGAAAGACTTGGCACATCTCTTCGGAGCTTACTTGTAGACAAGGCGACACATAAGCTGTCATATAAAGTATGACTGACCCATTATGGGGGAAGTAAAGAACGTATTGGGAATGAGATTATATAGTAGGGATAGACTGGGCAAGTCAGGAAAGCAGTGAAACTCAGAGAAGGCAAGTATGGGAAGTATGTATGTCAGGGTAGAACATACTGAAAGTATAAGAGAGAGAATCTTGGTCTTCCATACTCTGGTTTTGTCATCAATAAGTTCTATTATGCATTCCTTCTTCGATTCCACCATTCATCTCCCTTCCTACTGTGGCACCAATTTTTTTCTGATAGAATAACGGGGAGCAGCTTGACAGCAGTGAAAATGAAGTTTCAGGAAACAGTACTCTAAAGTTACTTAGTGATGAATTGCTTTCTTAAGCTCCCTAGAAGCCAGAGAATGTTCAGGGAACTGTAGCTAAAGGGTCTCTTGAGGCAGAAGGATGGTGTCTTTGCACTTCTCATCCCCTAGTCAGCTGTAAGAGGGAAGTTGAAAGAGGGTAGTCCTTGGGACAGAAGTTTTCAGGCAGTAGCCCCCAGCTCTCCCTTCACAAAAGAGCTGCAATACAGGGAAGGAAGAGGAAAGGAAACAGTGTGGTGATACAGAGGGTTGTCATTGGGCACTTGGGCTGGAGGGTTGAAGGTTACCTCTGGTTCTTGGAATTGCTGGGAAGGGAGCCAACTGTGGGTCCATCCTGCTGACTAGGACTAATCTCTGTCTCAGGTTGTCCTACCTCAAGTTGATGCCTCTATATGTATCGAAGACTTAGGGGAATCCTGGGTCACAGGTACTGAATAGGGAAGGGGATTAACATTTTTTGGGGTGTCTACTATGTGTCAGGCACTGTGCTTTATTGGATTTTTCTTTTATTTTCATGCCAATATTATTATAAGAGTATTAATTCCTCAAATAAACCAAAGGACAGAGATTTATACCTGGTTCAAGGCCACACAGGGTAGTCAGTGGCAGACCAAGGACCTCAGTCCAGTTCTGTCTAATTCTAAAGCCCACACTCCACAGTTTCCTGTTGCATCTAAGTGCTATCCCCTAGGCAAAGTCGGAGAGGCTTTGGATTTCAAATGCAGTTAATTTCTTTTTCTCTCTCTCTTTTTTTTTTTTTTTTTTTTGGTCTTTTCCCACCTCCATGCCTCTCCAAACCCACTTACATTAGGAGATGGCATTCTTAGGCAGATACACCCTCTATTTTTAGCAGTCATCACAGCATGGTGGAGTCCTGACATGATACTGGACTGACACATAAGAGACTTGATTACTGATTCTGGCTCTGCTGTTTAGCTTTGACAATAGGACTGAGCAGAATTAAACAGTTCTCAAGTTTGGGTTTATAAACTATCTGAATTTCCTGGGGCACTAATTAAAATTCCTAGATAGCAGACCCCAACCAGACCTACTGAATCCAAATCATCAGAGATCGGATTCAGGATTCTGTATTTTATAAGTTCTCTATGGGATTCTTATGTGCACTCAGGTTTGGAAACTATATTCAAAATCGGAGTCTTCCACTAGGCATTGACTATTATTTTGGACTTACATTAATGTTAATTTTGTAAAGCAAACTTAAAAGGTAAAAAGTGACTCTTAAATTTTTTTATTTCCATTGCTAATGATCTACAGGGTTTTATATACTTTAGTAGAGAAGGATTTTTATCTAAAAATTTTATCTCATTTTGTATGTTAATGAATAGTTGCAAATAAACAAGTATTTAATAGCATTCACTAGAAAACATAATGAAAATGTTCTTTAAAATTTGAATGTAAAGAAAAATTTGAATGTAAAATGTCATATTTGCTAAAACCAGAGAGTTTCCAAAAAGTGAAGCTATTTAAGAATATTTTAATTTTAGATATGTTCCAGAACAAAAAGAACAAAGGTCTCAATTTAAGAGAGGTTTCATGCAAGGGCATGTAAATAGACAAGAAAAAGAAGAAAAAGAAGCAATCTATAAAGAACGCTGGCCAGATTATGTAAGGGAACTGCGAAAAAGGTAAGTAGGGTGTTTGTTTTGCTTTTTAATTAGCACAGAGGATAAATGACTAAAACAAAAAGGCAGAGATTGTCCTCTTGAATTTGTTCATAACTGTTGTTATTCCAGTAATTCTTTTCTATATGTTTTCCCCATTTGCTGATTGAGTTCATTTTAAGATATTATAGCAGGTTGGACCTTAAGAAACTTTATTAGGTATTTCATGATTTTCTATTTAACTTTGATAGATATTCTGCAAGTACTGTAGATGTTATGGAAATGATAGATGATGATAAAGTTGATCTGAATTTGATTGCTGCCCTTATCCGACACATTGTTTTGGAAGAAGAGGTTAGTTTTTTGTTTTTTGTTTTTTGTTTTTTTTTGGTGAAATAGTTTTAATTTTATTAATGTAACAAGAATAATTTTCTTACATGTTTTTTAAAAATAGCATATAGAAGAAATTCCTTTGACACTAGAAGTAGAAATATCAAAATACCAAGATTTAGGCATTTGATCTGTTTAAAGGAAAGACTAAACAAATGGAAATACTTGGATTATACATCCTATTTTTAAGTGAACTTGTATTCTTTAGTTACAATCAGTAACTAAATTTCCTGAGCTAATAGAATTTTAATGAATACTCAGGTGTGCACAGAAGTTTACTTTTAGGGTGTTTGTTACTTGATCCTTTGTAATGGTTATTTCCACTCCATACAGGATGGTGCAATATTGGTCTTTCTACCAGGCTGGGACAATATCAGCACTTTACATGATCTCTTGATGTCACAAGTGATGTTTAAATCAGGTATTAATTTTATTGCAATTTCAAGAACAGCCTTTAAATCATATGTAGCATGGTTATGTTCTTTTTAATTGTATTAACTTCTAAGGCTACCTCTCTGTAGGATCTTGATGGTCTTAAGCCCAGGCTGAGTATCTCTCTCTTTTCCTCTCTCTCACTCTCACTCTCATTTCTCTTTTAAAAATAAAGTTCTAAGTCACAAGATGAAGGTGTTAAGTATATGGTAAAGTTCTTTATTTGGTATGATGATAAGAATATTTTACCTCTTTTCCTAAATTTGCCTAATAATACTGAGCCCTTAAAGTTAAGATGTTGGGTGCTTAAGGTTGTTTTTTTCACTCACTGCTGCATTTAGTTGGGCAGAAAAGGTTGAATTTATCCCTTAGCCTAGTGTTTTTCATCTTGGACTATTTATACAACAGAGTTGCTAGTGGTGCTTCTTTAAAATTCAAATACTCAGGGACGCCTGGGTGGCTGGCTCAGCGGCTCAGCGGTTGAGTGTCTGCTTTCGGCTCAGGGCGTGATTCTGAGATCTGGGATTGAGTCCCACATCAGGCTCCCTGCAAGGAGCCTGCTTTTCCTTTGCCTGTGTCTCTGCCTCTCTCTGTATGTCTCTCATGAATAAATAAATGAATCTTTAAAAAAAAATAAAATTCAAATACTCAGACCCTATCCTTACTCCAAATCTAAGAATGTGACTTAAACATCTGTAGTTTTTAAAAATTCGTCAGGTGATTCTGATGCTTTAGTAGCATGTTTGAGAAACAATCTCTTCTTAGAGAAATACATGAGGCCGTTGTTCTCCCATAAAATTCAGCCAGAGCATTTTCAGGAATAATTATTTTAAGTCAGTAAAATATTAAGCATATTCTCTGTAGTATTTGATAGTTCTGATTATAATTTCTAATCTTAATCTGTTGCAGTGCTTTTGACACATATTTTCCAAAAACACTAAAAATATTTCTATCTAATCCTATTGGCTGAAATAGTAGAGCTGTATTTTTCATTCTTCGTTAAATCCCACTATAGTAATGCCCTCTACATTAAAATTGAAATTATTTACTATTCTCTAGTTGGAAAATGTTCTTGTTTGATTACTTTGATTGCTCTGTAATGAAATACTGATTTCTCTTTCCTGGTCAGTGATAACGTTTCTCTAAAGAAAAAGCATAGTCTTGATTAAACAATTTTTTTTTCTTGAAATAACTGGATTTTTTTTTTTTTTTTTGGCTGAACCTTCTAATGTTGGCCTCTCTTACCCCCAAAATAAATGCTACTGTATGATCTACTTTAAGTTAAAAAAAAAAATTTGAGTATATGTGTATGTATTTACCAAGAAAAATATAGATATACCAAAATGTAATACTATAATTTCGGAGGGAATGTGGAAAAGGACGTGATACTATGGATTATTGTAATTGATTATTAATTTTCTAACTTAGTAATTCTCAAGGGGAAGTAATTACTTTATACTTTCACTACCAGCTCAGTTCTTTTTAAAGAAAATCTTTCCAAAGTTTAATGTTTTCTCAAGTTTTACTTTTTAAATTTAGCCTTAATATTAATACTTGGTTACACTGTTAGCCATTGTTGAAGGGGCAAAAAATTGGTCTAACTCTATACTGACTGAAAGGTGAATCTTAAAACTCAATTAACAACTATCTTATTTCTAAGAGTATAGACTTTGTTCCCATTAACTACTGTAGTTCACAATATCAGCACTATAAACTATTTTTATCCCAGTTATAGTCTTCAGTGGAATTATTTTTACTTTCATTGTTTTACCTGGCAGCTGATTTTTTTTTAACTTGTAATGAAACATTTTAAGCTGACAGCTAGAGAATCATCATGCGTATCATACTCCATTGACTTCAGTGCAGCAGTTATTTTTGTATTCTAATTTTTTCCTTTTTAAAGTAAATTGCAGATATCACATTATCCTCAAAAAATATGCATCTCTAAAAATAGAAAATTTTGTATATAACCACAATGTTTCTATATAACTACAATGTCATTATCATACCTAACTCTTAAGCATTGTTTAGTAACCCAGTCTATATTCCAATTTTTCCTGGAAAGTGTCTTTTAGAGCTAACTTGTTCAAATTACAGAAAAATGTAAACCAGATAAATCTTTTACTCTAGATAATCACTTTCATACCCTCCTCACTTTCCTCATGGTAATGGCTTGTGGAAAAGACTAGGTCCACCTAGACTTTCTAGATTTTTCTGAATCTGAATCATTATAGTGTCATTTCATTTGATCCTTTCTTACCTGTACTTTTTATAAACTGAAAGTTACATATTACGGTTCCAATTCAAGGTAAATATTTTTGGCTTGAGTATTGACTGAATTGATGTATTTCCTCTTGTGTCACAGAGATAAGTAAGTCAGAGCATCCTTTTAGTAGTATCAGTTGCTTGACCACTTTTTACTACTTTTTAAGATTTGTAACCCTTATGCAGAGGGTCCTAGAGAGTTGGGGAGCATCATAGCTCCTTTGAATAAAAATAGTTTTGTGTTGTTTTCTCCTGGGGAAATACAGCTATCTTTAGTCATTTGGATACTTGCTAGATATTTAAGTCAGGTTGCATTTTTTTGTAACCATAGCTAAACGTGAAATCTACCCTTCCTTAATTAACACTCCCTCGTTTTCATCACTAATACCACACCAAATCCTATTGGCTAAAATCACGAATGGACTATTTCATTTTGGAACTTAAAAATAGGAATATGATTTCTTACATTTCTAGTGAAATTATGTTTAAAAATGTGGGTCACTTCTGGAATGCATTATATTTACCCAGTGTTGTTTCATTATTTTTTTTAACTTAAAAAGGGACGTGGAAATTTCATAAATAATGTGCTCTATAAATTCACATATTCTCTGTTGATTAAAATAATAAGGATCACCCAGAGTCTATAAACTTACATTCATATTAAGGGAAAATTTTTTGGTCTTCAGTTAAGTGATGGGAATGGAGTTAATGATGTTTTTCTATCACAATTTGAAAAGATATTCCTAACTTTAAGCATTCTTTAGGAATTTGGAGAATGTACTTCTCAATGTGAAATAAATTGACAGCATAAAATGTGAGCAAGAATTTGTTGGAGCACTAAGGAAAGAAGAAAATAAAAAAGAATAAAGTTACTCTAATTATACATAGGAGTATGAGAATTATGTGGCTTAGCATCTCATCTCATTGTTCCAAGTCTGTTTGCCGGAGCTTTTCTGCAACTATATATCTTAAAGTTTAATTTTCTTTTTTAATTTTCAGACAGGTTTCTTATTATACCCCTACATTCACTGATGCCTACAGTTAACCAGACACAGGTATGTTGTTAAGTTTATTCAGCCTCTGTCTTTCACATTGAGATGAGCTTTAAGGGCTGCTGGTTGTGTGTTTTATTATCTTTTATGTTTTTAAAGGTGAGTTTTCAAGTAGTAATCTATACAAAAGTAGTTAAGAACTTTTGCAAATGAGTCTTTGGGATATAATTGGACAAAAACTTTAATTACCGAGGATAATTAACAAATGATAGTTTTGTCAATATTAGGGAAATATTTATTTTTTAATTTTTAATATTTATTCATGAGACACACGAGTGGGGGGGGGGGCAGAGGCAGAGGCATAGGGAAAAGCAGGCTTGCTGCAGGGAGCTTCATGCAAGAAGTCTCATGCGGGACTCGATCCCAGGATCACAACCTGAGCCAAAGCCAGATGGTCTACCACTGAGCCACCCAGGTGCTCCTAGGGAAAAGTTTAAAGATTGGTTTCACCAATAACTAGCTTGGGTTTCAGTTATCTGTGACATACTACAGCTTGATGTTTGAGATTTTGATTTAACAGAATTAGTATATTTGTAGGTATGAGATTTCCTCTTTTATTAATAATATATTATTATGGCTTTGAATGTTCTATCTCGTCAGATTCAGGAATATCCCTAGTTAGAATGAACACCACATTCTCAAAGGCAAGGTAGTTTTCTGGACTGCAGTGTTTGTAGGCCCAGGTAAGATGAGATGGATCAGAAGAAAATCCATCTTCCCTTCTACCTTTTCCACTTCCTTTGTAAGAAAATATCAAGACAAGGTGCCTGGGATGGTTCAGTCGTGTAGGCACCTCTTGATTTCGATTCAGATCGTGATCTCAGGGTTGTGAGAAAGACGTTTTTTATTGAGGGACTTTTAATATCTTTTCTGCTGATACCATAGGCTGAGTAAGGCCCTGCCAGTTTATTTAGATACAAAGTACATACCTAAAGGAAGACAAGGGGAAAGAGAAAAGACTTAGTTCAGAAGACCAGACAGAAAAGTATCCAGGGTGGAAGTACTTCCTCTCTGGCACCCGAATAGTAAATTACATATTCCTTTGCTAGAGATTATATGACTAGATTGGAAAACATGTTTTCTCTTGTGTTTTGTATAAATGAGGAGATGAATTTATGCATTTCTTTGCATTATAGGCAGGTGGTACTTGACTATATGTCTTGTCTTCCTTCTATTTGGCTGCTGTTTTTTTTTTTTGTTTGTTTGTTTGTTTGTTTTTTTTTAAGATTCATGAGAGACAGAAAGAGGCAGAGACATAGGCAGAGAAAGAATCGCTACTTGGCTGGCTTTGTAAAGGGTGCCATTGTTTGTAGGATTTGGTATTTGAAGACTTTTTTTTTTTTTTTTTAAATCAGTCTGATCTCAGAAGCTTATGTGTGATGGTATAATCAGACATCCATTCTGAGGAGTTTGGCATTTACCTGGTTGGTTGGTGCCCTTACTCATAGTTTTGGATAATTCCTAATTCTTATTGCTAAACTAACTCTCTCTTCTCTCTCTCAAAAGTTTGACTACATAAAAAGACATATACTTTCAGCTTTTGTTAAAAAACATTGTGTAAATTTAAATAATGATTTTTTTTAAGATTTTTTAAAAATATATTTATTCATGAGAGACACAGAGAGAGAGAGGCAGAGACAAAGGCAGAGGGTGAGCAGGCTCCATGCTAGGAGCCTGACGTGGGACTCGATCCCAGGTCTCCAGGATCAGGCCCTGGGCTGAAGGCGGTGCTAAACCGCTGAGCCACCTGGGTTGCCCAAATAATATTTCATTTGAAATCTTGTTTGTGATAAGGTTCCAGAATCTGGGAGATTTAGTTTGTGTTACCAGAAGGGAATTCTATAGTATTGAAAATGATGTATACCTATAAAATATATCTATAGATTCTAGATGCATATGTAAGTGAGTGGACACAGAATGCTAAAAAGTCAGTAGTATATTATGTGAAGTAACTCTTCTAATTGCAAGAATAATGTATTAGAAATTAATGTACTTTTGGGGTTTTGATTTGTTTTTACAGGTATTTAAAAAAACCCCTCCTGGTGTTCGGAAAATAGTAATTGCTACTAATATTGCAGAGACTAGGTAAATATCAACTACTGATGATTGTTGGTTTTGAGTCCCATAGATTGTTAATATACCTTGTACTTTGTTATCTCCAAAAGATTTTTCATAATTTCTTTACATAAATTCATTTTAATTTAGTCATGGCATTAAAGAGAGCATAGGTTTTGATTTTTGTTTATTAATCCCATAATGTTTTAGCCCTCTTTACAAATTGCCGTTTTAGTGTTTTTGTTTAAAGCCTTCTTAAAGAAGTGTGGGAGCTGAGGTCAGTTTTGTTTTTGCCTTTTTCTGGTTGGGGGTCATGTTTGAATCAGTTGTGAATAGCCTTTAAAATTTTTTATATTCATTTGGAAGTACGAGTATGTCTGTACAGTCCAAATTTTGCTCTGGAAGCTGATACTAAACCTTGGCACGGGGGCCCACAGAGCTAGGTCTACAAAAGTCATTAAGTAAGCTGTGAAGTTTGTGGGCAAATAAAAATTTATCATGTCATCTTTAGAATTAGCTGCCACTGCAGCTCCTGATGCTGCCTATAATTAACTGCTTAATTCCTGTAATGGTAAATACGAGAACAATAGGGAAAATCCCAAACTGCTAAATCACTTTGACCAATAAGAAAATGCTATAAAATCCCTATCTGTAGGCCTGTTAGAGGTTATGTACTTTTGATGTATTGTTAATATTTCATATATCTATTTTCCAAACAGCATTACCATAGATGATGTAGTTTATGTGATAGATGGAGGAAAAATAAAAGAAACACACTTTGACACACAAAACAACATCAGTACAATGTCTGCTGAGTGGGTTAGTAAAGCTAATGCCAAACAAAGGAAAGGTCGAGCTGGAAGGTAAGATGGAACATTTGTCTGAAAGTGCTTTTAATCATAATTTCTTTGCTATTTCATGATTCTTCTGCTTTTAATTCTTCCATCTAGTTAAGTAAAATTATTCTTTATTCTTAATTTATTACTCTGTTATGTGTAATTTTGTTGTATTCTTTTTTGAAAGCACATATTACTAATAATCATGAGAATGAGTAATATTTGAATATCCAGTCTTCTCACTGCAGTGTAGTGAGGTATGGTATGGTGCCCTTTTTAAGAGTATGGAAGTTAAGGTATAAAGAAATTAAAAGTTGGTCTGGCTCCAGTGTGGGCTCCTAGTCTTTTACTTTATAGCTATACTGATTTTTCACTCAGTTACCAGTGAAAACACAGGAAACATACCTTTTCCCCCTTGATGTGGTAGGCATAAGAAATAACGTCTCTCTTAATGGTGGAAAAATGATTTACCTTAACTCAGAGAACTGCACTTACTCATTTTAATGCATACTTCATAGTATTTTCACACCTGTTACTCTGGTAGGATCTTGTCTGGAGTTGTAGGAGAGAGTTGTTCTTTTGCCTCTTAGAGCTAAAGTGTTCCATCAGCCTTCAGATACTGATTTAAGTAAGGAAAGAAGAATTGAAAGAAAACTTTATAGATCATTTTGTTTGGAAGAAAACTTTATGTATCATTTTATCAGTGCTTTGTTTTATATTTGTATGTAGTAAAGCTGTCTCACCTGTAATCTTTGCAGATTATCCCATTATAACTCGGAGACCGTTTATTTAGATTATACAGTTGGTGCTTTTGAGGCAAAGTCATGGCTTACTCTAAGAATTTGTACTCTCCTAATCAGCTGTCGGGGGATAACTTGATTTCGGGATCCACCAAGACTAAGATTTTGTCCTGCAGACTTACTACTACTGGATACTGATTGAAGAAGTAGTTACTGTTTGGTACACTTTTCTATATGATTAGTAAACATATTAGTCTTAGATTTATCCTTAAAACAATTAGAGAAATTAAAGTATTATATTTCATCTAATTTTTCATTCCTGCTAGCTTGCTAGAAGTTAACTATAGAATTATAGTGTTTTAGTTCAGATGGAACATAGTTCCTTGTAGGGTCCATAGATGTAAATTTCTTTAGCAAAGCCTGATTGACCATTATTTAAATGCCAGGGCAAACTATATGGTCCTCAGTGAAGGCACTCTTAGTTTCTATGGGCATGTTATATTAATGAATGATGGATCATTATAGACTTGGGGCAAAAATAGCTAAGATTTTTAGAATTTATTTTTATTAACATAGGAAAATGGCATTCCCCTTCTGTAGCAGCAAGAGGTCATAAAATATTTATTCTGCTTGAAAATTTATGAATACCTTCACCCCTGCACATCTATCCTTAACATTGTCCATTCACATCACTAAAGAAAACCTTAACAATTAAAAAATTTCCAGCATCCCTCTGATAGTTCACTAAGCACATACTTAAAAGCTTTTAAAATAATACAGACAGGTTACATAATGCTAGGATATGTTACAGAAAATCATAAAAGACTCACAGGGCAGACAGAAGTAAACCTCAGAAGACTGCTGTTATTAAGTGCAGCAATCTGGAATCTGTAAGTTAGAAATAGGGAACCAGATAGTTGTTTGGAGGAGAAAATCTTCTGTTTCTTAAACTAGGACATAGGGGTAGTGGATCTAGTGTTATTAAACAAATGGGGAGAAAGAATATGTGATTAATAAAAATGAAGTATTAAGTAAGTTATGGTGTAGCTTACTGAAATATAGATATTGGCTACTTTCCCTACTTCCTCTCTGGAGTTCTAGAAAATCATTAGTAATGCTCCTCTTATTTATTTATTTTTTAAGAGTTCAACCTGGTCATTGCTATCATCTGTATAATGGGCTTCGAGCAAGCCTTCTGGATGACTATCAACTGCCAGAAATTTTGAGAACTCCTTTAGAAGAACTTTGTTTACAAATAAAGGTAAATTAGGTGGGAGAGTTAAAATAAATGGAGGGTAGGGTTGTAATTTTCAACATTAATAGAGATGAAAGTATCGTATTAATCTGTGAAGAAGAATTATTACCATGCATTTGTGTTTTTGTGTGTGTGTGTGATAACCAAAAGCCTCAACAAAATGGAAGTTTCCAGGCCTTTCTGGGTATGCATGAGATTCAGGGACACCAGCCCCCTCCCCTGCCATAGGCCCCTGTTCCTTCCATATCATCTGGAATGGGGGTGGGGGGGAGGGGTTAGTACTGTTTTTAAACTTCCTGCAAATGTTTATTAACCACATTTTTTATCATGTACACTCTAGAGCTGTACTGCCTGTGTTTGAATCCCAGCTCCTCCCCTGACAAGCTAGTTCTGTTAGTTGACAAGTTATTTAAATTAAGCTTATATAAAATTCTTAGAACAGTAGCTGGCATATAGTAAGTGTTCAGTAAATGTTAGCTTTGTGCACTGTTACTACATGATAAACCATTCACCATTTTCACCACCTTCTATATATTCTAATACAATTAACCTTATTTTGAAGATAATTGGTAATCAACTTATGAGATTTTAACCAGCTACTTTTACCATCAATATAGAGCTGGTGAGTAATTTACAAAGTAGTAACTTGAAAATCATGTATGGATTTAATGCTTTATTCAAGTGATTGATAGGCAGGACTAAACTGTTAATGTCAATATATCTGTTTAATGATATTTGTCTTCCCCCAGATTTTAAGGCTAGGTGGAATTGCTCATTTTCTGAGTAGGTTAATGGATCCACCATCAGATGAAGCAGTGTCACTGTCCATAAAACACCTGATGGAACTGGTAAATTTTACTTTATTTTTAAAAACTCTAACTTACATATATAATGTTAGTGCACATATGGGATCCGTGGGTGGCTCAGCAGTTTAGCGCTTGCCTTTGGCCCAGGGCATGATCCTGCAGTCTTGGGATCGAGTCCCACATCAGGCTCCCTGCAGGCAGCCTGCTTCTCTCTCTCCCTGTGTCTCTGCCCGTCTCTCTCTCTCTCTCTCTCTCTCTCTCTCTCTCATAATAAATAAAATCTTTAAAAAAAATAATAAGCTACCTCATTAAAATTTTTATTCATTACTGTAAGGTAGACCGAAGAATACATCGTGCTGAATTTGATAAATCCTTAGGCTGTTCAGTATAGTATATTAAATGCTAATTAGAAAGATAGGAAATGATACCTTTGTGATGGTTTTCTCGTTCTGGGCCCTTCCGACATAATTTTTCATTCCAGGCTTGTTTTAAAATTACATAAAATTTTGAAATCTTTGAATTTACTGGTCTTTGTCTTCATTTGTATTCTTCAAATGAATTTGGTTGGTTTATTGACTCTTCTGATTAATGTCAAATCCAAGTAATTTAGTGACAGTGTGGATATCTTATAAAGGCAACTCCTGTGTTTGAAAGAATACTAACAGGTGCCTTATATTCATATCCCTGCCTTTCATTTTGTTCTTAAAGTCCTTTTGTTTTAGTTGGTTTTGATGAAGTCAGTGTTTTGAGAAACTAGTTTCAGTGTCTTAGGCAAGTGACTACTTAGTTGGTAGCCATCCCTGCACAAGACCATGTTGACAAGAGTCACAGGACTGGCTGTGAGTCAGTGCCCAGAGAAGGGCGCTGTGAGGTAGTGCTCAAAATAGAAAGTGGTTTGAGCTGTGCTGTCCGGTAAGGTACCCGCTAACCATATGTGACTAAATTTAAATTTTGAAGTAAATTACAAATTCAGTATCTCTAGTCACAGTTGTACATTTCAGATGCTCAGTAGGCCCATGTGGCTGGTGGGGTACCACATTGGACTGCACAGAAGTAGAACATTTTAGTCATTGCCACAAATTCTGATGATTAGTTCTTTGTTAGGTTGTTGAAGGTGTACTTTACATATTTCAGTTTTATTTAAGCCATCTATTCAGTTAATTTTGAGAATTTGGGCCATATCAGCATTGTAGTAGCTTTTAATATGAGTAATGATATATTTAAATAAAAAAGTATTGTAAATCATCTATCTCGGAATTTGTATTAGATTTAGTGAGGTTACTTGTATTTTAGGGAGTAGTGTAGTTTTACCACTGACTTGTCTGTCTTCCCCTCCAGGCTGTTATCTAATAGAGCTTTGCTGCTTTTTTATCTAGTAGCATAGAGCTAGGTGGCAATTAGAACCAACTTACTATTTATGTTAGAGATGGACAACCAGAGGCTATCTGGGCTCTGAAGCCTAAGTAGATGTGACTTCCTCTCTCCGAACTGAACTTTAGAGCCAGTCTTAGCCATTTGCAGACAACAGAATCATGAAGAGGCCAGGAAATAAATCCTTGTCAACAGGGTCTGAAGCCTGTTTTGTTTGGTTTTGTTTTTTAAGTATGTATGTATGTAAGTATGTATGTATTTATTTGATTATAGTTAACATACAAGTGTCATTCATATGAGTTTTAGGTGTACAGTATAGCAATTCAGCACTAACATATGACATCTGGTGTTTATCCCAAGTGCACTCCTTAATCCCCATCACCTGTTCATCTTACCTCCCCACCTCTCCTCTGGTAACCATCAGTTCTCTGTAGTTAGAGTCTGTTTCTTGGTTAGCCTCTCTTTTTTCTGTATGCTCTTTGGTCTGTTTCTTAAGATCCACATATGAGTGAAATCATATGGTACTTGCCTTTCTCTGATTGACTTGTTTCACTTAGCATAATACTCTCTAGCTCATTCATGTCCTTACAGATGGCAAGATTTCATCCTTTCTTGTGGCCGAGTAGTATCCCCCCCCCCATATAAAATAACAGTATTTTCTTTATCCATTCATCAGTCAGTGGACACTTGGGCTGCTTTTGTAGTTTGGCTGTTGTAGATAGTGCTATAAACATTGAGGGATGGTGCGTGTATCCATTTGAATTAGTATTTTTGTATATTCTCTGGGTAAATACCTACTAGTGCAGCGGCTGGATCCTAGGGTGGTTCTCTTTTTAACTTCTTGAGGAACCACCATACTGTCTTCCAGAGCGGCTGTACAGTTTGCATTCCCACCAATGGTACAGAAAGGTTCTCCTTTCTCCACATCCTCACCAGCACCTTTTGTTTCTTGCGTTCTTGATTTTAGCCATTCTGACAGGTCTGAGGTAATACTTCATTGTAGTTTTGATTTGTTTTTCCTTGATGATGAGTGGTGATGAGCTTCTTTTCATGTGTCTGTTGGCCATCTGTATGTCTTTGGAAAATGTGTATTCGTGTGTTCTGCCCATTTTTTAATTTTTAATTATTTGGTTTTTGGGTGTTTTATAAGTTATTTATATATTTTGGATACTAAGCCTTTTCAGATTTGTCATTTCCAATTATCTTCTCCCACTTTCAAGGTTGCCTTTTAGCTTTGGTGATTGTTTCCTTTCCTTTGCTGTATAGGATAATGAATTATTGGATGAAGACCCAGTAGTTTATTTTTCCTTTTGTTTCCCTTGCCTTGGGAGACCTATTTAGTAAGAAGTTGCTACAGCCAATGTCCAAGAGGTTAATGACTATGTTCTCTAGGATTTTGATGATTTCCAGTCTGACATTTAGACTTTAATCTGCTTTGAATTTGTTTTTTGTGTGGTGTAAGAAAGTAGTCCATTTTCATTCTTCTACATGTTGCTGTCCAATTTTCCCAGCGCGGTTTGTTGAAGAGACTTTTTCCCATTGGATATTCTTTTCCTGCTTTGTCAAAGATAAGCTGACCATATAGTTATGGGTTAATTTCTGGATTTTCTGTTCTGTTCCGTTGATCAATGTATCTGTTTTTGTGCCAATATCATACAAAATTTAGGATTGTTTTAGCTCTGTGAAAAATGCTCATGATATTTTCATAGGGATTGCATTAAATGTGTAGATTGCTTTGGGTCGTGTAAACATTTTAATGTTTGTTCTTCTAATCCATGAGAATAGAATGGTTTCCCATTTCTTTGTGTCATCTTCAATTTCTTTCCTCACTGTTTTATTAGTTTTCAGAGTATAGGTCTTTCACCTCTTTAGTTAGGTTTATTCTTTAGGTATCTTAACATTTTTGGTGCAGTTATCAATGGCTTTGATTCCTTAATTTCTGTTTTTGCTGCTTTATTATTGGTGTATAGAAATGCGACAGATTTCTGTATGTTGATTTTGTATCTTGCAGCCTTAACTGAATTCATTTATCAGTTCTAGCAGTTTTTTAGAGGTATCTTTTGGGTTTTCTATATAGAGTATCATGTCATTTGCAAATAGTGAAATGTTTGACTTCTTCCTTGCTGATTTGGATGCCTTTTATTTCTTTTTGCTGTCTGATTGCTGAGGCTAGGACTTTTGGTACTATGTTGAATAACAGTGGTGAGAGTGGACATCTCTGTTTTGTTCCTGAAGGGAGGGGAAAAGTTCTCTTTTCCCCTTTAAGAATATTAGCTGTGAGTTTTGTGTATATGGCCTTTATTATATTGAGATATCTTCTCTCTAAACCCACTTTGTTGTGGGTTTTTAATAATGAATGAATGTTATATTTTGTCAAATGCTTTTTCTACATCTGTTGAAATGATACGGTTTTAATGTCCTTTCTTTTATTAATATGGTATATCATGGTCCTTGGTTTCCGAATATTGAACCACCCTTGCAACGCAGGAGTAAATCTCACTTGATCATGGTAAATGATTCTTTTAAAGTATTGTTGAATTTGGTTTGATAGTATTTTATTGAGAACCTTTGCATCCATGTTCATCACGGATATTATCCTGTAGTTCTCTTTTTTGTGATGTCTTTGGTTTTGGTATCAGTGTAATTAATGTTGGCCTCATAGAATGAATTTGGTAGTTTTCCTTCCTTTTTTTTTGAAATGTTTGAGAAGTATAGGCATTAACTCTTATTTAAATGTTTGGTAGAATTGGTTTGTTGGGAGATTTCCGATTACTGATTCCGTTTCTTTGCTGATTATCCGTCTATTCAAGTTTTCTATTTGTTTCAGTTTTGTAGTTTATATATTTCTAGGAATTTATCCGTTTTTTTTCCAGGTTGTACAATCTGTTGACATATAGTTTTCATTAAATTATCTTATAATAGTTTGTATTTCTGTAACAATGGTTGTCATTTCTTCTCTATAATTTATTTGTGATTTTATTTATTTGGGTCTTTTTTCTTTTTGATAAGCCTGGCTAGAGATTTGTCAGTTTCATTAATTTTTTCAAAGAACCAGCTCCCGGTTTCATTGAGCTGTTCTGTTGTTGTTGTTGTTACTTTCTATGTCATTTATTTCTGTTTCAGTCTTTATTTCCTTTCTTCTGCTGGTGAAGCCTGCATTTTAAAGAAGTAAGAACATTCCCAGTATCCCTAAAAGGTCCCCCTCCTACCCTTTCCCAAGCACTCCCTTGTCCCTCAGTCCCGAAGATAACCTCTATCTTGACCTTAATGGTAATCTCTTGTGAGTTTTTCTTGATTTTTGTACCATATAAGTGTACATTTCTATATATAAAGAGTTCAATTTAATGTCTATTTCATGAACTTTACATGAACTCACACAGGATATGGGGGATGTTTTTGAAGGGGACGATGGAGTTCTGGATTCTTTGACTTAATATTGTGGATTTCATCCACATTATTGCTTTTAGCTGAAATTTATTTTATTTCTTTACCATATTTTATTACACGACTACTCAAAGGCATTTTCTTATTTCCAGTTTGAGGCTATTACCTATAATGTTGAGATGAGTAATCTTCAATATTCACTTTCTTGATGCACATACTTACATGTATTTTCATGGATATATACTTAGGAGTGAATCTACTGGCTATTAAGGTATGTATTTATAGACATATATATAATCAACTTTGGTAAATAACAGTTTTCCAAAGTTGTCGAACCACTTTATATTCTTCCAGTGCCAGTGGTAGGTGAGAATTCTCGTTGCTGCACCAGCCCTTAGGAATATTTTGTTCTGAGGTTGCTGGTAGGTTTGCAGTAGTTTTAATTTATGGTAGTTTTAATTTGCATTATCATGACTTAATTTGCCAACCACTTTTCGTAGGTTTATTGCTCATTTGAATAGCCTCTTTTATAAACTGCCAATACCTGTTTTTCTGTTAGGTTTTAAGGAGTTCCTTTTATCCTTCTTGTGTATTCTTGATCTGAGCCTTTGTCAGCTGTGTCTGTATGTTTGTTCTTTGATAAATAAATTTCCAACTTTAATGTAGTCACATGTATGTGTCTTTTTTTACGTTAGTAATTTTTGTTCTTTAGTAAGTCCTTACCCCAGAGTCATGAAGATAATACTTATTTAACTTTAGTGTTTAGTCTTTCACATTTAGATATTTAATCCATCTCCAGTTGATTTTCTGTGTGTGTTTAGTAAGGTAGGATGCAAAATTTAAGCCCTATTTATGGAAAAGTTCATCCTTTCCTCTTTGTTCTGCAGCTTTTGTCCTCCATCTAGTGTCTGGATTTGTAGACTCTGTTCTACTATAATGCTTTTGTATGTCTTTGTGGAACCAGTGCCATGCTGCCTTAATGAACAGTATGGAGTCTTACCAGACAAGAACATGATTTATCCCATTTTTTTTTAGGTATTTAACATTTCTTGGTATTTTGGTGTTTTCTTTGTAGGGGTTTTAGGAGAGTTTTTAAAGATTTACTTCTCAGTTAGTGGTATTTTTGGATTCTATGTAGCAGATTTTTCGTTTTCTTATGACTCTGACATACAGAAATGAAACCGGTTTTTGTTTTGTTTTTAAGGATTTATTTATTTGAAAGAGTGTGGGAGAGGCAGAAAAGAGGGAGAGAGAATCTCAAGCAGACTCTCTGCTAAGCGCAGAGCCCAGCAAGGGCCTTGATCTCAAGATCCTGAGATCATGATCTGAGCCAAAATCAAGAGTCAAGCACTTAAAACCGACTGAGCCACCCACTGAAAGAGCCACACCTCTGAAATTGGTTTTTGAATGTTGATCTTGTAATCAGTCACTAAAACCCACTTATTCTGGTGATTATATGTAGATTTTTTTTTTTCTGCATGCACAGTTATATTTATAAATACAGTTTCTGTGTTTTTAAGTGGGTGCGAGGCTCAAACTCAACCACCCTGAGCTCAAGACCTGAGGTGATATCAATAGTCAGTCACTTAACCAGCTGAGCCACCCAGGCACCCCTGTAATACAGTTTTGTTTTGGTTTTTTTTTTGTAATACAGTTTTATATATCCCTTCCCAATATCTGGGCCCCCTGTACAATGCCGAGCTGAAGTGGTATGATAGTGTGCATTCTTATGTCTCTGTTCTTAACAAGAAAGCTGTCAACAATTTGTTGCGCATGTTTGTTAAAGATTTTTTTGTGGAAACTATCAAATTAAGGAAGCTTCTATTGTTAGTTTACTAAAAGATTTTTATCATGCATGGATAATTGATTTTGTCAGATCTCTTTTCTGCTTCTGATAAGATTATGATACGATTCTTTTTTTCTTGCTTAATTTGTCATGACAAATGTATTGGGTTAAATTGATTTTTAAAATATTAAACCAACTTACGTTCCTGAAACAAATCTGACTTGCTGGGATTCACTTTGCTATTATTTTCCTTTGGTTTCTCATGTGTAAGATTTTTCAATAGTGTTCCTTTCTCCAGATGTCCCTGTCACATTTGATGACTAAGATTATGCCAGGGACAAAAAAACAAGTTGGGAGCATTATATATTTTTTGTTTTTCTATTTTCTGGAAGAGTTTTTGTAAGATTAAGGTTATTTCTGCCATAAACGTGTAGAAGAAGTCTGTCTAATGGGATACATGTGTGTTATAGTTCTTATTTTTTTAAATTTTTTGCTGATACCTTCTTGTAGACGTATTTTAATTATATACTGGATATCGTATTTACATAATTCTTTGTAGATACAAATTTGAAGCCTGGGACGGTGATAACTTTCTCCAAAGAGGATTTATATTGCTTTTGCCAAGAAAAGAAGCCCCGATGCTGGGCTCACCAACCTGGACTTCTATTCCCTAAATTCTATATTTATAATTCTTGTACTTCTTTTTTTAACTTCAAGCAGCTTTTCTAGCTATGCTCAGTGGGATGATTGGACCAAATTCCCTAGGTAATCAGAGCAGTAGTCCACACCCATTTTTCAGTGTTCTAGATATGCCCATTATTTCTTGCCTTCCTGTCTGATGTCTCTTAAATTACTAGAATCAAGGCTCTGTATTATATATTCCAAATATATAATAGTTCTTTTTTGTTGTTTTTTTTTTTCCCCACAAATCTGGTGAGTGATTATCTTTATTTGATTGAAGGTTTGCTAATATGGTATTTCTCTTCTAACATTTAGAGTAAAGTGGTTTTTTTTTTTTTTTTTTGTTTTGTTTTGTTTTAATTTAAGTTTCTACCCTTTGCTGACCTCAGAACCTAAGTTTTGATGAAGAAAACAATATTGAATGATATTAGGGCATTTGGGCCTAAGAGAATGAGGACTCTCCTGCTATTTATTTATTTTAAGGCAAGCTAAAATAGTTTTGAATATGATGCTTTATAATGTCTGTTTTAAACATAAATCCTTGCTTTACAGAATGCCTTGGATAAACAAGAAGAATTAACACCCCTTGGAGTCCACTTAGCACGATTACCAGTTGAGCCACACATTGGAAAAATGATTCTTTTTGGAGCTCTATTCTGTTGTTTAGACCCAGTACTCACCATTGCTGCTAGTCTCAGCTTCAAAGATCCCTTTGTCATTCCGTTGGTAAGAAAGATACAAATAAAAGGCTGGACATTTTTATATACACAGAATAGTTGTTGTTCAGGTCCATTTTTCATTAGCTTTTTTATTAGGATGACTTTCTGTGTTTACCATCAGAGCTTTTTAAATTGCCTTCATGAATTTTTTTTTCCCCTCCTTTCTGAAGGGCAAAGAAAAGATTGCTGATGCAAGAAGAAAAGAACTAGCAAAAGACACTAAAAGTGACCACCTGACAGTTGTAAATGCATTTGAGGTAAAAAGTAAACAGTGACTTATCTTAGATTGTGACCATTCAAGTGAAAAGCTGATAGTAGAAGAGGAACATACTCACTTTTTAAAATCTATATTATTATAGGTATCTATTATAGATATTAGGATTAAATTACTGAGTGTTTAAAATTAGGTGAACACTCAAAAAAAATTATACAGGTTTTTTCAATTTTCTGGTAATTTGTTATATTTATCCTTTTGGGAAGAAAGTCTGTTTTGATAACAATAGAACAAGTGGAGAGTTTGTCTCAGAAACCTATTCAATGTTATTTGATAGTATTCATTTGTATCTTTGACTTTCATGAAAGATAATCTCATTCTGTTCATTAATAAACTATAACTGCTTTTAGATTTAACATTTTCATGGAGTATTATAATCATGTACATTATTTAGTGAGATCGTTTCTTCTCCCAAAAGTCATGCTTACTTGAGAAAAACATTTATCACCCATCTTTCCAAATTTAAATGTAATTTGGTTTTTAGAGATAGCATCTTTTTACTATAGTTCTTGATCCAGTTTTGTACTACATATTATGGGAAAGTTTATATTCTATTTAGAAGTTAAAAATATACAATAGCATTGGAATTTGTCCAACAGTATTCTTTTTGATTGATATATACTCTATATGTTTATATCTTATATAAAATACCCAATATATTACTATATAACTTGTACTTGTTTATATGAAGAAAGGTCTGGAAATTTATTTTGAATAGCTATCACTTAATTAGAATTGTAGAAAACCTGAGTTTTGTTTTTTTTGTTTATAAATTTCAAAATTCTTTGAATTTCTTTTACAAAGAAAATGAAATATCAGAATAGTTCTCTTTATTTCTTCGCCCCATAGGGCTGGGAAGAAGCTAGGCGACGTGGTTTCAGATACGAAAAAGACTATTGCTGGGAATATTTTTTGTCTTCAAATACATTGCAGGTAACGGTGATGTTTTGAAATGATTCCCAAATATGTTAGAGTATATATGTATCCATTTTGTTTAGTTATTAGATTTTTTTTTGTTTTTGTTTTCTTTTTTTTTTTTTTTTTTATAAATTAATTTTTATTGGTGTTCAATTTACCAACATACAGAATAACACCCAGTGCTCATCCCGTCAAGTGTCCCCTTCCGTGCCCGTCACCCATTCACCCCCACCCCCCGCCCTCCTCCCCTTCCACCACCCCTAGTTCATTTCCCAGAGTTAGAAGTCTTTATGTTCTGTGTCCCTTTCTGATATCTCCCACACATTTCTTCTCCCTTCCCTTATATTCCCCTTCACTATTATTCATATTCCCCAAATAAGTGAGAACATACACTGTTTGTCCTTCTCCGATTGACTTACTTCACTCAGCATAATACCCTCCAGTTCCATCCACGTTGAAGCAAATGGTGGGTATTTGTTGTTTCTAATGGCTGAGTAATATTCCATTGTATACATAAACCACATCTTCTTTATCCATTCATCTTTCGATGGGCACCGAGGCTCCTTCCACAGTTTGGCTATTGTGGACATGGCTGCTAGAAACATCGGGGTGCAGGTGCCCCGGCGTTTCATTGCATCTGAATCTTCGGGGTAAATCCCTAACAGTGCAATTGCTGGGTCGTAGGGCAGGTCTATTTTTAATTCTTTGAGGAACCTCCACACAGTTTTCCAGAGTGGCTGCACCAGTTCACATTCCCACCAACAGTGTAAGAGGGTTCCCTTTTCTCCGCATCCTCTCCAACATTTGTTGTTTCCTGCCTTGTTAATTTTCCCCATTCTCACTGGTGTGAGGTGGGATCTCATTGTGGTTTTGATTTGTATTTCCCTGATGGCAAGTGATGCAGAGCATTTTCTCATGTGCATGTTGGCCATGTCTATGTCTTCCTCTGTGAGATTTCTCTTCATGTCTTTTGCCCATTTCATGATTGGATTGTTTGTTTCTTTGGTGTTGAGTTTAATAAGTTCTTTATAGATTTTGGAAACTAGCCCTTTATCTGATATGTTATTTGCAAATATCTTCTCCCATTCTGTAGGTTGTCTTTGAGTTTTGTTGACTGTATCCTTTGCTGTGCAAAAGCTTCTTATCTTGATGAAGTCCCAATAGTTCATTTTTGCTTTTGTTTCTTTTGTTTTCGTGGATGTATCTTGCAAGAAGTTACTGTGGCCAAGTTCAAAAAGGGTGTTGCCTGTGTTCTCCTCTAGGATTTTGATGGAGTCTTGTCTCACATTTAAATCTTTCATCCATTTTGAGTTTATCTTTGTGTATGGTGCAAGAGAGTGGTCTAGTTTCATTCTTCTGCATGTGGATGACCAATTTTCCCAGCACCATTTATTGAAGAGACTGTCTTTCTTCCAGTGGATCGTCTTTCCTCCTTTGTCGAATATTAGTTGACCATAAAGTTCAGGGTCCATTTCTGGATTCTCTATTCTGTTCCATTGGTCTATGTGTCTGTTTTTGTGCCAGTACCACACTGTCTTGATGACCACAGCTTTGTAGTACAACCTGAAATCTGGCATTGTGATGCCCCCAGCTATGGTTTTCTTTTTTAAAATTCCCCTGGCTATTCGGGGTCTTTTCTGATTCCACACAAATCTTAAAATAATTTGTTCTAAGTCTCTGAAAAAAGTCCATGGTATTTTGATAGGGATTGCATTGAACGTGTAAATTGCCCTGGGTAGCATTGACATTTTCACAATATTAATTCTGCCAATCCATGAGCATGGAATATTTTTCCATCTCTTTGTGTCTTCCTCAATTTCTTTCAGAAGTGTTCTATAGTTTTTAGGGTATAGATCCTTTACCTCTTTGGTTAGGTTTATTCCTAGGTATCTTATGCTTTTGGGTGCAATTGTAAATGGGATTGACTCCTTAATTTCTCTTTCTTCAGTCTCATTGTTAGTGTATAGGAATGCCATTGATTTCTGGGCATTGATTTTGTATCCTGCCACGCTACCAAATTGCTGTATGAGTTCTAGCAATCTTGGGGTGGAGGCTTTTGGGTTTTCTATGTAGAGTATCATGTCATCGGCGAAGAGGGAGAGTTTGACTTCTTCTTTGCCAATTTGAATGCCTTTAATGTCTTTTTGTTGTCTGATTGCTGAGGCTAGGACTTCCAATACTATGTTGAATAGCAGTGGTGAGAGTGGACATCCCTGTCTGGTTCCTGATCTTAGGGGAAAGGCTCCCAGTGCTTCCCCATTGAGAATGATATTTGCTGTGGGCTTTTCGTAGATGGCTTTTAAGATATCGAGGAAAGTTCCCTCTATCCCTACACTCTGAAGAGTTTTAATCAGGAATGGATGCTGTATTTTGTCAAATGCTTTCTCTGCATCTAATGAGAGGATCATATGGTTCTTGGTTTTTCTCTTGCTGATATGATGAATCACATTGATTGTTTTACGAGTGTTGAACCAGCCTTGCATCCCGGGGATAAATCCTACTTGGTCATGGTGAATAATTTTCTTAATGTGTTGTTGGATCCTATTGGCTAGTATCTTGTTGAGAATTTTTGCATCCATGTTCATCAGGGATATTGGTCTGTAATTCTCCTTTTTGGTGGGGTCTTTGTCTGGTTTTGGAATTAAGGTGATGCTGGCCTCATAGAATGAGTTTGGAAGTACTCCATCTCTTTCTATCTTTCCAAACAGCTTTAGTAGAATAGGTATGATTTCTTCTTTAAACGTTTGATAGAATTCCCCTGGGAAGCCATCTGGCCCTGGACTCTTGTGTCTTGGGAGGTTTTTGATGACTGCTTCAATTTCCTCCCTGGTTATTGGCCTGTTCAGGTTTTCTATTTCTTCCTGCTCCAGTTTTGGTAGTTTGTGGCTTTCCAGGAATGCGTCCATTTCTTCTAGATTGCCTAATTTATTGGCGTAGAGCTGTTCATAATATGTTTTTAAAATCGTTTGTATTTCCTTGGTGTTGGTAGTGATCTCTGCTTTCTCATTCATGATTTTATTAATTTGAGTCTTCTCTCTCTTCTTTTTAATAAGGTTGGCTAATGGTTTATCTATCTTATTAATTCTTTCAAAGAACCAACTCCTGGTTCTATTGATCTGTTCCACAGTTCTTCTGGTCTCAATTTCGTTGAGTTCTGCTCGAATTTTAATTAACTCTCTTCTTCTGCTGGGCGTCGGGTCGATTTGCTGCTTCTTCTCTAGCTCCTTTATGTGTAAGGTTAGCTTTTGTATTTGAGTTCTTTCCAGTTTTTGAATGGATGCTTGTATTGCGATGTATTTCCCCCTCAGGACTGCTTTTGCTGCATCCCAAAGATTTTGAACAGTTGTATCTTCATTCTCATTAGTTTCCATGAATCTTTTTAATTCTTCCTTAATTTCCTGGTTGACCCTTTTATCTTTTAGCAGGATGGTCCTTAACCTCCACGTGTTTGAGGTCCTTCCAAACTTCTTCTTGTGATTGAGTTCTAATTTCAAGGCGTTATGGTCTGAGAATATGCATGGGACGATCCCAATCTTTTGGTATCGGTTCAGACCCGATTTGTGACCCAGTATGTGGTCTATTCTGGAAAAAGTTCCATGTGCACTTGAGAAGAATGTGTATTCAGTTGAGTTTGGATGTAAAGTTCTGTAGATATCTGTGAAATCTATCTGGTCCAGTGTATCATTTAAAGCTCTCGTTTCTTTGGAGATGTTGTGTTTAGAAGACCTATCAAGGGTAGAGAGAGCTAGATTGAAGTCACCAAGTATAAGTGTATTATTATCTAAGTATTTCTTTACTTTGGTTAATAATTCGTTTAAGTATTTGGCAGCTCCCACATTCGGGGCATATATATTGAGGATTGTTAAGTCCTCTTGTTGGATAGATCCTTTAAGTATGATATAGTGTCCCTCTTCGTCTCTCACTACTGTCTTCGGAGTGAATTTTAGTTTATCTGATATAAGGATGGCTACCCCTGCTTTCTTTTCAGAACCATTTGAATGGTAAATGGTTCTCCAACCTTTTATTTTCAGGTTGTAGGTGTCCTTCTGTCTAAAATGAGTCTCTTGTAGACAGCAAATAGATGGGTCCTGCTTTTTTATCCAGTCTGAAACCCTGCGCCTTTTGATGGGGTCATTAAGCCCGTTCACGTTCAGAGTTACTATTGACAGATATGAGTTTAGTGTCATCATGATATCTATTTAGTCCTTGTTTTTGTGGATTGTTCCACTGAACTTCTTCTTAAAGGGGAATTTTAAGAGTCCCCCTTAAAATTTCTTGCAGAGCTGGTTTGGAGGTCACATATTCTTTCAGTTCCTGCCTGTCTCGGAAGCTCTTTATCTCTCCTTCCATTTTGAATGAGAGCCTTGCTGGATAAAGTATTCTTGGTTGCATGTTCTTCTCATTTAGGACCCTGAATATATCCTGCCAGCCCTTTCTGGCCTGCCAGGTCTCTGTGGAGAGGTCTGCTGTTACCCTAATATTCCTCCCCATGAAAGTCAGGGACTTCTTGTCTCTTGCTGCTTTAAGGATCTTCTCTTTATCTTTGGAATTTGCAAGCTTCACTATTAGATGTCGAGGTGTTGAACGGTTTTTATTGATTTTAGGGGGGGATCTCTCTATTTCCTGGATCTGAATGCCTGTTTCCCTTCCCAGATTGGGAAAGTTTTCAGCTAGGATTTGTTCAAATACATATTCTGGCCCTCTGTCCCTTTCGGCGCCCTCGGGAACCCCAATTAAACGTAGATTTTTCTTCCTTAGAGTGTCATTTATTTCCCTTAATCTGTCTTCATGGTTCTTTAATTGTTTATCTCTTTTTTCCTCAGTTTCCCTCTTTGCCATTAACTTGTCTTCTATGTCACTCACTCGTTCTTCCACCTCGTTAACCCTCGTCGTTAGGACTTCTAGTTTGGATTGCATCTCATTCAGTTGATTTTTAATTTCTGCCTGATTGGATCTAAATTCTGCAGTCATGAAGTCTCGTGAGTCCTTAATGCTTTTTTCTAGAGCCACCAGTAGCTGTATAATAGTGCTTCTGAATTGGCTTTCTGACATTGAATTGTAATCCAGATTTTGTAGCTCTGTGGGAGAGAGGGCTGTTTCTGATTCTTTCTTTTGAGGTGAGGTTTTCCTTCTAGTCATTTTGCTCAGTGCGGAGTGGCCAAAAACAAGTTGTATTGGGAGAATGAGAGAAAGAGAGAGAAGGAAAGAAAAGAGAAAAAGAAAAAAGAAAAAGAAAAGAAAAAGGAAAGAAGAGAAGAAAAAGGGAAAGAAAAAGAAAGAAAGGTGAAAAAAAAGGGGGTGGGGGAAGCAATCAGAAATCAAAAAGAAAAGAAAAAAGAAAAGAAAAAAAAAACACGGGGGAGTATTTCTGTAGAGTTTAAGTCCCTTGACTTCCCCTGGAACTGGTCCGTCCAGCTGGTCTTCTGGGGGAGGGGCCTGTTGCGCTGATTTTCAGGTGTTAGCACTTGGGGGAGCTGCTCTGCCCCTGCCTGCTGCAGGGCTCAGCGGGGGTTGTTTACCCCGTGAGGTCTCAGGAGGATCAGCCGCAGTTGCTATGGCAACTCTGGAAGCCTGGATTCAGCCTCCGCAGGAACTACGGGGCTCGGGGCTCTCGGCTCTCCGTCCGCAGGGCCTGGAGGCTCCGGGGCGGGGCCGCTGATCTGCTCAGCTCGGGGCAGGAGCGTCCTTGCTGTCCTGGGCCCTCCCGGCCTCTGCCTGTCCCGGGGGGAGGCCGGATCCTGGGCTGTGTCCCGGCGCCCTGTGCTCCCGGGCCTGTGTTGTTGGATTTGCGCTCCCGCCCCGCAGCTCCCTCCCTGGAGCCGCTCCCGAGCCCCTCCGAACTGCTCCGGTGCGTGCTGCAGCCCTTAGGGAGCTCGGTGCACTCTCCTGCGCTTGCAGGTGCCTGTTAGTGTCCCCGGGAGCCCGAGGGCATCCCCGCCCTCCTGGGTCCTGCTCCAACTCCCTGCGAGCCCCTTTCCGCCCGCCCGGGAAGGTTGGTGCAGCTCCTGCTCCTCCGGGACGGGGCTTTCCTGTCCTGGGGACACTCGCCCCGGCCTCAGCCCGGCTCCTCCGGGGCCCCTCCCCCTCGGAGGCCTTTTGTTTCTTTATTTCTTTTCCCCCGTCTTCCTACCTTGATAGAAGCGTGAACTCCTCTCACTGTAGCATTCCAGCTGGTCTCTCTTTAAATCTCAGGCCGAATTCGTAGATTTTCAGGATGGTTTGAAGGTTATCTAGGTAATTTGTTGGGGACAGGTGATTTGGGGACCCTACTCCTCCGCCATCTTGCCCCTCCTCCTAGTTATTAGATTTGTAGCAAAATGTTGATTGTGTTAGTTTGTCATATGAAGTTGAATGATTATACAAAATGATAGAGGCAATCTATTAAATTAACTGCAACAAAACAAAGTTTACACTATAATAAACATAAAGCTACTATTAGCTAAGAAAAGAATGAAGATTCTAGAGTATAGCAGGAAGATGTAGTAAAGCTTGACTCCCCATTTTTCCCCGACTCCCTAGTTGCTGTTTTGATGATTTAGCCTGAAAATTTTCATTAATTCGAGAATATAGGGACACTTGGGTAGTAGCTCAGTGGTTGAGTGTCTGCATTCAGCTCAGGACATGATGCTGGGGTCCTGGGGTTGAGTCCTTCATAGACTCTCCATGGGGAGCCTGCTTCTCCCTCTGCGAATGTCTCTGCCTCTCTCTCTTTGTGTCTCATTACTAAATAAAAATCTTAAACAAAACAAAAACCTCCGAGGATCTATTTTAAAATATTGGATAATGTCTGTACGTTAATTTTGGGGTAGGTTATATTTAACTGTTCTGTGTCATAAGAAAACACTGGACAGGATGCATTTGTGAAACAGAAGATAATCAATAGGACAGACAGCTATCAGACTTAAGGCTATACTGAATTGGAGAAGTGTAAGAATAGGAATTCCTCACCTTCCCCTATTACGTGTATGTTCCAGCTATATGGCATGAACCCTGGTACTGGACATTTAACAAATTCCCAAGGAGGTAAAATAATCAAGAAAGTAGCAAATCTGATCAAAACTGCTCAAAGATTAACAGAATGAAGAGTTAGAAAATTCTGAAAGTTACTACAATCAGAGGGGGAAAAGAATGAAATAGAACATATCGTAACAAAATACCTTTCAACTCCTTCATAGTAGGAACCATTTTAAGAAGATTCTGAATTCAGTAAAACAAAGCAAATAAACCGATAGAATGGATATAAAGACTGCAGGTAGACCTAAGAAGACACAATGACCAAGAGAATCACAAGGTGCAAAGTGGAAGTCCCTTTAAAATATTGCCATAGAAGAAAGGCTTTAGATAATCACAATTTGTAGGTTCAGCTGCAAAAGAAAAAATTGTAGACAGGAAGATTGGACTGATCCATCATGAAGATAATGGATGTCTCTCCAAAGAAAATTCGGGTGTATTTACAAATGTGTACATAGAGATATGTGCAAGAACATTTCCCTGAAATAGAAAAAATAAAATGAACTACAGGTATGAAAAGGTGGCCTAATTTAAGTGTTGAGAATATTACATCCAGTCAGCATATTAATTCAACTATAAAGACAGAGGTCAGGTCAGGTCAAGCGCTTGAAATACTAGACCCATGAACTGATGTTGAAAAACTCACCAACAGTGAAATGCTGCCTATTAAGAGGTAAATCAAAAGAATTTCAGGAATGGAGAGTGCATGCTAAATCTGAGCGAAGTGTGTTAATATTGTTTAAACACAAAATGAATACAAAACAGTATTGGGAATTATAGATCCAGAATAGAATATAAAGATTATCTTGAACAATATAAAAAAAAAAAAAACGAGGTAGTCTAGAGAGTCAGTGATAGGAAATTAGTTGGGGAAGCTAAAGTCACACAGTTCATAAAAGGGGCATACACTTAAATAAGACTGACTATGTTTCATCATTTCTTAAGTTTACAGGGATCCTTTATTATACTATAATTATGAAAATTTAGGATTCATCAATTTAATTTCTATCCCTATTTAGTTTTCCTTTTTTTTTTTTTTTAATTGAACTAAAATTGGGCGCCTGGGTGGCTTAGTCGATTAAGTGTCAGCCTTAGGCTCAAGTTGTGGTCCAGGAGTCTGCTACATTGGGCTCACTGCTCAGCAGGGAGCCTGCTTTTCCCTCTCCTACTCATTTGTGCTCGTGCTTGCACTCTCTTTCTCTCTGACCCAGATAAATGAATAAAATCTTTAAAAAAGATAAAATGAGTAGTTTTTTAAATTATATATTTGAGAGTGAGAGAGCGCACACGCAGGAGGAGCCAGAGGGAGAAGGAGAAGCAGACTCCCCACTGAGCATGGAGCCCAATCCCAGGACCCTGGGATCATGACCTGAGCTGAAGGGAGGTGCTAAACTGACTGAGCCACCCAGGCACCCGTAAAAAAAAAAAAAAAAAAAACTTTAAATTGAACTAAAATTACCTGGCACCCCCCCAAATTGAACTAAATTAATTTTCATACTTTTATTAAAACAGCTTTTATGCTGTTATCACGTTGTTACCGTAGCATTTGTGTTCAGTTCTTCTGTCAGTAAATATGTGTAAGTGTCTACAGTATTTACTTAGTTAATGGTTACTTCTGACAGTACTGAGTTCAGGGAAATTTCATATGTACATTTCTGCATTGCTTATGTGCTTTATGAGCAATGCATCATTTGTACTCAAATTACAATTCTCCTTCAAAACAGACTTTAAGCCTTTGTGCCAGTGTGTAACAGTTCATTCTCAGCAGTAGAAATATAGATGTTATTTTATTTATGCTTTTCTGTATTTTTTGTTTCAAAATATTGGAGAACAACTTTTAAAATTAGTGACTCTTTTTTGCAAAAATTGGCAAAAATAGTTAAACACCAGTGGTTATTCCCTATAGCAGGTAGATCTTTTCTGAAAGGAAATCAGACAATAAATATCTTAGGCTTATAAGCATATAGTCTCTATTACAACCACTCACTTCTGCCTTTATAGTGTAAAATAAGCATATGTAATAGGTAAATGTGACTTTGTCCAATAATACTTTATTGACAAAAACAGGTTTTTGCAACCTCTGCTCTAAAAACACATTTTTGCAAGTGTTTATAAAGCAAGGAGAACTAGCTATTGATGAGTATATGCCTCTATAAATCTGTGTGAAAGATCTTCTAGTTTTGTTACCATTGATCCCTAGATGCTGCATAACATGAAAGGACAGTTTGCTGAGCATCTTCTTGGAGCTGGATTTGTAAGCAGTAGAAATCCTAAAGATCCAAAATCTAATATAAATTCAGGTAAAGCAGAAAATTCAGTGGAAAAAGCTTGTTGCCATTTGCCATTGTTGTATCTGTACTTTACTTTTTTTTTTTTTAATCTTCCTACCCCCTAATAGATAATGAGAAGATAATTAAAGCGGTCATCTGTGCTGGTTTATATCCCAAAGTTGCTAAAATCCGACTAAACTTGGGTAAAAAAAGAAAAATGTAAGCATTGAAGATTATTATGAGTTACTTAATTTCTCTCCTTAAGCTTTTGAAATACTCTTAATGCAACAGAACTTATGTTGTAAACTTGTTCTTGTTTATATTTGGACCCTATTCTTTGTTCTTTACTTTTGATCACTTAAGAGAAGGCCGACTCTTTAATATAGGCATCACACTTCCCCTCATAGTGCATACCTGGCATCAGCTATTATTCACACAAAATGTTAGTAAAATATAATACTAAGGTAAATATTAGGAAAGTAAGCCAACTATTAAAAAATCAGAGGTGGATGGATATTACTTAATTTTTTTTTTTTTTTTTTAGGATTTCTTGTCTTCTAAGACATAATTTTGTAATTTACCTCTTTGATGAAAATTGTGGTGATTTCACTATTTTGAGAAATCAGCTGTAACTTTTACTGTATATATAGATAATCAGCCTTAGTAGTAATTGGAGAGTGTAAGGCATGTTTTTGCCTAACAAATGAGTTCATTCTGGTGAGGGAACAGAGAAACTAGAAGTCACAAATGACTAGTAGTATGTGAATTGGTACCACCCTTTTAGAGGCACACTAGATAGAATCAGTTGTCAAGTCGTTAAAATAGTGGCTCAGTGGAGTCATAAGTGAGTATGTCCTAAGGAAGTAATTCTAAATGTTTTTTAAAAGCTGTACTATAAAGAACATGGATGTCCAGTAGCAGTGGAGAGATTATTTGATAATACCATATGGCATTTAAGCGCATAGGCTTATGAAAGTTACTATATAGTAGTAACAGAATAGTTTTACAAAATAATTTCAAAATAATTTCAGCAAAATAATTTCATTTTTCATTAAATGAAAAAGTTTGGATACCCTCTGATTATAAACATGAAAAAGTACAAGATCTTAGATAAGCTAAGTGCAGACAATGTTTTAGGTCGGTGTTTCTCAACTGGGGTGACTTTACCTGCCAAGGGACATTTTATTTGGCTCTGTCTGGAGATCCTGTGGTGGTTACAGCTGGGGCAGTACTGTTAGCGTCTAGTAGATAAGAGGCCAGAGATGCTATCAAACCTTCAGTAATGAGGACAGCACCCACAACAAAGATTACTCAGTTTAATATGTCAAAAGTGCAGAGGTTGAGAAACCCTATTAAACATATGAAATTGTGGGTTACCTGAATTTTAAGCATAGTGGCTGGATTATCCTCATTCTAAGTGATCCAGGTACTTCTCTGATACCAGTCCTTGTCACATTTCTTTTTGTATCTATTCCCTGACTTTACAGGTAGTATGAGAGAGAGACTCTGAAATATATATTATATGTCTCTCTGACTTCCTAGGAAGGATTTATGGGAAAAATGTAGTTTTGTTTGTATTTGAAGTGCTTTATTTTGGTCTAGACCAGGATTCAGCAAATTTTACTGTGCTTTGCCAAAATATTGTTTGTGTAAATTTTTATTGGAACACAGCCACACCTATTCATTTACATGTCTGTGTGTCCTTTTCTGCTACGCCAGCAGAGTTGGGTAGCTGTGACAGATCTCAGGGCCCGCCCACAAAGTATTTTCTCTGTGGTCCGATACGGAAAGTGTTTGCCAAACCCTGCTGCTCTAAGTGATGTAGGATTCTAGGGTGGCATTGGTTAAATAGACTGTGGTGAGGAAAAATAATTTCTGATTTTATTCTGCATAATGACTCATGACCCTAATTCATGATTTTGGTTAGAAGCATTTATGAATTCCTAGAACTATGGAAAAGATGCTCTTAGAAATGTAGAAAGGGTTAACAGATTACCAGCCTTTATGCTGTCACTTAGTACAGGTAATTACCATGGACTATTTAAACAAACCTCTCTCTGCTGAATTATATTAGTTAAAGACTCCTACTAACTGAAGTAAATTTTTTTGTTCTCAAATATAGATTTGTACATTTATTTCACAAAAATTAACTGACCTCAACTGGGGAGTTTTTTTTTTTAGATTCTAGGATTGGTTTGGAATCTCCCGGAATTTTTTTTTGACAAACTACATTTTGCCTTTTTTTTTTTTTAAGGGTCAAGGTTTACACAAAAACTGATGGACTAGTTGCTATTCATCCTAAATCTGTTAATGTGGAGCAAACAGAATTTCACTACAACTGGCTTATCTATCATCTGAAGATGAGAACAAGTAGTGTAAGTGAATATTTTAAGTAATCCGGAATCTAAACATCAGTATTGATGTATTTTTGCTGTTACATACTTTTCACAATTAAAAATTGTCCTGAAGTATTTTTTTCTGATATGAATTATAACTTCTTGAAGTAAATCTATACTTTTAATGTGCAGCTGGTCCATGATGATGGATCTTTGTATTTTAATTAATTGGGACAGTTATTTGATTTGCCTGGTTTTCCTTCAGAGCCTGCTTTCAAGAAATACCGGCATTTAGGGTATACAGGAGTTTACACCATATGGAGAATTTTGTGGATATGTCAATGTACCTTATTAGTACTGGTGAGAACACTAAGATTCTGTTTATGTATAGATAAAAGTAATTGCAGATACATTAGTGTTTTTGCTTTATCAATCAAAATATTTTGTTTGAAGAACAATGCTGTTTGAAACAAAAATATAAAACTCCTTTGTTCTCTGAATTAATGAATACAGGCTAGTTTAAAATGGTATATTTTTGGAGGCACCTGGGTGACTTAAGTCTTGGTTAAGGTCTTCCTTCACTCAGGATCGCGGGGTCCTGGGCTCGAGCCCCATATCTGGCTCCCTGCTCAATGGGGAATCTGCTTCTCCCTCTACCCCTTTCCCCTGCTTGTGTGCGCGCTCTCTCTCTCTCTCTCACATAAATAAAAATCTTAAAAAAACATTAAACGGTCTATCTTTAAAATTAGTCTCCGTAGTTGCAGTAGTAGAAGGATAATACCTAATTTAGAAGGAAAGCACTAATGATAGATGAACACTGGTGCTAGTGAATTAATGTGGCAATAATCCTTTCAGATTTGTGAATGTATTAATTTGCTTTAATTCTCATTACAGATATACTTGTATGACTGCACAGAGGTTTCTCCATACTGTCTCTTGTTCTTTGGAGGTGATATTTCCATCCAGAAGGATAAGGATCAGGAAACTATTGCTGTAGATGAATGGATTGTCTTTCAGTCTCCAGCAAGAATTGCCCATCTTGTTAAGGTGACTGACTTTTACATGATTGTCTTTGAATCTACGTGCAAGTTAGCATATAGTCTTGTGGTTTTGTGCCAAGTGTTACGTATGTTATCTGGAACATTTCTTGCTCTATTTCAGCGGAGCAAAAAGTATTGAGAAATTTATGTGTAGTTTTTTCAATTTTTTTTTTTGAGGGATTTATAGACTACCCATTCTAAATGGCTCAATGTGATTAAAGTTCAAATTTTTTAACTTTACTACCCTTGAGTCGGCTACTCTCATAACCACACTTTAGTTAGTTGCTCACTAGATATTTCAGTGTATAATAGCTTATGAAATTTCTTTGTAACAGCTAAAGTCACTTTTATTTATTATGATGCTTAATAGTATATCTACCTTTGTTGAACATATGTGGTTTTTCCCAACCTTAGGAATTAAGAAAGGAGCTAGATACCCTTCTGCAAGAGAAGATCGAAAGTCCGCATCCTGTAGATTGGAAGGACACTAAATCCAGAGACTGTGCAGTACTGTCAGCTATTATAGACTTGATCAAAACACAGGAAAAAGCAAGTCCCAGGAACTTACCGCCACGAATACAGGATGGATATTACAGCTGACAACTTCTCTGTGGTGGTCTGACAATTTGACAGCCATTTTCTATCATAGTTTAATTTGGGGCTAGATGCCAAACCATGGGACATGAATAATTTCCATATGTAAGGTAGAAACCTTCAGTAAGTAGTAAAGACGTAATGTGCATGATTTAACAATGTTATCTGTAGCTATCATAAATAAACCATAAAAAGCAGTATGTTCTCTGATCATATATTCTGTTGTGGCCATGTCCTCAGTTTGGGAGGACTGCTCTTACATCTATGGAGTGTTGTACCACTGGAGAAATTCCTTTGTTCTGAGAAGTTAATCTTTCTGCCCACAGTGACTGAGTATAGAAACCAGTAAAAAGAGAATGGTTAGGCAAAAGGCAGTGTCAAGTTAAAAATTTGAACACAGCCACATTTTTAAATGAGACTTCTATCAAAAGTAAATTAATTTGTTGTAATAAAGCCCAGTATTTAATAAAATGTATAGTGTATAAATGTCAGCTAACTTTTTGGCTTGGTTTCTACATCTCTATCCTTTTTGGCTTATTTGATTTTTTAAAGTCTTTTTAGAATATATTTGTACCCCTTTTGCATTTCCCTGTGCAGCATAATGTAGCAGTTGAAAAAAATGAGTCCAGACTTGACCACCTAAGTTCAGATTTCAGCTATGACTTAACAGCTCCCATGGGCAAGTTACTCAGCTTCTCTGTTTTCTTTATCTGTAAAATATTAGGTAACAATTGTGAGGATTAAATATGTTGATAGATGTAAAATGCGTAGACTAGTGTCTGGTACACAAAGTGTACTCACTAAATCATAGTTTTTATTTGTCGCTGAATTTTTATTTTTTTATAACAATCCATTATATTCATTTCCATGCTCTGTTTTACTCTTAAGACAATGGAAGTTAGTGTGATTTTAGGGCTAGTGAGCAATAGGCTAGTGTTTTCAGGCTTATCAGACTGACAAATTGTTTGTTGGTTGCTATCCAGTAGCCATTTGTCTCTCCTCATTTGCTTGATTATTCAAGTGTTCCTCCTCTGTGTAGCCTGGTGCCCAGGGATATTGGACTCTACCCCAAGGGTGAATCAGATTGTTCTAAGCCAGTCGTGCATGGTCTTCTCTCCTTACAAGTAACTGTTGAGGCACCAGGATGTGAACCTGTGTTGTCGATTGCAACTGACAAGAGCTCTGCAAGAGGACATCTGAGAAAGATTTTCTTCACTAGTAGATTCAGATGAGCAAGTTTTTCTCCTTTGGACATTGTCTTCTCTGAATCTGGCACTGCTGTAGCCACTTGAGGATTACAGAGGATAATGATGTTGGCTCAGTGGAAAGATGTAAATCACCAGGGTCCTTGATAATGCTAGTGAGCTGCTGAATTACGCAGTTCCAAACCTGCTTTGCACATGGACTTGTTTTGATACAATAAACCCTCCTTTATTGAGTCGGCCACTTTTGGGTAGTGTGTTTTGTTTAACTTGGCAGAAAGCATATTAACTGAACATCAGCTCCATCATTGAGTGTTTGCTGAGACTGTTTCTACCATTTCTTTTGTGACCTAACGTTTTGACTCACATGTCTGACAAAAGGTGTAAAAGTAGTCCTGAACGTACTGCAAAAAGAAACGTAGGAAGAGAACATCCTGCTGCATCCTCAAAAATACAGATTTTCTTGTGCCTTCCAACAATGCAAAGAAACCAAAGGAAGAGTGTCAAACTGACTGGGATTTATTGATGATGCTATGATGATCTTATGTAACAGCACTGGTTCAGGTACTGCTCCCACTTCTGGGAATGTATGTCAACCTATCCTTGCCTTCTAAAGGTTTTGAATGTACTGTGTGTCCTAAGTCCATTCTCTTAGCTAGTCTCCCAAAAGTGATCTCTTGCTGAATTCTTGAATCAAGTCATATCACGATATTGTGGTTTTGTCCCTAAACTCAAGGTGATCATTAGGTCCTGCTTGCTCTGTAAGTATGTGTCTGTTTGTGTGTTTTCTTCCCTTTACTCTCCAGTTTAAATTCACAGTGGGCCAGACTGTTCTTAGAAGATAGCCTTTAAAGAAACTTAAAAGATAACCTTTAAAGAAACTTTAAAAAAAAGGGGGGGGGGAATTTTTAGTTAATTGGTTCTATGTTCCCAAACCAGTATTTAAACCTCCAGAAGAATGAGGAAAATGTTCCTGAAGAATTGTTTAAAGGAACTCCTGAGAGCGATTAAAGCAGTCCCTGTCACCCCCAGTTTCTGTCTTCTGCATAGCCGATCCGGGTGGAAATCTTGATTGAAGGTGCTATTTGTGTTGTTTCTTTTGTTTACAAAATAGTGTATTACTGAGTGGAGAATTTATTCCTAGTCTAAGAACTATTTGTTATTTAGTAGTAGTTACTTAAGACGTTAAAAAGAAAAATATATTTGCCTCATTTTCTTTGTGATACCTAGAACAATTCTTAAACCCTGAAGCAGAAACTTAGAGGGGGGAAAGGCAAAGAAACCACCAAGTAGTCTTTGAAAAATGTCTTTGCAAAGTGAGTACATATAATGCCTCCTAATTCATTAACTTGGGCAAAGCTCCCGATACATTTATACCTATTACAACAAGTAATTTTCTGTTCTGACTGCAGTTTTAAAACAGAGTCTATCCTAAAAGGTAGAAAGTATTGAGAAGCTTTAGAGGGAATTTATTTTACCCCCTCACCAAAGTAAATCGTACATTTCCTTCCACTCTTATAGCTGAGTTTCTGTATATTTATTTTTAAGTAATTGTGATCATGTGGTATAATTATATAATATACTAATTGTTTTTAAATGACATTTTTATTCTGATTTTAAAATAACCCCCTTATTGTAGAATACTTGGGAATTGAACAAAGCATGTTGCCACTGTTACATTTTGATGTACTTCCATGTTTTTTTAAGTTTTAACATATTATTTGATATATAATAAAATTTGCCAATTTAAGTGTTTATTCAGTGAATTTTTTCAATTGTATAAAGTCATGTAATTGCTACCATCAAAGTCTTGATCTGGAACATTCCTATCACCTAAGTTTCCCTCGTTCCCTTTTGCAGCCAATCCCTTGCTTCTACATCTACCCACTGGCAACCATCGATCTGCTTCTGTCACTAGTTTTGCCTTTTCTTGGATTTCCAATAAATGGAAAATCATATTTAGTCTCTGGTCTCCATTTCTTCTGCTTAACATGCTTCTGAGATACGTTGTTGCATGTATTGGTAGTTCCGCTTTTATCATTTAGTTGTGTTTATTCATTGAGTAACTGAGTAACTGATGGACCTTTGAGTTATTTTCAGGTTTTTGTTGTTTCGAATAAAGCTGCTATGAACATGTGTACATGAGGCTTCTTACAGATAAAGGTTTTCATTTCTCTTGGGAAGATACGTATGATTAAGACCATTGTAGCATATGGTAAGTGTGTTTAACTTCAAAGAAGCTGCCAAACTGATTTCCAGAGTGGGTTTTCTATTTTTACGTTCCTACCGGCAATATAGGAGGGGTTCCGAGTGTTTCAAATCCTCAGCAGTTTCTTCGTATTTTTAGTTGTTACATAGTGGTGGTTAATGCTAGCCTTCAGTGGATGTGGGGTCATGGATCATTGTGGTCTTAATTTGTATTTATTCATATAATGAATTGTCTGGGATACTGATCTGTAGTTTCCTTTTTGTGGGGTAACGCTCCCCTCCTAAAATGAGTTGGGCCGTATTCCTTTTCTAGTTTCTGGAGGAGGTTATACAGAATTGGTGTTGATTCCTTAAATGTTCGGAAGAATTCTCCTGTGAAACCATTTGCACCTGGATGTTTCTTTTTCAGAAGTCTTTAGACAAATGCAATTTATTTAGTAGTTATGGGACTGTTTAGAGCTTTGATAGTTTGTGGTTTTCCGTGAATTTGCCCATTTTATCCAACTTGAATTTAGGAGTCTCTAGGAGTGTAAATATCCCCTTATCCTTTTAGCGTCTAAGGAATCTGTAATGATAATCGCCTCTTTCATTCTTGACACTCGTGGTTTTTATTTTATTTTGCTGAAAGGTGTGGCAGTTGTATTCATCTTTTTAAAGAACCCATTTTTTAATTGATTTGTTTTTTAAAGATCTTATTTTTTAAGTAATCTCCACACCCAACATGGGCCAGGAGCCCCTAATTGAGTTGTTTTCTAGTTGTTGAGAATTAAGAGTTCTTTGTGTATTTTGGATGCCAACCCTTCATCAAGATGCTTGTTTTGCGAGATTGCCTCCTGCTCTGTGGATTATCTTTCATTCTTCTGTCTTTCACAGAGCAGATATTTTTTAGTTCAATAAAAGTTCAGTTTTTTTTTTTCTTCCATGTATCATGCTTTTCATGTCAATAAAAGTCCTTGCCAAGCGTAAGTTCACCTAGATTTCCTGTGTTACCTTCTAATAGTTTTATAGTTTTGTATTTTACATTTAGGCCTGTGTTTCCAAGTAAGTGGTTATTTATTTTTGTTTATGGGATTTCTAACCTAAACGTAGCCCTAGAGCTCTGTAACTTCAGGCCTTTAAAATTTGTTCAAACTTTATGACCCAAGAAATGGTCAAATGTTTTAATATGCTGTGTGTTCTTGAAAAGAATGTAAATGCTTAAAGTTGTTGCAGTGCCCTATATCTACCTGCCTATTATTGTTCAGGTCTTGCCTACTGTTACTGATCTTTTAATCTACTTCTACGCTTTTATGTAGCAAACGAGTGTTAAAGTGTCCTATGATTTGGGATTTACTTCCTGTATTTCTCCCAAATTTTGTTTTATGTATATTGAGACCATATTATTGGGAGGAAATACATATACGGGATTGTTATCTCTTCCTGGTTAAATAAACCTTCCAGCATTATCTAGGCTCTCTCTAGCTCCACGTAGTGAATATTGTGATGTTCCGCCCAGATTTCTCCCTCACTGGACTACAAGTGCAGTCACAGGACAGCCTTCACCCGTCAGCCCTCTGCCGGGCTTGTCCTCCGCTGGGGAGAGCCACTTTCCCCAAGGCCACTTTCCCTCCCTGGGGACAGCCTGCTTCCTGTGACCGGTCAGAACAGGTTACAAAGGTCCCCTTGCCAATGCTCCCTCCCTCTGCTCTCTGCGGACTCCACCTGCATCTTTGCGTGCTCTGTATCTCTGCTCTCCACGCTTCCTTGTGGGCTTTCCTCTGGCCTCTCCCCCACTTCAGCAGCGTCCTGTAACCTCCACCGTCAGGGAGTTTTATCTGTTGCTTCTTACAGTTGTTAGCACTGTATTGCCTTACAAAGTTTGGCTTTAGCTCTGTGAAAAATGGCAATTATAATGGTTCAGTGTATCAAATGATTTCAATATCTAGAGTCCCTGAAGTGTCCCATTTTTTTCCTCTATCACTGATGCGGGATGTTTGCCAATTTGCTGAACCTTTTGAGAATTTGTTTTTGGAAACAACAGAACTAAGATAATGCCAGTTTCCTCCAGAGTAAGGTTTTGGTCAGGTCCTTGGAGTGTGCTGGAAGCCCAAAGGGAAAAGCTGGAGGTCCCCCCCAAGGTCATGTCCTCCAAAAGAAGCCCTTTGGGGGGGGGATTCAGTCCACAAGGGTGGTTACCGCAGCACTAATCAACGCTGTCCTGCGTTATGTAGCACTCCAGGCCCCAAGTAGCTCTGCCGCTGCTGCTTTCTAAAGGCCCAGGAAAACGTGGTGGCCAAGAGGCGAATGTATCTTGCTAGTTCCAGAGAAGGTGCACCCGTATTTTTCCCTCTTCCATCACTAACTTGAGTAGAAATCCAACCGGGCTTTGATTGGCGTTTCCTACCACATGCCGTATGTTAGTAAATACGAGATACAGGGAAACTGAGCATCTAGCATTTAAAGTTTACAGCAGTTTTGAGGGCAGAATTAATTATAAGATGATCCCCAAGATCACCCTCCCCGCCCCCCCTGTTAAACCTGAGATCCTGTCCTGCTGCATGGTCAAGGAATCTCACGATCTAATTAAGGTCACACATCGGTTGGTTTGGAGTTAATCCTAAGGGTGACCATCCTATAGGCCCAATATAATTCTACGATTTCTTTAAAAGCAGTTTTCTCCAGCTGGTAGCGGAAGATGGAGTCAGATTCCAAGTGTGAGAGAGACTCGACATGCCACCGGTGCCTGGAAGATGAAGGACCCCGTGGCAAGGAGTAAGCACAGGCTCAAACCTGCATGAGCAGGAAAGCCCGGCACTGGCTGAGCAAGCAGCCGACGGACGCTCTGGTGTCGGCCTCTGGGACGGCCTCTAAGCTGAGAAGCTGCAAGCCGTGCCGGCCTTCCCGCTGCGGGTGGAACTGAGGGACCGGAAGTGGATGTTGGTCTGGAAGCCTTTACGTTTGGGGTGATCTGTTGTGCGCAGAAAACCCAACCCCTTCCACCAAGACTCACAAGGTGATGAAAACTTCACAAAGGTTCGGACAGTAAGTAGCCAAAGTGAGTCTGATCTAGCAGCTCGGGAACCACAAACTATTAAGGTAACTCACTCCGTCAGCGCAGTTTGGTGGAAACTGGAAGAACCATCGGGGCTCAGCTCTTAAAAATGCTGCAGCCTTCAGGGCAGCTGATGCCAACAGGGACGCCACAAGGAAAGGTCGGTGCCCTTTAACGCTAGCTGTAGGTCGCTCCTGAGTGGATCTCCAGCAAATAGGCTTGAGTGAATTAAATCACACAGATACACAAGAACAATTCTATACAAAATCTTTATAAATTCACTTATTTCACCAAAAGTATACAAGCAGTATCAATTCGTTGGGACAAAAAGGAGTACTTTTGTTCTCCGCAGGCCACGGAATGAAGTCCTTGGACAGCTCCAAGCTGCTCTCCGTCCGGAGGAACTGAACTAGGTTTGAAAACAGCGCTGTCCGAGAAAGAGGACAGCTGAGGGTGGGAAGGGGACCTGAATGTGTTAACCCCCGCCGTGTGACCCCACTACCCGAGAACCGTACCGGCCTGCTTTCTACGTAAGGCTGTGATTTGTACAATGCACACGTTTCCAAGACTGTTTAACCTCTACTTATAAATTAATTCACAGGATTCATATCATTGCTTTTTAGCTTCAAATGGATATTAGCCAAAAATAACACAAAAACGATCCCTTTGCAAGCAACACCTTTACTCCTCCTTCCTAAATGCAAACGTCACGAGATCAGATTACAACGTCCTAACTTCTCCTCTAAGAGGCCTGTGACCTGAGACAGGAGACCCACACCTTGTTCTACCAACCTGCAGACCTCTCCTACCGCGTCCACCGCTATCACGTCGCTGCCGGGCCCGGATCTCAAGGAACTCAGGGCCTAGCTTGTCTTTTACACCCAGAAATGTGTAAGTAAGTAAAGGAGAGTGATCCGGGGACGAGAGGCCCCGGGTGCGCCACATGGCTCACTGCTGAGAGGGCGGGTCACGGGGTATGAGCCAAGCACACTTCTAGCAGCCACGCGGGGCTTTACTTCGCTCGCCTCATCCACGATCTGGGTACCTGGCTGGCAGGTGGCAGGTGTGACGCGCCACACGCAGATCTGAGTCCTTGAATAACATGCCCCTTGCCAGGTTTTCTCCCTTTGTAGAACATGGAGAATCGTCTCTCCTTGCCCCAGTGGAGCAGATGAAGTTCTGTGGACATCCACAGCTAAGGTCCTCCAAATCCTGCCAGCAAGACCTTTAGTGCACATCAAGCGGGCTCCCCTAAAGACCAAATGGTACGTTTCAGTTAGGTACCATGCTGGCATCTGGAGACCTCGGGGAGCCCTACTTTGACCTTGAGATTGGGTTTTAGCCAACTTCCTGTTGAGGAACAGCCAAAAATCTTTAATAAAGAGATGGTAAAAGGCGGAAAAAGCAGCCTCACGTCAGTTTACCAGCTCATTCGGGACGATCTAAAAAAAGGACCCTCTCCTGTAGGCAGGATTTTTTTCGCTTCTGTGAACCACTGAAATTCTATCTTATTTGAGTAGCTTGGGTTTTATTAGAGACCAATATCGGGTGAGATGGATTTAAAACGAAAATCTCTACGGCAAGCATCTCGCCTACAAAGGAGGGAAGAGGCGGCAAAAATTCAAGTGTCTGTTTCCCTGCCCTGGGAAGGGTCTAGAACAACGCAGCAGCTCCCCTCGGAGCCCTGCCTTGCGAGATCCTCCGCATCGGAATCCGAACCCAGAAGAGGCGACACAGGTATTTACAAAACCGGGAGTTCCTCCCAAACCGGACCTCCTGCTCATCCTGGGAGAACCCTACGAAGGAGCCCTTAAAGGGGCCCAGTGGCGTTCTTGGCCACGCGGGGAACGCGCCAACCTGGGTCCGGCATCTAGCACCCTTGCTGAGTACCCGGCCGCCCACGGTGAGCCCGGCAGCAGCTGACCCCCACCCCCGGCCCCCATGCAGCCCGCGAGCCCCGTGTGGAAGCGATCGGCCGTGCACACGCTGAGCCTCGCAGCCCCGCGTCCGCAGCTGTTCCCACTCGAGCTGCACGCAGGCTGCGGCCGAGGAAGGCGGCGTTGGCCTACACGTTGGTCTCCAGCCCCAGCAGGCGCCCCATCCTCTCCACGTTCTTGTCGATGGTCGCCTGGCAGGTAATCTCCTTGGCGCATTCCATGGGGAACCAGCCCCTCTCCCCGTCCCGCAGCCGTTCGCCTTCGTACCAGCCTGCAGGCGAGAGCAGGGGCCTCCTGAGGCAGCCGGGGATGGCCCTGGGCCCGGGACTGCAGGGCCGCCCCCCACCCGCCCCCAGCTCGTGTGGCCGCCGATGGAGGCGAGGAGAGGGCAACGGGGGAAGGGCCTCAAGACAGCATGAGCGACACCCCGAGGTGGGACGCCATCGGGGGGCGGCTGGCGAGCCTGTGAGTGGGGCAGGGCCGGGGAGGGGGTGCTGGGCACAGGGCCTGCAGGCAAGGGACTGTTTATTCCCCCTAAGGGAGGAGGGAAGAGCCTCTGGAGAGGAGCACGGAGTCACCGAGGGACGGGGAAGGGGGGACTCTTCCAGTCGCTTTTGAACCACACACCCCGTGACTGCTTCACGTTCCAGAACATTCCAAGCAGCCGTGCTGCCAAGGGGAAGCCGGCGCCCGGGAGGCAGCCCCGGGGAGGCGGGCGACGCACTCCTGTGCCAAGCTGGGCCACTCACCATCGCCGACCCGCTGGTAGATGAGAACCACGTCGGCCACCTGCAGGGACAGCTCGTCGGGCTGCTTGGCGGTGAAGGACCGAACGACTTCCACCTGGGTCAGCGCTGCGACGGGGAAGGCGACACGCTGAGCGCGGCGGGGACAACCGTGCACCTCAAGGCCCAGGCAGGAACGCTGCCTCAGACGCCCAGGAGCCCCAGGGGCCTTCCACGGTGCCCGAGTCCCCGCAGCCAGCAGCCCGACAAGGAGCCGCGGGCCCGGCCACAGAGAGCACACAACAGCCGTTGTGCGTGGGGAAACCGAGGCCAGACACCGAGGCTGTGCCCCGGCCCGGCTGCAGGACACCTGTCCCCCGGCCGCCCGGACAGGGAGGCGCCGCTCTGCAGCTCCCCAGAATGCTGAACCGGAACCGGCCATCGTAACCCCAGGGGCTCCGCACCGACGGCAGCTCTTAGTTTTTTAACATGAAACCTGCTTTGTGGGCGACGCTCAAACCGACCACGGTAGCCGCCGCTCTAAGCGCGAAGCTGTGACTTTGGGGTGCTCCGGGATGAGCAGCGGCGCTGCCCCTGGTTCTCTCCATCTGACCTCCGGGGACAAATATCCAGAGGCAGGAATCTCGGGGGGAAGCCGCTCATCCAGGCACGTGACCCCGCCCGACTGCAGCGGTTCCTACTCCCCAAGCAGAATGGATCCTCTTGGATATTCTTGCTTGATGTAAATAATCCATGTCCTCAATGCTATCACTTTGATAAATAAGGCCACAAGGGATGGCAAATTTAAAAAAAAAAATGCATTTCCGCTTAGATTCAGAGCGTCTGGAGAAGGCTCGCACGTGCGGCCCCTGCCCTCTACCGACCGCTGAAAACCTAAGAGCTTCACAGCACGAGGAGGCCTCTCAGTACAGGAAACCTAATCCTGGCAATCACCCTGTACCTTCTCCGGTGATGCACCTGCCTCTGGGGGTGATTAAACTGCCACGTTTATACAACAAAAGAGTGAACCTTGGATTTGGATTCAGATCCCCTGGCTTCCCAAGCAGGGAGCAGGGGTGGTGGCCGGTGACTATCAACCCAGTGGCCCTCGGATGCCTGGTGGCTCAGCGGTTGACCGTCTGCCTTCGGCCCAGGGCGTGATCCTGGGGTCCCGGGATCGAGTCCCACGTCGGGCTCCCTGCAGGGAGCCTGCTGCTCCCTCTGCCTGTGTCTCTGCCTCTCTCTGTGTCTCTCTCATGAATAAATAAATAAAATCTTTAAAACTCCTAATAAGCCAGCGGCCAGCAGGGGGCACAGCTGCCCTCCCGGTACTCACAGGTTCGGTCCAGGGGCGGCTTCCCGCTGCTGCGTCCCAGGGCGGTGATCCAGCGGGCCCGCTCGCTCCTAAACAGAGGGGACATCCAGGTTCAGGGCCCTTGAACAAAGGAGGAGGGAACCGAGAGAGGGATTCCCGGCGGGTTACGGGGTCGGGGAGGGCGCTGGGGGCGAGGGGGCAGGTATCTTATTTTAGAAAAGTCAATCTGGGGATTCTGGGCGGAACACCTGTCCTCCCTGTTAGAAGATTCTGAATGAAGTTGGCTAATTACTGGTCAACTGGGATCTGTCCTGCGACGGTGCAACGTTTAATAAGGAGCCGAACACACAACACCTCGTTGCATGGAGATACTCAGTGCACTTGATCCGATTTCACATTTCAAGAGAGTAAATTCCATTTTAAGAAATTCCGAGGCAGTCGGTCTGTCTGCATCCCCCCCCCCCCCCCGCCACACCATTTCGGACCCGACGAATCCAGACCTTAAGGTGCTTGAGCTCCCCTTGCAGCTAATACCGTCCAACCTGAGCCTTCCTGAACTAAGTTCTTTTAACTTTTTTTTTTTTTTGGACCGTGTGCAAGTGCTCCAAACAATGAACAGAGCCAAAAGTTTTTTTTTTTTTTTCAAGGAATAACAGACTTTTTAAATAATAAGCTTTGCGATGACACGGAACCAGGTAGTCCTTTCACGAGAGGTCAGAAGCCTCACTTAAGCGTCTCTCCAGGATAGAGTCATCCCCGGTTTTTGATCTGGAAAGTCACGTAGCAGGATCGAGGCTGATACGGTGCTGGCGCTCCCGACGCACACCTGCCCACGCGCCTCCTCCTCTTCCAGGGGTCCCGCTCCTGGAGCGGAGGGACCCCAGACCTCGAGGAGACCCGCTCAGGGGACCCTGGGCCTCAGGACCTCGAGGAGCCTCGCTCGGGGGGACCCTGGGCCCCAGGACCTTGGGGAGCCCCACTTGGGGGACCCCAGGACCTCAAGGAGCCCTGCTCAGGGACCCCAGGACCTCGGAAGCCTGAAAAACCCTGAAAGTGGGTCAATCCCTGTTTCCTCGATGACCAAAGACCCGCTAGTGTCGCCTGCCCGCCTGTCTTTCCGGGGTGGGTGCTGCGGCCCCCGGAGGACCCGAGCTCCCCGACGGGGCTCCTGGAAGCGGATTCCGGATGCGGCGAGGGGCACATGCTGCCACCGGTAAGACCTAGGTTTGCTCCAGGTAAATGACCATCTCTCCTGGGCTCTTCTGGGCGGACACGGGTCTTGGGAGCGTGTCACACACGAGGACAGCGGACAGTGTCACCCCATCCCACGTACTCCCCGTCACCAGCGAGATCCCTAAGGGAGGCGCAGCGGCCAGGCCAGGCTCCCCCCGACAAGGCCCTTGGTCAGGACGCGGGGGTCGGGCCCACAGCCCTTAGGGTGCTAGGTCCTGCGGATGGACACGTTCTGAGGAGGGTCCCTGGGGACGGGGTGAGGGGACCCTATCCTGCAGCTGCAATATGAAGGGCAAAGAACCCGTGCGGCCCTCCCGGGGCCCGTCCCCGCGTCTCAGCACCGCGGCCGCTCGGGCCCAAACGCCACACAGATGCCACCGCAGACCCAGGCGGCCGGGGTGCCACCTGCCGCTGCCCTTGGGGCCTCGTGCCCAGGCCCCCAGGTGCCCCAGGAGGGCCCAGGTGGGGAGGGTGGCGGCACCCTGGACGCATGTCCTGTGGCCAGAGGACCGCCACCCAAGCCACCGGAGTCCCGACGCCGACGTGGCCAGGCCGGCGGAATCCAGAGGCAGCTGCGTGTCCGGCAGCGCAGAGGCCACGGCGGGGACACGGGCGGCGGCCAGGCGGGCTTCCGGGTGCGAGTGTGTAAGACTCGCAAGGGGCTCACCTCCCAACCTACGTGCTGGGAACCTGCTACGCCAGGTGACACGGACACAGCTGAGCGCACGGAGGAGTCCTCCCACCCTGCAAACGGACGGGGCGGGGGCGGGGGAGGCTCGGGGGAGCCCGCGGGGGGCACCAGGGCGCAGCCTCGGTTGTGGGGTCCTGCCCCGGGTCAGCCCGCGCTCACCCGGAGCCTCCCTCGGGTTGTCTCCCTCTCCCCCCCACTGCTTGCACACTCTCCCTCCCTCCCTCTCCCCCCCCACTGCTTGCACACTCGCTCCCTCCCTCCCTCAGATAAATCCATCTTCAAAAAAAAAAAAAAGATGCAGCAGCTTTGCAGAGGAGGGCTCGTGGGAACAGCAGCAGGTCTCGGGGTGCGCGGACCGCACAGGTGCCCAGGGCTCCCCTAGAGACCTGCGCGCTTAGGGACAGCAGTGGGGCTGCCTGGTCACGACTGGCCACCACCAGGGGAGGCTAAGAGCGCTCAGGTGACAGGTTAGGGCCCCGCAGAGGGGCTAGGGTGCGAGAGCCGCTGGGGAGGCCCGTCCCCCGGGGCTGCGGAGGGGCCGCCTGGCCCGCGGTGTCCGCCGCTCGCGCCGCAAGTCGCAGACCCAGGCACCCACCTGTCGGACACCCCCGGCGACCCCGACCCGGCCAAGTCACGGTCAAGCCCGGCCACACAGGCCTCGTCCCAGCGTCCCCTCAGGCCAGTGGGCCCGCACCGCCCACTCGGTACTTTATTCCAGAAGTATCTCGAACAATGGGACGCCCGAAATTCACCGCCCTGTTGTTTCCACAGGCATCCCCCCCCCCGCTTTTTTTAAAAATATTTTTTTTATTTATTCATGAGAGAGGGAGAGAGGCAGAGACCCAGGCAGAGGGAGAGGCAGGCTCCGTGCAGGGAGCCCGATGCGGGACTCGATCCCGGGACCCCAGGATCACGCCCCGGGCTGAAGGCGGCGCAAACCGCTGCGCCCCCCGGGCTGCCCTTTGCTACATTCTCAGCTAATCGAAGCTACGATCAGTTCCACAATGTCACCGTCTTCCAAAGCGTGACCTGGCCTTGGGTCCACGGGCCACACCCTTCCTACCGACAACAGTTTTTCCAAGGAGGTCAACAGTTACGTTTTTTTTTCCCTTTTTCCCAACCGAAGAATAAGTAACCAAAGGACAAACGTACGTGACCAAAGTTCTGCAAGTATGACAAGGCCAGAATGGGGCGAACCTTGTTCTCCCAACCAGTTTGCTGACAGACCGTGAGAACCACATACAACGTAAAAGAGGGGACACTTAACCACCCTCGCCTACACGTTTTTGCAAAATCTGAGAAGCAAAGAGAATTAATAGTCTACACAGACCAAAACTCTGATCGCTCATGTCGAGGTGAGGCCAGGGCTGACCTGCACGTGTCCACACGCGACACGACTCACGGGCCCTCTCAACGGCCGGGTGCTGCTTCGGAGAGAGGTGCCTCTGGCCGTAACCGGCTTCGCGTCCGCAGCGCGGCCGTCCCAGGCCGTGTGCGCTCCGAGGCGCCCGTTTATTCACTTTGCAACTGAGTTGGAGTCGGGGGGGGGGGGGGGGGGGCTCCTCCACCCACGGAGACCTGCCCCGTCGCCCCTTGCGCCCTCAATCAGGAACCACGGATCCGAGAGAGGCCCAGGCCCACCCCACGTGCGGGCGGCCCGACGCGACGTCCTGAGAACCTCCGTGACCGGGGAGGCCCGCATCCTCTCCGTCCACGCCAACGTCAAAAGGCAAGAGGGTGAACAGATGCTGCGGCAGGTGCCCGGGAAGGAGCGAGCCGCGGTGTGCACAAAGGGCCCGGCCCGGCGTGTCCCTTTACGGCCTGCGCTCCTGGGATAACGTCAGGAACGAGGGGGAGGTGACATCGGGTATGAGAGGGGCAGGGGAGGCTCTGCTGACGCGGCAAGACCGGAACAGGGAACAAACAACCCTCAGTAAAGAGAAAAGGAAAACGCAAAGCGAAACCAGTCACGCTTCCACCGCTTCGCCGTCGCTAACTACGACCCACTAGCCCACGTCTGCTCCGGAGATTCCTCTAGCAGGTCTGGACAAGCACTAACCTCCAAAGCTTTTCAGACGTTTTCATCCTTAAAGTCATATATGAAGGGGTGCGGGGTCGGGGGAGCTGGGCGGCTCAGCCAGTTAAGCCTCCGACTCTTGATCTCAGCTTAGGTTTTTTTTTTTTTTCTTTTTTAAGATTTTATCTCTTTATTCATGAGAGACCCAGAGAGAAGCAGAGACCCAGGCAGAGGGAGAAGCAGGCTCCCTGCGGGGAGCCCGACGTGGGACTCGATCCCGGGACCCCGGGGTCACGGCCTGAGCCCAAGGCAGACGCTCAACCACTGAGCCACCCAGGTGTCCCTCCGCTTAGGTTTTGACCTCAAGTTTGTGAGTTCAAGCCCCACAGTGGACTCCAAGTCAGGCATGGAGCCTACTTAAAAAAACAAAATAAAATAAAATAAAATAAATAAATAAATAAAATAAAATATTTTTAAATTTAAAAAGTAAAATAAAAAATGAAATAAAATAATTTAAATAAAATAAAACTAAAATATTTTTTAAATTTAAAACATAAAATAAAATATAAAATAAAATTAAAAAAAATAAAATATTTTTTAAATTTAAAAAACAAAATAATAAAATAAAATAAATAAAAAGATAAAATAAAGTAAAAAAATCCTAGAAGATCCAAAGCTCAAACGGCCGAAATTCTCTTTTTAAGAGAGGCTTCCCCCCAACAGAGGAAGGCCGGGTCTGTCTTCACTGGCCAAGGGATTTAATCACTTTCGGGTTGAAGAAGGGCCGTCCCGATCCCAGGTGCTGCACGAGGCTCCTGCTGTCCACCTGCACAGACCCGCACCGCCCCCCCCGCCCCCCGAAGAGCGCGCCTGGAACGCGGCGGGGCTCTAGCAATTCCATGGAAGCGCTCTGGGACCTCAGAAAAAGGTCTTTCTTTGTTTTATGAATAAACACAGAGGATGAAGCTCCCTTGCCCATTCCCTCTGCTAACTCTCAAGTTCATCTGGAATACTCCGTTTTGGCCATTTTCACATCCCAAGTAGCTTTTACATCAACCTGTCCCTCTCGGTCTCCTTCAGCCTTTGAAGAGTCACGTCTAGCGCCAAAAGAGATGAAACGGCCCTTTTGAAACGTTTTCGCTGGACGCTTTATAATTTCACTCTTTTTCTGGTGTCTCTCGCCGGAGCCAGAGATGCCTTCGTGGCTCTACTTTCGCTAAGACTTTGCTACAGCCTCAGGGTCGTTACCCACCGGCTGCTGACCCACTCTGATTACACCCTGGCCGACCCGAGTGGGAGGATGTGCAGGATCCCTGGGGACAACGAGCGGGGGACTCTCCTCTCCTCTCCTCCTGCTCCACTTGCCTGTGAGGACTGTTTCCGGGGGAGGTTTCCAGTTTCTAAGCAAATACACGGGGCAACCGTTGCCTCCGAACGGGCCAAATCAAAGGAGTGGATTTGAAGATGAAGCTGCCTTGCCCTTGTCCAGCGTGAGGCTGGACGGCACCCCCGCCCCCGGGGCCGCCACAGATGCACACAGCAGGCAAGCTTAGTCAGCCTCTGCATCAACTCTGATGGGAAAGTGGATTCATTAAGGTCTCCCCAAACTGGGTGTCTCTTCTGATAGAAATCACTGGGCTCTTGGCTGTCTGGCTGACGGGAGGGGATCGCAAAAAGGCCTCTTATCTAGGAAGACTCATGGTCTAGACTCAAACTACCAGGTGTCAACTACCCATGGCTCGTGGGTCATGCCTTCACCGATGATTAAAATGAAGGGACGTTTAAAGCACTCCCTAAATACAAAAGCACAGCACCTCAGGCACAATGCACCCGTCAGGACTCAAGAAGATGAAAGTAGTAACCTCCATCTCTCAAGACGCAGAGGGCGTCGCAACGGAAAGATGAGCTCGCGGGAAGCAACAGATCCAGTGCTCGGCGCAGAGTAGGTGCTCAGCACAACAGAGCCAGTAGCTCCCGTCGCTGTTTTCAGGGCGTCTCAGGCCAAGGGCAACAGGCAGGGAACAGTGAGAGCAGGTGCTCGGAGGCCCAGTCCCTGCACAGACTTACTGCGTCTCGGCCCCGAGCAGCATTTCCACTTTCTCACTCGCGTGGTTGCTGAGGACCGTCAGGGTGAAGAGGTGGCTAGCAGAGCTCTGTCTTGAATAAAGCATCGTAGAACTGTTCTTCCCTGGAGAAGAATTAAGCTCTTCACTGTCACAAGACTCCACCAGCAGCTGATCTCTTAAGGAATAATCGTTGACGTTGTAACTTTCTTCGCTGCGGGGAAAAGGGAAAAGGACGTGTCAGCGACTCCGTGGATAAGAGGGTGACACTGTCCGTTTTCCAGTCACGTGCGACTTGAAGCGCGGGGAGAACGTGATGGGGAGGGAGGCAGGAAGGAAAGGAAGAGAAGGATTTATTTAAAAAACAAAAACAAAACAAACAAACAAACAAAAAACCCCACACCAGGACCTGGAATCTGAATTCCGTACGCTGCTTATGAATCAACGGCCCCTTCCCAAATTCAGCCTGGGAATTACTATTTCCCTGTCATATGCTAAGTTAAAAGCAGTATTAAAAGGGAATCTGAACGCGCTAGCTTCACCTTCCGTTATCCTGGGGGGCTGTGATCACAAGTGAGACCCACACGCGGGGTGGTAACGCCCGGACGGGCCCGCTGCCCCAGTGCTCCCGTGGCCCACGGAGCAGGGAGGGCGTCCCGGACCTGCCCACGCTCTGGGTACCAAGGGCTCACCCCCAGCCTTGTCCAAACCACTAGGCACAGGACGGAAGAAGAGCCCTAGGGGTCTGCGGAGACTCCTCCTCTCCCAACACACGCCGCCCCCCCACCTGCTTCAGGGGCCAGCGGCACGGACTTCGTTCTCCCTGCCTGCGCCCCAGAGCCCCAGTAGTCCTCATTCCCGTCGCACTGTGACCGTGCTTCATCTGCCTCCACCCCCCACCCTGAGCACCCACCCCCCGACTGGTTTCTGAACCCTTTCTACTGTGTCCTCCCAGAACGGATCCCTGTGGGGAATCCAGCAAAATCCTATAAATCCTCAGCCTTAGACTTGAACCCGCCCCTTCACCTTCCTGCCTTAACAGAAACTTGGCTCTCGCTAGAAAACTTGGCCTCCCCTGGAGGCTCTCTGTGGGTTTGTGTCTCGTAGCTGCTGCTTGAAAAGGATCACTTCTTCCTCCCCAAAAGTCTTGAGCTTTGAAGCTCCTGCTGTCCGGCTCTATCCCATAATCAAAGTTGGGGACAGACTCCTGGATGGGTTAGGAGTCGTCCGCCCTTACGAGTTAAGTCACTGGCTCACCGTCTCTCTCCACCACTACTCTCTTGAATTTCCACGGAGGGGAGCCTCCCCTTACCCTGGCTTCTCATTTCCTTACTCCCCCCCTTCCCAACCATCTGACCCTCTGCCCTCCCACCCGACCATCATCACACCTGAGACCTTGTCATTGCCATCGACCGCAACCTCTCTGCAATCCCAATGTCAAGCACCCTCTCCAACCATCTGTCTCTACAACTCGCCTCCTCTTCTTCTAATCCTCAACCCAACCATTCTTTAGCTACAGACTCTACCACCTTCCCCCTGTTCTTAAACACTTACTTTGCGTCCTCTCCTTCATGCTTATTAGCTTACCCAGCTTGGATTTCTTGGTACGTAGTTAAAATCACTCCTTGCAATCCCTCCTTGGCAAATCCCAACCCTGGTTAGATCGGGCCCTCCCTTTACCCTGCCTGCATCTGTCTCCTGCAGCTGAACATGGGAGACCTCAAGGAATAACTGTTGAATAAATGGATGATTATTCAATATATTCTAATATATTCTAAGAACAAAATTGACTATTTACCTTATTTAAGAATCAATGTAAATGTACAAACTCCGAGGAACTAAAAGAAAAGGAAACTCTTTGTGCCTAGTCAATTATACTAGGAATTTCAAGATAGGCTATTTTGCTCAAGATTTCTTAAATTTTGGGACACCTGGGTGGCTTAGTGGTTGAGCGTCTGCCTTGGGCTCAGGTCCTGATCCCGGGATCCAGAATCGAGTCCCACATCAGGTTCCCTGCCTTTCTCTGTGTCTCTCATGAATGAATAAATAAAATCTTAAAAAAAAAAGAGATTTCTTAAAATTTCTTTCATTCAGTGGTATACATTTCCAGCTGTCAATCACTTCCTTGTGACTCTCCTTAGACAACTTTATAAAATCTTTTCAAAATTTAATTTGATACCTCACCCCCCCCAAAAAAAAAAACAGCAAACACAGTTATGAACGATAAGCAAAATCCTGCCTTCTGATTGTCTCACTTGTTGCTAGGGTAATTCTCCGTATTAATTAAAAGTTCACACGGCAAGATCATTTCCAAAGCTCTTCTGAGATTCCCTACAGAGCAACACAGCCAGGAGTTAGGATATATAAAATATTTCTCACACCACAATACGGTTTATCAAAGTTCACATCGTTTCTATAAAAAGAAGAAAGCAGGATAATACATTTTACAAATAAACATTATATATATATACACACACACACACAAATTTGAGAGTGAGAGACAGAGCATGAGCATGGGGAGGGCCAGAGGTGGAATCTCAGGCTGACTCCCCGCTGAGCTCAGAGTCTGATGCGGGCTCAATCCCACAACCTGAGATCAAGACCTGAGCTGAAATCAAGAGTTTGATGTTTAACTAATTGAGCCACCCAGACAACTCCAGGTTAAATAAATAAATAAATAAATAAATAAATAAATAAATAAATAAATAAAATCTTGTTTACCAGAAACAAAGCAGTCAATTTTTGGCAGAGCAGGAAAAGTTTACAATATTATCTAGATCTCTTAAGCATGGATTTAATAGCACATGACTCAGGATAAAAACCAAACTGCCAAACACAAAAGCAAAAAAAAACACCCGAAAAACCAAAAAGCAAACCTCAACAACATCGAAACAAGAGAAAGAACAAGATGAATGAGGGCTTCTTTGTTATCATCCTCTTTCTCTACCTCCTAGTTACTTCTTTCGGTCCAACTCACAAAAGTTAAACAAGATGACCTGTTAGTCAAAGACACCCATTTCCAGATAAAAATAGTTCTTTGTTTCCTCAGAGAAATCCAAGCATCCTAATGTTGTGAATAGGAGTATTCAGACAGTGCCTTAACCAATGACGTTGCACAAGTATTCTTCATATTTCCAAAAAAAAAAATAAAAAGATAAAAAAATAAAAGGTAAAGGGCTGTATCTGCCATAAAGCCATCATTCGAGATGACTCAAGTTCCAAACCGTCATCAGCTTAAAGTGGTTCCATCTATTCGGTGGTCCCCAGGAGAGTTCAAGACCCAGAGGCCCCAGGAAAGCTTCGTAAATGAGCATGAATAAACTAGTTCAGTCTTTCTTTTCCTCTTAATTTTCTGAGTTCCTCTTTTCCCCAGTGTTTGTATAGATACAAATAATACTCTGCGAGTGTGTTTCACTGATGCTCTGAATCTTTATCCTTTGGGAACAATGAAAGCCAGAAAAAGTAGAAAAATTAAGTGTTTTTTTTTTTTCCTCATTGTTCTCTTAAGCAATGACAACCACAACAGCATTAAGAGCTGGGGTGACCGTGTGACCTCATTTATGCCTGTTGCCTTCTCCAATGTCCAGTTGGGAAGACGAACTGTGGCCACTTTATTTATATCTATGTGAGTTCACCTCGAGGTATCCGCTTCTACACACCTGCACATCTGTGTCACTGACTGTGCCCGAACAGGGAACTTGCCCCACTGTTTGCACTCCTGAATCCAAAATAGGATGCAGGAAACATGGTTTGGTTTGGTTTTTAACAGATTCAATAGCCATCACCCAGTACCATTATTTCATTTAGACCTGTAAACGTCTTCATGACATAATCAATAATGTTTGCGACATCTTCACTACTCTTTCAACAAATTTATGTTTCAAGAAAAAAACCCTGGTTTCGTTTAACAGTAGCGAAATAAACTGACTATTTATTCTCACCCTCTACTGTTCAAACCCAATGGAACGAAACTAAAAAGCAACTTCCTCTGGCTAGCACGTCCACACTCTCCCCGCCCCGACACACACTCCCACACTCACTCTCATAAAGGTTCAAAATAACTGTATTTTCTCCTCTCTGAATCTGCTAACTACTGGAGGACGGGCAGCCCTGGTGGCGTAGTGGTTTAGCGCGGCCTGCAGGCCAGGGCGCGATCCTGGAGACCTGGGATCGAGTCCCACGTTGGGCTCCTGCATGGAGCCTGCTTCTCCCTCTGCCTGGGTCTCTGCCTCTCTCTCTCTCTCTCTATCATCAATCAATCAATCAATCAATCAATCTTTAAAAAAAAAATACTGGAGGACATTCATTCCGCTGGTGTCAGCCGGCACCTACTCGCTCATGCTACTACCAAAGGATAGCTCTGCATCACACTATGTGCCTCAGCTGAAAGAAGGGGGGAGAACCCACAGCCAGACGCGGCTACTTGCACACTATTCCCTTCCTCGGCTTCCTTGCCCGCGTCCAATAAGGATAACGCAGGCTAAGCCAGGCTTAGGGAAAGCCACCCCTTTCCTGAGGGAAGTTGATGCTAATCAGACTTCCCCATGTTTGTCTCTATCATTTAACAAACATATGGTTTACATAGTCTCTGAAACAATCTGGATCATGTAATTAGGAAGTTAAATTGCTCAGAAAAGGGCAAATGGAAAAACCACCTTTCCTCGCATGGGGAGGTTTATACGTAGACTTCCTCTGATTGTCTTATACGTGCTCCAAGTTCGCCAGCTGCTCATCAAGGCTGTCGGCTTTGTGGGCTTTGTGCAAGCAGCGGCTGCTATCAGGGGCGGCAATCAAATCTATAGAAGTTTGTTGCTCTGTGGTGTAAGCAAGGACGGGTCTCCCTGTTGAACCCTACCCAGAGTCCCAGTAGCCTCTGCTGAGATTCCTTTCTCGCTTTCTTTTTCACCCAGATAGAGAACAGGATATGGTGGTAAACACATACCTCAGTCCTTCCCCCAGGAAGGCCTTCCTTTCTTAAGCACTTCAGATAGTGTTCGGTCCTACTATCTGCGGCCTCACAGCGTGGGTTAAACATGACCTACCTTACTGCGTGTAGTAGCTTTCTTAGAGACATTACTATGGATCACTTTTAACTTTCCGTCTCCTCGAACTTCTCTAAAGGTTGGAATTTTTCATAATGGGCCTATATCTATTACTTTGGAATCAGGGCGGCATTTTCCAACTGCATCCAACGTGCACACGTTCTGAAAACACCGAAACCACATACAGACGCATGCACTGGTGAGTGCAGGATGACAGACACCCGTCTCGGTGCAGGAGTTACTCTGGGGAGAGGAGGAGGAAGATGGGATGGAGATACTGTAGATGCGTCTGCAGGATTACATCAGGCTTTTTTGTTGAAGGAGGAATGATCTGAGAGTATTATTATGGAAAAAAAAAAGTATCTTAAATCTGGGTGATAGGTATCTCAGTGTTTGATAATTTTCTGTATGTTTGAAATACTTTACAAGCCACGTTTATAAAGAAAAACTTTTTTTTTTAAAGTAATTTTTTTTAAATTTTTTTTTTTTATTTATTTTATGATAGTCACAGAGAGAGAGAGAGAGAGAAAGAGGCAGAGACATAGGCAGAGGGAGAAGCAGGCTCCATGCACCGGGAGCCTGACGTGGGATTCGATCCGGGGTCTCCAGGATCACGCCCTGGGCCAAAGGCAGGCGCCAAACCGCTGCGCCACCCAGGGATCCCTATAAAGAAAAACTTAAAGAATAATAAGTGCATCATGTCTGTGGATGTGTGAGGGATGAGTTGAAGTGACTATTGCACAATGGAATTTTTTTTGGCCCTACAAACAACTGATTATTTGCAGATGACATCATTGGCTGAAAAGCTCTTATGAAGTGAGAGTTAATTCAATAAAGTGGTTAAGAAAAAAAAAAAAAACAAAACTTTTCCTAGATATGACACTCAGAAAGCGTAATCAGAGTAATCATCTTATTTATAATAGCCACAAAAGCCATAAAACATTTAGGATTAAACCTCATAGGCTGCTATAGAAAGACAGCCTCCAGATACTTGAGAAGAAGGCCTGAATGGATAGGGAAGTTTGATATTACAGAGGCATCAATTCTTCTTAAATTAAAATATAATTTTATCACAGCCCAATGAAATACAAACAAGGTTTTTTGGGATGTTTTTGAAGAGGGGGACTAGTCCAGCTGATTCTCAAACATAGAAAAAAAAACATAGAAAAAATAAACACGTAAGCACGGTCAGAAGGATTATAAAAAAAGAATGAGAGTGGTCCAGCCTTAGGACAGACTCAAACCATGTTGTAAAACGACAGTGAGTCAAAGACCGAGCCTGGAGCCTCAGCGGACGGATTAGTGAAATGGAACAGTGGACTCATGAACTGACCCAAACACGTGTGGGAATTTAGGGCATAGTAAAGGTTACATTGCAAATCTATGGGGCATTTTAACAGGTTAGTCAATAAATAATGTTGGAACATCTGAAGAAATGTGAAAAAGTAAAAAAAAAAAAAATGGACCCAATCTCATTCAGCAACAAGGATATTCCCTTAGACCCAAACTCTGCGGACATTGAGTCATGAGGAAGAATGGGGACAGGACAGGTCTTTCTCCTGGGCCCAGAGCATCAGGGCTTGCCTTGTCACTGGGCAGGGAGGTGCTTTTAAACATGCAAATACCTTCAGGAGAGTTCCTACCTTAACCCTTATTAGCAAATGTTTTACTTCCAGTATCTGCTGAGGATGCCCAGTCCTGGGAAATAGGCTAGTTGGCCACGATGGAGCCCGACATGGGAAAGGAAAGATGTGGCGGGGGGGAAAGGTCAGACTGTGAAGGCCGGCTTTCCCACCACCTCACTGCACCTCAGGCCTAACTGTGAGTCCTCTCCCATTTGACCGTGGCCTTGTTCTGGAATTTTTTTTTAAGATTTTATTTATTTATTTGAGAGAGCAAGAGAGAAAGAGGGGACAAGAGGATTGGCAGAGGCAGAGGGAGAAGTAGGCTCCCCAGTGAGCACATCCCCTGGGATGTGGGGGCTCCATCCCAGGACCCCAGGATTATAACCTGAGCTGACCGCAGACGCTCAACCGACTGAGCCACCAGGTGCCAAAACCTGACAGATGGAATCCCAACCAGCGCCTCCAATCCTTCCTTTCATAAAAGAGCGACATTTAGAAGACGCTATCAAGAATCATCCAAAATGAAACATGATTTTCTGCAAATGTCAAGACAGCGATGTGTATCTTTCTTACCGAGCAGTAGCTCCCTTTCCAGAGACTTCGTTTAAAACGTGTGCACAGGTTCCCTGTTCTGAAAGCCATTTACTTGGCTGGTGCCAAGACAAAGGCCTCCCGAGCTAGCGGCTGCCTGCCCTTTTCCGTTTCCTCAGACCCTGCCCCGGCATGCCGGTGGGATCGCTCCCCAAGGCCAACACGGCCCAGCACCCCACCAAACCCAATGACCCGGATCTCAGCACCATTCTTGGCATCTACAAAATCGGATGGTGTTGAGCTCCCGCGTGGCACCCTGGAACTCTATCGTCCTCTGCTAATGACCCTGTGACGTCATTTCTCCATCAACCTTCTTTCGGGTCATTCTCAGGATCCTCTCCTAGCCCCTTGTTTTTCCCTCAGGGATTCATAATAGCTCTGCCATTCTGCTGGAGTGCTGACTCACACGACCTGATGCGATTTTATAAGATCAAAGATTCAAAGATCAATACTTTCCTTCAAGACAGGTGATAAGACGTCTTCGGGTGCAGAGTTCAGTTTGCTTCTCTTCCCTTTCTAAATCCCCATATTGGATCTTGTGCTTCACTAGAATAAGAACACTCTAGCTGGGGCACCTGGGCGGCTCAGGTCATGATCTCAGGGTTGTGGGATCGAGTCCCGCATGGGGGCATCAGGCTCCCGGCCCGGCAGGGTGTTCGCTTCTCCCTCTCCCTGTGCATGTTTGCCCTCGTGCACGCAACCTCTTGATATCACCCTCAAATCAATCAACCCATCAGTCAATCTTTAAAACAAATACTCCAGTTAACACTTCTGGGACGAAGACCACTGATCTGCACTGAAACTTATTTTGAGCGAAGAGGCTGAAGCACTACGTCGCCACACACTGATGCTGCTTTCCGCCCTAAAGCTTGGTTTCAGATTAATGCAAACAAGCTCTTAGTCAAGTGACATACGATTTTAAAGTACTGAAGTGCAGTAGAGTAGGTAAGAGCAGAGCCTTGGACTAGAACGTCTGGTAAGAATCCCAACTCTCTCACTCACTTTGTGATCCTGAGCGGGCTACTGACCCTCCGTGTTCTCCCACCTGTAAAATGGGGATAACGGTACCGATCTCCTTGGACTGTCGTGAGGATTAAGCGAGAGAATGCACTTACTTTCTTTCTGCACGCGGAGCTCTTACACGCACGCCTAGCGCACCACTCAGCAGGCGTCAGTAATTAAAATTCTCTTTAATTTTCCTGACGGATAATGCATTTTGATGGCCTGACGTTTTGTTAAAGGCTTGATAATTACAGGCACTCTGCCAATGGGCAAGTGGACCAAGCGTGATCTGAACTGAATACCTAGGGTCAGGAAAGTCGGGATTTGGCAGGCACTCCAACAAAACAAGGCACGGCATTTATTCGGAGACTGATTTCAGACAGGCTTACTCGCTCAGTTCATCAAAATAATTCTGAAGACTAACAAACAGGCCGCATGCTTCCTATTTCATTGTCAACGATTTAACAAATGGTTATAAGGACCACATTTGTTGGGCAGATAAGGATCTAACGGGGCTTCACTGTTGCCAAGAAATGTGGCTCGTGACCCATCACGGACTAGACGGGCCTCATTCCTCTCACCACAGATCTCCACATCCCACAACCCAGGCCCCTGTTGTGCAAACCCCTGAACCCCTGGTCCTTGAAAAGGGGAAACGGGCGGCTCCGAGAGGTTGTTAGCACCGTACCGAAGCTTTCTCCCCGGCATAAGCAGGACTAGACAAGCTCTGAAGAGCAAGCAAGCAGCTTCCTAAGTTGGTAACAGGATCATCACAAACGACTAAGTAATCCTCACATTCGGGTTCACTTCCACTGACTGACTCTCTCTCTCTCCCCCCACGTCAGAGGCCTCAGCCATAGAACAGAAACCCTACTACCACTAGGTCGCTGCGACAACTCAGTGGTGCGCTGTGTCCGCACTCGGAACGCTGCTAAAGGCACCTGCTCCCCAGCACAGGTCTCATCATCACGGCTATTACTACTCACTTAACTGCAGGGAGTACCTGAAAACATCATGGTTGGAGAATTCAGAAGAAGAATGAAAAAAAAAAAACACGATATACACGATATACTTTCTGGCACAGACAAGAAGACTAGACTAGGGTTCTGCGTCCCTTCTGCATTATGCCCAACACCCAGGCCCACGGATCCACGTGCTCCAAATGTGAAGGACACAGGTGGCCCGAGGGCAACTAAGAGGCATGACCGACCGACAGGATACTCAGGGGAACCACAGCTGGGTGACCAGCACCAGCCACACCGGTGGGTTCGAGACCTCCAATCACCTCCGGCTTCTTGAAACTCAACGGCCCACCCTGTCCTGCGTTTATCCTGAAGGCAAGCGTGGATTCTCTCGCGGAGCTCTTTCTGTTTCCCAGGCGACTTGGACGTTTTTAGTGCTCCGTGGAAAAGCGGGCTTCCTGGCTACGGCTGGAGCTGTCTCCCATCGGATCAGCCGTCAGCCTCCCCTGCTTCTGGTCCACCACGTCCCACGGTGTCCAGCCCCGGGGGACGCAGCACGGCTGAACCTAAACAATCGTGCCTCTCCTGCTCCCCTTTGTCACACGTCGGCTTTCCCAGCCTCCCCTATGATGACATGTCTCGTGACCCATGAGACATAAGTCTTCTGGCGATTGTCTGGAAAGGTTTTCCTCCGCTGATTAAAAAAGAAAAGAAAAGAAAAGCCACTTGAGGAAAGTGCCCCCTCGGTCAGCCTCTGTTTCTCAGCCGTGCCGCCATCCTGGGTCTTCGAATGAATCTTGATGCCTGGGCCTGCAGAAGCCATCTGCAACCACGGAGCTACACACGTGGGGGTACAAGTGGCCGGAGCACACGGCAGCGGACGATCGGACAAGGGCTGGGCTGCTCCTGGCCACCGGGCCCAGGCCGCCCTCCTTGGTAATATCCTTGCAGAGAGAAGGAGCCGTCCTTAGGATTCGAGCCACTATTCTTTGCACGTTGTTACATACAGACCAGAGCTCTCCCAAGTGACCCAACTGGGGATCCCCTGAAGAGGAACGGAGCACGCAGGGTTTCCTGAGCTCACCGGACTTGTGTGTGTGATGATGATGATGATGATTCACTAGTTTTATTACTTAAATCCTTTGGTTTGATTACACTTTCACTTGCAGCTCAAAACATTAGTTGATAGGACAGTACAAAATAAAAACAGGCCTTAAACACACTTCCCCTGTGGAGCACGGGGTCGATAAACAAAGGTCCAGACTTGGTTTTGCCAAAATTAATTAAAAATGGGCATATAATGGAGCAGAATTACAAAAATTACATCCTCTAAATATAAGGAAAATTCAAAGAAATTTTAGCCAGCATGAGGGGTCCGCCCAGTGAGCAATGCATTCACTCAAACTGTTTATATTTACACAGTTGGTTCGAATCGAACATTTATAAGTGATCGTCATGGGCCAGGTGCTGGGCCATCCGCTGAGGGTACAAAGGTCAGCAAGACAGACATGAACACAGTAACACAAATGATACGGCAGAGAAAGTGTGGGGTTTTATGGGACCATAAAGCCACAGAAATGACCCGCTACAGAGGACTGGATATGAACTCCTAGTGCATGTGACAATTAATCTAAGACCTACAGAATGAAAGGGACGGGGACACCTGGGGGGCTCGGTGGTTGAGCGTCTGTCTTGGGCTCAGGTCGTGACCCCGGGTCCTGAGATGGAGCCCACATCCCTGCTCGGCAGGGAGCCTGCTTCTCCCTCTCCTTCTGTTCCTTTCCACTCACGCTCTTTCTCTCTTACTCACGCTCTCTTTTTCAATAAATAAAATCTTTTAAAAAATAAGTAAATCAGGCAGCCCCAGTGGCTCAGCGGTTTAGTGCTGCCTTCAGCCCAGGGCCTGATCCTGGAGTCCCGGGATCGAGTCCCACGTTGGGCTCCTGCATGGAGCCTGCTTCTCCCTCTGCCTGTGTCTCTGCCTCTCTCTCTCTCTCTCTCTTTGTGTGTCTCTCATGAACAAATAAATAAAATATTTTTTAAAAAATAAGTAAATCAATCAATAAGAATAAAAAAGGACTTTGCCTTGATCGAAAAGGCTTGGATGGAACAGATCTGTGGGAAGAGAGACAATTCAGGCAAAGAAAGAACCTACTGGTTAGAGAGGTGGTTCAGTACGGCTGAGTACAAGGTGAGACCACACAAGGGCCATTTGCAAGGGATGGACTGAGTAGATGGGTCTTTTAAAAAGCACACTTTTACGTTGCACCATGGGATGTAAAGTGGATGGAGGGATGGTGGCATGAGTCCAGCCAGGTGTGTCTCACAGGTGAATTCAAAGTGGTGCCACATGGGCACTCCCAATGAGAGACGGGAGAAGCAGTGATTGGCTGGAGGGGGGAGAGCAATGAGCACAAGGAGCCAAAGTAGCCTTCTGGGTTTATTGCAGAGCAACCAGATGCATGGAGGCGGCCTTAACAGGAAGGAAGAGACCTTGGAGAAGGAACAGGTCTGAAGCAGAAGAAGTAGATAAAGGAAACCTATGGGCCCTCCAGATAGAAGTGCTCGAGTCACAGGACCATGATGGCATCCAAAATTATGAAAAAACAGCATCCGTCATTGTTTACAAAAAAGGTGTGCTCTCTACCGCTGGCTTAGAACGCTATTCCTAAGCACCTTTATTCATTATGTGATGATAATCATAACTTCACAGTGCTGACGGGTTGGGGGAGCGCAGGGCGTTGAACCGTGACCTCCCAAAGTCTGTTCAAGTCCTAAACCCCGATACCTGCACACGTGACCTTATTGAGAAATAAGGTCTTTGCAGACGTAATCAAGGTAGGGTGAGATCATCCCGGAGTGGAGGAGGCCCTGAATCCGGGAACTGGTGTCCTTGTAAGGAGAGAGAGAGAGATTTACAGACAGAGAGGGAAGAAGGCCACCTGAAGACAGAGGCAGAGGTCGGAGTTATGCTGCTACAAGCCAAGGGATCGCAGGGGCCAGAAGAAGTGAGGCAGGATTCTCTCCAGAGACTTTGGAGGGAGCACGGACCGGCCAACATTTTTATTTCAGACCACGGCCTCCAGAACGGTGACACTATCCCTTCCTGTTGTCTTAAGCCACCCAGTGTGTGAGCCTTTTACTCTAACAGCTGGAGGGGGGGAGCGGGGAGAAAAAGAGGGGAAACTGCTTTTTGCTTCAGAAGAAGAAACTGGGAGAGAAGACTTAAGCCAGATATTAGGCTCTGCATGAGAACAGGGCAGTGGACTACCTGACGGAACAAGGTTTCTGAGAGTTTGAACCTGTTTGGGTCTTCGATTCAGTTTCTGCATCTCGGAACTGGACACGACAGTACGTGGCCCCTAAGGCTGGACACAGGGTATGGTTTGTGTAACTGTAACGGATACCTACAGAGAAGTTATTACAGGGCACGGATCAATCGTCATTAATGTGGGAGTAAAACCTGGCAATCTGGTCCCCTATCACGGCATTGCTATCGTTGCTGCGTCAGGTCTGATACATCGGCGCACCTCCACCATCCTCAAGGCAGCACTGGCCGCCAGTTTGCCGTCGCTGAGGCACGGCGGTTCTCAAACGGGGACCATTTGGCCCTCACAAGGGACAGAGAGCCATGTCTGGAGGCGTTTTGGGTTGTCGCAGCTAAGAAGGAGATGCTACTGGCAAAGAGTGGGGGTAGAGACGAGGCGGGCTGCTAAAAACATCCTACGAGGGACAGGGCAGCCCCCACGACAAAGAGCTATCAGGCCTCCAGAGCACCGCAGAGGTGGGGGCACCTGGGTGGCCCAGTCGGTTAGGCCTGTGCCCTGGGCTCAGGTCATGACCCCAGGGCCTGGGATTGAGCCCCGAGGAGGGCTCCCGCTTCTCCCTTTCCCTCTCCCCTCCCTCATGCGCTCACTCGCTCTCTCTCAAATAAATAGATAAAATCTTAAAAAAAGAAAAAAAAAAGTGCCGTGGTGAGAACCGTGCCCTAGAAGTGCCCACATAACCTACCGTCAGAGCTTCAACTACCAAAGAATTCACGTTCTCATCCAGAAGAGTCGGACTGGTCACCCATCCTTCAGAAATTTGGTAGAAGAGACTATTAAATACAGGGGCCTGCAACCAGCCCGGAGCTAATGGGAGACTTTAAACTCCCTATAATATTAAAAAAAAAAAAAAGGTGAACATCCCCGACCTAGAAGAGAGCCCCAGGGTCGTGACCTGCTGTGCAAGGCCTCACACCAATACCTGCACCGCAGAGCTGCGCGGCCGCAGCCCCCCTGCCGCCCCGACGGAGGAGGAAGGGCCTGCGGCCCCCCAGGCGGCCTCCCCCGGAGGTTGCCCCGGAGCCACAGGGAGGCGGGCACAGGCGGGCCCAGGCAATGCCCCCGTCTGCACCCGGCAGCCCCACCTGAGTCACGGGTGCTCCGGCCCTTGCAGCTCCTTCCTGCGGCCCCGGCATGCGAAGCATTCGCCGTCTCGCCGTCGCCTCCCTGACGCTCCAGTGTAAATAGGGCTGCGCATTCTGCACATTCTTGGCCAGGCCTGTTTATCAAGTCTCCCTGGTCTGCCTGTCCCCCGCACCGCGTATTCGGGCCGCAAACAACTTGAGCCTTCGGTGCTATTCTCCTAGTCAAGAGCACCTTAGAAATAGGGTGAGATTGTGGGTAAGGGGGTGGGGACAATCCCCGTTTGGGTAAAGGCAGAGATAAGCACCAAGCTGGCCCTCTTCACTGGAGCTCTGTTTTTCTTTCATTTACTGATATTTCAAGCAAAGAAATACGGGACAGTTACTAAAGCAACGTTCCGCATAATGGCAAAATCTGCCGCGGAGGGCAGAGTACACGGCTAAGTGGAATGGTGTGTGCCTTAATTCTCAAGTGCCAAAAGCCTGGATTTACAGGGTGGTTCTAGGCCAGTTCGAGAGCAAGAGTTTGTACTAAACTGGTTTAAAGGGGATCCCTGGGGGGCTCAGCGGTTTAGCGCCTGCCTTCGGTCCAGGGCGTGATCCTGGAGTCCCGGGATCGAGTCCCGCATCGGGCTCCCTGCATGGAGCCTGCTCCTCCCTCTGCCTGTGGTCTCTGCCTCTCTCTCTCTCTCTCTCTCTCTCTCTCTCTCTCTCTCTCTCGCTGTGTGTGTGTCTCTCATGAATAAATAAATAAAATCTTAAAAAAAAAACTGGTCTAAATACCCTTAACGTTTTCATCAACTCAACTGAAGACATCCTAATCAAAGCTACATTTATATTTAAAATTGGCCTCATCCTGTCAATGTGTATTTTATCAACAGTCAATGTATATTTTATCAACAAAACAAAAAGTTTAGTTCAAGCTTTTGGTCCATCGAGATAGAGCCAGCATTTCAACAGCTGGAAGATGTTAAAAGTCCAGAGTAACGGCATTTGAAGAGTCATATATAATTACTTTCCCCTAAAAACAAAACATCTTCCAAAAAAAAAAAAAAAAAAGACAAGGAAACAAGCGATCTCTAGGAAACCAACAAAACATAAGAATACAAAATTATAATCCGTCTCCAGTTTTTATTTATAAAATTCACTTTAGCTATTAGAACTACTTAAACTGCGCCAGGTAAGAGAAACTCTTTCTTCCTGAAGTTATGGCAACACTATTTTCCTAAGTAGGAGAAACAGTCATCAGCACCTTTATGTATTGATCTGTAATCGAATTACGGCTTTTCAGGATCGACCCTTCAGGATTCACTTCAGCTGGACAGCCAAGCAGCTGAAATAGCTCCTAATGCAGCCCGATTAAAAGGAACAAAAAGAAAAGCTCAAACTCTCAGTTTAGCTGGAGCTTTCAAGCTAAAATATCAGCAACTCAAAAGCAGCACCTAAACAACTATCTCATGATAGATTTATACATTTATCTTATATATTCTAGAAGCCTGTTACCATGATTCTCTCCCGCTTTCCAGATAAATGCAGTCCACCATCATTGCCTGCCTATGTGGAAAAAAAAAATCCCACAGATTTATGTTCTTTCTCTAAGTTCATATTCTAGAAAAGATGGGATATTTATGGGACGCCTGGGTGGCTCAGTGGGGTGACCCTGGGGTCCTGGGATCGAGTCCCACGTCGGGCTCCCTGCATGGGGCCTGCTTCTCCCTCTGCCTGTGTCTCTGCCTCTCTCTCTCTCTGTCTTGTGAATAAATAAAATATTAAAAAAGAAAGATGGGACATTTATGAAGGATCAGTAGAAAAATACTTTACAATCCTCAATCCACTGAGTACACCTGATGAATGTTCCGTAAAGAAAGACAGAGCTGAGGGGAGCATACGTGTGCATGTGCGCACTTATGTGCACCCGCACTTACGGGTGTGGAATATGCTGCTCACGGATTTACTTTTTATTCCTTTCAGAAGGAAGTACTGGTGTACTGCTCTCATTTTGCCAGTCACAGGGAGACTTCCTAGACCAGCGACCATGAAGAGCAGTGGGTTTAATTTTTTATTTTTTATTTTTTAAATTTTTATTTATTTATTTATTTATGATAGTCACAGAGAGAGAAAGAGAGAGAGGCAGAGACATAGGCAGATGGAGAAGCAGGCTCCATGCACCGGGAGCCCGACGTGGGATTCGATCCCGGGTCTCCAGGATCGCGCCCTGGGCCAAAGGCAGGCACCAAACCGCTGCGCCACCCAGGGATCCCTGAGCAGTGGGTTTTAAATTCAGCTGCACACACTAGCATGGCATCCCAGCTCATTCTCAACTGGAGCAACTTTGATCTGTTTTATACAAAAATTGTACAGTAGACGAAGTCGGAAAAATGCTGAAGGGGAATAATACGAGTGCTACCTCCCCAGGGATGTTAGGAGAATCCAAGGATATAAATGTGTAAAATGCTCAGAAGAGTGGCTTGCACGCCAGAAAAGCTCAACAGAGCTGCTGCTGATGTAAGCCCTGACGGTGTGTGTGATTTAAAGAAAGCAAAACACCGATGCTACTATGACTCCACATGCAGAAACTATACGTCTATCATTGCAAGCTTTTTTAAAAAAATTATTTTTATGTATTCATGAGGGACACAGAGAGAGAGGGAGGCAGAAGCACAGGCAGAGGGAGAAGCAGGCTCCATGCAGGGAGCCCGATGCGGGACTCGATCCCGGGACCCCAGGGTCATGCCAAAGGCAGACGCTCAACCACTGAGCCCCTCAGGGCCCCCCCCCATTCACAAGCTTTTAAAGGATGATCAACCCTAAAAGGCATTTGAATCTTAGAGCTTAAAAGCTGAAGGTACCAGCACCAGAAAATGGCTTACCTCTTCTTCTTGGTGATAATGAGCACGTCGTTAAAGAGAAAGAAGTAGACTTGCTGTTTAGACGTCCTTCTTGAGAAAAGCACAGTGTCTTCTACGTAGGCTGTTAACTCACCTCTTTTCAGCAACCACCGGGAAGAGGAGACTAGAGGAAACGGCTACAAAAGAAGAAACTCAGTATACACAGCCAAATGCTTTCATTTTCCTTTTAAGATTATTGAAGGGAAAATTAAAACTCACAGCTAACCAAACAGCACATATCAGGCTGTACACCATTATTTTAAAAGTATGCAACAGTGAAATATAATTAGAGAAGTACAGTATATTCTCCAAGAGAACATGAAAAAAGGACAATTATTTTCCTATTAAAAAAGAAAACTATTAACTTGCCTATAGGGTAACGAAAACTCAACGAGAAAATATTATTGCGTCAGCCGAAAATGATCACCCTTTCATTAACTCTGAAAAGACTGGCGAGGAGTCACTTAAAACTGAAAAGCCTCAACACGAAATCCCTCGGTATCAGCTGCTACTGTTTTAAATATCACAAATCGGAATCTGATAATTGGGAGTTAACAAGAAACAAAAAAGTTTGCGTTCACTTTATCAACTAAAGAGACTTCACTCAAAAGGAAAAGCTACCCCCCAACCCGGAAAAAAAGGAGGAGCTCCCCACAAACTATGTTTTGTCTACTGATTGTCTCCTTAACTATATTCTGGAGGACACGTGTCCTGAAGTTTTTGCCGCTTTCCTCATGGAAATTCATCCCTGAAAGCATCATGTCACTTTCTGGCCGTGAAAACGATGCTCTTCCAAAAATAATCCATCTTCATCTCATGGAAAAGGCGATATCCAAGGAATTACGTACTGCTTTTTCTTTATTCAGTGCCCAGTTTCCAACTGGAAAACTCTCAAAACTGCAGAGTAATCTTACCTTTAGGAGCGCTTTTTATTTTGTTTATTTTTAAAAGTTATCATCAGAAATGCTTACTGCCAAAAATATGATTTTAAAAACTCTATCCAGGGACACCTGGCGGCTCAGCAGTTGAGCGTCTGCCTTTGGCTCAGGGATCCCGGGGTCCTGGGATTGAGTCCTATATCGGGCTCCCTGCATGGAGCCTGCTTCTCCCCTCTGGTTGTGTCTTTGCCTCTCTCTCTCTGTGTCTCTCATGGATAAATAAATAAAATCTTTAAAAGTCAAAAAATAAATAAAATAAAAACTGTATCCCTAGAGTGAGCAAAAGGTCTTAGACACATAAAACATAACCGCAGTAGTGCCAAATGTCATCCTTTTCAGGGAACAGTGATTAAAAAATAGCTCGAGGAAACTGAGGATACTAGAGAGGAAATAAGAAAGCTAAAAAAGGATTTCATATACGTAGATATATATTTTTTTCTCTTTATAAAGGGACTTTTATAAGGGGGTTGTTCATCAGTTATATACTATTTTCCTGAAGGTTTATAAAAAAGGAAGATGAAAGATTATGGCTGACCTCAACCTTTCAAAGCTGACTATTAAGGGATTTCCAGCCCCCAAATCTCAAATCAAATGATGATCCAACTGGGATGGCTGAGACTTAAAAGGCCGATGGCAGACGGAGACGCTTAGATAACTCAGGACAACCCTACCAGCACACCCAAGAGGTCACCACAAGGGATCACGTGTCGGGGGTGGTCCCAGGGAAGGGCTATAATTACCGAGAACACAGTGCTGTCTTGCTGGTGCGTGTAAGCCTACGGGATAAACCAAGGGTGGTATTGTGGTTAAGGTCCTGTGTACACACCAGCCTACAACTGTTCTTGGTTTACGAGATAGGGGAAGAGAGGTTTTTAAGCTACATTGTTTTTTAAAATAGATGGATTTCTATGGATTCCTCATATCCCACTAGGCAAAAATAGACTTCTAATACAGATCCAAAATTGACAGTTTTTAAGATGTCAGTGCTTTTTAAAGAAAAAAAAAATCTGGTATTATATTTTTTGTTTCCAGATTTATTATTAAAAGATTAAACTCATTTCGGTTGTTTTTTTCTTTAAAGAAGAAACTATTGAAAATGACCAAAGAATCCAAACGATCTAAAGTGGAATAAATGAATTCCTCTAATTAAGAAATTCTGACTAGAACCAACACCAGAAAAGAAATGCATGCACAAATAAAAAATACTGATATAAGTCCTATGGAGAAAAGACTTTTCATTCTTCTTTTGTGCTAAGCAGCATTCTAGAAAACTAGTTTCAGCATAGAATTTAATTTTACAGGCCAGTGAGACAAAGAAGAGCTGCTAAAGAATAATCATTCTCGTTGAGATAAAATTAATCATTTCACCCTGTTAAAGTATACATTTAATTCTGTGACTTTTTACGGACTTTTTACATTCACAACACGGTGCAGTGATCACCACCACCAATCCAAGCGCATTTTCATTACTTGAATGGAAAGTAATCAGAGAGGGAGACAAACCATGAGAGATTCTTAACTCAGGGAATGAAACTGAGGGTTGCTGGAGGGTTGCTGGAGGGGGGCGGGGGGAGGACAGGGTAACTGGGTGATGGGCATTAAGGAGGGCACATGATGCGATGAGCGCTGGGTGTTATATGCAACTGATGAATCACTGAAGTCTACGTCTGAAACTAAAGATGTACTATAATGTTGGCCAATTGAAGAAAAAGAAAGGAAGAAAGGAAGAAAGGAAGAAAGGAAGAAGAGAAGAAAGAAAGAAAGAAAGAAAGAAAGAAAGAAGAAAGAAAAAGAAAAGAAAGAAAAGAAAAGAAAAGAAAAAAAAAGGAAGAAAGGGAAGAAAGGAAAGGAAAAGAAGAAACCCTACATGCAGCAAGCAGTCACTCTCCATTCTGCCCTCCCCTGCCCCGCCAGGCCCTGACAGCCAGTAATAATCCACCTTCCAACTCTATAAATTTGCCTGTTCTGGACATTTCATATCAACAAAATTATATAATATGGGACCTTCAAGTCTGATGTTCATTGCTGGGGTACCATATATCAGACCTTCATTCCTCTTTCATGGTTACACACGACCTCATTGTATGAATGTACCACATTTTATTTATCAAGTCACCTATTCTGTGGATGGACTTTTGGGTTGTTTCCACTTTTTTTGGCTATTATGAATAACACTGCCATGAACATTCACATACCACTTTTCATCTGAACGACTGTCTTCAACTCTCTTGAGTGTATATACCCAGGAATGGAATTGCTGGGTCACGTGGCAATCTCATTTTAACTTTTTGAGAAACCACCAAACTGTCTTCTACAATGTACAGATGTCTCAATACCTCAGAGTTCTTCATTTTGTCCGCTAGATCGTGGACTTCTACTTTTTAGCAAGGCTCCTCCCCAAAACGATCAGCGAATCCATCCACCCACCAAAACGCCACCCCACTCAATTACCCTTAATTCATGGCTCATGGTAGAGGCTGACAAGCCTCAACTTCCCCACGTGCTTACTCATAAGGCCAAACTTTCCATGACAAGACAAAAAAATAATAATAATAACCTTCCCTAACTCTGTGGAGGCAACGTTTAGAGAAAGCTGTGGTCTAGTGGAAAAAACACTTGGATCTGAGGCACAAACTGGCCTTAGTTTGGTGACCGACGTTTTCTCTCCAGCCCTGACCTCCTTCCTCCTGCCAAGGTTCTTGGATGAAAAGTCTAATCTGTTTAAACAGTTCACATCCTATTCACTCTTCGTCACTCTGCAACATGCCTACCGGGCCTGTCAAACTAAGACTCTGATTGATTATTTCCTACTTGCTTACATCAATCAGATCTGTTCCAAGTCCTTTACGTCTAGTAATTAATTTAATCCTCACTATAACTCCCAAAGGGAAAGTACTGAGTCCCATTCTAAGGTTCCGAAAACTAAGACACAGTGCAATGCCCACGCTCATACATCTAGGAGATGGTGGAGTTGTTTTCTAATTTGCGATTTGCTAATGTTTTGGTTCTTTTTTTTTTTTTTCTCCTTAACTTTTTCTTATCTCTTTGAGCTTACATGTCGAAGATATCAACCTCCGATCCATATGAGCTGCAAATATTTTTCCAGTTTGCTATTTCTTTTTTCAACTTATTTTCCCCTCTAGAGAGAGATTTTTTAAATTTCTCAGATAAATGAGCTTATCAAATTTCTTAAATGACTTCTGGATTTGGAGTAAGTTCAAAAGGCCTCTCCCATGTTGCTGAAGTGCCATTTCCCTGCTTAGAACTTCTCAGTGGCTCTCAAATGACCTTGCTCAGCTGCTCCTCTTGGCACACAAGGGTCCCCACATGAGCCGCTGTTTACTGCTCGGCTCTGCCTTGCTCCCCTTGCACCTCATGCCTACCCATAGATGCATACAATTGCTGGGCTACAGCAGCTGAAGCCATGCTCTGGGCATTTGTTCCTACTCTTTACTTCTACAAGACCCTTTCTAACTCACCTTTCAAGATTTGGCTCAAACATCCATGAAGACTTGCCTGACTGCTACAAGCACCCAGTAGCTTGTGTATACTTCACAGGGAGAGCTGACCACCCCTTCCCATTGAGCCTGTTCTCAAAAAAAAAAAAAAAAAAAAAAAAGAGAGAGAGAGAAAGAGAAAGAGAGGGAGAGAGACAGAAGCCATAAAACAGATCCTTAACTATAGAGAACAAACTGAGGGTTGCTGGAGGGAAGGTGGGTGGGCATGGGCTAGATGGGTGATAGGGATTAAAGAAGGCACTTGTCATGATGAACACTGGGTGTTGTTTATAAGTGATGAATCAGGGATCCCTGGGTGGTGCAGCGGTTTGGTGCCTGCCTTTGGCCCAGGGCGCGATCCTGGAGACCCGGGATCGAATCCCACGTCGGGCTCCCGGTGCATGGAGCCTGCTTCTCCCTCTGCCTGTGTCTCTGCCTCTCTCTCTCTCTGTGACTATCATAAATAAAAAATAAAAAAAAAATGATGAATCACTGAATTCTTTTAAAAAATTGAATATATATATATGCATTTTTTATTTATTTGAGACAGAGGGATATGGGGAGGGAGAGGGAGAGAGAGAGAAAAAATATATATGAGCAGTGGGAGAAGATGGAGGAGAAGCAGACTCCTCACTGAGCTGGGAGCCCAACGTGGGGACTCGATCCCAGGACCCGGAGACCACAATCTGAACCGAAGGCAGACACTTCACCATCTGAACCACCCAGGCGCCCCTAAAAAATTTTTTTTTAAAGAAAGGAGAGAGTGTTCTCAGTTGTCTTCCATCTACAGTGACAGCTGCAGACGTAGCCAGCTCTGTGCTTCTGCAGCCTCCTATCAGACAGTAAGGTCCCTGAGAGCAGGGATCATGTTTTGGTTTCCTGGCTGCCTTCCACAAAGAAAATACTCACAAAATTTGTTGAGACAACACACGGGCTTGCGCAAATCGTTTAACTTCTTCGGACATCTGTCTCCTCATCTTTAAAATGAACTGAATAAAAATGTCCACGGTTGTCCATAAAGTGTTAAGGAAGTAAGATCCTCGGATTTTATTAGTATTCCTAAGTAGTCTGAATTAAGCACCTCATTATAAATCTAAACATACAATATCTTCCTTTAGGCTTGCAAACATTTTAATCATTGAGCCAGGAGAAAACAAAGAACCCAAAATTGATGAACTCAATTAATGTCACTTATTTTCAAGGAGCCCTGGGGCAAGCATTTTTCAATTGCAAATTAATTTGGGGTTCTAGAGAAACATTTTAAAGATATCTTAAGCCAACTGAGTTTCAGTGAAGAAAAAAAAATGGCTAGGGAAGGGATCTATCATCTTTAAAAATCAAAATGGTTAGGAATTTTTAGCCTTTAAAAAAGAGGAGAGAAAACTTTAGATGTCTAGATACGTTTTCTAAAATACTGAGAAACTCATTACAGAGAAGGACAAGTTTCTTTTTGAGGTATGAGGGGAAGACGGGTTTGGAAATTGCTGTAAATTTCTGTAGAAGGACCTAACAAAGTGCATGTGTGTGTTTTTAGCAAGCACACATCATCTTCCGTTCTAAGAAATTATGTGTCACGTCCCCGCATCTCAACCGTTACAGTCAGGATGTTCTAAGTCAAAGGGTTCACACTGACCTGCGAGTCAAGACGTACGGGCCCTCGGCCTGATTCCCGCACCACTAGCCCCGTGACCCCCTTAACAATCGAATATTCTCTGGGCTTTATTTTCCTCACTTATAAAATAAAAGCATGTAGCTACCCCGCACCCGTGGTCCTCCAACTATAACCATGAAGCGCCGATCCACCACAGCAGTGTAGACCCACCACACAATTCAGGAACGCTTTTACTACGAAAAAAAAAAATGACCCGTCATATTAACTTGCTTTAATTCAATGTACAAGTCGCAGAAAAGAAAAAAAAAAAAAAAGAATCACACTCGTGAGCACTCACATCCATTAAGAACTCGGTTGTGAGCCAACAGGGGACTACGACCTAGATTTGCCATGAACAGGCATTTTCCTCTTTATACATCCTGCCATCCGCTCCGGAGCAGTATCAGACAAAGCAGTAATAGGGAGCACATGTTCAAAGAAGAATTATGGAAGAAAAACAAAGTTGAAGAGAACACCCCGCTACTAATCTTGTTTGTTCTGCAAACTGGAAGAGGAGCGTCTTTATCTGATTTAGGAGAACACGTGGTCCAATTCCTGGGATATCCCCGTTTTTTGCAGGATGCTTTGAGAATTGCCTTTCCATTCTAAAAATCTGGGTTTTTTGTTTTTGTTCTGTTTTTTTTTTTTTTTTTAAACTACCCTTTCCCCCTAAATGTTGTTGGGGTTGAAATGTGCCGGTTAGAGAAACCTAACCTTGTGGCCTGGAGAAAGGCAACTTTATCTTAAAGGGGACCATAAGCAGGAACAGAGCTGCCTGGAGCTTCTGCGACTCCCTCCGCCAGTCCAATCCCTCTGCAATCGATTTATGGCCCTTCTTTGAAAAGCAAATTCCTATCTGCTTTGTCGCCCTCAACTATCTTTCTCTATTTATGTAAGATCTAAGCAAGAGCAGTAATAAATCTGTTCAAAGAAATGCAAGAATACCTTAATTTTAAACTCCAACTGGGAGTTAATTGTGTACATCATTTCAGTCCTTTCCATCTTCCGAGCGCCTTCATTGCACAGTCGGACCAACTGAGGACACAGAATAATAAGGAGGGTTAAGAGGTCAGGGAGGGAAATCTCAATTTCAAATGCACATCTCTCTCTCTCTCTTTCTCTCTCTCTCTCTCTCTCTCTCTCTCTCTCTCTCATGCAAGAAATGATTTGCACTTTGGAAGCTCCAGAGACTCCCTTCTGACAGTTCAAGAACTTGCGGTTTCCCACAGTTAAGATCGTGTACCCAGTTAAAGATGGTGTCATTCAGGGTTGAAAAAGGTCCTGAAGTCCCCAGGACACGTGTCCCCCGACAGCTCTCCCACCGCCTGCCCCTCGGCCTTCTGCTCCCTTCCTCTGGCCCCTGCTTCTCCCCTTTGCCAGGGAAACCTCAGCCGCGTCAGGGCAGGCGGCTGCAGTCGCCGTGGCTGGGCATCGGCCAACTTCAAAGGCAGATTTCAAGCCGAGCGCTACCTGCGGGGCATGTGGCCAATACCCAGGACGCCAAGAGAGGGAAGTCTTCAGGTACAGCCTGATGCTCAATGACCTTTCGAGGGTGGCCAAGCTAAGGGGAATCCAGTTCAGTCAGAACTAATTATTTAGGGACCGAATGACTTCAGAGTCCTCTCTCTGATGAGGGCCTGTGATTGATAAGAAATACCTCTTTGGTCTTGCTCCACAGCCCTTGTAATTTCCTATGTAAGAGCCATGTGGGGCAGCCCGGGTGGCTCAGCAGTTTAGCGCCGCCTTTGGCCCAGGGCATGACCCGGGGTCCCAGGATCGAGTCCGGCGTCGGGCTCCCTGAGTGGGGCCTGCTTCTCCCTCTGCCTGTGTCTCTGCTTTCTCTCTGTGTTTCTCATGAATAAATAAATAAAATCTTAAAAAAAAAAAAAGAGCCCTGGGGGCTCCCTAGTTGTGATATTCCATTTTGTTCCCGGTTGCTGAAAGCTTCGGGCGCGGACGCCGCGGAGGGCGTCTTCCCAAAGCCACCCGAGTTGACGCTGGTGCGGCAGCGCTCAGAGAGCCCCCGAGGACCAGGCTGGCTGCCGGGGGAGCCGGCCGAGCGGTGGGGGAGAGCTTGTGGCCTCCAGGCCCCGCACCCCCGCTCACCGACCTCTGGGGAGGGGACAGCGCAGGCCGCCGGCTGGCCTGACCACTGATGGCCACCGGCGTCCTCCATCACGCCGACTGGAGGAAGCTCCGTACCAATCCCCGGACCACGTAAGGTCAGAGCGCCCAGCCCGGCGCCAGGGGCTGCTGAGCCCACAGCCCGCGTCGGCGGCCTCGGCGCGGCAGGTCTGGGCGGAGTGGACCCCGCGAGCCGAGGGCCTACGGGCCCAGCGCTGCTCTGGCTGAGCGACAGACCCGGGGACGGGAGGGCGGCACGCGGGGACCCCCGAGCCGGGGCAGGGCACGCGGCTCCCTGGAGCATTCGGAGCGCATCCCACATCCCAAGTGGACGCCTCGCAGGCGGCCTTTCGGCGGGACAGGGACAGGACGCGACCTGCGCTGCTGCCATCGCAAGGTCTCCACTGGCTGCCCTGAAATGACCTCCGACCGCGTCCCAGGGGTCTAGGTCAGGAAGGCACCCGTCCTCCGTGCCAGCCCTCCTGCAGGTCTGCACCGAAGGAGCCCCCGACGCAGGGGCTCAGGCTCCCCGCGGTCACAGCCAGGAGCCGGGCACCCGCCTCGGGCACCGCCGGGCCCTCCAGGGTTCCCGCGGCCCCGGGGCAGACTCGGCCAGGCTCCCCTGCTCCCCGGCAGCGTGCTCGGGGCTCCCCAACCTCCGTCCCCGGGAGCTGCCGCCCGCCTCCACGGCCCAGGCAGCCGGGCTCAGCGAGGACGGGCTGCCCGCTCCCCGCGGCCCCCCGGCCCCCAGGCCGAGCACCGGGTCACCCGCCCTCCCAAAGCCGAGCCCCGCTCCTCGGCCCTCTGTCCCCGTGCCTCGTGCCCGAACTCAGGCCCCAGCGTGTCCCTGGGGCTGCGACCCACCTGCTGTCTGCCAACCGCGGCCTCCACCCGGCCTCCCGCGCCCTGAGGGTCACAGGCCGTCTCAGCTCACATCGAGCAGGACACGCCGCGGCTCCAACGGCTTGGAAGGCCCCTTTGTCAGCCTTCAGACCAGTCCTGGCGCCGCCACCACCTGGCAGCTGCTCTAGGCCCGGCCGGGCCAGGCCGGGGCTCCCCGGTGGCCCGGGCCTGGGGCCTTCTGCACCTGTGCCCCCCTCTGCCCGAAGGCCCTGCAGCGCTCCCTGGGCGGCCCGCCCGGCCGGATCTGGGGTCCTCCCGCCTTCCAAGTCTGCCAGCACTTATCTGTGGCACGTCCTCTCCGGAGAGGAGGGACGGCAGAGACGGTGAAACGTCCGTATTTATAAACTCAGTGTCCACAGCCCGGCACCTACACATGCAGCGAACGCTCGGCAAATGTTTCTGCGTAAACGGCCCTCAGTGACAGTGTATAAGTCACTTAAAAAAAAATAGTAATAAAGGTGGGTAGTAGTAGGGGGGAAATCGTTCCTTTATAGTTATTCTGTTTTAAAAAGAGGGGGAAAAATGGCATTATTAAGTTTGGGTTATGATCTTATTTCCTAAAGTTCCAAATATCAACTCTATTAGCAAGAGATGGAGTCAGCCGCCACGTGGGAAGACAGGGCTTCAGGAGGCATAGGAAAAACAGAAAAGTTCCCCAAACGTCTGTCTTAAGCATCAGTGGAGCCCACTTTAAACCATTTTGAAGGGACAAGCATTAATTTGCCTGTGTGCCCTGGTGTTTTTATTAAAATCAGGCTCCGTGTATTAAAATAATGCCTTCCTTCAGCGGCTGCCAACGCGTGATTAAATTTATCTCACTAGGTATTTTTAGGCCAAACTTATGTTTTGTTTTTTTTTTTTTAAACCTGTTAAATAAAGAAATATAAATTAAAAATAAAATATTCTCAATCTATCAAAACCACAAAGCTTAAATAATATTTGAGCTGGGAAACATGCACTAAGACAGACATTTACAGATCTTCTGGTGGCCATGGAAACAACTTTTTCTGAAGGTACTTGGGGGCCTTTAAAAAAAATCTTACATTTTTGTTCCAATAAACTGACCTATAAAAGTTTTTCTTTAGAAATAATCAGACGAACACAATCATTTGTGCAAGACAATGTTCCAGGAAGCACTAGTAGAAATAGTAAGTGAAATGGGTCCCGTACAAATCTGTGTTTCTGTGTACATTTATACCATACACTGGTGTTGGATTAGACATCCCAATGGAAGGATATGTAGCAGGGTGACGACAATCATTACCTTTGATAAAACGACCAATACGGTTTATCTTCTCTTACATTTCCAAATTTTCTATAACGTACACATATTTAAGAATATACGTTTGCAAACCTTAAATGCATTCCTTTTTTTTTAAAGATCTTATTTATTTATTCATGAGAGACACACAGAGAGAGGCAGAGAATCAGGCAGAGGGAGAAGCAGGCTCCCCGAGGGGAGCCCGGAGTGGGACTCGATCCCAGGACCCCGGGATCACGACCTGAGCCAAAGGCAGATGCTCCACCACCGAGCTCCCCAGGTGTCCCCCTTAAATGCACTGACTGAGCAGAACTCAGAGTGGAAATGGAAACCCTGGGAATCCCTCCCTTCCACGGAGTGCAAAGTTTGATGTGTAGGATTCCGGGACTATTTCTCTATACTGATAACACGCATGGTGAGCGTCAACACACTTCATTATCTGGACGTCATGACAGTATTTGTACTGCTCTGCAACTTAATGCTCCTCCCGTAATAATGTAGCTTAGGGATATCTTTCCATGGTAAAAGATACACATGTCTACCTTTCTGCAAATGGCAGAAGCAATAGGTTACAGGAGAAGATTAAAGAGACTTGGCTCTTTCACCACCAGGAGGAAAGCTTAGGACTTAACAGTATGTCCAAATAGGAGCAGCATTTTTATGAGGTGAGAGCGAACGCTTACTCTCTTCAGCAGAGAGTAAATGAAAGAACGGCCGGAAGGACTTCACTGGCCTAAGAAACCACAGTCTGGCCTTCGCTCCTTGGACACCAGACAGCGCTCTGCACCAGCCGAACTTCGGATTCCCTGCAAATCGCCCTCCTTGCAGCTCCACCCCAGCATGTGAACAGAACATCAGGAAGTAAACACATTTTATTTATTTAACAGAAACATCTTGCTTTTGAGTTGCTCGACGAGGTCAGTAAGTCTTTTTTCCAAGGCCCCGATTTCAGTAAGCACTTACACTCGTTGCAGCAACATGTATGAGGAATTTCAGTGACATGTTATTCACACTATTGCAAATAAATTTCATTAGCATTTTAATTACCAGAAAAGATATTACTCATTCTCTTCCAAGAATGAATAGCCACCTAGAGACGCTTGCCCAAGGGCCTGAGGCAGAAAGAGTCTGCCTCTAAAAACTTAGACGCTGATAGACCAAGTTTCACTTTCTAAAATAAATACTGGGATCTCCCCGTATCTTTCTTTTCACGGAAAGCAAACAAGTGAAACCCTGCATTGTAGTTGTGAACGATAAATGCTCTATTTACGCAATCTGTTTGTTGCAAATACTGATACCGTCCCTCCCGGAATCAATAAAATCCCATCAGTAAACTTCACAAATGAACAAGAAGGTCAACTCCCGAGTTGGCTGTATCAGTCGAACCACTAGGAGACTCGAGGAATAATCCTGATGTTCATAACTTGGGCTCAAGAGAGAGAAAGAAATGCAGAGGAAACAAGTCACCAGAACGGCGTCTCCTCACAGAGGGCCTTTTATATGCTTATCGTATCAGATTAAAGCCCTTCTCTGATCCGTTCTGGGCCTGCCAGCCTTTCCTACGGGTACCAGTGTCGAATCCAGTGAACAAGAGACGCCTGAAGGAATGTAGTGGTTTACTGTAACTGGGATGTGAAATTCTTGAAAAACGCTAAATATCATGCTTAGCTCAATTCGACAGTGATCACAGCCTTCCTCTTGCCTCTTCTGTGTGAATTCTTAACTTCTCACTAACCACCAGATAGAATGTGATGACATTTCTCGCCAGTCCAACGCTAGAACTTCACTAGTGGCTTCTCCCAAAGACTCTCCCCTTATTGCCTCCAGGAACGCAACAGAGGCCGTGGGGTCCCGGAGAGAGACCCTCTGGTGGCAGGACCCTAGGAAACTTTACACCTGCCACGCTAAGTTTTCTTCACTTAAGTGTTTCCCCAAGTGGGATGGGCAGATCACTGATGGGGCAAGTGGTGAGTGTAAGTGGTTGACAGATAGCGAAGGTTTAATTTTTATACCGCTCCAAACTCATATGGTGAAATCCTAACCTCCAAAGATGGTGGTACTGGGAAGTGGGGCTTTTGGGGGGTGCTTCAAAAGTCATGAGGGGGGATCCCTGGGTGGCTCAGTGGTTGGGTGCCTGCCTTCAGCTCGGGGTGTGATCCTGGATTCCTGGGATCGAGTCCCACGTCGGGCTCCCTGCATGGAGCCTGCTTCTCCCTCTCTCTGTCTCTCATGAATAAACAAAATCTTAAAAAAAAAAGTCATGAGGGTAGGGCCCCCATGATGGGATTAGTGCTCTTACAAGAGAGGCTCAGTCCCTTTCACTGTGTAAGGCTCAAGGAGAAATGTGCCACGCAGAAGACACCCCTCACCTGACCATGCTGGCACCTTGATCTTGGACTTTTTTTTTCTTTAAGATTTTATTTATTTATTCATGAGAAACATAGGCAGAGGGAGAAGCAGGCTCCATGCAGGGAGCCTGATGTGGGACTCCATCCCGGGTCTCCAGGATCATGCCCTGGGCCAAAAGCAGGTGCTCAACCACTGAGCCACCCGGGGGTCCCAATCTTGGATTCTTTAACCTCCAGGACTATGAGAAATAAATTTCTGTTGTGTATAAGCCACCCAGTCTGTGGTATTTTGTTACAGCAGCCCAAATTAAGTAAAACACAGATAAACTTACTTTTAATAAAAAAAAATGCATAGTAGAAAAATAGACAATGAGGTCACAAAATCCATGATTTTGTAGGTACTATTAGCAAGGATGAAGATACAGAATATAGAGTCACTGAAGGTTGATTAAAAGAAGGAGCACAGGGATCCCTTGGTGGCTCAGTGGCTTAGTGCCTGCCTTCAGCCCAGGGCCTGATCCTGGAGTCCCAGGATTGAGTCCTGCACTGGGCTCCCTGCATGGAGCCTGCTCCTCCCTCTGCCTCTCTCTCTCTCTGTCTCTCATGAATAAATAAATAAAATCTTAAAAAAAAAAAAAAGCAGCAGCACAGGGTCACCTGGATGGCTTAGTCACTTAAGCAGCTGATGCTTGATTTTTGGCTCAGGTCATGATCTAAGGGTGTTGGGGGCTCCACATTCAGCAAAGAGTCTGTGTGAGGATTCACTTTCTCCCTCTCCCTCTGTCCCTCCCACTCACTTTCTCTCTGTGCCTAAGATAAATAAATCAATAAATAAATATTTAAAAAAAAAGGAAAGAAACTACCTCATAGCAAAGTGGTGCAAAGATGTACCAGACTCGAAGGTGGTTTGGTAGCTGCAAGTGGGTTTAGGAAGCTCCTGGCGCTACCATCGTCTCTGCACCCCTCTGCCCAGCTCTACAGTATCTTCATTAACTCCTATACCTTCTACTGCTTTCCCTCAGCTAGATATTCCTATTGGCATTTCAATGCGCCCACGTCCTTCTAATTTTTAAACAAACAAACAGGAAGATGTTCCCACACCGCCCTTCCAGCTAGAGCCCTCTCTCTCCACTGACAGCTCCCGTGTTGAAACAGCTACCCTTGCTGGCCAGCTGCACGTCCACACCTCCCACTCATTCCTCAACACACTGCAATCCAGCTTCCCCACCCACCACCGCGGGGACACGGCCCACCCGATGATAAACCCATGACCGCCTCACTCGTTATTCACGCTCTTTCAGGAGCCACTCAACAGGGCTGACCGTCTTTCCACCAAAACATCTGCCGTTTGCCGGGCCATTACGGTTTTCCTCCTTTCATCGATGGTTTTTGTTTTTGAAGTCTCCCCTGGGAGGACTCCTCTCCCTAAATGAGATGAAGGGTGGTAGTGTTCTTCGTGACGGTTGTGGCTCAGACTCACTACTCTTCTCAGTCTACAGGCTCGTTCTGGGTAATCTCATCCACTCGCCCAGCTTCAGAAATCATCGCGTGCCCGGGATCACCAAAGCCAAGTCTCCCAATTCCAGTCTCCCCAGTGAGCTCCTGACCTGTTTATTTCAGCCAACTTGAACATTCTGTAAGAACCTCTGTCATCACACATCCAAAGTGGAACTCATCCGTTTCTCCCTAGGTTTCTATTGTAAAGGTATGTAAGTAAGCATCCGGCTAGTTGCCCAAGAAGCCGGGGACCATACTCCTTGACTTCTGATCTCCAACACACTCACTCACTCTCTGTGCCTGCCTCCCCAATACTATATATTGCTTCTCTCCCTTTACTACACACCCATAAAGGCCACTGTCACCACTACCCTAATCAACTACAAAAGCCTCATAACTGGTCCCATCCCCACGGTCCCCTTCACAACACATGAATTTATAGCTTCTCCATCATCTTAAGAGAAGGTCCACACTTCCCTACGTGGCTCCCCAGCATTCTTTCCTAGACTGGGCTCTACAGCCACATGAAGAACATTCCAGTGTTTCAAACCCTCCAAATATTTTTCTTGCCTTTGTGTTTCTACCCACACCTGAGACACTCTCTTTCCTCCCCAAGCCCTGGCTCAGAGCTAAGCTTGACTTAGGTTTCAGCCTCAACATCACTATGTTCTTCGCTACCGTATCATTCATCACCTTGTATTGTAATTTTTATTTAGCATCTGCCTTCCCCTTTATACAGCACAGTGTATGAGGGTATTAACCACAACTGTCTTACGTGTGAATCACCATATTTTCAGGGACTGGCATCATGCCTGGTATGGTAGTTGATACTTCGGTAAGTAGCTGGTTGATCAAAGAATGAATAAACGACTATTCAGACACCAAAAGAAAATGAGAGGTCTGTTGGGCCTTATAGCAAGACAATAAAAATACTAATTTCATTTGAGTACAGAAAACAATATTGTTTTTCAGCTCCCGAAGGAATGCTGGCCAAATGGCTTTGAGAACCACCAATGTTCAGCATCAGATCCAGATGCGCGCTCTTCCAAGACGCTGAACAGTTTACTGTGTGACTAGCTCGCTATTGTTCAACAGTTACCTTGCTTACTTCCTTTAAGGCTCTCTTGCAGACCTCATACTTCGGAGAGTCCTTCGGTGTCTTCTGACAGATAGTCTGCAGCGAAGTAAAAGAAAAAAAACAAAAATCAATCAGTTTATTTTATTACGTGAAATAAAACCAAGGTCCAGCCACATCCTCTTGCTCATAGCAAACTTAACAATGCTGAGCACAACATGATGGATTACATTAGAATCTGATTACAAAACTAAGAAACAGTCTTTAATTGAACAGGATCCAAGTAAATCCAGCAAATGATGAAATAAGAGAATGGACTTCAGAGGTGGATGAACCTGGTTTCAAATCCAAGTCCTGTCGCCTACTAGGTATTTGTGGGCAAGACTCTCTCTCTATCAGCCTCAGTTTCCCATCTGTAAAATGTGGATAAAGCCAACTACATCACAAGGCTGTTGCCAGGATTAAATGATAATACAAGTACAGTTTTTTAAAAAATATTTTATTTATTTATTCATGAGAGACACACACACAGAGAGAGGCAGAGACACAGGCAGAGGGAGAAGCAGGCCCCATGCAGGGAGCCTGATGTGGGACTCGATCTTGGGTCTCCAGGATCACGCCCTGGACCAAAGGTGGTGTTGAGCCACCCGGGCTGCCCAAAACTACTTTAATTATTACCATCATCATCACTAAAGAGAAATATGTGTGCAGACCATACCACTGAATAAAAAAAGATCAAGAAAAACAAGCTACCGGATTTTCTTTTGATATAGGTACACTGCAGTTTTGGGGATGCTAAAATGAACTTCGAAGAGGATCAATTCCTATGGAGTTACAAATAATCTGTGAAACCACATCCATTTAAGGACGATGGAGTAATTTTAATTGTTAAAAATGTCCATCTCAATTAACAAGTTTAACTAACTTCCCAAATGAAGCAGAACTGAAGAGACGACGCTTTAGGTACATTTAGATTCTACCCAGGTGTCCAGATTCTCACATTTGGGAAACCGATTACAGCAAAAGGCATCAAACAGAGGCGGAACTGTTTGAGGGGGTAAGTTGGGAACTGGTACCTTGAACGTAGGTGAGTACCAGACCTACAGATCCGAAAGTCAGGTGTCAGGACTGTCTTATGTGCTATGTGAGAAGCAGAGAGTGTCTCATCCATGGGCTTTTGTTAATGGTTCTCCAATTTTGGACTAAGACCCACGGTAAGAAATACATCTACATTAGCTACCAGTGCGTATGTATGTGGAAATGAAAAGGGTTTTTTTTAAAAATAATACTTAATCACATTATGAACTCTGTATAATATCATATCATTCTATTCTATGTCACTTTTTAAATAAACACAGCTCATGATCAAAAATCAGCTTCATGACCCACTAATGTGTACAGAGGCAGTGTGAGAAATACTGGTTTATGTCCGTGAAGGCATCCTGGGTCCTGAAGGGTCTTTGCACACTTCAATTTTATGTAAATTTTGTGCATTGCTGAACTTTCTAGGGCGAATGACTGTAGCTTTACTCAGAATATCAACAGGGTCTTTGACCCAGAAAGTTTTGAGCTTACTGGACGTTCACGGCATTAACCTCCAGCATGGTGCAACATGGTACACTAGATTCTGTGAGTCCCAATCTACTTAAGCAATTTTATCAAAATTAAACAGAGAAAATATAGAAGGCAAAGAGATCACAGAATATACAGGATCTAAAGAAATACGGCTAACATACATTTTCCGAAGAGAAAGAACCCTGAAACTTTGTAACTTTGCGATAAATGTTGTATTTAGAAAGCACCCATTTCTCATTTTTAAAAATAGCAAAATTTGAAACAGCATTTCTCTAGACGGTTCAAAGTTTCGTACTTTACGAAAATGTCAGAAATCCTATGAAATAAACTCATTTTTTAAAATGACTTTTTACTGCTTATAAAATCTAATGGAAGAAAGTACAGTATCAAATGTATCTTTGAAAACTTCACAGTGTTTACATGACTCAGCACAAGCCTGTATAGTATCTACGTTCATTTAGTTAAGAAATACTGAGCGTCTATTATTGTCAGGCTTAAAACATTTACTACTTCACCCGTTTTCATGCCAATCTTGCAGGTATATATTATACTGAGGCTTCAGATGAAATCAGGCAATTTGCCTGGGATCACACTATCAGGGGAAGAGCCAGAATTTGTGCCCAGATCGTTCTTACTCCAGAAGTCACAGGACTTGTAGGACACCAAGCTTACATAGCAGAGTCCCTTCTCTCAAAGTGCTATGGGTGTTCAGATGGGGAGGAAGATGCATCTGCGAGGGAGGGCACTGAGCAAGGCTTTATGAAAGAAGGAGCATTAGGGCCAGTGCTTGAAAGACCTGCTTGTTTTAGTTGTGAAGCTGAGAAGTGACAGCCGGCGACAATGTGAACAAAGATGCTCAGTGGGAAAGTCAGGAAACAAGGGTGGTTGAAACCTACAAATAAACCTTCTTGAAGCCAAAATCTGGTTTTGATTACCTGACTGCATTCTATCCTTAGACCCAACGAATGTTTTTCTCAATCAGTCCATCAATCAGAGAGCTGAATTTTCAAAATTCTGCAAGTTTTCCAATACTTACAAGGAGAGACGCCCCTAAATCACAAGGGAAGCATGCGAAGGCAGGAAACTGAGGGGAAGCTAGAGGAGCAGGGTGTTGGGAATTCTGAAAAAACAACTACCAACCCCCGTCCAGGCAGCAGAGCCAACAAAGTGACTGTGATCGCATGCTTTTACTCACTGCAAAATGTCAGTGCTTTTAGAAAATCTCTGAATTTATGATGGAATATGGGAAATGGAATTTATTTTGTAACCTTACTCAATCATAATTTTTTGCTGTATTTTTATCCTGTGTTTTGACATGCAAAAATCACGTTCGTTGAAACAGACACTAACATTATGATCCAATTGTGAAGTACGACTATGGCAAAATATTTTAACTTGATCAAAAGAGACACTATTTGGCCCACTAGCCAGGTGGGAGCTGTGCCGGGCCACCTGGTTCTTCTCTCGTCGTTGCCGCTGTGGATCCGGCCCAGCCGGTGTGCAGGACCCCTGGCCTGCCGCCTAGCTATCCTCCCAGCTGCACTTCAGACCAGGAAGTCTCTACTCGCTTCTCCCAGCCATGTCTTGTCACTATTTAAAATTAAATCCCTTATATTCCCCTTCACTATTATTCATATTCCCCAAATGAGTGAGAACATACACTGTATATATATAAGGGAAGGGAGAAGAAGTGTGTGGGAGATATCAGAAAGGGACACAGAACATAAAGACTTCTAACTCTGGGAAATGAACTAGGGGTGGTGGAAGGGGAAGAGGGCGGGGGGTGGGGGTGAATGGGTGACGGGCACGGAGGGGGACACTTGACGGGATGAGCACTGGGTGTTATTCTGTATGTTGGTAAATTGAACACCAATAAAAATTAATTTATAAAAATAAAAAAATAATAAAATTAAATCCTTGTTTTCTTCGTGAATGTTCCCTGAAGTATGAATGATGCTGGCCTTTCCATACCCTCCTTTGTGCAGCACAAAATAAAGGCAAGTCCATGCCTTCTAATGCTGAACAGTATCTCATTCCCATGTACAGTGGGAGCACCACAGCATCTTGGAACTCTCTAGGGAAGGGATCTTGGTGATCAACCCAAAGAAACTGAGGCTGAAGACATTACATGACTTGCCCAAGGCCACATGGCTAGCGGCTCAGCTGGAACCAGCATCCAAGCCTTGTGCCTCCAATAAGCCCATGTTTTTCCCATTTCGAAAAATGTTAAGTGAGTGATGTAATCGGAAATCTTCAGGGTGCCTACACAAGCCTAAGTTGAAGGTAATTTCCAAAGATACTAGACACAGTGCGATGTTCCAACTGAATGGCCCCTTCTCATTTAGGTGGAGGATTTTATAGAAGGGATATAGTACATTGATCCAAGTGAAATAAGAATAATGTTCTTAATCAGATTTATAGTAGCACAGCTACCCGCAGAGGAAAGAGCCAGCAGACCATGTCTTACATCCATTAGCAGGGGCAGGCGAGTCACCCTTTGCATGGGGAGGATGAGGAAGGAGATCATGGGTAAGTTCCTACAGTCTTCGTGGGACTCAATTCGTGACAGTACTTCTTTAAAAGATGGGTTGGTGGCTCTGAGAAGAAACAAAGAAAGAAGAATTCAAAATACTTTCTCTTCAAGGTAAAAAGCAAAAACATACTACAGACATTCCTCGAAGATATTGTGGATATCCAGACCACTACGATAAAGCAAATGCTGCAATCAAGTGAGTCAAAGGAATTTTGGATTTCCCAGGTCATGTAAAAGTCATGTTTACACCACACTGTCATCTATTAAGTGTGCAATAGCATCGTGTCTTAAAAAAGATGCACCGTGCCTGGGGGGCTCAGTCGGTTGAGCATCTGCCTTGGGCTCAGGTCATGGTCCCAGGGTCCTGAGATCAAGCCCCACATAAGGCTCCCTGCTCAGCTTGGAGCCTGCTTCTCCCTCTCCCTCTGCCTCTCCCCCTGCTTGCTCACTCTGCATGCACTTGCTCTCTCTCTCTCTCTCTCTCAAATAAATAAAATCTTTAAAAAAAAAAAGATGCACATACCTTCATTAAAACATAGTTTATGGCTAAAAAAAATGCTAACCATCATCTGAGCTCTCAGTGAGTTATAATCATTGACCACAGATCACTGTAACACATATAATAATGAAAATATCTGAAATATTGTGAGAATCACAAAAATGTAACAGAGATACCAAGTGAGCAAATGTTGTTGGGAGAAATGGTGCCAACAGACTTGCTCGACGCAATTTGTAAAAAAACAGATCTGGTAAAAGTGAGATAAAGTGGAGCACACTAAACCTAAGTATGCCTGTTAAAACACTGTGATAAATTCACATATTATGATTTTTAATATATAAAACAACAAACAATGACATAGACACAGATGGCCTATCTGCCTTTTATAGTGAAGACTAAATATGACAGGATTTTAAGATAATATGAACAATAAGAAATGCATGAGCTATAAATTTATAGAAGTGGGAAGTAAACGAAGAGGCGATCAAAAAGGTGAACATATCTGTGAATATATTAATTATTAACGCGTACAGGCTAGATCTGCAATCTGATAATCTATAGACATTCCATTAAAAAGATAACAGATGGTGTTTTAAGTCACTTCTCTAGCCCCAAATTATAATCCCAGAAAGAAATATCATATTTATTTACTAGGAGGCTTCTGGCCTTTTTCAAAGCTTCTAGGACAGAAAACTTTCTGACCATGCCAGCTGGAGTATTTCTCCCCTCCTGGTGACATAACAACAGTGATAATACCGCCACAATGTTTTTATGGAACTTAGCCAGACATACCGACATACAGGACCTCACATGGAAACAGTCAGACAATATTTAAGGAAGGCCAAAAGGGGATTCCAATAAGAAGAGAGTCTTAGAAGGATCCTCCACTGGCCAAGCAACAGCCCTAGCATCTGATGAAGACAGAAGTCAAATCAAGGCCTTTTGAGTTTCAGGGGGGCCTGACCCCCATATCTCTTGCTTTCGTAGCTCACTTCACCCCAGAGGGACTCCGAGGAGTTCCCTTGTGACTTACAACAAGGAGGAGACAGGGATCGGGACTGGGTACTGTAATCGCATGTTGGGGAGCAAGAGGCCAAGAAGCAGGGCAGCTGTGGTTCCAACTTAAAAAAAATGTATTTTGAAAATTAGATGTTCTGGTTCACAAATAAGTAAATGCCCAGAATAGCCAATTAAAAGAAATTACACAGAAATGTTTTATTTTCATTTTCTCAAATGAGGAATTTTAAGTTTCCTTTCCTGCTAGCTTTAAAAAGATGTTTAGTAAGTTAAAAAAAAAAATCAAACTCCAAATCAGTTCCATATTTAAAATCACTCAGGTCCCAGGACCCCTTCCCCCAAATATTGATTAAATAGTCTGGTCTGGGATGGTCCCTGGGGATCTATTATATGTTTGTTTTCAAAGATTCTCAAGCATTTCCAGTGTGTGAATTCACAATACTTGCTACAAAACTCATGAAAACACAGCTACTATTTCCCATGTGAAAGCTCAAACGGTATCATTAAGTTAACTTAGACAGAATCTTTATTTTTTAAAGATTTTATTTTTAAGTAATCTCTACACCCGATGCGGGGCTCGAACTTACAACTGAGATCAAGGGTCTCATGCTCCACTGACTGAGCTAGCCAGGGGCCCCTAGAACCTTTACTTCTTAAGTTACAGCAGTGCCTATTCACATTTTTAAAATCCTGCAAACTTTAACGACACAAAATGAAATTTAGCTCTGATTCAAGGCTTTGTTTTCAAACACGTAACTTGCATTTTTTCTAACAGTTACACAGCGCCCTATCGGCAGTCCCGGGGCCGTTGGGAGGTTAAGAAAACCTGGGGTGAGATTAAGCCCCCAAGAACATTTGGCAACGTCTAGGACCATTTTTGGTTGTTACCATTGGAGTGAGGGGCATCTAGTCCACAGAGGCCAAGGATGCTATAAAACATGCTACAATGCACAGGACAGACCCACAGCAAAGACTCATCCAGGCCAAAATGTCAACGGTGCCAACAAACCCTGCTTTGTACTTAAAAACTTCATTTGCGGTTGCCAGCTATTAATTTTCCACCCTGCCCATTCAAGAGTTTCATGAGGTTGTGGAGGGAGGAGCAGCTCAAGGAGCCCTTCCCACTGACTTGGGAGCTTCAGTGGGCTGTGTCTCCCAGCACCAACCCCAATCCCCTTGCAGGGGCTCACACCCTGCAGAGAAGCTGAGCAGAGCTCCACTGCTGTGGTCATAAATGCCACAGCCTACACAGGGGCTGTGAGTGATAACAGCCATCAGCCCCCAAGCCGAGTTTATGGCAATGTACACTGTGTTGTAAAACAGATAGCTACTTGACATAAACAGGGCCCCCAAAATAAAACATTACTGAACAATCGCTGACTTTTAAGGCTAAAGCCATATACATCACATCAAAAAAAAAAAAAAAAAAGGAAAACACACAAACTCTAGGTTAAACCTAAAGAGGACAAAGAGAAAAGGTGAGGAGGGAAATTTAAAGCCTCTTTGTTGTATTCTTAACGCCTTTAAGAACATTTTTTTTCCTATTGCTTTCCTTCAGTCCTTCCCTGCTCTCCTCATTTCTAACTACCCAGAAGGGGAACATCAAAAATTCCTATAAAATTCCTATAGAAATTCCTATAAAAAACTTCCGTTTCGTCATCCCAACGGAAGAAGAGTAGAGAAGTTCTGGATCTGAGGCAGGAGTTCAACTCAAATACTTTCTTGGCCTCAGGCAAACTATTCAATGGCTTATAAAACTGGGGAGTTCTAGAATGACGATCACTCCCGTAGCTCGCAGCAATCTAAAACAACAACAAGGAAAATAACAGAAACCTATAATTTTGTAATTGCTTTAGAGAGAAAGTTGTCCACAGTATAGATTTTTCTACTGCAACATCCTCACCCTGAAAGCAATCCTGGAAAATAGCCCACCAAGTGTCATTTCTAAGTATGATGTAAGAGATCAATGAATTTCAATCAACGTGACCTAATTAAACAGTGGTTAGGCTATTAAGGGCAACATTCAACATCTCTTACAACAATTTCTGTAGTGTTCGTTGTTGGTAGACTTCATTTGTGCAGTATTTCACATACGGGTCAAATGTGGATGCTGTGTGCTTTTCCACAATGTCACTTATGTCATCGATGAAGATATTATTCTGATGTCTTGCTTCCAACTCCGTGAAGAATCTAGAAAAAGAAACTCATTTACGTTTTCTTATTTATAACTGAAAAACATCAAAGATCATTCTCATGTCATGTTATTATGCAGGGCTTGGAAATACCAACAGCGCACAATACCAACTCAAAGGGATACAATGAAAAACTATAAAGATTGTCTGAACTCAAATCTATCGTATTAACATCTTTATTACTTCAAGTGTTCAACTGAAAACACTGATAACATAGGGCATTTCTCTGCTTTCAGGTATATTTCAGAATGTACAGATTTCACTATTTTTCCAAGAATTCCCTAGATATTGGAGGAGGTGGGGTCATGTTTCCGTATTTCATTGTATTGAAAAGCCTATGAGCAAAACAACTAAATAAGTACTTAGAGAACAAGTCGGAGGGGCGCCTGGGTGGCTCAGTCAGTTAAGCGTCCAACTCTTGATTTCAGCTCAGGTCATGATCTCAGGGTTGTGAAATCAAGACCTGTGTCTGGCTCCATACTGCTCCATGCTGCTTAAGAGCCTCTCCTTCTCCCACTGTCCCTCCCCCACTTGCATGCACTCTCTTAAAAAAAAAAAAAAGAGTCTGAAATACACCTAATTCTGTGTCCTTTCTCTGCAAATAATACTATTTTAAGACATTTAAATGTACTCAGAAATTATTAAAATGGCATTTTTGGGTTGCCAGATTTAGGGTGTGTTTGAATCTATCAGTGTCTAGTCCTTTGAAAATTAAATTTCTGGTAAATGAGTTATTTTATAGTACAAGTATGTGCAAAAATAGTGAATGGGACATCTTGAGCAATCTGTATTTTCTCTGGCAATCCTACACGGCATTCAATTTTAACAGCACATCAAAATCAAATACTTGAAATAGGTTTCTACCAAGAGCATGGAGCTCAAAACGTAGTCCATAAACCAAGCATCTAAGAGCTAGAAATGCAGAATCTCACTGCCTATGTCCCCCAAGCCAAACCTGCATTTTGAATGCACAGTAAAAGTTGAGATGAACCACCCTAGAGCACACTTATTGTCCAAGTTGGGAGGAATAGGAAAATCTATTAGAAAGAACTATCACTGGGTGGCCAAAGCATCTTCCAAAAGTAAGGAAGGTGAAAATAACATTAATTTCTCTAATGTTGAGTTCTGAAATAGTCCTACAAGAGCAATTTAGTTTTCAATAACCTCTTTAGCATTCATCACATCATAACTCCTAACGAGTTTGCTAGGTGGACTCCAAATACAAAATTCAAGGCAGACAGTGAATGAGACAGCAGAAATCTACACAAGACAATTAATAGTAAATATGGGCTAACATTGTCTCACATTTGCATCTCAATTATTTTCAAAGAATATCCTGGCACCCAGCAATAAAACAATCCAGATTTTAAGAGGTCTTGAATTTACATATTTTCATGTACATTAAATGCACTGTGCTATAAATTGTATTTGTATTAGTTTGTCATCATTACCTATTTTATTTTTAAATGTTTCCATACGAGCTTAAAAAAATGAAGAAATATACCTTAAATCCTAGAAGAGTAAAATTATTTACGCTGGGAGAAAGCATAAAAAAAATCTGTATTTCCTTTAAGAAGGATTTAGGGAAAATAATCAGTAGGATTCTCATCCATAGCTTGTAAGCAGCTTAGTTATCCAAGCCCTTTGTTTAAAACAGCAGCAGAAAAAAAAACAAAAAACAAAAAACAAACATAAAGTACACTTGGCTGGGCTACTTGGTTTTCCTTCCAAAGGTATCAGGGTTAATATGCACAATCTTAAATAGTAGGTCAGAAATAGCAAATTATGTTCCAAAAAAGCTTCATATCACTTTGTCAGGACTGCATCTATTAACATTCAAGTAAAATATCAAACGCTCTCCTCAGAGTTTCAGCAATTGTAAAAACAACCTACTCTAAACCCTTACTATGTCTGCTAAAGGATATTTAAAAGCCATGTTTCTTAAAGGATATTTTCTATATAGACACGTCCCTGACTTCAAGAACTGCATGTTATATTGGGAAGGTAAGGCTACACAGACGATGGTGGTGGTGGTGTCAGAATCTTTTTTTTTTTTTTTTAATTTCAAGAACTATGTATGTTTTCAATTAGGGTAAGATATATGTACAACAAAATTTGCCATCTTAACCATTTTTAAGTATACAATTCAAGGATATTACATGCATAATATTGTACAATTTTCAGCACCTTCTATTTCCAAAATATTTTCATCACCTCCAACAGAAATGCTATACCCATCACCTAATAATGTTCCATCCCCCCTCTCCCCAGCCTCTAATCACCTTTTTTTCTTTTTTGAGGGGGGAAGGGAATGAAGGAGGATGGGTTGAGGAAGAGAGAGAATCCCAACCAAGCAGGATCCACGCCCAGTGGAGAGCTCCATGTGGGGCTTGATCTCACCACCCTGAGATCGTGGCCTGAGCCGAAATCAAGAGATCAAGAGTCTGGCATGTAACTGACTGAGCCATCCAGGTGCCCCTGCCAACACTTTCTATCTCTATGAATTTGCCTCTTCTAGATATCTCATATAAGTGATCATAAAATCTTTGTGTTGTCTGGCTTATTGCATTCAGTGTCATGTTTTCCATGTTAATCTATGCTAACACATGTAACAACGTTATTCCTCCTTATGGCTGAATAATATTCTGTTGTGTGTGTGTATATGTATTATGCTTATCCATTCATCTGCTGATGGACACTTAGGCTGTTTCTCCCTTTCTGGCCACTGTGAATAAATGATACTGTTATGAACATTTGTCCACAAGCATCTATCTGAGTCCTTGTTTTCAAGTCTTTGGGTCTATATACCTACAGGTGGACCTTTAACTTCACTGACTCTGCCAAAAATGATATATATATCAAGAAGGGCTAGTATCCTGCCAAGAACCAGTACAGAAGAAGTTGGGTTATATACCGAGGAGAGATTATTTCACTAAATCACAGCTGAATAGGAAATGATGCATAGACGAGCAGCCCATAGGAGGCATGGAACCACTTAATTACGATATAAGACCTGTAACAAAGGCATACAGTGCAAAGTCCAGAGGGCCGGGTGACTGCAAGGAAAGAATGTGAGGAGGGTCATCAGTGATGAGGATGGCATTAGTGGGAGCAGAGCGGCACGGGAAATAAGGTAGGTACAGGCACAAATTGGGAAACTGGGATTCAGTAAGGCTGAGGTATTGATCATGGGAGGACCAACGGCAGAGAATGAGGGTTGAAATGCATGTCAAAGCCAGACTGCAAAGGTCGGACTGTACGCTGAGCAGCTTGCACTTCGTCTGTGGATGATGAGAACCACTGGAGGTGATGAAGACAATACATCATCCGATCAGAGAAAACTGGGGCAGAGAAGTGCAAATGGGGAGAGAGGAGACTGCAAGCAGGCCAATGAAATGGCTAACGTGGGCACAAAGCCTGGCTTTATGGGGAAGTCAAAAAAGAGGGGACACAGATTAGGGAAACAATTAGGAGAAAAAATTAACAGAAAGAAAAAAAAAAAAACCTCATCAGAGGGGAAATCAAGGAAGATGCTGGGGTTTCTATTCAAGATTTCCACCTGGGCATCAAGGTGGGCCAAGAAACCATTCACAAAGACAGGGATTTAGGAGGAGTGAGAAGGAGCATGAAGGAGCTTATGGCTGGAGCATGGAAGGAGCATGAAGGAGCTTATTGATTTTGCCTTAGATGTATCAAAAGGAAAGCTAAAAATACATGTCTGTGAGAATTCAGAGCCACGGGAGTTCTGGGTAGTATGTAGTCAGGACAGGTTCACATTTAGCTGGTTTTCATTTTCATATAAATGCAAAATAGTTACTCATTGTTTTAACTCCATGTGTCTTTCAGGAAAATGTTCAGAGAAAACTGAAAAAAAAAAATTAAGAAAAACCATTCAGAAGGCCATTATCATGTAAATCTAAGAAATAAATGTCTCTGAGGCAAATATCCCTTTCTTGTCTTTAACTAACCATTGTAGTCTGAAGGAATGCAACTACATAACCAAAAACAACAGTAACTTGGCTTTTCCCAACGAAAAGGAAAATTCATTTATCACAGTACAAGCCCTGCCAAAGTATAAGATTAAAAACAAAGTACTAATGAAATATGTGTTTATGCTACTTACTTTAATATAATATACACTGAGCCACCCATCTTTTATTTTGACAATAGCATAATTAAGACATAATTTAAAGCTTCCTATGTTAAATTATCTATTGGTTATTTTGGCAAATTTGCATAGTTTACTAAGTGAGCTGGGCTACAAAAAGACCAAGAAAGTTATTATTGAAGAATGAGATATTATTTCAATAACCGAGAATGCTGGAGATCCAAATCAAACCTGAAGTCAAAGTAAAAGCATTCCGGTTCCCTCAATGAAATTTAAATGAGTTTGCGAAGTAATTTGGCCTATTGGAAGGACAACATTTTAATGGAAATACATGTCAGCCCTGTGAATTCCCCCCCACCCCCCGCCCCGGGACAATACCTTCATTATTTCATCTGTGTAGCATCACCCAGATGATCATGTTTTATACACAATCATGCTATACAACTTCTCTCATGTCTCTTTTCCCCAACAAAATTCTAAATCCCATCGCTAAAGTCCAGATGTTGAGAAGATTCTAATGGACCAGAAAAGGCTTCCTGGAAACATTGCCTCCTAACCAGAAACCCGAGTTAGCCCTGTTGACTGTTGAGTCTCGGGCACCAGGCACAATCACACCCATGCTTCAGAGGACTGCAACCTGCCCAGATGAGCTCGCCAGCTGTGCAGAGAATGGTCAGACCATCAAGGACACCATAGTGGCCTCTCGGGAGCTGGGTCTTCAAGATGGGCTTAAAGCTGGGTCTTAAAGACAAGACTACAGGGCAGCCCAGGTGGCTCAGCGGTTTAGTGCCGCCTTCGGCCCAGGGCGTGATCCTGGAGACTCAGGATCGAGTCCCGCATCAGGCTCCCTGCATGGAGCCTGCTTCCCCCTCTGCCTGTGTCTCTGCCTCTCTCTCTCTCTCTCTCTCTCTGTGTCTCTCATAATAAAAAATTTAAAAAAAATAGACGAGACTACATTAGAAAAGCTTAATCATGACCTACATCCTTTCCTCTAATATTTCCTAGAACTGCAAGGACTGCAGAGTCTCTAGGCTCTGTGTGGCTGCGTTATCAAGCGGTAATCTTAAATGCAGAGCTGCATTGTGGGGTAAAAAAAAAAAAGTCAACAAGGAGGTAGCTGTTTTTGATATAATCAGCACCTGTACTTTTGTTAGCTTCAGCTTCTCCCTTCTGCAATGGGTAGAAAAGACAGGTGTGAGCTATATATGTACCCATATCATATTAACAGCCTTCTTAATATTCGATTGATAATGTAACTGGCAAGTCAGATATGAGAGTTCCTGATAGCTCTTGAGAACTGTAGGGCAAATCTACCAGTCTATAGAGGAGATTACAGTCTATTAAATATAGACAATAAATCTGATTCATCAGTCAACCAGCAAAATCTCCTCCTATGTGTCTCCCTCAAAGTGACAGGCTTTGGTAAGCGTCAAGGAACAAACAACTGATATTTATGACCCTTAAGCTCAGGGCTACGTGCTTCCCGTATACCGCCTCATTTAATTTAATCCTCAAGCCTGCTTTATGGGAAGGCTTTTATACCCACTCTAGAGATAACAAAACCAAGGCTGAGAGAGCTTACGTCAAAACTCAAAACCACCAAGCCTCAGTTTGAACCAGAGCCCCACGCCTGTGATCCAACCACACCAACGCCTCTGCTCACAGACGCCCGCTGAGCTTGCCTGCTACGACCAGGCCAGCCATCCTTCCACCGAGACATCCAGCAAAAAGACGAACAGCTGGAGCTGAGAAGGAACCACAGTATCTTCCAAGAAGACCAGCTGTCGAATCATCTCAGCACATAAACCACACACATCAACACAGTAAAGGATTTATGCTGTGCTGAGATCTGCAGGGCGGCCCAGGAGTGGTCAACCACCCCTTGTGTGTGGCCTCCAGGGAAAACAATCAGGAAGGCCACAGCCAGTGATGTGCTCTGGTCCTGGCTGACACAGTATAAGCAAATGCTGCTTTCCAGGTGCCCTGCGAAATTCAGAGTCGTTCATTTTTGGCTTCCTTACACCCTGGGGCCCTCCACTTTGCCTCGCAACCCCCCACTCATCTTTCAAGAGCCCTTCAAGAAGCTTTCCCTGCCCCACTGGGCTGGGTTAATTTACGTCTTTATAAACCCCTATGCTTCTCCTTTAGTAGTCCTACCTGTGATCCTTACTAATTATATTATGATTGTGTTTACATCTGCTTCTCTTAGCAAACTCTAGAGAAGAGGGACCGTGTCTCTTTTGTTCAACTCCCTGACCCTAACCAGGATATGACCAAAAAAACCTGGACATGGTACCTGAAACACAGTCAAATATTTGACGTGCATAAACCAAATTTGTGTTCTAAATAGAAAAATTAAATATGAAACGTGTTCAAGTAATTTTGTTTTACCGGTATTACCAAACATGTCACACCCATAAATTGGTTAGTATCTTTGCTTTACTCACTGATAAATCAAGTGAATGTATTTTTTGTTGTTTTTTGTTTTTGTTTTTGTTTTTTTAACCACAAACTGGGTTCCCAGAAGTATGCAAGACACGATAGGGGTCACCAACCAATGAAGACACAGACGCCTTTTATAATCCTATCATGCGGGGTCACCGAAATGAGACCCAGTCCAGCCCCAAGTCTCTTCAGTGCCAGCTGCACTCTCCAAAAAACCTGCCAGGACCTGCGACTCCCCCAAGCATGCAGCCGAGGGAAGATTCTAGCCCCGCTAAGGAAGCTCTCAGCGCTCTTGCAGGAGAAGCCCAGAAAGCAGGGCTCTGGTTATAATCAGCACTGTCCTGTGCCCTTCCTGGAATGGCATCCTTTCAAGGTACTTTTCCTTCATTAATATCCATCTGCCTAAAGCAAACTCCGAACCATTCTTGGACGTCTCCCTCACTCGAATGAGCCGTCAACTAAACAGCTGCAGGATCCCACCAGAGAGGGTCATATTCCCTTATGCTGAGCCATGTGACATACCAGGCAGGTTTCACATGTCTAAGTTGCTGCTGTATCATAAAATATCTCCACTAAACAAAGAAATAGTCCAGATAAGTGGCAGCAAACTATTTGCTGCTGGAAGTACTTTTCCTAACAGAGCACCAACAGAAGAACATTCTGTACTCTACCAAAAATGAATTCATATTCTGCGCAGATAAGGGAGATTTGGGGCTTTGAGCATTTGTTTGGGGCTTTTTGTTGGTGGTCATGTTGACGCTAAAGATCGGCATCAAGTTCTGTTAATACTCTGCTAGGGGGATCCCTGGGTGGCGCAGCGGTTTGGCGCCTGCCTTTGGCCCAGGGCGCGATCCTGGAGACCTGGGATCGAATCCCACGTCAGGCTCCCGGTGCATGGAGTCTGCTTCTCCCTCTGCCTGTGTCTCTGCCTCTCTCTCTCATTCTGTGTGACTATCATAAATTAAAAAAAAAATACTCTGCTAGGTCAGGGACAGCAGTGCGTGACAAGAGGACGCCACTAACCTACGTGGCGCACTGCCCAGAGGCACGCTCCGCACTCTAGCAGGACATCGCCGACCAATCACAATGGATGAATAAGATGAAGTCCACCTAGGAATCCTCCACCAGACTAGCCATGATGGAAAATGTGTTACTTTGACAAAGACAGAGGGCTGTTGCTTCTCAACATCCTGATCTGGTAAAGGCCTCATGAGGGTTTCCTCCTCAGCAGACCATATATCTTGTCCTGTTCTATTTCAGCTTTTCCTTCTGAAATTTTGCCTCTGAATTGGCAAGGGGTAAGAGTTGGAATGAAGAGAGGCTGGGAATGGGAGATTAAAAAAAACAAAATTCCAAATAAAAATATTCTGGTAGCCTTAACTCCCATTCTGATAGCTCTGCTCGATCCTTAAAATCTCTAGGATGGATTTTGTTAAGAGATTCTTATCATCCTCACGAAACCTCCAAGATCAGCCTAGGCATAGAACAGAAGAGACTGGAGTGAAAGAGATGGACAAAGGATTTTTTTTTTTTTAAACCTCCATACCGCACAACACAGAGCATGCTTGGGTTTCAATCCAGCTCCTCCAGGTACCTTCAGTTCAAGGCACCCATCAAACCCCAAAAAAGGAAGGTGGAGCTGGGAGCCAGGGAAGAGAAAGGCAAAGAGAGACTAGAGAACTAAGTGCCCCCCGCAAGACCCCTCCACATCAGTCAAGGCTCCCCTTTCACTAGTTCTTCCTCTCACCGAGAATGTATATGCTCAGAGGAATATAAACTGGACCATACCGAGATAGGAAAACAGTATTTTAAAAGTTCCTGCGATATTAATGCCATTAGGCTATTTTCACTTAAAAAATGAGAATTTCAAGTATTTATCATGTGAATCTGCTTCACAAAAATATACTGGAGAAGAAGCCGGTTCCCATGGTAACTTACTGCATACTGGTTTCTTTCAGCACCGCTCACGTGCCTTCACCCATATTGCAAATCCTGCCAGAATGAGGGTCCCATGCTAATGAATGACAGAGAGCAAGTGCCAGTGCTCTTCTTAAGACGTCCTTAGAAGAGATGAAAGCCGCTAGATGAGTGGGCCTGTGATGCCCTGGCTTATTAGGGACAATTTCTACAGTTTTCATTTTTTTTTTTCCTGGAGGACAACTATTAATTGCCACACAATGGAAAAATCACTTCCAAATTTTATATAGGACCCTGGAGACTGAGACCAAGTATTTCTGGTTCACCACTGGCTCTCCAGGACTTAGCAAAGAATAAGCACGCGATAAATGTGCCAAACGAATCGATACGAGATGCCTGCTATCCTCCTTTGCCTCTTTGTTCAAGTTCCATCTTCCAAGGGGAGCAACAGTGAGTTATAATATGAAGCAAGCATCCACCAGGTCTGATTTAATAACGCCCTTAGATCACCAGGGTGCTCACGGCAGGGGTGGGCAGGGACGAGGTGGCTCTGCATAGCTCGGCTGGGTGGCAAATACCTCACGTGCGCATTTATGTGGGAATCTGAGATCCTGGGCTTGTGACCTCAAGAATAATTCTGCTAATCCACTGCCTGGCAAAAATCCTGCAAGAACTCAGAACCTAGGCAAGATTTATGACTTCTGAGGAACTGTTTCGTTTCATGGGATGACAGTTACATAACCAAACCTGTGGCCCCTTTACCTTGGCTACTTCTAAAAACATTACTGTGTTTAACCCTCACTCCCAGAAACACCAGCAGGAGAGGCAGCTGAGCACGTCGGCTCTCCTCCTCACTGCCTCCTTTTCTATTTCCCACTTAAACGGCCACATTCATTTCCTACTCAAACATGTCATTTACTGTAAGTTGCCTTGAGCCTTTTGTGGATGCAGTTGGGAATATAAATTATCAATTATAAACCAACCAGGAAAATGTGCATGCTTGGTGGCTGCTGGGAAAGAGCACCAAGAGTAAACTTATAGAACACTGGAACGAAGTCAAGTCAAACACAACGGTCTTCGTGCTGAAGCCCCCTTCCCTATTGTGGGCTGGTCATTCTGGAATAAAATCAGCACACGAAAGAACACATTTGTCTTCAGGCACCATTTCCAGATCCTTTTAGGTGGTGCCCACAGTCTTTCAATCCGAATTCAATCCACGGAGAAGAATAACGTTTAAAGGAAGCCCCAAATCTCTGCATCTCTGTTTTTCTTTATTAATCATGCCCCTAAAAGTCGTCTTCCTAAAGAAAGAACTGCTTCCTCTGGCATCCCATCAATTTCATCAAAAAAGACAGAGGGACCAGGACACAATTTGGAAAAAAAAAAAAACCCATAAAGGTCAGCTTCCTAAGGCATAAGGCCCTAAGAAAAATGATGCTTGTCTATGCATGGGGAATAGAATTTCATATCCTCTCTGACATTTTTCAAACCTGTTCCAGTTTACGCTGCAGCAGCTGGCTCCCGTCCTCTCCCCATCCTATCCTCCCCACTGCCCCCTCGGATCTTCATCAAGGATTTCTAAAAAGCCTTCCTTTTAGATGGTTATTAGCACTGCTTAGTTAAAGTATCCGAAAGAATGGGATCTATGGGATAAACAAATTCTCATCCTGGCTGTAAGTGGATAATGATGAATTTTCTGTTTCTTCACTCAGTAAAACAAAACGAACAACTGAACAGAGAAGATGACCGGGTCAACCTTTGGTCCTGCCACCCACAGCAACCAGCCCAAGAAAGACCACCAGCAACACAGCAGAGGGAGAAACACTCCCGGAAAGGAAGGAAAAAGAGTCCACAGGCCAATGGGAGGGGAGCACGAAGGAACAAAAAGCGGGAATGTGAGCTTATTAGCTTCCAAATCACCTCCTCACTACCAAACACCAGGGTTCCTGCTCTCCCCTTTCTCGGTATTGGGGTTCTGTGATCTCTTATCTCACAAGCAAACCCTGTTAGATAACAACAGCTGTGCATGAGTAATACCTCCAGATAAAGTCAATCTCACACGCACTGCAGCAAGGCCCACTGTGCACCCTTACGACACATCTCTGGAAAACGTGTGCAGGCTCAGAAGCCAAATGGCCTCGGTTCAAACCCAGGTCCTCTCTTTTATTAGTAGCGTAACCTTAGGCAACTTGCCTAACATCAGCCGGTCCTATTTCCTCATTTGTAAAATGGGAATAATAATGGTGTGACCTCATGTGGTTCTCATGATGACTGAATGAATTAAAACATGTTAAGTGGTTAGAACATGATCTAGCCCATGGTTCATGCTCATTAACTTTAATTATCATGTAAAGGGCAACACATACCTCTTTTAAGCAATGCCAGTAAGCGGTCTTGCTTTTCCAGTCCACTCTGCTCAAGGACAACAAAGCCCAGCTCCTATGTTTCCATCCATGACGTTCAGGTGGCAGGTATAATGTAATCCTGCCATCCACCAACAAGGCTCAAAATCACAGGGTATGCACGTTCCCAACAACTTTAAAAATGTTTCTAATAGGCACTTATCAATGACAAAATTAAAGGAGGATCTAATTGGTCCATTTCAGGTCCTGTGTTTTGGTGCCTCTTCAGGGAGTGACAAATGGGTAAGCAACAGACCAGGGCAAACTAACACTTTTCTGCCAAGAAGGGATAGACCATTCCCTTACACTGTGAGGAAGAGGTCATGTCACAAGTAAGAAAGAGGCTTGCAGCCAGGAGAGGCACAGACACAAAGGCAAAAGTGTCACACTGGGCAAAAACACAAAAGGTACTGTGTTTACCTGTAGAGCGCCCTGTGGCAGGCTGAATCGTGGCCCCCAAAGATGTTCGTGTCCTGTGAGTACGTTCTCCTATGTGGTAAGAGCGACTCTGCAGATTCGATTAAGGATCTGGAGACGGGGAAGTCATCCTGGATTACCCAGGCCCAATGCAATCAGGAGGGTCCCTCTACGTAGAAGACAGGAAGATAAGGATCACAGAGAAGATGTAAGAATGGAAGCAGAAATCAGAGAGGAAGGAAAGGGGGCACCTGGGGGGGCTCAGCGGTTGAGCGTCTGCCTTCAGCTCAGGGCATGACCCCAGGGTCCTGGGATCGAGTCCTGCATCTGGCTCCCTGCAGGGAGCCTGCCTCTCCCTCTGCCTGTGTCTCTGCCTCTCTCTCTCTCTCTCTCTCTCTCTCTCTCTCTCTCTCATGAATGAATGAATAAATAAATAAATAAAATCTTAAAATAAAAATAAGAGAGAAAGCACAAAGCAGTTGGCTTTAGAGATGGTCAGATGCCAAGGAATGCAGGTGACCTCCAGGTGCTGGGAAAGGCTCAGAAACACATCATCCTCGGGAGCCTCCAGAAGGAATGGGCCCCAGTGACCCCTCGACGTCAGCCCAGTGAAATGGACCTCAGACTTCTGACCCTCAGAATTGTAAGAGGAAAAAAAAAATCATGTGTTGTTTTACACGGCTAAGTTTGCAACAGTTTGTTACAAAAGGAATATATCCCCTTAATCCATCTGGGAATCTCTATCTTCTAACCTCTGTTCCTTCTCTAGTATCTAATATCCAGTTTCTATCTGGAGGCTCCCCCATGACTTTAAGGTCAGGGTCCTTAAAGCTTTACCAATTCCAGAAAGACCCAGCTCCCTCTCCTACTCATTCACTCACTGAGTTTTCACTGAACACCTATTATGTACCCACATACAGCCCAGGGCAGTTCCAACAAAAGTCCCAACCTTCGTGGCACTCACAGCATAGCTCCTAGGGAGGTGAGCTCACTCCACTCCTCCAGGACCTACAGGAGGCCTGGACAAACAGCTGTTAGCGCTGCTGCCGATGAAAACCAGAACAAAACACTTTCTCTTCTACGTTCATCTTAAGTAACTACCAAAGAGGAGGAGGGAGATGGGGCAGTGAGGGAAGGAATGGTATGAAAGTTCCCAAAGATGGGAACGCACAGTTTGTGCCCAGGGAATGGGGGTGGTGGAGCTCAGGTTTGTTAATGGCAGGCTTTTGTTTTTATTATTATTATTATTATTATTTTAATGGCAGGCTTTTTTTAAATTTTTTTAAATTTTTATTTATTTATGATAGTCACACAGTGAGAGAGAGAGAGAGAGGCAGAGACATAGGCAGAGGGAGAAGCAGGTTCCATGCACCGGGAGCCCGACGTGGGATTCGATCCCGGGTCTCCAGGATCGCGCCCTGGGCCAAAGGCAGGTGCCAAACTGCTGCGCCACCCAGGGAGTCCATGACGCAGAGAAGTTTAAGAACCACCGGCTTTGGATAATGAAAACGGTTAACACAGAGAGATCCTCAAAACTTGGGAAATTACTAGAAGATGAAATTATAAAGGCGGCCCAGCCCTAGACTGTGAAGAACTTAGAGTCCCATGGCAAGGAGTCTTAATGCCTTAAGTGATAGAGGACTACAGAGATTTCTTATATTTTAGGAAGTCAAATAGCTGGATAAGGAACACAGTGTAGGGCTGAAGACTGAACTGTGGTGTAACGAAGAAAGCAAGGAGGCCAGTCACCATCTACATGCATCAGCCACGTAGAAGAGGAATCTAGCAGTTCCTCAAAATGTCAGAGTTACCATATGACCCACCAACCCCCTCGTAGCCATATACCCTAGAGAAATGAAAACATGTTCACACAAAAACCTGCATACAGATGATCATGGCAGCACAATTTAAAATGGCAAATAGGAGAAACAGCCCAAGGGCCACCAAGTAATGAATGGATCGATAAAATGTGGTAGGATGAACCCACAGGTGAACACACTACATTAGGTAGAAAGAAGCCAGTCACAAAAGACCCTATATTATAGGAGTCCCTTAATATGAAGTGTTCAGAAGAGTCAGATCCATAGAAAGTGGAGTGTTAGTTGTCTATGGATGAAGACGTTTGGGGGAAAATAGGTAGTGAGGGCTAATGGATACAGCCTTTCCTTCCGAGGTGATGAAAATGTTGGAAGACTGGGGTGATCTTTGCTCAGCCTGTGACTATACTAAAAATCACCAAATTACACAACTTGAACAGACAATTTGTATGGCATATGGATTATTCTCTTAATCAAGCTCTTTAATTCAAAGGGCAACCGCTGGGAAATAGACAGCAGGGTTCAAATGCCGATATCCATGAGCTTTCATTCAGGGATAAAGCACTCTCTTTTCCTACTTTCCCAGAGAGCGATTTTGCATGTGTTCCATCTCTTGTCAAGGGACTTTCATGAAAAGTTCCAGGATTTAAACAATATAAGCGAGCTGTCCTGGTTGAGGTAGGGTCAGGAGGCCCAGAGTTTCTGTTGTTTGGCTTCCCTGACACCCAAGCTGGCCAACCCGAAAGTGCCTTCAAGGAATTCCAGGCCCCGTGGAACACAGTCTGAAACCACTCCACATATCCAAAAGGGCTGAGAGATGTGGGAATGCTAAGCATCTTTATAGGGTCATGGAGAAGGAATCTAGCCAAAATCTCCCTAGCCACACCAGGCAATTGGAGACAGTACATCCACCCCAAAGCAGCCCTGCCCCGCTGCACGGGCCTTTGGCCCAACTAACAACTGTTAGCCTTCTGCTCCCTCACCATACAAGATTCCCCAATCAGAGGGGATAATGGTTTCCTTTAGAGAAAGCTAACAAAGGTTTGCTTTCACACCCTTCCCATAAGACTTTCAGAGAGGTCCGGTGATGGCAATTTAAGTCCAGAAGAATCCAAATGTTCCAAAAATTTCGCCTAGCATTGGACCACAAGAAAGATGCTTATTACTCTTTTTAATGATGCTGAATTTAGGATTGTAAGGCACATGATCTATTCCTTCAGAGAAATTTCTCTAGTATGTGTGTACATCTTAACTTTACATTTGCTGCTGCTTAGTCAGTAATTGATAAACCACGAGCAGTCCCGTTTCCCCACTGTTTGTGTTCCCTTTTATGCACACACCCCCTCCTTCTCTTATTTCCCTACCAAAACACACATCTTCTGCAATGGTATCTTCCTCTCGCTCCACTCTCTTTTTTTTTTTTTTTTTTTTTGGCCTTTGCTTCAATCTACTTTTAAGGACCTACCAAAACCCCTTCTTATAAAAAACCCTCTGGTCCCATCATCCTCTTCTTCTAAACCACTGATGATACCCAGCTGTCCAAACTAAATTTCTAACTTTGGCTTCACAACACAACTCCCTCTAAGAAAGGCCCATGGACGCATACCTCTTCTTTGTTCCTTCCCCACCTGCTCTCTGAGCCACTTTACAAAGCCAGCCTACATGCCTGCAGCCACCTGCACACTGTGGACGGACAAGATCACCGCAGAATCTTCTTCCACTGCTTTCTAAGAATGTTCACACAAAATCACCACACCTGTGTCGCTCGCCAGCATATGCAGCAGCTGGACCATAGAGCGGTGACCACTTACAGTCTGCAGGGAGTTTGTCATCCTCTAGCCTTCTTCCTTTTTTTATTGACATCTTAATCGCTGTAGTGGAAACTCCTGCATAAAGCTTAATCTGGACTTTGGCCAACGTACACACACACTTGCATTTGGTGGCTTGTCCATCGAGCAGGAGCTCCCAACCATACTCTCCATCCTCCCTTCCTGCCACAGAAGCAGAGCCGGCTCTCGGCCAGTTGTAGGAATTTGAAAAAGACAAAAGAGACTGCCTATCTGTAGTTTACTCAAGGGGAAACTGCACTGTGATTCCCTTTGTAGGATGACGGTCTCCACTTCAAAGGAATGCAAGAGGCGACCGCCTGGGAGGGAAGGGGAAGGGACATGCTACTGGACGCAGGACTGCAGGGTCCAGGTCCTCCTGCGGCACGCGACCCACCGCTCAAGTTGTCAGCAGCTTCTCCAGTTTCTGTAACGCATCAAGAACTGGAGACGCCTTGGCCCCTGTGCTAACAGAGCCAACATGAATTTCAACTACAGAATTATCATCTGCTATTGTACCTGAGAGCTTAACTAGACTTTGCAGAGTGCTTCACAGTTTCCAAGTGGTTTTGTGTTTTCCGTTAAACATGAGTACTTTTTCTAAGGGCTTTCCTTAGAACTCATTATAGCTAAACCAAATAAATACCCACCAGCTTCTTTCTAAAGCAAAACTAAACAAGACATTGAGCAGGAAAAAAAATTGGGGCAAACTAAAAAAAAACCCAAATTCGGCTATAGAGAATTATCCCATGAGAAGTGGTTTCTGAAATAATAACTCAATTGGGAATTATATGATTATTATTATTACCAATTGGCAATCTATTAATAAGCCATGCTGAATTTACTGTTATCTCTAGGAATGTTAAAAGTACTCAAGACTATTGAAAAATATAATTTTAATAATGCTTATTTTTCTTTTACAAATTTTTAGGCTGTTGTATATTAATTCCTTGCATGCTTTTGTTCTTGTTGTTTAAGGTCAGCTCGAAGATAAACAACAGAAAAAGAAGAAGAAGTATTTTATTGCCTTGGAAGGTTAACGACACATGAATGAGTGCCTGCCCTCCCTCCCCAGCGGCCGACCTGGCCATGGCCGCAGGATACCCTGCCTTCCGCTCCAAGCTGTGCACGCAGGCCAAGTCAGACTCAAATGGTTTGATTTAAGTAGAGCTGCAGGTGCAAGGGCAGAGGTCAAAAAATCTAACCATCACCTTTCCTAGAGACCTTTAAAACAAGATGAAAGGGATGCCTTTCAAAACCTGCACTTTATCCTCGACTCCGTGACACGAGTAGCAAAATTTAATTGTTGAAAAAGTAGATGCTGAAAGCATTCTGGGTAGGAGACCCTTCACCGGGAAGTCGTGGGTATCTGCACCACGTCTAGGACCTCCCAGGATTCAACATAATGACGGTCTCCATTGTCCTCCTTCTCTGCGTGCCTACAAGGTAGATTTCTCTTACCTATGTATTTTCTCATTTTAAGCATTTCTTGGTTTTCTGTGGTTGCCTCACCTTCTTACCAGACTAACACCTGGGAATCAACTCAAGTAACTTTTTGGATTAGACAAACAAAAACTCAGTTGTGTGCATGTGCGTGTTTGCACACATCTCCCCGTTCTTTTAAACAGCAGGGCGACGGGCACTGTGTTTACTTCTACGTTAGCACCATAAAAAAGGCGAGTCTACTTGACCCTTCAGTTGCTCTATTGTCAAAAATCTGACAAAGTCGTATTATTTAACCAAGGGCCCATCCAAGTTTAACAGAGTGAGGAATAAAGATAAGCATGTGTTATTGAGAATTATACAAGTGTGTTTTCTTAATGCCTTAAATTACATACTATTAGACAGAAGTGTATTTGGAGTTCTTTATGTTTAATCTCCGTAAGTCCTGGTGACAGCATGTACCCTAATAGATTAAAACATATTTCCCTTTCCTCTGTCCTCCAATGCTGCTAAATTTATAGTCTCCGAGGAACTCCACGAGTGTGACTTTGTGCACGGGCACAAGGCCAACTGATTTTATCAGGCTAATTGAAACCAACAAAACGTGCATCAGAGCTCTCAAATGGGTGGCCAATGGGCTGAAACCACGCTATGCACATATATTAGAAAAAATCAGAATTAGCTCCCAACGTTTAAAAATCAAGATATACTGCACCCACACATCCAGGTTTTCCACTTTTCTTGAAATATCAGATCACAACACTGAGCTCAAATTCCACAGTGGCTGGAGCTGCACTCACACCCCTGTTTACAGCGACTCCACCACCACGGAGAACCATCTCACACCCATCCTGCTATATTCAGCTATGTGACCTGGCTGCCAGGGCAGGATTTGAATTTACCCCCTTCAGAGAGGGCTCTGGAATCAGATTTTGGTCTGAATTTTGGCTTGTCACTTAGTATCTGAGTACTCATCACTCTAGCAATTTACTTAACCTCTGTCATCTGCAGAAAAAAAAAAAGGATATAATACGATCTGCTGCAGAGACCGTGGCAAGGATCATGTAACACAAATTATAGAAAGGACTTAGCACAGCACCTGGCACACAGGGCTGAATTAATGGTGGTTAGTGTTATCACCAGATGACAAAGCATCCAAAGGGTACTTAGAAAGATGCTAACTTCCATTCAGGTCGAAGAACGTTTCTGAAATCACTATTTCTACCTCCTCAAACTTATGTATGATTAGAAGCTGAGTTTTCAGGGGCTTATTAAACTTCTGTTTCCATTTGTCAGGAACGTGCAAGGCCAAATTCCACATATGTAGAAAAAACAAAAACCTCTGCAACCTCTGATTTTCATTCAGTTCATAAGAAAAGCAACATGGTGTTGATCGGAAATAGTTTTATAGGGGGCACGTGGGTGGCTCAGTTGGTTAAGCATCTTGCCTTCAGGTCAGGTCATGATCCCCGGGGCCTGGGATCCAGGCTCACGCGGGGCTCCCTCTCGGGCTCCCTGCTTCTCCCTCTGTCCTTCCCCCACTCATCTCATTCATTCTTTCTCTCTCTCTCAGTTAACTAAAATATTGAAAAAGTAGTTTTATACACAGACATATTGTTCCCTATACCTTAAAAGTTTCCATTAACCTGTAAAGAAAGAAAACAAGCGCTTATTATTAACCCACAAAATGTTATTTAAACTGTGAGGAAGGGGATCCCTGGGTGGCGCAGCGGTTTGGCGCCTACCTTTGGCCCAGGGCGCGATCCCGGAGACCTGGATCGAATCCCACGTCAGGCTCCCGGCGTATGGAGCCTGCTTGTGTCTCTGCCTCTCTCTCTCTCTCTCTCTCTGTGACTATCATAAAAAATTAAAAAAAAATAAAAAAATAAACTGTAAGGAAGAATTAATTGCTGCAATTAGCATCAAATTTTGAAAAAAAAATATACGGTTGTAAAATGTCCCTCATTATCAACACTTTGGGGTTTGCAAATTGCAGTAACTGATACCTCTGTAAGAACTATGATTAATTGGGAACTTTTACGCTTCAGATACAGAAGGAATAAAGGAAGAAAAATTATACTCAGCCATCTTTTTTCATAATCTTAGTGCAATCCTAGTGAGCAAAAATCAGCAGAAAAGTCCTGTCAACTTATATTCATAATCTGAGCCAGAAGAAAGTAGATGAGAAGCTAAATCCAATTATTTACGGCATGCTGGCAAAAGCCCAAGGCAGGACCATAATGTATTTTCAGAGGGGCTGGGGAAGGAAGGAAAAGGAATCCATGGAAACTTTACTAATAAATTCTCTTGCAATGGCATATTTAGGTATTAATAGCACCTGGCTGAAGGCAGACATTCTGAGGATAAGTAAACTGTGTTGTAAAGCCTTAACAATGTCTCCAATGTTGGTTTTGGCTACTGTGAATGTGAGAATTGGTATAAACAAGGACGAAATTATGATCCTTATGAGCACTTCACTTCAAAGTCAATAGCAGTAAAGCACAGCCTATTGTTTACACAACAATATTTGAAGTCACAAGGACAGGTACCTTATTTCTCTAACAGATGTCTGTATAAAGCTAATACTTTTTGTAAATCAAATCACTAAACAAATGACAAAACAGACAAACAACAACAACAACAAACCAAACAAACAAAAAACCCAAACCCTGGATGGTTCATTTGTAAAAAGGTAATTTGGGGATGGAGATGCTCCCACTTAGAAGATCTCTATTCTATATGTCTGTATCTTAGGCCAACCTGCCTTTATACACCTGTCTTTGCATTCAGAAAGCAAATGAAACCAGGAAGAAACACCTACATCCGACTGTCCCAGGGAAACTTAAAAGGCATCTTGCCATTTTGAATCAAGTGCTCAGTCCCTCCTTTCTCCATCTGGCAGGAATGCCAATTACTCTGATGATCCTCTGAAGGCACAAAAGCCACGACGAGACGAACAGGTTCTGAAGATGCCTCCGTTATATGCCGATGGCACAGAGAATTAACCCTACAGCAAGTGCTTCTGGTGCAGAACTTTGCAACTCACAGACACAGGGCAAAATACGGGTCCTCCAAAGAATTTTACAAGATTGAAGTCATTCGTAACATAGGTTGATTTGTTTCCTTTATAAATATAGGGAAAAAAAAAAAGCAAGCTTGATGCCACTTGGCTTCTAGAGCACACCATTCCCCTGGGCCTCCTCCTACCCTCCCCCACCGGCTGCTCCTTCTCAGTCTCCCTTGCTGGCCCCTGCCCCAACATCCCAATGTCTTAGTGTTGGAAGGTCCCAGGGCTTGGTGCTCAGCACTAACTTCTCTATCTCCATCCTTTCCCCAGTAACCTCACTGAGTCACCCTTGCCTGAAATTCCACCTAAATGCCAACCACTCCCAAATACATGCCCAACCATCGAACTGCCAAATCCAGACGTACATACATAACTGCCTATTCAGCTGTGCCTCAGGTCTTACAGCCATCTCCAAAGGGCATGTGGGACAAATAACCACTTAAAATCTCAACATTGTGGTAAAAGGGAAAACTAGGGAGACAATAAAAGGATCAGTGGTTGCCAGGAGCTTGGGGATGGGGAGGGATGAAGAGATACAACACAGAGGATTTCTGGGGCAGTGAAACTAATCATATGATACTATAATGGTGGTATGTGTCCTTATACATTTGTCAAAACCCACAGATTGCGCAACACCAAGGATGAACCCTAATGTCAAGTAGGATTTTGGGTGAAATGATGGATCCACATGGGTTAGATGGTCACAAGTGTACCACTCCAGTGGAAGGTGCTGATAGAGGGGGAGGCTGTGCTTGTGGGAGGTCAGGGAGTAATGTGGGAAGTCTCTGTACTTACCACTCGATTTTGCTGTAACCTAGAACTGCTCTAAAAAAAAAAAATAAAGTATATTAAAACAACGGCAGTAAATGAGCCACGCGAAGAGGGACATCCAAAAGCTCATCAATCCATCTCTGTTCCTGTGTAACAGGGTGTATTTACAGGCTCCTAGCTAGAAAGGTATATAATGTTTTTTCTAAAGATTTCAAGAGGAATAAGGGTCCTCGTCATCCTTCCGTAGCAGTAGCATCAGGCACAGTTTATACTTCCCTCCATCAGTGGAGTCCGTGGGTGTCCTGAATCTTCTCATCTGGGTTAATGTGAAGACGAGTTTTAATGGGAACCAACGCCGAACTCTTAGACCCCCTGACCAGTTAGTGTTTCCCACAAGTCCTTCCTGGCTACTGGGGAAAGAGCTGACCAGGGGGAAAGACGTAACTCTCCAACCAGAACTAGACTCCAGGCTACTCTTTTCCACGGAGCAGGAAGCAAAATAAGTAAAAGTCACACACCTTCCTGCCACACCCGAATCTTCAACCTGTTTTTCTTCACTTCCTCTTCTCCTAGCAGCCCTCCAAAACTAGGAGAAGGGAGCCTCCACCTTGGTTCTTGAAGAGGAAAACAAGAAAACAATCATCCCGGCTTCTATTTATAGAAGTAGCCACTGATGAGGTATCGTCTGATAATGAAGAATCATCCTCACAGCTGGCTGGCATCAACGCATAATTTACCCTCCAAACTGGGTACCTCTTGAGAGTGAACGGGGGGGACAAGTAATAATTACACCTGAACAACCGAACTTATCCTGGGCGGATGAGAATGCGTAATTATCCTAATAATCTAAAGAGCACTTGCTGCATACCGGCAACTATTCTAACTCCTTTCAGGTACTGACTAATTTAATTTCCACGACAACCTGAGGAATCAGGTGCCGTGATCATTTCCATGTTATGTAGGTGGATTCTGAGGCTGGATGATGTTAAAAAGCTTGCCCGACATCACACAGGTCAAGAGGGAGAACAGGGACTGGAATTCACGCCGACCGATGATGCTCTTGATCAGTCACCTTGCCATATGGTACCACTACTTCGGTGACATTCTAGAAGTCTCGATCTTTACCGTGTCTTAAAACAAGCAATTCAATCTTAATCACAGGTTTTCATAATCGTGAATTATTTCATTGCTGTGTAATGTCCTTTCTTTTACATCCAATTGATTTTACTCCTGATATACCTTAGGGCTGAACGAGAGAAGACAAACCCAAAGAGAGCTAGCAAGGAACTGGCCACCTGAGTTTTGCAGGTGTTGTCGATTCTTATTATTTATGGTAGTTTATGTTCTATAGAGTTACTGTGAACACTAAATTAGTGAGTACGGGGAACCATTGCTCCTAGTGAAAATATGGGGTTAGCTTCCTATCAGCCTCTGGTCACCACATTTTCAACAACTGCGCAACACATAACCTCATTTTACATATGTCTCTGTTTAAAGACATTTCACTTAATACTATTAATTACCTAGCATTGAACTTGTGGCCAACAGCACCATAACTCATGCCTGACAAGGCTTATCTAAGGCAGAGATTTTCTCCAGAAGTCACGGGATGGCCTCCTTGAACCAAGAAACTCCAGACAACACTTCAGTACTCTACCTCTCGGGGGGGCCATTTTAAACAGCAGGATCACCAACCAAAAAGGTGAAATTTTTGAAATTTTGTTGGTGAAATCAACCAACAAAAATGTGGGAAAAAAAAGTGCCATTAAATAGCCTACATGTCTGAATGACTGCAAAAGCACAGCAAGTATTAATTCTGGGTTACACATAAATGTTAGTAAGTAGTAGGCCAATTTGCAAATATGGACTCCACAAATCGCAGGTATCAACTGTACCTGTCACTCACAAAGGTATCACAGTCCCGCAGCAAGGACTTCGATACGGACGGGCAAATGTGAGGGCTGGTCCCCACTCAGATGCCCACTGGTTGGGTGACTGGGGTAACTCACCTCCCTCTGAGCCTTCTTGTCTTATCTACAAGGTAATCATGCCCAAACCATCTCTTCTTTGGGTCAAGTAATAGTAATTTTAGTAACTTTCATCTTGAGTTTTATTTTCCACTTCTAGTAATTTTTCACTGCATGGTCTTTACAAAGCTAAGCCCCCATAGTTCTCATATATGCTATGGAATCAGGCTAAATAGAGGAAGCTGGCTCTGATCTAACTATAGTAAATGAAGCGGGATGGGTAGGTACCCCAACTCTTCTAAGGGAGCCTAAATTTAAACTCCAATGAGAGAAAAAAAGGATGCAGAATAGAGTAGATAATCAGTATGCTCCTTCTTAAGAAAAGAAGGACAGCAAGAAACCATTTATATTTGCCTGTACTTGCATAAAGAAATGCCAGCAGGACAAACAGGATTATCTTTCATGGTAAAAGAGAGTGAGCCATGACAGGGCCAATGGGGAGGAGGGTGTGGAGGGCATCTCAGTACATAAATCTATACAACTGATATTGTTTGCATTTAAAGCCATGTACACATAAGAATGTATTAACACAATGAAATATCCTTTCCTGTAAAACAATGAGCCAAGCAAGGGTCAGAAGTCTGGGTTCTAGACTTAGCTCTGATTCTTATCACCTGTGAGGCCTGGGAGACTGAGTTACAGACTGGGATAGATGGCCTCTAAGCTCCCCTCCAATCCCAAATGTCCATGGAAATCGTTTATTAATCACAAAACAAAGTAAAAGTGTTCATCGAGCTCAGTGGTACCATAGCATTTACTGTGAGACACAAATGAACAGCAAGTGGGCTAGATCTTAGTCAAGCTAATTATCTAACATGTAGGTTTTACAATTTCAGTTTCCTGTACCAAATAAATTATCTGGAAGTTTAAAAAACAAAACTAATCATGAGTTACAGAAATTTTAACAAAAGTAAACATTATCTAAGGATGTGATATGAAAGGAGTTTCTAGTAATGCATAAATCAGATGCCTTTCCCTGAAGCTAGATAAACTGACAGTATCCAAATCCCCCAGATTTATAAATCACTCAGAAGTAAGGAAATTGAAGAATTATGCATTCAAACTAGAAGCATATTTTGTATTTTGAACTGTGACAGAACCCAGGCTCTGTTTTTCTTTAAATAAAAATCTTCATACTGCAGTTACATGATCAATTTATAACATTACAGAAAGGTCGGTTTGCTAAGCCCCAATTCATATATGCCAGTTGCCCATTTAATGAAGTTATTTGCTAATATAAAATAATTAACAACATATGACTAGTATGGTATTTCTACATATAAAGACAAAACTAAATTATATGCAAATTAAAACATCTATTAAAGACTATTCATCTTATGAGATTGATCTAATAAAAAAGCATAAAGAAGGAAGAGTAACTAAGGGTTAGAAAAGTTGACTTTCCTGATTTCCCGGGGGCCATGCTGAGTCCCTACCCTGTTTCCCAGGATGGCAACTGTGCCTGTCCTATCCGTTGTTACATTTCCAATGCCTAGCACATTGCCTGGTACACAGTAGGTGCTCTAGAAATTATGCCAGTGGAAAAAACAAAAACTCATTCTAAAAGTCTCATTTCACAGAAATGACTATTTCCCCAAGAAAATAAATTCTGTAACTCATGTGGAACCGTTCATTCATTTAAAGTAAGGGAGGAAAAAAAAAAACAAAGGAAGCCCTGGCTTATCTGGGGAGTATAGAAAGAAAAAAAAAAAAAAGAAAAACATACCTCGTGCTAATCTTCATCTACGACTCTGGCTGTTTGACAAACTAAAAGGAGGGTAAACAGGTACTGGTGTGTGACGGCGCGTGCAGAAAGCTATCATCGTAGGAGAGAAATCATACTTGCACGTGCGGAGAACATCTCTGGAAGCCACGCAGCAAACCCGTTGGCAGAATTTGAACTTTTCACCATCTGTGCGGGTTATTTTGGGTGGTGGTGGGCAGGACCTCCCACCCACTCTTTCTTGGGTTCTAACAGAGCAGCCTTCTCCAGATGGATCCGCCTCTAAGCCAGCCCTTCTTGAGGGTATACGCAGCTCACGGGGGGAAAAGCGGGTATTTCAAACGGATCAAAGCAGGTCTAGACAAATTAATCTTTTACCTCGTCACACTATGGCCTACAATTGAATTCCAGGCTCCTTAAAAAGAAATACACCCACTAAGATAATCAGAATGTTATGCCCCGTTCTCCTCAAACATGGTGTTGAACAGTCTGCAGAGGAAAGGGAATGCAGTTATGCTCACAGAGCCCTCCGCCCCATCTGGTTTTCATAGCTTGGATGTTGACTCTTGGAAGACCGTTTTCACATATTATCTTATTAGCAGGTTATTCACATCTTTACTGCTTCTAGCCAGTCCTCCCCACATTACAAAACAAAACACTGGCAACGTGTACAGCTACATTTTTTCATACCATTCCCAAAAGGTTCCCACCACATCCAGGCCCTAAGGGAAGCCAGACTTCTGAGCCTAAGATAAAGGCTGCAGACTTCTGAGCCTAAGGTCTCACCCTCGTGAGACCAACTTTCCTGAATTCATACCATGGGGAGAGTATATGGTCTAGGGAAAGCACTGGTAGGAGCAAGTAATTCTCCAAGTGTGAGGTGGGGAGAACAGACTCCCAAGCGGACGAGGACCTCAGGGCTCCCGTTTTTAGATTCCTTAGTTAGTCTAACAGACATCAGCTCCATGCTGATGGAAAACTCACTTAAGCAGCTGACATGGAGAAGGATGAAGTGATCTGCCTACAGATGAGATTAGCATTCCTTACTCCGGTCTCAGGAGAGAGAGAGAGAGTGTGATCGATAAGAACCAGTCTTCAAAATTAGGAATCCATTCATGCCAAGAAAGTCTGCAATGAAACAGACAGAGGCAGGCCAAAATTTCTCCACTGTGAACATCTGAGCTTCCAAACACAGGGGTCTTCAAAGAGTCCAGAGGAATACATCTTATTTAAAAATATGCCGGGGGAAGAGTGTTTTGAGTTTATTTTTTTCTTTCTTTCTTTTTTTTTTTTTTTGAGTGTTTTGAGTTTAAATAATTATGCATTCTCTCTTCTCTCTCAGTTGGAAAGGATACATAATAAGCAAAGAAGCAGATCCCTACCCTAGTGTATACCATTCAGAAATGTTAATAAAATGATATCCCCATCTTGGAATTTATTAATAAATTGGTTAACTGATAGTCTGACATCCTAGATTAATAAAACTAAAGTCTGATCACAAAACTAGTGTTGTGTTAGTAAACTGGACATTGGCCAGGAAGACTAAGAAAAAGGGAAAAAAAATACAAGGGTCCAACTAAAGACATTCTATCTAATACAGTGATCCCCACGGATGGCACAGACAACAAGGCAAACCAAACTCTCACTGATACGTAATATGGTTTAAAACCTATAAACACGAATTCTCAAATGGCCCTACCAGATGCTCCAAAAATCAGGGATAAGGCAGCAAAATCTGTGATATCGATTTTTGAAGAACAGTCTTCCTAAAGATCTTACTTACACTGAAATCCAAGAGAATAATCCCAGGGCTTGATCATGTCTGCTCTCTTTTCAACAGAACAAACCTCAAGAAAAATTTCAACGTACGAGAGCAGCTATCAGGGATGTCCTGGAAAACATCTTATTCTTTGCAGATTTTTCAAAGATCCCTACCTACAAATGCAAACATATACACAAATTTATAACTAAGTGCTGTGCATGAAGTGTACACAAGAGACTCAGAAGTAGGAGTTCCATGACAGGACAGCTTCAGCGGGTAAACACAAGCACTGCTATTGTGCCCTGTTCTGGTTGTTCGTATCACTCTCCTCTGCTAGAAAAGAAATTCCAATGAGCTCCCGATACAGAGACAGTTTTCTTGCTACAAAGGGACCTTTGTTTGAAACCCCCACAAGTGACAAGGTCAATCTTAGCCAATCTTGACATTTCGATGGAACCTTTCCACCAGATTTTTTTCTAAACGCAAATCACTTCCTGAAACCTTTTTCAAATCCAAAGAAAACACTTGTATAGATAAAGTATCCGTTAGGTTCTTTCACAAATACCATTCACGATATGCATTTTCCTCAAGACATTCTTCTATAAATATACTTGTAAAATCTAAAATCGCAAGGTTTGTATGATTTAATCCACATCCTTTAAAACACAAGCTAAGAATTAGCCTGTGTTTTAACACTGAATTAATATTTAAAACAGTATTCACCTGTCTTCTTAGCATATAGAAAGTGCAGATTTTTTAATGAAATCATATTTTCACAGCTTTTACATAAAGTTGACATTTTAAAAATTAAAGTATTTCCCTGCAAATTTGCTCCGTATTTACATTACCACCTAAGGGACAAAGAATTCTTTCATTTAAGTCCTAAGAGGGACTTGCAAACTCATTTTCTATGAAAATTTACTTTGAAAACATTACACTTTTCACAAAGCAGCAGCAAATAATCTGAATTTATTTAGTTCTTTTTCTTTTTTTAATCTGAACTTAGACACCACTTTGCAAACATGCATTTCCTTCTCTTCCCCAAATCATTCTGAAAATAGTTTAAGGACTTTCACATAGTCGATTCGGATGTCTTTTAAATTTTATTGTATAGTTGCAGGTTAAGGCTTCTGATAAGATATAAATTATAGGACACTTTCATAATCAAGTAGCTTGTGTCTAGAGGACACTGTCAACACTTCAAGCAGAGGGCCACATTCAGGGACTGCCTGTGGACAACGACCACGGGGAAATGACAAGATGATTTCTGTGATGTGCCGTGCACGAGGCAGTGTCAGAGAACTAGATGCTCTTTGCTTTTAAGGTTTCCATATTCTAGGAGGTCAAAGACATCCAAATACCAGAAAAGTGTCTAATAATCATGCATGCTTTATGACTAGCTCGAAGGGTGATGTACACCAAAGAGCAAATCCTAATTATTTTCCAAATGTGCAACCCCTAGCAGAGGCTTCAACTGAAATTTAGTTTTTTAGACTGAAACTTTAACTGTACTTAAAATATATGTGTAGTTTAGAAAGAGTAGCTTCAAGGAATGCATTCTGGAGAATCAAAAAAAAATTTACTATTTTCAATTCCCTAGAAGTGAATGACCTTAGACCAATTCATAGAATTTGGGTCTCGATCTCCTTACCTGTAGCAGAGAAATGATGGTACTCCACAGGATGCTTTAAAGGATTAAATCAGATGAAATAAGAAAACCATTGTAAAAACATAAAATTCATGCCCAGGTGCTAATAATTAATGCATAGCATTCAGAGGCAGCACCCCACAATAAGCGAGCAATCTGCAAGCTTAAAAGAGCTTGCCTTTGAAATCTAATTCATCAACCATCTTCCTCATGCTTAAATCAAGTGCTAGATTTAACTTGGCTAGATCGCAAAGTTTACATTAAAATCTTTTCCATCGGCCAGAAAAACTGTGTGGTCCTGCTTGTTTAACTCACAACTGGCAGAGTCAAAAACCCATGTAATGGTTCAAAATCTCCAGCTGTAAATGCAATGCAGATGAAATACTGCAACTAAACCCCAGCCATTGTTTCTTTTTCCAACGTTCTACCCTAGTTTAAGATTGATAACAGCTAATGACTAAGCTGGGTAACACTTTCATCTGTCTCAACCAGGATCATTGTCCAAGTTTAAATCTCCATGTGACAACTCGGAATCCACAGAGTCTTGGAGCTTGCAAAAGCAATGCAAGAAGGCAAAAAAGCATGTAGTAGCCCCAGATGTCTGCAAAAACTAACCAGGAGAATGGCCTAATTGGCAGCTGGCACATGTCAGGGCCTGTTCTGAAGTACTGGTCCAAGGAATCCACTGCTTGCAAGGCAAACACCAGGCTGAGAGGAAGCCAACAGCTCGGATTCTAGTCCTAACCTAAGTCAGGACTAACACGCTTTATGATTAGGGAAGAAGCCACTTATCTGGACTTCATTCAACGACAAAACGAAGGTGGCTGTTACCGTATTGTAAGACATGCCACAACCAGCCTTAAAAACAAACTCATGCCAACCACTGAGCAAGAGTCCATAAGACAAGACCAGTGCTTGAACCTAGTCCTGGAACAATGCAAGCAGAGGCAAATATAGACAGGGACATCATGCAGAAGTCATTACATAAACAATCCAGACACATTTCGGAATACCAGGCAGAGATGATCAAAATGACAGTGATAGTATCTACAAAATCAGTGCGACTTGAGAGCTTACCTCGCCCTGTGCTAAGTATGAGTTCCTCTAATTCTCATACCAACCCTACGGGTTAGATAAACTAGGGACCCCATTATAGGGAGAATGAAGATTTAGAGATAATACGTAGTTGCCGACCATGTTGCTAACGAGATATATTTCTTTTTTCTTTTTTAAAGATTTTCTTTATTTATTCATGAGACACACACACACAGAGAGAGAGAGAGAGAGAGAGAGAGAGAGAGAGGCAGAGACACAGGCAGAGGGAGGAGCAGGCTCCATGCAGGGAGCAGACATGGGACTCGATCCCAGGACTCCAGGATCACACCCTGGGCTGAAGGCAGCACTAAACCGCTGAGCCACCCGGGCTGCCCGAGATATATTTTTCAAAGTGTGAGGCTTTACATGTTGTGTGATAATCTTCAATGGGCTGCTTCCTGCAAAACTTAATAGTAGTGGTAGTGGTAGTAATAACAGATTTAACATGAATATTGTTGACAAAAATTACAAAATATTACAACTCTCAAAGCAATGCCAATTGCCATTTGACAAAAATAGAATGAAGGGTACACCTGTACCTGGCTACCGGTATTTCAAAGGGACAGGGGGGCTTCAAGGTGTCAACTGTCACTGTCCCTGGTTTGGGGGTTTGCTTCCTCCCTTGGGCCAGAGTGCACCTATTTTGCCCTACTGCTGAGCGAAGCAGGCCATCGTCCACCTGTGCAGAGTTGAAGCGGGGATCTGGGCTCTACTTCTCAGACTGGCTTTCACAAAAATCCTCTTTTTAGTCACACCTTTACTCCAACTTCAATTCCTACACCTTCCAGAGGTTCTGGGGTTCAAATCTGGTTCTTTCTTGGCTTTCCTCACTACCAGCTTATAGGTAACCTTCCCAGATTGCCTGAAATAGCTACTAGGAGTCCATCTGTTTTCAGGTTCCAAAATATTGCTGCTGTTATGTCTTTCTTATTGTTTTTCTTGTTTTCTTGTTGTTTTTCTTTTAATCCTTGGGGGTTTGTGCATTGACTATCTGATCCTTTTTAATGGGATTTCAGAAGCAAATGAAGTTCAGGGCATGTGTCTCATGAGTCATCTTTCACGGGTGGCATCAGTTACGAAGACTTTTTATAAAGACTTCCAGACCCACTGCTTTTCCACAGTCTTAGCTGAAAGGACTGGGACTATTATTCCGACACCTGTAGTCTTTCTTCCCTTACTTGAAATGGTAACTTAAATAACGACTTATTTCTTTTACTATGGCTTCAGATACCGGTTATTGATAAAAGCTGAACCATGTGGACTAAAATACTGATAAATTTCCAATCAGCCTCTTCCATTATTTATTTCAGGACAAAGAAAAAAAAAGGCAAAGCATGTCGTAAAAAGGGGCTTCTGAATGTCACTGCCGTTCAACTATCAGCTGAAGAAGTTTGGTTTTGAAAAGGACGTTTTTCTGTCACATGCAGAGTAATGGACCAGCTGCTTTATTTACCAAAGATTCTGTGGTAAACCCGTATTGCCTACTGCCTAAGAGAAGAATGTTTGCTAATGAAAAAAAAAAAAAAAGGCCAACAGCCAATACTTCAGGCTTTACAACATAAAGAGTTCCATATTCTCTGGCCCAGTTAAATTTAACATGTTTTTCTTTTGAAATTTAGCTCCAAAAATTAGTCAGGAAGGAAGAAATGCTGATGTTAATACTAGAAAGCTTTTGAAGGTTTCCTGTTGACGCATTCGAGCTTGGAATTTTTAATGACCAAGTAGGAAATGCATTTTACAATGCAGATACGATGCACCCTTATTTGAGTAAAATTTTTGAACTATAATCTCAACAGGTAATGTATAAAGCATATGCATTTAGAGCAGGGTTCGGTGCCGCACGATATTTCGATGTTAATATAATCTGATGAAAATCAGGAAGGAGTCTTCTGGGCACCAAGTGCTGGGGGCTACTCTGCACGTTAATGATTTCCATCATTTACTCTTCCACGCAAGGCAGAAACTGAAGAGTCTGGCACTGGCTGCTCTTTCTAGGTTGGGAACAGACTCAGTTCCTCAAGACTCGAAAGCACACTGAGGGATATTTTTATTTTGCTCTGAAGAAACCGAAGACAGCGCAGTTGTAGCTTTAAACTGACTTCCTAAGAAATACCGCAGTTTTAACCTGGCGATGGGAAAAAGGAGAAGCAAGCATCCTGCACGTTCTCTAGCACAGGCCACGGCCACCTGGGCAGACACCTGGCCGGCAAACACAACTCCTCTTTCTTACCAGCTCCTGGTGACTCCAGGTGCCAATGTCCTGCAAACCTTCCTCGCAGGCCCTGCCTCAGTTTCCCAGCGTGGCGGGCTCTTTCACCGTCAAACCGTCGTCCCCAGGGCAAGCGCGAGCACCTGCCTGGGTGGCCCGAGGGTCCCCGCAGCCTCCAGGAAGCCCTGGACACCCCTGGGTGGGCACACGGGGGTCTGCACCATTCCAGCTCACCGTCGCCTCCGCTTCTCCTGGGCAACCTCAGAGGGAGCCAGGCCCGCGCACCCCAGGGCCAGTGCCCCGCAGGGGACCCTCTGCGCACACTGTGCATGTCCCAGCAGCTGATCCCGGGGGACAACAGCCCCTGGGCGGAAGCCAGCAGAAATGCACTTTCTAGAAACCGGGCATCAATTCTTCACAAAGAGAAGAACGGAGCGGGGACATCCCGCGGATGGGCCCAGCATCCGAGTGCTCCTGTTTCTGACTCCCGAGGGCTTCTGACTCTTACCAGCAAGCAGAACCTGCGCCGATGGAAAGGGGACCAGACATCGCATCGGTGAATCCCCAGAGCTGAATATCCAGCATATTCTGACCTCACCCTGCTCTAAACATGCCATCACCTCCGGCTATGATCTTCCAGCAGGGGAAAGTACAACAATGAAGACAGTGTCCATCTTCCTTATGCCACACTGAACAGCACCACGCTTTGCCGGTAGTCACTAATTCAAACACCAGTCATTGGCTTCATTCAACATCTTAGCATTTTCTGATGACCGCAAACCCTTTTGTGGGTAGCACACAGTAAGCAGTTGTCCCCTTAGAGTCACTCGGGACCAAATGTGAGAAGTTCAGCAAGAAGGCATTATGTCATGAGATGAGCTTTGCAAAGCTGAGCATTTCCAAATTTTTAAAATGCTGTATCGGAGTGTTTCAAACTAAATCAAAGAAAACTTCTGTAATATGTTTCTATGATACAGACATCAGATTATCATGCAGAAGATGAACATTCTCAGTTGAAATACATCATAAAAGAGATCGGGGATCGCATCGGCAGCGATCCAAATCAAAACACCGCCTCTTGGGGCACCTGAGTGGGCTCAGTCATTTGAGCATCCAACTCTTGATTTCGGCTCAAGTCATGATCTCAGGGTTGTGCGACTGAGTTAAGAATTTTGAATTTTGTTTTAAAAATAAAAAATAAACCGAAATGTCCAGAATGGTGTCTTACTTATGATAAGCCAGTATAGAAATGAAAACTTTTTACAAAATCGTTAAAGATTTAGATTTTGCGAAAGATTGAAATTAAAAATAAAATATTAATCTATAATCCAAACAAAACGAGTTATTTCGGATGAACCAGCTTTAGATTCTTTAAATTTATTTTTTAATAAATAAATAATTGAGGGGGTGAGGTTTAGCAACCTGCTCAAGGTTAATCAACTACCAAAAGGAAAAGCGACTGCTTGAGCCCAGGTCCCTTATGAATCACACTGATACAAGCAGTGCTATCAGGGCCCAAAGTATCCTCTCTTCAAGGAACTGTGATTAATTTACAACAGAATTTACTAAAAGCTTTCGCTGGAGTCATTCATACACTGTAAGAAGCTGACTGATGCCAACACAATTCAAAGCACGATTCTGTGGAGGCTGCCACTGTGGTTTTCAGAAAACATATTCCAATTAAAATCATGACTTACATTTTACAGTTATCAAAACAGTAATAATTCTTGATAGCTGTGCATCTAATACAGAGCTTTGTTTCTGTAGCTCAACCAAAGCACACGTTAAAATGAAAGAGACCCATTTTGAAATCTGAATACCTTTCAAACAGGGACACATCACTGAAGGCTCTTGTTCTGAACCTCTTCACTGAAGGAGGAAAGAGATTTTCATTTCTCTTACTGAAACTTGCAAGACTGGTACCAAAAGGACCAGTGGGGCTGAACACAAGTAACAACTTAACTTCTAAACAAGGATTCCCAAGTTGTGGTACGTGCCACCATCTGCACACCATGAGCCCAGTGTGCCCCGGGGCCCTGTGTGTCCCCTGACCATGTATTTTTAATTATCCGTGTCGGTATCAAGATTTCCAGGATCTTTTCCTGTGGCAGAGTCTGGCTTCTGAAGTCGTGCCACTATTATGCAAATATGAAGATCTCATTGATCTGACCACAAACTCCAGCTCTCTGAAGTAGCCCCAACGTGCATGCTCAGCTGTTCACCATGAATGTTCCATCTTGTAAGTTCAAAAGGTAGATCCTACCTGCACACAGCGATGGAGTCAGCAGGCACAAAAGCAAATATTTAAGAGGTACCTTTCCAAATGAGAAGCTTTGAAGCTACTAAACCTTCATTAATGATATGGTAAACCTTGGACCCAACAATAGAAAACTGCCAATATTCGACCGTTTTGATCTAACAAAGTAGCAACTTAGGATGGCACACAGCTCCCCTGTAGGCTCCGTCGTTCACTCAGAAGAACGTAAGAGCCCACTATTGGTATGTGAACTGAGATTCCTACGCTCATTAAAACTAATAATGAAGGGACGCCTGGGTGGTTCAGGGGTTGAACACCTGCCTTTGGCCTAGGGCATGGTCCTGGGAATCCCAGGATAGAGTCCTACATCGGACTCCCCGCATGGAGCCTGCTTCTCCTCTACCTGTGTCTCTGCCTCTGTCTCTCTCTCTCTGTGTCTCATAAATAAATAAATAAAATTTTCAAAAAACCTAATAATGAAAACTCCTCTTTAATAGTGTCTTACGGAATGTTAGATAGGGAAAACCTAAGGAACCCATTATGGTCACTATGACTACATTTTCAAAATAGTATTTACAATATATAAACAAAAAAAACATGTAGGTGTAAACAAAAATGATTTTTGTATTTGAATAGTACTACTATCAGTTATTTTCCCTCATGACGAAAGGTCATTCTATTATTCATATAAATATTTAAAAGGAAGAAGAAGAGGAGAGGTGCGAGGAGAAGAGGCAAGGACAGAGGACTGAGGGACCTCAGATAAAATTGTCCGCGGTGATGATTCATTACGCACCTGCCATCCATCTATACATCAATAACCCGAAATAGATCTTAATACTTATTTCAAAAGATGAAGATGAAAGTCACCGAATCAATGAGAGATCTCATACTTTTAAAGGTCTTCCTTTTGAGGTAACATAGACGTTTGTTGGTAAGTAAGGTCTTAGAATGCCCAAAGGCCAACCAAGTTGAACTTACTTTTTGCTTGCCTCACAGACATCTGTAATGTTGGAAAAAAGATGGTGACTCTCTGTTTTGGTCATTGTGTCACCCAGTTCTTTAGAGTTTTTAAACATTCGTATCAAGATCTCCAAGCTGAGTAAATAGGAATGTTCAGAGGATATGACTTCAAAGATAGCCTGGTGTGAAGGAAAAAGAGACGTATTATTAATTATGATAATTGAAGAACTAAATATAGTTTTCATGATTCTCCTATAGAAAAAAAAAACATTACCTTGAAAAGCACAAAAAGATAAGCAGGAAGAAAAATGCATCCTCAAACTACTGTTTATATAAGGCACATACACCCAAACCGTAAGAAATGAGAGTCCATGCCCACAGTGTTAAAAGGAAAAAAAAAGCAAAAGCATTCAGATGGCTTGAGATTGCATCCTGAGGTCATGCTTTGTCAAGGGGTAGAATTTATGGAAGGAAAGCTAGGTCATGTCATAAAATCTCAGTGAGACATTAATTAACCTCTGGGGTCACCTCCTCCAGGCCTATTTTCAAAGTATGCTGCTCTGGGACACTAAGGATTTACAGACATCACTTGGGATTCAGAGAAGATCTCTCACAAATACATTTCTTTGCTCTCCTCTCTCTCCCCATTATTTTAATCCAACAAATTTGTTGTCAATTACAGCAAAGAGTCCGGGCGTAGTAAAAGAGCTTGACTGTATCTAGCCACAAAAGGTTCTTATCAGCCACAGGAATTCTTTTATATTAAACTCAAACAACTGAAAGTAATTCTGCTCATTCAACAAGACGCCCAGTCTGCTTCCATCAGTGTCTCAAGAAGGAGCGAAGGACACTCTTGCAGAAATGCTTGGGGTCAGGCACACAATCCTTTACCTGATAAATGTTCATTAATGATGAAGAGCCAACCCGCATATGCGGATAGGCACCAACATCCCGTGTAAGGAATTCATCTAGCTCCTTAACAAAATCAACTGCGGATCCTCCAAAATTGGCAACACCGGCCAATTTTACACCTCTTCCTCAGGTAGGGACAGTAAATAAATATCCTCGCAGGCCTGAGATTCACATCCTTCCTAGAAGATCTCCCTGGTAACACTGCCATCATCACTCCCCTCAAGCCCTTGGCCCAAAAGGCACAGGAGATTCTGGGTTTTTAGGTGTGGTTTCGTTTGACAATGATCACATACCTCTTATGCAAAAAGAACAGAATGAATACATTTTCAAGGAAGACACTGAACCAGTGCACACAGTGGGTAAAAAGCACACACACACACACTCTTTGGAGCTCTAAAGCCTCTGCTCAGTAGAAAACATACCTCCTGTCTCTTTCTTTCCTCCTGGCTAACTGTCTGTGATAATCCATTTCTTTTCACCTAGAGGAAAAAGCAAAATAAGCTTGAGCTCATTTACTTCAACAAGCAATTTATTACATAAGGCCTAACTCCGTGCCCTCGGAGGAATGAAAATTATGTAAAATGTCTGACTTCAGCACGTATGCAATTTGGGGTCCCTCATATAAATATTTAATCACATTAATAAATTAGCATCAACACAAAAAAACTGCAAAGTGTCTACAACACTACCCCCACCAGGTTGTGCTAATCTGCTCTAGTCCTAGGTCTAGATATTTCTAAAGTGCTTATCAAATTAATTTCCCAAATCATAAATGAAGAACGCTAACAATAAAGAAAGTGAAGCCACCCTTCTGAGAGTTTACCACCCAGGATCGCACACTGAAGAAATAACTTTAATACCATGGTTCACCAAGACTTCCTGGAATACTCGTGCTCTTCATAGAAACCCAATCAAACAAGAAAACAAAGTCTCCTCAGCCCCGATTTCAGCATTCTTTCCAGCACATGGAAATCTGACAAAGAGGAAACGCTTAGTGGCTCAGTCCATCGAGCACCAGACTCTTGATTTCTGCTCAGGTCATGATCTCAGGGTCATGAGATCGAGCCCCACACCAGACTTTGTGCTCAGCAGGGAGTCTGCTTGAGATTTTTCTCTCTCTCCCTCTCCCTCTGCCCCTCACCCCTGCCACTGGCTCACACACACATGCTCTCTCTCTCTCTCAAAATTAATTAATTAATTAGACAAAGAAGGATGCTAACCGGACATTCTTTGGAGAAGCAACAGTACCCACAAGAATAATTACTTGAGGGGATTCCCGGGTGGCTCAGTGGTTTAGTGCCCGCCTTCAGCCCAGGGCCTGATCCTGGAGACCCGGGATCGAGTCCCATGTCGGGCTCCCTACAGGGAGCCCGCTTCTCCCTCTGCCTGTGTCTCTGCCTCTCTTTCTCTCTGTGTGTGTGTCTCATGAATAAATAAATAAATAATCTTTAAAAAACAAAAGAAAAGAACAATTACTTGGAGTAATGCAGGGGCACCGTTAGTGGAATCACTGCGATCTCCACCTAAATGACCACATTTTTTTTTTTTTTTAACTGCAATGCCTACCATGATTCAGCTTTTCAACCAGAGTAGAGGCTGACCCATGAACTCCATAAAGGCAGGGCCTGGTATATCTTCTGGTACAACTCAGCACTGAGTCTGGCACATGAAAGATACCCATGTATCTTCCAGCTAAAGATTAAATCAGCAAAAGGTAAGGCATACATAAAATATCGACCAATTAAATTCTGTGCTTAACAGAACAGCAAGAAAGGCTCTAGTGCCCTCCTCTTCTGTGAGAAACTAATAGCAATAAAATATAACAGGGGTCTTCAAACATTTATAAAAAGCAGTGATTTGATATCCACCATATTCCATTTAGAGATAAATTGCTTTCTGTTAACAGTTGGGAGATTATTCTTCTTTCTCCTTAAAAAAACACATTTCTATGTCAGTTTTCCCCCCGAATTTCCTAATGTAATTCTATGTGTTTAGGGTATCTTATTAATCACCCTAGCATACTCTGATGCAAAAATACATTTTTCAATTCAATTTTCTGAAATTTCCTGTGTGACCATTGAGCTTTAAGTATAAAAGAGACTCTTCAGATTATATAATCACCAAAAATATCACTAATAATCTATGAGCAAAATAATAAAACAGATTCCAATTCTAATTCATTAGGCCCTAAAATTAAATTTTCCTGAGAATGCAATTTTAATAGGGTAGGAGGAGGGGGTATGGTGGCTTCATTAAAAGAGGCTTCACTGAAACCAATTTTTTTAATTGACCCCCCCAATATCTTCTGCCCCAGTGGTTTGAGACATTTTTTTAAAAAAATTATTTATTTATTCATGAGAGACAGAGAGAGAGAGAGAGAGAGAGAGAGAGAGAGAGAGAGGCAGAGGCACAGGCAGAGGGAGAAGCAGGCTCCATGCAGGGAGCCCGATGTGGGACTCGATCCCGGGTCTCCAGAATCACGCCCTGGGATGAAGGCAGGTGCTAAACCGCTGAGCCACCTGGGCTGCCCAGTTTGAGACTTTGAAACAAGACACCACACTACAATTTGAGATGAGTAAAAGTAATGCCTTGGTTCTCTTTTTTTTCTAAAGGATTTTATTTATTCATTCATTCATTCATTTATTTATTTATTTATTTATTTATTTGAGAGAGAGAGAGAGAGAGAGAGAGAGCAAGCATTTATTTATTTATTTATTTATTTATTTATTTATTTATTTATTTGAGAGAGAGAGAGAGAGAGCAAGCACAAGCAGGGCGAGGGACAGAGGGAGAAGGCTCCTTGCTGAGTAAGGAGCCCGATGTGGGGCCCAGTGCTCCGGCACCCTGGGATCACGACCTGAATCGAAGGCAGATGCCCAATCAATCCACTGAGCCACCCAGGTGCCCCGAGATGCCTTTCTTTAGTAAAACCGCAAAAAGGGCAATTGTGAGAGAGGAAGACTGGAAAAAAAAATCCTGGGGTGACACTTAGCACATGCAGTCAGTTTTAGAAAGGAGATACCTGGAACTTAAAGTTCTGAAAAATGGTGCCCTTAAGTCTATCCCTGTCCGCTTTGCATAGTCTTCACGGATCCTTGGCGGGGTAAACTGTAGGGCACAGGCCCCTGGTGCATAGCACCCCGCATTGTGTGGAAATAGACACATATGTCACAGTCTCTAACTTGATTTTTGGAAAAGGATGGGAAGCAACAGAGTAAGTGTAGAAAGAGTCCTAAGCCGGGGGTAAAATCAGCGATCATCTACTGAATATTTACTGTGTGTCTGGATGGTCTGGATGGGTGGTAAGCATTTTATACCCCCTTTCCCACTGAATCTTCCTAAAACCTCAAGAAAGTCAATACTACTCTTATCCCCAGTTCAGGTGGGAATAACAAAGGGTAAGATCTAAGATCACAGAGCTAACAAGTAGCGAGGGCAGGATCTGCATCCAGGCCTAACTCCAGAGCTCAGGCTCTCTCTTTCTCTCTCTTTTTAAGATTTATTCATTTATTAGAGAGAGAGAGAGAGAGACAGAGAGACAGAGAGAGCTGGGGGCAGGGACTGAAGGAGAGGGAGAGAGAGTCCTCAGCAGACTCCACACTGAGCACAAAGCCCCATGAGAAGCCTGTCCCATGACCCCAAGATCATGAGCTGAGCCGAAACCACGAGTGGGACCCCCAGGTTCCCCAGGTGCTGAGGGACCCCTGCTCCCTGTGAGGGGCACCCCATTCTAGGGTCGGGTGATCATTACTGAAACCCCTTCTAGATCAGGCCTGTATCGAGCTCCATATGTTCTTTTTCATCCACCCATCCTGTGGAATGTTCTTAGCCTTACCCACCATCCTGACCCTGGGTCAGCCTGTCAGCAAGAATTCATGGCTAAAAAGGCTTCTTCATCCATTTTAATAAGGGAGGAGACAGGCCAGAAGAATGAAACCCTTCAGCACCGCTCCCGTTTGGTTAACCCCGAGCAGGAATTTCACAGGATGTCCTTCCTGACACACAGTCCTGGCAGATCGATATCGGGGCGCCGTGCCCACAGTCTCTGCAGGTGAGATCACCTGGCAAGAACTTCCACACACCGGCGCTGTCATCCAGAATTACTCAGGAGCTCAGACATAGAAATCAGAAGGGAAAGAGAATGAACTGTGTGGACTCAGAGACCTACGCAGGTGACAGCTAGTTTACTGAGGGATTAACAGTACTTCATCCCATTAAGAAGAACAGAACAAAACAAAACAAAACAAAAGTTTCTCTTTTGAAAGGGAAGAAAGGTAATTTTGAAAAAGGCAAAAAAATGTGAACTCCCAGAATCATCATGTTTCATTAATGCTTAATACAAACAATGGTAAAACGCCCCTGTAACCAAAACGTCATCAGTAAGAAACCAGCAACCCATACAAAACTACTGAGACAGGAAAGGAAAAGATTCCCAGGGAGCATTCTTGAATCATCACTAAGAAAACTGAAGTGCAGCACACGGGAGGAGCCTGAAAGTTTGCTCCAGAGAGTTATTGACAGACCAGCCCCTGCTGGCTGGCGGCCAGGCGACGGCTCCGAGGCCTGTCCTCTCTCGGCCCTTCTGTACCCTGTGCAGGGCAGGCTGCAAGCTTCTCCCTGCAGAGCCGACAGGGATCGTTATGTCCACTGGAGACTTCATTCCACGGTCAACTCTAAGTTAGGCAGGACCTGACAGCAGGTGCCTGGCTGCAGAAGGTCACGCACAGGCCAGATGCTTCCAGAGACTGAGCAGACTGGAGAAATGAAACCCAAGAAAGACAAGGGAGAGAATGGTATACGGAGACTGGTGAAGGGCAGAGAATAGAATATTAGGGTAAAACAGACACACTGGAGAAAAATATCAAACAGAAAGAAACAAGGAAGGAAAGGAAGAAGAAAGAAGGGGAAAAAAGGAGAAGATGTGCCAAGTTTTTAATACAAAACACCTCTAGTGGCACCTGGGTGGCTCAACTGGTTAAGCATCCAACTCTTGATTTCGGCTCAGGTTATGATCTCAGGATCGTGAGATCGAGCCCCATCCCATGTTGGACTGTGTGCTGAGCTCGGAGCCTGCTTAAGACTCTCTCTCTGCCCCTCCCCAGCCCCTGCCCTGCTTAGGCTCATTCTCTCTCTCTCTCTCTCTCTCAAAAAACTTCTAGAAACATTCTAATTCAAAAACAGCAAACCTTATCAGTAAACTTAACTCACTGGACCTGGACGGCTCAGGCGCTTTTTTTCCCGCCCTAGGGGGGAAAAATGTATGAAAAGAGTATGTTTATACCTATAGTTTTAGAATTGACCTGCTTTTTGCAGTTTGCACATTCTTGTTAAGAGAATCTGAAATAAAAAAAAAGAGAGAGAGAGAATCTGAAATATTACCAAATTTATCATGCTTTTTTGGGTGTTCCTCTTGTTTCCATATGTGGAAAAGAAAAAAAAATAGTACAGCAGCTTCTAACACCTGATTCCTATTTTCTACTCTATATGAAAAAAAGTTAAAACTGTACAGGGTCCTTCTACATTTTAATAACCTATATTTCGTATCGGTAGCTCTGTTGGCTGAGTACAACTGGGCGCCCACAGGGAGCCAGAGCAGCACTCCTCTAAAAGCCTCGTCTGACTTCACTGGAGCTTGCTTATTCCACACTGACTTAAATTTTTATTTAACTATGTCATCAGTGAGTAGACCTGCAAAAGTAGTTTAATGAAACACTAACAACTGGATTCAACTTGGGGTTCCTGGTTTTATATAATCTAACCAATTCACTAAAAATGTTCAAATCCTACCACGGCAGATTCTAGACTCTAAGGAGAAAGTATGATGATGTATGATGCATGTCATTATCTTCAACATTTTAAGTGGATAAAAATTAATTCAAATAAAATAACAGGCCTGAGCCCACAACTACAGTTTCAACATAAGTTAAAAAATATACACAGATATGTAACTTATCAGGACAGGGGATACAGAGAACTCACTAATCTTCTAATAGTTTTATATTTATCATTATAGATTATATATATGCATATATTTATATATATCTTATATATAATATACATTTGCATATTATATACATATTATATACATTATATATGTATATATCACATATTAACATAAATGTATATTTATAACATACATACATTTATGTTATATACATATATACACATATATTATAAATATACATTTACATGTTAAATACATATTATATATATGTGTATAATGTTACATATTAATATATAAATGTATATTATATATAATCATATATAAATCATATGTGATAATTATTGATAATCAATAATTATCATAAAACATCATATATGATAATACACTGTATTATATAAAAATATATAACATATTATTATGATATTATATATAATATATGCCATTTTTAATATATTTAATATATTTAATTAATATATATTTAATATTATATATTATATTTATATTTTGTATATATTTATAATATTTATATATGCACTGCTGTAATCAGTATGGAAACTCTTCACTCATGATCTTTGTAATGGGATATTTTGCATATTCAAATGAGATAGAAATTCACAATTGGCTAAAACTCATGAAGAATAGTATAAGATACTTTATCTATGGATATGGTATTATCTAGTTAGAACTAAAATTTTGAAACTGATAAAAGGGTAAACTCCCTGAAGTATGAAGCCAAAAGTTAATTATTAGCTACTCCACCTAAACTTGATGCCTGGCTCCTTCCTGACATCTTGCAAGTTTGAGCTTCTAAGAGAACTACCCTATGAGGGTAACAGGCAGGCTTTGGGCAGTTCATTCCATTCCTGCACTCAGCACAGTCACAGGATTTTTCACTTTGCAGAGAATTGTGTCAGGACACCCATAAACTTTGTACAGTTATTCCTTGGCTTTTGACTTCACCAACTGCAAGTGTTTATTTATGAGCCAGTAGGATTCTCAGGGCCAAACAGAGCCCCGGTCCCGACACTTACATAGAACCTATCTATAGAATAGAGCCAGTCTTATATCTGTGGAGGGAACCGACCTTAGTAACACCAGTCTCTCGGCCACCCAGATGATCATTTTCCGTGGAGCATATTCTCAGACCCTCCGTGAGCTGACACTGTTTCTAGAGGAGATGTGCGGCTGGCACATTCCTTCCATGTTTCCCCATCAGCCACAGAAACCAGGGGGGGAGGGCCCCAAAGGACTAACCGTCCAAAAAGGCTCAGAAATATAGCTAGTTAAAAATCAGATCAGATATTTATAATCCAAGATCACTCTGGCTCCATAAAGCACTAATGTATACTGAAGACTCAACCTGAGCTAAGACTTTTAAACTCGCTGGAGTTTAACCACTTGCTGAAAATCAGCTGGTTGTTCATGCCTGTTGGAGATTCCCTATTCATGGGCTTTTGTTCTCCAGAGTTCAGAAGTGGTAAGGGAATGAATTGCCAAGTAAAATTATACCATGGGACACAATCACTCCCGGGGCCTTTCTATAGACTTCACACAACCCGAGTAGCCCCTGAATTACAAATGAGCTAGACTTCTTTCACTGTCAATAACATGGGGACAGCCGCTCCTGAGAGTATGTCTGAAGTCCCTAAAACTAAAAATCTGCCAGGATCCGGAACGTGTCTTTGTAACCAAGGCCCGTAGGCTCTCTCCAGGCCCACCACATTCTACGGCAAACGATCCTGAGTCAAGATCCCTTCAGCTAAGCTATGAGCTGCCATAGGACACCAGTCTAAAGGATCAGAGATCTGGGGCCTCAGGGTGGCTCAGTGGGTTAAGCATCTGCCTTCAGCTCAGGTCAGGATCCTGGGGTCCTGGCATCCAGTCCTGCATCGGGCTCCCTGCTCAGCGGGGACTCTGATTACCCCTCTCCCCTTCCCTCCCCCTCTGCTCATGAGCACGAGTTCTTTCCCTCTCAAATAAATAAATAAACTCTTAAAAAAAAAAAAAAAAGGATCAGAGATCTGTGTCACCAAAGATCAGATAGATGAGATGATGAGGACAGTGTCGACACTTTCAGGGAGGGGTAGGTAAATAAATAAAATACTAGTCTAAAAAAAATGGAGAGGTAGAAGACAATGGCCCATGTAATAAAATCATTTTTAAAATATGTCCATGACCATGCTAGGGACCTCCTAATTTGTTTTTGAGTTCAAAAAAACTGATCTCCTCTTTGATCTATACTCATGATAATTCCGTAATCCTTGCCAACGTTCTTGGATCTTAAGAAGCAGCAAGGCTCCTGGCGGTAACCTCAGGTCTGCTAAATTAGTGGCAAACCCAGATAAGGCAGGCCAGGGTTGAGGCTTTTGCTCCTCTATGGCCTTTGTCACCTTCTAGAGCCAGGATTCCTGAATGAACCCAAATTATTTCAATACAGACATGAGGCTGAAATTACAAACCGCAAGCAGATAGGTAATAATAATAATAATAATAATAATAATAATAATAATAAAAGGCACAAGAATAAACTGTCGTCCTTTGTACAGTTGAGGAGATAAGCATGCATTACTTCATTGCAACCAGCCTGCTTCTAGTTAACTCGCCACATCTAGCCCACTCCTGATTCAGAGTTCTTGTCAGTCCACCATACGTTTATTTCTCCAACTACTGCTGCATCAAGTGCTTCCGTGCAGCAGAACCTTACAGCAACCCCACAAGGAAGCTGACACTGTCCCTATTTTACAAAAAAACACACTGAATCACAGAAGAGTCAAGTCATTGGCCCCTGTAAGCAGTAAACCTGGGGTTCAAACCCAGGCCTGGGACTCATCCCCAAAGGCTGTAAGCTCCTAACCTTCCCAGACAACTGCCTTCTAACTCATCTGAATTCCTGGGAGTTGTGAGCTGCAGCTGCTCTTCTCCTACACCAGGGCCCTCCTCCCAAATGCCCCAGACACTTCCTCTCCCACCGGGCTCCTAGCTTCTGAGGCTGTGAAAGCTAAGCTGTCAGCAGGGTGCCCTGGCAATTCAAGTCCTTCATTAGTCTCCACATCGCTCCCCCTAAACACATTCCTCTCTTTCACTTGTAGCTCTTACTGGCCTCATTTCCCCGTGGGCTACTAAGCCCTGACTCCCAGGTACTCAACCTCGAGTGCCCCCCCCCCCCCCCCACCGCAGAAGCTAGGGAAACAGCTCTCCTGCTTCTATCAACACTTAAGAGAAAATGAAGTGAGGTAGGCATGGAAAGGTAATGACACGTAGTAGAAAGGGTGAAAAAGAAACCGGTTTTATTTTTTTAAGAAGATTTTTTTTTTTTAATGATAGACAGAGAGAGAGAGGCAGAGACACAGGCAGAGGGATAAGCAGGCTCCATGCCGGGAGCCCGGTGCGGGACTCGATCCCGGGACTCCAGGATTGCGCCCTGGGCCAAAGGCAGGTGCTAAACCACTGAGCCACTCAGGGATCCCAAGAAACCAGTTTTAGAAGAGACTAGACAATCCTCTACAAGTATTTAATAAAAGATGAACAGTTTTAAAAAGTAGAATGCTTAATGAAACACTGAGGAGTAGTGTTAATAGTGGTGAACAGGGGAAGGGATTGGGAATGGTCATAAAATCAAAGCAGATTTCCATCTTAATGGGTGTGGTTGCTGTTATAATAAGGAGAACCTATCTGTGATACTTCTGTGATGCATAAAGATTGTTTTACTTTTTTTAAAATATTTTATTTATTTATTCATGAAAGACACACACAGAGAGGCAGAGACACAGGCAGAGGGAGAAGCAGGCTCCCTGCAGGGAGCCCGATGCAGGACTCGATTCCAGGACCCCGGGGTCACACCCTGGGCCGCAGGTAGATGCTCAACCGCGGAGCCACCCAGGTGCCCCATAAAGATTGTTTTAATAAACTTAATCACCTGGAAATCTTGCATTTTAAACTGGAAACTGAAGAACAAACTAATCATCAACAATAAAGAATTGGGTAAAGGAACCAAACAGCCACTTATTTGATGAAATACAACGCGGGCTTTAAAAAGGTTCTTTTTTTTTAAATTTTTATTTATTTATGATAGTCACAGAGAGAGAGAGAGAGAGAGGCAGAGACATAGGCAGAGGAGAAGCAGGCTCCATGCACCGGGAGCCCGATGTGGGATTCGATCCTGGGTCTCCAGGATCGCGCCCTGGGCCAAAGGCAGGCGCTAAACCGCTGTGCCACCCAGGGATCCCTAAAAAGGTTCTTATGGAAGAAAGTTTAATGGCATTTCCCAACACAGGTAAAAGAAAAAAAAAATGTGTGACAAAGTAGCAGGTTTAATGACGTGAAAAGATATTTACAACACTGTTAAGGGGGAAATATGGGTAAAAAACAATATTATATTATTGAAGTTTTGCTTTAAAAATTTTTATATTAAAAAAATAAAAAAAATAAATTATATTTACACACACACACGCAAAACAACAAAACAAAACAAACAAAAAAATACACCACCTCTATACTTGTACATACAGACCAAAAAAGTCTGAGAAGATCTATACCAAAATGTCAACAGTGATGGGGAGAGAAAGAGATTTCAACTAATTTTTATTTTCTTATTTTTATCTCTTGGTAATTTTTTATTTTTGCATAGGAAACATGTCTTGGCTGTGCAACTAAAGCTTCATTTTTAACAAAAACTAAAATAGGTTTTAAAGTCCTTTCTCAAGAAAGGAAGACAGCGAGCAGGACTGACAAATGGAACTGTTTAAGGATGCCCATAATACCTGCATTTTCTTTGTCGCTGCCCCCAAGGAAATCTAGAGACACGGCAAGTGACCACCAGCGGATAAAAGAAGTCAAGTAGCTAAGGGCAAGAGAGGCAACAAGAAAGAAGACCTCAGTCAAGCCCAAACCACACGGTGGCCTCGGAGGCAGTGAGGCTCGTGCGGGAGTGTGAGGATGGACAGGTGTGCAGGTGTGCCAGGGGTGAGGACGGGCCGGCGTCGGGGTGGGTGAGCATGCTGGCATCATGGACTCAGAGCGAAAGGCCGAGTCAGCAAGGCCTGGGGAGGGCAGAGCACGGCTGCGGTGCTCCTCTTGCAGGAGAGGAGGACCCCCGTTTGTGAAGGTGGTGCCAACACCTTGGTGGCCGTTTCATTTTTATTCGTTGTTTTTGTCAAGTGGCAGATGGAGAGGAACGATCGCATTCCAAACCAGTAAGCAACTTACAGCAACACTGACAATAAAGTTGGTTTCTGAGATGTGCGATGACAGTCTAACCTGAGCAAAACCTGTTCTGGAAAATTGGAGAAGAAAGTGAACTGATGCTTTATGTTAGATGGACAAAGCATGTGATGGCTCCATTGGACAGGGAGCACCTCATCGTACGGAGATCTGAGACACTGGTCACGTCCAGTGACCTATATATCAAACTCCATCCAAGCCGTACTTCATACAGCTTTCCTTTCCTACTCATCTGCCTACCTAGTCTTAGTCAGCCTCTCTAGAGAAAGCCTCCCTGACCCTTACGGCTCTCTGGGATGTCTACCTGCATCATTCGCTTTGGCCCCTTTCAGAATCACCGTTTAGATGTTTCACGTCTACTGTCTTCTGAACCAGCTCCTGAGTTCCTACGGTGCAGGTGTTGGGACTTAGGCTTGCTTTGTTTGCCACACCCACCACGATGCAGCGCAACACCAATGCATTCCCGAATCGGACACCAGCGCTTTCCAAACTACAAGCGAATGACACGACCAAGTCCGTGCATTTCTGGTCAACATCTATTTAAATGTAACGAAACAGAAAAGACAGAAAATGGCATAGTGCAATATAAGTATTAAGGGTAACTTCTAACTCTTGTTTGAGACACACACACACACACACACACACGATGACAAGGCAAAAGTGTATTATTTCTCATTTGCTAAGCCTCTGATATACCCCACTTGTGCTACATTGACTCCACTGTGTGTAAATTTACAACTAGATAAGTCAGCCACGTCCCTGAATGGTCTCACAGACCCCTACAAGGAAAGCTGTTCTAGGGGCACTTGGGTGGGTCAGTAGTTGAGCATCTGCCTTTGGCTCAGGACATGATCCCAGGATCCAGTCGCACATCGGGCTCCCTACATGGAGCCTGCTTCTCCCTCCACCTGTGTCTCTCATGAAAAAATAAATAAAAATTAAAAAAAAAAGAAAAGAAAAGCTGTTCTACTCACAGGATCCATAAAATAAAGAACCTAAGGTGGCCACATTTTGCACCATAACGCATCATGGAGGCCAAAGCTGATTGGAACAGAGTAATAGTTAGGCACCTGTCCCAACAACAAAAAGTGGCCTAGTAAGTGGCAGGAAAGTGCTGAGCTGATCTAATCCAATATGATTATCTCTCAAGAAACTGAACTGGTGGCTGTATCTGGAAGCCGATAGGATAACATGAGGTGGCTAGGCCCACGCGAGGTAACTTCGAGTCCACGTTAGGAGAACTCAGAAACGGAGGATGCAGGAGCTCTCAGGAGAAAAGACAGACATGGTAAAAAGGGGAAAGAAGTTCACGACAGGAAGAGATAGTTACTGAGCCACATCATCAGCCAAACATCCAAGGGGAAATATTGTTCCTGCTCTCCCAGAGCCCTACACACACATATCCATGATAAGGAGACACTTGAGAGGCTCCATTCCAGGTAGTCTCCAAACCCTAACAAAAATAGGAGAGGAAAACAGTATTTAACATCTCCTAGTTCCAGCTGCCTCCATACAAGGTGGAGAAACATTACTGCCCTCATGCTGTTGTCCTGAGGGCTACATGACCCAGCACAGTCCCTGGTGCACAGTAAGTCCTCTGCACATATTTGGTCAATAATTTAACTGCATGTCAACAAATTATCCTCATAATGACCAATGGTAGAGTTCCTGAGCTACAGCTATCCTGCAAGTCAGCTGCTGCACTGCGTGCTCCTCCTGAGACCTTGAACCCTTGCGGATATAAGGATATAAGGGCTCCCTGTTGCTCAGTTGAGCAAACAATCATACTCCTTTGCATATCACCATCTGAAACAGAGTTTCCTGCCACTTCAAAATGGGAACCACTCCATGTTCGGGTGACTTGGGTTGGATGGGTGACAGTGTTTATCTCCCACACCAAAAGGGAAAATAATCTGCCGTTTCCTTTCACTGGCAACCGTACTCCTTCTGTAGAAGCTACCCGTGGGCTCTATAGTCTTTACCTCTTCAAATAATAGGCATTCAGATAACGAATGCCGTGATAATCTTAAGACAGAGCACGGACTAAAGTAGAAAATCAACAGGCTATCAGCACTCTGGATAAATCTACAAATTTTGAGAAAATTTTAAACACAAGTTCTGTATTTAAAGATTCACTAATAATTTTTATAGTCGCGACTTCTCAATTCGTCATGAAGACAAATCACTCCGAGGTTGTGGTCTTCAGCAACAGTGCCATCATCGGACTATAGGAGCAGACGCCACAAGGGCACATCTTAAGATCGAGATGGTAAATTCGAGAGTCTGATAGATGATTTCCACAATCCAAAGCTCAGTATGATGGAGCCTTTTCGCACAGTTATTCAGAACTCCTCAAAGCAGCAGAACCTTCTGTCCTTTTACCTAATTGCACCTTATTCTTACCGAGTGCTATTGTTCTTGGATGCATCTCAATTACCTCCCCAAAAGCAATACCAAGTGAAAAACCAGACTGCCATTGAATTTGATTTCATAGTAGCCAATACCTACCACAGGCTAACACAGGTTTAAACTATGAAGATGCCAATTTCCCCCACGTATCAAAGACAAATATTAAATCTAGGGTGTAGGGGCACATGGGTGGCCCAGTGGTTGAGCGCCTGCCTTTGGCTCAGGGCATGATCCTGGGGTCCTGGGATCGAGTCCTGCATCAGGCTCCCCCCACAGGGAGCCTGCTTCTCCCTCTGCCTGTGTCTCTGCTTCTCTCTATGTGTCTCTCATGAATAAATAAATAAAATCGAAAATCAATCATCAATCAATCAACCCAGGATGTAACTAACCAACCATTAAGGATTTTTTTAATATAAAAATTAAAATCAGCCTCCAAATGGTCCCTGAATAGGAAACTTCCTCGCTGTTTTCACTGCTCAGTAACTTCCTATTAATTTTCATTTGTGGGATTGGATTTCTGCATTTATTCATTTATTTATACATCCATTCATAAACTCAGCTAATAGTTACTACACACCTACTGTAAGTCAGATGCTATTTCATGTGCTAGGCAAATAGGAAACAAAATGAACCAAAACTTCTACCTTTAGGAAGCTTTTATTCCAGCAGAGCAGATGGACAATTAACCAAAAAAAGAAACCACACAGTATGTAAGAGAGGTAAGCATCATGAAGAGGATAAGAAATATTCAAAAGGTGCTAGGGAGAAGGTGAGGGAGAAAACCATGTGGCTCTCTGGAAGAAGAGCTAATATAAGCTGGGTAGACCATTAATGCCAAGGCCCTGGCACAGAGTACACCTTGTATTCGAGGAACATCAGTGTGACTGAGCAATAAATGAGCAAGATGTAGGAGAAAGCAGGGGATGCGTCCAGAAAGGTAACCAGGCCAGACCCCATAGCCTCACAGGCCACTGTAAGGCTTGGTCTTGACTCTAATGAAGATGCAAACACCGGAGGGTTCAGAACAAAGAGACAGTATCTCAGCATATTTTAACAGCATCACAAATAACAATATAATTATATGCTGCTACATGGACAGGGGATGTAGAGGGGACCCCAGTAGATACAGGAATTGAGCTGAGAAGCAGTGTGGATAATTCACTTCTGAAGGTAAAGGCAACACACAGGCTTTGCACCAAACTGTAAGAGGTTAAGGGATAAAGAGAAGAGTGGGGAATGGCTCCAAGATTTTTGACCTTGGCATCTAGAAAGATGGAATTGTTATTTGCTTAGGAAAAAAAAAAGTATATTGTGGGAAAAAGCATGTCTGGGTGGGAGAGAAGAGAATTAGCAAAAGTAAACTTTTGGCCAGGTTAACTTTGAGATGCCAAATATATTAGAAAAGAAGCTGGATAATGCTTGTCTGATAGTTGAGGGAAGGGTCCAGTCTAGAGAAATAAACTTGGAAGTCATCAGAGTATGTGATGTATTTAAATCCACGCAATTGGATGACATTACCAAATAGGCGCAGAGAAGAAGCCCAAGTAGGAGCCAGGGCACCTTTGACATTTAGAGACGGGAGGAGGAAGTGCCCACCAAGTAGAGCAAGAACCCCCAGCTGCACCAATTTTTTTTAAGATTTTATTTATTTATTCATGAGAGAGGGAGAGAGAGAGAGAGAGAGAGAGAGAGAGAGAGAGAGGCAGAGACACAGGCAAAGGGAGAAGCAGGCTCCCTGCAGGGACCCCGACGTGGGACTCGATCCCGGGTCTCCAGGATCACACCCGGGGCTGAAGGCGGTGCTAAACTACTGAGCCACTGGACTGCCCCAACACCAATTTTTTTTTTAACTCCACTTACCCGCCATTACCCCCAAAGGGTCTCCATACAGGGCAGTATCTCTGCCTGGAGTTCCTCAATTCTGTCCCTGTCCCCCACCACCAACTGCACACCCAGACACCTGTCTTGACATGCCAGCGATGGTGGCTTTTGTCTCTTTCTTTGCCACCATCTGTCGGTTGACAGCACCTTGCCCAGACGGGTGCCCTCCCCGAACAGGATCTCAGAGCAGCACAAACATTCCTTCATGGCATTAATACAGTTATAAGTCTTTCATTTATGGGGTTATTTGATACTTGTCTCACCACGAAGGGCGTCTATAAGGACATGAAAGCAAGGTGGAGTCTGTTCTGCTCTATCTCTGGGCATCTAGCACAGAGCGGGCTCTCCATAAAGACTAGATGAATGAAGGAATCATTCATCCATCTCTCTCATTGGTTTTCTGCTCAATGAAATAATGAGACCCTCTTTGTATTGGGTCTCAAATCTAGATTTCTGGTTGAAATGTCTTTTTGTAGTTATGCCAATCAAAATTTAATAACTCTGTGCTCATCTCCTCCCACTTTCTTGGAGCACCTGTCTCTTGTACTCTGCCTCCCTAGGGGCATGGTGCACACATACCTACATTTCACACCCTATTGTTCTCTTGGGAGAATCAAGAACATAAGCATTGGCATATCTATTATTCAATTGTCCTTTCATTACTCAGCTGCAGTTGGAGCAGTTTTTCCCTTCAATCTATATATATTATTCAGAAAGGTTTATAAAGTTCAAGTTCCAACTGTGCTAGAATTCAGAAAAAAGGAAAACTTCTAAAGGTGATATGAACAACATGGACATTATACTTAATACATAGAGAGCTCCAGGGGTACCTGGGTGGCTCAGTTGGTCGAGCATCTGGCTCTTGATTTGTCTCAGGTCATGATCTCAGGGTCATGGGAATAAGCCCTGCATCGGGGATCCCTGGGTGGCGCAGCGGTTTGGCGCCTGCCTTTGGCCCAGGGCGCGATCCTGGAGACCCGGGATCGAATCCCACATCGGGCTCCCGGTGCATGGAGCCTGCTTCTCCCTCTGCCTGTGTCTCTGCCTCTCTCTCTCTCGCTGTGTGCCTATCATAAATAAATAAAAATAAAAAAAAAAGATTAAAAAAAAAAAAAAAGCCCTGCATCGGACTCTGCTCAGCACAGTCTATTTATCCCTCTCCCTCTGCTCCTCACTGACCCCCCTCCCCCCGCCAAATAAATAAAATCTTGAAAAAAAATAGAAAGCTATGGTAAGGTGTTCCCCATATTTGGAGATAAAGTAAAGAAAAACAAAATCCTCAAACTGAAATATTAAAAAATATATATAAATGAATATTTAAACATAAACTTGTGTGTGCATTTTTCTAAAGATCCATTCCTCCAAGTTTTTATTATATTCTCAAGGTATGTATAACCCCCAAAGGGAAAGGGGCAAAAACAATATGCATTGTACAGAATAATGCAGAAACTAGAAAGAGCCTTGAAAATCAGCATGTATGGACACAAAATTATTTATAAGACACATAGTTCAGAAAAAAAGGTAATTGTAAAAGCCGCAGAGTATATATTTAAGTAAACACATGTAATCTTTATATTTCCCTTAAATGTATATACAGGGATTTTGAGAAGAACATTACCAAATTGAGAATAGCATTCCTATACGGTAGGGGAAAGAGATTGAGATCGCAGATATGATAAAAGAGATTTTAGTCTTATCTGAAATGTTTTTTTTTTAACATGGAGAACATATTAAATCAAAATTAATTTTCAGAAATGTTAAGAGAACACCATAATCTAATAATACTGAAAGGGCAGGAGCATAAAGGCCAATCCTTGGCTCAGCTAAGCAGGCCCCCAGCTCCAGCCCTCTTAGCTAGAATAGGATCTCTGCATGGGTCTCAGGTGTAGGCACATGATCTCTATTTCTGTTTACAAAGATATAAACATTCCAGGAAACCTACTGTCCAATTTAAAAGTGTGGACAAGTATATATCTAAAGCATTGACTGTTTCTACTATGAGCGCTAAAAGCATGCCAGACGTGAAAAACGAGTATTTAAAAACACACACACACACACACACACACAAAAGATAGATATGGTAAAAGGCATTAATCACCATGTAAGGTAAAAAAAATAATGTTATGACACCACAATGTTGCAAAACATGAGTGGAAAGTGATGTGACTGAAGAGATTATTTTAAGCAGCAAGTCACTGAACCCCTGAAAATTCAAACAAGTGTGAAAATTTAAGGAAGAGGGACGCAATTTTCTACGACCTCTAAACGCATTAAGCATTTCTGCCAAAAGGATGATATTCAGGTTTATTACATCTGTGGAGCTCTGTTTTTTAGTAGAACATGGTAGGTCTTTCACAATAAACACAGTGTAAATTCTAGAAGAATAAGTCCCATCAGATCCAACGGCTAAGTCTCCAAAGTGTCTGTTATACGTTCAACTGAATGAAATTGTATTTATAGAAAAATCACCATTTTTCAAATCATCCTGTCTCATTTGGCAGTTCCAGAAAGTCATCCAGAGGCAAACAACATGCGCCTGAAGAGCGGGGCCAGGACTCAGAGACCCAGGTCCTAACGTCAGATGGCCCGTTGAACCGTTAGCCACACTACGCACGGCTGCAGGAACACTCGGATGGAAACAGAGAGACTGATCCCAACTAGAGAGTTTCAAATTTCTGAACAAACTGAAGAGATACCCAAAAGGATCTAAGATTATTGATAAAGCCCCATGTCAGCAAGTGCCAAAGGGGAGCAGAGCAGAGGGTGACCATATCAGGTGCTCAATTCCAGCGCAGTTTGCCCGCGTGCTTGTTGCTGCCTCTGGGGTCTGAACACCCTTTTCAAAGGTACCTGGTATGTCAAGGTGATGGAAATTACACAAACGCACCCCATGGCAAAAAAAAAAAAAAAAAAAAAAAGAAAAAGAAAAAAGAAGAGAAAAGAAAAGAAAAAATAGGGTCAGGGCATGGCTGGCAAGTGTGGCTTTGGTGCTGTTGCTGATCTTGACAAAACAAACACTGGTTTCACAATCAGGATTTTTTCAGTACATGTACAGTACACAGTACGTGATCTTGAGACCTCGGGACGAGGAGGTGTGGTTAGGAGGAAAAACAAAAAGACTGCAGTCAAGATCTATCTTTTATTTTCTGTCATACTGCAAATGCTTCCAGAATCCCATTAAAGGATGAACTTTAGGGAGATCACTTTGCATCCAGGACTCAAGTGCCTGCCCGCCTGGCACTCACCGTAACAAGTCCTTAGTGTTCCATTCCAGAATGATAATATCAATATTTTTCTTCAAACCCACAGGCTTTTCCCAGAGATCTAAGAACTGTTGACTTAGTCCTCATGCTGCCATTCCAGGTGAGTCACTGGGCGAGTGACCTGTGGGTGGCAGGTTCCGAGTCTCTGGGCACATATCTCTGGAAGTCAACAATGACTTTCCACATTCAAAACCTCATATCCCATGCCCTTCAAAACTGGGAAGCATAATCATTTTAAATGATTTCTCGTGTAATTAGTGTTCTCGCAGGACTCAAGAGCAGTACAACATTATATCCCCTCGAATGAAGACATCCTACGCCCACCAACCTACTTTGTATCGACTGGAAGAGATGGGATCCTACCTCCTTTGACAATCAAGTGAATGAAGAGTAAACCTGTCCACAGTCTTAGGATCCTAAGGAGCCTGGGGTTGTATTCCTAACTATTGGAGAAGAGCCATGGCTAGATGGGAGAACCTGCTGGAGGAGGCACCCCTGCGAAGTACACCACCATTAATTTGCTTTAATCTGACTCCAGAAGTGTGTGGCAGCTAGACTTTCCCTTTTCTTGAAGTCCAAATAAATGCCTCTTACACCGTTCTAATTCTCCCTGATTGTGAGATAATCCCAACACTACCGTGAAACCTATTCCCAGCCATGTAAGTGGGGACACTTGTCTCCTGTGTGATTGTCCAATGGAACCAAAGGAGATGTATGAACAAGCACACTAAGGCATTATACGACAGATCGGAGGCTTAAAGACCTATGTAACAACCCTAAGTTACTGCAAGCTGCTGCATACTGAATGTTCCTCACAGTCAGCTGGTAAGAGAAGTTCCATCATTCCAGGAGGCAAGCAGGGGTTTGCAACAAAGAGATTTTTAGAAAATAAAACCACCAACCAGAGCCAATGCACATGTGGGCTCACACATACCCTCACACCCAGAACCACCCACCACCACCACCACCACCAGCAGCATCCTCCTCTCTTTCTGGGATGGAGGCCATACTCAAATAAGGGTTTTGTATTAAAGTGACATGACGAGATGCAAGACGAGATGGGGACTACCCTATTAATTTGGCACATTAAAGGTAAGCATGGGAAGAGCGGATGTTTCTGAGATCCACGCTCACTGCTGCAGCCCCTCCACGAAGGAGGATTAGGACATGAGCTCACACAGAGAAACAGAGGTGCGGATCCCTATGGAAACATCCTGACATTGTTCCTAATTCGCAAAGCTTCCTCTCTTCAGGGTCCTAACTGCAACTCGGACATGACAACTGCCAGGCTTCTAGAACAGTAATGACCACTTTTTGTGTTGAAATATCTACTTTCCTAAAAGCCAGAGCTGCTTGCAATCTTTTTAGTGGGTAGAAAACCCACGTGGGAAGTACAGAAGAGAACGTCAGGACAGTGATTATTTTGGGAAGGCAGAAAGGAGAAACGTACTGGAGATGAGGGTGGTTAACTGGATATTCCTTTAAAAAAAAAAAACAGAGATCTGCAGTAAACATACTGTAATGTTAACATTCGTTCAATGTGGGTGGCAGGTACCCAGATATCTATTACACACATTTATTTTTAAGTTTTTCTGCATGTTTGAGGTACTTTATATATATATTTTTAAAAAGGTAAAATGTTTTAAGTGTGAAAAGGAGACGCGAAAAGCGCAAAGAAAACGCAGGCTGGCGTCTAAGAATGGGAGGTGGCAAAGTCCAAAGCTGCTCCGATTAAATGTAATTGCCAAGCAACACAATAAATACACACGAGCCTCCTGGGAGCACTAACATCCCAGATAACGCACACCAAAGTTAGAACCCACTTAATAGTCTTACATCTTATCCCTAGACTTTTGATAGCAATCTTGTTAACAAAAGGCACCATTGGTACACTTACCCTTTGCCAAAAGAAATGCATGCCTCTATTTGAAGATGTACTGAAGGAAGTGTAGTATCAGTCTAACGTGCATTTGTTAATCTAGATGAAAGCCTAACTTGAGGGGGCCTAAGGAAGGCAGCTTGCCTGTCAGCACTAAAGCCAGGTAGGATGAGAGCGTAAGCGGCACAGAAGTAAACATTTCTGTTTAGCATTCAGAGAACAGCAGCAAGATTCAGGCCCGTGCTAACAAACGCAGCTGTTGGCCACGGAGAAACAGCGCAAAAAATCCACAGCTTTCTCCTCAAGGATCCTCTGCCAAATGGTCCACACCAACAACGGAATGACAGCCATTTAGAGCCAACGCGGCCTCCATGGGCCTTGTCCCCAGCTCTTCCACGTATGTGCTTCGGTATATATAATATCGTGAGATCATTAGATCAGGATACAAGGCTAGAACGGCTACCACTATGTCAGCTCTGTGAACAGGTGTTACCACCTGAACATACGCAAAACCTAGAAATATCACAGGGGCTCCAAACTGTTGGCATAGGAGACAAGACCGGCCCATAAATACTTTGTTAGCCTCACACGTCACTTTTCTAACCCTTGAATTAGGACGATACTAATTGTCCTAATACTAATAACACTAAATACTAATCTGGATTTCTGTATTCTCTTCTCTAAATGTCAGAAGGTCCGGCAACACTGGGCTGGTGCGAGCTAAGTGGCAGCTGCTCAGGTTACATGGGGTCTGTTCACCACAATCCCCACCAGGTCTCAGCATCCACACTCCCCAGCATCCCTTGTAATGCTGCTTGCCCTGTCCCTGCAGGCATTGCAGTCCGTGGCATATACTAAGCATGCCACACCTTGGAGGCATTGGAAGTGAATAAACTCTCCTTAGAACAGAATCAGGGGTTAGGATGGAGATGGGGAGAAAGGGCTCAGTTTCTACAATTCTGAATTCTAACGCAGGGTAGACGAAGGGAGGAAGAATCCGACCAGAAGTCGTTCCCATCATCAGCATCCGTCCATTCCCATGGCCCTGTTATGAGACCAACTCCTTTTCTTAGCCGGCGTGTCCCCTGACTGAATACATGAGATTCCGGACTCCGAACAATGCTCATTTCAGCTTAAGAGGGAATCACTTCTGCACCCATGTTGCCTAAGGGACTCACAGAGGTGTACTGGCTTGTTTTTGATGCAATGCTCCCACCACCCAAGCCAGCCATGGAAATTCCTTTCTACTTGGTAATGCATCAGATGCCCACAGATGCTGTGCCCAAACTCCTATCAAGTAAACTCAGCAGCACACTGTGACATTTGTTAAGCCAGGAGGAAGAGAAATTATAGCTATAAACAAAAGAGGTTTGATGCAGAGAAGATGAATTACTCATCAACACAAAGTAAGTGTCAGACACGCTCACACAAAAGATGCACAGAAGGAAATCAGCTGCAAGAACACATACATGTGTCTAAATTAAATGAAATTTCCAAGGAAGAGCCATCATAAACTCCCTATTGACCACAGACAAGCATACATGTTTGTATATATATATAGCCATGATTATGATAAAGTTCAGGATAGATTAAGTTACCTCTCCATATACACTATATTAAAAAAATATGAGAAAAGATTATCAAGCAGGAAAAAGTTCCAGAGTATAGTATATTGGTGTCACAGCACCTCATTTTGTCAAAATCTAATTTTCCTAATCAGAAGTGTCAAAATTCATATTCTCACTAGTGCTCGAAGAGTTTCAAGAAACATTTCAGGACCTAAAATGAAGAATCTTTCTCTTTCGGGTCATAGGATCATTAGCAGAAAAAATTAAAACCACATCCAGACCTAATTTCCACAACTTGGTTTTCTCCTGCCCACAGATTGGAAAGAAAAAGGTAAACACTTACCGCAGAGAGCTGGCTCCATGTGGACCTCAGTGGCTTGTGGTGAATCACAATTTTTTCATCTGACTTCTGCTCTTTGGGCTCTGACTCTTCATCAGAGTCAATGTCAAGAGCTTTTTCTTTGTAGTTCTGATATAGGACAGCATTTTCTGCAACAAATACAAACCCTGTATGTCACTAACTGCCATTATCATGCTACTTGTTCTAAACAAACATCCGTATTTATACAATGTTTGGTCTCCAGGTTAATAAAGAAGTGAATGGATTTTGTCGCTGAAAAATTATTAACCAAAAAATGACTTTTCTCACTCATTTAGCTCTGCCTCAAATTCATGGGTAGGGCAAGGGGAGGGATCCATACATGAAATAGCAACTGAAGCAAAGTTCCCATGTCTCTGTCCACCACTCATGGAGGAGAGCTGTGCATGTTAAATCACTATTTTTTTTTGGGGGGGGGAGGGTTAAACTGGATTCACACCCTACCTTTCCTTCAATGTCCATCACCATTCATTACCTATTTTAAAAACATCTACTGTATACCTACAATGTGCCAACGGCTGGGAGTAAATGGAAAATAGAAGACTTTTTTCTTGTGCCCTCATGAGCTAAAAATAGGAAAAGCTATTAGTCCATGTCACTCAATCATGTATTCATTCGGCTGATGTTTAGAAAATGCCTACTTGAGGCCAACAATGGCTAGGCATTAGGAATACGACGATGAACAAGAAAGATAAAAATCTCCGTCTACATAGAGCAGACATTAGGGTGAGCAGAGAATGACAAGCAATAAGCCAAGAACTTATGTCAGATGCTGGTACGTCATGGAGAAAAATAAAGGAGGGAAAGCAGGGGAGCGTTACAAGGGGGTCATGCAGGTTTTAAATAGGGTGATTTAGGAAGTCCTCACCACGATGACATGTAAGAAAAGACCTAAAAGAGGTAAGAAAGCAATCCACCTTACAGCTGGGGAAAGAATACACCATTGGAGGGAGCAGCAAGTACAAAGGTCCTGGGACAGGAGTCTGTTGCATACTCTATACGTACAAGGATCAACAAGGGAGGCCTAAACGGATGAACTGGGTGAGGGAAGGGAGAAAGTTTAAGAGATAAGGGCTGGGAATGTACAGGGGGCAGATCATGGAGGCCCTTGCCTCAATGCCATTCAAAGGGCTCCTCTGGTTTTCACTCGGAGTGAGAAGGCAAGTTATCATTGGATTGAGAACACAATGATCTTGTACATAAACCTACCTATAAACTGAATGATCTATATACAGGTGCTCTGAGAACAGTCTCAGCAGGGTGTGACCCAGTCTGGGAGTCAGACAGGTAGGTGTTACTAAGAAAAATCTAAGATCTGAAAGCTGAGAAGCTACAGAGATAAGGAGTGAGCATATGCAAAAGCCCTGAGGCAGGAAGAAACACAGTACCTTAGAAGAACAAAGGCAAAAGTCCACGGGTAGAGAGCATGGGTGTCTAGCGGACAGAGGGGCAAGGTGAGTTTAGGGAGATGAGCCAGATGGTCTAAATCAAGCAGAAGGGATCCCTGGGTGGCGCAGCGGTTTGGCGCCTGCCTTTGGCCCAGGGCGCGATCCTGGAGACCCGGGATCGAATCCCATATCGGGCTCCTGGTGCATGGAGCCTGCTTCTCCCTCTGCCTGTGTCTCTGCCTCTCTCTCTCTCTCTCTGTGACTATCATAAATAAATAAATTGAAAAAAAAATTAAAAAAAAATAAATCAAGCAGAAGTCTGCAGGCAATGGTAAAAAAAAAAAAAAAAAAAAACTGGATTTTATCCCAAGTACAGAACAACTGGATTTCCTTCACACAGCAAAGACTGTATTTTATCCTGCCGCCAGTGGTAATCCACGGAAAGGAAAGGTTTGATTCTATCCTTGGAGCAAAATACTGACTGTGTAGGGGACCGACGAGGATTACTATGGAAAAATAGAGACTTGGGCTATTAGGGATGGACTGGAGGTAGGGCGGGGGGGGGGGGTGTCAGAGAAAGGGATGTGGTAAGGATGTTGCCTAGGTCCCTAAGTCTGCAGGCGCCAACAAATGCACAGCAGGACATGGCAACCCCTAAAGACCTTCACCTTTAAAGGGAAAGACAATGAATTTGGTTCAGGACATCCTGAGCTCACAACGCCTTTCCCACCTACCAAAGCTGGCAAACATCCACCTCCTCTCTCATCAACTGCTGCGGGTTCCGCAGGCACCACGACTAAAATAATACTGGAGTCAATTGCGCGATTTTACTGTCCTCTGATTGTTTTGCACATGTAAAACCGATTATGAGGGTAAAGACCCGGTTACCACACCTCTGTAGGGCTCTTTGAAGTCCTCAGTGGTTGACACAAAACCCATGCATACACTGCTGATAAGATGCCTCGTTTGTTCCCACAACGCAGGCAATAGTATCGTTAGCCTCCTCTCAGACATGATAAAACTAAGGCTCCATGAGGTTACGATGCTTGCTCATTGTCACTCCACCGATGGACAGAAACAGTAGGATAGGAACCCAGGTCCCGGGCTCCACCATTAGAGGTTCTTACCACTTTACTGCACCTGATCCAGAGCTACATTCTTGTTAGTCATTAACTGTAGGCATTCTGTATTCCTCATGTACACATGTGTGAGAAAAATTTCTAGGTCATTATATTTGAGAAGAGACACGAGAGTGCACAGAAACAGCTCCATCTAAAAGGAGACAACACAGAACTGCAAAAGAGCTGTGTCCTCTGACATTTAAAAAAAAAAAAAAACCCTCAACATTTCTGACCCTTTGAGACAAAGATCCCAGAATCAACGTCAAATTCGAGAAGATGCAAAACATCTCTCTAAATACCTATTAGGTAGATGCTCTGTTCACTTCATGGTCACAAAGGGATATAAGAGGAAGTAACCCAGGGCAGTCCAGGTGGCTCAGCGGTTTAGTGCTGCCTTCAGCCCAGGGCGTGATCCTGGGGACCCGGGATCGAGTCCCATGTTGGGCTCCCTGCAAGGAGCCTGCTTCTCCCTCTGTCTGTGTCTCTGCCTCTCTCTGTGTGTGTCTCTCATGAATAAATAAATAAAAATCTTATTTAAAAAAAAAGGAAGCAACCTGGACTAAGAACCAGCCACATGTCCTAGGACAGGCTGTGTGACAGTGGGCAAGGCACTAAACCTCTCCGAGTTCCCAGTTTCCTCTAATTATAAAACCGGGGAGATGAATTTATCCAAACCAGCTAAAATACTGTATCAGGGTCTCTTCTCCCTATAGTTTCCTGAGATTGGTGCAATGAAAACTGTTTTTTAATCTGGTCCTGTGCAACTACTCCAAGGGAGCTGATGTTGATAAGAATTATTATCGGGAAATAGTTTATAATCACCTAAGATTTACGTATTTTACAACTCTGGGTGATTCTTTATTTACCCTTCTTCATGACTCTTTAAAGGTCAGAAAATCCTAATATTTCAAAGTATGATAGGAAGTGACTACATTCAGCTCCACTGTGCTCTGCAGGTGGGCTGGCTGTTCACTCGCTTCCCACTGCTCTTCCAGTCGGTTGACACTTGACCCCTCTGTTTACCAAAGTCCACTAATCTGATTAGGGCTTGAACACCTGGCTGAAGCAGCTTTTCTATACGGGTTACAGATTCTTAGGACTATGTTTCTAGCAGCCAGGAGAGTTAGATTTCCCCAAAATTGAAACTTGATAAGCAAACAGGAAGTCAGAAGTGACACTAAAATGTGGAAATATGGGGAAAAGAATAATTAAGTCAAAGGGAATATGACTTAACTTAACAGCTAAATGCCAAACTTGGGATTTTTTAACTAAAAAGCTAGACTAGCTCTCACCCTTTTTCCATTTTTCAAGGGAGGCGAGGATAGAGTCAGAGTAGATAAGAATTAAAAATCCAGGACACTGGCAGACAAAGTTATCAGTTTACAAAGAATGCCGTTAATTCCATTCACTGCTGGTATTACTGGATGAAAATTTAGCTTAGTGCAGAGCTTTGTACTGTATAATTTGGGAAGAAGTTGGACATTTTTCTCATCTTAAGTGTTTTTGTTACTGCAGTTGGATTTCAACTTATAATTGATATTCCACATTGAAGCAGCAATAAAAGTCTGGAAAATCAAATGCTTACCTTCCCCATCAAATGTTCCTTGTCCTTTCAGCATTTTTTTCTAAGAAACAAGCAAAAAAAAAAAAAAAAGGAAAAAGCAAAGCAAACTATGTATGAATGAGCCAAATAAAAAAAAATACAGCTATTTTAAGAAGAAGTACTTGTTACATTCATTGGATTTCCAAAAGCATACAGCAGATGATCCCTTGAGTAGTTCACTCATCTGACTACAACCCACTAAAATGGTGAAATAAAATGTACAATGTCCCCCACACCCCAGCAAAACAGCTTGAGAATCCTCAAATGACCAGCACTTCAGCTCATTTCACTACTCAGGGTTCACCAATCACTGTTAAATTCAACTCTGCTATACTTGCAGAGGTGAGGGGGTTGGGAGGGGACCCCTAAAATGTTATGTCATTTCTTTAAGGCCATGAGAGCAAAAATAAAATAGCCCGACTTGGGTATTACATATTGACGCTTACACAGACTGTTTCCAGTTCTCTGATTAATCAAGAAAAGTGGTGGCTGCCAAAATGAATTTCTGCTGAGATCTGTCTAAACTGTTCCCAGAGAAAGCGGCACATGCACACTCCAAAATATCCTTCTTTAGTTTTCCCCGTCCCTTCGTCATATTTGGCAGTATTTTTAATACGCGCAACTCCCAGGCCTTTATCAGGGAGTAATTAATACACACGGCTCAGTTGAACCAGAAGTTCCGAGCTACCAACTTGTTAAATGCATCCAAGAATAAACGGGCACAGCACGGGCATAAAACACAACCACAGACGGTGGCGAAAGACACCAGCAACAACAGAGATGACAAACTCTCTGTATCTTCTGTAATTCTGGCAAATAACTTTAAAAATCACATTTTGGGGATCCCTGGGTGGCTCAGCGGTTTGGCGCCTGCCTTTGGCCCAGGGTGCGATCCTGGAGCCCCGGGATCGAGTGCCGCATCGGGCTCCTTGCATGGAGCCTGCCTCTCTCTATGTCTATCATAAATAAATAAAATCTTAAAAAAATAATAAAAAAATAAAAATCACATTTTGCCTGAACGCTATGTGGTATGTTATCAGCACTGACCAAATCATTCTGCAATTGATTCACGTAGATAAGCCGCTTTCAATAAAGTAATCAATACGCTCAAAAGAAATCAGGAGTCAGTCGCCCGTGCCCCTGACAGGTGTCCCGAAGTGACACCTCTGATGAGCACCAGGTTGAGCACAGCGCCCAGGGCACCGGGCTGCTCTCCAGCCTCTCTGTTCAGCCCCCTGTATTCAAAGCGTTCAGCGCTCAGCCCATACCTGACTCGCTGTATTTCTTTTTTCACATTAGTCCCCCCACGTGTTGGCCTAAAAAGTTACAACAGCACTAAGCGTTTCCCTTCTTCCCACGAAGGTGCATTATTACCCTGGCTGTGACAGCCAGCATTGGGAGGGCCAAGAGGTCGGTGTGCACGGGTCTGACCCACAAAGAGAACTAAAAGAGAAGGATAAGGGATCCCTGGGCGGCTCAGCGGTTTAGCACCTGCCCTCAGCCCAGGGCATGACCTCGGGGTCCTGGGATCGAGTCCCACATCGGGCTCCCTGCATGGAGCCTGCTTCTCCCTCTGCCTGTGTCTCTGTCTCTCTCTCTCTCTCTGTGTGTCTCTCATGAATAAATAGATAAATAAAACCTAAAAGAGAGAGTGAGAGAGAGAGAGAGAGAAGGATAACTTCAGGTTTCCTGCGTGTCCCTGGCCCCCACCGCCAACCCCCTCCAACCCCCTGGCTTCCAGGGGCAGCAGCAGGAGGAGGGTGTGTGCGTAAGGGAGGGGGGAGGGGAGGGAGGGGAGGGGGACACACCTGCCTCCTCTCACCTTTATCCTTCCCAGGCTGGAAAACCTCTCCTTGTCTTCCATCACCGCTCTGAGCACGGGCTGGGACATCCTGTTCTTCTTCTTGGACGTGGTGGGGCTGTCCAGGTCCAGGCCGCTGACCACGGCGCGGCGGTAGGACGTGGAGCGCAGGCCCCTGCGCAGGGAGCCCGGGCTGCCGGCGTCGTGCTCGGGCTCGGGCTCGGGCTCGGGCTCGGCCTGCGCGTCCTGCGCGCCTCGGTCCTGCGCGTCCTGCGCCCGGAGGCCCTCCACCATGCTGCGCACCTTGAGGAGCCTCCTGTGGGGCTCCCCGTTCTGCAGCGGGGCCTTGCCGGCTCGGACCTCGGAGGCCAGGCTCCTGGGAATGAGCTGCCGCTTGCCCACCTTGAGCGCGGCGGGGCTGTTGGTGCTCAGCACCACGCAGGGGCCCCCCGGGGCCGCGCCGTCCTGGGCCCGCCGCGGCGGGGCCGCTCTGCGCTCCGGGGACCCGCTCCGGGGCGCGGCGGGGGCCCGCGGGGGGCGCGGGGCGGGCCGCTGGGCGGGGGGCGAGGGCGGGGGGCTGCAGGGCGAGCTGGCGCTGCGCGGGGGGCGCGCGGCCCCGGAGGCCTCGGCTGGCGGCCCCGGGGAGCCGGCTCCGAGGTCCGGGCGCAGCGCCCTCCCGCCGGGCACCGGCCCGCGCTGCGGCCGCGGGGGCGGGGGGCTGCCCTGCCCGGGGCTGCCCGCGGAGGCGCCGCGCGCCCGGGGGGGCGGGGGCCGCGGGGCGGGGGGCGCCCCCCGGGCCTCCGCCGGCGAGTCCGCGCGGAGCGAGCCGCCGGGGCTCTGGCAGGACTGCGGCCGCGGCTTGCTCCGGCCCGGCGGCGGCCGAGGGGTCGAGCGTCTCCGCCACAGCGGGGTCAGGCTGCCCGGGAAGTCCACGCGGCTCTCGCCGTCCATAGCGGGGTCGCCGGGGCGCGGTCGGTCGGGCTCGCCTGGGCGGGAAAGAGAGCGTGGAGCCCGCGCGCCCTCCCGCGGGGCTCGGCAGGGCAGGGCAGGGCAGGGCACGGCAGGGCAGCCCCCCCCCCCCCAGGAGCCCGCCACCCGCGCGGGCTGCCAGCCGCTGCTCCCGGCGCCCGCGCCCCTCCAGCCGCCCCGGCCCCCCGGGGGACCCCGCGCCCCGACCGGCCGCTGTACCTCCGCGGCTCCGCGGCGCCCAGGGCCCACGAGCATCCCCGCCCTCGGGGGCCGGGGGCCGGGGGCCGGGGTCGCGCCCAGTCGCCGCAGCCGCAGCCGCAGCCGCAGCCCCGCCGAGCTCGCCGGCCGCCCGCTGCCCCGCGGCCCCGCCCCGCCCCCCGCCCCGCGGCCCCGCCCCCGCCCCGCCCCCGGCCGCCCGCGGGCTGGGTGCCGGCTCGGGGCTCCGCGCCGGGAGCCGGGGGCGCAGCGTGGGAACCAGCGTGGGAGCCCGGCCGCTTGCAACTTAGAGAGCCCCGGGGCGGGCCTGCGGGGCGACAGTCGGGGCCTCGCCCGCGCTCCCGGGGCCGGCAAACTCGCGTGTGCGGGCCCCGCTGCCCCCGCGGGCCACGGCCCGGCCGTAGCGGAGCTCCCGGGGCGGGGGGGGGGGGGGAGGCGCTGCGTGCGAGGAAACTGAGGCCAGCGGGAGTTTGCATTCAGGGATTCGGGATATCTTGGGCTTTGCGGGGGGGGGGGCTTGTTCGTTTTGTGTGTGTGTTTCTTTAGAGAAGGGAAAGGGCAGAGAGACTGACAATCTTACACTACACCCCCCGCTATGGGGCTGGATCCCAGGACTCAGCTCCATCCCGACCTCCCGAGGAAAAGAGGAACCATCCAGGTGCCCAGAATAGTTTGTGCTTTTTTTTTTTTTTTTTAAGATTTTTATTTATTCATGAGAGACAGAAAGAGAGAGAGAGGCAGAAGAGGGAGAAGCAGGCTCCATGCAGGGAGCCCGATGCAGGACTCGATCCCGGGTCTGCAGGATCACACCCTGGGCCGAAGGCAGGTGCTAAAGCGCTGAGCCACCCGGCCTGCCAATATTTTATGCTTTCAATCGTGAATTTTACCAATTAAAGATAAATGTAGCTAAAATGTATATATGTGCTTCTAAGCAGACCTCAAATAAAAGTTCAAAGTCCTCCGTAACTTACAAGGCCTTGCACAACCTGCCTACCTCTGCAGCAGTCTTTGCTCCCAATACTTTATCCTTCATTTTTTTCTTAGGCCACAGCCGCCTTTAAGCTTGACCACCCTAGAACCTGCCCTTGTGTTTCTCCTTGACCTTCTTACAGGTTACCCCATCAAAGACGACTTCCCTGAGCCCTCCAGAATCAGCCCACCGCCCTGCTTGTTTTCCCAGCCACCTGTTTTCTTCCTTTTCTATATTTAATGAGAATCTTCATGCATGCACACTTATTTTTGTGTTCGTGTTTATTATCTGCTTTATCTTCTTTAGGCTGTAAGCTTCAAGAGGGCAGGAGCTGTGTTGATTTATTGCCCCTCTGGATTCCAGACACAGAGTGGGCACTTAATAAGTTATTTGTTGAATGAGTTTCTGAAAGGAATGAAGTAAGGACAGAGAACATCTTTCCAGAGTGCTCCATTGCCAAATAGTGGAAAGTTGGTTGTATCCTGGCCAAGCTCCTGCTATGTGAGAAGAATAAGGCAAACTTGAGAGGACAAATGACCTTAAGATCTATGTAATTAATTCTATCAGCAAGACATATGGGCTGTTCTCCAAGTTCTCTTTCAGCATGCATGCATCCATCCAGCAGAGATACAGTGAGCATCCACTGTGCGCAACTTAAGCTACTCGTTTTTGCCCTACCTACGTTGAATGTAATGGCCAAAAGTATTGAGAGGCAAGCTCCAGGTTGTGAATAAAGCATGAGGTTTTTCATGTTTTATACTTTACTGTATTATCCAATGCTGTGCATGGAATATATACTACTTTGGTCAGAGATATTTCTGTAAAGAAGAAATAGCATCAAGAAATTTTTAAAAACATTTTTTCAGAAATTTAAGGAAGAAAAACAGCTGGTTACACATTCATACATACCCTCTTTTTAATACAGAACATTTTCTTTACTCGCATATATTACTTTTATATTGGAGAAGTATAATTTTAAAATGTTTAACTAGAGGCACCTGGGTGGTTCAGTGGTTGAGCATCTGCCTTTGGCTCAGGTAGGATCCCGGGACCCTGGGATCGAGTCCTACGTTGGGTTCCCCGCTGGGAGCCTGCTTTTCCCCTCTGCCTATGTCTCTGCCTCTCATGGATAAATTAAAAAATTAAAAATAAATAAATAAATATGCTTAAATAATGATAAATGAAGTGTTGTCTGATTCAGAATGCAATCTGTGACTTAAGTTATACGTGGTGCTAACAGAAACTAGCTTCTCTTAAACCTATGGTGGGTCTGCAAACAAGTGTAGCAGAGGATTGTAAAGAAGTCCCAGGATCTTCCTTCCTCATTCCTAGGCAACGGCATTATTCATGCCCGCCAAAACAATAACAAGACACCAAGTTCTGTTCCTTCACTAGGGGAAGTTTGGAAATTCACAGACTTACTGCCTATTTTAGCCTCCATTCAATTTATCATATCCAAATCAAAGACATCTTCAGTTGTACGAACCACCAAAAAAAAGAGTTGCCAATTAGACTATGACACAACATGTTATCATGTAGGATTTTTGTTTTCTGCTTATTTAAACAGCGCTTTTAGAATTAGACATCATATTTTACAGTAATATGCATTTAGGCCAATGGGAAAGGCAAGCAAAATAAATTAAGTATTTCTAAAAATTCTGTACAGTCAATCTAACTCTTCTGAATCCCTTTTCTCACAGAGCATCAGTATGTGTGGTTTTCTTCTCAATATCATTGATAGGGCAGCATTTCTTAAAAGAATATTCTAGTCTTGTCTCTCGAATTTGCTTCCTAGCCACTGACACTCATTCTGCAAGTCTGATGCTTGGTGCTATCCTATTTGACCAAAAGCGTAGTTTTATTGTTCAACTAAATCATCTGCTACTATAAGCTCTCCAGCTTCTCTGTTAATGGCCACAAGGAAGTTTCTGACAAATTAAATTCCGTGCCTTAACTATAGTCCTTCCTGTATGATACATGAGTTGCTTATATCAGCCTCTCGTTGCTTTAAATTTTCTGTTTTTAAATTTATTTACAATCTTTATTTTATTCACGAGAGACACAGAGAGAGGCCAAATTTCTTACACCTAATCTGACACACTGGGCGGTTACTTCTGCCTTCAATAGCATCTCTTATCATATGACTTTGACACATGTAGTATTGAGTGGCATAGAACTCAGTGAAATGATGACAATTAGAACGGTTAGGGCCATGCTCACAAATACAGAGGCAAGGCCAACTACATGTGACTGCCATTTGGCCAATGTCTATTTCTTAAAGTAAAACATATCCCAGTTTCAGATACATTGAAATGTGGGGCCAAAGTATTTCTTAGAACTGGGGAAATGCGTATAGTGTGTTAATGAGGAAAGATACATTCCAGTGACATATATATATATTTTTTTCTAATTTTTAAAAATTAAATTTTCCTGTTCTATTGAGTTATAATTGACATACTGTTGTACTATTTTAAGGTGTACAGCATAATGATTTGACATAGGTATATATTTCATTTTATTTTATTTTTTAAAATTTTTATTTATTTATGATAGTCACACAGGGAGAGAGAGAGAGGCAGAGACACAGGCAGAGGGAGAAGCAGGCTCCATGCACCGGGAGCCCGACGTGGGATTTGATCCCAGGTCTCCAGGATTGCGCCCTGGGCCAAAGGCAGGCGCCAAACTGCTGCGCCACCCAGGGATCCCCTGACATATGTATATATTTCAAAATGATTACAAGTTAGGTAACATGCATTACGTCGGTTGTAATTTTTGTGGATGATGAGAACTCTCTCGATTTGCTCTTAGCAACTTTCAAATATACAATAAAGTATTAACTATGATCACCAAGCTGTACTTTAGATCCCCAGAATTCACTTACAACTCTTAAGTTTGCACCTTTGACCATCTTCACTTCTTTCCCCCAATGATATTAAAAATATTCAATGGTATAAGATACCAGAGGCTGAGATACCAATTATTGCTGTATTTATGAAACCAATTTGCCTTGATCACTAATTACATGCCTGGCATGATAATTAGGCTATTCTTAAGTGTCATTTGTTAGCCAACTAGATCTGAAACATTAAAATAATAATACAAGGCACCCAACCTGAGTAAGACACGTGGTAAGCTCCCTGTTCCTTGAACACCTTTGTAAAGAAGTCTGGCTAGAACGAGGCCAGAATAATAGGAAAAATATTGTGAGATGCAGAACAAGAGGAGGGTAACCCAGAAGCATGTCCCAGCATGAGCAAAAACATGGAGGGATGACTGGAAAACATATTTCTTAAGTGCCAACTATATGCCAAACATTGTCCTTCATTACCTATAATTCAAACTCATTAATCCTGTCTCCACTTAAATATGAAGTGCTGAGGTTCAAAACACTCTCCTCATACTGTTGGTGAGTAGTTGAGTCAGACCCTAACTCGGGTCCGTCAGACTCAGACTTCAGAGCCTACAAGCTCCACTTAACCAGAAACTAAACTCACAAGAACCGAGCATTTGTAGTTAGAAGTTGTGGGAGACTGACATGGCTAAATATGCTGAGAACAGAACGTGGTGTGTGGCATAAACTGAGGGATCTGGATTTTTACGTGGATGTTATTTGACACTCTGAAAACACTTAAGCTTCACTATTGTTTAAAATGATAAATCTGTCAACACCAGTCTCAGAGATAAACAGATTTGTTTGTGGATTAAAAAAAAAAATCCACCTAAAAAAAAATCCACCTAAGCCCATAAACTCTGTGGGAAATCTTAGAGAAAAATATTGATATATATATATACAGAATAGACAAAGCATTAATATCTGAATCGTTCAGAAATCAGTAAGAAAAGGGTAACAATGGAAAAATCAGAAGAGTGAGAATGCAGGTTTTAGAGAAGACATGAATCCTATCTATAAAAATATAGGGACGCCTATATCTATGTTGAGCGTGTGCCTTCGGCTCAGGGCATGACCCAGGGGTCCTGGGATCCAGTCCCACATCGGGCTCCCCTCATGGAGCCTGCTTCTCCCTCTGCCTCCGTCTCTGCCTCTCTCTGTGTCTCTCATGAATAAATAAATAAAATCTTTTTTAAAAAAGAAAATATATTCAGCCCCAACAGTAAAAATACCATTAAACAGTCATGAGATCATAGGTCTTCTCCCATCCAAATACAAAGGTATTTTAAAAACCCACTGTTGGTAAAAGTGCAGGCAGAAAAGAGTTCTGACTCATTTATGGTGAAATGTAAATTGGCACAACCTTTCCGGAGGGCAGTCAGATGATACATACTCAAAACCTTGAAAATAAATGTTTGATTTATTAATTCCATTATGGCAGGAAAAATAATCCTGAGGAAATAATCCTTGAGGTGTGCAAAGAACTATGTTCAAGGATGTTCATCAAAGCACTTCTTACCATGGCAAAAATTAAAAGCACACTAAATGTTTACTGGTAGGAGATGCATCAATAAATCATGATGTACAATGCAGCTACCAAAAATTATACCATAGATATATAAATATTCATTAAAAATTCATAATATGTCATATAGGAAAAAAATGCTTTAAAACACATCACGCAGCATGCCCTACTTTGCATTTTTCAAAGTGCAAATAACTATGTGTACAGACTTCACATCTGGATTGGGAATATTTAAAATGTTAGCATGTCCATCTCTGAACCGCAAAATTTCTACTGTGTTTTGCTGTGAAAAAAAAAAAACACCTTACCACTTAGTGGCTTGAAAAGCAACTATTATTATTCATGGTTTCTCCCCCTCCTGTGGGCTGGTGCTTGGTGCCTCTGTTAGTCTCCCCGGGCTCTCTCCTGTTGCTGCAGCCAGCTGAGGGATGGGCTGGATCAGAAGGACACAGATAGCCTCACTCACATACATGATGGTTGGTGCTGGCTGTTATCGGGGGCTCTTCAATTCTCCCTTTCTAGGACCTTAAAACATTTGGGGCTGGCTTAGTAGCCCTGGTACAATGAAAAGATAAAGTCAAAATGATAAAGAAAAGTCTAGAGAGGATATGTGAAAGGAATTTTGGAGAATTGATTCCCAGTTCTCCCTGGGGGGGAAAAAGGTTCTTAAAAGGAGACTTTCTACAGCACCTATTTTTTAAAACATTGTCGAGCACTTACGATATACCAGACCCTCTCTGAAGTGCTTCAAATGTATTAAATAACTTAATCTTCACAATCATCTTATGAAGTAGAAACGACCACCGTCTCCATCCTATAAATGAGGACACTAAAGCACAGAGAGGATAAGTATGCATGGAGTCTGGCTCCCATCTTGCTCATAGCTATAACACTAGTATCATACCGTGTGTGACTCTATTATTCATTTATATTCACATTTTTCACAAACAGAATATAAGTGCCCCAATGTCAGACTAGTTCTTTCTGTCTCCTACAGTTCTTGTGTAATGAACAGATTGATCAATTGATGATAACGTCCAGGGAAAGGAACTAGAGCAAGGAGACTGTTAGAAGGTGGAGGAGGGTCAGTAAAGTATTCTCCAGACTGAGAAACAAAGTTTGAGAGTGAGAAATAAAGTGAGCCATTTCATACTAATCACAGTTTTATTCAGAGTAAGTATCAGACAGGGAATCCATGGCACTAGGCCCCTAGTCCCTATCCCCATTCAGACCTTAATCCACAGAGCAAGATGACATGGTGGTGAGGCCAAAGCATCTGTGCACCAGAGGGTCTCCACCACTTAGCTGAAGTGGGGCCTTCTGTGCACCAGGCGTGTCTGCTAGTTGCCTAAAGTGGTACCTGCAGTGTGCCACTTTAGGAAAGATCAGAACAAGCCTTCCTGCCTTCTGGTCGGGGCACACATTTATCTCCACGGAGCCTGGAAGGCGTACCCCTGAGGGAGGTCATTGCACACTCATGGACAGGATTGGGGGGCCCCATTGAAAGCCTTCAAAAGGGAGAGTTTCCGCAACATAAGTCAGATCGACAGTCCTGGTCGTTGACTAATGTTCATTCGGCTCCTGGTTGATGCCAGGCCCTGGGCTGGCTATAGATACAGGAGAAAAGAAAGTCCCTGCCATGGTCCTGCTAACAGTCTATCAGGAAAGATCACAGGCACTTAACTGCAAGTGTGGGAATTTTGACAGTGAAAGGGAGGAGAGGAAAAAAGGGCAGTCACTTGAGGGAAAAGGAGAAATAAGCAGTTTTATTTCAAGACTGGGGACACTTGGCCGGAAGTCAGGAAGCTGGGTTTCAGTCGGTGCCTGCCACTTTCTTATTCTGGGAATGAGTACAAGTCACTTAATCTCTAAGCCCATAGTTTCTTCAACTATAAATTGAAGTTGTTCCTCCTCCTTGGAAAACACTGGTAAAGACAGAATAATAGTCTAATGGTTGGGGGAAAGGGAGACGCCGAGGTGGAATGGGGATTGTAGGGGGGACCTGGACAGATAATTGTACAAAAACTAACTCCTAATTAACTTGCCCTTTATCTTGAACAGCCGCTCATTAGAACAACACTCTGTGATTCTAACTCTAGAGTTAAACAAAATATATAACATAATGAGAAAAGGGTTTCAGCAAGTTTAGAAGTTGGTGATAATAGCTCTGAGGACTCTTCTTGTCAGAACCCAAGGAAATGGTAGGAAGACTTGCTCAAGAAAGAGCTTCTTTCTGTTCCTAGTCCTTGCAGGCAGCATCCAATCCACTCATCTGTGACTACAGTGAGAATGATTCACACTTAATATATTGACCCTCCAGTGAGGGTCTTCATTTAACTAGAGAGGTTAAGATCCCAGGTAAACCACAAGGTCAGTGTGGACAGTGCTTCTCAGAACTGATCAGACCCCAGGAGCTTTTGTTTTGTTCTTTGAATTGTAGGAATGAGAGGAGCAATGGGCAGCTACTTTCTTCAGTGGGTTCTAGTGTGAGATCACTGCATGCCTTGAACAGATGCTTCACTTCTTTATACAGTACTTTCCTTGGTGGTTTGGCTTTTTCCTCCCTTTAAAATTTGAATATGGGGACATCTGAGTGGCTCAGCGGTAGAGCGTCTGCCTTTGACTCAGGGGGTGACCCCGGGGTCCTGGAATTGAGTCCCACATTTGGGGTCCCTGCAGGGAGCCTGCTTCTCCCTCTGCCTATGTCTCTGCCTCTTTCTGTGTCTCTCATGAATAAATAAATAAAATCGTTAAAAAAAATAAAATAAATTTGCATATGTTTATGGGGTAAAAGTTGTACAAAGTAATAAGTTTCCTACTTGGCGTTCTAGAGGCATCCACAGTAAACAGTTTGTTGTATTTTATAAATTTTGAGATTTATGGTGGGACATAAACAAGCCTATATACCCCCCACATAGTGTAGAAACATACATGCAAATATTCTAGAACAGCATTCTGTACCTTATAATTTCCCTTGGATATCATCCTATATCATATTATGCCAGTACTTAGAGAACTATCCTGTATTTCTTAATGTCTGCATAGCCTTAGTTAGAATCAAATGGAATGGTCATTTTTGTAAGTCACATACCAGAGATTCCATATGGTTCTGAAACCTGATATTGTATCACTGATGAGCAAATTTGCTGCTGGTAAATCTTTATTATTTTTAAAAATAAATTTATTTTTAATTGGTGTTCAATTTGCCAACATACAGAATAACACCCAGTGCTCATCCCGTCAAGTGCCCCCCTCAGTGCCCGTCACCCACTCACCCCCACCCCCCGCCCTCCTCCCCTTCCACCACCCCTAGTTCGTTTCCCAGAGTTAGGAGTCTTCATGTTCTGTCTCCCTTTCTGATATTTCCTACCCATTTCCTCTCCCTTCCCTTCTATTCCCTTTCACTATTATTTATATTCCCCAAATGAATGAGACCATATAATGTTTGTCCTTCTCCGATTGACTTATTTCACTCAGCATAATACCCTCCAGTTCCATCCAAATGGTGGGTATTTGTCATTTCTAATGGCTGAGTAATATTCCATTGTATACATAAACCACATCTTCTTTATCCATTCATCTTTCGATGGACACTGAGGCTCCTTCCACAGTGTGGCTATTGTGGACATGGCTGCTAGAAACATCGGGGTGCAGGTGTCCCAGCATTTCATTGCATCTGTATCTTTGGGGTATGCTGGTAAATCTTTAAAACATTTATTTGCAAAACCTGAGCACCAATAAGGAAAAAAAAAAGTTCTTTCTCACTCTAAATTTCCGTAATTCTTTGCTTTGTTTGCTTTGTTCCCATTCTTCAATGCCTGGAATAGGCAGGTCAGTGAAAGAGAACATTCTACTGAACAACGATCCAGGTGTGGTTGAATTCTATTATGTGTAATTTGGAGTCTGCTCTTAGCACAATCCTAGTGGCAAAATATAATGAACACACTCTAAGCAGAGTTCTGTTCCTTTTGGGGGAAATTGGATGAAGGGTGCCATCATCACTATCACTGATTTCCTTCTGTGATAAGGTCCCAGTTCTGTTTCTCTTTTCTGTCCTTTCCTGGATCCCGCTCTTTCTCTGGATCGTTAAGACATAATGTAGAATCACAACTCTTGTTTCTTCAAGTTTGTTAAGTAATCTGAACGAAGAGATATCTGAATAGGCCACACTGTTCCTTTTGTGTGAAGAATTTGGTGTTTGCAAAAGAACTTGAGATTAAAAAAAAAATCTGTTGGGTACACTCCATTTTTCAGGTAAAACTGTATCAAGAATCATGCGGGGACACTTAAAACTGGCCGATACTTTCAAGTTTTCTCCTGCCCAGATTTGTTTGGAAAAAATCCAGTCCTACCTATCACAAAAATTCAGCAGGAAACAAAAAAAAATAGCTGAAATAAATTAAGCCCATGATTACAAAATTGTGTGTTTACCTAGACATTCTGGCATTTGGTTCAAAAGGCAAAGCTTTTTAGAAGTGTTATTTAAACTCAGTTTTGCCATAGATTTTAAATTGGAAGAAACATGGTAAACCAAACACATTTGGCCTCATTACCAAGCTACTCTCACCAAGCAGTACTAATAGAATTTGAAAAATGCTTTCCAGAATTGAGATCCGCCACCTAGCAACCACTTTGAAATGCTTCCTGCGCTGGCCTGAGACTACTCAAAATGCTCAATTTTGAAATTGGTGGGGTGTTTTGTTGTGCATTGGCCACAGTCATTGAAGAGAGGATTAGAACTTTGTTTTTAGGGCAAAGACATGCAGATTAGAAAGACTGTTTAATATAACTGCTCAACTGGGTTTTGGAATAGGGTTGGTGAATTAAATACAGATTAAAGATCCCATCAAGCATACTAATACTGAAGAATTATTTGTTATTTATCTAAAGTTCACGTTTATCTGGGCATTCTGTTAATTAATTAATTTATTTATTTTACTTTTTTTGTTTGTTTTGTTTTATTTAAATTCAATTTGCCAACATATAGTATAACACCCAGTGCTCATCCCATCAGTTGCCCTCATCAGTGCCCGTCACCCAGTCACCCCAAACCCCCACGTCCCCTTCCTCAATCCTTTGTGTGTTTCCCAGAGTTAGGAGTGTCTCATGGTTTGTCTTCCTCTCTAATTTTTCCCTACTCAGTTTCCCTTCCTTCCCTTATGGTCCCTTTTACTATTTCTAATATTCCACGTGTGAGTGAAGTCATATGATAGCTATCTTTCTCCGACTGACTTATTTCACTCAGCATAACACCCTTCAGTCCCAAACACATAGAAGTAAATGGTAGGTGTTCATCCATCCTTTATGATAGCTGAGTAATATTCCATGTGTATAAACCACATCTTTATCCATTCATCTGTTGAAGGATATTGTGGCTCCTTCCACAGTTTGGCTACTATGGACTTTGCTGCCTCCAACACTGGGGTGCAGGTGTCCCATGTATATTTATTTGTTAAATCTACTAACCTGGGGATCCCTGGGTGGCTCAGCCGTTTAGTGTCTGCCTTTCACCCAGGACGTGATCTTAGAGTCCTGGGATCGAGTCCCATATCGGGCTCCCCACATGGAGCCTTCTTCTCCCTCTGCCTGTGTCTCTGCCTCTCTCTCTCTCTCTCTCTCTGTGTGTGTCTCTCATGAATAAATAAATAAAATTTAAAAAATAATAATTAGTTAAATGATACTATAAAGAATGAGCAGAAAACAACGGAATGCAAGAAAATGCCTGTGATTTGCTTAATTGGCAAAGGACTAGTATCTATAATACTAAAGAACTTATTCCAATCAGGAAAACTGGCAAAATACTTGAACACACATTTTATATAAGGGTAAACCTTAATGATCATAATCATATGAAAAGTACTTTCTCATTCAGTCATGAAAGAAATGAAAATGAAAACCACACAGTCACCAGGTTGGAAAAAATATTGAGGTGTCATAATACTAAATGTTGGTAAGGATCCTGAGCAACAAGAACTCTCGTATATTGTCTGTGAGTGAATAAACAGGTTAATCCAGTAGAAATCATTCCTTAGCATTATCTTTTAAAGCTAGAATACACAGCAATTCCACTCCCAGGTATCCAAGTGAAATTTATTAACATAGCAGCAGTGTTTGTAACATGCCCAAACTGGAAACTACCCAATATCTACCGACAGAGGAATGGATTTAAAATGTGGATATAGCCCTACTACGGAATTCTACATAGCAATGAAAATGAAAAAAAAAAAAGAGATCTTCAGAATAAAACCCACCAACATATAGCTGTTATAGAGTTTTGTTATGATTTCTTTAGAGGATTAGCAGGTCATTTCAGTGGACAGACTCCTGCAGCAATCTAGAAATGTCCCAGCACTGGGATATTCCCATCTAGACAGCCTGCTTCACCTAAGGTCTGCAGTGTCACAGGAGTTGGGTGAAGAGGTACATACAGACCCACTAAAGGAGTTTGTGGATGAAGGAAGGGAAACATTCAGACAATGGCATAAAGTCCCTGACATAGAAATTAAAAAGTAAGTCTTGGACTGAGGCTACCAGAACCTCTACTGAGGTCTGTGCAGTGGAGCTCCAGGCCGGGCTGTGGATCGAGAGAGCTTGTTCTGCTGTGGTGGGGACTGTCAAGCATCTAGGCAGAAAGGGGTGACAGCAACCTGGGGTCCTTGAGACTAAGGAAACCATAGAGGCAGAACTTCTAGGTGACATGCTCGGCTCCCTGCCTCTAGCCTAGGGTCTTCATTGCTGTTCTCATGACTGCTGTTGCTTCTGCTGCTGAATGTCTTTGGCCCAGTGTTCTTGAACCCCATCTGAACTTGAGCTCAACTCAGGTCAAATGTTCCAGCCAGCACCTCCCTTTCTTTGCAAGTTGACTATCATCTTCTTAAAGTGCCTCTAACTCCTGTGGATGTCTCCTGTTATAGGGGTATGCTCCTGGCTGTGCCTTCTGATCATGCACCTCTCTGGCCCTCACTTCCCACATCAGAGAGCCATGAGTTCCCGAGATGCTTTCATCTTTTGTTTCTGCTATTTCTGCCTGTTATTATCAGCTTGTTTTGAATCACCGTGACTTTGCTCAACAAACATGAAGAAACGTGAATTTTAGGGGGTTTATGAAAGTGGGGGTGGAGCTGGAGTTTGTAGTTGTGTAAAGACAATCAAATTGGAGCCTCACCATTTTTGAGGTGAGTCTTCAAGCAAGTCCCTACATCTCCCCGAATTTTATGTCTTTATTTTTAAGTGGGGCTAATGGCTCCAACAATCACCCAGATTAGGTGTGAGAATGGAACTAGAAAGTACTTACAGAAAATACTCTGAACTCTACAGAACAAAGGCAGACATTTTATTATTGATTCACAGGGGCAAGGTTCTCAAGGTCAAGTGAACATTGAAATCACCTGAGAAGAATTTTCAACATACTCAAGGTCAGCTTCTGTCTGGGCCACCTGGGTCCGCTGAAGATCTCATTCTGTGGTCTGCAGCAGGACCCATTAATTTGCATTTTATAAAGTGTCCAGGTGATTTTGATGCAGGTAAGTAACCCTTTGACCTCACTTTGAGAGAAATGCTGGTGTCACTTTGGATAATATTAACTGTTTCATATGCATACATTATTTGTTCAAATAAATTATTAGTATTTCCAGATGAATGGTGGGGGGTTAATATTGAGTAAAAGGGGTGCCAAAGGAGCTCTTTTGGGAGACTGGAAAGCTTTCTGGAGGACATGATAAATATAATCTGAATAAGCAAAAAAAAAAAAAAGATTTCCTGACACAAACTCTAACATGTGTATGTGTGTATATGCACATGTATACCTACATACATACATATTTCATGATTTTTATGTTGAGTGGTTGAGCCTTTCTTAAAATTTATTTTTTTAAAGATTTTATTTATTTGTTCATGAGAGACAGAGAGAGAGAGAAAGAGAGGCAGAGACATAGGCAGAGGGAAAGCAGGCTCCATGCAGGGAGCCTGATGTGGGACTCAATCCCAGGATTCTAGGGTCACCCCCTGGGCCGAAGGCATGCACCAAACCTCTGAACCACCAGGCATCCCATAAATTTTATTTATTTATTTATTCATGAAAGACACAGAGTGAGAGGCAGAGACACAGGCAGAGGGAGAAGCAGGCTCCCTGTGGGGAACCCCATGCAGGATTTGATCCCAGGACCCTGAAATCATGACCCAAGTCAAAGGCAGACACTCAACCATTAAGCCACCCAGGCACGTTGGTTGATCCTTTTCTTACTGAATTTGAGCTCCTGGCATATCTAGACAAACAGTCCTTTGCTGATTATATGTTTTGCCAGTTTGTTGTCTTTTGACTATGTGTCCATTGCTATAAAAATCTAAATAAAATGTTTCAGCATTTTCTTTTATGTCAAACTTGGAAAGGCCTATCCCATTCTATGATTATAAAAAAACATAAAACATGATTACTTGTTTTCTTCTGGGACACTTCCTATGGCCAGAGTGGTGATGGTTAGTGCTGAGATCCAGATCTGGTTGAAAAGGGTGCTGTCCTGGCTTAGTGGATGGCACCACCATACTGGTGAATTTTGCTGGAAATCTGCCCTCTAGTGTGTCAGAAAAAAACTTTTCATAGGGAGGTGCCTTACCAGAGGCACTTTGCTTCAAAACTACCCAAGGGAGGTGCCAGGGCAAGCTTCTGTCAATTGTACATTACAGGACCTTAGCATTGGAGAAGCTGAGAGTAACGTAGGAGCCTAGTGCTGGAGATGCTAACAACTCTGCAGGAGGCAGAAAAACCTGTAGGAACCAAACTTAGAAGGAAGGGTGCAATGAGGGAGTTGGGTGGGGAGCTGCTGACCTCTGAGTGCTGTTGTCACTAGATCTGGGTGCTGTTGACCTCCATGCACTGCAGAAGCTAAACCCTCGAAAAGCGATTAAGTGTTGCAGAAAACCATCCACGACGCTGTAGAAGCCTGACAACTACACCAGAACCAAGAAGCAAATCCCTTCTTTAAAAATAAATAAATAAAATTTTAAAAAGATTTTATTTATTTATTTATTCATGAGAGACACAGAGAATAGAGGCAGAGACACAGGCGGGGGGAGAAGCAGGCCGCCCACAGGGAGCCCGACGTGGGATTCCATCCCAGGACCCCGGGGTCACGGCCTGAGCTGAAGGCAGATCCTCAACCGCTGAGCCACCAAGGTGCCCTAAACAAATCCTTTCTGCAATGTCTCTCCAGTTCTTTGCTGATACAGTTTTTTTTTTTTTGATACAGTTTAAATGACAGCTAGCCGAGGATATTTAAAGGGCTCAGGTCCATTTTCACAGAGCAGTCAAAAAGGATAAATTTGGACATGGGTCAATTAATAGGTAAATGGCACATATGGCTTCACTAATTCTTACTGAACAACAAAAGCACTTAAAGATACGTGTTTTGTTCGGGTGCAGTTGTATGCGATTCTCATTAAACCTTGTGTTGTCATGTTTATATGTTATTGCTGCTTTCCAATTTGAATGTTATTGATGCTTTCATTTTCTGTGATTCAGTAGTTAGCTACATTCTATTTTAAGTTAGTAGGCGGATTTTTATTTATTTTTTGTTTTCTTGCTAGACAAATATTTACTTATCACATTGCAATAAACAATGTGTCTTTACTAGTTGTACTATTTAAGATTTATTAAGGTCTGCTTTACAACATTTAGTAAACGTTCCATGGGTTTTGAAAAGAATATATATCTATATGGCAAAAAGCTCAAAACATAGACTAATTAAGCTTCAAAATTATATAATGTATGTTATAGTTGTTAACTTGGTCTGTAGAAAGCTGAGAGAGCTAGATTAGTGTCTCTGATTTTTTCAGTTTGTTACTCTAATTTCTCACAAATTTTATTTTGTATATTTTTTAAGGATTATTTATTTGAGAGGGTACACATGCATGAGTGGGGGGAAGGGCAGGAGGAGAGAAGCAGACTACCCACTGTTGAGCAAGCAGCCGAACTCAGCCTTGATCCCAGGAACTGGAGATCCTGACCTGAACTGAAATCAGTAGTCACACGTGTAACCGACTGAGCCACCCAGGTGCCCCTTGCATATTTTTATACGTTGTTGTTTGATACATAAACACTTATTAATGTGATTAGAAGAGCATATCCAATTTTTGTCATAGTATATTGGCCTAGATACCTGGCACAAAGCAGAAAATTAATACTTATCTAATGATAGTCTTTAATTTTTTAAAAAAATCATTTTTGAATGCTACTTGTTTACTAGCATCAATATCATATGATTTATATTGCTTAGAGTAAGCTTTAAAATATGTTAACCAGAAAAAAAGTATATGCAAGAGATGACAAAATCAGCAAAAATGTTGACAATTGCTAAACTTGGATGATGATCCATGAGAATGAATACTATTTTCCTTTTTTTGTTGCTTGAAATTTTCCATAGCAAAAAAATTCAAAATTATGCAAAAACAATTACTAATTCTCTCCTCTGTAGGATGAAAAAAGCTATTCCTTCTAATGATTTCAGGTTAGAATTATTTTGTTTGGAGTCAGAGAATCCTTCATAGCAATGCAAGGCTTGGGCTACATTCATCATGCAAACTGACATCCAGTATTCTCTAATATTCATCCAAAATTCTCTATTGTGTCCCCCTTTGAGATATTTATTTAAAGGTTTATTTTGTTTGTGTTTGTTTAATTAGCATTTAAGCCTTGAGATGACTATAGTCCTGGCTGAAAACCTTGATGGCAGCCCAGAGCCAGAGAACCCAGCTCAACTGTGCCATCCATAGTGATGGAAACTGTGAGGTAATAAATGTTTTAAATCACCAACTTTTGAAGTAATTTGTTATGCACCAATAATACTTAATATAGTACCCACTATACATCCAATAGATTCATTTTCTATTTAAATCTACCTGAGTTAAATTAACCTAATTGAACTTTTGTTCTTTGGTATCTTATACCTTGGCCGATACAAATGCTTACTACATTTTGTTTAGTACATTTTATTTAGTCTCATTTTTTCCTGTTAGTCAACTATCATCTTCGCTGGAGTACTTTTTCAAAAAATGATATATAGTTGATAGATTCTGTAGTTCTCTTCCTCAAGCATTTTCAAATACAATTTAAACTAAGAAATGAATTTTATTTTATTACCCAGTGGCATATACACTTAAAGACACACACATGCACACACACATGCCAAATTTACCTTTAATATGTGCTATATACTTTTACATTGCTATTCTATTCTATTTGGGTTTTTCTAAAAGATTTTATTTATTCATTAGAGACAGAGAGAGAAGCAGAGACACAGGCAGAGGGAGAAGAGGCTCCTCGCAGGGAACCTGATGCGGAACTCAATCCCGGAACCCCGGGGTCACACCCTGAGCCAAAGGCAGACGCTCAACCTCCTGAGCCACCCAGGCGTCCCCTATTCTATTCTATTTGACTTAGAAATAAATGCTGGTTACTATTTACTAAAGTGATTTCATAACTGACTAATAAGTTAGTGTTTGAAAAACAGGACTATAAACTATGCTTCTTTCTCTTTCCCTTTCTCTCTCTCAGCATTTTGAGCTGTGCAAGATACATGTGAGTCCAATCTGTTTTCTTTTTCCTTAGAGAAGACACCTGTTTTTTTCCCACCTGGGTGCTCTTAGGAAATTTCTTCTGTTACCCTTGAAAGTAATTTAATTTTCTAGGTATTCCATGCGTCCTTTCAGTTTGAAGAGTGACATGTTTTCTGAGTTCAGAAAAATTTATTATGATAAATTTCTTCAATTTATCATGATTATTATTTTTTAAGATTTTATTTATTTATTCATGAGAGACCCAGGCAGAGACAGAAGCAGGCTCCATGCAGGCAGACCGATGTGGGTCTCCATCCCAGGACCCCAGGATCACACCCTGGGCTGAAGGCAGATGCTCAACCACTGAACCACACGGGCGTCCCATTTTTTTTTTTATTATAAATCAAAGTTTCTTTTCTCCTCCACCCCCCATAGCTCAGGTCTTTATCCTTTGATCAAGGTCTGAAGAGTTCCCTAAATCACCTTCTAAATCACCATGTTTTTTGCAATATCTAATAGATTTTTCATTACTGACACTATTTTAAAATTGGACGGTTGCTTCTGAATCTATACAAGATTTTTTTTGCCATCAGATTGTATCTATACATATTTGCACAACACATCTGATAAAGGACTTGTATCTGGAATATATAAATTGCCAATGTGTTAAGATATTCAGTAAAAACATGAGCAAATGATATGAACAGATGCTTAACCAGAAAGAGTATCCTACACCATTAGTTATTAGGGAAATGCAAGTTAAAACCATGGTGAGATGCTACTATGCACCTACTGGAATGGCTAACATTAAAAAGAATGACAGTACCAAGTGCTGACAAGGTTGCAAGCAACTGAAACCCTCATAAACTGCTGATGGAAATCAGTTTGGCAGTTTCTCATGAAGCTAAGTACATACTTGCCGTATGACCTAGCAATATCACTCCTGAGTATTTAACCAAGAGGAATGAAAACAGATGTTCCTGCAAAGACTTGTATATGAACATTCATAATAGCTTTATTCATAATTGCAGCAAACAGGAAATGATCCAAATTTCCATCAACCGAGTGAATGAATATACAAATTGTAGTGCATTCATACAGTGAGGTAAAACAGACTACTTATACATTCAACAACACAGATGAATCTCAAAATCATTAAGTGAAAGAAGCCAAATAAAAAAGCCTATAGGGCAGCCCCGGTGGCGCAGCGGTTTAGCACTGCCTGCAGCCCAGGGCGTGATCCTGGAGACCCCGGATCGAGTCCCACGTCAGGCTCTCTATATGATGCCTGCTTCTCCCTCTGCCTGTGTCTCTGCCTGTGTCTCTCTGTCTTTATGAATAAAAAAAAAAAAGCCTATATACTGTGGATGAGGCAAATCTACAGAGACAGAGAAAAGATAAGTGGTTGCTAGAGGCCTCAGTGTGGGGCAGGGAGCAGACTACCAAGTCGCCGGAAAGAACTCTTTGGGGTGATGGAAATTTTCAACATCTTGACTGTGGTAGTGATTACGTGACTATATATAGTTGTCAAAATTCATGAAGACTGTGCACTTAAACAGGGTGAATTTTGCTATGTACATTATACTTGAATAAACTTGACTTTGAAAACAGATACAGAAAATGGGGTAGTTGTTTCTCCATCTGCTAAAATTTCTCCTGACCTCAAAACGTACTCAGAGAGATGATGTCTTTTTGACCCTTACAGAGATTATGAATTAGATGGTTTTTAAATTTTAACTTCTTAGAATAAATTTGCTTTCCAAAGAATGTTTGTTATGATTCTTCAGAATAATCCCTTTCCTTTGAACGTTTGGCCGCTTTATTTGATTATGGATTTTTTTTCCTACTCATACTTAATGAGTCCCAGATTAGAATTTGCCAATTAAAAAAAACAAAGTTTGAAAAAAAAAATAAAATAAAAAAATAAAAAAAAGTTTGTCTTATAGTTGTCATCATAGTTCACAGAAGAAGAGAAGGTGAAATTTCCATTTTTCTTTGCTAGATTGGGTATTCAGTTGACTCTGCAGATGGGGATTCTGGAAAGTAGCTCTTGACGAAATAGTTACTTCTTAGCCACAGTTTACAGTATTTTTGCCATATGGAGTCCAGGGTCAGTACCCGGGTAGGCTCGATTGTTACCATATTGAGAGCACCCGCCTAGTGGGTGGGCAAGTTCATGAGCAGGCTTTCACACAATGATCACAGATTAACAAGCCTACAGAGGCCAAAAGGTAACCTACCTGGACAAAATAGTCCACAGAGATCTGTGGAAACCTGGGAAATGCTTGCCTGGTTGAAAAGGAACAGCTGCTACTCAGCCCCAGTCTATTGCTGCCACGTGGGAATGTGGGCTAAGCACTGCCAAAGAGAGCTTCTGATTCAAGAGAGGCCAGAAAACCAGATTTCTTATGCAAATCTCCCAATTTTTAAAATGCTGGCAATTAATTCTAAATTTTAACAATACTACGTGGACCGATATTGTGTGGTCCTAACAAAAGCCATCTGTGGCCTACCAGTGTGTAACCTCTGCCCTAAGAGTTGTTTCAGAGGAGGCCAGACATTCAGAGAGGGTGGTGGTAAATTGAGGCTTACTCACCCACGTCCTAGAATAATTTCAAGAAATGTTGAACAGCCAGCCGCATTGTCCATCACGGTGGTTATTTTGGGGCACAACAGAGGCCCTTTAAAGGCACCACATGATCATAGTGATGGCGTTCTAAGCATCTATTGTGTCCCTCCCCTAATGTGCAAAAATCAGGTGGTTTGGGTGGGACAGGCCCTTTTCTCCCCTTCCATCACAGCATCTCCTTTGCCCACATCAACAGACACCCAGGACGGGGCCAATCTGCAGACAGCATCTCTCAGACACAGGGACCAGACCACAGTGACTTTACTGGATGAGGTTTCCAGATTTTAGAGTAGAAGAGCCCTGAGAGCTCAACCAGTTCAGTCCACTTATTTTCCAGACAAGGAAATGAACCCCCAGCAGATGTGTATTTGGTCAGTACGCGTAGCTGTGTAGAGGCAGAACGGAGACCATAAACAGTCTTCTTACTCTTCCCCCTTCTACTTAACCTCATTATGCCGTTAACAACTTTCTTTGAGGCAAATTGCATTGACCATTCTCTTGTAACTATTATTATTTATCATTCTATGTAATCTCTGCAGTATTACCATATTTCATCTCTGTATGCCTCCCTTCTCTCAACTCAAGGTACACGTTAACACCACTCATTTTACCACCGTGTCATTCAAGACTTTGAGTTACTAGAGGCAAAAAAAAAAAAAAAAAAAAAAAAAGAAAGAAAAGAAATCAAAGTTGCCTTAGCCAAAACATTTTTCCTTTAAACCCAGAAGCCTAGTGATGGCACTGACTTTACGGACTGCCAGATGCAGAGGCTCAGGTCTCTTGGGTCTCTTGGTGTGCTGGTTTCTTTCCCTTCTGGACCTGACAAATTCCTCTGTGTCATTTAGGAAGATGACTGCCAGCAGCACCAGGCTACCTAGTTGTAATTTAGCAACCACACGAAAAGAAGTACCTTCTTTTCAACTTTGTATAGCGGTCTGAGAGAGAGAGAGAGAGTGATTGGCCCTATTTGTGTCCCGTGTCTGCCCCTTGGACTTACTGTCCAGAAAAGTATGCCACTATCGTCCACATCCAGATGGGATCCTGTTTCTACCCCTGCCAGGGGAAAGGATGAGTTACTGTGATGAAAACCCTCATGAGGACATGAAGCTGGGGAGGTGTTCCCTGAAAGAAACAAGAGGCAAAGGAGTAGGATGCTATTAAAAGAAGACTAGAGTCAAGGCAAGAGTATTCTTATTTGTTGTTTACAAATAACAGAGTTCACTAAAGTAATTAAGCAACTGATATTGTTGTGCCCTAGTATGATTCTGTTGGTTCAGCTCCTGTGCATCCAGGAGACAGGTTGAGGTCCAGGTGAGTGTAGCCAGCGATGGCAGGAATGTTTCTGGTGTGAAGAAATGGAACACCCTAAGGAGAGACAGAAGGCTGTATCAAGGACAGGTATGACATGAGGGTGATGGGAGTTGGAGACAAGGCACGGAGATGCTTTGATGAATTTTGCACAAAATCAGCTGGTTGGTCTTACCATGATGGCAGTAACTTGTTCTATGAATGGGTTTTTAAGTTATTGGAAAGCTTCTGACAAGTAACACCCCTTTTTTTACAGATGAAGATTTGGAGCAATTGCTAGAATAAAGTGTATGCCCTCTGACTTAGCCATTCCTCACCTCAAGATTTGTCCCAAGGAAATATTTACACATGGGGGTTGTGCTTTAACTTGTGAAATGCTGTTATAAACAGTGAGAGCATGAAAACAACCTAAAGGTCTCACGATATAGGACTAGGGAAGCAAAGACATCATTACAAATACAAAGGAATGCAATGCAGACATCTACGATGCTGTACAAGAGTATTTAAAGAAATGGAGATCTGTTCATAATATCGTTACATGAAAAAAAAAAGACCTCCAAAATGGTTTGATGTTAGCTTTCATTATGTTCTACTATATACTAGCCAGTTATACTCTTTGATTTAATCCTTACAATTCTATATGGGAGGCATTATCATTTTTCTCACATTACTTTAACTTCTCAGAAGTTCATTTCCTTATCTATAAATGCCATATGGTTGAGACAGTCAGCGGCCAGCCACGTGTCTGGATTCAGAGCTGGCTCTGTTATTATCCATGAGGCTTTGGACAAGTTATTTTTTTCATCACAACCCACACTAAAAATATATGCTTTATAATATTGCAAATCAGTACTCACATGCACACACAGACACAATGGAGAGAAAAATTTGCCAATTAATGCTCTTTCTTACAAACTTGCATGCATTCTGAGTATTTATTTTCTGTAGATCTCTGATCGACTTTATTCTATTCCTTTTATTTTTTAATGATGGCTATAGCCCACCCAGTATAACCCACTAACAATATCATGCCTGGTACTCAATAGATGCTCAATAAATGACAGCTATTCTTCTTGCTGCTGCTGTTGTTGTTATTATTATTGGTAGTAGCATTGAGATTGTGAGAGGAGCTGGTTAAAGGGAGCATCTTTTAAAAACAGGAGGTGAGTGGGAGATGCAACTTATTTGGATCTTACCATATGCTTCAGAGTATGGAAGTAGTCCACAAACACAAGGCAAATTGCTACAATTACCATAAATATAACGGATCTAAGAAGGCAATGGAGTTTATTATGTACTTAATAATAAGCTCAATGATCAATTATGGCTGTGAAGCCAGAAGTTTGGTCTGGGGAGGCAGCCAGCATTAACGGAAGTGACTTAGAAGGCTGGATTGGCTGACAAACTTCAGAGATGTTAGAACTCTTTCAGTGACAGGTGACACAAAATCAAAACCAAGCTAACAGAACATTTATTGGCTCACTGGGGAAAAGATTCAAATAGTAGACCTACTGGTTTCAGGTACTTTTGGATCTGGGTGCTTAGAAAACTGGTGGTTGTTATTGTTGCTATTGTTTTTCCTATCCTTTGGTTAGGCTTTATTATACTGGCTTCATTCTCGGGCAGGTATTTCTTTAATAGTGGCCTCTGGCAACTGAAGCTCCATGTTTGGAAGAAAGAGAAAGTCTCTCCTGCCTGCCAAGTTCCAATAAAAGCCTTGGACCTGGCTCTCCTTGACTCCCACTGTGCTCCACGTTGAACCCAAGTGCTCTAGCCACAGGGATACGTTGTGGTGAATCCCCAGAACCATATGGACTGAGAGAGAGATAGATGGATTGCTGAAGGATACAGGCTGCTGCTACCAGCAGTCAGGAGAAAAAAAAAATATGTGGGTGTGGACACAAAATAAGAAATGTCCACTTTGGTGAGTTATAGTCCAAAGCTGAACAGAAGGTCAAAAGTTCATGTAGAAAGACAGCAGGTCCCAGAAACCCACACAAAGTGAATAGTCCTAAGGGGCTAAAATTCAGGCACAAACCACAGACAAATGCTCGAACCTGCAATAACAAAAATATTCAGAACTCCAGTAACCCTGAGGTGCTTCACCTGTCTGGTGTGTGCAGAGAAGCCTCGGCAGGTGTAGCCTCCTGAGACAAGGAAGAGACCTAGGGCGGGGGAGCTGCATTATACTAATAAGTATTATGTCATTTAATTAAAAAATAATGGGTCCTCAGACACCTCTGGGGTAGGTGGTGGTACTTCCATATCCACATGTGAGGAAATGGAAGATCACACAGCTGTAAAAGTGGTGGAGTCGGTGTTTCAGCAAAGCTTTGCTTACTCAAAGCCCACAAAAGCATTACCTCTGCCTGAAATTTCCTTTTCATGTTTTTCCCCATGATGGTTTCCCAATCACACTTAAGACTATGGAGACTCAACCACGCATCTCGGGGTTCCTGTTACACTTAATTCCCACCCCTCACTGCGGAGTCTCTTAACTCATCGCTGTAATTAGTTAACCACCTGTCAGTGGTGCCTCAACTTTGCTGATCATGCACCCCGATTGCTCAAAACTCTGGGGGCAGCCTCCGCTATGTGCATTTCTATTATTTATACTTACTATAAGTATATACATAAGTACATGCATATGTATGTACGTGTACTTATAAATAAGCATTTCATTATTTGTTCAAATGCTAAAGTGAGTATGGATGTCAGGCAGTGAGCCCCCTTGAAGGCCGTGGCTGTGTGTCATCTTTACCCAGCGCTCAGGGCAGGGCCTGGTATGTGCTGCGGCAACAGGATTCTTGAATGAATCCTGAATGAAAAATTTCATTTACCTTGAATAAAAAATTCTGGACATACATTTTCACATCTTTATAGCTAGGTACTTGCTGCACGTTATCCCAGAACATGTAATCCTCACGTTGAACTCTAAAAGGTAGGCACTACTACATCCCGTTTTACGGATGAATAATCTGAAGTCCAGAGAAATCATGAGCGCCTAAAGCCAAGCAATAGGTGCCAAAGATCACATTCTAATTCGGCGGGATACTACGCCGTGGACTATTTTAGCATATGGAGTGAAAATGCATCCTAATATTTTAAGTGGATGCGGTTCTGGGAAATTTAGAATTAAGCAAATTAATATTAGGCAGCCTTGTATTATTGACATTTTCCCTAGCTTGATGCTTTTTCTAGCTAGATTGTAAGGCTTATGTCCATGATAACTTTTTTCCTAGCCTCCCTTACCTGATTCAGATGCTTAGCAAATGTTTTCTGCTGGATAATTTTTGAGACAGAGAAGAGAAGGTGTGTGAGGGTTGGTGGAGCTAGCTGTAGGATGTAGGAGCTCATTTTCAGTGAGCCTATCCTCATTCCGCTCTCCACACACCACACAGCACAGGCTGCTGAGCCTGGTACTAAGGAGCCATGGAGAAAACTCTTGTTCCCAATTTCTTTGATTAACCTAACAGGAGTGTCTCCTTGAAAAAGAAACTTCCACGGAATATTAGAGACTAGGATTTCAAGACTCTGCTATTCAGTAGTGGGAACGGTACAGAAGTGATCGCTCTGAGTTACTGAGGAAGTCTTTAAAAAAGCTCCTTCGAGATTAATTCCCAGGACAAAGGTGAAAGTAAAACACACAGAAAGATGGCAGTGAGGGAATGGTGTCTGCTGTGCCAACTAAAAGTTATGAAAAGCAAATGAATTTTCACCATGAAATAGAAATCACAGGCAAATAGACATATTGTCCTGTTTTAAATGCCACAACACAACAGATGGGAGAATTAAAAAAAAAATGACATTAAAATCCAGAAATGAGAGAGTGTTTTAATTTGCTTATAGCATTTCTCCCCTCCACCACCAAATCATCTGTATTGGACATGCCACCTACTTGGAAATGAACTCATTTATCTGCCGTATTTCAAAGGTGAAGTGATGGTAAAAACTCCTTTTAGATATAAAATTGAAGAAACTCTTTTGTATACACATGCCTGAGAACAACCCAGCTGTGCCCTCTAGTGATCACGGGGTCCTGTTGCTTTGTTAGGAGACCTGGAAAACACTGAAAACAAATTTACTCTGGGTGCCTCTTCTATCTTAGAAATTAGCTTTCTGTAGGGGATGATTGCAACTCTGGAGATAAATGCTGCTAGGAAACAGGAATAGTGAACGTGAAACAAAACGTTCTTTATTTTTGTCCTCTGGAGCTCCATTTTTCTTCACTTATACCTTCCTTTATAAATTTGGGTCATTAGTGACAGTGCCATCTTCAATTCACGACACTAGTTACCAGAGGATTGTATTTAAGCATAAAGAATTCCTCACAGATACAATATTGCAAATAAGCTGGATCCAGTTAGAGGAATCATTTTTTAAAAAGGGGTATTAAAAAATAAATAAAAAGGGATATTAACCTTCCTTAAAACATGTTGTGATCTATCTATCTACACACACACACACACACACACACACACACACACACATATGATTTGGCAAGAACTCTGTCAGTCTTGAGGAATTTTCAGTCAAATTTGACTCTTGGCTCAATTTAATTTCACCAGGAATCTATGCGGAGATGTCTCAACTTTTTTGCTCAGTTGTAAATTCCTTGTACACAGGCCTCGTATCTTCTAGAACTTGGCATTTTGCACTATATCTCAAAGTATGCCTTAAATACAGAAGGTTTCAATGTTTTTTGGAAACTATCATAAGCTTAGAGAAAAGTAGCAAGCAGGGTTTTTCCCACCCCCTTGACCACTTAAGGGAAAGTTGCCAATGTAATGCTCACTTTTCACTGAATATTTTAATGCACATTCCCTACAAATGAAGACATTCTTCTACATAATCCCAATGCCATCAAAATTAGAAAAAAAAAAACACTGACATTGATATATTATTAAACCAAACCTTAGAGTTCATTCAGGTTTTTCCAATTGCCCTAATAATGTCTTGTATAGCAAAAGGATCAATTTTAGGATCATGTGTTGCATTAAGTGGTTTCTCTTTGGTCTCCTTCATTCTGAAACCATTTTTTAGTTTTTTTTTTTTTTTTTTTTTACTTTCATGACTTTGATAACTTTTGAAGATTAGCTAGCCAGTTGTTTGGTAGAATGTCCCTCAGTTTGGGTTTCCCTGATGTTTCTTTAGGATTAGATTTAGGTTATATGTCTGGTTGGAATATCATAGAAGTGACGCTGTATTCTCACTGCATCCTGAAGGGTGACATATGATTTCAGTTTGCCCTATTCTTAATGATTTTCATTTTCATCACTTGACCTAAAGTTATGCCTGCTGTGTCTCTCTCCTCCAGAGTTACTCTTTTCACTTTGTTCATTTATAAATACTGTTGGGAGTTCTTTTAGACTATGTAAATATGCCATTCTTTAGATTCATGGTTTAGATTTAATTCAATTGAACTCTTTCTCAGTAGCCCTTTAATATAATTATTTATTTTGTTCAAAGTTTCCCTAATTGGCCAATGGAAGTACCTCCAAATTGACTTCTGTGTCCTTTTGACATGTTTCTGTTGAGTTTTTGCTTGTTTTGTGTGTATGTGTGTATGTATTGATCATCTCATACTTTCCTCAACCCAGCTCTGGAATTAGTCATTTTTCCAAGGAATTCTTGGATCTTTTTAGTAGAGAATGGTAGTTAGAAACCCATCTGGGCACTAGGCATTCTTGTTGCCCTCCCAGAAAACTGAGCTAAGGACTAGATGTATGTACGTGTAACACACACATCCGTATTTATTCAAAACCATTATTTCGTACTAATACCTCCAATTCCAGTCTTTAACAGTTCAATTTCTTTTCACAATTCCTCTGAGAGTGACAAACTTAGTCCTTGTCTTTCTTGATATATTTAATCAATTTACCTGAAAGTTGCTGAGTTACATTTCCCCTGCCAGCCCACTCTGCATCTGCGTGTTCCTATGTATTTGCTTTCCTAACCCCGGATCCCACACCCCATGCCCCCATGTGGCATTCTGATTTTCCATTTGGAGCTTTCCCCTCGAGTGCAAGCACTGCTCACCTTGATCAGTCTCTGACACCTGTTCCAAGCACCACCTCACTCCCCTGCGGGGATCCCTCTTCACACCAACTGGGTTCCTACACTTTGTAGTTGTAGGGGGACTTAGTACTGATCCCTAGAGCTTTAGGACTGAAATTTCAGGAAAGGAAAGGAAGGAGGAAGGGAAAGAGCTTTTCTCTGTTTTCTTTCAATGTGTTTGAGTGAGGGAATGGTGTATTTGTTTCCTAGGCCTGCAGTAACAAATTACCATAAGCAGGTTGGCTTAAAACTGCCAAAATTGATTGTCTTGCAGTTCTGGATGCTGAGGTATTGCCAGGGCTGTGCTTTATCTGAAGATTCTGGAAGAGGGTCCTTCCTTCTTGCTCTTCCTAACTTCTGGTAGCTGCTAGCAGTCCTTGGTGTTGCTTGGCTCTTGGAGGCAGAAGTCAAACCTCAGCCTCTGTCCTCAAGGGCTGTTCCTCCTACATATCTGTGTCTCTTCTCTAAGGACACCAGTCATACTGGATTAAGGGCTCACATACTAACTTAACTAATCACATCCAATTAAGAAATGAGTAAATAAAATTTAGAAACCAAGATCTTGGGTGCTAGGCATTCCTGTTGTTTGGCCACTTTTAAGAGGTCTCCTCTGCCTGACTTATAGATGCTTTAGTTCCCTAGAGCTCTGTCCTGAGCCCCCTTGTCTCTTTCCCTTCAACTCTCAACCATTTTCATGGTTTCATAGAACATCTCTATAATAATATCCGACATTAGGTTTCTTTTCTTTTTTTAGATTTTATTTATTTGAGAGAGAGCGAGCGAGCTCAGGCATGAGTGGGTAGAGGGGTAGAGGATGGAGGAGAAGCAGGCTCCCCACTGAGAAGGAAGCCCAACCTGGGGCTCAATTCCAGGCCCCTGGGATGCTTAACTGATGCTTAACTGACTGAGCCACCCAGATGCTCAACTTCCAACACTAGATTTCTTGTTTTTTAAAAATATTTTATTTATTCATTAGAAACAGAGAGAGAGAGGGGGACAGAGACACAGGCAGAGGGAGAAGCAGGCTCCATGCAGGGAGCCTGATGCGGGGCTCGGTCCTGGGTCTCCAGGATCACGCCCCAGGCCAAAGACGGTGCTAAACCGCTGAGCCACCTGGGCTGCCCCCAACACTAGATTTCTATTAAGTTTTTTCTATTGGGTTTTTCAGAATAGACCTCACTTTTAGGGTTCAGATTTTTATAGCACATGCTATCTATAAACCTCCATTTGCTGTTTCACATGTTCAAAACCAATTTTTAATTCTCCCACTTCCTACTTTCATCCCAAACTCACTGTCTTCCATCTTTTCCATCATAGGTAGGTTGCCCAACCCAAACCAGCCAGTCATACCTAATTTTCTTTCAACTATTTTTCCCAACCATCACCACAAATTATCCTATCTTCTGCTTACTGTTTCTGTCATCTTTCTTTTTTTTAATTTTTTTTAAATTTTTATTTATTTATGATAGTCACAGAGAGAGAGAGAGAGGCAGAGACACAGGCAGAGGGAGAAGCAGGCTCCATGCACCGGGAGCCTGACGTGGGATTCGATCCCAGGTCTCCAGGATCGCGCCCTGGGCCAAAGGCAGGCGCCAAACCACTGCGCCACCCAGGGATCCCTTCTGTCATCTTTCTATCTCAGTTACTTACTATTATTCCAGTCAAAACCTCCATTATGTCTTTCCTGGTTGACTGTGTTGTCTCCTAAATTCCAGCCCCGGTTCTTATATTGCTCCCCACTTTAATCTATTCTCCACAATAAACCCAGGCAAATTATTTAAATAAACAAGTTCTTTAAATAGGTGATTTACATCAAAGGGTAGAAAAGTAGAGTAATGACTGCCAGATACTCATCCGACAGGTTCAACAATTACCTACATCTTGCCATACTTGCTTCCTTGCTTAATCTTTTTTTCTATCCTCTCTCATTACTTTCTTCCCTCCCTCCTTTTTTGTTTTTAAAGGTTTTATTTATTTATTCTTGAGGGACACAGAGAGAGACAGACAGACAGACAGACAGAGGGAGAAGCAGGCTCCCTGTGGAGAGCCCAATGCGGGACTCGATTCCAGGACTCCCCAAGGTCACGACCTGAGCCAAACCATTGAGCCACCCAGGTGCCCCTCCTTCCTTCCTCCTTAATTCCTTTGCTTTTTCTCTCTCATTTCTGTGAATGTATTTTTAATGGGAAATTCTTGATACTGTATCATTTCAACACAAAATGTTTTAGAAAACATCTAAAGAAATAAAGAATATTTTCTTATATTGCCATACCATTATCACAGCAAGGCAAATTAAACCAAATTAAAAATAATTTCTCAATTATCATCCTTTCCTTAGTCCACATTCAAATTTCTTAGTCTCATAAGTGTCTTTTTACACTTTGCTTGTTGTACTAATCACTTAAAAATATGGACCATGTTCAGGATGAAATAGTTCCATTCTTTCAAAGTCCTTCCTTTTACAACTAAAAAAAACCTGGAGATAACAAACCAAACAAGCATAGGAAGACTGAAAGGTGGAAAGAAAAGGCAGATGACCTAGGGACCTCAGGACTTGTGAAAGGACATGGTGAGGAGTTTCCTGAGTTTCTTTCTTGCCTCTCCTGTGTTCCAGACAGGTTGTTGCCTCCAACCTGGAACTGTCAATAGGCATTGACAAAAAAGCTCTAAGAAAAACCTGTTCCCATAACCAAAGGATCAGGAAAAGGGTGGCCTCACAGCAGAAAACCGTTCTGGTAATACCTGCTCTATTCCAATCAAACACCGACAGAAAAACTGCTTGTCTTCCTGTAGTTTCAGTGGGGCCAAGCAGGAAGCTGATCTTCCATCCATCCCTCCTTTGTCCCTGCCACCCCCACCCTCCACTCCCTGAAAACAGGTGCTGGTGCTCTGATTCTTCCGCTGGGGTAAAGTCAGAGCAAAGTTAGTGAAACTGAATGGGGAGCTTCCATCTCCCACTCAGCAGAAGCAGCTGGTGTTCTGATTCCCTTCTGAGTTGAGTTGGCGGGACACAACGAGGAGCTGATCTTTTCACCAGAAGCAGGCATTGCTCCAATTCTTCTGCCAAGGTAGTATCAGGGAGGTCCAGTGGCAAGCTGAACTTCCACTCCCATTTGGCAAGAGACTGAATGAGTCAGTACTTCATTTTCCCCCACCCTTGAGTATCAGCAAGGCTTAATGGGGGGCCAAGCTTCTGCCCAGATGCTACAGCACAAAGCAGCGTGACTCAGTCCTCTGTGCTTTCCCCTGCCGTGGTATCAGCAGGGCCTAAAAGGAGCTATGCTTACGTTCCCACATGGATGCAACAAGACAAAGCTAGTGTGTACCCTGCTTTTTTATTAAAGATTTTATTTATTCATTCATGAGACACACACACACACAGAGGCAGAGACACAGGCAGAGGGAGAAGCAGGCTCCATGCAGGGAGCCCGACATGGGACTCGATGCTGGGTCTCCAGGATCATGCCCTGGGCCAAAGGTGGCGCTAAACCACTGAGCCACCCAGGCTTCCCTGTACCCTGCTTTCAATGGGAGCATGTCAATGGGGCTTATGGGGGAGCTGGATTTCCACCTCCCCATCTGCAATGAGGTAGTGCACATGGGTACTCCACTTTTGGTTGGGACGCTGTTGGCAGGGCAAAGCTAAGCATGCATAACCACTCAACCATTGCACTATGTCTCAACAGGGTGACTATTGGCTATAAAAGAGGATTAAATAGGATCCTGAGTCTCATTATATAATACCCAAAATTTCCAGGATGTAATTGAAAATGAAGATCACTTGTCATACCAACAAATCACCACTTGAATTAAAAAAGAAAATTGACAGATGCATTACACCAAGATGAATTAGATGTTGGGATGATCTAACTCTGATTTTAAAGCAACCATCATAAAAATGTCTTAACAAACAACATCAAATTCTCTTGAAACAAATGAAAAATATAAAGTATCAGCAAATAAATATGTCCTAAAAAAAAAGAAACAGGTGGAAATTATTGATGGGAAGCTACAATAACTGAAAGAAAAACTCTGTGGATGGGCTCCATAGTAAATTGGAGATGGCAGAGGATAGAATCAGTGATATTGAGGGCAGTGAACAGAACTTATCCAGTTTGAAGATCAGAAAGAAAACAGAGTGAAAAAAAAATGAATGAACAGAGTCTCAGAGACCTGTGGGATAGTAACAAAAGAGCTAATATTTATATATTATTGGAGTCTCACAATGAGAGGAGAGAGAGAGAGAGAGAGAGAGAGAGGCTGAAAATTACCTAAAGTAGTAATGGCTGAAAACTTTCCATAGTTGGCAAAAGACATAAAAATGACTCAAGAAGGCAAGTCAAATATAAACAGGATAAATGCAAAGAAACCTACTCCAAGACACATCATAACTAAACTTCTGAAAACAAAAGACAAAGTCTTCAGATAGGGATCAGCTGATGGCACGCTTCTGTTTCAAACATCCAATGGCTTCTCTGCACCCACGATCCCAGGACTAGGTTTTATGGTGGTGATTTGGGATTCCTCCTCTCCAGTGCTCTGAAGACTCCCAGGGGCCAGCCACAGAAATAGCCAGTGGCTTGGTTCCGTTCCATAAGGCTGTGCCTGTGTTCTCTCATCTCCCTGGTCTCAGCTAAGCTATAATCTTAGGCAGCAGGACAACTTTTTAATGCTTCCTTTTACAAGTGAAGGGACCCCATCCATGACCCTCATTTAAGCAGTGAGCCTGGCTCTGGTTGCTGCATCCACCACTCATCACTGATGTGAAAAAATTTTTAAGTCACCATTACCTGCCCAACTCCCCAGAGTCCCTGCCTGCTTCTGTCCCAAGTCTAGCGGGCCTTGAAACCACTCACTGCTTTTCATTTTTCACAGAGGGACGGGTTTACCTGATTGTATAGATAATTCATTGGCTTACGTATTCATTCACCCTGTGAATAAATATTTAACAAATATGCAGTATATGCTTAATATTTAGATGGGAAGAACAAACACCAATGAGACAGATTCGGCTCCAGAGATGCTTAGAATCTGGTAGCAGAGATAGCACAGGAACGTGAATAAGCAGCGTTGCGGACTACTTGCTCCACGTGAAGCTCCTTAAAGGGGATCGCTCATGTAATACCTATAACACCACCGTGAGGCTAGTGCTACCATTATACTCTCCCATTATTTTCAGCTGATGTAGAGAAAGCCTGAGGTAAAGCGACGAACTCACCCAAGGCAACCCAGCTTGTTCACGGAGGAACCAGGAAGCAGGCCAGCAAAAGGAAATCGGTCTGAGGCTGGATGAGTGACTTTCAGGCCAGTGCACTTGGCTCTGATGCGGTGGGTGATAAGAACTTTTGAAGGACTTAAAGCAGGGCTGTGATCAAATAGTAAGAAGGTCAATGTGATTTTAGCAAACGGGCAGTGTAGGTCATACTTTGGTATAGAGATTTTGAGGCAATAGGCTCCCAGAAAGCAGGGTGGCCACGAAAATGGACCAGATGATACAGAATAACAGCATTTAGGGACAGATGAGAAATGCATATAAGAGAGATAAAGCCATCATGGGGAAGGATGTCAGAGTTGTCTGGATATGAGCTTTGCTAGACTTTTGCTATTCATTGGTTGTGTGTACCTTTGACGTGACATTTTTCTTCATAATCCTGCTTTTTCCATTTTCAAATGAAGTGTAGTTAGATTGGAATAGAGGCTTTCAAGTAGAAGCTACCATCTTTTACTATATTTTTAAAAAAGAAACCGATAAAGAATTTTATAAAAATTTGAATTAACTGTCAACATCTTAACATTGAGACTATACACAAATCTGCATTTCTGGCTTTTCTTGACAAACTCGAAGAACCGGTAAGACTAGGCTCCTGATCTCATACAGCAGTGATGTACTTGATGTACTTCGCCTTGAGTAGAAGCTGTCCCTCCAGCAAGGTCACCACAGTCTTGCCTCCCCACCCGTCTCGTCATGTACATTTGCTTCAAACGTATCAATCATATTACTTGTCTGGGCCCTATACGCATTCGGATATTTTTAGTCCTGGATTGTATGGTTTTCCAGTTTCCTCCATTTGTAAATCTTGTTAATCTGTAGATCTCATACAGAGTCTGTAACATGAATCCATAGGTTTAGGAGCTTGTTTTGTGTAGTATGTTCTAAATGCTTTATGTATATGATCTTGTTTAATCTTCAAAACAACCCTTTAACATCAGAATTATTTTTATCATTATTTCCATGTGACAAGTGAGAAGTAAAGGCCTAGAGAGGCTAATTTGCTCAAGATCATAGGTGACTAGGTGGTAAGTGAGGATTTGAACTCAACAGTCTGACTCCAGAGCTAATGCTTCTAATCATTAAGTTCCGCAACAAGACATTTAGTGAATTTTGGGAAAGGCCTAGTTGTTTCTAGGTGCGCAGGAAAATGATGATCAGCGTATCATGGCCTTGAGAAGGATGAAGAAAATCAATCTACTTCCAATTCTGGGTAGAAAATCCTCAGCTATTGTGATTCCCCGTGTCGACTATTAAACCAGCAGGAGGGATCCAATGCAGTCCTAATGGTAACGAAGAATTAAGGGATAGGATGAAAAAGTCTTTGAAAAAGATTTATGAATTAAGGGGGGGAGGATAGAAGCCAGAGTGACAGCTTAAGGTGGGGGGAAGGGTAGCACAGTAAAACTAGACAAACGTTATCCCTTTCCTTGTAGGAGAAAGCTATGAGTACAACTTAGGATCCTAGATGTTGGGCAGGTCAGATATAGCTGTATACACACCAAATCAAATTTACAACTATGGTGAACAAGTTGTTTGTACGAGACTATTCAGAACGCTTCCGGCCAATGGAGCTCTGAGGGCTTAATGACTATTTTAAATTGCTGACTTATTAACTGTGGATATCTAAAACCTATAATGCATTTTAATATGGAAAAATGTACGTAAGTCTTCAGGAACTTATGACCTATGAAAAAGCTTAGAAATAAAACCACAAGGGGCTTATTTTTCCTAAAACATATATGTAAGCATTTTCCTTATCATAATTTTCCTTTTTTCTCTCATTTTTATTCCTTTTGTGAAAAATATAGTACAGAAAATTATCTAAAAATTATGTGATCATAAAAGGCAAATGGAGCATATGTTTCAATGGAAAATATAGTCTTTTGTAGTACCTTGGCCAAGTGAGATAGGGATTAGAGAAGTGGCTTATTTGCTATGATATGTTTTTGGAAAAGTTGATAATAAATTAAGCTCAGAACTCTATTTTTCCACTTAAAATATTTATTAAATGCTGATTTTTGTGCTGGGATTTGGGTGGGAGGCAGAAAGAAAAAGGTGATGTGATTAAGATGTAGTGCAGGCTTCAAGGAATTTATAATTTGCTCCAGGTTATCTGAGGCCAGATGACAGCAACTAACATTTAGTTTGGCTGTTTTGAGGTGGATAATCACCTACTCCAAAGTATGGGTTGATCCACTGCCCCAGAATATCTTCCCCGATTTACCTGACACTATAGGCCATCTCAGGGTGAAAATAGGCAGAACCTTGAGCTGGCATCAGATCTCCAGTCTGATACATTAAGCCATATCTTGCACTCCCTTCTTTCAAAGTGTGCAAACTATGTGTAAGTTATACTATTAAATTCCTGTTTTTCTAATCAATTCATAAAATGGAAAATGGTTGAGCCAGTTCTTCATAAACTGGCCCTATACACTACTTCTGTTAAAACAGCTTTTAAAACTACACAGAGTATTTTTAGGGCAGTACTCGTGGCTTATGCTGACTGATTTTTACTTCAGGAAGGGTTGAGGCAACTGTGACCAGCATTGGGAAGCCAGAAATTCGTGAGAAAGTGAGACAAGATTGTAGATCATCTCCTATACCCCCAAGTGCCACCAGTTTTGAAAAGTGCTGTAATCAGCTAGGGGGCTTTTGTATTCAAGGGGGCACTTGGTCTGATTTCCATCATTGTTCCCAAAGCCACCATAAACAAATTTCCTGGAAAAATCTATGTAAAAAGGGTGGGTTTTCTAGGCAAATTCAGGTTCACAAAAAAACCCGGTAATACCCTCTTCCAACCAGAATGACTCCTCTGAGGGCCTCTTACATAAAACTCTGGAGCAGCCACCAGCTAAAATTCATTTTACAGAAGTTGTAAAGCCGCTGCCAAGCCCGGACCCTGAACTTGTCCTGGTGCTATCATTAGAGTTGTTCTTTGGAGCTAATGAAACTCTTTTAACAAGCAAGCCCTCCGGAAAGGATTACATCAATGATGCGCAGTGAAGGATGGGTTGGTTTAACCAATCTGGTTAGGAAGGCTAGAAGAGAAAGGTGTTCTGGTGGTGGAAAAGAAAGAATGTGAGTCTTTGTGCACCTGGAAAAGCAGGCCTGCTTGGGGCTGTATGAACATGCTGAGGGAAGAGTGGGACCAAGCCCCCAAGACATGTTTTTTTCATTTCAGAATTTTGCCACAGGTAAGGAGTAATAGGGAACCAAGGAGCACTTGCTCTCTTTGGTTTAGTTAGGAAGGTGAGTTGGTCCTTCTCCTAAAACAGGCACGTGGTCATTCATCTAAGCTCCTTTGCTAATTTATATGCATCCTTGAGCAAGTCACTCAATTGGTGCCAACCAGAGTTTTGTCCTCATCTGCAAAGTGCAGGCCCTAGATTCCTCGACGTCCGTGGCTCCTTCCAGCCACGCAGGTATGTGTTTCTAGGTGGGAGCCTCTGCGGTTGCCTGAGGCCCAGGGGAGGCCAGTGATGTCCAGACCAGATGTCTGGAATGGTTCTGTTCATTACAAGTGACAAAGGATGCTGCTGATAGAAGAAAGGAAAGAAAACAGCCTGGTGTCCTAGCTTTGAGCAGACTAAATTTTGGCGAGCAAAGTGAGGTTCATTTGGTTTTGGGTGATCAGAGTGGGTGCAGTTCTTTATTTCATCCGGGGCCTTCGACTACACACAACTGACTAGATTGCAGTGGATTCACTACAATAGTCAAAGGAAACATGGCTTAAGACTTAAACAATTAAATAGGCCATAGCAGAATAATCTGTTTCTTTTCGTTTGAGAGAAAAGCTAACTCTTGTCATTCTCAGAATATGAATCCCTTAAATTGTTCATATAAACAAACCTTTTTTTTTTAATTTTGAGAAGTAAGTTTCAGATATAAAACTCTGAAAATCAATGTGACTAAAGCCCCACATTTATACATCTCAGACGTTTCTGTGCTTAGTTAAATCAAGGGTATGTAACTAATATTGTGAGAATATGGCAAATGGGATGGAGAAGGAAATGGTCTGTAAATTTCAGAGTCACTGTAATTAATAGAAGGAAATACATAAGCTATTTTCATGTAATCAAATACACATGAACAGTTTCCACTTGCATCATAGGCGTGGATTCGAAGGCAGCATGCAGTCGGGAAGGAGCCAACGTGAAAGATGTGTATTTTTTTCCAGCACATGAGGAACATGTGGAATTAACTACACAGAAATATACATCTGAACGTTAAATAGCTACATCAACAAGTTAATATTCGAGCCCTTGAGGGCAGAGATGGTTTTGCTCATTCTTCCAATTCTCAGTACTTCCAACAGTCCTTGCTACCACCCAAAGGGTGTTTGGTACGTTTTTGGGAGAGGAAGGAAAAGTCTTTCCTCATAAAACAGTCGGGAAAAGGCTTAACGGCCTGAATCTGCGGAAGAACTCATCATTTTCAAAAAAGGGTAAAAACCCGCAAATAAGAACCAGAGCAGTGTGTCGAGCGCCGTGGAAGTTACTCTTTGAGCAAATACTTCTTTGACTGGAACGTACTGGAATGTACTGGGACGTACTGGGACGTACATTCTAGTACTGGGATGTACTGGGACGTACTGGGAGGTACTGGGAGGTACTGGAATATACCGGGATGTGCTGGAATGTACTGGGATGTACTGGGACATACTGGGACATAGAATGTACTGGAATGTACTGGGACGTACTGGAATGTACTGGGACGTACTGGGATGTACTGGGACGTACTGGGATGTACTAGGACGTACTGGAATGTACTGAGACGTACTGGGATGTATGCAGTGTCCGTGGAAGTTACTCTTTGAGCAAATACTTCTTTGACTGGAATGTACTTGAATATACTGGGACGTACTGGGATGTACTAGAATGTACTGGGACGTACTGGAATGTATTGGGACATACTGGGACGTGCTGGGATGTACTAGAATGTACTGGGACGTACTGGAATGTATTGGGACATACTGGGACGTGCTGGGATGTACTAGAATGTACTGGGACGTACTGGAATGTATTGGGACATACTGGGACGTGCTGGGATGTACTAGAATGTACTGGGACGTACTGGAATGTATTGGGACATACTGGGACGTGCTGGGATGTGCTGGAACATACTGGAACGTACTGGGATATACTGGAATGTACTGGAACTTACTGGGACGTGCTGGGACGTACTGGGACGTGCTGGAATGCACTGGGGTGTACTGGGACGTGCTGGAACGTACTGGGATGTACTGGGATGTGCTGGAAGGTAGCCGCGCTAACGCAGGTCAGGCGAGGGGTTCGATCCTCCTCGCTCTCAGGGAACTGTGGTGACTGCCTTGATCAAAAGGATAGAAGCGGAGACGGTGCCGAAGGTACAGGGGAGGTGCAAATACAGGAAACCCATGTATGAATACATGGAGGAGGCCGTGCCCACAGAGGGGAGCTCGCCCGACTATTGATTATTGATTACTTACTGCGCGCGAGGCATTTAGCCGGAAATCCTCCGCCTCACAGGGGGGGCTCTTACCTTGCTCGCGGGTGAGGAAACTGAGGCTCGGAAGGGCACGCCCGGGCGGAGCTCGGCGCCGCTTCCACGGGGTGCGCGGCCGAGGCGAGGCGGGGGGTCGCGGGGGGGCGCCCCAGGGCCCCTCAGAGGCCGCGGGCTGCGCGTGCGCCCCAGCGCCGCGGGGGGCGAGCCGGGGGGGACACTGCGCAGGCGCGGCCCGTGGCGGGGGGGGGGGGGGGGGGGAGCGTGGCCGCCGCCTCCGCCTCAGGCCTCCACAGCCGCGCCCCCGCCTTGACCCCGGGCTTGCAGGTCGCGCCCCAGCGCCGTGGGGGCCGCGTCTGCACCCCCTGAGGGAGCGCCCCGAGCTGCGGCCTCGCGGGGAAGCGCAGGCCCTGTGGTCGGGCTCACGCGGCTGCCCTGCCGCGGTGCGGGCGACCCAGGTGGCCGAGGCCGAGGCCGCAGGCCCCGGACCTCCCGGGACCTCCCCGGACCTCCCCGCGGCCGCCGCCTCGTCCCGCCGCAGCTCAGGCCACGTGTCGGGAGCGCGTCTGTTCCTCCACGGCACAGAGGACGGAGGAGACCCCCGAGGAGGACGGCTGCGCGCGGTCCCGAGGCTCACCCGGGAGGACGTTGCCGCCAGGTAGGGAGGCTGCGCCGGCCTGCGGCGGGCATCCCCGCACTCGTGCAGCCGCGGCCCGGGCCCGGCACCTCCTGCGATACGGCCGTGGGCCTCTTGTGATCCGACCCCGGGAGGCTCCCGCAGGTGTGATGCCGGGGGCTGTGGGCCCCTTGGAATGACCCCACGAGGCCTCAGGGGCTCAGAGGGGCTCCCGCAGGTGTGACGCCGGGGGCTCTGGGCCACTTGGAATGACCCCGGGAGCTGTGGGCCCCTTGGAATGACCCCGGGAGGCCTCAGGGGCTCAGAGGGGCTCCCGCAGGTGTGACGCCGGGGGCTCTGGGCCACTTGGAATGACCCCGGGAGCTGTGGGCCCCTTGGAATGACCCCGGGAGGCCTCTGGGGCTCAGAGGGGCTCCCGCAGGTGTGATGCCGGGGGCTGTGGGCCCCTTGGAATGACCCCACGAGGCCTCAGGGGCTCAGAGGGGCTCCCTGAGGTGTGACACTGCAGCCGTGGGCCCCTTGGAATGACCCTGGGAGGCCTCTGGGGCTCAGAGGGGCTCCCGCAGGTGTGACACCGGGGGCTGTGGGCCCCTTGGAATGACCCCAGGAGGCTCTGGGCCTCAGAGGGGCTCCCCCAGGTATAACACTGGGGCTGAGCCTTACTGACTCTGTGCATAGCACAGGCCCTGCCCTGCGAAGTTTCCCCTTGGGGTCCGGGCTCTAGGACCTTCCTTCCCTCCCTTTCTTCTGACCCATCCTAGGTCAGGTCAGCTGGAGTCTCCTTTTGAGAATCCTCCAAAGGAATTTTGAGGAGCAGAAGCAATCACGTCGGGTGCTAGGAGCCGTGGGAAGTGTGTTTTGGGAATTCCAGACACCATGGCCCCCTCCACGTGGCCGAAGCTGGACCAGAGAGAAAATTAAGCCGATGCTGATATGCCAGTCAGAGCCGCGCTGAGAGGGAGACAGGGAGACGGGAAGGGGGAACACGATGATGAGGTAGGTGCTTTTTGTTTTTGTTTTTGTTTTTTTTTTTTATTTTTTTTTATGATAGTCACACACACACACACACACACACACACACACAGAGAGGCAGAGACACAGGCAGAGGGAGAAGCAGGCTCCATGCACCGGGAACCCGACGTGGGATTCGATCCCGGGTATCCAGGATCGTGCCCTGGGCCAAAGGCAGGTGGTAAACCGCTGCGCCACCCAGGGATCCCGCTTTTTGAAGGCAATATAAATTTAAGTTTAAAAAAAAAAAAAAAAAAAGGAAGGAGGGAGTATGAAGGAATCTCTCAGTCTGGCTTTCTGAGAAAGCAGAGCCTGGGGCAGTTGCAACAGTATTACCGTTTATTAGTGCAGTCCTAGGGGGCAGGCATGAGGGGGGGGGGAGAGAGAGACGGGAGGAGAAGGATGCAAGGAGGATGCAGCATTGAGCAGGCCGCCCCTTCGTATTCAGTGACACTAATTTTTCTAACTTCCCAGGGGAGGAGTTTATCCACTGACTCCTACTTCCTAAATGTCAGAGATGCACCTAATGGAGCATTGATGCTCTGCTCCTCTGAGTTGCACCACATATTTGCCTAGGGAGGTCACAGTATCAGTAAGCACAAGGCGGCCTTGGGCAGAGGAGAAGTGCATGGTACAGGCACGGAGTGAGCACTACTGAGTTGTGTCTGCGTGCAACTGGTCAGAGTTCATGCAGAGGAGGTACTAATACTACCTCCCTAACAGCTGACATAAGAAGTAAATGTTAAGGTAAGTAAAGTACACAGAGCAGGGCAGGAGAGCTAGTTAGCATTAGCATTAGTGGATGTTAACTATTGCCGTCGTCACTACTTCTACAACTACTAGTACTAAAGGATTTAGAAAGGAGTGACAGCACACTAACCCATAGGATGGGTTAGAATGAGGGAGAACGTGGAGATGGAGGGATCCGTTAGATCCAGGAGCGCACATTTGAATGAATTAATCAGAAAGCTATTGAAATAGTTCAGGTGAGCAGATAAATAAAGCAGGTTGGCATATTTTTAAGGGCACCCCAGGTGGCCCAGCAGTTTAGCGCCGCCTTCAGCCCAGGGTGTGATCCTGGAGACCTGGGATCGAATTCCGCGTTGGGCTCCCTGCATGGAGCCTGCTTCTCCCTCTGCCTGTGTTTCTGCCCCTCTCTCTCTCTCTCTCTCTTTCTCTCATGAATAAATAAATAAAATCTTGAAAAAAAATCATGTGGGCCTTTAGATCTTTGATGTTCTTTTTTTTTTATTAAAACCATAATAACAACAGCAAAAAAAAAAAAAAAAACAAGAACAACAACAACAACAACAAAAACCACCACAAGCCACAAAAATACTTCTATACCAAGAGTATCAATGCAAGTATAAATGGCAACTGATTCTCAGTCTGGGGATCAGAGAATAATAGGGAGCAGTAGGAATCGAGGGAAACTGGAGACTATATGTCCTGTGTAAAGGAATAACTATTGCTTAGCAGCAGTTGATTAATACCATATGAGAACTCAGGCCAAATGCTGCCAGGTTTTCTGATATTTCAAGAGCAGCTGAAATCCTGAGATTGGTATGAAATCATCACAATTTAAAGTTGGTTCAAATTTTTCTATTATGTAAGTTGGAAAAAAATCTAAAGACCTCGTGGAAGCCATGGTTGTTAATTTGCGATCTTTTTGACGACTGGGAGGGCACAGAGGTCGGATTATAAAACTGTGGTTTCCTAGAATACAGAAACCATGTCTTATTAATATTTGTATACTCATTATTAATAGTACCTAACTGACTCAGATATTAGTAATAGGATCCCTCCCTTATAACTTAGATGGGAGACAAACACATGAGCATATAATTATACTACAGTATGATAAATTCAGTGATGGAGATGTGCCCAAGATATCATGAGAGCACAGAAGAGCTTACATCCAATAAGACTTCTTAGAGAAGGTGACACAGCTCTAAGCTAAGCAGTAAATAAAACCTAAGAAGATCAGACATATATTTCTTTTCAATATTCGTTTTATCATTTAAGGTGATTAAAAAATACTGAAATTTACAGAAATTTCTAGTAAATCTGTACCTTTTTCAGCTTCATGCTATGGTAAACAATAAATACATTAATATTTTCACCTCATATTATAAATGAGCAAACAGAAGAAGATTGCCAAACAGTGAAATATTTTATTTCCCTAGAAAATAACCACATTATCTGACAGGAAAAATTATTTCAAAATGATGAGTACATACTCAGCCAACATTAAAGGGGATTGACATATTTATTTTCTTATTTGCTTCTCAGACTTGCAAAATATGGTGGGCCTTTATCTGATCATCAGATAAAACTGCCTTTTCTTTGGTAAGAGACACAGATTTTATCTTCTGGAGACAATAGAGAACTTTTATATGCATATTTCAGCAGTGAAACAAATATTTTGGAAATAGTTCACATGTATGGTTGCATTTGCAAATTTTCAAGATCTTTTTGAAATCTGAAATTGTTTTTTTTTTGTTTTTATGAAAAAGACAATATTTTGTACTTGATACAGATATATCCCATTAAAATGAAACCTGAATACAAGTGAAATCACAAACTTGCTTAATTTTTTAATTAGCATTTTATCAATCACTAATGTGAACAGTCTAGAGGATCTGAAATGGAAGGATCACATTATTTTAAGTCAGTTACAATAGTAGATTATTTTAAATTCTATTTTTCTTTTGATGAAAGATCTAAAAGAGTCATATTTTAGAAGGGAATACTTCAGTTGAAGGGGAGAAACCGTCTTTGGGAGTGGTAAACCACCTAATATGCCTTGACCACTTACAGAATCAGTTCCTGGTACCATAAAATGTTAGTAATTCTGGCTTTAGCTAATTAGCAGCTTATAATAAACCAGATGTGAATAGGGTAAAATTTGTTTTTGAACCATTTAGAAGAGGGTGAAAGGGTTTTAAGGCAGCTTACTGTTAGAAATGAGTCTAATGGATGAGATGTTTAAGATGGTGAAAAAAGAACAAGCTGTTCTCAAACACTCTAGAAGTGTGGACCTAAACAGATGAGCCATGTGCAAATTATTTAAACCTATTCTAAATCCTATCTTATTTGGAAGGACCTCGAAAGATTATTCAGTAGTGTTCTAGTTTCAACAGCATGGGACCTAGCTTCCACTCTTTTTTTTTTTTTTTTTTTCATCCTACCACAGTTTTCCTTTGGAAAACCAACTAGATGGTAAGCTTGGAATTGATCCCATCTTGGTCTTGGGGTGAATCTTGAATAGTTTAAGCCAAGAGGCCTGTTATCCATGACATAGGCTGGATCAATAGTGAACTTCTACAAAGACTGCTAGAATGCAGATCTGCTTTTCTCTCTGACGCGGTCACCTAATTCTAGTATCATGAAGATACTAGCCATATGAAGAAAAAGCTGATATAAGCAGGTGGGTGGGTGGAACTGTAAATCAGCCAGGAAATGAAGACAAAGCCCTCAGGATACAGTCAATCTGAATCTTTTGATGCCTAAAAACAACATTGCCCCAGGACCTTTTAGTTGCTTGGACCAATGCATTCCTTTGATTGAAGATTAGGATTGGTTCTAGAATTTAAAGTGAAAATTGAACCTGCAGAGATGACAAAAAATTTGATAGGAGCAAGGTGGGCTAAGAAGTAGCCCTGACCTGAATCCATTTATGGCACTCTTGAATTTGACTTTTTCCTGGAATCGGGAACAAAATTTTTGAGTAGGACCTAAACTTTATTTTTATAATGTAGGACAAAGGAGAACAGAAATGCATATAAATATATTAATTAATTGAATACTTAAAAATGGATTTTCTATATAGCTAATATCTATACCAATAAGTGGGACAAATCTATGTAATTATTCTCTTTTTAATTGGCACTGAAAATGCACATGGAATAATATGGTGACAGTTATAGTTAGAGGTTAAGTTTCTTGGCTATCCTCTTCCAGAGAGGTAATCCCTATTTTATTTATTGTTATATTTCCCGTATCTAGTACAGTTATTGTTTGGCAAATTAAATAGATAACCTGGTTGTCTACCTATGGATTCCCTGAAGCTGACCTTGACATAAGGACTCGGGTATAGGTGGTTTATTTGGGGTAGAGCTTAGGCAGCCAAGCAAGGCAGTAGGGAAGTGAGACAGGGAAAGGAGAAGAACCGATAAAAGGTGTGCTAATAAGCCAGCTGTCCTTGTAGGCAGCAGGAGTTCGGTCCCAGTGGAGACATTGTGAGGAACCCTGTGGAACATGCCTCAGAATTGTCCCCTGGACAACGAGAAAGCTAGGACTTTACCTTCCATACCCCGTTCTCCACTAGGTAAAGGTTGACTGCATGCCCAGAGGTTAACTTGCCAGTACTTCTACGTGTTGTGCCTGTCTGCAGTGGTGCAAGCTCCTATCGTGTGGAGAAAGCCCTCAGGCAGAAGAACAACGGAGAGAGCCAGGAACTTGATGTGGGGAGCTGCCAGTGTGCCAGGAGCCATCTCTCACAGGTACAGGTGAACTCAGAGGTGTGCCAAGAGGGTGTGGGATGGAGACCAACAGCATTTACCACACTGATAATCAGGATATCTGTTTTTATCTGGTCAGTATCACTTACCCACTTGAGGCCATGGCATCTCCCCTTCCTTTGGTAAACTAATGCTCCCCCACTCCACGCATATCCGATGTCTGCCAACCAATGACTGCTGGGTTCCATCTTACTGCCTTAGAATTTTATATGTGGACACTGAGAGGAACAGAAGATCTCTCTTTCCTCTGGGTTCATTGACTGAATTATACATACCTGGAGTTGTCTGTAGCCTCGCTTCTCCTTCCCTGGCCACAAGGAGGAAGCCATCTATGTAGGAAGAATTAAGCCAATACATACAGAGAGAAGCAAAACCGAGGGGTGAACAATGACAGACAAGACTGAGCCTTTTTTTAGGTGAAGTCATTCTATCAGGCTGATCTGGTTCTGTCAGGAAAATACCCCTGACCTACCCAATCTAGTGAGGAAATCAGTTTTCCACTCTACTCCTCACCAACTCCCATTTTTTTTTTCCCCTTGCGTCTGCTAAATTGAATTAGATTTATCTCACAACCAAAATAATACTAACTGATATACTTAATGGATATTGGTATATTAATATCCAATATACTTAATGGATATTAAGTATATTTCTCTCACACACATATACACATATTTTGTTCTATAATGTGCCAAATAGTTGGTTGAAATAGGGCAACCATTAGATTCTAGGAGGCTGAGAATCCTAAAATGAGCCATACACACCTCATCCACACTAACAGCTGGGAAGAAAATAATCTTATCTCTGCTCTAGGAATAGAAGAAAGATGACATGAATGTTGTGGTCTACAGAAGAGCAAATCCTTCAGAAGATCTTGGGTCTAGCACATATAAAGGTGGCTTTTATACACAAGTTTTATTTAGGATGTCAGAGTATGCAGGGTTGGCAGGAGTCCATCAAGAAATGTTTTGTATCCATTATGTGTCCTTGGCTTTTGTGTGTTCTACATATTTTTTGAGCAGTTGTTTTACTATGTATTTATCATCTTAAAATTATGATATAATACTTCACAATGACATCTTAAAGATAAACATTCCTGCCCTTTCTTCTTCTCTTTGCTTTGGTTTAGTTGACTATTGGGAACAAATTTAAAAAGTAAATAGCTTGAAGATATTGTTACCTACAATCTGAGGCTTTTTAAATTTTTTCTTTTGTTAAATAGAAAATTCCTATAATTCTTGCAATATGCTCCTATAAAACCCTGTTTATTTACTGCTTAATTTTCTATTTGACACTTTCACGATACTTACTCAAATTGAAAAACAGCTTCAAACTGATTTGTATTTATATACACAATCCAGGATATTTCATGTAAAAAACAGCAAATCATTTTAAAGCATAAGAAATTGACTTTCTGTTTGATTCTGATGAGAAACTATGGTGTTTAATGCAGTTTTACAAACTTTTGAGTAATTTGTGTTGGTCAGAGATTGTGCTAGTTCCAAAATGATAGACTGCACACCCAGCTTTCATATAGAGCATGGCAGATGATTCTTGTTACCTGAGAAGTAATACCAAGAAATGACTGTGAGATTCAGCTGTTTTTCCTGCAGTTGAGTTCTGAAAAGACAGACCTGAAACCATGGGATTGACAACCTGATATTTCAGTCCCATTGCCAGGGGTACATTTATTTCAGGTAAACCTTGCTTATGTATGGGTTGTGCCAAGGTAGGGAGAATGGGAGGAATGTTTACCAGGAACAATGGAAGCACAAGTCATAGTTAAAGGAGGAAAAGGAAGTCACAGTAGGGCTGAGCATCAGGTCTGGAGGAGCTTAGGTCAGTAAATAGGAAATTAGTTTTAAGATGAGATTGGGAAGGATTGGGAAGAAGTTGGATCAAGGGAGTGGGTGTTAGTTATGTAAATAGAAGGAGGATTAAAAGCCCACTTTCCTGGGATGCCAGCAGGAGCCAATCTGATAGCTCAGAATTGCCATTCAGAGCCAGATATTATCCACAAATCAAGTAAGTGAAAACCAAAACAGTGAAGGCCATCTAGCAGTTACTTACAATATGCCAAGTAATTTACTAGATTAAAGTGTTTTTCCTAAAGTAGTTGTACCAATTTACATTCCTACCTGCAGTGTGTGGGAATTCCAGTTGCTCTACATCCTCGCCAACAGCTGGTATCATGTCTTTTTTTAGTTCAGGATTATGAATGTTTTTTAAAATATCATGTATCTTATCAGGAGCAGGAGTGAAAACCAGTATTTTATAATCTGAAAAAATCATATAGATAGATAAGAATAAGGACTGACATTTAAAGAAATCTTGTGGGGGAAAATTACTTAACCTCTGAGTTAAGTCATCATTCATGAAATTAGTGTAATACTTTATAAGGCTGTTGTGAGGATTTAAATGTGTTAAGACATGCAAAGTACATTATGTTTGTAATGTTAACTATTATTATTATATCTTTGTCAGTGAGTCTACCAAATAGTGAAGAGTCATTCCTGGGTACATTCTTCCATGGAGCTGTGCTAGCCCTCCCCAGATTCCCTGTGTTCTGCAGTTTGGCCATTTACCCATTCATCAGGTGGGAAGAAATGGGCACTTTTCTAGTCATTATGTGACAATGCCAAACAATTCCATGAGGAAAAAAAGGAGTTGGATGAGAGGCAAGAGAAAATAAGGATGGGTTATCTTCTTCATAATTCCCATTATTATAAATATCTTCAGAAAAATTATGAACAGCCAAAGATACTGATTTTCCCACAGATTCAAAACACTGACTTAAGAAATATTTCTCCTATTTTTCTGAGAAATTAAAAGGAGGAAATAAAATTTAAAAGTCAGTTGGGATGCCTGGGTAGCTCAGTGGGTTAAGCGTCTGCCTTCAGCTTCAGATTGTATCTCAGGGTTCTGAGATCGAGCCCTGTCCTGGACCTCCTGCTCCCCCGGGAGTCTGCTTCTCCATCTCCATCTCCCTCTCAAACAAATAAATAAAATCTTAAAAAAATAAAAATATCATTATTGTACACACACATAAAATAATTTCTACCAATTTATGCAGTTTCAGATCTAACTTCAGAAGTAAGAAGACATGCCAGATGCTGTCAGTAGAATCAGTGTAGGTTGAATTTTAGCCTTATGAAAGCAAATTACCTTTATGTCGAATCAACACATTGTAAAAAATACTTTAAATATGAATATTTTAATTAGAAGCAATAACTAAGTATCCACACCAAGTATAGCATTAAATTGATTGCACTTTTTCCCCTTAAGTTCGTTTGTTTATTTATTTGTTTTTAGTGATCTCTACACCCAATGTCGGGCTTGAACTCGAGAGCCCAAGATCAAGAGTCATATGCTTTTTCAACGGAGCCAGCCAGGTGCCCCTAATCCCTTGTACTTTAAAGCAAAAAAATAGCATATTTTGCTTGTGGTTATTCAGCACTCAGGAGCAGATAGATCAAGTTTACTTCTGAGGCAATGTTGTGAAAAAGCCAACAATTTTTATTTGCCTTTGCCTGCATAACCAAAGTATCTTTGGATAGACCAGAGTCAGACACACACTGTCATGTATTTCATTCTAATTATTTCAATATTGCTATATAAATAATTCAGCAATTTAGAATATTGTAATAGAGATAGACATAACCCAAAACCTTACCACCATTAATACTTGCACATCCTCATTTGAATGTTTGTTAAACTCTAGTTTCTCATTAATATTCTCATTAGCTTACTGGGCTACAGTTTGGTTCAGATACAACACCTCGGAATAGCCAGCATAGTGTGTTTATTTGTTGGTTGCTTCCTTCCCTTCATTCCTCCCCCCCCCCTTTTTTTTTTTCAAAAAAAAAAAATCAAATTTCCCGTACCTGTGTGGGTTTTAGTAGCTGTAGGTCACCATACACCAATCGGCATATGAGCCCCATTGGGTACTGGTGAGTGAGGCCAATCAGGACCAAAAAAAGCCTATGTTCTGGGATACCAGTTGTGGAAAGCAGACTTTCTCTTTTCTGCTGGAAACATGTAGCCTGGAGACCTTAAAACTTCAAGGGGAATGCATGCTGGGAATGGAACAACCGCAAAGGAAATATTGCTGAGGAATGAGAGGCAGCAACTACATTCCGGTCACGTTGTTTTAATCACTGGATTAAGCTTCTTCTGAGACAAGACCTACTCTAGACTTTTCGATTATGTGAGCCAATACATGCTCTGTATTGTTTAATCCAGTTTGAGTTGGAATTTTAGTGACTTGCTACCAAAGTCATTCTGACAAATATATTGAGCTACAGGTAATTCCAGCTTTGAAAAGATGTTCTTTTCTATTTATTTTTTATTTAATTGAGAGAGAGAAAGTGAGCAGGGGGAGGGTTAGAGGGAGAAGCAGGCTTCCCTGCTGAGTGCAAAGCTCTGTCCCAGAACCCTGAGATCATGACCTGAGCCAAAGTTAGAGGCTTAATTGACTGAACCACCCAGGTGCCCTAGGGAATTCCATTTTACATAACAGCTCCATGAGGTAACTGGAAATGCTAGGAGGTCTACTCTTGCATGTATCTCAGCTCTTGCATGGAACCATTACTTCTAGAATGTAGAATGCTATGTAGATCATGGGGTTTTCCGTTAGGGAAAGTAAGTTTTAGTCTTTGTTCTGATAATTTTTGATCAGGTTAATTGTGTAATTCACTTGACCTTGGTGTCTTTATCTACAAATTGGGGAAGTGGGTTTTCACCATATTTCTTTACCTATCTATCGAATAAGAACCCTTTTTCAGAAGAAATCTTATGTGGAACCCCAACAAATAAAATATACAATTGTGAGTTGCAAGAAAGTTACGTGTTTTTTTAAAGATTTCATTTATTTACTTGAGTGGGAGAGGGAGAGGGAGCATGAGCAAGGAAGAGGGGCAGAGCTCCGGAAAGGGAGAAGCAGGTTCGTTGCTCAGCAGCGACTTAGTCCTGGGACCCTGGGATCATGACCTGAGCTGAAGGCAGACACTTAACCAACTGAGCCACCCAGGCACCCCAAGAAGGTTAATTACTTTTTCTTGTTCCTACACATCTGTAGCACTGCCATATCTTTGGCAAAATGCATGTGTCCTGCAAATAGTTGCTAGATAAATAAAAGAACTTCTGCGTTGAAGGGATGCCATGAAGTCTGGACCCCCACTCACTTAGCCTTTCCCTTATCCTTCTGAGGAATGAGGCCTCCTGAAGGAAGTGGGCCCTTGAGGATCCACTAAGGTACTTCAGGGGTTAACAGAGCACAGCCTGACAGCAATGACTAAATGACCTGTTAGGCTCTTCCAGTTCTAACATTGTGTAGTCCAACCTAGTTTTTCTCAGCTGTACCTATTTGGTAGTACATGTTGATTATGTCATCAGGATTCTAAGACATTTCCATTTTTTTTTCCTACTCTGCTGAGTTTTTTTTTTTTTTCTATTGCATTAGTCAATTAAGTACTATTAACTAGTCATGTACTATTTTAATTAGCACTTGATTAATGTTACTTTTTTGAGAGCCTACCATGCCAGATATTGTGCCTGCTGGTAGAGCAGTGAACAAGATGGAATGGTAGATATGGTCCCATTGTCTTAGATCCTCCATGGACATACATTTGAGTATCCCAGAGGGTTTTCAAAATCTTGACGCTCCTCGGTCTCACACCCAGAGAATCTGATTTAATTGGTTTAGAGCCATAGCTCAAAATGGAGATAGAGTGATGCTTTTGTCCAAGGGCAAATATCTGGAGACATTTCAGATTCTTAAAGCTGGGGAGAATGGTACTTCTAGCATGGAGTGAACAGAGGTCAGGGATGCTGTTAAACAATACACAGCATAGCTCCCCAGCAAATAATTATCCAGTGAAAAATGGTAGCATTGCCAAGGCTGAGAAATCTTGCTGTAGGGTTTGGCCTGGTGTTTCTAGTGTGCAGTTTAGGGTATATATCACTGTTCTAGAATCTCCCAGGAAAGAGTGTTATGGAGGATGAGGGATTTGTAGCAGGCTGTGTGATTTGGAAAGAGCTTCTCCTGTGATTCTCTATACCTTCCCACCAGCCAGGTTGAAATTCATGGTTTAAATATTTACAAATTCCCAACCACGTGCAATAAATTTGAAGGCTAAAAAGATAAACAGGATAGAATCTTAGAACTCAAGGGAATTATAATCTAGAAAATAATAAAAAGTCATCCACAAACTATTTTACAATGGAGAGAGATGGCTGGATTGCAGGAGATTTCTATTATTTTTGCTTAGTTGTAGCTTCTAAAATGTCCAATATATTTATATTAAAGAAGCAAAACAGTGAAAATAAAAAATAATATAAATACATTTAAAAAATAAAAGAGGATGTAAACTACCATTTTAAAATGAAAAATATGAGCTCACAATGGATATTGGTATTTGTTGAATGACAGCTAGTTGAATAACGTGTGTGTGTGTGTGTGTGTGTGTGTGTATGTATTTCAGAGTCAGATGTTAGGAGTTGGTTTTATGAATTTATCTTAAGTGTATGAAATTAGCAGATAGCCCCTCTTCATAATGCATTTTTCTTTGGGCTTTCTGGAGATAATTTCATGACAATGAGGAGATATAAGAGGACAGAATTTTATTGTTCCTCCTGTGATGCCTCTGCATGCACTCGTGTGTATGTGCATGTGTATATGTGTATGTGTAGGAATGGCTATGTCTGTAGGAAACATAGATCTGAAAAGAGTGAGGGTCTCAATTTCTTGGCAGAAATGGATCTGATAGGAGGTCCCTACACTTTAAATATGTGAAATAGGAAACATTTGAGGTATTGGGGTAGTGGAGATAGATCAAAGTTTGACAAGAAAAGCTTTTAAAACTAGCATTTTTGAACCTAATCTAAGCTTTACCTGGGGTTACAAATATGTCTATGGGATCATGAAATTCAAAACAAAACAAAACCCAAACTACTCTACTTGTCTTGAAGGATGGGAATCTCTGTATTAGTTTAGGTGCTTTCCAGAGTTCTTTCTGTTAGATCCAACTCTAGTATTTAAGTTTATTTGGGGATCGGGGGGGAAGAAGAATGAATGAATGAATGAATGAATGATAGTGTGTGACAGATAGTGTGTCAAGCAGTCCTTGGAGATAAACATGAGAGCTAAAGCTGCTTGCTATTTTCAAAACGGGTACTTTGATCATTATTTCAGTGGGATTTCAGGCTGGAGGAGGGATTGCATGGCGATGTGTGCTTCTCGCTTCCATGCATTTGCTCACATAAGGCTCAGCTCAACTGGCATTTTCTCCTAGGAAGTTTTCTTTGATCATGCCAGCACAGAGGACTTTGACAATTTTAAGACATGCAAAATAGCCACTGTTACATTATTTATTATTTTTAACAATACAGTTCTCCTTAATTGGTTGCGAACTCACAGAGGCAGGACTTTGTTCCTATCTTCCCCAGCAGACCAAACCCAATGCATCATAGGTCCTTAAAAAAAGGTTTGTTGAAAGGGATAATTCTGTTTTCTTTCCCTAACCCAATAATAAGAGATATGATGCAATCCTTCTTCATTCTGGCTCTGATTGTAAGAAGCAACCACAACAAATTTTTCTATAAACCTCTCCATTTAGATGTAGTAGTTCCAGTGTGCAACCTCTGCAACCAAACCAGGAAAAGGACACTATATATTAATGTTAGAAATCCACAAATGCTTTGGTTTCAAATACTTTCCACTGTTTTTTTTTTTCTTCTTCTTTCTTTCACCAAATGAAATCTTTCCGTGTTTTAGCTCTGAGATTTTTTTTTTCCTAAGAGAGATTAAGCACATTCAATATAATTATGCAACCTACTGACAAAAGCAATCTAAATGTGAAACACTCTGCCGGTTGTATTTCACAGTTGCCATTGGAAACAGAGACAAGTTTGGAAAACTGTAAAGTCAAGTCTGAGCCTTGGCATTAACATGCCTCTAAGGGAAGGCATTTCCTGGGTCTGTTCTTTCTTTCCTTCATTCTTTGTATGCATGCTGTGTGTGTCCAGTCAGGCTCTACAAATAACTGAAAAGACTGTATCAAAGTGGGAATGCTACATACATTAAAAAATGGAGAAATGCTCTAAAAGTTAAACAGACAACAAACAAACAAAACCCAACCTGCCAGGGAGTCAGAGACTTGATATTTTCTGAAGCTGGATAAAACAGCCAGTTGTCATGGCCTTTAAAAATACCCAATTCAAAAAAAAATAAATAAATAAAAATAAAAAAAAATACCCAATTCCATATATCCTTGGTGACTCCTGAGGCTAATGATTCAGCCTTGTGCATTATAGTTGTTAGCTGCAGATTTTGTTTCTCACTGTGGTGGTTTGTTATATTCAGATACCGAGATGTACTGTTTCCAAAACCAGTTTCTTAAGTATTTTCATTCACTTTAGGTTAAACATTGAATAGTGGGTTTCCTTCTAAAAATAATAATTTTGCGATGATTTTGAATCATAGGCTAGGTTTACATGACAGCTACAAAACCTTTTGGAAGTGGGCAAAAGAGTGCTGGCATCATGGTGGGGAACGTGGAGATGCACACAGTGGTTTCCTTGAAGCAAGAGCGCTCAGCCATGTGAAGACAGCTGGTTTGACCAGCCAGCCAGCCGGACCGGTTTCTTCCTCCCTGGACTCTCCAGGCCCTCCTGTGTGTTATCTGATTGGAAAGTCTTAGCAGCCGGCTGACAGGTGTGGCAAACCTGCAGGACAGCTCTTTGTACCAGAAACTGAGCTCTGTGCTAACCTCTCCGTCAACTCTGAGCATCCAAGCGTTAAACCAAGAAGCCGGGACTGATTTCCTGAGCTCCTCGCCTCACATCAGGCCCTCCACTATTGTGTGCTGTGGGCAGGAGATTCTCTCAGGTCCTGGGTACCTCCCCTCTTCTTCTGGCCTGCAGTTGTGAGATCCCAGAATGCCTTGAGGCAGGGCCCACCCAAGGGATTGCTAAATAGACTTTCTAATTTACACAGATCTTGAAATCATTAAAAATCCAGTTTCTACATTCTATTTCATGTCTCAGACTTGTACTGTTAGCCTCCACCCAAGACCTCCCAGCTGGAATCATAGTGCTTTCCAGCTGTAGGATTAGCATTCATTCATTCATTCATTTATTTCTTCACCCATCCAGTTATCTATCCATATCTTTATTTAACTAATGTATCTGTTAATCATTGCTGCAGACTAAATGTTTATATTACCCCAGAATTCTTACGTTGAAACCCATTTCTCAGTGTGACGGTATTTGGGGGTGGGCCTTTTGGGATTAGGTCATGAGGGCAGAGCCCTCAAAAATGGGATTAGGGTTCTTATAAAGAGACCCCAGAGAGCTCTTTAGCACCTTCTATTGTGTGTACACCCAACAAAAAGTCTATGAATCAAGAAGATTCTAGGCTCTCCCTAGATATCAAATATGTCAACACCTTAATTTTAGACTTCTCCCTTCCAGAATTATAAGAAATAAATACTTGTTGTTTATAAGCTACTCAGTCTATGGTATTCTGTTAGAGCAGTTCAAACTGACTAAGAAAGTCTTGCACCATATACTGGGCACAGAGCTGTGAATACAGTGGTAAGGAAAAGGAGATACAGTCCTGTTTACACAGATTTTATAGTCTACTAAGGGTAGGGGATAATCACCCCCAATCAATTAAAAATGAGCTAAGTTCTATGAAGACAAAGTGGTTGGTGCTAAGCAAGAGGATACCAGGTTGGAGAGTGGGGAGGATGGGCAGCAAGGCTTTCTCCTAGAAAAATTCCAACTTGTTGGAGATGAGTTGGAGTTGTGTTGCCAAAGGAGTGAGGTGGGGGTAAGGAGAGCATTTAATGTGGAGGGGGCCACCCACAAAGCTCCTCTGGCAGGAGGAGGGTCCGCATTGCCCAGGAAATGAGGTAAGGGCAGTAGAACAAGAGCATGGGGAACAAAGAGAAACAATAGGAGAGAATCTAAAGGAAGCCTTGTAGATCATGACTAAGATTCTGATTAGTAAGTTAAGAGAAATGACTGAAGCCTTTAAAGCCTGACAGTTGGAAAGGCACCTGGCTGGGTCAGTTGTTGGAGCATGTAACTTGATTTGGGGATTGTGAGTTCGAGCCCCACCTTGGGGGTAGACATTACTTTAAGAAAAATTAAAGCATGACGGTGGAAGGACCACATTATGAATTTTTAAAAAGACCACTTGGTTATACTATATTGAAAATGGATTAGAGAAGAGGAAGGAGTGAGATAGGTGATAGTAGTCTTGCTGTAGACGAAGACTTCTGGACCTTGGTGGTGGTGGAGACAAATAGTAGTGGATAGACTTGAGAGACTTTCCAAGGAAAATCCATTTGGCTTAGTAACATATCGCACATGGAATGTGAAGAAGAGGATTCTGGGATTAGAGAGCTTTCTGACTAGTGTAGTCATTCACAGAAAGGGAGAGCTGGAAGAGGGTCCATGCAAAGGAGAAGATTATGAAGGCAGTTGTGGACATTTTGAGTTGGAGACATTTAACTAGAGATGTCCAGTAGACATTTGAATATTTAAGTCTCAGCTTCAAGGGAGTGATCTAGAAAGGAATTCTACATTTGTGGATCCCTGGTGGTAAATGCATCCATAACTATAACTGAGTCCTCCCGAGGAGACAGTGTGAAGTAAGTCAGACAAGTGGACCTAGGACTGAAGACTAGGGTATTCTAACATTTAATGGTGATAAAGAAGAAAATGGAATCATCGGAGATTGAGAAGGGTGGCCAGAGAAATGAAGAGAAATCCAAGAAAGAACAGCATACTGGATTTCTCCATTTCTCTTTCTGCCTTTCTTTATGCCTCTCTGTGCCATGGGAGGCTCCTTGCTATGAGCTGTATAACACAGACTTTCTTGCCCCTGGCTTGATGTTGGGCTCGGCCAATGAGAAAACAGATCAGATATATTTTCCTGGCTCCCTTCCTTTATGCTGTAGTTTTACAGTAGCTTCATTCTTCTAATGTCTATAGTTTTTATATTAGAGTGAGTTGAGGAGTATATGAAAGGCCAAGAAAGAGTAAGTATTGATGCAGTGGTGAGTCTTAAGGCCATATTTTGTGTGGCCTCAAGAGAAGAATGCAGCCACTATTGAATCATAACACAGCAGATTGGCTTTGATGCTCCCCTACATGCAAAATGTCTTGTATGTGTTCTTTATCCTATTCTGTATCTCCCATTTATTCTTCAGTTTACTCCAGTCTATCAAATTTACCAACATTTTGTGTAAAGGAGAATAGTCATAGGAAAGTAGCTGGAGGTGAATATGGGCTCAAAGTAGAGTCAGGAAACAACACAAAAATCCATAATTGGGTCAAGAAATATACTCAGAGTTTCAGAATCCGCATTTGGTGGAGATTTGAATTAGTTTAGTTGCTGTAGGTCTAGTGTCTGGTATGTAATAGGAGAGATTTATACACATACCAGAGTTACCTGAAATGTGTTCTCTATTGCCCACCATGTATGATTAGGTGACTGCTTGCTTACCTTGTCTGGCTCTCTGGGCAGCAGGGTTTTGACCAAAATAAAGAAATGGGTCCATATAATCATAATAATTATCTACACCAATGGTTGGAGGGTTCTTAACTTGCAACATTCTAGCAGGAGAAGGGAACATTTGGAAATTACCAAGCCTGTATTTTGGAAAGAGAACTCTATGAAGTATTCTGTAGAGTTAGTGATAAAGCATGAATAATGAACTAATCCTGAAATTAACATTCCTATTTTTTAAAAAAAATACTGCTGAAACTTTTAACAAATGAAGTTATACATTTATCCTTGATCTTGTTTTATTTCCTTGAGTTGTCTATGTTGGTCTGACACACATCTCTTGTTTCATGCCTGCCTGTGCTAGGAAAGTTATATTCTTGGGTCTGTGCCTTAATTACTTAGTATAGAGGTTTTTTTTTTTTTAAGTATTATTGCTTTGAGTTCTCTTTAAGTATAAGAATACTATTAATAATTTTTTAAAGAGGGTGGCTTCTGTCCAGGGATTTCTGCTAAATGCCTTCTGCTAATTTTACGTACTGTGAAAATGATTTCTTTTTTCATTTACTGGATTGCAACTTTTGGCTTCTTTTTGAATACTCTCTATTTATTACCTTTGTGTTCCACCTGCATGTTTCAGTATTAGATTTACTTCACTTACTCTGTGAGGGAAAAATAATTTGCAGTTGAGTCTGAACTGAAAAAGATCCCCATTGGGCAAGAACAGTAATGTCATGATCATTCCAGTCTGTGTCTGTTAAACATCCTTCCTGGATGCAGTAGTTCAGGAATTTAACTGTTTTAGAACCAGTATTATGTAAGTTTTGTAGATGCCAAAAATTAAGCTATATACAAAGGAGTTTTAATTCATAAAAGTGCAGATGTGGAATTTAGAGCTGGGTTAAAATTCAAACCTGAAAGATTATAATTCCAAACTCGTTAGTTTCCTAGAAATTTTGTACTTGGGGATAAAATAATCTTTTTATGCTGTTAGGGCTTTTTCTGATGGTGAAAGCCTGGAGGCCTAAGGCTGCGTATGCAGAATGGAAACAAGATAGTCTGTGGATTTGGATTGGGAATTATCATCTTGGATAACAGACCTATTCTTGTTTACCCCCATGACCTGAACTCTAGACTCTGCCCAAGTGTCTACTTCCTGACTGTTCTGCATTAGTCAAAACTCACTGGATTCTACTACTTGTCTACTCCAAATTCTATCATGTCTCTTCTGATTTATCAGACTTCCCAGTCTGGGCCTTTCATTGCAAATCACTACCCTTGCCACATCCTACATGGTACTAGCAAGATCATAGGACATCATAGAAAGGCACAAAGTTGGGATGAAATTACAGGTCACATTAACACATTAAAACAAATAAAATATCATTTTTAATAAAAGTTGACATATTCTATCCTCACCTATGTGCATAAGGCCTATGAGCATAAAGCTTGTAGGCAAATTTAACGTAAGCCATTGATTGTGTAAAGATGTTCAGCCATGCTTAAGAAAATATCAAGTTCAAGGCTTAAGAAACACTTTCAGCTTATGAAAATGACCTTATTCTCAACATCACAGGCTGCAAACATGTTTGTTAAAATTAAGATAAAAGTAGATGTCCCTTGGAAGATGCCATTGTAACTAAGCAAATACAGTTTTTGCAGTCCTTTGGAGATTCTGATGAATTAAAATTTTTTTTGTGTTTGAATTTGAAGGTTTGAGAACTAGCATAGAATATATGTGTGTATTTTAATATTTTAGCAGCAATTTTTTAAAGGAAATTCTGTCTGGAAATCTAACATGGATGGGGTAGTTACTTTGGTCAACTCAGTGGGATTGTGGTTGTGTTCTACCCATTTAACTTCCCTCTTCCCCTTGAGGGGTTCCTGAGAACATGGTTTGGAAGTTATTGGGCTAGAAGATCCCAAGATACCTTCTACTTTTAATGTTCTATAATTCAGTATAACAAGCTTATTTGGAACTGTCTGAGGCTCCATTTGCTTCAGAAGTTTACACAACTGGTGAGTAACAAACCAGACTATCTTGTTCCAAAGCCCATAATCTTAACCACATACTAATACTGAGTCTAGCAGTGATACTACTATCTTTTTTTTCTATCTGTAAAAGGTGGATATACTATATTTTAAATTCACTGAGGAACAAATGAACTTCGTCTATTTATGCATGAGTGGTATTCCTTTGGGTGTGCCCATAGACCTTGCTTGTTTATTACCACATAACAAATTACCCCCAAATTCTGTGGCTTCAGACAATAATAATTTTATATATTCATGTCTTTCTGGTTTGAGGATTTAGGCATGCTTGGGTTGGGTGATTCTTATGCTTCACATGGTGTTGACTGGGGTTACTCAGTGTTATAACAGGAGGTTGGTGGTCTGGCCTAGAGGCTTTACTAATATGCCTGGGGCCTTAGCAATGGCTGGAAGGTGACACCCAGTTGAATCCTCCTTTTCAGTGTGGCCTCAGGTCTTTCTATTTGGTCTCTTCATCAGAGTGATCTGCTTTTTTCACATGGTGCACTCAAGGTGCCATATGTCAATCTTCTAAGAGAGAAGTAGAAACTATCAGTCTCTTAGTACTTGGTCCCAGAAATAGTCACAGCAATATTACTACCATATTTAATTTAGTCAAAGCAGTCATAGGACCTACCCACATTCAAGAGATGGGTACATAGATCTAATCTTTTGATAAAAAGTGTATCAGATAATCTGAGGCCATCTTTAACCTTCCACAGATCCAGTTGAGAGCACAGGCAAGCAAGCACAAATGGGTTGTAGTCTGGATTCATATTTTCCCCTCTAGTTTTAGAAGTTCGTATGCTAGAGGATTCATGAGGCGATTCACTTCATCAACCAAGTATGAATGTTGTTCTTTATCTTTGAGAAGGAAAGTCTGAATATAGGGGATGCTGGGGCCTATTTAAAGAAATCACTAGTCCCAAGGAAAGTGGGAAACTACCTTGAATAAAATAACTATGGCAAGGTCAGAAGAGCAAGATAGATATCATTTTAGGGCAGAGAAAGTTGAGGGGTAAATACTCTTACTGTGGCTTAAGGAATTACCTAATTGTCAAGTATTGAGGTCTTGATATGGAGGAAAACATATTCCAGTGTCTTCTTTAAAAGATGGGACTGTGCTAACTCCTGAGAAGAGAGGACTAGTTATATGAATGCTCAGGATTTCCCTGGAAAGAGAGGCGGTAGGAAGAGATGGCCTATCTTTAGGAATGTAAAATGGAAGGTACATTGAAACAACCAAGTTGTTGACAGCTACCAAATGAATGAGAGGCACTATTTTGTGGCTTGAAGGGAAAGGAAGAAAAACAGTAGATTTAGTTCTAAGAATTAATACAGGTAAGTTCTGGATTTCGGAATGGACATGGGGAAAAGCGAAGGTGGAATTGAATGTGAGATGTAGCAAGAATGTAAGAAGGCAGCTCCTGTAGGTGAAAGGAAACAGTGAAACTTAGCTTTGTGAATAGGAGAGGGAAGGAAGAGGGCAAAGATTCCAGAGGAACCTGTGGACAGAAAGACCAGAACAAGGGAGGCCAACAGGACGGGGCAGACAGATCGAGGGCCCGAGAAGCTATCTGGAGGGGCAAAATAGAGGACTGACAGTTATTATGTTTATAGTGTCATTCTTTTTTTAGTGTTGTGTTTATTGTTATTGTCACTTGTACTTGTCCAGAGCAGGTACTTCAAACCTTTTTTTAATTTTTTTTTTTTAACTCTCTGAGCTTCAATATTGTCCTGAGCCAGTGACAGCATCTCCTGTTCTGTTGTGAAGAATAAGATGGTGGGTGGCACCATTGACTTTTTTCAAGTATATATCAGATTGTGGATTTTGTAATGTCTCCTTTCTTTATTCTAATTATAAAATGTCTCTTCCTTTTCAGGGTACCCTTCATGCCACTTTTTCTTGCCTCTTGTAGCAATTGCTTCTTTATCCATTTTCTTTCTCACCTATTCAGTGCCTTCTATTCTTCTGACTTCTTTCCTTCTGAGGAGAATCACTTTTGTGTCTGTCTTGTGCTGAAAATATCTTGTCCCTCTATTTGCTATTGTGGAGGACTATACATTTTTATTCTTTCATTTCTCTGCTATGCTTGCGAAAGAAGTCTGAGTCTATTCTATCCACAGGTTAAATATTTAAAGTTTTAAAGCAGGGAAGATAAAAAGGTCACACTTCAAAAGAAAAGGATATGATTCAGGAGCATTTATTTTTTAAAAATTAATTCAGAGCATCTGGGTGGCTCAATCAGTGAAGCATCTGACTCTTGGTTTCGGCTCAGGTCACAGTCTGATGGTGGTCATGGGATTGAGCCCTTCATGGAGCTCCATGCCCAGTGCTGAGTCTGCTTCAGATTCTTTCTCCCTCCCTCTCTGCCCCTCCTGCTCTCTCTCAAAGAAATAAATAAAGTCTTTTTTAAAAATAAAATTAATTGATTTCTTAAAGACGTAGAATTCTTACTGTACCTTAGCCAAAGATGAAGACAGTGGAGCTAGGTGAAAGAGGTAGAGATAAAAGGATGGATATAGGGTGGATGAAATGCATCAGCAAAGAGTTCGTAAAGATTCGATGCCAAACAAAGAGAAAAAGGTGGACAGGAGAATCACAATTACACTAAATCTAATGCTGTAGAAAATGAAAAATATATAAAAAGTGATACATGTATGAAAGAGAAATAGAATAAGAGGAATATGTGTGAGCATGTGTGTATATGTTTTGGGTGGGTATACATGTGTGTTTTATAAGAAAGTGAAAGATAATATTTTGAAATGTTTTCAGTTTGAAAGCTAAGTTGTAAATATATACCATATGTAGTAGGTATTAATCTTAAGTCACATAGTCAGAAATAATTCATTACTTTATTTCCTTTAAATCAACGTAGACCCTAACCTGGTTTTCCCACTCTGAGAAGTTGCTGAGGAATGCGGTATCAATCCTGATGGCAGTTCTCTCTCCTCTCCAGAATTATCCAGAAATCCAGAGGCTCATACAGTGCTTAGAAATAAAGGTAGGGTCTTGACTCTCTAATCCGTTGTTGTTGCTGCTGGTATTCTCATGATTCAAGCACCCACAGACCCTTGAAAATCCACAGTTCTTTTCTTCTATGCCATGTCTTGGACAAAACTCATCATCCATAGGCTTGTCACTTGCCCTAGGGAGCAGGCTGTAGATCTTCTGGACTCTCTCTCCATCTAAGCTACCCGCCCAAAATCCATGCCCCACCTCCCAACACACAGATTCATACTTCAAAGGGACTTCAGAAGAATTAGTATGATATATGTGATGAGTGTAGACTTTCACAAAAGATTACCTTCAAATAGCTTTTGCTTCTACAAATATCCCCATGGAGTTTGGTTCAGATTAAGGTTAAGGGCAGATGAAAACTATAATATGGACTATGTTTGCTCCTAGAGCAGGGTATAAACATAAATACAAAGATACGAGTGTATAGGTATGGCTCTTTCCTGACTCCCTTGTATCTAACTGCCATACACCCAATCTCTGGGGTCTTGGCAATCCCTGAAAAAGGAAATGAGGAAAGGGAAATGTCCTTCAGGTGGGATGTAGGCTCACTGCCCTTTATATTTCCAGCCACATCAGCACCCTGAAATAACCTATTACCATAAAAGGCCATACTCCGGCTTCTCCAAGAGGCCATGTGAACCAGATTAAAAAAAAAATCTGGGTTTCAGGCCTTGAAATTGTTGCTTTGCCAGCATGGGGACTTTCTCTCCTTATCTGAATTTCTCATTTAAGTCTGCTTAGGGACTTTCTGTGGACAGGCCTGGCAGTGGCCACCACACCGAGGGAAAAATATTTAAAAAAGAGCCTGTCTACCTTCTTGGAAAGGGGGGAAGGGAAATACAGAAGAAAAAAAAAACACACATTGGTGCAGCAATAACTTCTGCCAAACATATATATTTTACTGTGTAGGAGAGCAAATTAAAGTATGTATGTGGAAATACTCTGATAAATGCGCGGTTGCCCTTGGACATATTTGATTTCTGTTTTTCAAATTATAGTTTCCAAATACCCTGAGTAAGTTTTATGACAAAGACATAACTTCCATTTAGACAGTTGGATTTGTAGTAGTTTATTTTAATCATCTATTTTAGGAATCCATTTCTGGCATAATGAATAAGATAATGTCTTAACTTGGAGTCTGAGCTTTGCTCACTGAAAGAAAAGTACTGTCAAAAATTATAATTAACTGGAATTATATCCTAGGTTATTGGCTACAATCATTGCTCAATTGGTATTTTGTGTTTTCTTTGAAAACAGCAAAGTATGATTGATTAGATTTCTGTAGCACCTTTACTCTGGAACATTTAAGGAAATAATAGAGAGTTTCCAAGCTCAAATATTTTTCTACAAACTAGGCAATTATTTCTAGTCTTTTTTTAAATAATTAACATACTTTAAAAAAAATTTATGATATAGCAGCACAGTCCTTAATATGAAATGATGCTTAATGTACTCACCATTCTCAGTAAGGCATAGGCTTTGAGTTTTTCCTCAGATGGCATGGAAATGGCTTTATATTGAGAAATTCATGTTTCCCCATAACTTCTCCTGTGACTAATCTTACATATCTATGAGTTGGCTGTAGGTCATAATGCTGTCCCTGAAAAGTCTCTCTACTAAGAAAGGGACGAGAACACGGCAGTCTTTTGAACTAACTGGAAGTTAAATTTTCCCTCTGATGTAAATCTCCTGAAGGGCAGAGAGTATGAAGAATGAAAAAGAATCACTATGTAAAAAGATGATGGTTGATAATCATTAAAGGTGATGAAATGTACAAACTTACAGATTTAATAATTACAACAAATTCCAATCATACTTGAATACATCACAGGGAAACTGAAGAAGTCTAAAAATAAAGAGAAGATTTTTAAAACAGAACCACAGATGACACAAAGAAATGACAATGATTCTTTTTTTCTATTTTTAATTTTTAAATTTATTTAAATTCAATTTGCCAACATACAGCATAATACCCAATGCTCATCCCATCAATGCCCTCCTCAGTGCCCATCTCCCCTTCTGCAACCCTTTGTTTCCCAGAGTTAGGAGTCTCTCATGGTTTGTCTCCTTCTCTAATTTTTCCCACTCAGTCCTCTCCTTTCCCTTATAATCCCTTTCACTATTTCTTACATTCCACATACGAGTGAAACCATATGATGATTGTCTTTTTCTGATTGACTTATTTCATTCAACGTAATACTCTCCAGTTCCACCCACATCAAAGCAAATGGTGGGTATTCATTGTTTCTGATGGCTGAGTATCGAGTCCATTGTATATATAGACCACATCTTCTGTATCCATTCATCTGTTGAAGGACATCGTGGCTCCTTCCATAGTTTGGCTGTTGTGGACATTGGTGCTATAAACATTGGGGTGCAGGTGCCCTGGTGTTTCACTATGTCAGTATCTTTGGGGTAAATACCCAGTAGTATAATTGCTGGGTCGGAGGGTAGCTCTATTTTTAACTTCTTGAGGAGCCTCCACACTGTTTTCCAGAGTGGCTGCACCAGTTCACATTCCCACTAACAGTACAAAAGGGTTCCCCTTTCTCCACCACTCTCCAACATTTGTGGTTTCCTGCCTTGTTAATTTTCCCCATTCTCACTGGTGTGAGGTGGGATCTCATCGTGGTTTTGATTTGTATTTCCCTGATGGCAAGTGATGCGGAGCATTTTCTCATGTGTTTGTTGGCCATGTCTATATCTTCTTCGGAGAAATGTCTGTTCATGTCTTCTGCCCATTTCTTGACTGGACTGTTTGTTTCTTGGATGTTGAGTTTGATAAGTTCTTTATGGATCTTGGATACTAGCCCTTTATTTGATATGTCATTTGCAAATATCTTCTCCCATTCTGTAGGTTGTCTTTTAGTTTTGTTGACTGTTTTCTTTGCTGTGCAGAAGCTCTTTATTTTGATGAGGTGCCAATAGTTCATTTTTGCTTTGGTTTCCTTGCCTGCATAGATGTATCTTGCAAGAAGTTGCTGTGGTCAAGTTCAAAAAAGTTGTTGCCTGTGTTCTCCTCTAGGATTTTGATGGATTCTTGTCTCACATTTAGATATTGCAACCATTTTGAGTTTATCTTTGTGTCTGGTGTAAGAGAATGGTCTAGTTTCATTCTTCTGCACATCACTGTCCAATTTTCCCAACACCGTTTATTGAAGAGACTGTGCTTTTTCCAGTGGATATTATTTCCTGCTTTGTTGAATATTAGTTGACCATAGAGTTGAGGATTCATTTCTGGGTTCTCTATTCCGTTCCATTGATCTGTGTGTCTGTTTTTGTGCCAATACCACACTGTCTTGATGATCACAGCCTTGTAGTATGGCTTGAAATCCGGCATTGTGATGCCCCCAGCATTGGTTTTCTTTTTCTATATTCCTTTGGCTATTTGGGGTCTTTTCTGATTCCTTACAAATCTTAATAAAATAATAATAATTAAAATAACTATTTTATAATAAATTTATATATAAATATATAAAAATATATGTTTATATATTTATATATAAAGAAATTTATAATAATTAAAATAATTATAATAATTATTTAAATAATTAAAAACTAATAATTTTAAAAATCTTAAGATTATTTGTTCCAACTCTGTGAAGAAAGTCCATGGTATTTTGAGTGTGTAAATTGTCCTGGGGAGCATAGACATTTTTAACAATATTTACTCTTCCAATCCATGAGCATGGAATGTTTTTCCATTTCTTTGTGTCTTCCACAATGTCTTTCATAAGTGTTCTATAGTTTTTAGGGTATAGATCCTTTACCTCTTTGGTTAGGCTTATTCCTAGGTATCTTATGGTTTTTGGGTGCAATTGTAAATAGGATTGATTCCTTAATTTCTCTTTTTTCAGTCTCTTTGTTAGTGTACACAAATGCCACTGATTTCCGTGCATTGATTTTGTATCCTGCCACATTGCTGAATTCCTGTATGAGAGCTAGCAATCTTGGGATAAAGTTTTTTGGGTTTTCTATATATGACATCATGTCATCTGCAAAGAGGGAGACTACTTTGTTTTTCTACTACTTCTTTGTCAATTTGAATGTCTTTTCTTTTTGTTGAGAAATGACAATTATTTTAATAGCAGACTTCTCAACAATAGTAGAAGATTCAGAAAATGGTGGGATAATTTATTCAAACTTGAGAGAAAATAAACGTTCATCTAGAATTTTAAACTTTGCTAAATTTTAAAGAATGAATACAGAATAAAGACCCTTTCAGACATTAAAACAAACAAACAAAGAAAACCCCTGAAAACAACTGCAACCAATAGGTACTATAGAAAGATTTAGAACATGTGCTTAGGAGTATGGTATTCCTTTTGGCAGGGGATTGATAGAAATGTTTTAGAGTTGATTGTGGTCATGATTGCACATCTATATTCTAAAAACCATTGTCTACAAATGGGTAAATTATATGGTGTGTGTAGAGGTTTGTATAGTGTCTCCCTGGAACCTCAGAAGGTGGCTATTTGGGAATAGGGTCTTTTCAGATGTAATTAGAGTTCAAGCTGAAATCATTCTGTGTTTAAGGTGAGCCTAAAATTCAATGCCTGGTGTCTTAATAAAAAGAGGAGAAGACAACAGAGACACAGAGAGAAGACCTTAAGGCAGACAGTGAGTTATGTTGCCACAAGCCAAAGAATGCTGGAAGCCATCAGAAGAAGCTGGAAGAAGCAAGCAAGGATTCTCTCCTTCTGCCTTTGAAGGGAGTGCGGCCCTCCCAATACTTTGACTTCAGAATTCTGGCCTCTATAGCTATGAGAGAATAAATTTCCATTGATTTAAGTCATGAAATTTGTGGTAATTTGTTATAGAAGCCCTAGGAAACTAACCCTGTCTGTGAATTATAGCTCATCAAAACTAATATATATCATATTTTTGAAGAAGAAAGTAAATTGACCTCAGAGGAATTCTGATATGCAAGGATGGACAGTTGGGCAAGGAACTTGGCAAATATGTGAGTAAATCTAGAAAATATAATTTTATGGTATAAATATTAATATTGATTTGGGTAGTTAAGACAGAAAATAACTATTTAGCAAAATTAACATGTGGGATGAGAGGGATGTGATAGGAGTTAAATGTATTTGAGTTTGTGAGAGAGAAATATTGAAAAAAATTTAGATGTTGAAATAATTTTACAGGTTAAAAATTTAAGATTGACAATTCAATTAATAGAAATAGCATATATATTTTTCAAAGCTGTGTAAAAAATAGAATTTAAAAAATTAAACTTAAAAAAGAAGAGGTTAAATTTTCCATTAGAAGGCAGAGATTGTCAACTTAAAAAGAAAAAGTCTAATATATGCTATCTCTAAGGGGAATCTCAAAAGCCAAAGGACACAAAAAGTTCAAAATGAAAATACAGAAACAATTGCAAAATGATTAACCATTTTGGTTTGCACCAGTCTTTTTGCTTTGTGACTATTTGAAAATGTTCATAATAAAAAGGCAAATCAAAGAAAAAAGATATTGTCAGGAGAATGACAGATATTTAAAATAAAGAGATTTCTGTGGACAAATCCATGCCAATAAATAAATAAATTACAATTTCCTAGAAAACAAAACATAACTTGGAAAAACTCAATATAATAATAATAATAATAATAATAATAATAATAATACCTTAGTATATAACTATTCCATCATTGATGCAGCAGTTTAAAAAAATGTCCTCACAAAGGAAATACTAGTGGCACCTGGATAGCTTAGTAGTTGAGCATCTGCCTTTGGTTCAGGTCCTGATCCCAGGGTCCTGGGATTGAGTCCTGCATCAGGCTCCCTGCAAGGAATCTGCTTCTCCCTCTGCCTATGTCTCTGCCTCTTGCTCTGTCTCTCTCATGAATAGATAAATAAAATTTTAAAAACAACAACAACAAAGAAAATACTAGACACCAACACTTTAGTGAATTCTATCAAGCCTTCATGGAGGAATTAATTGTGATGCAATTTAAGACGTTTTTAAAAATGCAATTTAAAGCTTTTCTAGAGAATATGAAAAGAGTGAACACTCCTCAACTCATTTTATGAGGCTAGTAAACTCTGAAACTAAAACCAGACTAGGATATTATAATGAAAGAAAATTATAGGACAATCTCGTTCAAGAACACATGTTCAAAAACTCCTACTAAACAAACTCCAGCAAACAGATTCCAGCAAAGTGAAAAACATAATGTAAAAATACAAAAACATGTTCAAGTTGGATGTATCTTAAAAAATATCATGTGCTAAAAATTGGGCTCCTGTAGTTTTTAATCTTTTACAGACGTACTTCAAAACCGTTGAACCTTTCCTGATTTCCTTCTCAGCATCTTTGCTAATAGTCTCTCCCTGAATCAGGCTTTGTTCTCCCAGGATTTGGCAAAAGCCCCCAGAGCAGAAAATAGCCAATGACCATGATCAACGTCTCACCTAGGAAGGACTCTTCTGTCTTTGAAATTTTAGTTCATCGAATTGTAATTGTTTTGCAGTTCTTCATTTTCTTTTCTTCTTTTCATTTTTTTCTTTTCTTCTTCTTCTTTTTTTTTTTTTTGCTATTCAGCTGAATTAAAATATTACAACTTATTCATCCATTTATTGTTTATGGACACTTGAGTTGTTTTCAGTATTTGGCTATTATGAATAATGTTTCTATGAACACTTGGCACATGTCTCTTGAAGTTCATGTAGGGGACATACCTAAGAGTGGAATTGCTAAGTGACAAGATATATGCATGCTTAACTTAGATAATGTCAACTGATTTTTCAAAGTGTTGATCAATTTATATTCCTATTGATGGAGTGTAAGTTTTTCATTGTTTTTATTCTAGTCATTCTGATAAATATGTAGTGAGAACTTACTGTGTTTTTAATTTCCATATCTCTGATTACTGATAAGGTTGAGAAACTTTCTTCTATCTACTGGCCGTTTGGATGTCCTTTTTTAAAATATTAATTTAATTTAATTTTAGTTTATTTTTAAATTTTCGTTTAAGTCTCCCGTCCATTTTTTTTCTACTGTGGTCATCTCATTTCTTATGGATTTGCAGAAGTTTTTAATGTATTCTGGATCTGAGTCCTTGGTTACAATTATGCATTTTTTTATCACTATATGACTTGCATTTTTGCTCTATAATGGAGTTTTTTTTTAATTAATGGAAGTTCTTCATTTAATTTATTAATTTTTTAATTTTATTTATTTCTCTTTTTTTAACTTAGACTAGGTCAGCCTAAATACTGTTAAATAGAAGCAATGACCGCAGATATCTCTGTCTTGTTCTCAATTTCAAAAAGAAAGTGTACTTTCAGTTCCACATGTAAGGATGTTAGAAGTCAGCACTCTGTCCTAACAACAAGTAAAAAGCTGAACAAACTGAAAAATTGACAACTGTTCTTAGATCTGTAAGAAAAGTAGAGCCACGAGGCAAATGACTCTTCCCCAAATTGGGGAGACAGACAGAAGGCTACAGAGAATCACAACATACCAGAGCAGAAATCTCTCTGGGAACCAGAGCTGTGGAAGAAAAATGTGAACTGTCATTGGTGAATTACTGGCAGCTAGGACAGTGGACAAATCTGAGAGTTAAAAACTCCAGGGGACTCAGTCATAGTTGGGGGACATACTTTTGTGGTTTTACCTCCAGGAGCTCACACAGGTTTTCACAGCAAATGTCAGAGAAAAATCTCCTCATGTTTCCAGCAGTGGGAGGGAAAAAGGACCATTTTGGAATATGACAGAGTGCTGTGTTCTTAACACGGCCTCCTCTCCATTATGTGCATTATTTTCTGTATATGATTAAAGACGTCATCTTCTACTTTTACTTTGCAAATAGTTTTTTTTTTTGATTGGATATTGAAGTTTATCAAGGGCTTTTTATCTCTCTCTCTCTCTTTTTTTTTTGCAATGATTGAGATATTTGTATGGTTTTTAACCTGCAGTTTTAAAGAAATGCTTCACTACACTTAAAATTCTTCTGCCCTTTGAATAGCATTTTAATAGCATTTTTCTTCTGCCCTTTGAATAGGTCATCCAATGTCTTCTGACTTTCATGGTTTTCTGAGAAGTCAGCTCTTCATATTATTATCCTATTTAGGAGGTCAGTTTGCTTTCAAGATTTCCTCTTTATCTTTGACTTTCAGCAATTTGAACATGATGTATGTGGGAGGGGATTTCTTTGTATTTTCTTATTGAGTTTTGTAGATATGTAATGAAAAATTTTTAATCAAATTTTCAGTTTTCAATCAATATTTTTTCAAATACCTTTTTTCTGCCTTTTCCTAGGATTCCAACTACTCATGTGCTCAACTGCTTTTTGTTGTTCTACATTTTTGTGGTTCTGTTTACTTTTCTTCAGTCTTACTTTTTTCTCTTTTTCAGATAGGGTAATTTCGGTAGCTGCCTTTAAATTCTCCTTGTCTTTCTGCTATCTCCAGTCTATTGTAGTGCCCAGATAGGGATTATAGAACTTTTATATTTAAATTCTACAGATTTAAAATTATCATCTAAAAATAATGTTTATTTCTGGTTGGAGATTACTTATCTGTTTATTCACTGATACCATATTTTCTTCAATTCTTTGAAAATATTTATAGACATGATAACCCTCACTGTGGTGAGCCCCATCTATGCTTGAGTACTTGGTTCACTGCCAATGTTCTTAGGTATAGGGGAAACCCACAGAGGACCAGGTTTGAAAAGCAGAACAATGACATAAAAACAGAGCAAAAAAGCAAGGGTAACTTCTAAGGATACATGCAATTAACTGCTGTTTTGTTTACTTTGAGCCCTGTATTCTCACCTTTAGGTTTTCTGCTACCCTGTATTCTCACCTTTAGGTTTTCTGCTACTTGATTTTCCCACAGTTTGGAATGTATTTTTTTAAGAAGAATATCAAATTCACATATTCAGCTCTAAATCACTGCTTTTCTTCAAGAACAGATTTCTGTCTGCTTTCCACCTGCTTCTCTGTAGTGTCCATTGGCATCCAGTAATACATAGTTTAGCTGTCAGGACTTTTAGGGCAGTTTAGATTCTGATTTTAGCTCTGCTGTTTTCATGCTGTGAATTCGAAATTCTTAGCCTTTCCGGCATAGGTTTTTGAGTTTATTTGTATTTTTAGATATTTGTTACTGAATCTCAATAGTTTTATTTATATATTTTTTCCATATTTTATCTATTTTATCTTTGTTATCTGCTGTGGGCTTATGGCACCACTCTTTCTTCCACTATTACTGAAAGTTGAGCTTGAATTAACCTTGAATACCCCCTCGTTTTTTATTACCTGAGAATGTAGTTGTTTGACTTTGTTTTTACAGAATAGTATTGTTGTGTATAAAATTCTACATTGGCAGTTATTTTTCTCTCAGTGTGTTAAAGATACTTTATTCTTTAAACTTCCATTGTTGCTCTCGGGGAGTCAGCTGTCACGTGAAATTTCAAACACTGTTTCCCTCTCTTTCGATATACTGTCTGTTGCTGTATTCTGTTTCATCTCTTTTCGTAGCAAATATTACTATCTGAACCACTGTATATTTTCGTTGTATAAAAAGTCTTAATTGATGGCTCTCTTTCATCTAAAATGTAAGGTCCACGGAAGCAGAAATCTTTCTATTGTGCTCATTTTTCTACCCTCAACATAGAAACTGGCAGCTGTCATATTTGTTGAGGGAGTGATGGGGGACCTAATCTGCGTTCCTGAGAGAGGCTAGTTGTAGGTTCAAATCTGTTTAAGGAATGCTTTTCTGAGTTCCTTAAGGAACATAAGTCAAGACTGATTATGTATTGTTTTTATTAAGATTCAAGTATAAAGGGGAAAAACAGTGATCTATTACAGCTGGTGAATATTATACTAGTAATTAGTGAATAGTAAAGCAGAAGCTTTAAAAGTTTAGTTTTTTAAGAATTACCTGAGAATGCTTAATAAAATAAAGGTTCCTGGTCAGTCCTTTTCTTCATAGATTCTAAGTCACCAAAGATGAAATGATACCCAGTAATGTACACTTTATACTAACGTCTCAAACTTGGAAAACCTTGGTCTGAAGAATAACAATTTGCTCCCTGAAGCATAGCATTGAGTAGTTAGTAGCTGAGTATGGAAAACATTTTCCTCTATGAAAATCGTGATTACACTGACCAGTGTATATTCTCCTTCAGCATCCAGTTTCTAACCTTCATAATGACTAGAATTTCCAGAAAAAGCCCAACATCTTCATGCCTTGATTTTCTTCTTTGTTATAAATTGTGTACTCATACTTACTATTTCGTGTTTACAGAGTGCTGAAAGTGTATTCCTGGAGCAGAACTGAATACATTAAAACATCTGATAATAAATAGAGATTACACTGGAGAGGAGCTCATGGGGTCATGCTTCATTCTCTTGGACTTGCAGTATTAATATACTCACCATCTGTGTTCAATCAGTATTTATTTCTTTTCACATTTGAATATAGTCCCAACCTGGAAACAGAGGGCTAAGAAACATATTCTAAAATTGATCAGAAAGAAAATTAACTACCTACCCTCATGACTATTTTCTGTTGACCTGTTTTCTTGAGTTTCCATTTCAGTAATCCACAAATTCTTGCTACCACCTGATACTTGAATATAAAGCATTAAAGTGTTGTTTGCAAGATTTTGTTTGTAGGGGTCAGTAAAGGGGTAGGACATCCTGAATCTGGATTTCATTGTTTTATAGACTTCCTGTGTAATTTTATGCTTCTCCATTTGTATTCAGGGTCCTATATAGAATAAAGGAGATATTTCAGTCACTCTCTTCCATTGGTATGTAACTGCATTTCTAATAGCAACTTCCCAATAGAGGTGTAGGTGCTTTTGTGAAGAAGGGTCATTCTTACTGCATCTTGAATTTGGAATAATGCATTTAGGAGAGTAAAGTATACACTTTCACTCAGCATATCTTCTTATTTTAATGTTAAAAGGTGCAAGTGTTTCCCCAAAGCTGTTGTAAGATTTTCTGTACTAATCTACTGAATTGAAGCATCTACTTTTTGAGGGTCTATAAGAATGGTTGTTACAGGTTTTAGTCATACAATAGCTTTCCTTTGTGTCCCTCCTAACTTCATATAATAGACCCCTTCTTTATTCACTCTGATGTTAGTGGGTAGGAATGAGACACAGTCTTATGTAATTGGAGCAACCACTCCCTTGGTTAATAGATTTGTTCGGAAGGTTATTTAATGATATCAGCCAACCATTCAGACTCCTTGGTATATTTCTACTAGGACAAGTGTAGAAAATTGTCTCTTGCTTCTGTGGTCCCCTTGCTTGGAGGATACGAAGTTTAGACCACTGACCACTGTCTAGCTTATAATGTTGATGGAGTCTGCGAACAATAAGGAGGGAATGAGGCCCATGTGTAAGTAAGGATCTTGACCTCGTCCTGGATATATTTATGCTTGCTGGGGCCATTCCTTCCTTTCTCAAGTATATAAGTCAATATGTTTTTTTCTTTTTTTACCTTAAGCTAGTTTAATTGGGTTTCCATTACTTGTAGCTGAAAATGTCCAGACTAAAATCAGCAACAACAAACAGAATTGGAGATTTTTAAAAAATGCAGCAGTTTGGTAATCCCTTAAATTACATAAATGATTTTTTTGGATATGTTGCAGGCCTAGGCATTTTCTTTAATAAGTTAGTTTTCTTGTCAGGATTCTATTACTCCTCATGTATCTGACATTAATAAATTGCTATATCTTGATTAGAGATATAGGGAATTCTTATATTATTAAGTTTAATCAGATCCTGGTAAAACAGCCTTCCCAAAGTCTTTTATAACTTGGCTACACTGTCATGTTAAGTCAAAAATCATTATGGAAACAGACATGTCTCTTTATTAAGGGGAGAATTGCAGAGTAGCTGAACAGGTTCATTTTCTTAGGGCAGTTCCATGATCTCTAGCTCTAGTTTTTAATACTTTAGGGGGAACTTTGCGTTTGCCATTGGAGATGTTATTTCAGTGCTTACAAGTCAGATGAATTAAAGATAAGGTTAGCTTGTCATACATTCTGGGACACTTGTAAAAGTGAAAGGAGCTTCTATTAATAATTAGACCTGGGACCACAGATGCACACCAGGAACATTTTGGGATGTCATTGGGATGGTCCTTCTAGCCAAAGACGATTGGCTCTTTGTCCAGACTAGTAGTTTTCAAACTGATTCCATCTTGGATTTGTCTGGGAAAATTCAAGAAAACAATAAAAACATAGAAGTCAGGTCTTTCCACCCAGGGATTTTGATTGAATTGTCTATGGTGGGATCTGGGAATTCCACTTAAATAAATATAAAAAAAAATCCTCTGGTGATTCCATTTCATTAGCCAGATTGGAGAAACATGACACCTTAGTTTGAGGTTAGCTATTTTAGTTTCAGTTTTCACGTATGTAAACCCGAGACTCAAAAGCCCAGGACCTGGTCTCTCTTTTTCTATCAGCTAGGTGTGTGATCTTGGATAAGTAATTTTCTGATCTTCGATGGCTTTGTCTATAGGAAAGTAGGGCTTAGACTAGAAAATTCCAAGATCTATTGAAGTTTGATAGTCTGCAATCCTGATCCTGCTGAAGAATTCTTGTTTCAAGGGATTAAAAGCTCTTGAAATCAGAACCTACTTCCCCCTCAGTCTTGGATCATGACAGAACATTACTCAGAGGAAGGATAAATCAAGTTCATGTTTTAAAAGCCAAGGATTTGTGGTATAAATGAAGTGATAGAACATACCCACATATTTCTTCCAGTGCTATTTGACAGTGCTGAGCTGCTTTTATGCCAGCTGAGAGGATGAAAGGCCTGCAGCCCTCAGAGAGATTATGTAATCTTTGCAATCTAATCCAGTACAACGTCCAGCAACCCACATGTTGAAGGACAGGGTTATACTTTTCCCAGAAAGAATTTTCATGGTTTTGTAGGATGGGGAGGCACTGCATTGGGTGTGTCTTGCTAATGACCTAATTCAGTGTGTTCTTCTGTCTATAAATGGGAACAATCTGAGGGATATACAACTTGTCTGAAATAGATAGGCCTAGTTCAAGGTGCGAGATGTTGTTTTGTTAAGTTATTTTACAACTCAGTTTCTCATGCCCTTTAAGAACAAAATCCTTTAAGGCCTTAATACCAGCATTGAATTACTTTAAGAAATATAACCCAGTAAAAACCCTCTCACCTCTGTCTTCTCTGTTTGCCCTGTCTGGGTTAATGGATCAGGCAGGACATAGTATACATGCCCTTTCCACAACACTCCGGTGCACCTTTTCCTCAAACTTGCCAACTGACAGTCCTTCTTTCCCTTAATTGTTCTTTCCCTTCTTGTATGGAATACTTCCTAGTAAATATAAATGAGAGGGACCATCTCGGCACTTAACATTAAATCCTGAATTACTCACATACAGCTTATTTGTCTAAAACATGATTGAATTCCTACTGGGTCTTCAGCAGACCCTTAAGATTTATATGGTTCTGAGTTTGTTTGTTGGGTTGGTTTTTTCCCTGCATCTCTGCATCTCAGCCTGTAGGATCCTCACAAGTGATAATGTTGCAAAATAATGTTCTTTACTTACATTTCATTCCCAAAGACGAATTGTCTTTCCTGGCAATGGTATCAGCTAAAAATTGAGAGGAAAACAATCAGATATAATTAATTTACATTACTGTATAAATGACTAATTGATTATGTTGTTTGAATAAGATAATCACATTACGCATTCTATTTAGCTAGTTATAGTGCTTTTTCTTTTCATATTCTCTACAAAGAGTCTTAAGTTTATTTTCCTATATTAATTTATTAAAACAAGTTGAGTTTATATTTTGGGGTAGTTGGTGTGCATTTCTTCATGAAGTGGGGCTATTAGCTGATAAATCAGTACCCCCCAAAAAAAAACACACAAAAAAAACCAAACCCATTTAACTCTTCTTGTGCTATATAAACAGGACTTTGAATAAATACTGCATAAGCGAATAACTGAATACATATTAGGCAGAAAGGAGGGCTAGTCCACAGAGGGGATCTGACGATGATATTTAGTGCTAGAAAGCATTTTTCTCTAATCCTGGGCAAAACACTGACCCTCGGCAAAATTATAATGCTCATAAGTCTTTTTTTTTTTTTTAGGATTTTTAAAAATCTATTCATGAGAGACACACAGAGAGAGGCAGAGACACAGGCAGAGGGAGAAGCAGGCTTCCTGCAGGGAACCTGATGCGGGACTTGATCCCAGGACCCTGGGCCAAAGGCAGACGCTCCACCACTGAGCCACCCAGGCGCCTCACAAAAGTTTTTTGTATCATACCTCCCTATGTATATTTCTTTTCAAACTCTTCAAGACCTCTCTACAGTATCTTCCTAGGTTCCTAACCATAGTTTCTTTTTTTAACCTTATCTTTCTCATGGAAGGCCTCCTTCCTTCACTCTTGACTATATCTTCCCTACTCAGATTCTTCAAACCTCTCCAATGCAATCCATCTTTTTTGAAACTCTTCCTATGCACATTTTAATATAACAGTAGTAATCTGATTTAAATATTATACTCCAAGATTGTGCATACTTTAGGGGAAGGTATATGTTAATCTGAAATTATCTTGAATAGTGGAGTTTAGGCAGACTGGAGGACTATATTTTGGTCAAAGGACCAATCTACAGAATGTCTTGCCTGAATAGTTCTCTTCAGAACTACCTCCTCTTTCATACATACTCTCCATTTCTTTAAAAATAAACCATGAATTTTATATAGAGAGATCATTTATCTGGAAGATGAAAATTGTTTTAAAAGTTTTAATTTTTTTTATTGTGAAAAATTTTAAATCATTGTAAGTTGGTTTGCTATTTGCTCCTGTGTAACTGTGGTGGTGTCAGGCAATGGTGTCATCCAGGAGGCTGAGAACCACACAGCAGGTGCCATTGCCTTCAAAACATGGGTGTGATTAAGCAGATTGTCACGCATAGATCAAAGGTACTCTAAGAGGCCATTTTATGAAATAAAAGTGATAGATCACGAGCAGAGGTACCCCAGTTGTCGAAGCGGAAGGAGAAATTTGCTCAACAAAGGTGAGGGAGAGCAAATGGCTGGTGCTGCTGGATCTTTCCAAGTACTGCATCATGGTTTTCATAGGCTTCTGTAGTGATGTATCTATATTCCTGTAGTAAGTGATTCTGACACATTGCATGTGCACATCAAGACACACTTCTCCCAAAGTACACACTTTATAGAGCTTCAATGACTATGTTTTTTTTTATTAGTACTGTTATTTAGGAAGCAAATGTTCACTACAAATTTTTATTTTTGTTGCAAAAATGGTAAGTAAAATGCATTTGTTATGGTTTAGCAAGTTAACATTTAGTATTTTTCTTTTCTTTTTTAAAAGATTTTATTTGTTTATTTGACAGAGAGCGAGCACAAGCAGGGCCACCCACGCACCCCTCTTTTCTAAAGGTAAACTTGAATGACTTCAATTGAAGCAAAACTATTCAAGAATCCTGGAACTCCCAACCTGCTTTCACTCTTCTACCCGTACTTATATCCATCACTACTATGAGGAAGGTAGAGACCCAGCGAAAAGTTAGAGTTTCTACTTTCTGAAGACTAGGGGCAGAAACAGAAATAGTTGCGGACCAGAAATTGAAGAGAAAATCTTTCTTTCTTTGTTTATTGTTTTGATTTCCCCCTCCCTGGAGGAAATAAAAGGCCCTTGGAGGTATAGAATTTAAGAGAACTGGAGAGGAAAGATGGGATGATTTGCTGAGTGCTTGGAAATGGATTGCCTTTACTGTCTTTACAGAGGTTTAACTAAGGAATAGGATTCCATTTAAGTCTCTTTTTGTAAGTTTGAACTGTGAATCTTTGACAGATGCTACTCTGGGGCTAACTCTCATAAATTACAATCCAACAGAGTTAGACTTCATCTCTTCTTCAACTGAATGCATGAAATAACTGTATTAAGTAAAAAAAAAAAAGACTGAAGACATAAATGCATTTAGTACTCATTTATTTCTTACCATACCTTATATCCCTTAGTGTAGCTCTATTTAAAACTCTGAAATCTGTCCTTTTCCTCCCAATATTGATCTTTAATTTTTTTTTAATTTAAGGTTTTATTTAATTGAGGGAGAAAGAGAGAGTGTATGCACAAGCAGGTGTGAGGGGCAGGGGTAGAAGAAGACTCCCTGCTGAGCAGGGAGCCTGACACTGGATCCCAGGACCTTGGGATTATGACCTGAACCAAAGGCAGGTGCTAAACTTGACTGAGCCACCCAGGCACCCCACCGATATTGATCTTTTATCTAAACTCCAAAAATGTTGTGAACCTGGAACAGTATATATTCTCTGAGCATTCCTAAAAACAGAATTCCGTTGTAAAAGCAATAATATCACATTGTAGAAAATTCAGAAAAAAAGGAGGAAAAAATACTACCCACAATAGCATTATCTTGATATAAATAGCTGTAAGCAAATATACTGTTTCATCTATTTTGTTTCCATGTTTTTGCTTAATAAAAACCTATTAATTATTTTTGGGGTACTTTACCTCACATTCTCCTTTCACACTAACTCGGTGGCTCTCGGCATGTCAGATCTAAGATGAATGATTATTCAGTAGCTATTTTAAGTGCTTCAAGAGTTTATATGTTAGGCTGTCAAATAAGTTCATGTTAATATCTGTTAAATTCTGAAAATCCAGAGTCAAAGTCTAAATTTATCTTTAGATAAAAAGATAATCTTAAAAGTACTTAAAAATAATTTCTTAATGAGAAACCGTTGTAATATTGATATTTTTCATATAGTTAACATTATGTTGTATATTTGCTTCTACATTTTTGTCTAAATAACGAGATGATGTGTCAAATTGCCTTGTCAAGACATCTCTACATAATGTAGTCAAAGATACTGGAGTAGGTGGAGTGACCCTCTAATTACCCTTTTTGGATCGATCCAGTTTCTTCATTTGTAATAATGGAACTGAATTATTGGAACCTTAGATGACCTAAGGTTCAGTCCTATTTTAGCAATAGAATATGTAGAGTTGAAAACTTGAAGTCTCCTTGATGTAATATAGTTATTTTTGACAAAAATGCCTTTTGTGTTCTCAAGACATGACACTAGTGGGTTAATATTTTTTTTCTTAAATATCTGCTGAAAGAATTTTTGAAAACTACATATCCTCTTGCCCATCTAAATGTACATTTTAAAAATCTTATCGTAATTATAAATAGTCGCAAACGGTATAATTTCCAGCATAATGTAAATATTGACCTTTAAAAACTGTTTAAAAAGCCCTCAATATTACCTAAAGGCCACAAGAGTGTGTTACCAACTATAATCCATTCAAAAATTGGTGAATAGGGGCACGTGGGTGGCTCCATCAGTTAAGCATCTGACTCTTGATTTCAGCTTAGGTCATGATCTCAGGGTCGTGAGATTGAGCCCCACTTCAGGCTCCATGTCTAGCATGGATTATCTCACTCTTCTTTTCCCTCTGTCCTTCCCTGCCCAAAATTGATCTATAAACTTTTCAAACCAGAAAGTTCACTTTTCTTTTTCTTTTTTTACCAGTAGTTCTATTCCTCAACAGAATTTCATCCTAAATTACATTTTTATGCTTCAAAATATTTTATTAATCCTTAGATTACTTTTAATAAAAGTATGTATACTATTTGGAAAATTTTTTAAAAGATTTGTATTCATAAGCATCTATTAAAATTTTTTTGAAGTGAGTTTTTATTACAGTTATTATATAATTGATCTATAAATAGCACAAATATATTGCACATTTTGACAAGAAATTATTGAGGAAATACATTTCTTAGGGAGATGGATGGAATTTTTTACAAATGACCTTACATAGACATGGATGAATATTAACTTACCGCTAGAATAAGACAGTATTGGGTATTAATTCTGCTTTAATTTTTATATTTACAGATGAAAATATTATGTCTATTTAAATAAATGGGAATGGCAGTCTTATGATAGCAGTGTCACTCAATTTGATTTTATTGATTCTATTTCTCTGGAGGAGCCTGACTAATACAATCTCTTATTAAAAATATTTTTAATCATCTACCATTTGACAGTTGGCTTAATTTCTTCTTAAATTTTTTTCAAGGCAAAGAATTGAATACTCATTGATTAAAAAAAAAAGATTTTATATCCAGTTCTTAGCTTTCTTAACACCAACATTCCAAATAGTGTGTTTGGTGCCCCAGAGGTTTTTACATCCCTAAGCAATGTTATTGTGAAGTAGAAGGAGGACTGTCATGAAAGAGAACCATTTAATTTAATTTAATTTAAAGATTTTATTTATTTCTTCATGAGACACACACAGAGAGAGAGAGAGAGAGAGAGAGAGAATGAAAGAGAGGCAGAGACAAAGGCAGAGGGAGAAGCAGGCTCCATGCAGGGAGCCCAATGTAGCACTTGATCCTGGGACCCCAGAGTCATGCCCTGAGCCGAAGGCAGATGCTCAAATGCTGAGCCACACAGGCGTCCCTAACTTAATTTAATTTCAGTAGAGTTGAAATATGATGTTATATTAGTTTCAGGAGTACAACATATTGATTCAACAGCTCTATATGTTATGCTATGCTCACAAGTGTACCTACCATCTGTTGTCATACAACGCCATTATACCATTGACTATATTCCCTACACTGTGTCTTTTATTTCTGTGACTTATTCATTCCCTAACTTGAAATCTCTATCTCCCACTCCCTTTCACCCATTTGTCCATCCTCCTACCCCTCTCCTCTCTGGCAACCATCAGTTTGTTTTCTGTATTTATAGGTCTGATTCTGCTTTTGTTTGTTTGCTTATTCATTTGTTTTGCTTTTTAGATTCCACATATAACTGAAATCATATGGTATTTGTCTTTCTCTTTCTGACTTATTTTACTTAGCATCGATGTTATTGCAAATGGCAAGATCTTATCCTTTTTATGGCTGAGTAATATTTCTCCTGCCTGCGTGCATCCACACGTGTGTATAGCATCTTCTTTATCCATTCAACTACCAATGGACACTTCAGATGTTCCCAAATCTTGTAATTATAAATAATGCTGCAGTAAACATAGGGGTACATTTATCTTTTTGAATTAATATTTTTGTTTTTTTTGGGGGGAGGGCAAATAAATACCCAGTAGAGGAATTATTGGATCATATGGTATTTGTATTTTTAACTTTTTGAGGAAACTTCATATTGCTTTCCACAGTGGCTGTATTGGCTATACCAATTTACATCCCCTCCAACAGTGCACAAGGGTTCCTTTTTTCTCCACATCCTTGCCAACACTTATTATTTTTTTTTTAATTTTTATTTATTTATGATAGTCACAGAGAGAGAGAGAGAGAGGCAGAGACATAGGCAGAGGGAGAAGCAGGCTCCATGCCCCGGGAGCCCGACGTGGGATTTGATCCCAGGTCTCCAGGATCGCGCCCTGGGCCAAAGGCAGGTGCCAAACCGCTGCGCCACCCAGGGATCCCCAACACTTATCATTTCTAATCTTTTTCATTTTTGCCATTCTGAGAGGTTTAAGGTGATAAATTATTGTGGTTTTGAGTTGCATTTCCCTGGTGTTTAGTGATGTTAAATATTTTGTCATATGTCTGCTGGCCATTTGTGTCTTTTGAAAAAATATCTATTCATGTCCTCTGGCCATTTTTAAATCAGATTAATCATTTTTTTTGGTGTTGGAAACCCATTTTAAATGGATTTCGGTAAAACTGTTTTTGTTCTAATACCTTATTGGAAGGTATTGCCTTAGAGCTACTATATCCTAGTCTGAAAACAGCTGATGTAAACCATCTTGCTGTGTACATTCTTAAATATTTTTTCTCCTGCTATTTATTTATGGATAGCATTTTGACTATGGCAGAAATAAAGTATACTAAAATGATTAAGCTCAGAAATAAGGAAAAATCAATGCTGATCATTTGTTTGAAAGTGATATTTTAATGGCATTAATGATGTTCTTGATATTAAGTTATACATAGTTAAGCAAATCTGAGCTCTTTGATCAAATTCCTTATGATTCATTTGCAACTTCATTGTTCATCTTTACATATTTTTCCTTGATACATCACACTGACCTGAGTAATTGCCTCAAGTTATGCTTTGGAATTACTATTTGGTGCAACATTGAACTGAAAACTGTCTTTCAAGTCATAAGTCAGGAAAAGGGTTAGAAATAACGTTTCATGACACTTAACCCAAGTATTTTTTGTGCTATAGACTAAGATTTCTCCCAGACTTAGCATAGTATTTGACACATGGTGGGAGTTTATAAACATCTGATGAATTGATTAGAAGTGCAAAATAGATTCTCAAGTATTAAGTACTCAAAATTATGATTGTGGGTATTTGAAAAAAATCACTTTCATGAAAATAACTCTTTTTATAGATTTACTTGGAAGATGTTAGAACATAATGACAAACTGAATAAAAGGGCCCTCTAGTAACAAAAGCTTGATACCCGTTATATAAGCTGTTTTATTTCATTTGGATAGTTAATATTGCCAGTACTGTGGAGTATTCTTACTAGTGAAAGTTAACTGTAATTAATGAACTTTATAAAATATAATCTAAAAACCCTTAAGCAAATTAATATGCAAAAGTGTTTAGTGTTAGTTATCATTTACTGTGATTATTACCTGCTAGTTTGTTTTGTTCTTTTCTTAGGGGGCTATTGTCCTAATGACCAAATTTCCGTGGCTGTGTCAGTTGAACTGGGAGTGCTGATTAATGTTTGAGGCATCATCTGAATTCCTTTCATTCTTAAAATTGTTTAAGTACTGCAATTTCTTTGGAGAGTTAATGTGAATAGAAAGGATTCTAATTTTTTTTCCTGTGTGTGTGTATTTTTTGGTATAATGCATAAAACTGAATAGAGCAAAATGTACTGATGTTTGGAAAGTGATGTCTTATTTCAAAAATTTGAATAACAATTAGGTGGTACAATAACTTAGGGAAAAAAAATGAGGCTTCATGCTCTCTAGTTTTCTAATTAAAAGGAGCCCATTTTGAGGTTGGGAGAAAATGTCAGTAAGATCGTTTCTCCTATGTGAAAATCATACAAAGCTTTTCAGAGTCACATAGGCCAGGAGTCAGGAGTGCAGCTGAATGACTTCTCACATCTATAAAAGCTGTTGTCTGCTTTAAAAGGAAAAGCTCTCAGCATGACTTTAATGTTGCATTTCTGAAATACAGCTTGAAAAGCTCTTCTCAGGACGGAAGAGAGCACGAAGGTAATGGTTATTATCTACTTCACAGTTTTAAAAATGAAGCAAACCAGTACAAAGACCTATTTATTGTCTTTAGGCTGTGCTTTAAAGAGCCCTGGAAATATTTCTTCAAAATCTGCCTTTATTCTGCAATGTTGCCTACTACTTTAAGTGTTAATTTTTTTCTTGTGCTATTACATTCAGCCATCTGCCTCTGAAGTCTGATAGTTTAAAAGGATGATATCTGTGCTCTAGAATTTTGCATAAGTAAAAATATAATTGACCAAAGCATCAAGCATAACATTTACCATAAGTTATATATCCTAAACTACATCCTCAGAATAGCAGATATTGCCACCAATTCAGTTTTGATGGTTCAAAAGCATTTCCGCCCCCCTAGTGAGCTGGAACTGGCTGGCTCTGGCTTGTGAGAGCTGATTGTTACATTTTCAGGAATCTGGGTAGCTTGACATTGATCGTGGAAGGGGTATTTATACCATGGAAACCAACAAACATTACAAACCAAGACTTTTTTTTTTCCCCCAGATAGGCCAGTTCTTAAACATTAACCGGAATATCACTACCTATATGTGTACCAGGCACACACACACACACACACACACACACACACACACACACACAGAATTTGTATGATTGGGTAAATGATTAATATTCAACTGGCTTAAAAAAAATTCAACTGGCTATTAAAATTCCCTACAAGTTGTGAATCAAATACATTATATTCTTTGGAGGAAAAAGATGAAGACTGGACAAAAGATGAATGTCTCACAGAAAATTTATAAATTGGTATTAGAACATACAGTTCTAGATTTTCTCTCCAATTGAAATCATGTTCAGTGAAAACGAATAACTGGTTTATTATCTTAGTAAACAAGGGCTCCATTTACAACAGAGCGACTGCCTTTTTTTCGGGGAAATGTCTTATAAGATTCTTCCTCTTGCCTCAAAAGGGAACCCAAACTTAGACTCAATTCTCATTTAATGTGAGGCAATGTTTCTTGGCAAAGCAAGATAATTGTAGCGCTACTCTGCCAGTATAGAATTAGCCTCAAGGCACTCTGTTCCAAATACTGTTGCTTATATTGTCCCCAGTTATAAGGGCCTCTATTGTACCGATGTAATGCACTCACAAGGAAAGTATGGAGCCAGTGTTGGTAGTGGTAGTACGAGCTGAACACATTTGCTGCCTGGACAGTTAGGTGCAACAGGATTGTGTGAAGTAGCTGACATTAGCAGCTAGTCTCCCTAAATAACCTTCGGAAGTTAATGCAGAGATGCCTCTCTTCTGACCCAGAGTTCACATGGTAAAAGTCTTTGATTTTAGCGACTTCTGGATTGATACACAGAGCCCTGCAGTCCAAGATTCTATCACAGGGCTGTTTACTAAGAAAACTTGTAAGTCTTAGGTCATTTTTCTGTTCATTCAACATTTGTTGTTTTTTCACACAGACTTCCTTGAGCAAAAATAACTGGAGCTTTATTGGGGTCTTGCATAATTTTATTCTTTAATAAACCAGATTGTAGGTATAGCAGAAAAATTCATGTAATTATTATGGTAATAAATTTTTCACTCATGATAGATACAGCCACCTATAATTTTATGATAATTTGTCCTCTTATCTCTAGTAAAGGACTTTTAAATTTCATTTTATAGGATTTGAAATAAAATTATGTAGGGTATAATTACATTTTGTAAACGTTCCATTTATTTTTGAACAGAATGTATATTTTCTGTTTGAGAGAGCCCATATTAAGGTTTCCTCGTATGATTATGGTCTTGTCATTTTCTCTATTCATTTCTATATTTTGAAGACATATTTGACTGTCTTTACTTCTTGGTGGATTATTTCCTTTAAGAAGTCTGAAATATCAAGGTCCTTTTTGATGTCTTGAAATCTCCTCTTTTGTTATTAAATATTAATATACCAGATTTCTTTTGTTAATGTTTGCCTGTTACAGACATTTTTCATCTACTATCTCAAATCTTTTGTGCCATTTTGTTTAAATGGGTCTTTTATAAATCATAAGCTAAATTTAAAACTGAATTATATTCAATATATATATTCAGTTTTATTAAAACTGAGAACTTCTGTCTTTTAGATGTAAATTTAAATCACTCACATTTTTAAAAAGTGGGTTTTTTTTATTACTCTTAGGTTTGCACTTATTTTTGCCACATCATGTTTTGTAGTCTGTTTACCACCCTTTTTATTCCTTGATGTTTCCTTGTCTACTTATTTTTGGGTTGATCATTCTATTTTCACTGCCATCCATAGCTTGGAAGGTCTACATTTTTAAAAATAAGTTCTATTTTTTTAGGGGCTCCCTAAATTTTTGAAAACTCTATTGATTTTTTAAAAATATTTTATTTATTCATTTGAGAGAGAGAGCGTGCATGAGCGTGAGGTGAGAAGAGGGAGAGGGAAAGGCAGATTTCCTGCTAAACAGGGAGCCTGACACAGGGTTGGATCCCAGGACCCCAGGATCATGACCTGAGCTGAGCCACTCAGGTACCCCAAACATTTTACTAATTTTAAGGCAAGAAGTCATAAACGTGCAACTTGGTGATTTTTTTGAAAGATAACTTTTTAAAGAGCAGTTTTAGGTTTATAACAAAATTAAGTAGAGAAAGTATAGAGATTTTCCATATGGCTCCCGTCTCACACATGGCCTTTTCCATTATTCACATCATTTACCAGAATGGGACATTTATTGCAAGGATTATTATGATGTATCCTATAAGAACACATCATAATCACCTAAAGTCCATAATTTACTTTAGACTTCACTCTTAGTGTCTTGCATCCTATGGGTTTGGACAAAAGTATAATGACTAATATCTATCAATATAATATTATACAGAGTATTTTTTACTGCCCTAAAATGCTTATGCTCTGCTTTTTCATACCCCCTACCCCTCAGCAACCACTGATCTTTTTATGGTTTCCATAGTTTTGCATTTACCAAAATGTCATATAATTGGAATCAAATAGTGTGTAGCCTTTTTGAATTGACTTCTTTTACATAGAATATACAGTTAAGTTTCCTCTGTGTTTTTTCATGGCTTGATAGTTCATTTATTTTTAGTACTGAATATTCCATTCTCTGAATATAGCAGTTTATGTATCCATTCACTTACTGAAGGTTATCTTAATTGCTTCCAAATTTTGCCAATTATGAAGAAAGCTGCTATAAACATGCATGTGCAGGTTTTTGTGTGGGCATAAATTTTCAACTTTTTTTTTAAGATTTTATTTATTTGAGAGAGAGAGGGAGAGCATGTGCATGAATGTGTACAAGTTGGGAGAGGGGCAGAAGGACAAGCTGACTCCATGCTGAGCACAGAGCCTGATACAGGGCTTGATCTCAGGACCCTGAGATCATGACCTGAGTCAAAGTCAGATGCTTAAACAGACCGAGCCACCCAGACACACTAGTTTTCAACTTCTTTGGGTAAATACCAAGAGATATGATTACTTAATCATATTAAGAATATATTTAGTTTTGTAAGGAGCCAGTTTTCCAGCTGGCTTCCCAAATGGCTGTGGTGCATAGTTCTGGTTTTGGCCATTCTAATCCTGTGTTGTGGTATCTTGTTTTGATTTGCAATTCACTAATGTCGTATCACATGGAGCATTGATTCATATGATTATTTGCCCTTTGTGTGAAGTGTCTTATGATATTTGGCCCATTTTTCAATCAGATTGTTTTCTTATTGTTGAGTTTTAAGAGTTCTTCAACTTGATTTTTCACAGCCAGGGCAAGACTGAAAACAACCAGCATCCCAGAGGTTCCCTGAGCTTCTCTCGCATTTCCAATCTCTTTACTAGGAATAGCAACTATAATGACTTATAACGTATAGTTTTGCCTCCTTTTGACCTCTGTATAAATGGAATCATGCAGTATCTTTTTTTTTTGCTAACGTTAATGTTTGTGAGATTCATACATACTATTGCATGCAGCTTTAGTTTGTAGTATTGTATAGTACTTCATTGTATATCAAAAATTATTTTTCCATTCTACTGTTGATAAGGATTTGGGTAGTTTCCAGGGTTTGGTAATTAGATGCAATGCAGCTGAATATTTTAAGACAAATCTTTTGACTTACCTTATTGCTCATTTCTGTTGATTTTATTTCTATAAATGAAATAACTGGGTTGTATACTATATGTATATTCAACATTGGACATGGCCAATTTCCCAGAGTGATTGTACCAATTTGAACTCCAACCAAACTGTATGTTCTAGTTGTTCCACATCCTTGTCAACACTTGATATTGCATGTCCTTTTTTTTTTATTTAGCACTTATATTTTAAATCTTAAAATTTTAACACTTATTTAAACAGTTTTATAAATGTTGGGGTAAGCCTATCCATAACATCCAAATTTCTCCTCCTTTTTGTCTAAATGGAGATCATCAGAGATTTTAGTTATATATTTTTATTAATATTACTCCTTGTAAACAATACTGAACAATTAGTATTTCTGCTTTTATTTCATTATTGATTTTTTCTTAATTGCCTGGTTAATTTTTCAAGGTTTGTGAGAATTACATTTTAATAACTGAAACTATATTTTGCCTTTTCATGTAAATAATTTATGTAATATCTAGAAAAATATCTAGCTACGTGTAAACGTGGCTGATTCAGAGAGATTATTATTATTGCCTGTCTTCTCTTCGAGGATGTTTATGATTTCAAGTTTCAAATTTAGGTCTTTAATATTGTGGGTTTATTTCTGGGTTTACTGATTGTGGCATATAATTTTTTAGAATATTATTCGATTCTGTATTTTTTGATGATTTTTGTATCTATGTTCATGACAGATATTAGCCTATAGATCTCTCTCTCTCTCTTTTTTTTTTTTAGATCTCTTTCATCATGGTATCTTTATCTGGTTCTTTCATGGTAATGCTGGCCTTATAGAATGAATTTGGAAGTTTTCCTTCCTTTTGTAGTTTTTGGAATAATTTGAAAATAGATATTAACTCTTTAAATGTTTGGTAGAATTTTCCTGTGAAACTGCCTGGTCCTGGACTTTCGTTTGTTTGGAGGTATTTTTTTTTTGTTTTTAATTTAATTTAATTTTTTTTTATTACTGAGTCGGTTTCATTGCTGGTAATTTTTCTATTTAGATTTTTTGCCTCTTCCTGATTTAGTTTTGCCAGGTTATATGTTTCTAGGAATTGTATCCATTTCTTCCAGGTAGTCAAATTTATTGGCATGTAGGTTTTCATTATATTCTGTTGAAATTGCTAGTGTTTCTGTGGTGTTAGTTGTTATTTCTCCTTTTGCATTAATGATTTTGTTTATTTGGGTCCTCTCTCTTACTTTTTTTTTTTAAATGAGTCTGGCTAGAGGTTTATCAATTTTATTGACCTTTTCAAAGAACCAGCTCCTGGTTTTTGTTTATTTGTTTGTTTAGTATCAGTATCATTTATTTCTGTTCTAATCTTTATTATTTTCTTCCTTTTGCTGGGCTTGGGTCTTGTTTGTTCTTCTTTTTCTAGCCCTTGAGGTATGAGTTTAAGTTGTTTATCTGAGATTTTTCTTTCTTATTGGTTTAGGATTTTATCACTATATGCTTTCTTCTTATAACCATTTTTTCTACATCCCAAAGATTTTAGATCATTGTATTTTCACTTGTTTCCATGTAATTTTTGATTTCCTCTTTCCTTTCTTGGTTGACCCATTCATTGTTTAGTAGCATGTTATTTAACCTCCATGTATTTGTGATCTTTCCAGACTTTTCTTGTAGTTAATTTCTTGTTTCATAGTGTTGTGGTTAGAAAATATGCATGATGTGACTTTGATTTTTTTGAATTTTTTGAGACTTGTTTTGTGGACCAATATATGATCTATTCTGGAGAATATTCCATGGGCATTTGAAAAGAATATATGTTCTACTGTTTAGGGATGGAATGTTCTAAATATGTCTGCTAATCTATCTGGTCCAGTTTATTATTCAAAGCCACCGTTTCCTTGTTTATTTTCTATTTGGATGATCTGCCCCTTGATGGAGGTAGAGTGTTAAAGTCTCTTACTATCATATTAGTATTGATTTACCTTATGTTTGTTGTTAACTGTTTTGTGTATTTGAGTCTCCCATGTTGGATGCATAAATATTTATGATTGTTATATCCTTTTGTTAGATTTTTTTCCTTTATGATTATATAGTATCCTTCTTTATCTCTTGTTATAGTCTATTTTCTCTGCTAGAAGTAATACTATCCCAACTTCCTTTTCACACCCATTTTTCTGACAAATGCTTCTTTATCCCTTCACTTTCAATCTGCATGTGTCATTAGGTCTGAAGTGAGTCTCTTGTAGGCAGCACGTAGATGAGTATTTTTTTTATATCCATTCCATCACCCTATATCTTTTGATTGAAACAGTTCATTTACATTGAAAGTGATTATTGATAAATATATATATACATATATATGTGTATATATATAGCCATTTTGTTACTTGTTTTATAGTTGTTTTTGTAGTTTTCTTCCATTCCTTTCTTTCTTTTCTTACTTTCTTCTCTCACCATGAGTTGGCTTTCTTTAGTGATGTACCTTTTCCCCTTATTTTTTGCATGTCTATTACTGGTTTTTGATTTGTGGCTACCATCTGGTTTGTGTATAATATCTTCTGTATATAGCAGTCTATATTAAATTAATGGTCACTTAATTTTGAGCCCATTTTTTAATCCTCTTCCCCTAATGTTTTATGAATATAGTGTCATACTTTACATCTTTTCATTTTGTGAATCCCTTGATTGATTTTTATAGAAATTCTTATTTTTATTGCTTTTGACTTCCTATTTTCCTTACTCCTGTTTATGATCTTTCCTTTCCATTTAAAAAGTCCCCTTTAACATTTCTTGTATGACTTTAGTGGTCGATAATTCTGTTAACCTTTTTTTTTTTTTTTTGTATGGGAAACTATTTCTTCTATTTTGAATGACAGCTCTGCTGGATAGAGTATTCTTGGTTGCAGACTTTTTTCCTTTCAGCACTTTGAATATATTTTTCCACTCTCTTCTGGCCTGCAGCGTTTTTGCCGGAGTCAGCTCATGGCCTTATGAGGTTTCCTTTGTATGTAACCCTTGCTGCTTTTAAAATTCTTTATCACTAGTTTTTATATCTTAATTACTATGTATCTTGGTGTGTACCACCTGGTGTTGATTTTTGGGAGGCTTTCTGTACCTCCTAGATCTAGATTCCTGTTTCCTTCCCCGGATTTGGGAAGTTTTCAGCTATTATTGCCTCAAATAGATTTTCTTTCACTTTTTCTTTCTTTCTCCTTTCAGGATGCTTATAATGCAGATGTTGTGCTTGATGGTGTTGCTGAGATCCCTGTCCTCATTCTGTGTATGTGTGTATAATATATATTATACACACTTTCAGTATGTGCATACATACATATATATATGTGTATATATATGTATGTGTATATATATATATATGTATATATATATACACACACACACACACACACACACACACACACACACTTTTTTTTTTCTCTCTCGCCAGCTCAGCTGGATTACTTTTCCAATACTCTGTTCTCCAGGTTGCTGATTCATTCTTCTGCTTCCTCTGGTCTATTATTTATTCCCTTTATTGTATTTTTAATTTTATTTATTGTGTTCTTCATCTCTGATTAGTTCTCTTTTATTTCATTGTTTAGGGTCTTACAGATGTCCTTCACTCTTTTCTCAAGTCCGGTGAGTATACTTATGATCATTTGTTTAAATTCTCTATCAGAATTTAAAAATAAAATAAAATAAAAAGATATTACTTATCTCTGTTTCACTTGGGTCTTGTGATTTTGTCCTGTTCTTTCTTTGGGACATAGTCCTCTGTCTTTTAATTTTGTCTCTCTGTGTCTATTTCTGTGTGCTGAAATAGACAGCTATGTCTCCTGCATTTTAAAGTAATGACCTTGTAAAGGAGATCCAGTATGCCCTGCTATGTGTTGTCCCCTTTTCACCAGAACCTGGTATTTCAGGAATGTCCCCTATGTGTGATGTGTCTGCCCTTCTGTTGAGACTAAGCTGCATTTTCCTTTAGTCCAGTCATCTGCAGTGGCTCTCTTTGCCTGTTGTGGACAGGGTTAGGTCCCTGTGGTGTTAGTGGGCCAGTCTGGGGATGCCTTGGCTTGAGTTGAGTCAGACCAGTCATTTGCCAGAAATGCAGTAGTGCCAAACTGCAGGGGACTCTTTCTGTGTTTTGTCCCCTGAGAAACTTTCATTGGGGTGGGTGGAGCTTGCAGTCAGACCAGTGTCTGTTGCCAGCCCACTGCTAGGGCCTCTGTTTCACTGGTGTGTAGCTATATTTCCCTCTCTCTGGGGCTGAGTCCCTTTCTTTGGAGGTGCTGGCCACTGTAGGGGCTACTTGCATACTGCCAGGCCTGTGGCACTGCCCTCTATGGATGGTGGCCAGAGCCTAGTGGAGAGGGTGGATCTGCCAAAGCACAGTGGTTGGGGCTGTTTGGTGGGGCAACCAAAAAAATTTTTTTTTCTTAAGTCTCTTTAAGAAAACGAGTGGGAAATATCAGAGAGGGAGACAGAACAAGAGAGACTCCTAACTCTGGGAAACAAACAAAGGGTGGTAGAAGGGGAGGTGGGCAGGGGGTTGGGGTGACTGGGTGACAGGCACTGAGGGGGGCATTGGATGGGATGAGCACTGGGCGTTATGCTATATGTTGGCAAATTGAACTCCAATAAAAAGAAATTAAAAAATAAAATAAAATAAAATGAAATGAAATAAAAAAAATAAAAAGTCTCTTTAAAATGCCTTTTATCAGTACCAGTACATACACTTCTCATGGTATGAGAGTGTACCTCTATTTGTCTGAATAAATAGAGGAGATGGGTTTAGAAATCTCCTTCAATAGCATTTGATACCAAGTTCTTCTACTCTCTTGCAAGGATCTCAAATGAAACCTAAATTAGAATTTTAGTCCCCGGGTGGCAGGCGGCGGGGGGGGGGGATGTTTTCCAGCCATTGAAGCCTTAGATAAGCTTTAGGATCTAAATAATCAACAGCATTAATTAAGTAACATGCTGCTCCATAATGACCTCAAGCAAACAAAAAGAGGAGATGGGTTTAGAAATAAAAGAATCCTTCTGGAGGAATTACTTTGGGCAGTTGTGTCACTTATCACCACAGCTGGTCATGAATGAGATGCAAGGTTCTACTCTGCTAAACTGATGAAGCAACTGTGGTTGAAAATAACTCCAAATGGAACTGATGGGGGTTGGGGAGCGAGGGAGCCAAGAAGGGCCGGGTTTCTCTCCAATGGCCAACACTGTGAGAAAGGGTACTAGCATGCTTTGCATGCCATTGGTCCTGTGCTGGAAAGGCTCTACAGTGCCAGGACTGATGCAGGCCATCTGGAAGGATGGATCCCGGAAGCACAGTGCAGGCGGCAGTGCACTGAGGTGGCAGTACTAGCAAGCTTTTCATGCCCCTGGTCTTCTGTAGGAGAGGACCTGCAGCTCCTGTACTGAGGTGGGCTCTTGGGAGGGGTGGACTAGAGAAAGCGTAGCATGGAGGCGGGTGGAAGGGCAGCTGGGGGGTGGGGATGGATGGTGGTGTGGGTGGCTATGCTAGCTAATTAGGTGTGAATCCTGTAGGTTACCATGCTAAAGATGGGGGATGGGGGAAGAGAATGGTTCCTGCCAGTTCCTTTGTCCCTAGAAGAGTTCCCCAGAGATTTCTGACCCTCTAGGTTGCCATGCTAAAGATGGGGGATGGGGGAAGAGAATGGTTCCTGCCAGTTCTTTGTCCCTGGAAGAGTTCCCCAGAGATTTCTGACCCTCTAGGACATCCTCTAGGACATGGGGAAGAGTAAATAACTCTGCCTCCAGGATGTCCCAGGTCCCTTTCAAACTTCTGCTTCTATGCTGTATCTCCCTGGGTTGTTTGTTGTGCTGTCTCTTTAAGGGTGGACTCAGTTTCTTCTTGTGCACTGGCTTTCCCAGAGCCAAGCCTGCTGTGTTTTTAAAATTTCAGGTTTTAAGTCCCACTGGCTATGAGAACTCATTTTAAAAGTCCCCACTTATTTTAAAAATACTATTTTTTTATTGAAGAAATGAAGTTGTTTATCCTTTAGAACGTCCTATATTTTGGGTTTTGTGGATTGTATCCTCATGGTATTAATATGTTTTTCTGTCACTTGAATTTCCAATAAATTAACATTTTGATATAGCATTTTGATGAGATTTAGGTAGAATTTTTAGCAAGATTAATACATGAGTTGTATTAGATATGTAATAAAAGTGCACTATCTTGTAGTGAAGTTAAGATCATTTAATGGGTGCAGGACTTGTGTGCCTGATCCACCCATTATAAAGATCCTTATCAACCCTTTATCTAGTGTTTTTAGCAACCATTAAGGAATGTCGTATTAACCATTATTAGGGGCAAAAAGATGTTGATTTTTTTAATAATAGAAATGATTATTCTACAAAGAGAACTTTCCCTCATCGAATTTTAGTTACCCTAAAATAGCTTGTTCATAAAAGATAAAATAAATGCTAATTATTTCACTTTATTTTTCAGCTTTTGGGATAAAAAAATGATGCACTAACAAAGTTCAAAGGTTGTTAGACGTAGACTTTAGGAGTTTTATTACAAACTCATGGATTTTTATATATTTGAAATATTTCTATCCATTAGAGTCATGATTCATTTTTCATGTTCAAATTTCTATTCTTTAGCCAGTGGTATACAAAGCTGGCTTTGTTTCTTTTTAAAAATGACACTAATCATCCCGGATAGCTGCCATTCTTTCTAGCACAATAGGATGTCCCAGGCTTATCTAGTGTATTTTCTGTCCAGGCTTATACTGGGCATCATTCAAGGAAAAGATCTAGTTTAGAGACCATGATCTGGTATTAGAAGTACTCATTGCTACTGGTTTATCATTGCTTCCATGCTCTTCAGTAGAAAGAGGTAAAAAATATGTATCTACTGATATTTCCAGTTTAAAAGGGATTTTTACTGGATATTTTTTAGCAGAATACTACAGATTTTTAACTTAATTATTTGGTTTTATTTTCTCTTCCACTAAAATCTTAATTATTAATTCCATTATCTTAATTTCTGATTTGCTTTTCCCATCATGTATACTTATTCCAAAATTACCATTAAATTATGTATATTTTTATGTTATTTTGTAATAATTATGCTTTTATAATGAACGTTATTTTCTCATGGAAGTGGTATCATCTCATATTCATTTCAGAATGTTATACTTCATTTAAAATTTTCTTTCTTTTTTCTGTTAACTTTACTGCATCAGGTACTATTTCTTCTACTTTGTTTTAAAAAGATTTTTTATATTTATTCACGAGAGACACAGAAAGAGGCAGAGGGAAGAGAAGCAGGTTCCATGCAAGGAGCCTGATGTAGGACTTGATCCACGGAATCTGGGATCAGGGCCTGAGCTGAAGGCAGACACTCAACTGCTGAGCCTCTTCTACTTTTTTTTTTTTTTTTTTTGATACCTCACTTCCATAGTTGATTTTCTTAAAACAGCAACAGCAGCAACAACAAAAACTCATCTTTGTATTGGGGATTCCCTTTTATACTGTGAGTATAAGCGCCATACTGCTTACTTCAGCCTATCTTGAGTAATTATGGGCAGAGACAGCATATACAGCAGGGCATGATATGCCAGGAGCTAGAAAGATTTCCCTCTTCCTTATGGGTCTTAGTAGACACCTGAGTGTCTGCCATTTTAGTCCTAGCATCTCCAGGCTTCATTCCTACCTGTGTCTGTGGCATACTGTCCCATGATTGGCTCAAGCAAAAAGGAGGAGTGAGGGCTATGGTGGCACGTAGCAAACTGGCTGGTTGGTACCTCAGCAGTCTCCCAATCAGTTGCTCTGATCATTGTCCCAGAGTTAGCTCACCATTGGGAAGCTTGGGGGAAGCATTATTTGTAGTAGATCTCTCTTTTGCCTGTTTTGGGTTGTGCTTTCATCTTTCAATTCAATCATATTTACCTTCTACCTTTCAGTAACTTATTATTTTTGGTCCTCTACTATTCCTGTTTTCCTTTGGAAATTTTAAATTCATATTATGTGTTTACTATAAAATATGTATTTAAATGTATATGTTATCATATGGAAACATATACTGTCATTTGGAAATACATAATATGGTAGCATAAAGAAATATGTCTTATGTAATCATATGGAAATTTTAAATGTATATTTAACATATATTCAAGAATTGTGGTAATCTTGTTTTATACCCCACTCCAGCCTTTTTTTCTGGATTATTTTATAGCAAATGGTATGCAGGTTTTTGTTTATTTGTTTTTGTATAAATAGGTACTATCTGCGCCGTGTAATGGGATATCTTACAGAAACATGAGTTCAGCAGTCCAGAAGGCTGTGATCCTCCTTGATAGAACATTTTCATCCTAGGTCCATATACTAGTTTGTATTGCTACATGACAAATTGCCACACATTTAGTAACATAAAACAACACTCACTTATTATTTCATGGTTCTGTAGATTAGGAGCCCAGGCAGTCTTGACTGGGTTCTCTGTTTAGGTTTCACAAAGTTGCAAAAAGTATCAGCCAAACTGGGCACTTATCTGAAAGCTGTAGGTAGGAATCTGCTTCCAGATCATCTAGACTATTGGCATAATTTAGTTCCTGAGGACTGTAGTACTGAGGTCCATATCTGCTTGGTGGCTGTCAGCTGGGGGCCACTCTCACTCCTAGGAGCCTCTCTCTTGACCTCAAACATGATCCTTTCCATCTTCACAGCCAGCAGTGTTGCTTAAAATCCTGCTTGTGCTTTGAATCTCTCTGAATTCCTCTCCTACCACTACTAGACAAACTTGTCTACCTTTAAAGGTTTATATGATTAGATTAGGCCCACATAGCTGACCTTAGTTTTGATTAATTCAAAGCCAACTGACGAGTAACTTCAACTACTTCTGCACAATCCCTTTGCCACATAAAATAACATAATGGCAGATGTGCTCGTTCATATTTATACGTGTGAAGATTAGGGTCCAGACATTCTTAGGAGCCATCTTAGGGTCATAACTATCATGATCATGCTTAGTTTTACTTCACTTTTGCCTTTAGGATGAGTTAGCTTTAAAAATGTTTTGAAATATAGGCTTCTGGTGGACTCTTCCCCTCTGGCTTGAAGATTTCCATATGTATTAGGATTGCAAATTCCACTGTAGTAGGGACATATACTTCATATATATGAAGGTAGATACATATGTCAGAAGAGTTTTTGAGTGTTAATATGATTCTTTTACTTAGAGGAGTGCTTAAATCTTCCTCTATAAAAACTTTAAGCTCTTTTTATAATACTGCATTTGAGAAGACTGTCATTGAAAGAAATAGGTTCAAATAGTTACTGAGAGTCTTTATAAAAAAAAGATTTTATTTATTAATGAGAGACACACAGAGAGGCAGAGACACAGGCAGAGGGAGAAGCAAGCTCCATGCAGGGAGCCCGGTGTCAGACTCGATCCCAGATCCCGGGATCATGCCCTGAGCCTAAGGCAGATGCCTAACCACTGAGCCACCAGGCATCCCTGTTACTAAGAGTCTTGAAGTATGTACAAAATGTTGCTAGATCTTTTCTTTTCAAAATGCCAACGGTTCTTGATAAATAAAAGGTCATGTTAATACTTTTGGCATTTAAATCAGCACTTCTAACATGATTAATTGACTTGCCATTTAATACATGATTGTACTTGTGTTCCATTATTATATGGAAATACTGATTTGGATTTAGGTGAATATTAAATAATTATTAATTGATTCTGATTGTGCTAATCTCTGCATTTAATTCCCTCCCATTTGTTGAATGAAATAACTTTGCTTTTATAAAAGGAAAATCACTTTGCATTTTAACTTACACTTGAAAAATAAAGGTTCAGAAATAGTTTCATGATCTAGATGTAATAATAACACTAACCATTTCCAATGTGAAAGTTATGTGACCATTTGTGTCCAAAGGACAATTTTTTTAAAAATAATGTTTTACTTTTCAAGGAAGAACAATTGCAGAAACCTAACTTTTTTACCCTTTATTCTCTAAAGATGGTTTATGCTAATTTAGAAAGTGGAAATTCTCTTATCTATTTTACTTCCTATCCATATTATATTAGGAGGAATAAAGTAGATGAATCTGTTGAATAGAATGCAAGCTCTGTTTTGACCCTGAATCTCTTTGTAATATTTAATTCCCCTAATTGGTGCCTTATTCTTCCCAGGGAAATGGAACCTAGGACTTTGTAATTTTGTCATTGTGGTGAACATTTCTTGACTTTCCCCAGCATAGATGGCCTGTTCTTTTCACAATAATCATTGCATTTCCCTTGGGGAGCTCCCTCACACCTTTTACCAGTGCCTTAGTCTTCCTTAAGGCATCAGATGCTCTCTTCCTGGACAAAAACTAGTTGAGACTGATTTATTCCTGGTCCTGATACTCTTTCTTTCTTTTTATTATTATTTTTTTATTTTTTGTTTTATTTATTTATGATAGTCACACAGAGAGAGAGGGGCAGAGACACAGGCAGAGGGAGAAACAGGCTTCATGCACCGGGAGCCCGACGTGGGATTCGATCCCAGGTCTCCAGGATCGCGCCCTGGGCCAAAGGCAGGCGCTAAACCACTGCGCCACCCAGGGATCCCAGTCCTGACACTCTTAAGAAATAGCCTAATAATTACTACTGCTAAGATCTCTAGAGTGTCCCAGGTTCCTGCCTTTGCTGTTGCCTTGCTCTTCAGCTTTACCTTCAATTTGAACTCTCCTTGTAGGCTTTCCGTGTATTTCTTTTTTACCCTTCAAGTTACTTTCCTTTGCCTGTAGTCAAAGAATCCAATTGACGTATTCATTTAACTATATACAAATTAAATTCAATTCTATATCCACTAAAGTTATCCTATGTTTATCATGTTACTATCCTCAAAGGCCCTGATGTCCCTAGGCAGTAAGAATTAAGATGGACTTTGCCAAGTTACCCCTGCCCCCAGTACTTGTTTTGATAACTGATCAGTGCTCAAATGGTAACACAAAGGGAATTTTCAATAAATTTTATTTTTTGTGTTAATGAAATACCAAACAGTAGGTTTGACCATCACCAACAAAAAGATATGGAGGTCAACTCCATGTTTTTTGTATGTTAACCATGTTTGGAAAGGAATTATTAAATCATTTGGTATTTTGAAAAACTAGTACCACATTTGAAAGTTAGAACTATTTGTCCATTAGTTTCAGGCAAGCCAATTCCAGGAAGGTATGTTGTAAACATACCTTGTTTGTAAAGGGGACAAGCAAGGTTTTCCTTATATTGTGGCATTTCTCAGATGTATATATTATATATTTATTTATAATATTTAACTTGTATTTTCACACACTCACACCACATTGGTGATATCTTAAGATTGCTTTTTAGGAATAATGGATAGCTATAATTTGTACAAAGATTATGTGAAATTTCAGCTGATTTTTCAGAAGAATGTATCTTTTCTAAGGTTACTATAAGTTGGCTTGTTCTTTTTACAACTTACTTTAGAAACAATTTGTGCAATTTTGGCTTTACTTAAAAAAGTTAAATCCCATTTGGTAAAGTATATATTTCAAGGCAAAAATGGATGCTTTGTTGGATGTTAACAAGGCTGATGACTACAAAAGTTATGTTATGAAAGGAATGCCAATTCAAAGGGGTATAGTTAAAAAAAAAATATGGAAAGGAAGACTATTAGAAACAAAATAAAAATGAAATGTTTTAAAAAAGAAAATGGAAAAGTTTGAAGCCCTCCAAATGTCTAGGAACCTAAAACATGTGGCCATTGGGTCAAATTAAACCTTAAAATGTCATTGCCACTATTTGTTTGGATCCTATCACTGTAGGATTCTCAACGCTTTCACTCAACCCCTTTCTTTCTCTGGCTTTAATCTCATTATTGTAAACTGGAAGGGATGAATTCTAGGATAGTAGCAATGGTCAGGTTTCAGGTCAGCCCTGCTTCTTACTGTATCCTGAGTCTGTCTTTATTTCCACTAGCTGAAATCTTACCATGTTTTTCTCCTATACGTCCAACTCTAGAACCTGGGCCATTCTTCGGTTCTAGTATCAAGGACAATTTTGACTACATATAACAGAATTTCTGAATACAATAGCTTGAAAATTAGGAGTTTGTATTATGTCTATCATGCCTCACCTAACACGAAATCCAGAGTGAAACAATCTAGGACTGGTGTGTTGCTTAACAATGCCGTTAGACATTTAGTCCTTTTCTTTTTGTTTGAGCATCTTTAGCATCTTTATGTACATACTACTTGGTTGCGAGATAGCTGTCACACTTTCATATACTCATTTTAAGCTTAAGGGAGGTAGGAGAGTGAATGAGGTATTGTTGTTTTATGAAAGCAGAAACTTTCTCAGTGTCTCTCCTTTCCTTGCCTTCAGACATCAACATGTGTCTCACTGGTTAGTGTAGTGGTTTTGTAGTGGTTTTTGGTGCATAACAGATAAGTACAGAACCTTACTTGCATACAACAATGAGTACATACACTTATCTATCATGCTGTGGGACTTAGCTAATCAGGAATGGGCTCATTTGGGTGGTTCTGCTAAGTTTTGCTGAGCTCACTTATGTATCTGCAGGTTAGGTGGAGCACCTTTGCTGAGGCAGCTCTACATCATTGCTTTATTTTCCTCTTTTTGGAACTAGTGAACCATCACAGGTAGAACAGAAGTGTAAGACTAAAAAGTGTAAGCAAAATGTTCAAGAACTCTTGAGGCCAAGCCTTAGAAGTGGCAAGGATCATCTTATTGGCCACAGTAAATCACATGGATGAGCTCAAAGTTGGAATAAGAGAGCACAGCAAATGTACATGGGAAATCACATGGCCATAGGGAGAGTGAAGAATTGGAGCCTTTAATGAAATTTTCCACTGATTGAAAGATGCCACACTATTCCTAGCTATATGGGAGGCTGGACAATAAAAGCATTTAGCTGGATACATTGACACTGAAATAACACTTATTTCTGCCTTTGTTTCTTTCTTCTCCTTTTTTTTCTTCTCATGCTCTTCTTCTTTCCCCTCCTCTTCCTTCTCTATCCTCTTCTCTTCCCCCCTCTTCTTTTTATAAGGTAAGTGGTACCAATGGATATTGAGTAGACAGCCAATATTGACAGTCGTCTTTTGTTATATTGTACTGTCATATCTTTGGTGTAATAGTCGGTGAATATCTCTGACATCCTATCTTTTTTGACTTTTGCTATTTCTATTTCTGGCTACTAAAACTCTGATACTGAAGTTTATCTCCTTGACAGATTTCCCACTTGTTGCCTTTTGCCATGTTTCCTTTGTGTCATCTCTTGCTCTCTGCTGGAGTTTTCTGATTGCCTGGCTGTGGAGCAAGGAGTTTATACATTCTAGTCATTTCTAATATCCCCATTTAATTTTGACTAATACTGAGTGAAAGAAAAATGTAATGTTATTATTGTGAATGTTAAATATAGATGATCAAAATTATAATCTCACCTGACTAAATGTGATAATCAAGAAATAAGATGAGATAGGCAAAAAAAGAGTAGGTAAATTAAGACTAAATATATAAAGCTAAGGCAGTAATAAGAATCTCAAATCAATAGCTAATTACTAAGAACCTAATATGGACAGGGTTTCTTGAATGCAATAGTTATTGACTGAAATCGGCAGGAGAAGTAGAGTGGAAAGTCCAGGAGGAAAGTGTGAAGGTTGATATGTCCCAGGAAGGATAAGTCAGGAGAAAACAATGGTGTGAGATCCCAGCTGGAATCAAGACTTGGTCAGCTAGGCTTGTTTCTATCATTTTAGAGATAACTTTAAAAAAAATTAAATATTTTATTTATTTATTCATGAGAGACACACAGAGAGAGAAAGAGAGGCAGAGACACAGGCAGAGGGAGAAGCAGGCTCCATGCAGGGAGCCCGACGTGGGACTCGATCCCGGGTCTCCGGGATCACGCCCTGGACTGAAGGCGGCGCTAAACCGCTAAGCCCTAAAGATAACTTTTGAAGCAATTTGGAAAAAAAAATTTAGTGAACTAGACTTTGCTGCTGCTGCTTATGTTTTTCTTATAAAATCAAAGCTATCAAATCTTAAATAATATGTTTTTGAAACATTGGCTCCATGCTGTTCCCATTACATTGGAGTATTTATAGAATTCAGATATCAGTATGGTTATTAAACCCAAAGCAGATTTTTGGCTGTGAAAGAGAACATTGTGAAAATATGCCTTAAAAGCTTTTTATCAAACTTATCAATCAAGTAGTTTCTTTCACTAATTCTCAAAACTTAAAGTGGTTATATTTTCTTGGAATTCTGGCTACATCCAGTTAAGTATGTATGCGTGTTTATAGTATATATCCTGATCAGAAAGTATAGCCTAAAAAAACCAAAAACGCTTATTGAAACATGGGAGACCTAAATTATGCCACTGGCTCTAGTACTATTTGGACACGTGAATTTGTTTAAGTCACTTAATGTCTCGGGGTCTCAGTTTATATCTGTAAAGCTGATAGTAAAACAGCCATTCTGTTACTTTGTTTTTAAGAAATTACACGATTATAAATTATTAAAGTAAACTCATAATAATAAACTCAAGTAGTACTAAAATTGCAAAGGTGAAATACTTGATTCTTTAGTCCCCAATTCTTATTTCTCATTCACCGGTTACAATCTCTTTTACCAAGAACTTGAACACTTTCAATAATATTATGTGCATAGACTAGCATGGGAATTCTTCGGCCCAGGTAGCAATGAGAGCTGGCCCTGGTGCCTAGCTCCCAGCGCAGAGCCTGACACATAGTAGGCCTGTCAGGGGATGTAAGATGACTGATGCCTGAGTGCCTTCACACCTGGACCCCAGTTGTGCCTTACAAACTGCCTGGTGTTCAGTTTTCTTCTTCTCCTAGATCCTGGCTCCATCACTGGGGCTTTGAGCTGTGCCCTTGAATCTCACTCAGTCTTTAGTGAGGGTTCTGCTAATTCCTGACAGATTTTTTTTCTGAAGTCAGGCACAGCTTCCCATCTGGTAACAGCCCGGTGCCACTGGGCACACCCAGTACTTGTTTCAAACTAAGCAGTCTCCTCTTTGCCATATGGTTGACTTTTCAAGTGTGGTGACTGTGTCGTAAGAAAACATATAACAGTAGGGGTATTTTTAGGTCTGCAGTATTTTCTCATGTGTCTGCTGTACAGTTGGACTCTAAATGGGCGCCGGAGACCAGTGCAATCATCTGGAGGCTGTGACATAAGTACAGTGGGGCTGCAATTTATTGGCTCTCAGTTTTCCCAGCATGACCTCAAACTAGTACTTAGGTCTTTATAAAAGCAAACAGACTCTTGGCTTCTTGCAGGTTCTAGTCCAGATGCCTAAAGGAATGACATAAAATATGTTGCAGATTAACTGTCTAGAGGGACTACATGTGGAATTTGAAACCATCAGAATATCCATGTGCTTTCTCAAAATAACGTTTCTGGAAGGGATGTTTCTGTGTCAGCTAATCTACTCTTCGGACAGACTATTGTAATAAACAGGCAGGGCCATAAAAATGCTCTTGCCATATTTGGTTTGAATTTAAAATTTCATTAAGTATAAATGGTATTGTACTACATGCTATTCTTTTGTAACTTGCTTATTTCTCTCCACGTTGTGTGATAGACATTTATTTATATTGATGCATGTAGCTTTAGTTCATTCATTTAAAGTGTCACATACTAGGCTGTAGTTATATGAATATACTGTAACATTCATCCATTCCCTCATTGAGCTGTGAGCATGAGAATAATTTTCACTCCATACCACTGGCTGTTGGGGTGGTTTTTTTGTTATACAGCCTTATGATGCAATAGCTAACTAATACACACAGTATGTACACTAACTTTATTGCCAAATGGCTTCTCAAGGTGTTTGTACCTGTTTTACAGTCTTCCGATTGGTTCTCAGCATACTGGCCAAAACCTGTTATTTAGATTGTTACATTTTTTAAAAACTTTTTTTCTTTTTAAGATTTTATTTATTTATTCATGAGACACACAGAGGAAGAGAGAGAGAGAGAGAGAGAGAGAGGCAGAGGCACGGGCAGAGGGAGAAGCAGACTCCGTGCAGGGAGCCTCACAGGGACTCTATCCCTGGTCTCCAGGATCAGGCCGTGGGCAGAAGACAGTGCTAAACCGCTGAGCCACTCAGGCTGCCCAGATTGTCACATTTTTAATATGATGGGTAGTTATCAAGTTTTGTTAATCTTACTATTTTAGTTTGCATTCCTCTCATTGTTTGTCAGTTTATCTTTTCACGTGTTTGTTGGCCATTTAAATTTCCTATTCTGTGACTAGTATCTGTTCCAATCTTTTACCTATTTTTAGGCTTGATTATTAATAACATTTTTATTAATTTTTAGGAATTCTTATATTTATTCTGGATACCAGCCTTTTTTCAGTTATGTGTATTGCTAATAATCTTCTTCTAGCTTTTAACCTTTGTTATGTTGAAGTTTTTGTTAATGTCAAATTTATTCATAACTTCCTTTAGTGTTTGTGCAATTTATGTCTTATTTAAGGGATATTTTCTTAAAATAAGGTCTAAATATGAGGTCAAATATTTACAAATTTTTTTAGATATATTTTTTAATCCTTTGGGGTTTATTTTGGTATATGGTATAAGGCAGGCATATGGTTTCATTTTGTCTCTTTGGATAACCATTTAGTCCCATTTATGGAATTATTTACAATGCCACCTCTATCATATATCAAGTCCATATGTTTCTATATCTGTTTCTAGACTGTATTCTGTTCCTGGTCTGTTAGCTTTTCCCTGTGGTAATGCTCTTCTACCTTAAAGAATAACACCTTAAAATAAATATCTTAATATTGGCCCTTTACTCCTTATTCTTTAAAATTTTCTTTGTTATTCTTCCTCCTTTGATTTTTCATATTATTTCAGGTTTAGTTTTTTTCAAATAAAACCCTGTTGGGATTTAGACTGGAATTACATTAAATTTAAATGTGAATTTGTGGACACAACACTGTTTTTTTTTTAAGATTTTTTTTTATTTTTTTATTTTTTTATTTATTTATGATAGTCACACACAGAGAGAGAGAGAGGCAGAGGGAGAAGCAGGCTCCATGCACCGGGAGCCCGATGTGGGATTCGATCCCGGGTCTCCAGGATCGCACCCTGGGCCAAAGGCAGGCGCCAAACCGCTGCGCCACCCAGGGATCCCCACAACACTGTTTTAGGTCTTGAGCCTTGGCACTCATAAACATAGTGTTGCTGTTCTTTTATTCAGATATTTAATGATAACTTCCAACTTTCTCCATAAAGATCTTGCACAATTTTTATTAGTTTTATTTTGGATACCTTTTAGATTTTCTTGCTATATTTCTTTCTTTTTTTTTTCTTCTTGCTATATTTCTGACTGTACTCTGACCAATACATCAAGTTAGTGAAGTTCCAGTCCATTCTTGTTTCCTTGATGGCTTTGTTTGCTTGTTTTGTTCTGTCTTAAACAAAGCGATCTCAACCAACTGAGCCACCCAGGCATCCTTTCTCTTGGATTTTCCATGTAGACAATCATATTGTCAGTAGATAAGAATAGTTTTGTATACTCCTTTCCAATTATTACCTTCTTAATTATTTTTCCAGGTGTTTCAATAGGATGTTGAATAGAAGTGGTGGTGAGTGTATTCTTTTTTTTTTTTTTTAGCCACAATTTCTTTTTTTTTTAATTTTTTATTGGAGTTTAATTTGCCAACATATAGCATAACACCCAGTGCACATCCCGCCAGTGTCCCCCTCAGTGCCCATCACCCAGTCACCCCAACCCCCTGCCCACCTCTCCTTCCACTGCCCCTTATTCATTTCCCAGAGTTAGGTGTCTCTCATGTTTTGTGGTGAGTGTATTCTTGTATTGCTTCTGACATTAAAGGAAGATCTTTAAAGTTTGTTTGTGTTGTTGATAAATATCAGGTATGCTGGTCATCTGTGTCTTTGTTTTCAGATCTCTACCACTTTCCTATAAACCTACATATCCCAGATACTCCCAACTAGCATTTGGCTACTTTGGGCCAATAAAATGTACTGGAGTAGAAGGAAGAAAGGACTCAGGTTTCTCCCCACCTCTTTGTGCTCCATCTACTCAATGGTATCACCTCCTACTAGACAGTCCCTTGTTTTGTGATCCTAGTTTAAACTAGATAGTTTCCATGTAGATCTAGCTGCTTGATGGCATTAAGTCTTGGACTCAACTTACACTTCTTCATTTTGTTCCTCCTGTAGGGATGTAATAACTGCCTGCTTCACTAATTTCTGTCACTTTCTCAGCTTTCGGCTCTTCCCACATCTTTGTAACTAGTTCTTTAGGTTAAATTCCTTAAATAGGACTATATTTCTGACTGTACCCTGACTAATACATCAAGTTAGTAAAGTTCTTGCTTTTTAAATGGTTTTGTTTACTTGTTTTGTTTTGTCTTAATAACAAACTAAGCATTATGTTTACCAAATACTTTTTGGTATTGAGATGCTATACATGAGCAACTATTGAGAGGTGTCTGTGTTACTTTTAAAAAATTCTATTAATGGGGTATATTAAATTTAATAGGCTTCTTGAAGATAAACCATCTTTGCATTCTTTGGGCAAATTTTATTTATTTTTTTCTGAAACAGTGCTGAATTCAATTGTTTGCTATATTTTAAAAGGATTTTTACATGTTTTTTTTAAATTTATTTATTTATGATAGTCACAGAGAGAGAGAGAGAGAGAGAGAGGCAGAGACATAGGCAGAGGGAGAAGCAGGCTCCATGCACCGGGAGCCTGATGTGGGATTCGATCCCGGGTCTCCAGGATCGCGCCCTGAGCCAAAGGCAGGCGCCAAACCGCTGCGCCACCCAGGGATCCCAGGATTTTTACATTTATGTTTATGAGTATAATTGGTCTATAATTTTCTATTTTTTATTTTGCTCTTTTCTAGTATAGTAATGAAGTTTCTATATTCACTGTTAGTTTAATTTTTGTCCCATTTAAAGGAAATTTATTATTTGTTTTAGCTTTTAGGATTAATGCTTCATTAGAGTAGTTTTCTAATGAAAATAATTATTCATTAGTTAGAATAATTTGATGCTTTAATTATTTTAATTGGGACTTACATTTTCATAGGTTGATTATCTTTCTTTTTTAGAAAGTATAATAACATTTAACAACACACAGAATGGGTTTTTATCTTTTTTACTTATAGTTAAGATTTCTTCTACTCACAGTTGTGTCCAGGCATCATACCCTCTATTTAATCATCATTTAGAAAAATAGGAGATATTTCCTCAGATGACTCAAAGAGTTTTATTGATGTGAGTTTTTTTTTTTTTAATTTTAGGATGGCTGTTTCATAAAGTATTTAAAAGGCTCTCATAATGAGTATTACAGGGAGGCTATAGGAAAGTGACTGTACTATTTATTTTCATTTCTTTTAATCTCAAAAAGCTCTGAAAGCACATGTATTGAAATATGGAAGGGAAGTTCCTCTCTTCATCGAACTGTTGCCAAACTATGTAAGCCTAGAAATAATTAGCTGATTTGTACCACTCCCTATGGGCACATACCAAGTGCCCAGGTAGGAATGGAACTGTTTGAGGGCCCTCTTTATCTGTTTTACTGCTATATTTGTCTGTCTTTACAGCAGGTGTATTCATGTGTGGATTTGCTTCTATTTATGCTATGCTACTCAAGAGTCATTGTGCACATTTTATGTAGGGGTTACATTTTTCTGCCAATTCATAAAATTATCGGCATTGCCTTTTCAGTTGATTCTTATTCATTATCACTGTTCTTTATGTCTGTGATTCTAATTATTCTCATGTTGGAACATTTTAGTTAATCCTCCAGGACTCTTCAATTCTTTTCTTTTTTATATTTTTTTTCAAGATTTTATTTATTTATTCATGAGAGAGACAGAGAGAAGTAGAGACATAGGCAGAGGGAGAAGCAGGCTCCCTTTAGGGAGCCCAATGTGGGACTCGATCCTGGAACTCCAGGATCATGCCTTAAGCTGAAGGCAGATGTACAACCCCTGAGCCACCCAGGCATCCCCAATCCTTTTCATATTAAAAAGCTTTTCTACAGGAATCCATCAAAATCCTAGAGGAGAACACAGGCAACAAGTTCTTTGACCTTGGCCATAGCAACTTCTTGCTAGACATGTCTGCAAAGGCATGAGAGACAAAAGCAAAAATGAACTGTTGGGACTTCACTGAGATAAAAAGCTTTTGCACAGCAAGGAATCAACAAAACTAAAAGGCAACCTATGAAATGGAAGAATATATTTGCAAATGATATATCAAAGGTCTAGCATCCAAAATCTATAAACAACTTATCAAACTCAATGCCAAAAAAAAAAATTCCAGTCAAGAAATGGGCAGAATATATGAACGGACATTTCTCCAAAAAAGACATACAAATGGCCAACAGACGCGAAAAAAAGCTCAACATCACTCACCATCAGGGAAATAAGAATCAAAATTGCAGTAAGATACCACCTCACACCAGTCAAAATGGCTAATACATAGCATCTTGTTTTGTTGCATAGTTTTTATTTTTTTTTATTTTTTTATTTTTTTTTGGGGGGGGAAGTTATTCCTTTAAAAATTTTTTTGAGGACTTAATTTTTCTAGAAGACTTTTCTATTTTTGCATTTACTTAAAACTGAGTCTTCCCATTTTAGATGATCTTTTAAAAAAGATTTTATTTATTTATTCATGAGAGACACAGAGAGAGAGAGAGAGGCAGAAACACAGGCAGAGGGAGGAGTAGGCTCCATGCAGGGAGCCTGACCTGGGACTCAATCCCAGGTCTCCAGGATCACACCCTGGGCTGAAGGCAGTCCTAAACCACTGAGCCACCGGGGCTGCCCCATTTTTAGATAATTTTAAATTAGTTTGGTTGCTTTTTTATTTTATCATCTTTATATGCTCTAGAATTTTAATTTGCAAGTTCCTCTTGTGTAGACATTTGTTGTGTCTCCCTCTCCACCTTACCCCCGTCCCTGCCATTTTCCTGCTTCTTGATATCTGGTAGATTTACAGTTGCTTCTACTGCTCTCTGTAAGATCCTTCATTAAAAAAAATAGTCTTAGGTTGGTGGATCAGGACTCTTGTATGAATAGATATTACAAATCAACTTCCTGGGAAGTAAGAAATTTGGTGCAGGTCTTGTACTCCTTCTTGGCCACTCTAGGCAGTGACTGCCTAAAAGCCTCTACAAAGAAGATAACACTGACTTTGGTCAGTAAATGGCAGGACACTCCAGGATGCAGTAGGTCTGTTTGCTGTGTTTCTCCACAATTATGGGGAACTTAAAACCCAGTTACCACAGTAGAGGGAAAAATTGTCTGCCTATTTTGGGTCTCACAGCCACTGCTTATATCCTTCTGTTTTTGTTCATTTTCCCCTCTCCCTATGGAGCTATTTGTCTGTGAGGATGACTTATGTTTGTATATTTTCTTGTATTATGTCTTTGCTATTTTGAGGTGGAAGTGGGAGCTGGAAGGGTGGTCTTAAATCTGAAATCATAGAACATCTTGATCAGAAGTCCACATTTATAATTTAGAAAATTAAGTCTGGAATGAATGTGTAGTGGATTAGAGGGCGGTGAAGCTTGAGACAGGAGTTTCATTCTGAAGGAGTCCAGGAAAAAAAAAAAGATACAGAATTGTCTGAGACAGGAAAAATAGAGGAGAAAGGGATAAATTACAGATTTTTAGAAAGGGTATCCAAGTAGAGATGGAACAGGGTTCTCAACAGAGCTATGCTGCCCCCTCGGGGATATTTTGGAAATCGATGGTAGTATTTTTGGTAGTCACCGGTAATGAGGGAGGGCTTCTGATATTTAGTAGGTGGGAGGCAGCTGTGGTTAATGTCCTAGAATATGCAGAACAGTCTTGTACACTGAAGGACTATCCTATGTCCTGAATGACTTTCAAATATCTCAGACATTCAGGTGAATGAAATACCTATTGAAAATTATGTGAGTGATGAACTTGTTTTGTATGTTATTACTAAGGTTTTTTCCACAGAGTTTTATTACACACTCAATTTTCCAAGATACAACTGTCATGTTAATTCACTGAAACATATTGTATTTTATTTGGGACTTAACAAGAATTATTCACCATTTCAGAAAATCAATCTGTTAACAGCAACAGTTGCTTATGTTCTAGAAATCTCCAAAATCAGAAATCTGGACTATTTTGTCATCTCTGACTTTCGTGTGTAGTAGAGAAAATAAGAGATTATTTTAAATAAACTCAAATAACTATCATTTAACAAATGGAATCATGTGAAATATGAGGATCTCACTAAATTTTACTAGTAAGTTGTTTCTTTAGAGAATTTCATAGCCTTGTATATATTTTCCTAATATGCTATTTCTTAAAGAGGTTCATAGTGTTCTATGTACTTTTATTTGTGTGTGTGTGTCAAAATGATAAAGATATATTTTGAAAATATACATAATAAGTTATTTCTTTTGGACTGCCCATTGATTTTCAACATTACTCTGTTACTGTCTCCAGAGGCCCTGCATACTAATTCTATTTATAAATATGGTCTAGTTCATTTGCGAGTATATCTTACTCATTTTTTCCACTTTGACAGTGTATAATTAATCTTGGCATTTATCCCTACTTCATCCAATGCTATTTTCCTCTTTCCCTTATCTTGTACAAAAAAAAAATTCTGGTTCATTATTACTTATCTTAATAGGTTTTACTCCAGTGGAGCTCATGCCACTGCTCTTTTTTTTTTTTCCCTCCATCTACTTTGTAGAATTGGCTTCTGATCATCTGACTTTTCTTAAAAGCTAAATGTTTTCATTATTAAGTAGATAAGCATCTACATAATACTACTACTACTAGTAGTAGCATCTGACTACTTCATTATATCTTCTGTTACAGTGATGCTCAAGAATTTACACTTTGAGGGCAGCCCCGGTGGCCCAGCGGTTTGGCGCCGCCTTCAGCCCGGGGTGTGATCCTGGGGCCCCGGGATTGAGTCCCACGTCGGGCTCCCTGCATGGAGCCCGCTTCTCCCTCTGCCTGTGTCTCTGCCTCTCTGTGTGTCTGTCATGAATAAATAAATAAAATCTTTAAAAAAAAAAAGAATTTACACTTTGAAATGCACATAATTTTATCATAAATTTCTTTCCTTGTATTTTCCTTTCATACTACAGGCATGGCACTGCTTATTTTTGATATTGGTATGGACTGATATTGTGTCCCCTAATTTTTATATATCGAAGTCCCAACCCCTGAGTACAACCTCAAATGTGACTATATTTGGAGAAAGGGCCCTTACAGAGGTAAGTAAGGTTGAATGAGATCATAAAGTTGGGGCCCTTATAGAAGAAGAAAAGGAAGAAATAGCAAAGATGTACAAGCATGGAGGAAAACCCACATAAGGACACAGCAAGAAGTTCAATCATCTGCAAGCCAGGGAGAGAGGCCGTAGCTGAGAGCAGACATACCAATACCTGGATCTTGGACTTCCTGCCTCCAAAATGTGAGAAAATAAACTTCTTTCGTTTAACCTACCTACTGTATGGCAGCCAAGCAAACTAATATAGATACTATCTGTAAAATTATCCATGATTATCTCTTTCATCGATAGAAGTTAAGAAGGTATTAAAAAAACATTTGTTTTAAGAGGGGTTTGGGAGAGTCACTGAGTGCTCACAAACAGCCACATGCTCGCCTGCATTTCCTAGCCCCCCAGTAGCTAGGAAGGGCCATAAACCAATTCTGACCTATGAATTGTGAGCAGAAACGACTTGTATTACTTTGGAGCTGGGCCATAGGTGAGTCAGGGTGTGATCCTGGTATCTGAAGTGTGTGTCTTTACTTTTTGCAGTAATCAGCAGGGCTCTGTGTTCATGTGATGAAGCACAAGAAGCCAGATCTCCGAGAGAAATGCTCTTGAGAGTTGTGAACCTCAAAATGGGCATTGTATAAGTGAGAAATACACCTTTCTCAGAGTCACAAGGGTTAATTTGTTAAGATAGCATATCTCCTTTTTACACTAGACTATACACAGTTATCTAAACTATATGTTATTGGCTGCACTGTCATAAAGTGGGTGGAGGATAATCTATATTATGCAGTGTCAAAATATGTTATAACTATCATCTTTGATAATAGACAAGACTAGTAAGTATAAGAAAGTGGTTGGAAAGTAGGAGGAACTATGGGTTCTATTCAGCAGGAGGTGAACTGGGTAAAGCATTCTGGCGAATAGGGGATGTTGATGGCCTTGCATTATTGGAAAACTTAACTAGCTTTGAAATCTTAACTGTAAGAAATAATAACACAAAGCAGTCAGAATTAAATGCCTTGAAAACCTCTCAGCAATGAAAAACCTTCAGAAAGATTAGGTTATGAGTATGGTCTTCCCATATGTGAAATTGTAGTTTATAAAAATATATTTGGTCACTCAGATTACCAACATATATTTCTCGTATATATTTGATCTTTGTCCACAGTTCCTGGGAGCTGGTTGTCAGGAGAACCAGTCATGAGCAGAGGGTTGGAATTTGTGGTCCCACCACCTTTAAACTGTAGGGAGGAGAAAGGGGCTGGAGATCCGGTGGCTGTGATTTAATCAATCCTGCCTGTTGTAGTGAAGCCTCCATAAAACCCCAAAAGGGTAAAGATTCAGAGAGCTCCCAGGTTGGTGCATGTGTGGAGATTTGCAGGGAATGGCACAGCCAGAGAGGGCATGGAAGCTCTGCAACCTTTCTGCATATCTTATGCTTTGTATCTTTTCCACTTAACTGTCCCTGAGTTATGTCCTTTTATAACTGGCTGGTGATCCAGTAAATAAAATGTTTCTGTGAGTTCTGTGGGTCTCTCTGGAAAATTAATCAAACCCACAGAGGGGATCCTTGGAACCTCCCATGTATAGACGGTTGGTCAGAAGCACTGGTGACAACCTGAACTTGTGACTGGTATCTGAAGTATGTGTGGGTGTGTGGGTGGGGGGGGCAGTCTTGTAGGACTGAGTCCTTAACCTGTGGGGTCTGATGCTGTCTCTAGGTAGATAGGGTAAAAATTGAATTTCTTGGTAGTATGGAAACTTCCCTTACCCTGTGACTTTGGGATTGATTCCAAAATCGTTAGTTTGTGATCAGAAGTGGGATCGGACTCAGAACATAACCACATTAGCCCAGCACCTTCAAGGTAGCAGTCACCACATTAAAAATAAACAAACAAAATCCATGTCATATGAATGAGAGAAAAAAATAGATAAATATTGAGTAAATCTCAAAAAGAACTAAAGCTGAGCATATCTTTACATTTATTGACCATTTGAATTTCCTCCTTTGTATCTTAGATATTTATATTTTGCTCATTTTTTTCTTGGGTGTTTCATTCTTTTTAACTGATTTGTATATTGTTGATATAAATTGTTTGTTTCAGCCTGGGCTCAAAATATATCCCTCTGTCTCTCACTTGCTTTCTAACTTTGCTTATGTTGCCATTTTTTTTTAATATGAAAGTTTTGCTTTTTTCATGCGGTTTAAATTTGTCAAACTTTCACTTTGTGGATCTTAAAACTATCTTCTAAGTGTTCTTTTTTTATACATAAAAAACTTTTTTTAGGGGGGATCCCTGGGTGGCTCAGCGATTTAGCTAGCCCCTGCCTTAATCCTGGGGTCCTGGGATCGAGTCCTGCATTGGGATCCCTGCATGGAGCCTGCTTCTCCCTCTGCCTGTGTCTCTGCCTCTCTGTGTCTCTCATGAATAAATAAATAAAATCTTAAGAAAACTTTTTTTTCTGGTTTTATTGGGTTGGCTAACCCTGTAGAACAATGTCAGACAGTGGCAGTAATAACAGGCATCATTGCCTTGTTCCTGACTTTAACTAGGATATTTCTAAACTTTCACCAAAAAATAATATATTTACTCTAGAACAGCTATGATTTGTTATTTGCCAAACCACTTTTCTGTCAAGTTCTCTGTCCCAAATCTCCCTATGTGTATATAAGGGACTGAGGCTGGATAATCTCTGAGGTTCTTTCCACCACAGTTCATCTTGAAACTCCAAGATACATTTTCAGAAAGTCTCATGTCATTTTGTCAACCTGGATAAAGAACAGTCTTCCATGTGAAATAGAACACGTAAGCACAAGTACAAGGGAGCCCTTCAGCCATCTCAATAACTCATATTTAGGTATATAAAGTAGTCTGAGGCAAAAACTGATCTTAATTTTAGTACATTTCCAGTTGGTTTATAAAGCTGTTTGGCAACTTTCATTCAAGGGAGAAAAAAATACGAAGTGGAGAGGAAGTGAAAATGGAACAAGGACTAGAAAATCATGTGTGATAATGGCAATACCCTAGTTTCAAAGCCAGTTGCGATCCAGTCAGTCTTGGAGTAAAAGCCGGTTTTATCATTATTATAATTTTTCCCCTCCAAATGGGGTGGAGACTCAGTATCAGGGGAGTAGTAGGAGGGAAAATATCCAAAGTGGGGATAAAGTGATTAATTCTCTATTTCCTATAAAGACACATGAAGTAGAGGGAGGAGGGAAATGCTCCCTGGAAAAGCTATTGAAATTGCTAAAGAATGAGAAGGGAGAAGCAGCCAGAAACTATGCTGAGCAGAGGAGCAGACAAAGATTGCAAGGAATTGGCAGGGAGTCACAATCGATGAAGCCAGAAAGGAACACAAAAGGGCCTGGAGTGAGTCAGACATTGTAAAAGGAGTTATAAGGGAGGAACAGGCAAGCATGCCTGTGGGCCCTGGGACAAGGGAGGTGAGGAGAGTGGGGAAAGGGTCAAAACACAGCAACTTCAACAATACAAGTTCAAAGCTAGTTGGAGAAGATGCCTAGAGACAAGGAGCTGCTCAGCAGATTTTCAGAGAGTAGATCATGGATGAAAATTGACAGCAAATTAGAGTACATGCCATCACCTAAACTCCAAGAAGCGGGGGAGACAAACAGGTGAGATGTAGTAGAGTTAAGAAAACCACGTTCACTGAACCAAACAGGACACAGGCTATAATGGGAGGTGGGATGATGTGAGGAGCAAGGTGAAAACAACTCTCACATTGTTTTGTATGTGAGGACTAGAGCCAGAGACGGAATGGAAGCCCACGTATGGCATGCATAAATATTTTAAAACTTAGCTACCAAACTGTCAAATAAAATGCTCTATTCATCTACCTTGACAAATACACCTTCTTAAAGACTCAGCCCTTCCATCCCTCACTGTGTCCTGCACCATATGGGCCCTCTAGCTCATGGGCCCAAGCTCTATTCCTTACCCTTTCTGAAGGAGCACTCTGCTCACTTCTCAGGCCTAGGTGCTCCTTGGGAAGAAAGAACAGATCTGAGGAAAGGTTTATGAAACTCTTGGAAGTGTGTTTGAGGCTCTTTGGAAAAGGAACTCCAGCTTCTTTGCACCCAGATTGTGGTCTGTGGGCAGATGCCTCCTTAGAATGGGGATGACCAAAGGAAGGGCGGAATGGATGTCTTTACAGCATGGGGATCAGGACAGGGTACCCTCTTGCCTAGGTCTAAAGGTAGTTCTTGTTTCTAAATCTTGGAAAATGAAACTAGGAATTCTTATAGTAAGAGGAATAAAATACAGTTTCTATCAGAGCAAAGTTTTTCTATGGAAAGCACAGGTATTTCGTTTGTTGATTCTCAACTTTTCTGGTCCTGTTTGGCTTACACTGGGTTCCAGAGGCTTTTTTTCCCCCTTGGTTTCCATCTGCTGATCATCAGGTTGAATGTTTGCTGTGTCCAGAGATGAGAAGGAACCAAATATAGACAAATTGATCAGGTTTGAAAGGAAATCTGTACTCAGACACATACGAAGCCTGGGTTGCAGCATTCTTTAGTATGTAAAGATATAACTTGTGTAGCTGGATACACATTTTGTCATTCTCATCAGGTAAAAGCATATTTATATAATTTCCATTAAGACTTGTCTCATTCATTAGTTTTCACATCCCTTTCCTCCTTGGGAATATTGTCATTTCTGAAATGCTTCTCAGCTCAGGCCTCATTGATGCCGGAGCTTCTGAACATCACACAATAGGAATATTATGTCCCTGAGCTGATCTTAGGCGCCAAACTGAGAAATTAGGGGAATGGGGATGGCAGATATACACAGTTTATTTTTCAGCAACCATATCATGAAATATCACATCTTATTACTTTGTGTCTGAGGGAGATGAGCATTTTTAAAATTTCCTAAGAGTCTACGGGTGTGTGAATCTTTCTGAATCAAGAATTCTGATCAAACAGTTTTGATCTTTCACACTTTTTGCAGAAAGCTTAAGGTTAGAATACCAGGTGTCCTTAGAACATAAATGGATTAACTTACAGGTTTTTCAGTACTCTGCAGGGGAATCTGAAATATTCGATGAAGAAAGTTATACCTCTGACTATTTGGCAGAGTTCTATTTTAAATTTCTTGGATACACAAGCTTTTCATTTCTGAACAAAATCAGAATCTAGTAAAGACTCTGAACCCGTTTTCGACAACTCAAGTTTAAATTTAGGTCCCCTGAAGCGTGGGAGTGTCTGCAGCCTTGGAAAGCATAAAACACTCCCACATACATCAGTTAGCCTGGGTCTCTGCAGGTGATGATCACAGTGGGGCCAGTTACCTGGAACTCAGTGTTTCTCAACCTCAGCACTATGGACATTTTAGGCCAAAGAGCTCTTTGTCGTGGGAGCTGTCCTGTGCATTGTAGGATGTTTAGCAGCATCCCCAGCCCCTACCATTAGATCTCTCATTATCTTGTGCCTCCTGTCCCCAGATGTGACAATGAGAAATGCCTCCAGACATTGCCAAATGTCCCCGCCATGATCAAAATCACTCCTGATTGAGAACTACCCAGTAACTGGTTCATTTTCTACTCTCTTCTCTGCATTTTGGACAGGAAGAGGAAGAGAGAAACCTGTCAAGTGATGGTGATGATGGGAGTAACAGTAGCAGTAAGTGCTGAAATTAGCTTTGGGGACTTTCTTTGTTTTGAAGTCCAGAAATCTGAAGGTTGGAGGGTCCTACCATTGATGTGGCAGGGAAGATCAAATTGTCTTGAGATTTTTTAGGAAGCCCAAGATGAGGACAAACCAGAGAAAGTACCTCACAGCCACAAACTGTACTTCCCTGATGCCTTGGTAGAACCCTCCCCACCTTATTTCTTTTTTTTCCCCTGTGCTGTCACCAGAGAATGAGAGAGACTCAGCTGCCTGGTCTTCTTTGGCAGGGTCTTGAAGCAGTTTTATAGTCTGTCTTGTTACCCTCTCTCCAGCTAACTCCAGAAATGCTTAATTTGGCTGTGTGAAAGTCATGCTAATTTGAGTCATTTACGTAATACTTTGCCATTTATGCCAGATTGCTGTGTAATGCTACAGTGGTTATGCATGTCATTACACATGTGTCGCATTAGCCTTATAATGGGTTTTATTCAATTATAACACTAAATCGTGGTCAGGATTCTTAGGTTTCATGGCTGTTTGCTTATATGATATAGTCATCATTTCATAACTTAAAAACTTAGAGTATTGCCGTCGAGGGGGAAGTTTGATAGACTATGTATAGCTTCTCCTTCCAGCCTAAGTATGTCAAAATTGGCAACCTGTGTACCACTGCCATTTGTGGGGGTCTCTGAATTCACCTTTTTTGACTTCACAATGTGGAATGTCTACATAAGGTCATCTTTTTGATACGTTTAAAAAACAATCTGTTTTAGAAGGGATGTGGGTGGGGGATGGTTAAATAGGTGATGGGGATTAAGGAGCACACTTGTGATAAGCACTGGGTATTGTATGGAAGTGCCGAATCACCGTGTTGTACATCTGAAACTAATATAACGTCATATGTTAACTAACTGGAAGTTAAACAAAAGATTTAAAAAAATCTGTTTTATATTATACTTAAAAAAAAAAGGCTTACCTACTTTTCCTATTGGATCAGCTAGATTTTTCTTTTTTATGTTCACCGTGAGTTCCCCCCTTATGCATAATATAATAAATTCAAAAGAATAATTGCTCTCCTCAGATTGCAAATAGCTTCTTCTACCACGAGAAATCTTAAAATATTTACACTAGATGTTAATAGTGCTTATCTGTAAATCTTGTATTATGGGTATTTTTTTTTTACCTTTTTTGCATATTTGGTACTGTAAGTTTATTTGCTCGTTTTAACAATATGTGTTTTGTTACACTTATCTTCAGAAAGTATTCTCTTAACACTGGAGTCTTTCTTGAATACACGTTAAACTGTAATTTCCTAATTGACTCTTCAATACTAATTGCACTCCAATATCATCTTTAGAAAACACATGTGGTATTTTAGCCTTTGATCATTTTCCTTTGTGGATACAACCATGAGCTTAATATCTTGTAACTATTATGTACGAAAAAGGTACCAAGTTCTTATCCTCTGTGTTTAATACATTTTAATTAAATTCACCAAATATCTGCTCCATCCCATATCCAGAAGTACTATGGGCCCCAGTCTTAGTCCACCATTGGATTCCTCATCTCCTGTTTTTTTTTTAACTTGATTTTATTACCTTTTTAAAAAATTATGATTTTATTCTTTTTTAAAATTTATAAGATTTTTCACATTATTTTTCAAAGTAGAAAGGTATGGAAAGTAGTAAGTTTCTACCCTGATATACCATTGCTTATAAGAAAAAGATCATTGTTTTCTGATTACTTTATGCTGGAACCAGGAGCAAATAGCTGCTGTTCTTCCTTTTTTTCTATGTGATGTTCTATTCACATTCTGGAGGGCTTTGTGGAAACAGTTGTCAAAGTCAAGACACTTCAGCTGCCGTGGGGTGGCTCAAATCTGTCATATGAAGGATGACAACGTTTTGACTTACACTTCCATTCCAGATTTCTATTAAAGGACAAAGAGTGAGGATAAAGGAGAGTGAAGATAAAGAGCAGGCCAAGGTGTGAACTTATGTTTTGGACTAAGTTATCTAAAAAGCACAATTTTACAAATAGAACTATTTTCCTTTTAAATTAAATTACTGAGTTTTGCACCTGTCTTTCTTAACTATTGAAAGAATTCCAAATGGAGATGACATGACTGATGGCTTTAAGTGTTTATCCATTGTGTCTCCTGAGCAGCGATAAAACAGCCACCTCCTGTCAAGGTTGCTTGCCAAGTTTTAGACAGATTTTTTTAAAGAGTCTGACTTGTGTACTATTCTTGACTTTGGCTGCAATGATCAAATTTGCCACTAGACAGAGCTGTTTGTCTTATTTTTGACCTTACAGAGTTGAGGATTTGTGAGAAAACTGGAGTCCATGAAAAGAGAAAACTAAAAATGATATTTTTTATGGGATAGACACTCTTAAAGTATATACTTTGTGCCCCTTTTCTGCTAGTAGTACATCATTTCCAGAATGTTCAGTGTTATCAGCACTTAGGAGGCTGCAACTCAGTTCTTACACTTCTACTCACCAGGAAGATTTCAATAGCTAATAAGGAATAATCAGAATGTATCATTCAATTTATTCTTTCTTTTATTTTACAGTAGCTCAAGTCAGAGTGACATCCTAAGTCCTGAACTTTTTCTGGAAACCTCTTGCTAATTTATTCTCTGTTCTTTTCTATGAAAACTCTATTTTACAAGCATAAATTTTGATATTACAGTAGTGTGACATTATGTATTTATGTCTTATTTGCATAGCAATTTTCTACCAACATGCAAAATATGTTGAAAATATTAGATCACTACCATCCAGAGTCAATTCTGAGCCCCATCTACAAAACACTGAATTTGGGGGTTTATTAAAATCATGGCTACAGGAGTTTTGAGGAAGAGTTTGCACAGAATACCCAGATCAGGTCATTAATCTTTATACAACAATGAGTCATCTTTACCCTTCAAGGTATATAACTCCAGGTACCCCAAACAAAAGCTTGGTTTCAAGCAGCATCAGTAGTGCCTGGTGACTCATTAGAAAGGCAAAATCTTTGGCCCCACCCAGACCTACTGAATCAGAAACTGATTCAGAAACCTACAGAATGCAAAATCTGGGGAAGAGGCCCTGAAATCTGTATTTTAATAAGCTTTTCATATGATTCTGATGTAGGTTAACATTTGAGATCTGCTGACATAGAGAAATAGTTTCCAAATGAAAGAGAGAAATCAAATTAAGAAAAAAAGAAACTAGACAAAAAAAATAATACAGGAAGCAACAGAGAAAATCCAAGAAGCTATACTTAATGATCCTAAAGATATAAAAGTCTAAAAGAGATTGAGAGCTAGCTCCTGGAAATTAAAAATATAACAAATATTTGATTAGAATAATTCAATTATTTAAAATATTGTTGCATGTAAAATAGAAGAAAATCTAATAAGAAATTTAGATAAAAAAGGCTTAAAGATAAAGTTGAAAAAAGCAACTTTAAAAAAAGACAAGGAGTTGGGAAATTGGAAAGAATAAGCAAGAAATGGAAAGAATTCATATAAGACTTCCAAGATCTACTTACTAGGAGTTCCTTGGACACTTAGAGGGAATTATCAAGTAAACAGTATAAGAAAATGTCTCAGAGTTGAAAGGTATGGGTCCCTCAACAGAAATAGACCACTCATGGCCCAGCCCACAAGAAAAGGCTCATAAGACACATTAATGTGAAAGTTCAAAACATTTGATGAAAGAAGATTCGGGCAGCCCAGGTGGCTCAGCAGTTTAGTGCTGCCTTCAGCCCAGGGCGTGACCCTGGAGACCCAGGATGGAGTCCCATGTCAGGCTTCCTGCGTGGAGCCTGCTTCTCCCTCTGCCTGTGTCTCTGCTTCTCTCTCTGTGTGTCTTTCATGAATAAATAAATAAAATCTTTTAAAAAAAAGAGAAGATTCTAAGAGTTCAAGAGAAAAAAGTCAAAAGTCATGCAAAAAGAAAGGAGAAAATTAGAATAGCCTCTGAATTCTCATTAGCAACAATGGAAGTTAGAAAGCAATAGAAAGTTAGAAAGCAATCCTTCAAAAATTAAAGTGAAAAATTTAGTCTAAAATACTGAATCCAGCTAATCAAAAATACAGAAGTTTTTCAGGTATACAACAACACAAAATTTATCTCACCAATCCCCTTTATTTTGATGCAACTGGAATATATGTTTCAACAATGTAAGAAAGTAAATCAAGAAATAGGAAGGCACGGGATTAGGAAATAGTGGATCCAACACAGGAAAATAACAAAGGAACTTCTAGGATAAAGATTGTACAGCAAGCCCAGGAAACTACTTGTCAGATTCAAATTGAATTTAAATCTAAAAAAAAAATTAATTAAAAAAGAATAGGAAGCTGGAGCGGGGTCTCTGAGGAAAATAATTGCACTCTTTGATCATCCATTACATTTGATCATTTGGAAAATATTATCACTAAGTATTTGAAAGATGTAGCACATTAGTGATAGGTCATAGAAAACAGAATTAAATATCTAAATACAGAATCACTGGTGTAAAATTAATTCAAATTATTCGATTTAATTCTGACATTTTCTACAATATAACCTGTTAACCATCCTTTTTAAAATTTTTAAAGAATAAGTGAGCATTTACATTTATATGATTAGATAAATGTTGTTTCTTGCTCATCTAATAAGCATTATGTGCATTATGTTTCCTATTTTATTGTTAGAGTTTCGGTAATTTAATTCAACCAACTTCAGTTAGGAGTCTTAGAGATCCCAATTGAAATGGTCAAACTGGTCACAAACTGGCTCAGGAAACTCCTGCTGATCCATAGTGGCTCTTAAATTATGGTCCCTAGACCAGCAGCATATACATTACCTAGAAATTTGTTAGGAATGCAAATTCTTGGGGCCCACTTAAGACCTACTGAATCAGAAATTTTGGGTTTGTCACCGGCAATAACAATCCTGATTAACAGGGTGGTTCTGATGGTGCTAAAGTTTGAGAAAACTTGTTCCCAGGTGGGGTTGGAAAACACTATTTAGAGTTGATTGGGGTTTCTAAATTGTTAAAGATACAAAGGAGAACAGATTTAGGTACCAAGAATTTAACTACACCTTACTAGCATTTTCTCTAAAACCTGTATTATTCTCCATTAGACTATCTCTGATTTGATAGCTGACTTGCAATTTGGGGTAAGGGTGTTAACCCTTGCTAGATGAAAAGTTGAGTAAATGACAAATAATAAATAAATAATCTATGATTATTTGCCAGTCATTTGTCTATTTATACAAGACCCCAAAATAGAATCTCTAAAGCATATTTGGTTTTAAGTATCCCCATCACTATATGCCCTGTGCCGTGCTCAACAGTGCGGAGGTGCTGACATCTTACTGATGTATGTAGATGTACGGTCTTACTGACTTGTGCCTGCAACAATTGTTGACTTTTAGGAGGTAGAGCAAGCTTGTAGGAAGGCAGTGAGGCAAAGGGGCTCTGGTAAGGGTGTGTGTGACATGGGCTTTGTCAACCTTATAGCCTGCTGTAAAGATGTTAGCTTTCATTTTGAGTGAGATGGGAGCCATAGCAGGTTTTGAGCTGAGGAGTGACATTACTTGACTCATCTGTTGAGAATGATTGCATTCTCTCTCTTTCACCCCAATGGTCAGTCACCATGGCTATCAATTCTATTTTCTCCCTATTTATTCGATCTGTCCCATCTTTTTACCCCCCCCATCATCATTGCTACCACACTAGTTCAGAAGACCTTAATTTTTATTTGAGTCATCTTATAGCTTCTTAGCAGGTCCTCTGCCTATTTGCTTCCTTCTAATTCATTGTCGACAGTGTTACTAGAGTAATCTCTCTGAAAATCGAATGGATTGACACCTCCTGTTCAAGCCATCACTAGCCCCGAGAATAAATCCCAGATTCCTCAACATGACTTTCATCGTCTGTTTCCCAGTCTGCAGCCTCATCTATCCCCTATCCTCCTAGTTCACATGACATGCTGTGCCCATACTGAACTTTTGTGCCTTGAATATAAAATATTCTTTTTTTTTGTTTCTGAAGCTTCACAGATCATTTAATCTAGGAATTCTTCCCTGATATTAAAATCTAGATTTATTTACCTTCTTTCTGCTCTTTTTATAAAAAAAAATTAAATTCTACTATTTTTTATGTGAGTCCAGTTGACAGACGATGTTACATTAGTTTCAGGTGTACAAATTAGTGATTTGACTAGTTTATTCACTATGTTATATTCATCACAAGTATAGCTACCGTCTGTCTTATTACATCACTATTACAACATGATTGTCTATATTCTTTATGCTCTGCTTTTTATTCCTGTGACTTACTCATTCCATAACTGGACATCTGTGTCTCTCTCTTCCCTTATCCTATTTTATCCAACTTCCCATACCCCTTCCTTCTGGCAGCCATCAGTTTGTTCTCTGTATTTATAGCTCTAATTCTGTTTGTTTATTCATTTTTGTAAAAGATTCCATATATGAGTGGAGTCATAGGGTATTTACCTTTCTCTGTCTGACTTAGTTTACTTAGCATACTACTATCTAGGTCCCTCATGTTGTCTCAGATGGCATGATCTTATCCTTTTTATGGCTAAAAAGTGTGTGTGTGTGTGTGTGTGTGTGTGTACACCACATCTTCCTTATCTATTTCTCTACTGATGGACATTTAGGTTGCCGCCATATTTTGGTATTGTATATAATGCAGTAATAAGCCTACGGGTGCATATATCTTCCTGAGTTAGTGTTTTCATTGTCCCTGGGTAAATACCCTGGTGGAATTATTGGATCATATGGTATTTCTATTTCTATTTTTATTTTATTTTTTTGAGGAACTTCCATACTATTCCCCACTGTGGCTGTACCAATTTACATTCTCATCAACAGTGCATGAAGGTTCATTTTTCTTCACATCCTCACCAATGCTTATTATTTCTATCAATACTTGTTATTTCTTATATTTTTGATTTTAGTGAATCTAACAGATGTGAGGTGATATCTCATTGTGGTTTTGATTTGCATGTCCCTGATGATGAGTGATGTTGAGCATCTTTTCACGTGTCCGTTGGCCATCTGGATGTCTTCTTTGGAAAAAAAAAAAGGTTTATTCAGATCCTCTGCCCATTTTTAAAATTAGATTGTTTGGTTTTTTTTGCAGTTGAGTTGTATATGTTCTTTATATATTTTGGATATATGTTTTTAAATATTTTATTTATTTATTTGAGAGAGCGAATGACCATGAATGGGGGAGGTACAGAGAGGCAGGGAGAGGGAGAGATAGAATCTCAAGCAGACTTCCTGTTGAGTGCAGCCCATGTGGGTCTCGATTCTGTGATCCTGAGATCACAACGTGAGCTGAAATCAAGGGTCTGACACTTAGCCAGCTGAGCCATCCAGGCACCTCTATTTTGGATAGTGATCCCTAATCATATATATCACTTGAAAATATCTTCTCACATTTAGTAGGTTGTCTTTTTGTTTTCTTGATGGTTTCCTTTGATATGCAGACACTTTTTTATTTTGATGTGATCCCAATAGTTTATTTTTGCTTTTCTCACCCTTTGCCTTAGAAAAATTGCTGTATCTAGAAAAATATTGCTATGGCTGATGTCAGAGAAATTATTGCCTGTAATATCTTCTAGGATTTTTATGGTTTCCAGTTTCACATTTAGGCCCTTAATCTATTTTAAATTTATTTTTGTGTATGGTGTTAGAAAGTAGTCTCGTTTCATTTGTTTATGTGTAGCTGCCCATTTTTCTCAGCATCATTGAAAATACTGTCTTTCCTCCATTGTGTATTCTTGCCCCTTTTGTTATAAATTAATTGACCACATAAATTTGGGCTTTTTTCTGAGGTTTCTCTTCTTATCTATGTGTATTTTTGGGGGGCCAGTAGCATAGTGATTTGATTACTACAGCTTTGCAGTATATGTTGAAATCTGGAATTGTAATACTACAGCTTTGTTCTTCTTTCTCAGGATTGTTTTGGCTATTCAGGATTTTCTGTAGTTCCATACAAATTTTAGTATTTGTTCTATTTCTGTGAAAAATACTATTGGTATTTTTATAAGGATTACATTAAATCTGTAGGTTGCTTTGGGTAATATGGTCATTTTGCCAATACTATTTCTTCCAGTCCATGAGCATGGATTATCTTTTCATTTGTTTTAAGTATATTACTATTTTTGGTACAGTTGTAAATGGTATTATTTTTTTAAATTTATCTTTCTGTGACTTCACTGTTAGTATAAAGGAATGCTACTGATTTCTGGGTATTAATTTTGTATTCTGCCACTTTACTGAATTCGTTGATTACTTCTAGTAGTTTTATGGTAGAGTCTTTAAAATTTTCTGTGTATAATATCATATTGTTTGCAAATAAGGACAGTTTAATTTCTTCTTCATTAATATGGATGCCTCTTATTTCTTTTTCCCGTCTAATTGCTATGCCTAGGACTTCTAGTACTATGTTGAATAAAAATGGTGAAAATGGGCATCCTTGTCTTGTTTCTGATCTTGGAAGGAAAATCCTCATTTTTTTTTTTACCATTGGATATGGTGTTAACAGTGGGTTTTCATATATGGCCTATGTTGAAGTATGTTCTCTCTAGTTCCATTTTACTGAGAGTTTTTATCGTGTATGGATATTGAATTTTAGCAAATACTCTATTTGCAATGATTGGATGATCATATAATTTTGATCCTTTGTTTTATTGATATGGTGTAGGACATTTATTTTTGCATCTTGAGCCACCCTTGTGTACCAGGAATAAATCCCAACTGATCATGGTGAACAACCTTTAATATATTGTTGTATGTGGTTTGCTAGTATTTTGTTGAGAATTTTTACATCTATGTTCATCAGGGATAGTGGCCTTTTTTTGTGGTGTCTAATTTTGGTATCAGAGTAATGCTGGGCTCATAGGATATATTTGGAGGCTCTTCTTCTTTTTTATTTTTTGGAATAGTTTGAGGATAATAAGTATTAATTCTTCTTTAGATGTCTGGTAAAATTCACTTGCAAAACCATCTGATCTAGGAGTTTTATTTTTTGGTAGTTTTTTTTTATTATTATTAATTCAATTTTGTTACTTGTCTATCTATTCAGATTTTCTATATTTTTCCAGTTCAGCTTTGGAAGATTGTATGTTTCTAAGAATTTATTCATTTCTTTTAGGTTGTTCAGTTTGTTGGCATATAATTTTCATAGCATTGTCTTATAATCATTTGTATGGCTGTAGAGTCAGTTGTTATTTCTCTTCTCTTGTTTCTGATGTTATTTGGGTCCTTTCTTTTTTTCCTGTTGAGTCTGGCTAAGTGTTATCTATTTTGTTTATATTCTCAAAGAATCAGCTCTTGGTTTCAGTTTTTTTTTTTTTTCTTCTTCCTTCCTTTCTTCCCTTCCTTCCTTCCTCTCTCCCTCCCTGCCTGCCTGCCTGCTTTCTTGTCTTTATGTTATTTATTTCGGATTTGCTCTTTATTATTTCCTTTCTTCTATACCTGTTGGGCTTTTTGTTCTTCTTTTTCTAGTTCCTTTAGGTATAAGGGTAGATTATTTAAGTTTTTCCTTTGTTTCTTGAGGCAGACCTGTATTGCTATATACTTTCCTCTTAGAACTGCTTTTGTTGTGTCCCAGAGGTTTTGGATCATTGTGTCTTCATTTTTATTTGTGTCCGTGTATTTTTTGAGTTCTTCTATGACTGCTTTATTGACCCATTGGTTGTTTAGTGTCATGTTTAGTCTCCACATGCTTGTATTTTTCCAATTTTTTTCCTTGTGATTTATTTCTAATTTTATATCATTGTGATCAGAAAAGATGCATAGTATGATTTCAGCTTTCTGAAATTTATTGAGGCTTGTACTATGGCCTAATATGTTATCTGTTGTAGAGAATGTTCTATATGTGTTTGAGAAGAATGTCTATTATTTTTAAAGATTTTATTTATTTATTCATGAGACACACACACACACACACAGAGGGAGAGACATAGGCAGAGGAAGAAGCAGGCTCCATTCAGGGAGCCTGATGTGGGACTCAATCCTGGGACTCCAGGATCATGCCCTGGGCTGAAGGCAGGTGCTCAACTGCTTAGCCACCCAGGCATCCCGATTCTGTTTTTTTTTTTTTTTTTTAAGATTTTGTTTATTTATTCATGAGAGACACACAGAGAGAGGCAGAGACACAGGCAGAGGGAGAAGCAGGCTCCATGCAGGGAGCCCGATGTGGGACTCAATCTCTGGTCCCAAGATCATGCCCTGGGCTGAAGGCAACGCTAAACCACTGAGCCACCAGGGCTGCCCTATTCTGTTGTTTTTGAAGGGAATGTTTTGTATATATTGTAAGGTTCATCTGGTGCAACTGTGTCATTGAAAGATACTGTTTTCTTACTGATTTTCTGTGTGGATGATCTATCCATTGATGTAAGTGAAATGTAAAAGTCTTCTAATATTATTTGTATTACCATGTATTATCATCAATTTATTTCTTTATGCTCATTATTATTTGCTTTATATATTTAGATGCGGCAGTGTTGGCTCCATAGATATTTACAATTGTTATATACTCTTGTTGGATCAGTCCCTTTATCATTGTATAGTGCCCTTTATGTCTTATTACAGTCTTAGTTTTAGTTTTTTTTTTTTTTTTTTTTTTTTTTTTTAATTTATGATAGTCACAGAGAGAGAGAGAGAGAGAGGCAGAGACACAGGCAGAGGGAGAAGCAGGCTCCATGCACCGGGAGCCCGACGTGGGTTTCGATCCCGGGTCTCCAGGATCGCGCCCCGGGCCAAAGGCAGGCGCCAAACCGCTGCGCCACCCAGGGATCCCTACAGTCTTAGTTTTAAAGTCTATTTTGTCTCATGTAAGTATTGTTACCCTAGCTTTGATTCTTCTCTTTTCTTCCTACTTTCATGTGTGTGGTGAATGTTTTTCCATCCCTTCACTTTCAGCCGGTATGCATCTTTAGGTGTGAGGTCCTTTTTTCTGCTCTTATACCACCACCATCTACTTCTCCTACATTGAATTTGTCATTCTGTATTTTCATTGTTTTATTATCTGTTTCCCCATTCTACCTTTAGGCTTGGTGAGTACTCTATTTTTGTTTGTTTTGCTTTTGTTTTTTTCCATTTTATCCTCAGTGCTGTACCGCCTGTGACACATAGAACGTGCTCAGTAAATATGGGGTGAATGCCAAAACTACTGGATGTATAACCATACTTTAAGAACCTTAATGAATTCCTTTTTGTCACGAGACACTCAAATAGTTGTATGCACGAACAATGGAATCAATGAGGAAAAGATCATTTGATTCTTTGAATTCTGCTTATTTCCCTGAGTATCCAAATGCTCATCAATAATAGTGATGTGTGGCCTCCCGTTGATCATATACATATGTGGAACAGGTAGTGGCTTACATGGTGTAACCTTGTAGTTTTTGAAGCATCCTCACTGTGAATACTCTCTAATTTCAGCCCTGGAAGCAATGATATGAATGGCAATGATTTTGGTCAGCTTTCAACACATGATAGGCTGCAGAAGGTGATGGTGACCTAAGTGGTGGGCAACAGGGCTCGTGACTTTAGGGAAAACCAATAGTTTCTAAGGAGAAGCTGGGCTCCAGTTATAGTACCATATCCTTCACTAATTTTTTAAAAGGAAACCTGAATAAATCAGGGACTTTAATTAATGGTAATATTTTATATTTGTTTGAGTTTTATTTATTGTTTTATTTATTTATTTATTCATTTTTTATTGGACTTCAATTTGCCTACACTATCTTTTAATGCAGCAAAAGTCTTAGAATTAAGTGGATACTGAGAAAACTTGTTCACAATTAAATTTGAAATAGACATTATGTCTTCTAGAAATAGTTGCATAGTTTTGGAGAACGTGAGATCCCTAAATTCAGACCAAATAAAAAATATTTGGTTCCTGTCTTAGCCACTATTTGTCTGAGAAATATTATTTCTTGAAAGTTTTATTCCCAGGTTGTGTGTGACCCAGAGAAACATGGGTTATATCATCTTACATGTAGTGCTGTTGGACTCCTCCCCAAATCACAGTTGACCTATTCATAAAGCAAAGCTAAATTTGTTAGAACTCACGGCAGCAAAGTAGTCCACCATCTCACAGTCCTAACAGATGAATGGAGACAGAAGTGGTATAATTTTAGGGCTTTCATGTCAGAGATCAAATGGTTTGAGGTAGGTCTTTCAAGATGAGGAATTGATTTGGATTCAGCAAAGTTTGTGATTTTATAGTTTGTGATTAATGGATCTTGTGATTGAGACTCTTAAAATAAGCCCTGATAACTAAACATAGTGTGATAAGCAAGTGTTTGCCAAGGTGAGCAGATTCTTGTCTCTGATGATTAATTGATTTGTGGGAATTTCCTGAAGCAAACAGCAAAGATTGTTTCTTCTTTTTCCTCCCTAATTGGTTGACAGCTTTATCTTTCCCAAGCAAAGTTCCCTGGAACAAATAAGTAATTTATGTTGACATAGCTAGTCTATATTCTTAATTAATTCACGTTAACAACCAAATGGTCTTAGCACTCATATCTTTTAATTGTTTTCATTCTTGAATACCCTGAGATGTTTGTATGTCTCAGTGGTTCTCAAAAATAGGTTTTGAAAAAGAGAAAGGATAATGGTATAAATCCTGAAAAGGGAGAAGCACTACTGAATGAGGGAACTATGGACAGCATTGAGAAAATGAATGTGACAATAATTTTTGTATGATTTTATTTGAGGTAAGGCTCTTGCTTCAACCTAAATAGCAATCAAACACAGATTTCATCTTCTCTTCCAGAGTTATCACCTATAAAAACCAACCACTAATCTTGAAAACTTATTTTATTTTATTTATTTTTTCATCATGATAAGTATACTCTCTAATTTCCACCTTTAGTTTCCCCATTCTCCCAACACACCTCCCCTGTGGTAACCATTTGTTTTCTATAGTTAAAGGTTAAAGTCTGTTTCTTGGTTTCTCTCTCTCTCTCTTTTTACTTTGCTCATTTGTTTTTTCTTAAATTCCAAATAGGAGTGAGACCATGTGGTATTTGTCTCTCTTGGACTGATTTAATTCACTATTATACTCTCTGGCTCTATCCATATTGTTGCAAATGGCAAGATTTAATACCTTTTTTATGCCTGCATAATATACTATTATACACATACACACACCTCTGATATCTGCTCATCAGTTGATGGACACTTGGGCTGCTTCCATATCTTGGCTATTGTGTATAATTCTGCAATACACATAGGGATGTATGCGGCCTTTTGAATTATTGTTTTTGTAATTTTTTTGTAAATACCCAGTAGTGTGATTCATGGATTGTAGGGTAGTTCCATTTTTAACTTTTTGAGATGCTTCCATACTGTTTTCCACAATGGCTATCCAGTTCACATTCTCATCAACAGTGTATGAGAATTCATTTTTTCTCCACATCCCGGCCAACACTTGTTGTTTCTAATGTTTTTGATTTTAGTATTTCTGGCAGGTATGAGGTGATATACTGAGGTTTTGATTTGTATTTCCTTTTTTTTATTTTTATTTTTATTTATGATAGTCACAGAGAGACAGAGGGAGAGAGGCAGAGACACAGGCAGAGGGAGAAGCAGGCTCCATGCACCGGGAGCCTGATGTGGGATTCGATCCCGGGTCTCCAGGATTGCGCCCTGGGCCAAAGGCAGGCGCCAAACCGCTGCGCCACCCAGGGATCCCTGTATTTCCTTTTTTTAAAAAAAATATTTTATTTATTTATTAATGAGAGACACACAGAGACAGAGGGAGAGACATAGAGGGAGAAGCAGGCTCCCTGCAGGGAACCTGATGCAGGATTCAGTCGCAGGACCCCAGGATCATGCCCTGAGCTGAAGGCAGATGCTCAGCCACTGAGCCACCCAGGCATCCCTGTATTTCCTTGATGATGAGTGATGTTGAACATCTTTTCATGTATCTGTTGGCCATCTGTATGTCTTCTTAGGAAAAATGTCTGTTCATATCTTCTGCCTATTTTTTAATTGGATTTTTTTTGGGAGTATTGAGTTGTATCAACTCTATATATTTTGAATAGTAACCCTTTATCAGCTTTGTTGTTTGCAAATATCTTTTCCATTCAATAGGTTCTTTTAGCTTTGTTGATGATTTCCTTTGCTGTGCAGAAGCTTTTTATTTTTATGAAGTCCCAATAGTTCAATTTTGCTTTTGTTTCTCTTGCCTCAGGAGACATATCTAGAAAAATATTGCTGTGGCTGATGTCAGAAGTTACTGCCTGTGCTCTCTCCAGGAATTTTTATGATTTCAGGTCTCAGATTTAGGTCTTTAATCCATTTTTAGTTTATTTTTTGTGTATGGTGAAAGAGGATGGTCCAGTTTCATTGTTCTGCAGGGGGGTTATTCAGTTTTCCCAGCACCATTTGTTGAAGAGACTCTCTTTTTCCCATTGTATATTCATTCCTTCTTTCTTGAAGATTAATTATAGGTTTATTTTTTGGGTTTTCTGCTCTATTCTATTGATCTATGTGTCTATTTTTATGCCAGCACTATACTGTTTTTAATTACTACCATTTTATAACATAACTTGAAATCTTGAATTGTGATACTTCCAATTTCATTTTTCTTTTTCAAGATTGCTTTGGCTATTTGAGTTCTTTTCTGTTTCCATACAAATTTTAAGATTCCTTGTTCTAGTTCTGTGAAAAATGCTGTTGGTATTTTGATAGTGATTGCATTAAATGTATAGAGTGCTTTGGGTGGTACAGACATCTTTGCAATATTTATTTTTCCAACCCACGAGCATGGAATGTCTTTCCATTTCTTTGCATTGTCTTGAATTTCTTTCATCAGTGTTTTATAGTTTTCAGAGTACAATCATTCACCTCTTTGGTTACCTTTATTTCTAGATATTAATTGTTTTTGGTGGAATTGTAAACGGGATTGTTTTCTTAATTTCACTTTCTGTTGCTTTGTTATTAGTGTATAGGAATGCAACAGATTTCTGTACATTGATTTTGTATCCTTTGATTTTACTGAATTCATTTATGAGTTCCAGTAGTTTATTTGGTAGAGTCTTTAGAGTTTTCTATATATATAGTATCATGCCATCTGCAAGTAGTGAGAGTTTTATTTCTTGCTTACCAACTTGGATGCTTTTTATTTCTTTTGTTGTCTGATTACTGTGGCCAGGAGTTCCAGTATACCATGCTGAATAATGTGGTAAGAGTGTTCATTCTTGTGTTGTTCCTGACCTTAGGGGAAAAGCTGTCATTTTTTTCACCATTGAGTATGATGTTGGTTGTGGGTTTTTCATATAAGGCCTTTATTATGTTGAGATTATGTTCCCAACCACTACTTTCAAGTAATTGAGACTGAAGTCTCCTGCCTCACTTCAAATGGATACAACCCATGGAAATAGACATTCTGTGCATGGTGGTGGTCTTCAAGATAGTTTCTCAGCTACTTGTCTTTCCCAATGCAGACATTTGAGCATTGTGTTGATGAATGAAGGAGTTAGCTTGGGGAAATGATAATGTACTACTATGCCAAAAAAAAAAAGGATTAATGTTCTGGTATTAAAATACTTGTGGATATTTGACTGATCTATCTCGATGCTCTGAAACTATGCCTCTAGTTACTAGCTTAGGTTGATACTGCCTCCTCTACTTATTAACATGGTTTAATGTATGTTGACAGAGAACACTTGCAAAACTGTAGATTTTAGCAATAACTAATGCTAAAGCTCTGGAGAGAGATGGAATTGGATATGAATCCTGAGCTAAAACTTATTCATTTTGTAATTTTAGGTTAGTTGCTACTTAGTTGCAACTTTAGTTTTCCATGTATAAAATGGATATATTTAATAGCTACCTGTGGAGGTTGTGGTAAATAACAGCTATGCAAAACTTTCAGGCTAGTTCATATTGTGAACTCAATAAATGTTAGCCATTGTTATTATTAAATGTGAAGTATGCTTTTGGGCTCATTTGAAGAGGAAAGGCCTAAAAACAGATGAGTTGAGTCAGATGTCCTGATCTAGCATCTTTGTTTTACAGGAGAGGAAGATCAAGACAAAAGAGAGAAAATAATATCCAGGATGAAATAGCCAGTAAGCAGAAAAGGAGGGATCACATTTCCATCACAGGCCATTGTTTGTCTACACAGGACAGCTGTAGGAAACATGCCTCTGGATTCTGTTTGATAACCACTTGTACAGAGCTTTTTGTTCACTATAGATGGTTAGAATTCTAGTCTTATTGGCAATTTTTCTGTGGAGGTTCGAAAGTGGTCAGAGATAATTTGACTCTTGGAGCTCAGATTCTGTGGTATGTTAGACACAATTTCACCGCTTGGCAATAACTGATATCTTTAGAGTGTGAAGTAAATATTTAAGATTTAAATAAATCCTATATGAATGCAGAGCTTCTCATTTGTTGACATGTTCTTCCCATACTTAGCAACTTTTCCAGCAGCTTTTCTTGCCAAGGAAATACTAAACATTTTTGAAAGAAAAAACAGCTGCAAATATTAAGAACTTGGCTTTTTAAGAGGATTCCAAAATAAATGATTGGAAAACTTCAAAAGTGATTTTACTGTGATGTAAAACACACCTTTAAGAAATTAAACCTTCTTGTATTGAATTAATAAACTATTATTGACCACTTATTTTGTACAAGGCACTGTAGGTGGTTTAAAGATATGTGTTTTTTGCCTTTGAGGGGCTAATAATTTAGGAAAGATGAAATGTAAGCAGATTAATCAAAAGTTACATAATAAAATCCAACTTAAATAACATTTGAGAATGAAAACTAGAGAGCATTGGTAAGCAGAGCCTGATGAATTGTCAAATGAATGGTATAGTGGACATTTGCCTATTCACTCCCCTTTATTTCAGGACAGTGCTTGGTTTTGGTTTTGGGATTATCATTTCCTTGCAGTCTCGGGGAGCTATAAACCAAGGTGCTATGCGTTTCTCCAGCTGAGGAGTGATCTGGGGAACCAGGGCATGCCCACTGCACTGTCTTCCAGAGTGTGACTCAAGAATTGAAATTGCTGATGAAGTTGTTGACCTCTTTGGTTGAGTTGGTTGCTTTGTTTTACTTTGCTGAGTCATGAATCTCTAGACTTCTAGTCAATTCCAATGCTGCCAGCTTGGAATAAATTCCTTTTCTTCCTGGTTTTTATCAGACTTGGTCTATGCAGTAGTGGCAGATAGAAGAGGAGAGACTACTTTGAACACAGGTGTCAGGGGAGAGATGAGTGACATTTAGGTGGGCCTTGGAAAGGGGGTAGGGTAAAGTGAGTGAAAAGACTTTGGATTTGTTAATATCCTATTATTACTAATTCTAGAGTACTATTATAACTATTTCTTAGTTTATAAACTAATTAGAAAGCTTGTCCACAAATCCTGAGGATTTAATGCTTTGACAGGTACAAAACCAGGGCAGTAGAGTTGGAAAATATTTCAGCTTCTTAGTTAAAAATTAGAATAGGCTGTGAAAAGACAGGCCTATGGATGCCAGCTACAGCTGAGATGAGGCTTAGGTCTATCCCAAAAGTAGCTCTGGTGGTCTCTTCCCACTGTTTGAAGTCTTTTTTTTAATCTTGGCTCTGTGATAATCCATGCTTAATAGTGGGTAAACTCAATATTTAGTCTATGAAAACTCAGTAAAATATAATCTACACTTTCTTCACTCAACAAGATAGAGTATTTGGAAATCATATTATCCCCATTCAGCAGTTCTTGTTAATATTTAAAACCACATATGGTGCTTGTAAAGAGCTCCCAGACACTGGTGAATATAATTCCCCAAATTCACCTTACATGTGAAACAGTTGTATTCCTTGATTAAATAATATGTGTTAAATTCTGTCTGGGTGTACAGATCTAATTCCTAAGCCAGTAAGGGATAAATATCAATGCTCTGGGCTAGATTTTGGTCCAATCGGTACTCTAAAAAAACAATTTTACTGTTGGCAAAAGGCAAATGTGCTAAAGAACTGGGAAAAAGAAAATGGGGAGATTAGCAAAGTCTACCTTCCCTTTTTCTTTTCTTATTTCTCTAAACCAAGTTCTCCTTAAATTCCAGAATAGGAAAATATTTTTTCTTAACATGATTTTTGAGGGGAAATAAGTGCCTTTCTGCTTTTGCCTGTGGAATTAAAACATTCCTTACCTTGATTTTTATAGCAAACTAGTAATGCTTACATTTGAATTTCTGGCAAGCCTTAGAACATAACACTATACTTGTTTTGCATTTATTCCTCACTGGCTGGATGAATTTTTAAAACATGAGGTAAATCAAGTGGGAAGATTAAAATCAGATGGTTTTGCATAGACTGTCAGTAATGAGGATAAAACTGGCATTTTTCCATCTGCTTATTTGATTATACATTTTGTACTTATTTTTAAGACCAAACTAGAAGAGTTGGAATGCGTTGTTGAAGTCCAAAATGGAAAGCATTTTTTAGTCATTTTTGTAATGAATTGTGAATTTTTAAAATGCCTATGTCCAGACTATGCTGGGACATGATCAAGTAGGTTTTTCTTTCCTCAAAGAACTTATCCAAAAATATATTAGTGGCAGAGGCTTTTCATTTAACCTACCTACCTGGGAATTTTTCCCTTGTCTGCTTGTGTTGCTATGGGAATGTCCATTTTTATATCTTCAGAGAGATACAGCAGAGAGAACATGGGCCTTACAGTGAAGAAATAATGTATCTAGCTCTGGTTCTCCAAGCCTAATTTTTACTTTTCAAATGAAATTGAAGTATTTTTATTTCTGAAGGGTTACTAGGACCATTAGAAGTGATGGGTGCATAAGAAGACATTTAGTAAATGATAGTTATTGTTATAGTGATATGATTGCAAAAAGATATCTTAACGTGTAAATATTTTCTGCCTTGCTCTCTGCTTGCATTTCTCTTAGCTTTCTGTCTTTGTCAACTCAGTCCCTACATCTCTTTGTGATGCAAAATTAGAAAAGTATAGTAGAAAAGGAGGTGAACTAAAGTAAAAAAAAAAAAGGAGAAAAAGGTTGAAACAGTGTCTGCCATTTCATTTCAAAGAGGTGAGGAAGTATGGGGGTGCAGATGGCTACCTGGGTGGTATTAGGAAGAGGCTAGGGGTTGTTGAGATGAGGACTTCAAGCAGTGTTTTCCAGTAGAACTTTCTGCAATTATGGAGTTCTGTTTCTGAAATATCTGATAAGGTAGCCACTGACTACATGTGACTGTTGAATTTGAATGTGGCTAATGTGACTGCAGAAACTCTAAATTCACTGCATTTTAATTAATTTAAATAGCTAGATATAGCTGGTGGCTACTTTATTGGACAATACTGCTCCAGAGAATCTAGGGATATGAGAATCTGAGGGAAGAAAGAATAGGAGAGGAAGTTTTAGCAAGTATTGTCATGGATTGTGAATTAGATCCTCCTTAATATTTCTTGAGAAATGCAACAAAAAACATTGAAATTCATTTGAAATTAGTTTTGTGAGATTATACACACACACACACACACACACACACAGCTAAGAATTCAAAGCTTACAGGGCACAAGGGGCCCTGATTAATATTATGGTTACAATGGATAATAATAAAAAATTCCTTTCATTAGCATGATGATAATTGAGGAATTTTATGGATGTAAAACTCATAAGGGAAGAAGTAATTTATATAAATTCATTTCAAACATGCAGCCATACCCACACTCCTCATCTAGAACTCAACTTGATATATAAATAAGTTTAAATATATCTTATTTAGAAAATATAAATAAGTCTAAATATATTTTACTTAGAAAATTAGAACTAATTCTCTGTAGGCTTTATATTGCATAGTAGGATTCATTTCTTCAAACAATGATGACAACCACCACCAACAGGAAACCCCCCCCCCCTTTTTTTTCCTCTAGCAGTCGAACAGATGAGTCTACAAGATTCAGGAACCTTCAGAAACGAATAAAAAACGTTGTGTGTGTATATTTTTTTTTTCTGGGAAGAATCTACATTCATTAGAGACTTTTGTATTGGGTATTTATCCTTTAAATTTTCCTGTATCTGCCTTGGAACTCATAGTGTTGCTTACCTCCCATTGTTGAAACTAAAAATACCAGACAAATGTTTTCCCGTCCTCCTCTGCAGCTGGGGCAGGAACACTTTGTCCCCTTACCACTGTTTCTGAATTGGAATTGGAACTAGAGACACAGTTTTGGGGCAGGTGGGGAACTCTGATGGGGGGTGACATTAACAAGAGTGAGTCCTGAGGCCGCAGCAGATGTCAGAGATGGCAACAGTGCTGTCCTCACCGGCACCAAGTCTGCAGAACGATTTGGCTTCGTTCCTGCTTGCCTAGCCCCAGAGCTGATTCTTCCACCATGACTAGCAATCCTGTAAACCACCAATATCCCTTCAGTGAGTCAATATTCCACTTAAACTTGGCCAGCTTGGCTTTTATGGCTTATAAATTGAAACCTTATTGATATAGATACTAAAAGGGGTCTGTAACCCCCGAATAGTTAAGGACTATCCTATAAAATCTCATTTATTATGAAAGTGAGACCATCACAAATGGTATAATTAAGCCAGAAACACAACAATCCAAAGCTGGAGAAAGGGTATGTGCTCCCAAGTGACCACTAGTGTTTGTTCAATAGTATAAGCTGCACTAAAATGTAGACAGAAAGAAAGAGAAGTGGTAAGGCTTACTTATGCATCCTTAGTTTGTAAAGGATGATATCAGGATTCTGAGTTACCTGCATTATAGTGAACACTTTAATAATCAAAGAACCTAAAAAAAAATAATCAAAGAACCTGTTCCATCTAAAAACTCATGATGCCTGGGGTGTGACATTTTCTGCTGCCCAAACACTTGAATCCAATCACACCCAGTATTCTCCATCTTTCACTCTGTCTCTGCAAATGTCAATGATATTTCTAGTCATTTCTATGTATGACACCCTATCTAAAAATTCAGCATATTCAAACATATATTAACCTCAGTCTGCAATTTGACCATGCCTCTAGATTTGTAGAAATTAGTATAAATATATATAGTTAAAGGATTCATCCTTGGAAATTGATATGCAATAAGTAGATTATGAAAGTACAGTTTTCCCTCTGTATATTTTAATGGAAGTTTCAGTTAAAAAAGCAGATTGGGCTAGAATTTTAATGATATTAAATAGTTTCATCTTGGAGCTAGAAGTCTCAAATATAATCTCTTTTTTCACAAACAGAATAATGATGTTTTATTAAAGGAAATACGTTCTTCCATCATTTGCTCTGTGTTTATGCAACATTAGCATCACTGAGTAGTTGACATATACATCAAGGAAGGAATAATGAGCATTCCATTCTTGTCACATAATGGAAGTTCTAATTTGCCACATACTTCTTATTTGATTATGAATAAATTCAGAAGTGTGTGTTATATTTTTAATTGAACTCTTCTGTGCAGATGTTTTCAAACACATTATAAATTAAAATCTCCAATATTCCCATTCTTTCCCAAAACAGGAAAGAAAAACATCAGGAAACTTGAAAAACAATTTTTCCTTTAAACATTTATTATGAAAATTTTCAGATGTACAAAAAAGTAAAGCCAGGAGTCATGTGCACTCCATACTTATACCAGAGCTTTAGCATTTGTCAACATTCAGCTATATTTATTTCATCTCTCTCTCTCTCTTTTTTTTTTTTTGGTGTTCCTGCTACTTAACCCCACCTTTTCTTTTCTTTGGCTGCAGTTGTTTAAAATAAGTACAAACCATCATGCCATTTTACTCCTAAATACCTTAACATGAATTTCCAAAAAATAAGGATATTTCCTAAAATTGCCACTGTAGCAATATTATACTTAATACAATTAATAAATCATTATCTAATATTATTTAATAGCCATTCTATATTCAAATTTCATTGATTTTCTTAAAAGTGTCTTTTTATAGTTCATTTAAATTAGCATCTAGGGGTACCTGGGTGGCTCAGTTAGGCAGTTAAGCATCTGACTCTTGATTTCAGCTCAGGTCATGATCTCAGGGTGGTGGGATCCAGCCAGCCCCACACTGGGCTCTGTGCTTAGTGCAGAGTCGGCTTGTCCCTCCCCTTCTGCCCCTCTGTGTTTGTTCTCTCTCTCAAATGAATGAATGAATGAATGAATGAATGAATGAATATAAATAAAATCTTTAAAAAAATAAATTAGGATCTGAACAAGAGAGTTCACACATTGTTTATGGTTGTTATTTATCTTAAGCCCACTCTCCTCCTTTCTCCCCACCAACTTATTTTTTTAAGTCTTTGGAGTATTAAGCAAATTAGTCCATTGACCTATACAGGGTCCCACTTTCTGGATTTAACTATTGCTTCTTTGTGGTGGAGTTTAACTTATTGTATAGGCTTAAAGTTAGATCTAAAGTCAGATTCCAATTTTTTTGGACAAAAAAAATTCATAAATGGCATGTATCCTGAATTTTGTTCAATTATGGAGGCAGATAATGTCCCACTTTTATGATACTAAAATTAATTCATGAGTTGAAGGGATAATACTTTGATCTTTTCACTATGAATTACTCTTCAGTGTATTCACTAATGATTTTGGCATCTATTGATACTGTTGTTTGAATCTGATTTTTAGTTAGGGGTTATAAAGTGTTGATTTTCCAATTCTCTTATTTCTTTTGCCTTTGCTAGTTGGGATGCTTTACAGAGAACTTCCCTCATCCATTAATGCTATATGGTTTTTCTGCTAATTCATTCCAAAAAGGCAGGATAACTTTTTTAAAGTTTATTATACATTGCTCAATGTTCATTATGATAAGTGCACTCTCAATTCCTTTCACCTGTTTCATTCATTTCCACTCCCTGCCCCTCAATAGTTTGTTCTCTATAGTTAAGAGCAGTCTGTTTCTTGGTTTGTCTCTTTTTTTCCTTTGTTCATTCGTTCCATTGTCTTTCTCTGACTTATTTCACTGAGAATTATACCCTCAAGAGCCATTCATGTTGTTGCAAATGGCACATTCTCTATGACTGAATAATATTCCATATATATATACATATATATATACACACACACATATATATACACACACACATATATACACACACCACTTCTTCATTCATTTATCAGTGGACACTTGGGCTGATTCCACAATTTGACTATTGTGAATAATGCTGCAATAAACATTGGGGTGCATATCTTTTGGAATTAGTGTTTTTGTATTCTCTGGGTAAATACCCAGTAGTGTGATTACTGGATCATATGGTAATTCTATTTTTAATTTTTGGAGGAGCCGCCACATTGTTTTCTATTATGGTTGCACTAGTTTGCATTCCCACCACCAGTGCATGAGACTTCCTTTTTCTCTACATCCTCACCAACACTTGTTATTTCTTATGTTTTTTATTTTAATAATTCTGACAGGTGTGAGGTGATATCTCATTGTGGTTTTGATTTGAATTTCCCCAATGATGAGTGATGTTGAGCATCTTTTCATGTGTCTGTTGGCCATCTGTATGTCTTCTTTGGAGAAATGTCTGTTCATGTCTTCTGCCCATTTTTTAATTGGATTATTATTATCATTATTATTTTGGTGTTGAGTTGTATAAATTCTTTATATATTTTGAATGCTAATCCTTTATTGGTTATATTTTTTGCAAATATCTTCTCCCATTATTGCCTTATAGTTTTGTTGATTATTTCCTTTGCTGTGCAGAAGCTTTTTATTTTGATGTAGTCCCAATATTTTATTTCTGCTTTTGTTCCCCTTGCCTCAGGAGGCATATTTAGAAAAATATTGCTATGGCTGATTTCAGAGAAATTACTGCCTGTGGTCTTTCTAGGACTTTTAATTTTTTCTTTCATGATCAATTTTCAGAAGAAAGAGCTGGCGTCAGATGTTGATTTTTTGGTAAATCACCTTTCTCCCTTCAGGACCAAGACATTCATTACCCCAGCTATGGAGAAGGTTGGATGCTGCAGGCTCACAGTTGAAAGCTAGAAATGTCAACAGAAAGAGCTATCTTACTTAATGTTACATACCACCCTTCTCCCTGAGGACATCCAGACCCAATGACTGGTCACTAGGATTGGTGTGTGTGTGTGTGTGTGTGTGTGTGTGTGTGTGTGTGTGTGCTCTTGTCTGTCTGGGTGTAGGAATAAGTCTTGACTTGCTCTCCTTAAATTGTGACCAATCTGAAAAGCCATCCCAACTCCCACACACATAATACTTAAGGATAAACCAAACTCTTTATCATGTTAAAGAAATGTTATGGTGATTCCAACAATTGTCTTATTTGGAAGTTCTTACAGTGCTAACCACACAATGGCATGTTTACTTATAATATGTTATATTCTCCTGTATTGATTTGGTAATAGCAATCGTGTGAGCAAAATCATAATTAAACTAGAAGGAAATTGATCTGCAGTATGTAACTGATAAGATGAAGTAGTAAGAAAGCAACTTTACATATAAAAAAGTATATAATGATACATTTGCAAAAGAATCACTATTTTTCAACATGAAGTTTATTTGTGTTTCATTATCATATACTCTCCAATGAACATTTTTACCATATTTGTTCACAGTACAACATCCTCTTGATAATCATATGGCGTTCTATTAAATAGAATTCTCTATTGGATAGCACTTCTACATTTGTATGTGGATGTGAATCTGAATATTCATCAAAAATTAGCATAATTGTCATATCATTTTAATTCCAAGAGCCCTCTACTTTTTTGTCCTTCTATGGTATTCGGCAATAACAAAGGTCAATTGTTTTTGAACTGCTTCACAGCACTGCCACCCCGACTCCCGACTCCCGGCAATATCTATGGTGGTGAACGGTGGTGACAAAACAAGGGACAAAGTAGGTGGAATTGTTGCTTCAATCAAAGCAATTCTACTTTTTTGCTTGTTTTATATACTGGCATTTCTTGCAAGCTTTCATTTGCAAAAGATGTTCCTATGTGAACATCATTTTGAAAACCACTAATAACGAGTATAGATGATACAAGAAATATTGAAATAAATAATTCTACCTTTGACTCAGAAAGTAGTCACTATTTTTTAAAAAAAGATTTTATTTATTTATTTGAGAGAGAGAGAGAGAGAGAGAGAGAGCATAAGTAGGGGCAAGGCAGAGGGATAAGCACTAGGCAGGGCTCCACATGGGGTTCAAACCCAGGATCCTGAGATCATGACCTGAGCCAAAGTCAGACACTTAACCAACTGAGCCACCCGGACACTCCTGAAAGTAGTAAGTATTTTAAAGAGTTTCTGTCTTTCTGCTTTTCATGATGCAGAAGCACATCTGCATCTCATAATACTTGCTTGCTGGATCTCTGCTAGATTATACATTTTCCCATTAGAAAATTAGTAGTACTTTTTTTCTGGTCAAAAAATGGCTCTAATGTATAATACAATCATGTTCAACTCTATTTAAAATGAAAATCAGTATTTTCATAAAATACATTCAAATAAACTAACACATTTTAATATCCAATAAAATACATTATATATTAATAAGCTTATAGAATGTAATAGGTTGGAAAATCACAGCAAAATTTGTGCCCATTATTGCTACCTCAGATTTTCTGATTGGATGTAAAGGACCTGTTAGCTTCAATTTTCTCCTTTCACCTTTTTTTCAAACAAAACTCTTTTTTCATGTATCTTTCCCTTGGCAACCCTAAGGCTGGATCTTGATTAGTCTGAGTATGAGCACATAGAATATACCAGGGCTTTTATTGTGTCTTAGGTTTGCCCAATTTGACAGAATGAGCATCCTACAATTTCCAATTGGGGGAGATGTTTCTTTGCCTCTTGTGGTAGTGTGATTAAAGAAACTTGTTCTAGTTCCTTCTGGCTATCAGCCATGGCCTTGAGGTGGACTGGCCTCAGAGAGTAGGGAAAAGCATGGCCAGCAGAGTAAAACAATGGAAAGAACTTGTATTCATGTTAACATCACAAGGCTGCTGAATCAATCTCTATTCTTCCCTTTATATAACATAAAAAACTTTCATATTGCTTAACCCAGTCTTAATTGGCATTTCTGTTATTTTCAACAAAACCACTTGGAGCATCTCCCACCCAAACAACCAAAATATCACCCAACAGACAAAATGGCACCATGAATATAGAAATAGAAGGTAGTCTGTTTGTTTGTTTCTTTCTTTCTTTTGATTTTAGATTTTACAATAGAATTCTCTTAACCCTATTCTGTGTTTAAACTCAGTTCTGGACAGACATGTTTTCTGGGAATTCCAGGGAGCCCATGGTTGTAGAATTCAGTGTTGATAGGGAGAAGTAGAAATTGACACAGGGCACTGAAGCCCTGCTTCTGCCAGTTTACTTTGTCCTCTTGCCTGGGTTTCCTTTTATCTTGCCTCAGCTTGACTTCCCAGGCCCTGGTGTTTGGCTTGTACCTTGCATTGGTAGCTCTCATTAAAACTGATCCCATCAGTAAGCCTGCAATTCTATTGAATGCAATTTTTTTTTTTTGCATTTTACTTTATTTTGATGAGTCAGTGGTTTTAAGATATGAATTGGTTATCTGTGTAAGAAGGAATGCTAAAGACACAGGAGGAAATTCAGGAATGTGGTAGGAAATAAAGCAATAGATTGTGCATTTGCTGTAGATTAAGTAAAACCAACAATGGGAAAAACAATAAGGATCACTGAAGGGAAGAATAAGGTAATAGAGTGTACCTGTGGAGCTGAGAAAGAATTCTTTTCCAGACAATTTATTCTTGTTCAGGCTAGAATAGTTTAAAGATATATACAATTTTTTCTTGAGAAAGACTATTAAGAAAATGTGTTGGCATGAAATTATCCTCCCTGTTTCCCAGGTACACTGTTTAGCCATATCCTCAGTACTGGGGGAAAATACCAAGATGTGCCCATCCCTCACCTTTTCTTACTTACCATACCTGTCTTCTGTGTGTGCTCTTAACCACGCTCATGACTTCAAAGTCCTGTTAAATGGAATTCCCTATTGACTAGTATTTCAACATCTTTAATAATAAAATGTAAAATTAATTTTAGGTAGTATGAGCAATCATAATTAAACTAAGATTTGTGACTGCAAACCTCAGGTTTAGCTAAGATGTTTTCCCAGCTCATGTTGTATTCATTCAACTGTCTGTAGGATATTGCCCCTAGATTTTCTGCAGGCAGCTCACTTTTGTCATATCCTAAAACAGAATCCATTGTTTTCTCAGAAACCAGCTCCTTCATTCCTTCTCTAAGCAAACATTTACTGAATGTCTAATGTGTTCAGGCTTTGTCTTAAGAGAGCCAACCCTCCAGAAGTATAGAATAGTGAGGAAACAGATACATAAAACAAAAACTATAATGTTGTAGTTAGTGCAGGGCTTGTTATGGGAGGAGGATATGTGACCTGGGACATTGTGTATGACTTCTCTGTGTCTCAGTTCCTTTATCTGTAAAATGTAGACAATAGGATCTCCTCAGAGCATTAACGTGAGGATTAATTCCATCAGTATATATGAAGGGCACAGAATACCCTACGAATTCAGTAGCTATTAGCTATTACAATAATTATTATTAGTGACTTTATACACAGACTGAAAAGAAGCCTTAATTGTCATGTTTAGTGGTGAAGTGTTAGGGCTGTTCTATCATTTCTAATATTTAGTATTTTTCTAGAAGTCCTTGCCAACAATGCAATTACATGAGAAAAAGATGTGGTATGGAAATTGAAGGAGAGAGGCAAATAACAATTATTTTCAGATGAGTTGATTATTGTCTTTGCTCAGGCTGCTACAACAAAATACTGTAGGTTGAGTTGTCTAAACAACATAAATTTACTCACACTTCTAGAGCTGAAAGTCTGGCACCAGGGTGTTAGCGTGGTTGAATTCTCTTCTTATAAGGGCACTAAACTCTCCATGGGGGCCCTACTTTCATGACTTCATCTAAACCTGATAACTTACCAAAGGTCAATCTCCATATATCATCACATTGATGGTTAGGACTTCAACATATGAATTTTGTGGGGGAATATAATTCAGTCCTAACAACCATATATAGAAGCCCCAACTAATTATCTGATAAAATAATATAAGCAATAGACAAAAACTCCTTAAAGTAGCTTATTACTATATTAATATGCAAAAAGCAATAATTGTACAAAATATAAAAAACATAAAACATAATGAAAAGATTACATTTACAGTAATAACCAGAGATATAAAATATCTATGAATAACCTTCCAGAATTTTGTAAAATCTATGTGAAAATGACATTTTTAAATGACTTTAAATTACTTATAAGACCCCCAGGACAAGTTGACCAAATGTCATGATATATATCTTGTTCTGAGAGAAAAAGATATTATTGTAAAAACACTTCTATATTATAAATTATAAGTTCAATATGAACCCAATAAAGATACAACACATTAATATTCAATTTTTTAAGGTTCACATGGAAAATAGACATAGAAGAATAGCCAGAAAATTACAAAAAAATAATATATAACAAAACAGTACATACTGTAGATGTTAAATTGTGTTTATTTAATAAACATTTTGTAGTGTTTAATATGTACTATACATGGTTATGTCTTTTACATATATTGAATATTATCATGTAGCAATTCTTAAAACAAACCTACTAAGAGGGTATTATTATTATTATTGTCATTTTACAGATAAGAAAACCATGGCACAGAGAGGTCAAGTAACTTGATCAAGGTCTCACAGCTTGTCAGTAGAAGAAGCAGGCTTCAAACCCAGGTAATCTGGCTCCAGAGTCTAATGCTCTTTATTAGTACACTGTCCTACAGTAAATAAAATTATACCTTGACATAAGAATAAACATAGTTTGTAGTAAGAGTAAACAAAGAGATTGATAAAATAAAACTGAATCAAGAAATGGACATGGAAATATATGAAAATGTAGTTTATAATAAAACATGCATTTTAAGAAAGGCAGAAATAATGGATTATTTAATAAACTGTGTTAAGAAAATTGAAAAAAATAAAGGTGGATCTTTACTAATTTTTACCACTTGATTTCATGTGGATCAAAATTTAAATGTAAAAATAAGTTGAAATCATAAAAGTAATATAAGTAGTATAAGAAAATTTATATTTATAAGAAAATATATAATATATAAAGATTAAAGAAAAATAATCTTTAGGTGGTAAAACTTTCTCAACAATGCACAAAAATCCAGGAGCCATGAAAGGAAAATGTGATAAATTTCATTATTTGAAATGAAACATTAATTTTCTAAGGGTACTTCACTTTTCCAGGAAATTAATTATTGTCATGTGGTATAAGCATGTTCAAAATTTTTTATCTTTCTTTATGAAAGTCGAAGCAAGGTCAAAAGGAGTTTTATTTTCTGTTTGTTATTTGGAGTAATATTTCTAGGATTATGTCACTTAGGAAATAAGTGTTAGGAAAGAAGTTAGGAAATAAGTACTCATTTAATAGTGTGGTGGATTGGGGAGAGAAAACTAAAAGTATTTTGTATATGAAGTGAAATGAGCTATATATATATATATATATATATTAGATGAGTGATTCCAATTGGATACAGAAATTAATATTTAAAATAAAGATGAGAAAGGGTGCAAGTATGTTTTTAAGAAAACTTCCAATTCATGCCAACCTGACTCAGAAAAATTCCATTTATAACATCTTCAAAAAACTAATATGAAATAAATAGAATTAAAATACTAAAAATGAGTATAAAATATTGAAGAAAGATTGGAAAATAATGAAGGAAAAATGTTACTTAGAATCCCACTACAACATAACCACTTTCATGACTTTGGCATATTCAGCTGGATCTTCTGCTCAGGGTCTCACAAGACTGCAATGGAAGGTCAGTCAGGGCTGCAATCTCATCTAAATCTCAGGATCGTCTCCTAAGGTCGTTTAGATTGTTGACAGGATTAAATTACTTGCAGTAAGAAGAGAGGGATCCCTATTTTCTGTCAGGCTATTGGCAGAGACGGCTCTCAGTTTTAGAGGCCATCAGGTCCTAGCTATGTGGCTTTCTCACATGTCAGCTTACTTTTTCAAATCCAGCAGGAAAATCTCTCTCCAGTCTATACTAATGAGTCATGTAATTTAGCATAACCACAAGTGTGGCTATCCAATCACCATGGCCGCTAGTGTAACCTAATCAAGGGTGGACTATTCCATCATATGCACAGATTTCATCATTGCAGGGGCTTATACAGACTATATATTGCCAGGGTAAGAGGGAATTGTACAGGGTATGTACCAAGGGGTAGGGGTCTCAGGGGTCATCTCAGAATTTTGCCTACCACACCTACTTTTAAGATATATTTTCGTTTTTTTCATTGATCTCATTATGATGTATCTAGATGTAAATTTTTAAAATTTATCCAACTTGGAGTTCATTGGTCTTTAACCTGTGGGTTAAACAGTTTTCATTAGTTTTAAACAATTTTTAGGAATCATCTCTACATTATAGTACCTGATCCATTCATTTTTTAAAACTTTCCTTTTTAAACTTTTGTAGGTAATGTTTTCACTGTAACTTTTATGTCATTTACACTTTTCTATATTTTCCATTTTTTGCTCTGTTGTAGGTATTTTCTTTTTAGCTATCTTCCAGTTTGCTAATTGTTTCTTCAGCTAAGTTTTTTGAAACCAAACACTGAGTTCTTAATTTCTGTTTTAATAGTTTTTGATTATGGAGCTCCTATTTTGTTCTTTTTCACATTAGCTATATAATTTTTTATGGTTTTTAATTCTTGTTACAGTTTTTCTTAAGCCCTCAAACAGTAGTAAGTACAGTTATTTTAAAGTCTATGACTGATAATTCTTGAGCCTCTGTGGATCTCTTTCTACTGTCTATTGTTTTACTGTTTGTCATTCATGGTCTTTTCTTGTCCTGTCTCTCTTCATTCATGGTGTATCCCAACTGATGATCACTTGATGTGGTATTTGAAAACTTGTTTATAGAAATAGTTTAAATCCAAGGATAATATTAACTTTATAGGAAATAAATGTTTTATCTGATTCTTCTAGACTCAGTTCAGTAACAGTCTCAAATATTTTTCAATTCAATTTCAAGGAATAAAATTTTCTGAGTTATCTGAATGATGCAAAGCTGAGCTGTATTACCTGCTAACTCTTCTTTACCTCTGGCTTTCCATGACTGTTAGGGTGCAGTCCTTCCAGATTCCTGTCTTAAAAGATAATGTTTTATCACGACCTTGGCTATTGTACTTCCAACATTTGCTCCCTAACTTTATGAGACTTTCAAACTTATCAGTCTTCCTGCTGCATCAGCAAGGGTAGAAGTGGCCTTGAATAACAGGTTCACCTTCTTGAATTTCACTTTTTGTTGGATTTTGGGAAGCCAATTATTCACTATATTTTAGCTTTTCCTAGCTTTTAAGTATATATTTTGTAATCAATTCAGTATTTCTTTTTTTTAAAGATTTATTTATTTTATTTATTTATTTATTTATTTATTTATTTATTTATTTATTTATTTATTTATTTATGATAGAGAGAGAGGCAGAGACACAGGCAGAGGGAGAAGCAGGCTCCATGCTGGGAGCCCGACGCGGGACTCGATCCCGGGACTCCAGGATCATGCCCTGGGCCACAGGCAGGTGCCAAACTGCTAAGCCACCCAGGGATCCCCCCAATTCAGTATTTCTAGTTGTTCTCAGCAGGAGGGCTTGTTCAAATTACTCAGCAAGTTATGTTTGAAAGTGAAATCCCTCAACATTTATTATGAGATTTCTGTATGACTTTTAAACTATATTCAGTTTTTTAAAAAATTTGTTTTTGTATGCTTCATTTAATTTATATATTTGTACCCATTTATATATAGATATGTGTACATGATATCTTCAGTCCATTTCTAAGTAATGCTTGGGTATGTAATTCTCTGTTAATTACTCATATATTTGACTAAGGGACAACTACATTTATTATTCCATTAAAATCTCAAATATTCTCTATTTTTCTTTAATTGACTTTGAAATTACTTAAATAAAATGAGAATGTTATTAGCTTAACCGAGAAATTTCTACCAGAATATAATAAATATATGCACTCTAATAGCTAAGTTAGTTGTTTAAGCTAGTGACTGAGAATTGATGCATATTTTAGAAAAAAATCATGAAGAAATAACTTGCTAAAGAATATTAGAACATGGTGTATTATAACACTTCTAACGGACTATGGAAACTGCTTTTAAAATTGATGAGCCAGGGATTCCTGGCCTATACGCCTGCCCTTGCGGTAGGTCAAAGTTTTTTTCTGACACCAAGCCTGGGAACACTTCCGGATGAGCAGCTCATCTTTGGTCAGTTTTTGGATCTGCTAACAGAAGTTGGCTTTGGCAATTTCATTGGTCTCATTGGAATCCAACCAGACTTTTTGCTACAGAGGAGGATATTGAAGGCAACCCTCTCCTGAAGCCTGAGTGTACTCATGGCTGTAGCCACAACCCTGAAAAGGCCATATTGTATGTTTTTAATAATAAGCCACAATGATAATTTCTTTAAATAAGTTAAAGATTAAATAACAAAATTAAATATATTCTCTTAACTCAAACTTCACCTATGACCCATAACTTTCATTATTTTTTTTTGTTGCGATGAGAATTAAGATCTACTCTCTTAGCAACTTTTCACATATCCTTTTTTGTAGCATTTATTTATTCATTAAGACTCCCAAACCTATTGGGGTAAATGCTGTCATTATCCCTATGCTACAAATGGTAAAACTGAGGAATGAAATAGCAAGATGACCTACTTTTGGTTGCATGGGTTGAGAGTCAAACCAAAGTCCTCTGACTCTTATTTCTGTATTCCTTCTGTGTCACCATAATTTCTCTGTCTTTTTTATTCCTGTCTATTGCTACTTTAAACAAAAATAATTTGGGGAGAAAAAAATTGGAGTAAGAAAGTGTGTTAAATACTTTTAGGTCAAAAGCTTTGTAGGTGTGTGGCTATCTCTATAGGTATTTCTGTGGAAATTAAATGAAATGTACCAGTACCTCTATAAACATTGTTTCAAACACATTAACTTTATTATGTAAGCATTGCTTTACAAAAAATCATCATGTAATGTATGATAGACTTACAGGAGGCAGATATCCCTGATCCAGAACTGTGCATGTGTGCGTGTGTACACATGAGTCTATGCATACATTTATGTGGTAGCATGTGGTGAAGGGAGTCTGTGGGAGAATTGTTGATAGAATATAGCTTAGGGATCTTACAGAGCTGGAGACATAATATATTCTTCCTAGTTTCTATCCAATTGAATAATTCATAATAACCCATGATAATCATAACCAGAGATACCACTGAGATTTTCTGAAGTGACTGAGTTTAACATTTGGCTTAATTTTATCTTCACTTCCCTGACCTCTGATTTGTGCAGGATAGTTGGTCAGAGCTGGATTTCTATTCCAGCCCTATTTATTTCCATTGAATGATCTTGGGAAAGTTATATAACTTCTCTGTGTCTCCTTTTCTTGATTGTAAAATGTCAATAATAATATTATCTATTTCATAGGACTATTGGAAATATTGAGTGAGATAAAATATGTTAGATGCTAAGAAGAAGGCCTTGCTCTTATCCCTGTCAATAATTGTAATTACTTAATCTTAAAATATCACACCTGGAAGGTATTTTTACAATGCATTTGTCTAACCCCTTGGTTTTACAGAGTATAAAACTTACTGAGATATTAAGTTCTATTTCAAAGGTCATAAAACCACCCAGAGTAGAAATCAAATGTGGGGCTACTGACTCCTAGAAAAAAAATGTCTATTTCTTTTGCAGAAATTATTAGCTACATGAATAAATGAACAAGTAAGTATTGTAAATAATTTTCCAGATAATAGTTAAGATAATTCTATATCTAATGGTGAGTTTAGACTATAGAGAATGAATCAAGTTTTTTTGAATAGGTGAGACTCTGAAAGTATTTTAGATTGTCATTACTGGATAGTTTATAAAGGGCTCTGCAATCCATATGACAATTTCTGTCTATAGGGGGGGAAAAGGAGCAAAAGGGAAGGTGGCATATGAAACTTTCAATGCCAATTTTATGGTTGCTCATAAAATAAGGCTATATATATCTAAAAAGCTTGAGAATCATGATAGTATGCCCTGGATTTTAAAAAAAAAAATATTTGCAGAGACACGAAAGGAAAGTAAGGACTGAGTGGTTCATTTAAATGAGCATTGAATCAGACCTCCCTTGTAAATGATAGGCCAGTATTTCCCATTTTGAGAGCTAGATTATTACAGACTTATCACTGCTGACTTATGACTTCAGTCATGTTTGTTTTTAGCATCACTGGGATTCCATGATGTTAGATTGCCCCCCATGATCGTCACTGAAGTTGATTTTAGGTTGCTCTCTCTTTTGGACAGCTATGTAATCGACATAAAGGAGGTTAGTGAGGGTAGAAAAAAATATGTTTTATAATCTTTTAGCATCTAACTTGAAGTCCTTAGAGATGACTAGTTTGTTTTTTTTTTTTTTAATAAAGATTTTATTTTGTAAGAGAGCATGTGTGCAGGGGAGCGCATAAGTGGGACAGAGGGTGAAGGACAAAGCAGAAGCCCCACTAAGCCCCAACCCCAACATGGGGCTTGATCCCAGGACCCTGAGATCTCGACTTGAGCCAAAATCAGACACTTAACTGACTGAGCCACTCAGGTGTCCCAGAGGTGACAAGTTTTTGCATGAATCCATTGCCACGGAAATACAAGCATTACTCTTCTATAGTCAGGTCTTTGAAAAAAAAATATGATAAAAAACTAGGCTGATGCACATTTAGGAAGAGATCCTGTACTGTTTCACCAGAGTATCAAATGTGCTGCTCATGGCCAGATACCACAAAAGAAAACGTGGAGGCCCTGTGTCTGCCTCAGCAGTCTCCTTTCTCTGAACTCTCCCTCTCAGAGATCCACCAATCCCCATTACAGAATAATTATGCCACATAGCAGATATGGCTTAAATTTCTTCACATAGTATTGATGTGTTTTAATGGTGGGCACTGTGCTAAATGTTAAGATGGCAGAAAAGTGGTAGCATGTCTCTGTTGAGTGGGGAGAGAAAGTAATTTTACTGAATTTTATGTATAAATTGAAAAAGTTAAGATAGGATGGTCTGTTTGTGTCTAAAAATGGAGTCAAGACTGTTGACTTCTCCCTGTCGATAGGAGACAGATTGACTCTCGTGCCTCCATTCTGTTGTTACTTTGGTTTATTTATCCATTGCTATACTTATTGAGTCATTAACCAACATCTGTTGAAGATCTGTGACCAAGGCAGGCAAATGAACTCAAAGGAGATGATGGGGACAGCCACTCATCATATGCTCATAATGCACAATCAACTGTGATGTATACTATATGGAGGTAGAAAGAGTATATGATAGGGACACTCAACTCCATTGAAACCCAGTCAGGGAAGGCTTCTCTAAGGAAGTGATGTTTGAGCTGACATCTGAGAGGTGAATAGAAATTAATCAAAGTTTGGTGATTAGAGGAAGTTGGGGGAAGAGTTGCAGAGTGAAAGGAATGTTTCCGTTTGGGTGAACCTTAGGCTCTGCATCGCTTAACAGAAAAACCATGGTGCACACTACACAATGCTAATGATGACCTCATACCCTAGCTCAGCAAAATGTCCTGACCTGGCACCTTCAGCTTAACCATGCATATCACTTCCTATGGGCACTGCAGTGTTTTCTTCTCAGGTTCCTTTCAGGTATTTTAGGACTGTCTTGAAAATTTAAGATGCTATTTTTACTGTACCATCACCTTGTCTCCTGTCTCTTGCCTCAACTCAAAATTATTTTTCTTTTTTTTTAACCACTGTTTTAAGAGAAAGCAACAGAGGTTTCACTGAGCTACACAATCCAGGATTATTGATATTTGGCAGGATTCCATACAATTCAATATATTTGCATTTTTTGCATTTTATAAAACATAGAATTAAGCCCTCTTCAATCATTGAGTCATTTGCACCAGAGATGCACATATTGTGTGACCCTCAAAACCCTTGGTTCAGAAAACTGAACACTAAAATTATTCCTATCCTCTATTTTTTTTTTTTTTGTCAAGCAGCTCTTAAAAGCATGACCTAGAATTTCATTCCCCACTGGTTTTTTTTTTTTTCTTCTCATTTACTTTGTACATTTCAACAATTTCTAAGCTGACTACAAACCGTGAACCAACAATTGGGAACACTTTTATAAGTCTCAGCTGAGAGCTTATAAACTATTATGTAGCTCAGCAAGAAAATGTGTGACAGAGATGTACAGTTACCTTTCCACTGGAGTTCCATTTCTTTCCTCCCTCCATCCAGCTGAAGGTAAAAAGACTCTTGAGGCCACCAAATAAAGAAATGTTCTGTTCTCAAAAGAAGAGGTACACATGTTCTAAGGAAACCAATATGTTCCCAATGAAAGCATTTCCTGGTTAAAAAAAAAAATGGCATGAAAATGTTGAAACCATGTTTCATTTTTGGTTCAGGTTCTGCCAAGACGGCATTCTTTTTCACAAGGCTGGGAAGGCAAGCATGTTGGAGCTAGAAAGGTGAGAACTCCTGCTGGAGTCACACTGAAAAACCTGCCAGGTAATGATGCTGTTTCCCCTTTATTTCTGTTTGAGCAGCAATAAAGCTGGTACTTTTGAAACACAAAAGCCAGGTTCCTGCTGTGACTTCCCAAAGTGCTTCTTAAAATACTTATGCAGCAGCTGACCATAAAAAAAAATGTACATGAATGTCTGGATGGCTTTTCAGAACCTTTCTGAAAGCACACACCTGTTTTCAGGCAGGTTTTTATTTATGATGCTTTTGCCGTCTGTTTCCCAAGAGTCAATGATTTTCCTATGTAGTTTGAGGTTGTGTTCTAGCCTGAGTCCACAGGAAAATCCCCTGCTGACTTTGGTTAGGATTGCTTTCCTATCCTGGAGATGATCAGGGATGGTGGGTAGAGTCTTCAGAAACCATCATGAATCCAGAGTTCTATCAAGGCTCTGCTACTAGGCTGATGTTTAATGTCGATCTTTTACTAGATGTAAATTTCTTTATCATAAAAGGAACAGATGGAATAGGGCCAAGTATAGAAGAATAACAAGATTGCAGTATAGTCCACTAGAAACCCACCTGGTTGATGCCAGAACCATCTGGGCACCAGGAAGGCATTATTCGGGCCAAGTTTCCATCAATGTCAATAATCTGAAGGAATCTTTCAATCCAAACTTTAAGAATACATCATAAGGATTCACTGAGAATGAATGAGAACTCTGTACATGTTACTAATATGTTAGTATAATATTAGGTTTCTGACACGTTGATGGATGGAATAACTATTTTAAGTTTTTCCTCTATAAAGAATTGATCTAAAGCTGTACTGCACTTTTTCTTGTTTTTCTCAAACTTAAGCCATTTTTGAGTTGCTAACATAGCATTCTTCAAAACTATTCTGAAACGGGATAGCACATTTGGAAGTTTGTTTTCTTTTTAAAAAAATTCTAACTACTAATTATGAATAAAATAGTTGGATCCTATAATATTGCTCAAAATTTCCTCTAAATATCAAGCTTTAGTATGAACATTTCTTTTTTTCAGAAATACATTTATTTATTCGAGAGAAAGAGTGCATGCACACAAGCGGGGGTGAGGGGTGGGGAAGGCCAGAGAGGCAGAGGGAGAGAGGGAGAAACAGGCTCCCCGCTGAGCAGGGAGCTGGACATGGGCTGGATTACGGCCTGAGCCGAAGGCAGACACTTGACTAAGTCACTCAGGCGCCCCTTGATAACAGAATTTCTAAATAATATACTCTGCAAAATGCCTGCTGCCTACTTGTTCTCTAGTCCCCCAAAGACTTCATTTTCTGCATGGTGCCCCTCTCTCTCTGATAGCAGTCAACATGTCTTGTGTCACTGTGTCACTTCACTTACTGATCACAACCCCATTAATTAGATATGAGAGTTATCCCATTTTAAAGATATGCAAATGAGGCTCAGAGGGTCTCACAGGGTCTCACAGCTAGGGTGGGAGACACACATCTGACTGTAAAATAAGAAAGTTGAGCCGTCTTTCTGAACTAACCCTAAACCTTTACACTTTCTGGTTTTACCTGGGGGTGTGCCCTCTTTGCTTTCTGAGTTAGTGTTTTGATAAGCAATGAGTTAAAAGTACTTTTTGTAAGAAATATAACTTCCTGATTAAGGGAACAACTGAAAACAAATTCTCTTATTGACGGTGCTATGACAGCCATGACATATCCTGTGCAGCATCATTAACTGTACCTCCCTTCCTGAAGCAACAACAATTCAGGGTGCTACTCTCTAACCTTTTAACATGGATTAACATGTAAGAAAAAGAAAAACTCTTTAATGAAAGTCACTACAAATGTACACTACAGTAATTTTCAAAGTGGGTATAGACCCCACTGCATAGTTGCCATTCATGTGCTTCTCTTTGATTTGCTAGCAACCAACCACCCAGACTTTTTTGATAAGCCCTTGCATTAGAAATAGCCCCTGGGTTGAGCCCCTGTAGCTAATGGGAGTGTGCATCCTCATGTGTGGGGTAAAAGGAGGTGGAGCCCTCTGATATGTAGCAAATCTTCCCATTACCCACCATCAGCATGAAACACAGACCTTTACATAGCTTATAAGGACAGTCTGCTTATTCATCAGGATCTATGAACAGTGTCCGGGCTGTAGGCCCTCTTTCAGAGTCTACAAAAATGTTTATGACTAGAAAAAGCAGTTAATGGACCCAAAATACAAAAGGGAAATTGCAAAATAGAAAAGAATAAGTTTAAGTAAATGTCTACACTATCACAGGTCAAACTTGTTATTTTTTAAATTTAGTGTTCATAAAAATTTCATTGCATGTAGAGAACAAACTTGTGGCACCAGAGGGGAGGGGGATGGAGGAGAGAGGTGAAGTAGGTGAAGGGGATTAAAAGGTAGGTACAAACTTCCAGTTATAGATGTGTCACAGGGATGAAAAGTTCATCATGGCAAATATAGTCAATAATACTGTAATGACTCCATATGGTAACACATGGTGACTACACTTATCCTGGCAAACGTAATATATATCATTGCTGAATCACTATGTTGTATATCCAAAATTAATATAACATTACATGTCAACTCTACTTCAATTAAAATTTTTAAAAAACTAAAATAATTTCACCATGCATACAAATAATTTATGGGCTAGATTTTTTTCCTTGGTATGTAGAATGATGGCTTAGAAATCATAGCTCATTATAAATTAAATGGCTTAATTATAGTCTCTAAGATCATCTCACTGATTTTTTTCCTATTGCTTACCTGTCTCATTCTAAAGGAATATAAGCTCTATGGGAGCAGGAACCTTGTCTTTCTTTTTCATTCTTGTATCTACATTGCCTAAAATAGGACTAGCATATTTATGATACTCAGTAAATATATTTTGATGATGAAACTCACACACACAGACATAAAAACACATGATTAATTGTTATAAGGAATTCTGTTCTTAGGAGGCTGTGTATGTCTGCTTAAAAGAGGCGGTGAATAGGGTCCAAGGGTAGGAAGACCCTGAAGATGATAAGGATGAGATGGGTCCATTCCTCATCCATTTCAAGTTTATTACTAAGAATACAATATAAAAATTTGATTTTGAATATCCATAGGGCAATTCATTTGAAAAACTTCAGACAAGTTAGAATTTGACAGATTTTGACATAAATTAAAATCTGAATTCAAATTGGGAGAATTTAGTTCAAGTAATTACTAACTTAAATCTTAGAGGGGTAAAACTAGCTTAGATTTTAAGTAAAATGATGCAAAGAAATGTTCATTAGTTTTAGATTTACCTGGAATTCTTATTCTAAAAGATTTTATTTAGGCCTTTACTCTTCCCTATGCTAAACCATGTTTTTTACTGTGAGCTTTAATCAGAGTTTTAGATGAGAATAATTTTTATACTTATTTAAGAACTAAATTTCTTGTTAAAAAAAAAAACAGATGCCATTGAAATTAATTGTTCCATATGAATATAATTCTTTTTAAAATAGGAAATAGTAATGGGAAGATTACTTCTGGGAAAAAGAAGTTTAAGTGGTTTATGGCTTAGAGGAATATTTTATGTAAATTAACTCAAGTTACCTCTGGGCAAGAAATAAAATTGGGCAGTTGAAATTTTCCCAGAGGATCAGTGTGAAAAATTTTTTATAATGTCATTTCTTGAAACCTAACAGGTATGTAGATGGCTAATCACAAAACACGTGTCTTGGTAACTACTTTAAAAATGATTCCAGCTTTTAGTGGAGGAGATTGGAGGGTTTGTTGGCATTTGGAGCTTTTAGTCTGTTAAAAGGTTTAAATGATTATTTGGTTAAAATACTTCATGCCCTATTGCTCTGTATAAAAAATATGCATTTTCAGTGTTCAAACCGCATCTTGGTCCATTAGTTCTTAAAATGACAAGTCTCCTTTCCAACTTGATGAACACATGGAATCTAATGATCTTTAAAAGAGAATCATGGGGCTCTGTGAGGGGATCCCTGGGTGGCCCCAGTGGTTTAGCGCCTGCCTTCAGCCCAGGACATGATCCTGAAGTCCCGGGATCGAGTCCCATGTGAGGCTCCCTGCGTGGAGCCTGCTTCTCCCTCTGCCTGTGTCTCTGCCTCTCTCTCTCTCTCTCTCTCTCTCTCTCTCTCTCTCTCTGTATGTATGTATCTCTCATGAATAAATAAAGAAAATCTGTTAAAAAATAAAAAAAAATAAAAGAGAGTCACGTATGAAAAGGAGGGAAAATAATTTATTACTCCTAGGGCTGTTGGGAAGGAAGGTGGAATGAGCTAACTGAGGCAAGATTGATGATTTTAATCTTGGCCTTGTCGGCAATGTTGGGCAACTTGGGAAGGCACCTCACCTCTCTGGGCTTCATCATAAAATGGGCACACTCCTTTTAACCTACCTCATAGTAAAAACTAGGCATTATACATGGTGAAGGAAACCTAATATATGCCACTTTGGCATATGGATTATTTTGAATTAAAGGCACTTAAGAAATAGCAGGTGCAAAGAAGACACTTTGATACTCCATTTTCTTCCTGAAAGTAGGAGATAAAACTCTCCATAAAAAGGTCCCCTCTCTGCACTGTGAGGAAGGAAGACACTCTTATCAGCTGAGGTAGGGAACTTGGGGCTGAGAAATCTGTACAAACCAATCTTGTTAAGCTAACTCTCATCTTCCCAGTTAATTCTTCATTTACTGCCCTAGCTCAAGCCCCTTTGTTTGTCAAGTGTTCACAAATTTATTGTTTATTTGTCTAAAAGGTATAAAAGCTTCCTACTCTGGTTACTTCTTTGGGTCTCATTTTCTTGTGAAAGTCTCCATGTACATGTAAAAATTCAATGAAATTTGTAGGCTTTTCTCCTATTAGTCTATCTTATGTCAGTCTAATTCTTAGGCTCAGCTGGAGACCTGAAGAGGGTAGAGGCAAATTTTTTCTTCCTCTAGAAAGAACATGTCTTGAAAAATATAAATGCTATAAAAGTTAAGTTGAATTATGTGGGGTTGCCACTTTTACAGGTAAGATAGGTCAAATAGAGGCAATTTTATAAATAAGGTTTTTGAGTCTCTCAGAACCAGATACTATATTTTTGCTAAACTACACATGCATTACTATTTTAGTAAAAGAATGGGAAAGCAGCATTGGGTGGAATATCATATTATCTAGTAAATGCTGTATCAACAAATGATGATGAAGCACTGATTTTGTGCTAGACCCTGAGCTGGGTACTAAGAATACAAAATGAATGAGACACAGTTTCTGTCCTTAAGGAATCTGAGTAAGTGCTAATATTAAAATATATCAGAAACTTCTTTTAGCCTAGTTAGTGGTCGCTCTCTGAAAGATCTGAAGTTTTGATATGAATGAGACCAATTTGATGTTTCACATTTAGCCTTTGTAGTGGCTCCCAGAAAACTCCTTCCACAGGATTGAGTGCAGAGGGACCCAAGAAGCAGTGGATTTGGTTCACTAATGGGGCATCTTCCCAGCACAGAGCTTCTAGATGAGCTAAATCTAACTAGGCCCAGAAATGCCCAGGCATTTCTCTCTGCATTATCACTCCTGGGGACTCCCAGCACTGCTCCTGGTTCTCTTTCCATAGCCCCTGAATTCAGGTGTGGTACTAACCAAGGCACTGGGAATGACCCCAGGTTGCCTCATGCATTTGGTATAACTACCAACTCCAAGATGGCCAATTTACTCCTCTTAGTTTTCCCTGCCTGCACCAACTATGACTTGGATCAGGAAAAGCAGAGTCTTCCGTTTCATCAGTTTTCAAGAATGGGGAAACTTGATATAGAATATTATATTACTGAAATGACTAATTGGAGAAATTTGATGGTCAATTGTATCAAAAAATCAAACAGCTAAATGTTCTCTTACATCCATCAGTGTTCATCAGTAAAGCCTACTGGTGTCTACTTGATGGTGTAATTCTTAGGTAGTTTTATAAGTAGCATTTGAGCATTTGCAAAAAGACTAAAATAGTTCATTGTTTTCATTTGTATCCACAAGTATATGTTAAGTGTCAGAAATCTAGATGATCTGACAAAAAAGGTCTCATTTTATTTGTTTGTTTATACTAAGAGGCAAGAGTTTATAGCATTTATTTTTGAATTCACCACAACGTGGCACCCTAGTAATTTCTATATCCATGGATGTTTCTGGTAGATGGAAATGCCTTCAGAATATTGGATTTTTGGCAAGAATTCTCTGCCTGAAACTGTGAGTCATTCTCAAAGATCTCTGCTTATGAAGTCATGGAGGATGCAGTTAATTAAGTATGTGGACTCCACTTCTAAGGGTATTTTTCTGTGCTTTGCTTAAGACACAAGAACAAATACAAAATACATTTGCTTGATTTCTTAATCCTTCTCTTTTCAGTTTCTTTCTTGGAGGCAATCAGGATTAAAAAAGATTAAACTATCACTGTAATGGCCATGGAAACGAACATAACATAAGAATGTGAATGTAGAGATGTGGTGTGGAGCAACCCTTTTTGTTCATGGAAGACATTAAAGTACACAGAGATAAAAAAATGATTTAACCAGAAGAAAATATAGCAATTTTATTCCAGGAATTTTGATGGATTCTCACCAGATAACTTGTTTTTTTTTTGACATAGTCTTCAGGCTCAAAGACCTGGTCTCTTCACCCTCTGTAGGCGAGATCATGCATTACATCTAGGGACAAATTATAAGAGGGAGGTGTCAACCTGCTTCTCCACCAAGGAGTATATGAAAGGTCTCCTTTTGGAACTTTGACTAAACCTGAAATGAAAGCAATTATGCACATGTTGTGTTTTGATTCTAAGTTAGAAAGAAGGAAACCTAAAAGTAAGACTAACCAACAGAAGGTAGTAGTCAACATGTCCCTTTCCTGCCATAATTACTATTGCAAGGGAATGTCCTATCTTCCATTTTATTTTTCTCTATCATATTTATATTTATATTATTTATATTTATATTTATATAAAAAGGAAATAGCAGGAGGAGAGAGAAATGGAGGAAGGAATTGAGAGAGGAAAATGTCAAATAAGGTTTTCTTAGCTTCTAGAATTTTGGCTTCATCTCCACTTGTAGTTCAACAGAATGAAATGGCCAGGATTTGCCAAACCAGGACAATTACCAGGCATTCCACACAGCATTTGTAGGAGGTGTCCATTATGCAAGAAATAAAAACAAAACAGAGAAATAAAATAGGGGTACTTGCTTTTACAAATTTGAATGTAAAGGAATTGAATTTGAAAGACGGACCTTCCTGCCTAGCCATTAGTAAGCCATCCCTCACGTCATACTGTTTCCTTGTACAGGAACCACAAGTTCACTGACCCAGGCCTATTCCTTATTGTCATAAAATTGTGAGGTACTCTGTAATACCCAGCATAGTTCTCTTGATTTCTTGCCAATGAACTGTGACTAAGGGAAGGCTTGTACTATATTTCCAACATCTGGTTTTAGAATCTTGCAAAATTCCTTGTATTTTGAGTATGCATATATGCAAGCAGTCTCCATCATATGAACATTTTCATTACTCTTGCTTTTTCTGTCTTCAAGATTCTAAGCTTTCACCCTAATTTCTCTCTGCTCATACTGCATCTGCTCTTCACACTGAGTACAGCCTTTGGTCCTTTGTCATAATTTTATTTTCCAATTTATCTGATGATATTTTCACTTCTACCTAGACTGGACCCAATAGAAAATTCACTCTCAGACTGCCATGTTCTTTTGACCTCCCGCCATACTTGTTTTCCAGTGTCCAAGCCGAGGCCCCCTATTTTCCCAGCAGAGTGTCATGGAGAGCTTGAATGTTTCCTGAAGTCACGTAGACCTGAATCACGTTCCAACTCTACTATTAATGAGCTCTTTACTCTCAGAAAGATGGTTTAACTTTTCTGAGCCTAAAACTTGAAGATAGTGTAACACTTGCCTCAGAATGATTGTGTGGTTTAAATGCAAAGGTTCATTAAAAACACCCTCTTAATGACACATAGTATAGGCACCCAATGCTAGTCTTCTTCTAACTTTACTCCAGATCTGATAGATGTTGCTGGAGAAAGTATAGACTTAAGCCCACTATAAATTCTTGCCATCTAATCATACATTAGATTGTTATTCATTTCTAATGTATTTTTGGTTTAGTCAGGGTTTCTGGTTGCCAGCAACAGAATTCACTCTAGCTAATTTGCCTTCCTTCCTTCTTTCCTTCTTTCCTTCTTTCCTTCCATCCATCTCTCCTTCCTTCATTCCTGCCTGCCTGCCTTCCCCTCACCCTCCCTCCCTCTCTCCCTGCCTCTCTTCCTTTTTTCTTTCTAAATCGAAGTATAAATATAGCTCAATGACATTTTACATATGTATACACTGTGTATTCAGCACCTCTGTGAAAACATAGAACATTTTCAGGAACCCAGAAGCCTCTTCTTGTGCCCTCTTTTCCTTACGTAGCTCTCTGCTGAGGTGACCACTATTCTGGCTTCTATCACTAGAGATTATTAGTTTTAGTTTTGCCTATTCTTAAACTTTACATACATAGAATCATATGGTAAATATTCTGTTTCTGGTTTCTCTTGGTCAACAATGTTAGTGAGATTCTTCTATATTGTTATGTGTGGTAGTAGTTTTTTTTTTCTTTTTGGGGGACAGGGGATGTGTTATTATACTATATGAATATATTACAATTTATCCATTCTATTTTTGATGGACATTTTGGTTTTTAGTTATTATGAATAGAGCTGCTCTAAATATTTTTACAAGTCTTTTGATATATATGTATATATGTGTGTATATATGTGTATGTATGAATGTGTATATGTATATATATTCATACCTATTGTGTACATACTTAAAAGTGAAGTTGCTGGATCATAGGGTAGATATAGTATAAACTTTAGCAGAGGCTTAGAGGCTTACATTTGAGCTAATTTAACCAGAAAGGAATTTATTAAGGGGTATCAGAGAGTTCATGGATTCAGTGGACAGTATCAAAGGCTGAATTTTTAGGAACGTCTTCCAGAGCCACACTCTAGAGTTGGCCTGGGAAGAGCAGTGCTGACCCAGAATCACGTTGTCTCTGAGGCAATTGGAAACCAGCCTTCATTGTCACCAACCTTGGAAAAACCCTGCTGGGTTGAAAAGGAGGATTGCTTTGCTGCACAGTGTGTTTGGGGGACCTGAGTGACTAACTTCTTAAGAAAAAGAAATGACTTTCAGCAAATATTCCCTTTCTAGCCTCATCTCACTACTCATGCCTCCAAAATACCTGGTATTTCATATTCCTGTGATTTTCTGTAATGAAACAATAGGGTACCTCTTATTTTGACCACTAAAAGCTTATGCTTCAGTTTTCTCAAGATTTCTAAGTCAGTTACCATCCATTTGCTTGCTAGCTTTCAATTTGTTTTTCTAAAACCTCTTTATCCTCTACTTAGCTTTACTCTTGTAGGTTATTGCCTTTTAAAAATTTCTTTATTGTCACTTGGAGGGGATTTAGGATGAAATTTCCAGTGAATAGTTCACTATTTTTAAGTGGAAATCTTTTTATTGCTTTCTTCAAATGCTGCTCCAAACTTTGTCTATTCTTTCCAGTCTCTGCCTCTTCTTCCCCCACCCCAAGTCTAACAGATGTTCTCAACTTCTACTGTCTCATTTACCTCATCTTCACATCAAACGTCTCTGGATTTTTATAAATGTTACAGATGTGGGAAATTAAAAGGAATAATCTCTCTTTTTCAATGCTAATTCTTTTGTTTGTACCCATATCTTCCTCTGGATTCTTGTTCCATCCCACACATACATCTGTTAGCTTGTATTGTACATTTTTGGAAATGAGGGTACAACTGCATCAGTGCTATATGTAGTGTGTATGGTATGATATCTTCGAAAGTTGTTTCTAGAATTGTCCTTTGACAGAATATCTTCTGGTTCCTTCAAATTCCTTGAAGTCATACGGGCCTTCAGGCACATTTTCATCAGCTACAATTCACATAATTGGTGCTCAGTCCTCTTAGGCTGCAACGAACTTTATGAAACCCTTCTCATAGGTCTTGTCTTCTGCTTACTACCTTCTGTTACCTTGACCGTTTCCGTCATGGTGTCTGGAATTGTTACATAACTTTTATGTTTAGATCCAGTATGCTTTTCTTTGTTTTGTTGTGGTGGATCTAGCCTTGGCACACTGTTGTCCGACGTTTTTAGTTAAAACCGAGGGCTAGATATTTTGGTTTTCTCTGTCATAGAATATAAATGCCAGAGAGGGAGGTTGTAGTCGACAAAACCACAACACAGAATGCTGTGCTCACTGAGATAACTTGTTTTTGAAAACTTTTGATTCCAATATAGTTAACATACAGTACTATATTAGCTTCAGGTGTACAATACAATTATTTAACAATTTCAAACATCATCCAGTGCTCATTAGGACAAATGCCTTCTTTAATCACCTTTACCTGTTTCACCCATCCCCCTGCTCACCTCCCCTCTGGTAACCATCAGTTTGTTCTCTATAGCTAAGAATCTATTTTTTGTTTTCTCTCTCTTTTCCTTTGCTCATTTGTTTTATTTCTTAAATTCCACCTATGAGTGAAATCATATGGTATTTATCTTTCTCGGATTTCTTTTGCTTAACATTTTGCTCTCAACAAAAATAAAAGGCAACTTGATGAAGGGGAGAAGATATTTGCAAATGACATATCCAATAAAGGGTTACTACCCGAAATACATAAAGAACTGATACAACTCAACATCCAAAAACCAAATAACCCAATTAAAAATGGGCAGAAGAAATGAACAGACATTTCTCCAAAGAAGACATACAGGCAGTTGACACACACGATAAGATGATCAACATAGTTCATCATCAGGGAAATGCAAATCAGGTATCACCTCACACCTGTCAGAATGGCTAAAATCAAAAACACGAGAAACAACAAATGTTGGTGAGGATATGGAGAAAAAGGAGCCCTCTTGCAGTGTTGATGGGAGACAACGTAGGTTTTGAAGCACTAAAACTCATTGGCTAGCAATCCAGAATAGCTCTTAGAGCCAGGGAGATCTGAGTTTACTAGAGTTCTGTAATTAATTGTGTGTGCATGTTGTATAAGTTTACATGCATATACTATGATTTTTAAGTGAATTGTTTCAGAGACAAATAGCAGTATAACCTTCACCCCTTTGGAATAAAGTATTCAGGAATTATCTTTCATCTTTTTTCACTCCACTGGCTATATTCTCTTTGCCCTGAAAAAAACGGTTACATTCTCTTTATATGTATATAAACTTCTCATCTACTTTGATTCTTGTATCATTCCCCTTTTAAAATTCAAATCTCTTAAAATAGAAGTTTGAAAGCAAACATACCCCTTGCTTCTCAGTTACTTGGAATCTACTTTTCACCTCTCAGCACTTCACTTAAACTACCCCTCACTGATGAACTGATGGTCCCTTAATCCTGGAATTCATGCCATCTTTATACTGTTGATTTCCTTTACCTTCCAGGAGCACTTGTCCTTTTATCCTTCCTCTCCTGCATGAAAATCTCTCTTCTCTCATCATCATTACACTTTTATATCCTAGTTTCCCCTTTCTTCTGAATCTTCACTTGATTTTTTTATCTTTGTCTTTTTTACTCTTAAATATGAGTTTCTTAAATCCTCTACCACCTCTTATATTCATTTCTTCCTGTCCTCACACTCTATTCTCTCTTGATATGTTTAACCCTGCTCCAGTCTTTGGTTTTCAACTATTACCACTGTGTGAATACGAACATCTCCATTTTGGTATGTCCAGCTGCCAGGTGAATTTTCTCACTCAAATGCCATGCCAGCATCTATGTCTGAAACAAATCTCCTTTTGACCCTGAAAATATTTCTCTTTTGACCTCTTTATTTGAGCACCTCATTCTCAGAAATTCTAACTTATCCTGTGTCCTCTTTCTGGTTTTCCTATATTGAGTCAGTGGTCAAGGCCCCATGGATTTTACTTCTCCAATGACAATTGGAGTCATTTCCTTCTTTCCACCCCCACTGAAACCTCATGTTCACCTTCATTGACTTTAATTAATGCATATGTTTCTTAACTGGTCTTCTTAACCTCCTACAACAGATGAATTCTAGATAGCTCCACCAGCTTCCCTTCATTAAAACACAGATATGAAAGTATCTTTGCCTTGCTTGAGACCCCTATGTCTCAGTTAACATTTTTATTACTTTAGCAATAGAAACCTTGATACAACTGCCTTAAATAATGATGTTTGTCTCAAATAATCAGGTTAAGAGATAGAGTAGTGTAAAGGCTGATTAATTTGGTTGTTCAGTGATGGGCTTGAGAACCTATTTTCTTTTCATCTTTCACTCTAATATGCTCAAATTGGGGCTCCTACTGGTCCCAGATTAGGTGATTATCCCAGTCCAGTCATATTGTTTAAATATAACAACATCTAGCAGAGGAGCTAAACACTTTTTTGTGTTTGTCTTTCTTTTAAAGTGTGATGAAACTTTCCAAGATTCACCCCTGATGTAGTTCTCACATTTTGCTGGCTAGAATGACATGACATGTGGCTGCCTAAGTAGTTCATTGACAAGGGCCATGAAATTACAACAACTGTCTTATCCTCAGATTCCTATAAAATACTTCACTGTACAAACTTAGGCTTTGGTTAAAAAGGAAGAAGAGTGTGGTGGGTGTTGGATAGGAAACCACGAGGTCTCAACTGCTATCTCCACATCATCCCTTTTCTTCCCCTGCTCCTCCTTACTCCTCTCCTTTTCTCCATCATATCCATTATTATTTTTCTTTCTTTATTCTGTTCTTGATAGTGCACATGTGATCATGTCCAAGTTTGATGAAATTTCTGAAACATGAAGAGTTCTAGGAAGAGGAATAATTCTTTTTCTATGATTCTATAACATATTTTGGTATTATCTATTGTCCAGTGCTTTACCTTGTTGTCATCTATAATCTCAAGGCTTTACTCTAAATACTGTAGGAGTCTGACTCCTCTGAGAAGTATGACAAGGCTCTTTTCCTCAAAGAATTTAAGATTGAAGTGGGGATATATGACAGGTGAAAGTATGAATTGACAGTATGCTTAGATGTGTATGTAATAGAGAGATATTCAATAGGAAAACATTGGCATATGGAATCTACATGGACTGTAGCAACTTCTCCCCTTTTGGAGTGGCAGTAAGTGATGGGAAAATTCATATCAGTGAGATAATAAATCTATGTCTTTAAATCTCTTAGGGATGAAAGGACAGGAATTTTAAAGTTTTCTAGAGAAAAATAGATATTAATAGAATTTTGAGGGAAAGAAAAGGAGTCAAGTCACATGGCAGGATGTTGAGCCTCAGTGAGAAAATATTGGAAAGTGAGAGATTCCCAGTGACAGGAATGCTAAAGGTATTTTGAAACCAAGGAAATGGAACATTTGCTGTTGAACTGTTTGTGTTTCTGTGGTTTAAACAGCCTCCATGTCTTCAGTCTGAGGTACAATCTTTTTAATAAAGTCCATGTTATAGGGGAAAGCCAAGGAGTTCCATGTGTGGGTGGATATGGAGCAAAACTACACACGAGGATGGACAGACAAGAATATGTTGAAAGTTTCAGCAAAACCCACAAGTTAAAGTCAAGACATGGCATTGGAACTCTAAACCAGAACTGTGCAAGAGAAAATACTGTTTTGGGGTCCTTCTGTTCTTTCTGCAAGATGTGGAATAGAGAGTTCTGGCAATGTTTATTATTTCTCAAAGGATAGGGTGATCTCAATTGTCATCTGGATTATACATATAAGCACCCAATTAATTGGAAAAATTGGGACCAAGTTAGGACCTGCATAAAGTGAGGTATTCCATAAATGCCATTTCCTTCCTCTTTTGCCTTAACCATTGAGGGGAATATGCTGAAATTAAAAATAAACGAATGGCACTAGCTTTGGAATTGGGCTGAACTACCTTAGAGTCTTAGGTCTATCTGTTACCAGGTCTGTAGCCTTTGGTAAACTTCCTAACCGTTCAGGGCTTTATTTTTCTTACCAGTTAATTGATCATAATAATATCTGCCTTACAAGGTTACACCGAGCATAGCATTTGGGAAATAGTAAGTGCTTAATTAATTATGACTGCTGTCATGTTGTTTCTACTAAATAAAATAAAACAGTTATCATACACTTAGTATGTGGTGGGCACTGCTCCTAGCACTCTACTTGATTTCTCTCATTTAATACTTACAATGAACCCATAAAGCAATTGAAATTTTGTTTCTGTTTTACATATGAGGAAATGGAGACAAGCTGGTTGGCAACCTTCCCAAGGTCATATAGAGTACACATGAGGGTTTGAAACTAAATGGAGCCTGTTCTCCCAAATGGTATGCTATGGAAGACAGTAATAGGTCTACAGATCATCAAGGTGGACTTCCCTGATGAGATGGGCTTTGGCTTGGATGGAAGAATCTAGAAAGTTTGCTAAGGTAGGAATACTGATAGTATGTACGGATGAGAAGGGAAGACATAAAAATGGAGCTGCAGAGGTGTGTGTAAAGAGGTAATAGGAGTAAGGTAGGAGAGATGGCTGGGACTTCAAGCAGGAGGTTTGTAGGTGCTGTGGAAATGAGGTTGAAGGAAAGTACATTGTTTTGAACTTGTAGATTATTAACATACTATGAGTATGTTTTGTGATGAATTGACTGACTCAAGTTAGTTGAAAAATATTACAGCTTAGGCAACATGAGGCTAGATCTTAGTGGCTGGATGAATCAGTCCTTAGGTTGTGCAAACTAAGCTTTTCCTGAGGACTCCATTAGAAAGGTCACATGGACAATTAGCTGGAACCAATCTCAAGCAAAGGCCAATGAATGCAAATTTATGCTACTGACCCTTTAACAAGATCAGTTAAGTTCATATGGTAAGGGCAAGAAAACACAAAGAGAGGAGGGGAAGAAGGGGAAAAGGGAGCCAGCACAACACATCAGCTGGTCCCACAAATAAGCCGTCACATTTCAGTGCCTCTAGCTTTTGCCTGTGTGTACCCTGGACCAGCAATCTTTCTACTCATAGCTCTTGTACTCTTCTGGACTGTACTGGGGCATCAGATCAAGTTAATAATACTTTCCACCATACTTTTTTGGTTGTATTCTTGGAAACATTAAACATCAAGTTACACATTGCCTTTCAATATCATTACTGAAGATGTAAAAAGTTATGCATTTGAGCTAAATGGTGTGGGCAAGTATGTGTCATTATTCCCATTTCCAGATGAGATTATGGGACTCACCACAGTTAGTGTTTTGACCTCGTGCCATTGTGACTAGAGCTGAAATGTACCGAAATGGAACACTGTGCTTTTATGTTGCATTGCAGTTATCTCTTTATCTGACCATTTCTCGGGTTTGTGTGCTGCAGTCACGGAGCTCAGCATATTTGTGACCAACACAAAGAAGGGGCCGGGTAAATCCTTATTGAACGAGTGAAGACAATTATATTGAAAAGTGGCTGCATAAAAAGTGAGTACAAGGTACAGGATGAAATGTTCAGCAATACTCCTGACATGACCCATCAGTTGCCTATATAAATTTGTACCATTGGTCTGTTAGGATTATTTTCTTAGTTCTCTCCTCTCTTGATTTCACTTATATACTTGACATTTCTTTCCATCAAATCTATGCCCTGGCTTTTACCACATCATTACACCAGCAAATGTTTGTAAACTTGATATTGTGAACAGCTATAAAAAGTAGCAGTAATTCCATGGGGATAGAAGCTGACTTTTCAGGATATGTCCTATTTGTGAATCAGATTAATTATTTAACAAACCATAAAAATAGCTCCTATAATCATTAAAGGCTGATCTCTCTTCTTCCTTAAAAGAACTGTCTGAAAGAAGAATTTTAAGCATCAGAGATGCCCTACACTTGTAGCTGAAGGAGACCTTAGGGATAATTTAGTCTTATGATGACAATGCTTATTTTTTTCTCCTTGGTGTTAAATTCTACTCTGAATTAAAATTAGGAGGCTAATGCTAAGCCATTATTTCACAAAAAAATGAGATCTTAGTTTACAAGGTTATAGAAAGCATCAGTAGTGTTACAGGATTAAGAGCCACATAGAGATTTTCCTTTCTCAAAAATTGCTGCTCTTTCAAACCAGTAGAGATGGCCTATTTAAGTAGAAATTGCTTTTCACCCAAATGTGTCTAACATATAACTTTCAAACGCTGAATTCTTTTTTGAAGTGATGATAGATGACATAATAGATTTGTAAATGTTCATTTTCTTTTTACTCTCTTCCTCAAGTCATTTGATATATATGGCCATACAATCTGAAGAGAAAGTCACAGATGCTAGTGGATGCTAATGCTGGTGACCTGGAACAGGTGCTTAGTAGGTGACCTACCATCTCAGCCCTCAGAAGCTCCATTCTTAGCTACTACCTGCTGAGTCCCCAAATCACTTCTCAGTCAGTTTGCGGCATCCTTTTGTTCTTCTCAATGTCCCACGGATCTCAGGGATTAAGTTTTATCTTAATTCCTTCTTAAATCTGCCCTGGGGTTTCTCTTACCTTCAAATAAGCTTGTCAGGGAGGAGTTACAGTCTTTTTATCTCTTACCTTCTTTTCCATTTCCCTTTCTACCACACTGTAAAATGCAGAGGATCCCCTTCATTTTAAGGTCTTACAGTTAATTATTAAAAGGAAAGAGATACCAAAGGCCAAAAAAATAAATCACACACACACACACACACACACACACACACACACACACACACACAACTTCCCAGAATCACTGAGTTAAATGTGACAAAGAGTAGCTTCCAGGGCACCTGGACAAAAACAGGCCTTGATAAACTCCCAAAGGAAATTTTTATGTTTATGTTGTACCATTTAAGACCTCAAAACCTTAAATCTAATAATTATTCATATATACTTACTATTTAATAACAATAATTGATGGAGGTTTTTTTTAAGTTCTGGACTTGTAAAAGAAAAGGATTGCTGTATTCATACGTTGTAATTCATACGTTGTAATAAGAATCATATATTGTCTACTAATTATGGTGAATCTATGAACGGTCAAGGCTATATATGATAATATCTATCATCTCATTTATCCTTATTATTGCAGAAGTTATACTGAGTGGTAACCACCCTCCTCACAAACACTGGCTCCATATGTGTCCACTTTGTAGATGACTTTGCCACCTTTCTCACAGAGAAATAGAAATCACCTTGGTTTCCTACCACTGAACCAAACATGTTTATTCTTTCCCATTATAGTTGAAAAGGTATCCCTCCTTTTGAGACAAACCCAGCAATGTTCTGATAAATGTTTGACAATCAGCTTTCTGGAAAAAAAGGTCCTGATTCATAATATCTGTTGATTTCTGTGTTATAAATCTTTCTATCATGGCTGATTTCAAATTACCAGTATGACACAGTGGAATGATGGGTGGAAAGAAATGTACACACAGGCTCTTAAAAGCCCCTACTGGGTCCATCCTTCCTGTCTTCTGAAGAAGCAGAGAATGATAGTCTGTGCACAGATACTATAGTCAGATTTACTTGAGTGTGTGTCCTGGTTCTACCCATTAATATATCTATAGTTTTGGACAAATCATAACTTTTCTATGTCTCAGTTTCCTAAAATGATATTTTTTTAAAAAAGATTTCATTTATTTATTTATTCAAGAGACACACACACACACACACACACAGAGAGAGAGAGAGAGAGAGAGAGAGAGAGAGAGAGAGGCAGAGACAGAAGCAGGTTCCATGCAGGGAGCCCGAAGTGGGACTTGATCCCAGGTCTCCAGGATCACACCCTGGGCTGAAGGCAGCGCTAAACCACTGAGCCACTGGGGCTGCCCTGGTAAAATGATAATTAATAAAAACATGCCCTATGGGATATAGCGATATTATCCTCCTAATCCATAACAAAAGGGGAAAAAGCCTTTGAGACAGTGTACTATTATTAATCCTCATTTTACAAATGAAGACCTTGAAGAGATGTCTCCTCCAGCTCTTGTTCTATTTTTTTCCTTGTATTTAGGCAAATTTTAATTCACTTATTCCTCTCTCATCTACTCTTCAGTGAATTCCCATCTAGCATCTGCACCCATTATGCAGATAGCTGTGGCTATTAGGAAGAAACTTGTATCTTAGGCTGGGTTTTCTGGACACAGACTTTTTTTTTTTTGAAGATTTTATTTATTTACTCATGACAGACACAAAGAGAGAGGGAGGCAGAGACACAGGCAGAGGGAGAAGCAGGCTCCATGCAGGGAACCCGACGCGGGTTCCCTGATCCCCAGGATCACACCCTGGGCCAAAGGCTGCACTAAACCGCTGAGCCACCGGGGCTGCCCATGGACACAGACTTTTAGATAAAAGTTTTGTATATGGGATTTATTAGAGATTGCTTTTAGGAATGACTACAAAGGAGTGGGGGAGGCAGGGTTGGGAAGAGGGAGAAATTGCATGAGTGATGTATTTGTATCAGAAGCCTTAACCCATTTAGTGAGAGCTCTGGAACCTAGATGATCCTACAGAGCTGTTCTGAATTGAGATGAGGGGGTAGGTTCTTTGTTTGCTACATTAACCAGTTTTTGGAAGACAATGGAAGAAATCTTGGGCAAGGGGGTTCCTTTTGGCACTTTTTAAAGAGTATTACAGGTTTAAGGCCCCAATAGCTAACAAACCCATCCATTATCTGGGAGGAATGAATACTTCTAAAAAGGGGAGTCTATATAGACCTATATCCGTTATGCTGCTCAGATCCAGTCAAGGAAATTTATGTTTCTTTCAGAGTAAATGGAGACCAAAGTACCTTGCCATCATGTTAGGGGATGGTGCTGTCCGTGGCTCAGTGTTGATTTCTGTTGTGGTTGGGTTAAACCTTCATTAGTAGGATAAGCTAGATTGTCCTTGGTGAAGCAAAGCCCATACTGTTGGACCCACATACAGTCTCTACCCCTACTACCATGGCTACTCCATTCATAAGCCAGCACTGGAGTGGTCGCTGACAGAGGCTGGCTAACATTACTTGGCTGAGACATTCTGTCTACCTGGTTGTTTAGTGTTACTTCCATGGCTCCCTGGTGGGTATTAACATGTGATAGAGAAAGCCTACAGGAAACAAACAGCCTTCAGCCCTTCCAGCTCCCTTAGTAGGAGGAGTAGAGTCAGATGGCAAACTCAAAATGTAGTTTACAAAGGACCAACCCCAATATCACAAGGCATTCCCGTGGGTAGGTTTAGAGTTGAGAGATAGATCCCAACATAACTGGGGTAGATGGGGGTTGCCTGGGTGGCTCAGCAGTTGGATGGCTGCCTTCCGCTCAGGTCCTGATCCCAGGATTCAGGATCAAGTTCCATATCAGGCTCCTGCGAAGAGCCTGCTTCTCCCTCTGCCTATGTCTCTGCCTCTCTCTGTGTCTCTCATGAATAAATAAATAAATCTTTAAAAAAATAACTGGAGTAGATGAGGAATGCAATCTTTTAATTCTCAAGGGGGTGGTATTATCTCAGTCATTACCCACTATGACATTGTATTTGATTAATCATCCTGTCCTGGGAGAGGGCATCGGTTGCAGGGGTTTCCACATATTCTTGGTGATTCTTAGAGCTCTTACCCCACATATCAAGAAATCACAGTGAGGTTTTTGCCAACTACCAAGTATGTCCATTTTGATTATTCATTTAAATACTGGGGAAATCGGAGCATCTGGGGGTCTCAGCTGGTTAGGCATCTGCTTTCTGCTCAGGTCTCGGGATCAAGCCGAGTCAGGCTCCCTGCTCAGCGGAATGTCTGCTTTTCTCTCTCCCTCTGCCCTACCCTCCACCCCCACTGCCTGCTCGTGTGCTCTCTGTCCACTTTTTCTCTCTCTTTCAAATAAACAAACAAACAAACAAATACATGCATACATATTGGGGAAATGATCATGGACAGAGTGGACTTACTCTAATCCCTATTTAGGCCAGGACTTCATTTATTGATAGTTCCCATGTACACTCACTCTAATTTGGCATCAAGATAATATTTCAGGTCCCTCGATATCAATATCAATAACTCTTTGCTGGTCAAGATGATTCTCTACCTTTTCATTTATTCTAATAATTGTGCCTTGTTTGACAATTATATTCTGTTACTTGGAGTCTGATTATCTTCAGTTTTTATAACAGCGTCTTGTACTTTCAGCCCTGGGTTCCACAGGATGGTCATTTCTGAGCTTTTTGATCATACCAGTACCTTTAACCAGCTTGCTCATTATTGCTTTGTTAAATTGACTGTTCTCTGGGCTTGGATCATAATCAGCTGATGGGTTTTCTGGATGAAATAACAGAAGCATTCTATCCTAACCAGTTTTCTGAGCCCCTTATTCCCTTCTACCACGGGTTGCTGTGGCTGTGCTGGCATTACCACTGTTTTAGCACTTTCTCTTGGGATATTTGCCAGTGTGTTAAATTCTATATCACAGGGGAGGGCTGATCCAATTTTGATAAACTCTCCTTCATCCAAGTTTCTGTTCCATTCTCTCACCTCCATCTTAATCTAACATCCCCAGGATCCCATATACACTCTTCTGACTCTTGCTGCTTCATGTTAGTTAGGTCCTAGAGCTTTGTTGTTATATAATTCCTTTCATCCTTTACAGAACTTTCCTTACAATATATGTAGTGAAATATCCCTAGTTATTGGCCTGAAATTTCAAAGGTGGTGCTAAGTCCCGATGGGCATACGTGTTTTCTTGGGGAATGGTCAGTTTTATGTGTTACCTTGGTTAGGCAAGACCTAGTCAAGGTCTTACTGTTGGAGATATTTTATAGTTGTGATTAAAGTTATAACTGATATACTTTAAATAAGGAAGATTCTACTTGTATGGACTTAATTCTGTAAGGTGAAAGGCCTTAAGAGCCAACGGAGGCTTCTCAGAAAAAGAAATTTCACCTGTCTATTGCAGCTTCAACCATTGCCTGATAGTTCCAGCTTTCCTTCCTGATGGTCTGCCCTATGGATTTTGGACTTGTCTAGGAACTCTGATGGATAAATCCTCTAAGATATTGCATCATCTTTAAGAAAGGAGGCATTGATAATCTTAAAAAGAAACAACTGATCCAATTTTGCAGGTCCAGAGGGTTCAAGGACTTTGGGCATTCTAGATTTTCTAGTGTATGTACCCAAATATCTTCATTTCAAGTCTCAGATCCCTACCCTTTTCCAAAAATGGCTCTGACTTTGGTATAACATACTTTAGGGGTTAAAAAAATTCAACTTTCTCTGCAGTTTCTGCACATAATTAAGTCCTGGGTCGGATCATCAGCTTATTCTGCTCTCTAGCTGCAGAGAATGGAAGTTTTTTAATATGCTACCAAAGGCACTTGCATTTTGCCTTAAGTTAGTGAAATAAGGTCTTCTTCCTCAGTCTTTTATTGTTCAGTATACTGTTCAGTGTGTTGATAGCCTCCAGCAATAGTTATCCAAATCTATAGTCTTTATAATGACTACTTTAATTTTTCAGAAACCTGAGCTATTGTATTCACCAATGCATTCTCTTCCATATTATCCAATCTCAGTTCAACATAGCTAATTGTTTTAATAGTCGCAAAGCTGTAGCATGCTATGAATTGTCTAATATTCCACCACCAGTAAGGAGATCTTCATCGATGGTTCTTATTTTAGAATCAAATTTCTAGCACTACTCTTAGCACTAAGTGTTTTAGGTTGGATAGGAAACAGACTCTGATATAAGATTTTGAGTGAAAGAAGTTTATTGGGGTGTGTTCTCATGACCAGCAAAACCTGTAAGGGAATGAGGGCAAAGATTTGGAAAGAGGAAGAGGTTGAAAGGTGATGGTATTGTACCGGAAGTCTCAACTAATTCAATGGAAAGTCTGGAATAGGATGGCCCTTCTGAGTTGTTCTTAATTGAGCCAAGTGTGTCATTCCTTTGTTCCTTAGCATTAACCAATCATTATATGTGGGATGTTCACAAAGAGTACTGCCTTCTTGACAAGGAGATCTGGATGGTACACTCTGTCAGCCACTAAGCCTTCAGGGGAAATTTTCTCCCAGTGACCAAAAATTTTTTCCCATGATTCTGTGATGTCATACTTTCCTGGTTATCCTCCTAACCTGATATGAAATGTGAGAGTCCTTAAGGCTGGGTCCTGTGCTCCCTGCTCATACCATTTCATACTCTCTCCCTAAGTGTTCTACTCATGCCATGCCATGGCTTTAGTTACTCTCCCTATTCTCTCTAAAATATATCCAACCTGTTCTGATGTCCTGAGGATACTTTAACCTTATCATATCCAAGAATAAACTTATCTTTCCCTCCAAACCTGATGTTCTTTAATTATTCCATAACTCTACGAAAGACTCTACCACCTATCTAATTCTAAAAACTACAAGCATGGATTATTTGTTAGTTATTCTGGATAAATCCTCTCCTTTATTGCCCTTATTATATCAACTTCTGAGTCTAAGTATCATTTCTCTGCTAAATACTGTTACAGGCTCCTAACTGACCTGATCTCCTCTGTACTCCAGTGTAACTAGAGTGGTCTTCAAAAACCCCTCCTCTGATTATGTCATTCTTCTACTTGAAATTCTTCTCTGGTTTCTCATAGATCTTCAGGTATTGATCAAAAACCTTAACCTGATCAAGGCCCTGTTGAGATCTCCTGTTTTATCTTGGCACATGTGACCCCCTGCTTCTTCTGTGTCAGCTATAGACTTAAGAGTTCCTTGCAAGTGCCACTTTCCTACCAAGCCCTTATGCATTCTGTGTTTTTTTTCCCCCCAGAACACTTGTCCCAACACATGACCCCTTCACTTAGTCATATTTCATGTGTTAGTACCAACATCACTACTTTATGGAAATATTCTAATGAAATGAATTTATAGAAGGGGCTAGGAAGGCCTTTAAGTATGAAGAATCTCTTTCTATTTGGAGTCAATTGAAAATCTAAAAACGGATCCCTTATTTGAAGAGGCCTGGCTCTTGCTTGGATGGCATCATTGAACATTTTCAGGAAACTAGAAAAGGGCATTGCTTTAAATCACTTTCTGATTACTATCATGTGGATTACAAACACATTCTAAAGTGCTAGCCAAATACTAGTTCTTACTAGTTTTTATTTCACACAAAATCTGTGATTCTAATGTGGATAAATATCTTATGAACTCTTTTAAACCCAAGAGAACTAGAATGAAATGGGAATGGTTACTCATGTTTTTCCTATTCTTCTTTTCCTGCAGACTGAGCTCTAATCAAGCATAAATATTTCATATCAGATTTGATATGCCTGATAAGACTCATGTTTCCTGGGCCTGGAATGTCCCCTCTCTTAACCCCTTTCTTCTGTGTATCCATTCATTCCCAACTTGCATATATCTTGGGTTTTCAAATCCTATCCTTCTTTACTTTTCCCATGGAAAATGTTTTCCTTCTGTGTCCCAAACTTCCTCTCATCCCAATAATCCCTTTTATCTCAGAACTCACATTGTCTGCATTTCTTTTATTTTTTTGTTCATATAACCTTTTTTCTTTTATATTTCAGTCTTATGTGTATAGGTTTTGCTGCTGTACTGTGAGAGAGATCTTTGGAATTATCTTTGTGTGATTTAAAAAAAAAATTCTCCCTGCACTCAGAGGGAAATTAATCAAAATTTGTTTAATAAATAAATAATTCAATTTAATGAACAAAATATTTTGAACAGTCAGGAACCAAGAAGCACACAGAACCTGGAGATTGATTAGACCAACAGACAAACAAAAGAAGGCAATGGATTAAAAGCTAAGTAAAGGAACTACGAGAAAGAGAACAGAGACAGCTTTCTAAGGAAAGGAGATCTTGAGAGGAAAGCTCAACATTATGAGATGAGTCCATTGAAATAGCTGAAATTGTATGAATTCCAAAATCAGGTGCAAGTTAGGTGACTCATGTATCAAGTCATGAAACCTTTCTGCTTAAAAGAAGGGTTTGAATTATTACATTATTTTAGGTGATTTTCATTTCCTTATTGTCAGAGGAGGAAAATGGTGTGGTCTTTGGGAATTTGGCAGGGAAGATGTGAGGAGATACTTCAGCAGTGAAACCAATCTTGGGAAGTAGAATGATAGACTGAAAAGAAGAAACAAAGGCAGAGTAAGAATTTTGTCAAACTTTTCAAGGATAAATGAGAATGTAGTCTCTCACGCAGAAACTTTGAATTCCCAAAGAAAGAGAGGGTACAAAGTAAAAAGATTCAGTGGAGTGGTATTAACTGGGAACCTAGTGAGGCAGAAAGTGTAGGGACAACAAGAAATAAAACATAAAAGTTTTCTGTGAAGCTGTAGGATTTATATTTTGTTATCCTCCATTTGTATTTTTGGCGTAACATAGTAAGAAATTTCTGGTTGACTGAATTCAATTTTCATCCTGACGTTCTGATATTATGTAGGCACAGTTTAAAAATCCACTGAAAACAATACCAAATATATCTTTAAAAAGCGCTAGCTGATTCTTCTGTGTTTTCTTTTGATTACAGTAGTCACTTTGGACAAAAGGTATTAAAAGCTAGAAAAATTAAACTTCAGATGACTGTAACCACATCATTCAGTCTTGCAGTCCTTACACTCAAAGAGTCAAGGGAGATAAAGATCTTTATCTCACATCAAGGCATACCAATTTTCAATACCTCAGTTCACACTAATACATTTTATGCATGAACTCATCTCTTCTTTCATATTATATGCATTCCTTGGTGCTTGTAAAAGTTTCTCAACACAAGACTCATTGTATTCTATCACTCTTACATTCTAGAATGCCAGCACCCAAATAGTAATGATCTCATAGTTGATGAATCAAGTCTTAGATGTAATATGAAAAGGACAGATTATTGCTAGAAGAATTAGGGAACATGAAATGCAGTGGCATTTTGAATTATACATGCACAAACAAAAGAGAAGCTCAATTTTGTGCAATATCCGTGATCGTGCATAGGAATGTCTTTCCTTTTCTTTGAAGATAGCCTTAATAGTGTACATATTATTTACTTATCAAAGTAAAAATCAAAAGCATTGAGTATAAGATAAATAGCTGAAATGATTATTGGAAAAAGTATTCTAAATTGCAAAGTAATTTTTTAGGAAACAAGAAAGCTTTGGTTATAGCTTGGCATTTAGTCTAGTTGTGTAGAATATTGTATGAATCTGTTAAATGTCAGAAAAGAATGAAAATAGCTCCAGCAAGTACTTTCTTGGTCTATAACGTATATATCGTTTTTATATAGTATTTTAAAATTTCTTGTTACTTAGCATGAAATTCTTGTTTTTAATCTTAATAATTTTAGGAAACATCTTTTTTCTCTTTCTTTCTTTCTTTCTTTCTTTCTTTCTTTCTTTCTTTCTTTCTTTCTTTCTTTCTTTCTTCTTTCTTTCTTTCTTTCTTTCTTTTTTTCATTTTATGGGCAGAGAACTTGAACAGAAATGGGAGCTTATAGTGTCATTACAAATAAATAACTTGCAGCAGTATCTGAGACTTCTTGGAAAAATATTTCTCAGAATATCTATCATATTGAAAGTCCCAAGGAATCAGTGAAGCATAATCATTATTATATAACAACAAACGTTTTTCATTAGGATGCAAAGATCATGTGAATCAGCCATTTGGGATAATTGTTCTTACTGAGGATTAATGGGAGAATTGAATGCACATGGGGCAGCACATTGTCCAGGGCTGAACACTTTTTGAAATGACTTATTTTCTGAGTAGTTCTTATATTATGCCAGCCCCAAATTATTTTGTTTTTTGTTTTAATTTCATTTTTTAAAGTTATATATGTACATAATTTAAGAGTCAAAGAGTTGTATAAGGTTTGTTACCAAAACAGCAGTGTTGACGCCTTTTGTTTTTCCCCTTGCCCAGATGAAACTACTTTTATTTTCCTTAGCTGACTTTCTTGGTGTGCCTTTTGTCTAAGCAACATGTTTTTAATTGTTGCTCTTGATTTTTTTAGTTTTAGCTATTATCTATTGCATTTCCCTATGTATGGCAAGGATAGAGCTGTTTTCTCCCTGAGCCCTCACCATCCTCCCCAAACATTATAAATGTGCTTAGTTGAATATTCAATATTTATATTATTATAACTATAAAATGCAATTCATAGCTGAGCCGTGTAGTCAGCTGCTATTTCTTCCTTTTCTACAGAGCTATTTGTTTTCACTGGAGATGATTATCATTCCCTATATTCTTTTTCTTTGTTTTTAAATTTAATCTCCAGCCCTTTTGGCAGACATTTTCCATAAAGACTTATGCATCTTTTAGGCTTTTAGTCTTTTAAACCTTGTGGTCTCTATCACAACTACTCAACTCTGTTATTGTAGATTGACCCTCGGGGTGCAGTTTGCCAACCTCTGAAATCATACCTTGGGATGTTTCCTTGCTTCATATCCCATCAATTTTCTCTTTTCTCCAGAGAAGTTTCTCAGTGGGGCTCCTAGGATGCTCTCTACACCCATGTGTTAGATGTCATCCTGGGGTATACTTTACCATTATTCTGGGGATTTCCTTTGCCTCTTTTCTTTTGTTGGCTCTCTTGTTACCTATATACTATGTCTTTTCTTTTTTTGTGGCCAGATCCCTTATTTTAGTGGAAAACCATTTCCAGAAGCTTTTAGTGAAAGAGTACAAAGCAGATAATGCAAATTCTCTCTTAACACTCAGTCTTCCAAGAATTCATTGTGATGCAAAATGTTTTGGTTTGCTTTTAGCCACACTTACCATTGGACTTTACCAGAATTTAAGAAAAACTGAATGAATTTTATATAAAACATTTTATTTTATTTTTCTTATTTTAAAAAGATTAGGAAACAAAAAATCAAACGTGTGGGACTTGTAACTACAACACTACTGACTCATAGTTTTCATCTTCAAGTAAAACCTTTTAGGAGGTAGAAGGGACATGGAAAGAGTTGTGAGGATGGCAGCACATTAAAAAATGGAATGGAATTAAATTAACAGACATTTGTTCTTCTCTTAACCTTCTGATAGCTCCAAAATGACCTTCACTATGAGTCCCATTATAATGTTGGACTAAATGGTCCATAGTATAATTGTGCTGTGAATTTTCAGGGAATTAATATCGATGCTCATACAGATGTTTCCCCTGAACACATGAGATCAGCTGTGCATTTTGGGGTCTTAGGAAAGAAATAACTTCCCAACTTGAAATTTGTTGATAGCACTTAGAATAATTGTTGATTATAGTATTGATATTTTAAAGCAGTTGATTTTCTACGAATCAAATACTTAACATATATTAAACTAAACTATGTTAAAATGAAAGATAATTTTGTAACAATTACATTGGAAATCAACAGGGGAACATATGGTATTCTTGACACCAATGAAGCTTAGTTTGTGATATGCTTTTAAGAGAGCACTGCTGATCTAAGAAACATTCACAGCAGGAATGGATTAGACAAAAACTAGATATATTCCTGAGTTCCACTGTTCTGTGCTGACAACTCTGTGAGTAATTTAAATATAGAACTAAGTAAAAATATAGAGTTTCTGAGGCGGATGGGTGCCTTCAACTTTGACCTTTGTGGCCCTGGTAGTTTATTTCCTTTAATGTTATTTTTATGTCCTTTAATTTTAAGTGCAGTATGGGTGTAGATGTGTCGTGTAATTGTGCCTTTTCTATAGTAATTGCTCAACATAATAGTAATTATGAAACCCCAAAGCTGTTGTGCAAATAGGTTAGATCCATCTCTCATTAAAGATTTCACCTGAACTATTTTTAATTTATGCACTTATATATGGTTTGAGTCTAGACCTAACATCCATCTCTCTTCTTTCTTCATGGTTAGGAAAGCTATGAAATTCGTGAAAACCTTATTGTTCAGGATATGTTTTTCCAATTTTGATTCTATCTTTGCAAAACTTCTTGAGGGGGATTATTTTTAATCCTATTCTTTATTTTAGATGTAAGTAATAAAACTCTGGCTATGTGTTAGGATGTTATGCGCAGTAAACTAGGAGTATTTTTTTTTTAATAATAGTTTTAACTACTTTTGGTTGAAAAATTACTCTGTATTTGGCAAATTATGGACAAAATCTAATTCTGTTTTTTGGGAAAATTCTGTTGACTTATGGAGGCTATCCAAAGAATCATATTAAAATGCATTGATAAAAAGAGTCACAAATTTTAATAATATGACTTAGGAAAATGTAGCCTACTATTCAAATGAGAACAGGTAAGAGCTCTTTATTCAGAGCTTGCTCTATAGCAAGAGGGTCAGCCATTATTTGTGTTTTGGCAGAAACTCAAAGGCAGGCAGAGGGGTGGAAAATCTGTATAGTGGGGAAAATGGGGAAGATTCAGGCATCTCCTGGTTGAAGGCTATTGGTGTGGGGAAGCTGCAGGACAGCTAACCAGAAGTAGGACATTCTATGAGATTGGTTGGAAGAGCATATTTGTTTTTTTCCCATTGGTCCTAAGTTGGAAACAGGGACAAAAATTTGGGAAGTTTTCAGTTAGTAAGACCTGACTTTTTGGACTGATTGCTGGAGAGATTGTGGTATACTGCAGGTAGTGGGTCAGAATTCTGCTTTAATATGTGGTCTGGCTATTGTCTGTCTATATATTAATTCTCCTACAAGGAATCAGAAATATCTGTCATCATATAAAAAATTACCAGTAGTTCACAAGAACTAACTTAAAATTCAGACTAATTTTTCAATCATTCTATTGTTCTAGGTATTTTTATTCTTCTTATCAGTGGAATAAAACACAGTTGATTTGGTCCCCTTTTTCCAGTTAAGGAGGATTCTTGACAACTATGTCAAGTAGAAGTCAATTTCTATTCAGGAAAATCATGAATCAGTAAAATGGCTTAATCATAAAAGACTTTTCCTTGCTTCTGAGTAAGGATAAAGATGACACTCTCATCTATTTCAGGGTTTGTAAACACACCGTGCTTTGAATTCCTTACAAGAAAATTTCTACGCTAGTGAATAGAATGAAGCAAAGATCATTCTATAAAACTTTCATCAGTTTTTTTCCCTCACATTTAACTTTATTAAATCCTTTAAATATAGAACTTTAAATGTTTACAAAGCCAATTACACATTATTTCTAATTGCAGTATAATTGTTACAGTAGTGTCAGGTGTATAGTATGATTCTATAATTCTATAGTTGACTCGATGTTACCAATATATTTTGTGCAAACCAGAAACATTTTTACTGTGCAATTTTAAAATGTCCCCAACTGCTACCCTCTTGTCACTGGATCTGGAAAATCTGTTGTGTTAGATATGGGTAAATAAGAAATAATACAAAAAAAGACACAAATCATGTGTACACGCAAAGTACATTAATGGTAGTTCCACTTTCTTGAAGTACATCACTCTGACATGATAGTTAGCTGTAATTAATAAGTGATAAACAGAACAATAAAATGTCAGCCTGTAAGTAACCTTGCCAGACTCCTGATGCTGCTCTGACCTCTACCAATCAGTCAAGCTTATTAGAAGGATCAGACAGGCATTAATATCTTAATGCCTGTGAGACAAACAGCATGTTCTGAATACTGTAGAGCTAAAGAGTCTGTGTTAAGGTGTGAATATCCCTTGAGCAGTAACCAACAGAAAAAGAAAATGCTTCTCCAGTTGTTTCCTCCCTGGCTGCTATTTGTACCTCTTTCAAATAATGTGCTATTCAGATTTTATCGTATTAGTGGCCCAAGGAAAGCATTATGTATAAATATTATAATTACTCAGTTGTATCTTTCATACTATAAGAGCATATTAAATGTGTACTCCTTTCAATTTTCATAAATATTCAATATTTAGGTAGCTCTTAATTATATACAGTGTTAGCATCCACCTTACCTTTGTAACCTCTCATTTTAACAACAGAGGATGTGTATGTCAGTTACTAGCAATGAAAAATGATAAGCTCGTTCCACTTAGTATAATATGGATGATCAATAATTACTAATTGGAAAGTGTAACTTCCCCAGTGCATCTTTGAGACATTGTTGGGCTGATGACTTAAATAAAATCATTTCTGTTTGAATGTGGCAAATTTACACTGAAGACAATGCGTTCTTGGCACTAGCTCCCAACTCTGAACCTTTGCAGTAAATAAGACAAGGTGTTAATTAAGAGAACTGCCAATCCAAATGAATAATGGAGTGCTGGAAATAGCGTGGTGAGGGCTTGACCTTCTGCCTCAAAGAGGTGCTCCAATGCTGAAGTCTCAATTTTGGGATGATGTCTACAGAATAATGAGAATGTGGAAGGGTGGGGGGAGGAAAGGATAGTGGGATCTCCATTAACTCATTTAGCTGTTCCTAATTAGTTTTCAAAAACTGTCAGGCAATGTTTAATGAAAGGCTTTTCAGGAATAGGAAATGAATAAAGGTCACAGCACAGCAGTCCCCCCCTTTCCTGCAGAGGATCTGCTCCAAGACCCCCAGTGGATGTCTGACACTGTGGATAGTACCTAGCCCCATGGATACTATGCTTTTTCCTCTGCATACATACCTGTGATAAAGTTTAATTTATGATTAGGCACAGTAAGAGACGAACAACAATAACTGATAACAATAACAATATAACAATATGCTGCAATAAAAGCTATATGAATGTACTCTCTCTCTAAATATCTTTCTGTGCTGTATTCACCTTTATCTCGTGATGAGGTGAGATGGTAAAATGCCCACATGGTGAGATTAAGTAGGACGGATGATGCCAGCAGTGTGACGTAGCTTGAGCCCCTGCTGACCTTTTGATTTATCAAAAGGAGGATCCTATGCTTCTGGACCATGATCAGTGGCAGAGAACAGAAACCACAGAAAGCAAAACCAGTGCTAAAGGAAGACTACTGTTTATACGATTTCTTTAGCCCACATGGGTGTTAATTAAATATTAAGGGGGAAGAGGTGCTTTTCAAGAGCGTTTCATAAATACCTTGCATTAAGCAACAGCCTGTAAAGGCAGCCGCCCCCTTCCTGACACTCACTCAGGCCATGTTAACTCAGCCACCTCCATGCAGGAGGAGAGGTGAGGGGGGAGGGAGCAGAAGCATTCCTCTGGGGGAAGTGGTGACCACAGACAATCCAGAGGCCGCTACCTCTGACTGTATACATGGCCTGCAGAGAGACCTGAGAGTTCAGGGCCATCCAAATCAGTGACCTTTAATCAAGCAATTCTATTCCTGATTCTAACGTCACAAGGAAGGCGGCAAGTCCCTCCGGGCTCTGGGGCTGTTTGGATTGTGGAAAGAGGTTGTCGAGAGGATGGGACTGCCAGGGGATCTTAGAGGTAAAACCCAGCGATTGGAGGGTCTTCCTCCCACCCCAACTCTTGTCCTTAGAGTGCTCATTCTGCCGATTGTATGGTGGGAGCCATTTGAGGGACCCAGTTTCTAGAGGGTCATGTGTTGTTGAGACCATCTCCAGTATCATCCTAGTACCATCTGACGGAACCCAGTTAGGGCCTCTGTGTATACTTTTAAGATGCAGGCGGGAAGGTGCAGAGGTCTACGTGACTTGCTGCTGCACAAGACAAGCCTAGTATGTCCATTTCCTTATTCAAACTGCCACCTACCAATCTGGAGTGACCAGCCTCTTTTCTCAGCCTCTCCTTGCCCCCTGTGAGAACAGGGGCCAGTTTTCAAACCAGCACCACTTGAAGGAGACACCTGGTCTCCATTTAGTCAGGACATTGAATTATATACATCTTTAAGGTTTTTTTTAAATGTTTGAATCCTAAATCATTGTGAATCTATATATATTTTTTAAGATTTTATTTATTTATTTGACAGAAAAAGAGAGAGAACACAAGCAGGGAGAGCTGCAGAGGAAGAAGGAGAAGCAGGCTCCCTATGGAACAAAGAGCCAGATATAGGGCTTCATCCTAGGACCCCGAAATCATGACCTCAGCTGAAGTCAGATACTTAACTGCCTGAGCCACCCGAGCATTCCATGAATATTTTTCTGAAGCTACTAAATACTTCAGGCCATGAGAATAGAAAACATTTCAGTGAGGCCAGTATGGCAAATGACTTCGTTGCTCTAAGAAAGTTGCTTTGGCTTTGGACAATCTTCCTCCTTTTCTGGGAAAGCTCCAGATTGAACAGAGAATAAGATAGTAGTAAGACAGTATGAGGAAAATCTTATTGTGAAAAATGAATGGCATTCGTTTTTGGCCTATTATAAGTAGGTGCTGTTTTACCTTCGTGACAATTTTATGAGGTGAGTGCCATTATTATGCCCATTTCACAGATGAGGATGCTAGAGGCACAACAGGTAAAGCGATTTGCCCAGGAACACTCTTCTACTCAAGTGCCTGGCCTTAGGCATGAGTCATGTGTCCCGGGTATTACAGGGATACATTGTGATCATTTGATTTCACCTGGACTCCAGAAGCTGTGGTATTTGACTTGGCCTAAATTCTAGCCTATACCCAAACTCACAGGAATATCGGCTGTTTCTATCACACACCGACATGGATACACTGAGCAGTCACACATCCAGGATCTCAAAGCAGAAGCATGATTGTTATAATAAGGGAAGCACCACCTTGTCCCCACCTGTGCTCCTAGTGATTTTCCTAACCCAACATCCTCTTCCAAGTTAATCATGAATGGAAACTGACCTTGTGGTAGTAATTTCTCTAGGACTACTGCTTGGCCATTGCTCAATCTTTGGCAAAGATTCATGTACTTTTCCTCTTCTTTTCTTTTCTTTTTTTTTTCTTTTCTTTCTTTTCTTTATTTCTTTCCTTTCCTTCCTCTCCCCTCCCCCCTCCTCTCCCCCTCCCCTCCCCCTCCTCTCTCCTCCCCTCCTCTCCCCTCCCCTCCTCTCCCCTCCTCTCTCTCTTCTCCTCTTCTCTCCTTCCTCTTCTCCTCCTCTCTCCTCTCTCTCTCTCTCTCTTCTTCTTTCTCTTTCTCTTTCTCTTTCTCTTTCTCTTTCTCTTTCTCTTTCTCTTTCTCTCTTTTCTTTCTCTCCCTGAGCCTTAGCCAGTGACCAGGGTTTAGGAATTTTAAAATCAATTTTCCCTATTTCTGTGTTAAAATATTTGACTACTTAATTGTCATTTCCTCCAGCATGCCTTATGAACTTTTTATCCATTGCACATTTTACATCTAGAGTAGAGTTACCAGATAAAAAACACATGACACTTAAATTTAGCTTGCAGAGAATTTCAGAGAAATTCAGGTTTGACTGGGCATCGTGTACTTTTATGTGTTGAATCTAGCAAGCATTTCCTCTAGCTTACCAGAAGTGAGGCGAGGGGCAAGCTACTTCTTACTGGGTAAACCATCTTGTTTAGCGTAGATTCATTTAATAACTCTAGAAGCTAAGGCATTTTTATGTTTAGCATCTGTGGGCAGGTGCAAAGTTTTCTCTAAGTTATTATATTCAGGATCTAAATCTAAACATATTTAATATGATCCCCACAGTTCATTTTCTCAGGGTAAGACAATCACCATAGCAATTTCTAGGTACTTTTCCCTATCACTTGTGATTAAGGTATGCCATAATGATGAATTTCCTTAATACCCAAACTTTTAAAGTTTGATTTTTTTTTCTCATAGAAATCTTTCTGAAGGGTATTTCACATTACTTTATCCACTTGAGGCTGATCTATTGAACATGACTTCCTCTGGAAAAAAAAATCAGTGTTATGTTTATTAATACAAATTCTTTTGCCCTTTAGCACAGTGATATGCCCTCAACATCTGCTGGCCTGTGTAGGACTATAATTCCTGTCTACAGACAGTCTCGTGGTGATTGTCAGCATGCTGCAGTTTGCTCTCCTTTCTGTTCACCACGGGGAGACCTATCTCATCACCACCAGTGGGCCTCGGCTCCTGAGTTGTAGCCGTAATTTAAAAACAATTGTGCTGGTGAAGAACTGAGGGAAGTTCATTTATAGACTCCAGTGCATTTGCTTTGTGCTAGCTATTTTTCTTGCAGTACTTCAGAGGGCTGCTTGTACTTCACGTCTGTGCTTTGTTCTTTACAGATGAGCTTGACCATGTATGTGAAATGCTCCTTTGTGCTTGTCATTATTACTGCTCAAGATATGTTCTATAGGATACAGGTTTGATAAAGTGTTGGTAGATGCCTCAAGAAAAACTGCTGTGGTTGAGCTTGAGAGACAGTGAGCTAAGCTAACCTCAGTTAAACCCATAACAAGTTAAAGCTGCTTTTACAGAGATTTTCATATGCTAAGGGAGATTATGAAGCCCCAGGTGCACAACAGGAAAGATGGCAAATTTTGATTTTTATCTGCAATCCCCTTGGTTGGAAGATCTTACTGGAAATACTGTGACATTTTGTCATGACTTATGGTTGCCAGGTTAGCATGGGAGTTGTACACAGAAATAAAAATCTTAAGTGTGACATAGTTCCATTCTAAAAACTTAGAGGAGAAAGGAATGAAAGGTGGTGAAATGATTTGTAATGGGGATAAAATTAATACCCTTTATGTAGTCAACTAATTTTGTATGGGAGATAGTTATTTGAAATTAATAGATAGCAAGTGTACAAATCTTTAGGACATTAATTAGAAGACAGGTTTCTCCTTTAGAAGTGAAGGGTTAAGTTTCCGAATGGTAATATATTAACAGGAAGTAACATGTCAAAGTTTGGGAGCCATAAAATATAATAACAGAATTCCTTTCTGCTCAATTCCTTTCTTCTCAAGTTCAATGAGAAGATAAAATTAAGGTTAAATGGAATTCAGTGCTTCAAAAAAAGAAAAAAACTTAAAAAAAAAGCTAAATGATAACTTCGCTTCTTTTTCTTCTTGAAATAGCACTACTTTCTCCCTCTGCCCTTAAAAATATATTTTTTGGATTAATGTTATTGCTTTAATCAAGTGTTTTGATACAATTTTGTCATTGCTTTTGGAAGTTATTACTACTAAGTTTTGAAGGAGGGGACTGTTACATTTTGTAGAGAGGAGCACACAGATACTTGGCCCAAGTATGTATGCCATTTGTCTTTGCCTAAAGACACACAAATATATTTGTAATAATTATATTGTAAAACACCTTGTCGTGTATAACAGTGCCTTCTGTTCTCTGTTTTGTCTCATGTCAGAAATATATTTTAATGGCCTAGCATCAATGATAAATTGTAACTTGGGTATATAATCTGTGTTTAGACAGTTGCTGCAAAGACAAATCCATGACTGCCTGTAGTTATTTTGGCACCAACCAGATGGACCCTGCATCTTAAATGATCTGTGTGGAGAGGTTAATTTTAGTAATAATAGCTAGCACATATATCAGCCATGCTTCTTAATTGTTTTCCATTATTAATTAATTTTCACAATAATGTGTTTATGTTTTTTTATTTTAAAGATGAGAAAAAGTGTACTTGCCCAAGATCAACAGTTAGTAAGTGGCAGAGCTGGAATATGAACCCAAGTAGTCTGATTCCAGAGGCTGTTCTTTTTTTTTTTCCCCCAAAGATTTTATTTATTTATTCATGAGAATCACAAAGAGAGGCAGAGACATATACAGAGGAAGAAGCAAGGCTCCCTGCGAGGAGCCTGATGCTGGACTCGATCCTAGGACTCTGGGATCATGACCTGAACCAAAGGCAGACACTCAACCAGTGACCCCCCAGGTGCTCCCCAGGGGCTGTTCTTAATAACCATTAAAAATGGAAATATGGGAATGGTACTTAGGTTAGTCCACGAAACTGTAATCCTGAATTTCTAGAATGTTGTCATGTGTTTTCTTGAGTCCATATAACCATTCGACTGAGTCCTTACCTTCTTCACAAAAGTGAGAGGAATGAATAAAGATTTCTTCACTGGGCTGGGCATAGCTGATGAGGTTTGACATTTCCATTAAAAATAAAGAAGTGCCAACTTTATCAGTAACCAATGTTTTTGTTTCCTGGAAATATTTCCTGGAATATTATATTTCCTATTTATTTCCTGGAATAAAAACATAGACTGTCCTACATTCTTGTTGGGGGGGAGTGTGGGCTCTATCTTATGCTTCTTTAGTATCCTACAGTGCTAACTAGAGAACTATAGAATGCAATTGCTTTAGTTGTTTGACAAGGGCATTCTGAATGATCCTTAGTGTATTGATGAAAATGAAGTCCAGAAAGCTGAGGTCTTTGACTAAGTTCTCATAGTCCATGGCAGAAATTCCTCTCATGGAGGCAGGTCTGTTTCATTTCTCACACTACTATGTTGACGCTTGGTATTCATTTCTTAACAATTCATAGAAATGTTAAATCACTAGAATTATTGCAACTCATATTGATTTGTCAGGCTTACTATGACCATATTAGAATATATATATTTTTCTTTATATGACTTGATCTTACTGGTAATTAAGCTGATCCATCTAATGGTTGCTAGAGAAAATGACTGTATTTGAGCCATATTTTTATTTTATTATTTTTATTATCATATATATATATATATATATATATATATATATATATATTTGAGATTTTATTTATTTATTCATGAGAGCCAGAGAGAGAGAGAGAGGCTGAGACACAGGCAGAGGGAGAAGCAGGCTCCATGCAGGGAGCCCGATGTGGGACTCTATCCTGGGACTCCAGGATTACGCCCTGGGCTGAAGGGAACACTAAACCGCTGAACCACTTGGGCTGCCCTTGACCAATTTTTAAGAGGTGACTATTCTTTTTGTGTGTTTGAGTCTTATCCATCCTAACATTGAGAAAGCCAAAAGTATAGGCATCAATACTTTCAAATATTCCATTATTCCAGCCTTTTGCTGTTTTAGGAGCAAATGTGTGCAAAATAATCTCATCAGATTTCTGGAACAGACTATGCATAACAGAGGGTTTTGGCATCCCTGACTTTGCAGTCAGATTAAAGTTGGATTAGACTTTTGGCTCTGATAATTACTGTGTGACCTTGGGCAAGTTATTTAACTGTTTTACAGTTTCTTTATCTGTAAAATGGTACTGATAATAAAACTTAAATTGTAGGGCTGGTGAGCATTAAAGGAGATAATGAATGCAAAGTGTTCAGCATGGTACTGCTTTGTACTAAGCATAAGTGTTAATTACTTACATCTTCCACACTGACTAACAGAGAGTAGTTTTTTGAGGTCTTTCAAATGGGAAGTACTTGGGAAGTACTACAGGCCCAGAAATAAGGCTGAAATATCACCAATATAATAAGGAAAAATACTGAAAGGAAAAGTCTATCTATAAGAGCTTCACAGGTGTTGTGAATAAATGTCAATGGCACTTGGCAGACAACTCAGTGTGGTACATACACATGCATACACACACAAAATAGAAGCAAAAGTTGGTATATTTGAGCATTTGGGTGGTGGAGTCGGTTGAGTGTCCAACTCTTGGCTTTGGCTCAGGTTGTGATATCAGGGTTGTGAGACTGAGCCCCTATACTCTGCGCTTAGCTCGGAGACTATTAAGACTCCCTCTGCCCTCGCAAAATAAATAAATCTTAAAAGTTGGTGTTTTGACAGTCAAAAATGCAAAAACACAAAGAAAATGTAAAATCTCCATTATATTTTGGGAACTGTTATCTTTTTAGTCTTATATACTTAAATATGATTCATGCTTTTAGTTTCTCTTGCCACATTAAATGCCTGCCTTTTTGATTCTACTTGTAAACACCAATATAAAATTCTGTCTTTGTGACTGAAAGCACACATTCATTTGTGAAACATCCCACACTATAATTAAATTATGAAGGTAAGAAATGATTTGTGTGTGGATAAGGAAAATGGCTTGGCGGTGGGCATGTATTGTTTTGTTCTTTCTTCTTCTTGGAGTGTCATAGACAACCTAAACTTGTAGGTGCCACCTTATTCTCCTCCCTCACCCCCCAGGCTTTCCTCAAAAATATATTCTATTTTATTTTACCAAGTTCATGGGCATATATATGTTTATAGGTTTATTTCACTTTTTTTAAAGATTTTATTTATTTATTCATGAGACACAGAGAGAGAGAGAGGCAGAGACACAGGCAGAGAAAGGAGAAGCAGGCTCCCTACATGGAGCCCGATGCGGGACTCGATCCCAGGACTCCAGGATCACACCCTGAGCCAAAGGCAGACGCTCAACCACTGAGCCACCCAGGCGTCCCTATAGGTTTATTTCAGTACCAGCACCCAAAAACCAGTAGGAAATTTTAGGTCTAAAAAAAAAAAATTAGATGCTGGGCTGTGTAGACATTAAAGATCAAGATCTTTTAGGAGAACTTCACTGCCAATCTCCTGGTTTATTCTTTTTCTCAATTGCTTTTTGAAGAAATCACTTTTGAAAGGCTCTAAAAACATCTGATCTTTTCTTCTAGATGACACCATATTATCTAAACAAAAATTAGTAATTATGACTGCTAAAGATTTTGCTTCTGGGTTTCAAACAGTCTCTCAAAAGTGACATATTGGACACTTGAAATGCACTCCAGATTTATGGGTGTAGTGTCCAAACTTATTCTGGGGAGTGATAGGAATCCAAGATGAACCACTGAACATACCACGAAGAGTAGAGGAGTTGGTATGGGGCTTTAGGCCTCCCTCACTGTCTTCAATGAGAATAAATACGTTTTTATTTAGTTTACATTTTGGGATTCTGTGGAGTTTTTTTTTAATTGAGATAGAAGATTCACCACTTTAAAGTGTACAATTAAGTGTTTTTTAATATATTGACAAGGTTGTGTATACTGATCACTGTTACCTAGCTGTAGACCATTTTTAATCAACCCTCAAACAAACTCCGTCTATACTCATTAGGAGTCACTTCCTGTTCTTCCCTCCCACTAGTCCCTGGCAGTCTCTGTAGATTTGCCTATTCTGTACTTTTCATAAAAATGAAATCATATAATATGTGACCTTTTATGTCTGGCTTCTTTCCCTTAGCATAATTTTCAAGCTCCAACCATGCTGCAGTGTGTATCAGTACTTCATTCTTTTCTATGGCTGGACACTCTGTTGTATAGATAGACTGCCTTTTGTTTGTCTAGTCATCAGCTGATGGATGGTTCCACTGTTCTTGCTTTTTAGCTATTAAGAATGTTGCTGCTGTGGGGATTCCTGGGTGGCTCAGTGGTTTAGCGCCTGCCTTCAGCTCAGGGCATGATCCTGGGGTCCTGGGAGTGAGTCCCAGTTTGGGCTCCCTGCATGGAGCCTGCTTCTCCCTCTGCCTGTGTCTTTGCCTCTCTCTCTCTCTGTCTCTCATGAATAAATAAATAAAATATTTTTAAAAAGAGAATGTTGCTGCTATGAACATTCATGTTCATGAAAACATGTTTCCAGCTCTCCTTATATACCTAGGAGTGGAATTGCTGGGTCATATGGTAACTCTGTTTAGCTTTATCTGGAATGGTCAAACTCTTCCACAGAGGCCACAGCGTTTGTATTTCCACTAGCAATATGTAGGATGTATATAGAAGATGAACAAATTTTGGACATGGGAAATGCAGCCAGGAACATTTTTTTAATCTTCCAATTTATAAGTAAAAATGAGAAATTGGTTAAAATCAGGATGATCCGATAATAACGAAGACATAACTCCCCATCACCACCTTTAGGGCTTTCACAATAATACTGCCTAACTGCATGTGTTATATGTCAACTTCCGGTATGGTTAGCAGTTCATATTTTATGGATTAGCTCACAGGGTCTGTTTTCTCTCTCTGCCCCAGCCCAATCCTCTTCTCTCTACTTCTGGGAATATTATTTAATTCTTTTCATTCCATAAGTCTCAGCGTAGTTGTTTTCAGAGTCTTTTGTGATTACTCCAATTTCTGGGGTGAGATACCACTCTTTTTTTTTTAATTTTATTTATTTATTCATGAGAGACACACAGAGAGAGAGAGGTAGAGACACAGGCGGAGGGAGAAGCAGGCTCCATGCAGGGAGCCTCATGTGGGACTCGATCCCGGGTCTCCAGGACCACACCCTGGGCTGAAGGTGGCGCTAAACTGCTAAAACCACGCGGGCTGCCGGAGATACCACTCTTACCTGTCTAGTACCTGGTCTATCCATTTGGCCTTAAACATGCTACCTTATTGCTTGTTTTGTTCATGAGTGTAGATGCTTTGTCTTCCTCACTCTCAGAACAGTACCACATGTAATATTTCTTTTGCTTCCCCAAGGTATATGTTCTGGTATTGTGATTATTGTATGCCTAGTAAATACTCAGATGATTGGCCTTTTTGAAAAAAAATATTTTTGAGAAGTGAACAGGGAATTACCATTTTGTTGAGTACCTCTTATATACCAGATTCTAAGCCAGGGAGTTATCAGTTAATCCTCATAACTCAATGAGCTGGCTATTTACATTTTCTCATTCACTGGAGGGGATTGAAGCTTAGAGAGCTTTCCCTCAAAATACACAACCAGTAAATGACAGATATGAAATTTGTATCCAGATTTGATTCCACCATGTTACAAATCTTCATTAGGTTTTAAGGGTTCCCCCTAAACTCCATACTCCACGTGGAGTCTGCTTGAGACCTTCTCTCCCTCTGTTCCTCTACCTTGCACTCCTGCTCTCTCTCTCTCTTTCTCAAATAAATAAATAAATCTTAAAAAAAAAATCCCTCCCCCCAAAAAAAACCCTATTTAGAAAAAAAAAAAACTTTAAAACAGTAGATTTCTATGCATCTGGAATATTTTAAATATAGGGATTCCTAGAAACATGGGGGAAGAATACATATTTTTAAGACTCTGCAATCTAATTTTAAACAAGTGATGCCATTTCCTCTTTTTCCCAAACAGTACCTTCATAAGAGCTCTAATTTAGAATATTGGCATAACTAAAGCTATCAAATAATTTTATTATTTTCTTTACCAGATATTAAAAATTTTGGATCATTGATTATAATAATCTGGCTAAACATGTACTAAAAGCTTCTCTACTGCAGGATAAATGGAGACATGACAGTGATCAAGGGTAATTTTCTTGTTTCTTTAAAAGTATATTTGCACTTCTTTGCACATCCCGTGTGGTGTATAATCACAACTCCTGAAAGTCTTAACACGTGAATACAATTTATCAACATAACTCATATTTATGATTTTGAAAGAACAAGGGAAGCACTTAGATGTAGTAGAAATAGCACTGTGGTTGGAGGAAAGAACCCTGGGCTTTGTCCTTGCCTTGCCACCAAGTGGGCTTAGAGGTTTGACTAATCCCTTCTCTCTTTCTGGAGTCCCGTCCCTTCAGTAACAGAATTATAGATTTGGACCAGGTGATCTGCAGGGTCCTTCCAGTTTTAACGTTAATGATAACCATAATGAGGGAATCCTAGAGAACAAACACTACGCGAAAGAGGTTTTGCACACTCTGAGAAGCCTTTTAGAAAGTTGACAGTAGCCTTTAAATCAATCATAAACCCGAGGGCAGAGCTGCAATGGGTGAATTGACAAGCTTCTTGCTCTTAGTTTTTGGGTGCGTTTCTGACACTTCTGGGTGGTTTAAATGTCTCTGAGTGCCCTAATGCCACACAAAGCTCACATCACTCTAATCATTATGGAACCGTCACAGATGTGCACTGGAAAGATTTTCTGAGGAAGTTGGAAAAATGAGACCGTAAATGCCTTCCAGCTGGCATGCCTAAATGTTCTTCATCTCATCGGAGGCATGTTCAGGTTAATTTCAGTTGATGACTGATAGCTTATCCAAATGTTACTCAGGATAATATGGAGCAATTTTTCTCTCCTAGTGATGAACTCAGATAAGAGGGTGATTATTGAAAAAGAAAGTAACTACATGTCTCAACTGAAAAAAAATGGTATCATTACAAAAACACAAAACTAAATCATAACATCTTCTAAAAAGAAGGAAAAGACTCAAGGTCGGGACATAAAAAGCATAAGGCTAATTACACACATGCATATGGTGTACATTCCAGTTAAGTACTGAGGGAGTTAACACCTTCGTGCCCAGCTGGTTTAGGTCATGCCATTTACATCCTGCTGTTCACAATGATATTGATAAGAAATGGGCTGCCTGCTATCGCTGAGTGCCAGATATAGACCATATGGCAACAAGGCAACATGCAATTAAAAAAAAAACAGTTTTCTTGAGATTTAACATACTTTGATAGTTTAAGACATGCAATCTATTGCACATTTTCTTAATTCCTTTAAATTCCTCTTCTAGTCCTGGCATTGCTGCTGGCTGCATTTCAGCTGTGTAATGTGAATGTGAAAACAAGCAAAGAGCATGATTACAAAATCACATATTCTAGAATCTAAGTGTTTTACTTTGGATGATATCCTTCTTTAAATGATAGCTACTCTCTTTATAGAAATAGTAGAATTCCAGAGAGAAAAACACAAAAAGGGATGACAAGCTATTCATATATATGCATATAGGCATATTCATACAATAGAAGTGATTTCTTAAAAGTAGAGATAGAAGTAATGTTAAAGCTGGAAGTAATCTCAGAGCTCTTTAGATTCACCCTTCCGCTTTATAGAAAAGGAAACTAAGGCAGAGCTATTAAATCATTTGCCCCAGAGCACATGGGACTTACTGACAGAAAAGAATCTGTAATTTAGGTCTACAGGCTTGCATTCCAGTATTTTTTTTTAAATTTAAATCTATTTCATATGTTGAGAGAGCTAAAATAATAAGATTTCAAAGAATTAATAATGATGGTTGATTGAGAAATTGTTTTGATGTGCAATAGAGAAGCAAACTCAGGACTTCATCATTTTTTAAATGGTATATATTTTGAGGAAAAATTGAATACTACTTTAATGTGAGTTTGTTAATTGAATTAGTTGGCTGTCCTTAACCACCCCACGCATCAAAATTTTTTGGTATTGATTTCGGAGTCATTCCAACAAATCCTCTCTACACAACCTAAGAATAGCATATTTCACATGGTCTGATGATTGATATCCTCTTCTATAAAATGGCCCTATGTGAATTCATAGATCCCTTTTAGCTCCAGCAGCTTATGGTTCTAAGTACCTTGTTCACAGTGAAGCATACATTCTGAAGCTATGGTCATCTAAATTCAAAGTAGCTTGAACCTTTGCTGGTTTGAAAAAGGCACTATATATATAGACAACTATATAGTCATGTTTAAAATTACTTTTTTGTTGTTAAAGGAAGTTTTTTTTTAAAAAAAAGATTTGTTATTTTGGAGAAAAAGAGTGTGCATGTGGTAAGGAGGGGCACAGGGAGAGGGAGAGAGCATTTCAAGCAGACTCTCTGCTGAGTATGGAGCCTGACATGGGACTCAGCCTCACCACCCTGACATTGTGAACTGAGCTGAAACCAAAAGTCAGGTACTCAACCAACTAACACCACCCACAACCGACTGAGCCACCCAAGCACCCATTAAAGACAGCTTTATAACTTCAAATCATACTGAGATACTTTAGAACATTGTCCTCAAGATAAATGTTCAGAATTTTCTATCTACTATTGATGGAAATATTACCTGTTGGAGTTTTTCTGTAAGTCACACTTCAATACATATAATAGGAAGCCCTTGAGACTCTATCTGTGCAGGACTTTTTGTACTTTTTTTGTATGTGAGAGGCAATGTATTTTTGAAAGAATTTAAAGGGAAATACAATATTTATTATTGAGATTGAGTTAGTCTTTTTATCTATGTTTTCGTATTTGAACTCCATGATTAAAACAATCTGAGATATCAGAGCATCAAGAGGACAGGTAACGGAAGTGAGGGGAAAACCATGGGTAACAGAATTTATAGTTACAAAGCAGAGTGAAAAACTGAGCTTAGGGGTTTAAAGGTAACTTAGGTGATTTATTGAAAAGTATTTTGCTATTCAACTTTGATTTGATTGTAAACCACTCAAGGTCTTCAGAGGATAAAGAGAAATTATTATGAGAGACCACAGTATGAATTATGATAAAAATCCTTCACTGAATTCCAGAAAATGTATTACCTTTTTTTATGCTGGTCCTTTTTTTTAAATTAAAGTGTAATTGGCACACATTATTACATTAGTTTTAGGTGTACAACATAGTGATTCAACAAATTTATACATTATGCTCTGTTCACTATTAGTACAGCTACAGTCTATATCACCATATAGCATTATTACCATTGACTATATTCCCTATGCTGTAGCTTTTACCCCTATGACTTAAAAAAAAGACTTTATTTATTCATGAGAGACACACACAAAGAGAGAGAGAGGCAGAGAGACAGGTAGAGGGAGAAGCAGGATCCCTGCAGGGAGCCTGACAAGGGGCTCCATCCCAGGACCCCGGGATTATGACCTGTGCCTAAGGCAGATACTTAACCACTGAGCCACCCAGGTGCCCCTATCCCTATGACTTTCATTCCATAAATTGGAAGCCTGTATCTCTCCAGAAAAGTCATTGCTTATTTCAGTTTGTGTTAAGGCCTCTAGAGCATGGTGGGACAGCTGTTCTATTCATTCCAATGTATGTTTGGAAATATTACTGGCAAAATACGACAAAAGATTTTCTATGATAAAGTGATTTTTGTTCTTTAACACAATTTTCTAACAAAAAGAATCAGGGCTCTTTGGAAGAAGCAGCTGATTTGAGGGCTGGGGCAATGGATGTATAAGAAAAGCTTAGAACATCTTGTAATCCCAGAAAGAACAAGAGTGTTCAAAAGCCCAAACCCATGATGTGGGGATAGTATGTCAAGAGGACTCATGAGCCAAACCAAAAGAACTCCCAGTGCCAAAGCTGGAAAAATTCGAGCAACAAAGTTTAACTAACATAGTATGGAGTTGTAACTCAATATATAAAATATCCAGTAAAGAGTAAAGAAACCTGGCAAACACTAAGTCTGGTGAATGTATTCACGGTGGTTTATCTGTTGTGAAAAATGTATGACACTACTATACTAGTAATAGGGAAAAGTGGGTGTGAGGTAGGTGATAACTTTCCATATTATCTTTGTAACTTTTCTGTAAATCTGAAACTATTCTAAAATAAAAAGTCTATTTAAAAGCAAAGGAATTTGATGATTTTGTTTTCTAGTGTTGCCATAAAGTATGTTTCATGTTTTGACTGGCATTTTCTACTTAATTAGATTAGGTCTTATTTGAGGTTAACGTTATTTATTTGAAGTTAACCTTAACCTATTTGAGGTTAGGTCTTATTTACATCTTATTTTCAGAATAAAAGACTTGCAGGATGGCAACAGTCAATATGAGTATCATATAGAGAAATGAATTGTATTTCAAATGATGCCCCCCTCTGCCACAAAGCTCAAAGCACTTTATAGAGTCATCACTCATTCCTCAAGTGATAAAACTTATGAAAGTATGTTGTAAATTGTAAAAGATGATAAAACGTATATGATGATTAGTATTGCTGTACAATTTTATTATTATTCCCGAGAGCTCAATAATGTGTTAGTTGCTAGAGGGAGTTTCTATAGGTTAGAGAATCCTTATCATCATAAAGTTGATGCAAAAAAGAAAATGGTCCCATTTATCCCCATAAAGTAATACTTAAGGTGATTTTAATTTTATAGATGTGACCTTAAAATTAGACATAATTGTTCATTTTGGTTGGTTTCTCTTGCCTTGGTCAAACCAAGTGTTTCATATCTAAGTGTCATATTTGATGAGCCATTTTTAATAGCAAAAGCCAAAAAAGCTAATAATATATTTTATATGCATATAATCTGACCTTAAGCATACAGATGTAGGCAGACTGACCTTGGCAAGGTAAAGATGGAGACGAAAAGGCAAACTTGCTGAATATTTATTTTCTTGGGAACATACTCTACAACTATGAGTGGGTGATATTTTTTTTTAAATGAATTTGGACTTTAGCCAACTTTTATAATAAATAAGTGGGAAAGTTAGAAGAAAACTAAAGCTGAGGGGCACCTGAATGGCTAAGTGGTTGAGTGTCTGCCTTTGGCCCAGGGTGTGACCCTGGGGTCCCAGGATCGAGTATTGCATGGGGTTCCCTGCATGGAGCCTGCTTCTCCCTCTGCCTGTGTCTCTGCCTTTCTCTGTGTGTCTCTCATGAATAAATAAATAAAATCTTAAAAAAAGGAAGGAAGAAAAAGAAAGAAAGAAACAAAGAAAGAAAGAAAGAAAGAAAGGAAAAAAAGAAAAGAAAAGAAAAAAAAGAAAAGAAAAAAAAAAGAAAAGGAAAGAAAATAAAAGAAAAAAGAAAAGAAAGAAAACCAAAGCTGAAATGCAAATACACTGTTGGGATAGATTGGTAGTGGTGGGAAACTGCACCCCTGCTGTGAACTTTCTCTATGGATTAAAAATTTAAAAAAGATGTATAGAGGTATAATTAAATACAAACACAATATACTGCACATGTTTAAGGTGTACAGTTTGGTCGTTTTTTGACATATGTATGCAACCATGACATAATCACCACAGTCAAAATAGTGAACATATCCATCATCCCAAAAAGTTTCCTTGTTCCCAGTTGTACTTTTTCCCTCTTGCTCCGACTACCTCACCTCTGTTCTTAGGCTCAATGACTGATCTGCTTTCTGTTATTCTAAATTGATGTGCATACTTAAACAGGATCATGCACTACTTACTCTCTTTGCTTGTATATGTGTTTTTTTAAATCTGACTTCTTTCACATGGATTTTTAAATCTGACTTCTTTCACATGAATTTCCTAAGAGTGCTAAGCAGCACTCTTAGGAAATTCATCCACGTTGTAGTGTGTATCAGCATGTTGTTCCTTTTTATTCCATGTATGGATATAGCAAAATGGTCGCATTCATTACCTGTTTATGGCCATTTGGACGATTTTCCAGTTCTTGATTATTACAGGTAAAGCTGCTGTGAACACTGTTGTACACATGTTTATATGAACATTCCCTTCTTTTCTCTTGGGTAGATACTTAGGAGTGAAGTGGCAAGATCACATATTAGGGTGTATATTTAGCTCTGTAGTAAATGAATGAACTATTTTCCAAAATAGTTGTACAATTTGCATTCCTACTAACAGTGTGTGAGAGCTCCAATTTCTTTATGTCCCTAGTGATACTTGTTTATAAGATGCAGACGTTCTTTTTGATGTATAGTGGTATCTCATTGTGATTTTAATATGCTTTCCCCTATCAACGAATGATGCTGAACATCTTTTCATGCATTTATCTGCTCTCCATATATTTTTGGTGAACTGTCTGTTCAAATTTGCACATTTTCATTATCAGGTTGTTGGTTATAATTTTGGAGAATTCTTTATTTCTGATTCAAGTCCTTTATCAGGCATATGCTTTGCAATCCCCCCCCACACACAAAATTCTTCTTTTTTATGTCCTGTCCTTTAATTCTCCTAATGATTTATTTAGAAAAACAGAAATCGTAATTTTGCTGAGGTCCCTATTATCAGTCATGATTTCAAAGTCATATTTAAGAAATCTTTACATAAGATAATGAAGGCTTTCTTCTAGAATTTTCATGCTTTTAAGTTTACACTGTAATGTATATAGCACTTCAAGTCAATTTTTGTATATGGTATAAGGCGTGGAGGGAAGTTCACATTTTTTGTATATAAGTATATAATTGTCCTAATAAGAGTTACTATAAAATCTATTTCTTTTTTCTCAACTGAGTTGCCTTTGTACTTTGTTAAAAATCGTTCAGTGGGTATAGATCTATTTCTGAAATTTCTGTTCTGTTCCATTGACCTATTTCTTTTCTCTTGATTCTAACAGCATATTGTCTTGATTACTGTAGCGTCACAATAGGGCCTTGGAATCAAGTAGTGTTAACCCTCTAACTGCTCTTTTTAAAAGTTGTTTTAGCCCATCCTAGGTTCTTTACATTTCCATGTAAATTTTACAATAAGTGTTTCTATTGCTACAAAAAAATGTGTGCTGGGGTTTGGACAAGGATTGTATTCAAACAGATTAATTCAGGGAGAACTGACATCTTAATACTGCGGTTTTCAACTGTGAACAAGTTATCTCTCTATTTTGGTTTTCTTTAATTTCTCTCAGCAGCGCTTTGCAGTTTTTGGTGTACAGGTTTGCCTATCTTTAGTCAGATTAATCTCTAAGTAGTTCATATTTTTTGTTACTATTATAAATGATATTTAAAAAGTTTTAATTCCTACTTATTCTTTGTTAATTAATATAAATAAAATTAACTTTAGTATGTTCATCCTGCAATCTTGCTAAACTCTCACTTACTAGTTCTTTTAGTTTTGTCCTAGAATGCATTGGATTTTCTATGAATAATGACAATTTCCCTTTTTCCTTTCCTTTCTGGATGGTTTTTATTTATTTATTTTTAAAGAACCTTAATGCAATGGCCAGAACCTCTAGGACAATGTTAAGGAGAAGAGATGAGTAGGCAATCTTGTCTTGTTCCTGATGTTAGGGGCATTTGGTTTTTCACTATCAAGTATGAGGTTAACTGTATGTTTTTCATACTTTGCTTTTTCAATGAGGAAGTTCCTTTTTATTACTCCTTTTCTCAGAGTTTTTAACATGAATAATGCTGAATTTTGTCAAAAGCTTTTTTATCTATTGATATGATCATATGGTTTATTTTTTAGTTTGATAATATGATAAATTACATCGTTTCACTTTTGTATAGTAAATTAACCTTGTATTTCACTTGGTTACAGTGTAGTTTTTAAAAAATATATAGTTGGGTAAGATTTGTTAAAATGTTATTTAGTATTTTTGTATCTGTATTCATTTTTTTTAAGTTTATTTATTCATATGAGAGAGAGAGGCAGAGACACAGGCAGAGGGAGAAGCAAAGCAGGCTCCATGCAGGGATCCCAACGTGGGACTTGATCCTGGGCCTCCAGGATCATGCCCTGGGCTGAAGGCAGCACTAAACCACTGAGCCACCTGGGCTGCCCCTTATATCTGTATTCATGAGGAATATTGGTCTGTAGTATTCTTTTTTTTTTTAAGATTGTATTTATTCTTTTAAGAGAGAGAGAATGGGTGGGGGGTGAGGGGTAAAGGGAGAGGGAGAAGCAGATTCCTCTTGAGCAGGGAGCCCAACGTGGGGCTTGATCCTAGGGCCCCGGGATCATGACCTGAGCCCAAGGCAATTGACTAAACTACCCAGGTCCCCCTGTTGTATACTTTAAATATATACAATTTTATTTGTCTATTATACTTCAATAAAAAAGGAAGAAACAGATAACCTGTATAGCCTTATATCCATTAAAGACATTGAATGTGTCATTTGGAAACTTTCTCATAATAGTTGCCCATATGGCTTCTTTGGTGAATTCTGCCAAAAATGTAAGGGAAAAATAATATTAATTTTCCACAAAGTCTTCTAGAAACTTGTAGAGGAGAGACTATTTTATAAGGCCCAGATTTTCCATTTGTTTATCATTGCTTTTGTTGCTATGCTTTTGGTCTTATATCAAAAATATTATTGGCAAGGCCAACATCAAGGAATTTTTCCCTTTTCTTTTAGGAGTTTTATGATTTCAGATCTCACATTTAAATCTAATCATTTTTGAGTTATTTTTTGTGAATCGTAAGTTGTGAGATGGGGGTCCAGTTTTATAGTATTGCATGTGACTATTTATAAATTGACTCTAGTGTCATTATAAAATGAGCTTCCTTATCCTAAATAATGTTATTTGTTCTGAAATATCCTTTATTTATTTATTTTATTTATTTATTTATTTATTTATTTATTTATTTATGATAGTCACACACAGAGAGAGAGAGAGAGAGGCAGAGACACAGGCAGAGGGAGAAGCAGGCTCCATGCACCAGGAGCCCGACGTGGGATTCGATCCCGGGTCTGCAGAATCGCGCCCTCGGCCAAAGGCAGGCGCCAAACCGCTGCGCCACCCAGGGATCCCTGAAATCTCCTTTTCTGATATCCATACAGATACTCGTGATTAGCATGGTATATCTTTTTTATCCTTTTACTTTAGTCTATTTGAGTTTTTATATTGAAAGTGTACGTCTCACAAGTAGCATATAATTTTATTCAGTCTGACAATCTCTTCCTTTTAATTTGGGTGTTGAGATCATTTATATTACTGTGATTATTAATATTTAGGTTTAAATAGATGGGTTTAAATCTATCCTTTTGCTATTTGTTTTCTCCTTCTGTATTTTCTTTTTTCCTTATTTCTTCTTTTGTCTTATTTAGGATTAATTAAGCATTTTTTAAAATGATTCCACTTATCTTCTCCTTTGTTCATTAGCTATAACTCTTTGTTTTGTTATTTCAGTGGTTGCTTTAGAGTTTATGGTATGCCTCTTTAGCTTACCACAGTCTACCCTCAGCAGTGGTCAGTCAAGTGCAGCCAGGAAGCCAAATCCACCGCACTGCCCAGTTTTTGTAAATGTTTACTAGTGCTTTCTTAGGTGATGCTGCTGAGGCTACTAGTTCCCAACCAAAATCTGTTTCCCAGTTCTTCCACAGTTTTAGCATTGTAGTTGGCACATGGCTGCCCAGCTGAGGGCTACATTTTTGGACCCTTTTAGAGTACATGTGTCTCAATGGCTAGTGCTCACCGTTTGAAATGGAGTCCAAAGGAAATGTGCCAGTTCCAGTATTGACCTTACACATGCTCTTCTCCACGACCTTTCCTCTTTCTATATGCTAGACTACGGGCCCATCTTCAATGGGGTAGGTGAGAACATGTTTTAAGGCCATAATTCTCAAACATCTAGATTTCACCATTCCTTTATATTTTACATATTAATGAGGACCGTAGAAGTTTGCTTACATAGGCTATAGTTACTGATATTTATTATATTAGAAATTAAAAGTGAATAGAATTTAAATATTTATAGGTCATCTTAAAATAACAATAGTAAACCTATTAAAATTTAATAGGAAATACCCATTTTTTGAAACCAACTGTATTTTTCAAAATAAAAGTTTGAGAAGAGTGACTTTTCTTTTTAAAGATTTATTTATTTATTTGAGAGAGAAAGAGGGAGAGAGCCATCAGAGGGGCAGAGGGAGAGAGGGGAACAAGCAGACTCCCCGCTGAGCAGGGAGCTGGAGCAGGGCTCCATCCAAGGACCCTGGGATCATGACCTGAGCTGAAGGCAAACGCTTCACCAACAAAGCCACCCAGATGCTCTGAGAAGAGTCACTTTTTAAAATATTTCTGCTGTGGTTGGCTCTATAGCTCAGGGGTTAGAGCACTGGTCTTGTAAAATATTTCTGCAAACTTTTTTCATGTCTGCTTTAACAGGAAGAACCTGTATTCTCATGTCTGCTTCTGAACTCTATTCATTGTGAATGTTGTTTTGGTTGAAGTATGCGAAGATAGTCCAGGCTCATGCAAATATGCATTTGGAAAAGAGAAGGGTGTTTTTATAGCCTTTTAGATAATTGTGTATATTCTTTTTTTTTTAATTTCCATCAAAAAAAAAAATTTAGGGATCCCTGGGTGGCGCAGTGGTTTGGCACCTGCCTTTGGCCCAGGGCGCGATCCTGGAGACCCGGGATCGAATCCCACATCGGGCTCCCGGTGCATGGAGCCTGCTTCTCCCTCCGCCTGTGTCTCTGCCTCTCTCTCTCTCTCTCTCTCTCTCTCTGTGACTATCATAAGTAAATAAAAATTAAAAATAAAATAAAATAAAATTTCCATCAAAACCCCGTAAGTGGTAATTTGTTAAAAGTAAGTTTGTAGAATTCAAAACCATGTCAAAGAACTTTTCATATTTTCTTATGTTAAAATTCATTAGTCTATCTTGTACTTTTAGTGTATTTCCCTGCATGATGTTATAAGATGGGGTTGTAATGTAATCATTTGGAAAATATTGCTTCACTGAATTAGGTGGTCTCCAAATGTTGACATTTTTCATTAGCTAATATAAAAAAATTATGACATTTATTAACGTCATTACCAATTTCATCAGAAAAGTTTTTAAATACTGAGAAGTGACTACAATTACAATACTTGATAAAAATTTTCCAAAATTCTAATTTTTGCTTAAAAGTTTAAATTTTATTATTGGCAACAAATGCTGTCAGTTGTTTTACTTAAAATGATAAGCTCACTTTGCTCATTTTCAAGAAAATGTTGACAGATATTGAAGGATGAATAACTGGTCTCTCAGCCCTTCTTTCAGTTAAATGCCATTCCATGAAAAAAAGTGGGTAGTTTATCTTGTAACTAAATAACCACAGAAGTGTTTTTTTCTTTTTTTCTTGAGACAGCCATTATATTTTGAGATGCAACAGAAGTGTTTTGTGTGTACTTTCCATTTTGTCACAAAGAATATTAAAAAAAGACAACAGATACTCAATGCTCAGGATTTAATAAAACTAATAATATTTACTGTTTCATTGGAGGCATTCTTAATTAAGTAAAGTAAATGTGGATATTTTTTTAAACTGTCAGTATGTGGTGGTCAAGAATCCAATGATTACTAGTGCAGTTTGTTGCCATTACTTTTTATTACACCATTAGAGCTAATGTCAGCACTAGGCAAAAGGCAAGGAATATCTTGTTATTTGCATTATTATGAATAGTATTAGTAATATCATCACCTAATTAATTTATATGAATTATTAATTACTGATTAATCACTAGTTTAGATGAATTATTGATAATATTATTATGAAAATAGCTTTTACATCACAATTCCCCTCCAAAGGTCTCCTAATCCCTAGGGAGTCTATAGACCACATTGAAAACTACTGCCCTTGGGCACCGGCACCTGAGTGGCTCAGTGGTTGAGCATCTGCCTTTGGCTCAGGTTGTGATGCTGGAGTCCTGGGATGGAGTTCCACATCGAGTTACACCTGCAAGGAGCTGCGTCTCCCTCTGCCTGTGTCTCTGCCTCTCTCTCTCTGTGTCTCATGAATAAATAAATAAAATCTTTTAAAAAAAGAAAGAAAAGAAAACCACCATCCTATGTATTGCCAGAGAAACAAGACAGAAGTACCCAATTTCCTGAATGATCATATAGAGTAGAGCTGTTCAGTCTCTGGGTTACTCACCTGAGACTTAAATCAAAGGGGAATACATATCTTTCTTTTTAGATATCACTGAATTTTTGGGGGATCTCTTTGATGCAGGAGCCTAAGCATACATAAAATAATAGAAAAACCTTTGGGTAGAGGTCTTTATTTGGTATCCTCATTTGGAATATTGACATTTTTGCTTTTCAGTTCTTATGGTTAATTTTCTTGAAGCACTTGAAACATGTTCCAGGGATAGTATCATAGGAAAAAACACTAAACATATCTTTATTGATGCTCTGACTTGGACCCAGTACATCTTGATCTCTTTCTTCTGCCCTAAAATACGTCCTGCCTATTCAGTATGTCCACTAACCCACATGAGTGATGCCCCCTCATCAGAACCTGAGACATTTATTTGAGAATATTAGCCCTGAGATACCAGGAGGCTGATTTCTAGTTCCAAGTTGCTCTTTACCATTTAAACCAAAAAATGTAAGATTCTTCATGCAGGTAAGACTCATAGAGACTTATTCTGATATCTCCAAATTCCTGAGGTTAGTATGTTATTAATTTCCACCATTACCTGGCTAAATTAATAAGGTGTTTCATGATATCAATAATTGAACTTAGAAAAAACACATCAAATTGATTTACTGGAGATGGTTGGGTGGCTCAGTGGGCCAAGTGTCTGCCTTTGCCTCAGATCATGATCACAGGGACCTGGGATCAAGCCCAGCATCAGGCTCCCTGCTCAGCTTAGAGTGTTTCTCCCCTTGCCCCTCCAACCTGCTCACGCTCTCTTTTTCACTCTGCTTTCTCTATTTCTCAAATAAATAAATAAAATCTTTTACAAATTTACAGTAGAAGGAAAAAAAACAGGAGTAATACTTAACTTCAGGGTACTCTAACTCTTTGATGCTAGTTCTGAGTATAGTTGTGGGTATTCAGTAAATATTTCATAACAGATTGAAGAACACTGTGATACTCTAATATCAATGAGAGAAACCAAGTAAATTATTCTCCTATGAGATCTCCATGACATAAAAAGACCAATGTGGCTATTAGTGTTATAGATTTATGTCCCAGATTCAGCAAGTAAGCTTGCACATAATAAATTGTATATATAGTGAAATCTTGCAGAGTGTAAAGTTAGGACTGTAAGGGCCTTAGAGTCTAAGTCAAACATTTCTTTAGTTCTGCTCTACTATTCCAAGTATATTGTGAATCCTAAGGAGAAGGTAATGGACATTTAATTCTATATTGGATTCAATAAGCTGGTAATGTTTTTCTATTACTAAAGGCCTTTAAACAAGCATAAAAATTTGCCAACTCACTAATAGCTTTTGTTTCCCTTTGGAAATACACCTAAAAATATATGAAGTCAATATTTCTTGTATCACCTAGTAAAAAATTATTAATCTTGATAAAGTTATTGAGGTCTAGTGTCATGGCCACATTAACTATCCTTAGTTATAAATTATTATTCAAAACTGTTGACCAAGAGCCCACTTATCAAATAAAAAATGCTGACAAGTCACAGGGAGAGGAGTTCTCTCACTTGTACACACATAAAATCCCTAAAAACTATGGTTTGATGTGGCAACTGCTGAATCACTTTTCTACAAAGGACTTTAAGCACATTCCTACCCTTATACCTCCTCCCTTGTTCTTTCCCACTTCTCTGATCGGAACCAAGAGATGAACTAATTCTATGATATTTGATTTTATTCCAAGAATGAGAGGTCATTTTAGGATATAGCTAGTGTGAAAGGGTTAAATGTGCCTATGAATATGTATATGTATAAATAGCTTTGTGTTTGTGTGTGTGTGTGATTAGAAACCTGTCAAATAATTGATTAAATGTCAGTTCTTGTAAAGAATGAAGTATTATGAAATATTAATATATTTTGATACAAAAGATTATTAGAAGGGAAAATTAATAGATTTTATTAAAAACTCTTTTTAGCAAATATAAAACCAAGAGATCAATATCTACATGTGATGGTCAACTTTATGTGTCAGTTGACTGGGCCATGAGGATCCCAAGGCATTTAGTCAAACATTACTCTTTGTGTATTTATAAGGGTGATTCAGGATGAGATCATTTGAATTGGTAGGCTGAGTAAAGCAGATTGTGGGTGGGTTCCATCCAGCCTGAATAGAGCAAAAAGACTGACCCTCCCACAAGTAAAAGGGAATTCCCCTAGCCTGACTGCTTTCAAGCTGGGACATCATTTTTTTTTTTTCCTGCCTTCATACTTGGAGTGAAACATTAGCCCTTCCTGTATCTAGAGCCTACTGATCTTAAAACTGAAGCTATACTATTGCCTTTTCTGGGCCTCCAGCTTGCTGACTGTAGTCGAATACATAGGAATTCTTCTTAGGAAAATACTGCATAAGAGGAAAAAAAGCTATGTGCATAAAGAAGATTGCACTTTTATATGTAACAATGAAACACTGGAAATAGTCTAAGAAATAAAACAGAGATGGTTTAGGAACCTAGTGAAATGAATTTCATGTATCTACTAAAATGATAATTATGATGGTAATTTTAAAAATACCTCTTATAATCAAGCTTTTTTCAGGAAAGAATTTGAGGTCCATATAAAGATATGTACACTATTGTAAGAATAAAATAAGCTAAAAATGCATATGAGTTTTAGGGGAACTGGAAATTAAGATAGGAAAAATGAGATCTTGGGCTAGCTGGAAGCCCAGCATACCTACCCTCTTATCCAATTTGCTTTATTAGAAGTGGGCCACAGGTTTAGCTCTGCATTTATAGCAGCTAACTTGGTGGTGGTGGTGGGGAGCCTACATTGTCTAAAAAAGCAATAAGAACAAACCAGCTGTTAAATAGCTATTTTTAGCATGAAGTCTGAGGGAGATTTTTGCTAGTGAGTTTCTGCAAAGAAGACATTCTATAAATATAGTTAATAGGGTCCTACATTTTAGCTGGAGGGATTCTTCTCCATTTCCCCATGTTTCCATGGAGAAAAAGGAATATCCACTCTCCACTTCAGGGGGGAGAAGCAGAATACCCATACTCGAAACTTCTCTCTCACACCCTTATGAGTCTGGAGGAAAGATGTACCTGATTAAGGAGTTTGGGAGAAAGTGTAGGTATAGTTCAGCCCCTTCCTTGTTTAGAATTCTCAGAACCAATCTGTCTTCTAGGAGTCTGAGTTCTCTGCAACCCCAGAACAAATTTCAGGGTGCAGCTCAGCCTCAAAGAATGGGGCATAGGCTACAGTTGTCCACCTTTACCTGTGATTCAGTGGTAGATCTCTCTCATCAGTCTTGGGAGAAGCTTCAGAGAGCCCATTTTGCCAGAGAACAAAGCTCTTCCTGTTGGTTTTCTCAGTAGAAAGCTAATATATTTATCTTCATCCATCAGATGCTTCTACCTCTCTTGCAGTTGTCAGGTCTTGGGTTTGAAGAGGAATGTTATTTATTGGCCCTGGAAATCCCAATGCTCAATAACATTCTTGCAGTAGATACGTTGATGAAATTTTTCAAGGATTTTTAAAAATAATATCCCCTCAGGAATGTTATTTGAGAAATTGTAGAGAAACCAGTGTGGCCAGAGAGTAATGACTGATGAGGAAATTGACAATGTGAGAAGAGGTAGAAGAGTTGGTTAGGGACAGCCCACGTGTGTAATGAGAGGGCACTGGAATGTTTTTAAATAGGGACCAACATAATTAAATTTTTGTTTAAGAGGATCTCTTTGGAGGCTGAGTGTAGCATGAATCAGAACTGATGACTTTGAATTCCACAGAGTAGGATTGAGTGTTTATAATTTATTGGGAGATTCAAGGAAGCATTGATAAGGAAGGGAAGAAGGTGAAGTGAAATGGAGAAAGGAGAGAGCAACGGAGGATGCACGTAGACACAGAGCATTCACCACTGTGGGCAATAGGGGCTCAATCTCCATGGGGGACTCTGGAATCCAGTAGAACATACCTCAAAGCTGTCCCACTTGAACTACATGGAAGCTGGAAAGTTTACTGCCAGTTCTCATCTCTTATTGGTTGAGGGCTATTCTGGGGTTGGGGGGTGGATTTCACACCTCAGCATTTCAGACCATGCTTCTGCATCCAGAGAAGGCCTTAGCCAAGTGGGTCACAGGTGCTTATGGTAGGAGATTTTGGTAGAATAGGAACAGTGAGTGCAGAATTGGGAAAATGCTCCCTCTCTGGGTCATGTTTTGTCACTGGGTATCAAGTAAGAAAGCTTGCCTTCCCCTCAGCATCCACAATCCTCAGGAAACTCTTAACAACCTCTATTTCTTACATCTCTCTCCAATGAAATTCCCTAGGTCAGGCAAAGGGACTAATCCTTTTCCCTAGGTTCCTCTGGAAACTCCCCTTTTAGTCCAGTTTTGCTCATAGAAATTAATTCACATCACTGTCTAGAATCCCTCACCAGTTCAACTGATAAAACTCAAATAAAGATGTTTCCATGAAAGCTCAAGTTATGACACATTCCTGCTGACATAATGCTTGAAGCTAAGTGCATATATTAAACTGAAATATCCATATGTCTACTAAAAAAAATAGAATCTTTGATCAGTTTTGAGGGAAAAATGGAAAATACAGTAATTAAAATTTCAAATGCATTACTGGGTTATACTACTGTTTATATAGTAACAATGTAAAGAAGAATTTCTATTGTTTTTCAAAAAAGTTTGAAATTAACTTATTCTGTTTTTAATCAACAACTTATTTTCTCCCCATAACTGAAAAAAATGAGATTATGTCTACAAGCAGAGCAGATTTTTGAAAGGTAGTTATTATCAGTGCTTGAACCAGGGCAAAATGCTGCCTGTGGAAAGATACCAAGAAATCTATACCAAAGACAGACATCCTTCTCATTAACCGTTCTTCTAATTGTTGTATTGTAATTTTGGTTAGACCAAAATCTACTGTTTACATCATTATAACTATTAACAGCTAAACTATATTATAAATAATAATGACTTTTCCTTTTCTACCTGACTTTTTACTCTCCTGGAGATCTTAAATTTTTCTCTGTCAGGGCTTTTTTTTTACACATAATTTTTCCTCAGCTTGCAACACCTGTCTTCCTACTTTCCACTTGTTTTAAAAATATGTTATTATTTTCCCTCCTTTTGAGACAAAAGGTAGCATGCTGTTAAAATGTGATACATTCTTGGTATTAGAATCTGCTTATCTGTGGATAAATATTCATCATATGACAAATATTTATTGAGTGCCTACTTGAGGTAGGCACTGTTCTGAACCCTGGGGATCAAGCTGTGAATAAAATAAAGTTCTGCATTCTCGTAGAATTCAGATACTATAGGGTTCCAAACCAACTGGGACAATTGCCTCTATAAATGCAACACTTTTTGTTGTGTTTTTGCTTTTAAATGAGAAACTGATTTAATATTACCTAATGTGGAAATATATGCTTATCTGTATTGAGCTCATAAATATGCAGGTACAATGTTTACCCAGCTGAGGTTTATCATCTCCTTTAAGCTACAGGTTTTTAATGAGTCAAGTTCTTAAAGTCACTGAACAGAACTAGAGGGTCCTAAATTAGTGCACATCAGAGCCAAGCCAAAAGCATTTGGAGCTTTACAGAGTAATTAAATATAGAAATAACTATTTTCAATCCCAAATCCTCTTAGTGCAGTCACTGTCCTACATAATTAAATGCTTTATCTTTTAAATTTATTTTTGAAAATAAGGATGAGGTGACATGTGTTTGACAAAACTTGATTTTTTTCCCCTGCTCATTGTGCCCTACCTAAACCAACCGTTTTCCTATCCTATGTCGGTAGACTTTATTATTTTCTACAAACATGCTGAGAGCCTTACCTACCTGTCCATCATCTTAATCTGTGTAGTTTGCTGTCCATTACCCAATTCTCTGACAGCCTATGGGTGACCGATAACATAGCTGGCTAGTTCAGGAAGACCCAGATCATTGATTCAAGACATGTGACAAACAAAATGACTCCCATATTTTACTTCTACTTCCAAAAGAAAACAGCATCTCATTACCACTATTGATTCTGTAAACATGTCAGTGCTGGTAAATACCTTTCTGACAATAACTGCCTAACGAAACTCTGAGAGAAATGACAAGCCTGCCAGTAACCTTTAGAGTAACCGATAGTAGTGGAATCAAAATTTATCACTTATAAATTATAAAAATCACTTATAAAGATGTTTCATAGATCATTTATCTAAGAGATAACTATTAATGAAGTAGGTTTGAACCTTGAAGAGTTAAACCTGCAAGTAGGTTGCTAAAATAATTAAGAGAGCAATCATTAATCCTAATACTGGGAAAGAAGCATAGATACTTGCTATCTGAATTCAAAATTTCCTGGCTTCAAATTCAGGGACACATACTCAATACGATACAATTTCACCCTGATTGCTCAGAGGCTCTATCAGAAAAGCAATATAAAAGTATAAATAAATACTTTATAATTTTAAATTTATACTAAAGTATAAATAAATAAAGCATATATTTCCACATTAGATCATATTAAATCAGTTTCTCATTTAAAAGCAAAAACACAACAAAAAGTGTTGCATTCAGAGGCAATTGTCCTGGTTGGATTGGAACCCTGTGGTATCTGAACTTCGTATAAAACCCGACATTTATCAGATTCTTTATAGTTTGTGGATTTTACTCTGTTCCTTCTCTTATTTTAGTAGAATAGAAAATAGAGTATATCACAAAATCTGGTTACCTAAGATTTTATGTTTACCACACCTTTCTAATAACTGAACATAAGTGCTGTGGGATCCACTGTGAGGTCCTAAGTACTACTGAAGCATTTCATAAGGTTTTAAAATATGTTTAATAATCCCATTCTTTTCATCATTTTGCAAGCCTCTCAACTGGTGGTTCTTGGCCATCTAAGATTTTATTTAATTTTTTACTTTTTATTTAAATTCTAGTTAGTTAACATATAGTGTAATATTGGTTTCAGGAGTAGAATTCAGTGATTCAACACTTACATATAACACCCAGTGCTCATCACAACATGTGCCCTCCTTAATGCCCATCACCCATTTAGCCCATCCCCAGCCATCTAAGATTGTAAAGTCTCCCTCATTGATTCAACATGTAGCCAGAGTTGAGGCCAGGGGTCAATGTTTCTCAAAGTCTGGTCCCAAAACTAGTTGCCTCAGAACTACATGGGATCTTGGTAAAAATGCAGGCCCTTGGCTCCTACTCTGGATCTTTGGGGTGTGGCCTTGGAATTAATATTTTTTTAGAAGACCCCTCCATTACACTCAGGGTTGCTTTAAGGTGAAGTAGAAATGTCACAATGAATTATAATTTTTTTTCTTTTTTATTATCAGAAGCTTTCTAAAGTACAAATGACAGTCCCAGCAGCTACGGCTTTACTTTGGTCTATAGTGATGGGCTTGCTATCAAGATTTGTTTCATTATTTATTCATTTACTTATTTTTGGCTCCCCTGCTCGCTTAAGCCTTTGAGATCCCAGACTGGTTGATTTCTTAATTCACGCATCACTTTTATCTTTCAGTTTTGGCATTAGCTTGATAAGAAATATAGAGTTGAATTCTTTGAGCAAAAGAAAATTAAGGTCTGTTGGAACCCAGTAAAATGGGCGGTCCCATGGACTACTAGTTGGGATGTAAACCGGCATGGTCTTTGGAATATGGCCCTTTCATCTTGGGAAACATAGTAAGATCGTGCTTGGCTCTCATGGCAGGTGGCTGTGTTCCTATGAGTCAGCCCTGCTTCCCGCAAACGCACCCCCTACCCCTGCCATATTGTAGATTCTGGGAATCATCAATCTCCAGGTTTGCTTCTTCCCACATTCCTGAGTCAATACGAATCAGAGACACTGTCCCTCCCAGTGGTTTAGTTTTGCTATCCACTGTTTCATGTTCCTGGCATGAGCTCTTGCATACTGGCATGGGTTACATGATTCCCTCTTTGTAGTGTCCTTAAATTACTTTGCACATGCTACTACAAAGATAGCTGATAAGTGTTTCTCTACAACTTGATGTATTTAGCAGTTCCCTGACAACTCTTTGTCACATAGATAGACTTGTAAAGGGGGCAAACACTTTTTACTTACTGATTTTTTTTTTTTTTTGCAGATTTTAAAGATCCTGAAAAGCAGTTTACAAATTAATAATATTAACCACTACTTATCTGTGGCTTCTGTATTTTAGGCCTTATGTTGTATATTTCAAATATGTTATCTCTCATGTGTAAGATTAAAAACTGCAAAAGTAGGTAATGTTATTTCTATCTTACAAGTAAGGAAATAGAGCCCAAGATAGATAAATCCAATGCCATACAAGTAAGTAGATCTAAATTTTAATTTAGATGTAAGCCCAGTAGTTTAAAATACTATATCCAATTCCACTTTTGTAGTACTTTCATTGAATAGTGTTTAACAATACCTGGTATATATGGTAACATTAAGGATTCATGTGGAGCCAGATACATAGGACTTTGATCACTGCCAATGTGAATCTGGGCAAATTTCTCAATCTCTGTGAGTTTGCTTCCTCACTTACAAAATTGGATTATTTGAAGATTAAACAAGAACATGGATACCATGAGCCTAGCCAATAGGGGGCCTTTATGATTATTTACCTGTTCTCATTCATGCCCAATTTTAGTGTTTGCCATGTCCATATTATTATTATTTCATAGCAAATCAGAAACTGAGGATAAAACTCACAGAATCTAGTCCAAAACTTCAGGTTAAATTAAAAATAAAAGATTTGGATTCCTACCCTTTCTAAGACAGGAAATAATTCTAAAATAATCTCATACCAAAACCATAATATGAGCCCTTGCTTACAAAAGCCAGGGCTACCTGACTGTCATACTTCTTTAAAAAACAGCTAATCGCCAATTGCCATATGAGGAAGGATGTGTTCTTTTCATCTAGTTCTTCCAGAAAAATTCTATTATCACTTTGCCAAAACACTGACAGTGTAACAAGGCTGGGAAATGCAAACAGACAAAAATAATGTTGGTCTGAAGTAGAGAAATAGACACCTAGAGAATTTCTCACTTCAAACTTTTCTTCACGTATTTTGTCATTTAATCTGATACCCAATTCTCAGAATGTGGAGATGTGTTTGGAGGGCAATTTAAAGAAACATTAAGAACTAAATGAAAGAAGAAAGAGGCACATGTAAAAGTGCTTTGTTTTAATAAATTATGAATGAAGCAAGCAAACCACAGCTTCATGTAATATTTGCACAACACCAAGAAAATTAATGAGAGGCTTCTCTAACCTTCAGGAATTATAGAATAAATGACTTAAGCCTTGAGATCTTTTCACTGAAGTCATGGCAGGAGTCACAGTGAGGCTCAGGTGCTTGTCATACAGTAATTAGTCATTACTCTTTACTACTTAACGAGAAATTCATTTCTGTTGGAATGCTCCCCCCAGAGAAAACATTATATTAATTCACATCCATAAAACTGACAAGTGCTACAGTTCTTATCAGACAGTGTATTAGGCTTTGAAGCGGGTTGATAGGGAAATCCTCAGTATAAGTTAGGAAAAACTGGTGGTTAATCAGTGGGCTGTAGAGCCAAGATGCCTGGGGTTTGGTCATAACCCTGACATGTACTAAGAGTGTGACTTTGGGGAGAATACTTAACCTCTCTATGCCTCTGTTTCCTCACCTGGAAAATGTGAATAATAACCTACTTTGTTTGTTGTCATGTGGATGTTGTACATTGAGAACCGTACCAGGTATATGGCTGAGGCCATCCAAACCAGTTTTCCTTGCCATACGCAGTTTGTCAGCATTGCTACCTAGGCACTTGGCCTTGACTGAGTTACTTTTCTGAGTTTGATTTCCCGAATCTTAAAATAGGGATAATATTTAGCTGAAGAGTGAGGATTAGATACTGTCTTTAAAACTTGGATGTACAGGCTGTGGGCGCTAATGGAAGCCTGCGGAGCTGTGCTAGCCAAGCAGCCCTTGGTGGGGTGGGTTTTTCTTTAACTTGGAGACTAATGGCAGTGGAGGTACATTGAAATAAGTTCTGTCTTAAAGGTGATACAGTAAAGGCTGGCCTGATTGACGGAACTTGCCAATGACTGTATTTCATATTGGAAATAAAGCCTGAAGTCAAGACTTTCCCACTCTAAGTAATTTTGATGGCAGAAAAAAAGAAGGTCCTACAGTGGAGGGGAAGCAGTGGAGGAACTCATGGGGCCCAGTGGACAAAAATGGGCTAATATGGATCCAGAAGAACAAATGTTGGCAGCCGCTACAGCTTTTACTCACATCTGTGCAGGACAGGGTGAGGGAGATGTCAGGAGAGATACCCAGTCTATCCAGTATGACCCTACAGTAAAGCTTCAGTAACCCCAGGAAAGTGACTTGCTCTTCCTGTGCAACTGTAGTACCCACATGTAGAAAGTAAACAGTCTCTGAGGGCTCCCAGAGACTCCAAAAGCCAGTGATGAAGAGAAAGGTGTTGCAGAAGAAGCCAGGTGGGGAAGTATTAGTGACAGATGAGTTGATTATCAGTAAATCAGAGTCTGGTACAGAAAGTGAGATGGATCTCTGGGACTTAAAGGCTTATGAGTCTACAGTTCCAGGAAGACTGGGAATCAGTTGACATTCCACAAAAATTTACCCTACCACATGAATACCAAGGAATTTCTCAAGATCAGCTCATTTGTTATCTACAAAGAGAAGGAATGGGACCTCCAGCTTATGAACAAGACCTGATCATTGCCAGCAGACCCAAGTCCTTTATTCTTCCAAGGCTGGACCAGGTGAGCCGAAATTGGGGCAAGGTAGACTAGGTAGCCCAGTATTTTGAGTACAAAGGAGACTGGGACTCAATGAGGTTACCTGGTGAAGATCATAGAAAAGAATTACGCTAGGGTGTCCGAGAGCAGATGCTTTTGTGACCAGAACCCCAGGCCAAACCTCAGCACATATATATTCCAAACAATTACCTGGTGCCAACAGAGAAGAAAAGATCTGTTCTTCGTTGGGGTGTTCGTTGTGACCTTGCAAATGGAGTCATGCCCAGGAAGCTTCCCTTCTCTCTTTCCTTAAGTATCTTTTAACCTCTTTTATGGGATTGTTTGAGGGTAACCTGGTTCTTTATCTCTGTCCTTCTACTTAAATAGAAACAACTAACTTGAAAGCCCATGGAGCATTATATAGTAAGGACTTCACCCATCATTGGTCTTTCCTAGGTCTATATCACATTGGTAATCAAATACCACTTCACTTCCAAAGTACCACTCTCAAATCCACTAACTGCAAGAGAAATAAGGCCAGAGAGAGAAAAACAGACCTAGTCTTTCTACTTTGTCAGATAACACTGTTTCTGTTCTATACCATTTTTAACCTTTGGCCAATGTGAGTTGCTGTTTTTAAAGTTGCTGGGCATTAATCTTATTCATTAAAGAGTTGGGATTTTGTGGACTTGAAAAAAAAAAAGAAAGTTGGATATACATAGCACAGTTGTTCATTACATTGTAACTTGTGGCTCTTTACCTGTGTCTTTATATCTCTCTACCCACCTTCTACCTATGGTGTGTGTGTGTGTGTGTGTGTGTGTGTGTGTGTGTGTGTTCTAGATCATTAATTCCTTGAGAAATGGAAGAAACATATGTTTATACTCCATGGCATATATATCAGTATCTTAAATGTAGTAGGCTCTCAAAAATTTTTATTGGGTAACTGAAAAAACAGTTTATTTCTTTTTAAAAATTTTATTTATTTATTCATGGGAGACACACACACACACACACAGAGGCAGAGACACAGGCAGAGGGAGTAGCAGGCATCCTGTGGGGAGTCCAATGCAAGACTTGATCCCAGGACCCTGGGATCATGCCCTGAACTAAAGGCAGATGCTCAACCACTGAGCCCCCCAGGGACCCCAACATTAGTTTAATTTTAGTACTTTAAGATGTGCTAAATTTCATGTGGGTTGCCTTAACTTTACATTATTAATTGTAAAATACTTCCCAGAAACCTGGAAAATCAACATGGTGATATTTTCCATATCACCTTGGTATAGGAATTAGAGTATTTGTGAAAATACTAAATATTTTATTTTTCCTTTGGTAGTTTGCTATCATTTTTCCCCCTCTCATAAACTCACAACCCCCTGGAACCCAGATGCATTATTTTCCAATACGTAAAGTGTAACTAATCCATATTCATCTTAGATATTTCCCCAGGTAACTGAAATTGCTCACATGAACAAGAAAGCCCTGCTGCTACACCTTCAGTCAGCTTTCAAAGTGCTATTTAATCCCTGGGCTGTGCTGTATTAGAGTCCCACCTTAGTACACACATACTGGTTTCTCACCGTGGAGCTGTCTTGGCACAGACATACCTTTCAAATTCATAGTCTGAGGCCTTCACGTATTCACTCAGTGTATCTTTTTATTTATTTTATTTTATTTTATTTTATTTTATTTTATTTTATTTTATTTTATTTTATTTTATTTTCAGTATATCTTTTTAAAAGCAGTCTTTAGGCAGCGTATTATTTTCCTATGGCTACTGTACACATGACCACAGACTCAGTGGCTTCAAACAACGTGATGTGTTGTCTTACAGTTCTGTAGGTTGGAGAAGTCTGACAGAGGTCCCGTGGTCTAAGACAAGTTATGGGCAAGGCTGCATTTCTTCTGGAAACTCTAGAGAGAATCCATTTCCTTGTCCTTTCTAACTTGTAGAGGACACTCACATTCCATGGCTGGTGACCTTCCTCCTCCACCCTCAAAGCCAGTTAACAACAAGTTAGTCCCTGATATACCATTCCAACTTTTTCTTCTGCCTCCCTCTTTCAAGTCCAAGGACCCTTGTGAATACATTGAGCCCATCTGAGTAATCCAGACTAATCTCCCTGTTTTAGGGTCAGTTGATCTGCAACCTTCATTCCCCTTCGCTATGTAAGATGACATTTCCATAGGTTCCAGGAGTTAGGATGTGGACATCATTAGGGAACCATTTGCCCACCACTGCTGTTCAGAACAATGTTTGACCTCTTTCAAAACTGTGCCAGGTCAGCCAGCACATGTTGGAAAGTTGATGTTTTACAATTTGGTTAAGTAACTTGGGGAAATCAGGCCTCTAGAAGGGAAAGACTGCTAATTGTTGGAAGTGCATTCCTAGAGCAATGCTATAAGTAGGTTCTCTTCTCTCAGAAGTCTGGTTTCCACGGTGATCAACACAGCATTATCTGTTGTTTTGCAGCCTGCATTGTAGGGCACACACCCTGATTCCAGCATGAACAAACAAGTGACAAAACACAGAGCTCTCCTGGCAAACATTCTTTATCTAAAAGTGCACAGACTGGGAAATTTGATACATAATTCAGTCTCCTCCAGTTTAGTGTGTATTCCACGGTGTGCTAGGCAACACGCTGGAGTGAACGGAAAGACATCCTTCACGTTGGATGGTTTCTGCTGATGGATGAGTTGACTGCAAAGGGTAATGTATGACAAATGGAGAGCACCTCAGGTTCACCTAAGGATATCAGAGTGCCTAGTGTCACAAATGAGCTACAGTCTGAATGTGGAGATTTGCTTTACGTGGAAGCCAGCTTTCTGGAGGCCCAATTTCCATTTTGGTGTAGCTTGTGATTAGTAGGATGGCCTTGGAATCAGACAGCCACGTGCAAAGCTTAGCTTTTTTTTCTCAAGAGATTTGTCATCATAGACATTTTACTTTTTAGCCCTCAGTTTCTGCATCTGCATCTGTAAAATTAGGGGAATTATTGTCACCATATAGGATGATTATGAGGAAAAATGAGGTATTATATTAATATAATATTTTAGTACAGGCCCTGGCACACTGTAAGCCCTTATTAGATAGCACTGCCTTTACCGTTTCTCTTTTTAATCTGTTAGACTTTACTCCCATAAATTCCAGCTAAAAATTAGGGAGAACATGCCAGGTTGTATCTTTTACCCATGACAAAAAGCTACTGGATTTTTATTCCATTAATATACTATTTGTTAAATTATTTCATTAAATAACACCTTGATTGAACATCGTATTAAATCAACAAAGTGAAAACTTAGTTGAAATGGCTTCCCAGAAGCATGGAGATGAAAATTCTTATCATATGTTGTATTTCATTATTTGCAAATGTAGTTTATGGCTACTGGTTTCCTCATCTCTGCCCATTTGGGTCTCACACCTGAATTCCAAGTTGTGTTCCTCACATTGGTCTCTTATTTGTCCCTATTCATCACTCATACTCAGAATCCACCACATTCCTGGAGTCCATTCCAGATTGTCATGTTGTCTGTGTGACAGTGGGCATATTAAAGAAGGAAGAGGAAGCCGGAAGAGATAGTTGATAGAGGAATATGTGTAGGGTGATGGGATCTATTTTTAAGGAAAGGACAGATTTTTAGGCTAAACTTGGTCTCAGTTGCCCTTACAGTCAAAAAGACTAGCTAAGCATGAGCTAAATGAAAGGCCTCTGGTCATGAACATAACGTAGAGGTAGAATGATTCGGGACCATGGATATCAAAAGAGAAGTGGGTCGCCAGTAGGAAGTAACCCCCACCAGGCACTTGGCAGCCCTCTCATAACAATAGAATTGAGGAATATTATATGTACAGTGATCTGGAAGCCGGTGCAATTTTAAATAGAACAAGGGAGTGGATGTAATAGCAGCTCAAGATTATTGGTAGCATGAGACATTGTATGCAAATATTGTGTATATAGTTCTTATAGTTCTTAAGCTGATAATATTATTTCTGGATGTCTGGACATCACAGTAAGCACGATTAGTAGTTCAGTCCATTTCAGTCACTTCCTTTTGTGGTCTTCATGAAGCCATCAGTTAAAGACTCTCTTCAGAAATTTCTCCAGATAGATATATGCAGTAGGTTATGTGTCACACACACAGTTTATCCAAATATCATTTCCATGGGGCCAGGTAAGACTGCTTAATCTATCTGCTTGTTTTTCCTTTTATTTATTTATTTTTAGATTCCCTTATTTCTTCTTTTGCTTTTTTTTTTTCTTTTTCCTTTTTCTTTCTTAAGTCTATACTGATCAATGAGTTTGACCTCATGACCTCATCTGTTCGACACATCCACAGAGGCTTAATACAAAGTCAGGAAACAACCCTTATAATGAATGGGTTCCATATAGGCTCAGCTGGCAAACTTTTATCGTCCTGTGTTGATGGCCCCCCAGAATGCCTTTTACCTGAGCTTAGGTAATAAGTATAGGTCTTCTTAAAAATTAATGCTGTTTGTGTCATCTGTCTTCAAAAATATAACTGTAGTTCATGTAAAATGCAACTCCCTATTGCTTTGTCTACTGAATTGTCCCTGCTAGAAGGTAAGTCCCCCCAGGGCAGGGATGTTTCTCTGCTTTGTTCACTGATGCATCCCAAACGCCTGGAACAGCACTGGGTGCATGGTAGGTAGAGAGATATTTACTGAATGAGTTGCTGTGGGGGAACAGGAGGCCCACAGGTGTTCAACATTATTCGAAAGGAGAAGTGATGGGAGTGAGATCACCAGAACGCTGTATTGTCGTTTACCTGGCGAGTAAACCTAAAAGGGGTGCTGTGCTTGGACTGCCCACTCCAAATATCTCATGGTCTTGCTTTCATACTGTTTTCTCTAAGATCTTTACATCATAATTCTAAAAACTATTGAATTAACATAGTGTCTTAAACATTTGTCTGCAGATACCACTTTTGAAAATATATTCGGGGACCTCTGGGTGGCTCAGTCGGTTGGTCGTCCAACTCTTGATCTCAGCTCAGATTTTGTTCTCAGGGTCCTGGGTTTAATCCCCACATTGGGCTCCATGCTGTGTGTGGAGCCTACTTAAAAAAAAAAAAAAGAGAGAGAGAGAAAGAAAGTATACTCAGCCAATGAGACTGTGGTCCCTGCTTCCCACTATCACCTTAGCTTCTCATCTGTGCAGGATTATTTCCAGGAGATGATAGCCACTGTGACTTCACCAAAGTGCAAATTATTAAAGGAATTATTAAAGCAGAGTACAGAAAAATATAGTAAATATCCATTTATGGGGATCCCTGGGTGGCGCAGCGGTTTGGCGCCTGCCTTTGGCCCAGGGCGCGATCCTGGAGACCCGGGATCGAATCCCACATCGGGCTCCCGGTGCATGGAGCCTGCTTCTCCCTCTGCCTGTGTCTCTGCCTCTCCCTCTCTCTCTGTGACTATCATAAATAAAAAAAAAATTTAAAAAAATATCCATTTATGTGTAAACTGCTTAACATATTAATAAAAATTGCCCTATTAACCTTCAATGCTTAGGCTAGATGTTGATTCCTATCTATGAAATCATCAGCTAAAAATGGTCATTTCAGTCTTTGATATTTTCTTTCCTCCTCTTTCCTTTTTTCCTCTTGCTGTCTGTATTTTCTCTTCCTCCATTCTGTAAATATTCACTAAGAATATACAGTGTCTACAGTATGATAAATGTTGGCTTGCAGTATAGAGTAAGTGGCTTAGTGTCATAAGGCACTAACTCATGGTCTAATGGAGGGATCAGATGTTTTAGACAATGGGATCCTGTGTGGTAAGTTCTCTAAGGAGGTGTGTGTGTATGAGAGGCTGTGTGAGCACAGAGGAGATTAGCTAATGTAACTTGTGGGTTTGGGGAAGGCTCCCCAAAGGAGAAAACTTGAAAGATGAATGGGATTCCTTCATGAAGTAAAGGAAGATAAAGGGATTTTAAACAGAGGGAATATGTCCCCGGTCCCATTGATTGCTCCTTAACCACCATTTCCTCTAATTTTTCCTTGCTCTTAGAATCTTGATATTGTTTGTATTTCTGGTGGCTTCATGCATCATTTAAGGTTTGGGTGCTCTCTAGACTTGGGAGTTAAATCTTGAGTATTATAAGATAACTCAATAGAAATAGTTTCTTTGTCATGGTAGGTGTAGGAAAGGTCACATCACACAGTTCTGTCCCATTAGATTTGAGGGAATATTGGCTGTGGGGATTCTGGGACATCCTATGTGAAGATAGGATGGTCTCATCTGATTTTTGTGTGCCGCTATGTCACTAGATGAACTTTGAAACTAATACAGACATTTGCCACCACAGGAAACAAATTTAAAGGGGGAAAAAAAAAGCCATGTGTCTGAGAGGGCATTAGGTCATAAATTAACCAGTCCTGGAATCACCAACCAGAACTGACTCTGATATCTTCTTGTTATGTCTGATAATGAATCACTTTATTTTATAGCTGATTTTGAATTATGAAATCATTCAGACTGATAAGTCTTGGTGGCACAATTTATCATAGTTTCACATACATAATGCTAAGAACCTGGCCAGTGTGTTCTGGGGTCGCTATCACGTTGACCTGAGTGAACAAAGGTGAATAGGCAATAATTTTCGTGAGGCTGAGGACAGAGGAGCGGGGCCTGTCACAAACATGAGATGCCATTCGGACTTAAAGACTAGTTTGATTTTGTGGGGACGTGCAAGGTGCCCTGGTCTAAATATGAGTGCCAAAGATAAATTTTGCTAAATTTCTAATTATGTATTTCAGCCTCTCTGGAAGTGCATAGAGATTGCGTCTGGCAGGAAAAGATAGTTTGGACTCTCTGACTTTGGTTACTTGAAACCAGCAGTCTCACTAATTAGATTCATATAAAAATCCCTACTGAGACCATCAAAGCTTTAACCCTGAACCACTTGCATTGATTTTGTCCCATGTGAATCATCTTCAGTTTACAGTTTTACCATGATCTTTGAGTCTGACATGCTCAGGACTTCCTCACTGTTTTTCTCTCCTTTCTTCCCCTATACACATACACAGTTTAGAACTCCCTCTTTTGATATCCAAGACTGCTTCAAAAAATATCCCATTTTCATCCAGTAGGACCACCTCCTCTGGCACAGACCTCTCTGAATGACAGATTTGCTCCAGCTTTATGCAGATTCTGAACAAGATCCACCACAACCCCTCCTTTTAGAGCCAGAAAAGTGACAAGGCTATTTTTAAAAAGCCTATGTCCTTTTAGTTTACCAATATTCAACTGTACTTGGTTTTTGAACACATAATTGCAGAAAGCAATTATCGACCTTTTACACAGAACATTCAGTTATCTCGAAGTATATATTGCAAAATTACAAAGGGATTATTGAACCCACATTAATTCATACGGACATATTTAGAAGATATACCAAATATTAATACATGGGTATGATAAATTAAAGGTAAATAGTATTTTTCCTAAAATGTGGTTCATTGGTGCATGTTCCTTAGAAATGTACTTAGATGTTAATAGGACAAAAGCATTGTTTCACAATATGTTCATAAAGAAAGTACAAATATTCAGGATAAACTTTGTAATTTTTTCTTAAACATAAGAGAAAATTCCTACAAAATGGACAGAAACATATTTCCTTAGTTCTTATTGTTTCCCAGAACTATAGGCTATAGGTGAAAAGCCATGTGGGCAGGAACCTCATCATCCTTTTGCTTCTGAAATCTTAGTGCTTAGCAGAATGTCTGACATAAAATGGGTGTGCTGCACCCAAAATATATAAATGTTTTGGAATCAGAAGTCTGAATGATGCTTCTGATGTATGTCTGATGGTCTGAAAGCTCTGTGGGGTTGCTATGCTCCTGAAGATTATGTGACAGACCAGTTTCTGATTTGACCATGGACTCTTAGAGGTGAAGGGGTGGGAAGGAGTCGTTTTCATTGACCCCCTCATCCACTCAGGTGAAATGCCAGTCTCTGCTCTTCTTAGCCTCAGGGTGCTTGTTAAATTCAATCATTTGTCTGAGGAATTCTTTCAGAAGAAAGATGCAATCTACTGCAGTCTCCGTATGACTGAATTTCAGATCCAGAATAGTTGTCTCTCCTACATGTGAAGATTCCAGTTTTTTACCTGACCTTGTTTCTTGATCCTCTCACTGTCCTAAAATTTGATTCTCTCACCTTTCCCTGGAATGTGGTAGTCTCCTTTAAAATGTGTTAAGAATTGAACTCAGGGGCACTTGATTGGTTCATTTGGCTAAGCATCTGACTCTTGATTTCTGCTCAGGTCATGGTCTCAGAGTTTTGGGATCGAGCCCCTTGTGGGGCTCTGTGCTCAGCCCTGAGTTTGCTTGTCCCTTTCCCACGCCCTCTGCACCACTCATCCCTCACACTCGTGGGTGCATTATCTCTCTCAAATAAATAAAACCTTAAAAAATAATGGAACTCGATATTCCTGATGTATTCTTTTTACCCCAATTAAAAAAAAATTAATCCCCGAGAAGAGTTGATGGAATATTACACTGAACATTTGCATATTCTTTACTTGCATTCACAAATTTTTTATATTTTGCTGCATTTGCTTTATTTCTCTGCATATATAGACAACCTGATTCCTTAGAAAAAAATATTTATTTATTTATTTATTTATTTATTTATTTATTTATTTAGGGGAAGCACAGAGGGAAATGGACAAGCAGACTTCTTAAAATCCCCTCATTTTGCTTTTCTTTGAGTATTTTAGAGAATCTGGAACTGGTTCTTACAGAATGTCCCACAATCTGGATTGATCTTAGTGATTTTTCGTTATTAGATTCAGATTAAACGTTTTCACCAGAAGACTACATAGTCAATGTTGTGTCATATCCGTCTATCACTTTTGGGGGCAGATGTATCAGTTGGTCTCGTTATTAGTGGCAAACGTTTTGATCATTCATTTAAGACAGTGTTTCCAGACCCTCCATTAAAAAGGTCAGTCGTCTTTGTAATTAATCCACAATATGTAGAGTAATATTTTAAGACTGTGTAAGTATCCTGTTCTCCAACAACTTACACCTATAGTTTTAGCATCCATGATGATCCTTGTCTTCATTAGTTATTACACTGGCAGTTGAAACTCTTGTTACTCCTTTAACCTTTATAAACCAGCATTCTTCTTTGTAGAAGAGCTTTGTCTTTTTGATACTTTTGATCTCCTTTACTCTGGATATTATACTCTCCTTATTGCAGCCTAAGATTATAGTAAATCATTTTTCACAGTCAGTTCATAGAGTTCATTCACTTAAAGAACAAATTGTAGCTCCATTTGAACATGTAGAATTTTAAATCATTCATCATGTATTAGAGCATGAAAGTGTAAGAATTAATTAGAAATGCTCATATAATTCATAAAAGATATTATTGGTTTAGCATCCCAATTCTTTAGTTTTTATGTTTTCAAAGCCCTCTATTGACTTAGTGTATTTTTCTGGCCTCTGATACACTTCCTACTAGAGGTTTACCTACCTTCTGTCACTAGACTGCAGGTACATGCCAAGCAGTAAAAATGATCACACAATATTTATGAAAACTCTTATAATTCTATTCTTATCTACAAAGTCATCTGCCAGTGATTTTTCTCCATTTTAGTACTGGATGTTAACGTCAGGACATAAATTTTTTATTACATGCTAAAATTAAATGAGAATTATAAACACTAAACATAGGAATCAGATGATACAATATTGCAATTTGCACTACTCTGTAGAAACCCTTGAGATACTGTTAATATTTAAGCATATTAATTAATTAGAAAATGGGCTAAGTAGTTTGAAATTCGAATCATCTGGCCCACTTTTTCTTTTTTTCCTAAAGAATACAATATAGACTGGAAAAACAAAAAATCATTTATCTTCAATGCTGATTGGTTTTTTTTGTTGTTTGGTTTGGTTTGGTTCATAAAATCACTTGAATTCCTGGATTGGTGTTTCTCTCATGAGTGTCATCATCCCTCAAACAAGCTTACAAAAGAAACAGATGTGGCTTTTCTTCCTGTGAAGACTGTACGAGGCTGTGGCAGTTAAACATACTTCTCAGCTGTGTCTTCATAACTGCAATTTGGCATTGCTTTTTAATTTATCAAATTGAAAAAAACATAAGGCAAAAATTATGAGTCATTTCTCTCGTTATTATACTGATTACACAGATTCAGCATGAGCAAGGCAGATGCTAATTTGTGCATAAAGCATATTCCTTTTGACAGGAAAATATACATAAGTTGTGGTTGAAAAAAAGGCAACAGGGGTACTGTTAAAACCATTTTTGGATTTATGTGGAAAGCTGCCAGTGAAAGACATGAGCTCCTGCACTATCACATCAACAATGATTCCTAGACATAGAGTGTCAGTAAAGGCACCCAAATAAAACTTTTCCCTTGGAACCAGGTATCTTGGTGATTAGGAATTCTTTAACCAGTGGCAAATCCAAGCAAATCAGGGAAGGTGGGTGTGATAGAGAGAAAGCAGCAGCATGGTCAATTGGAGTCCCAATTTCTAGCGCCACTCTTCTACAAAAAAATCTCAATGTGACCTTTGGCAATTCCCTTAACATCTTTAGACCTCTGTTTCCTCATTTCTAAATTCAAGATATTTGGGTCATATGCTGCCTTGTGTACCTTTTAGCTATAACATTTGATATATGAATTCTATTTTTTGAGTTATGTAGAATGAGTTTGTGATCTAAGCATCTATGAACTGATATAAATTTAGAGTCAAATGACCCCCATGACAGGTGGAATTCCCCCAAATCCCATTATAACCTAGAAAATTTGGTATTAAAAGCAACTTCCTTCCTGATAATCTTATAAGTACTTAAGTGCCATAAATTCAAGACCCAGTCAGTGGAACAAGGATGATGTCTGCCAAGAATGATGGCAAAGCAGAGCTTTAGAGGAGTGTAAGATTAAAGCTTAAAGCTAGAAGAATGTCCGTTGTGATGGATGAATTTCTCCTATTTAGCCTGTAATAAAATCAAACTCTTCCTTCAATGCCTAGGCAAAAATGCTGTTTACCACATAAAACCTTCTCAATTGCTCCTCCCCCACCCAGTTTCTCATTATTTCCCTACCACTTTGTTCTTTGTCCCTTTGATGTGGTCTTAATCTACAATTAACTACTTCCATGTTAAGCCTTCCCACTATTTTGTAAATTTCTTGAGCCTCAGATCCTTCTCTTGCACTTTTGTGTCCTTTCTTCCCTTCTACCTTTGCTCACTGTCCCCACTCCCAGACCATGAGGTCTAAATATAGGACATACTTAATATTTCCTTGTCAAATTGAACATATTTCAACTGACAAATGTGAATATATATGAAGAGCATCAACAGCCATGAATTTGAAGAGTTTCTTGATTCAAATGATTAATTTGGCCAGTTGTCTTAGTGTTCCATAGAGGCAAAGTCTAAGTATCAGCCTTATGACTTGACGTAAACATCTCCCACTATTTATAAGAATCAACTCCTCTTTGCTACAATTGCTATTGATTAATAATTACTGACGTGTATTTTTTCCACTCTTTGTTCTCACTGTGACTGTGGATAGTTAAGTATCCTTCAGCCCCTGGCAGACAAATGCTAAGATTTACATGACTCTGAATTTTTTGTAGTCAGGGGTCATATCCTGTCCAGTTTTGCATTTCTAGCACCAAGCATGGCATCTGGCACTAGGTATGTGCTTTATCAATCCTTACTAAATGGAACAATTCTGACCTATAACCAAGGTTAGGATTGGGTAGAAAACTATGTACAGAGAGATTAGCTTTTTGTTGGATTAGTTCAAAAGAGAAGAGACTTCCAAGAACATAGGCAAGGGATCACAGCTTTCTATGAAGCCCATAATATTTTTGATATTATCAGGCTAATTAGTTTCTAACTAGTCTCAATTCAACAATTACATTTCTTTTTAATCAACTCACATGGTAGGGAGTGTGAGGCAGAAGGGATAAAGAGGTGTTAAGAAGCAAAATTCAACTGAGAAAATTTGAAGATTTAATTGCCTTTAGTCACTGATTCATGAATTGGGCAGTATCCTGTCTAACAATAGAAAGGAGTTCAGAGGAGCTGTTTAAAATGGAAGATTTTATGGGCAGAAGGAGGAGGGGCAAGGAAGTTTCTAGCAAAGAGTGCATTGCTTTAGGAAAGGTCACCTTCCTTTGGGGAATGGTGGGATCAGACAGGTTACCTCACTAATGGTGACCAGGTAATTCCAGAATGGTTAAAGGTCACATGCCCGGAGAGGCCGAAACTGCAATTAGTTAGGTATTAAGTCGTGGTTTGCTGACATGAGGCCTAGCACAAGTGACTCTTTTTGTCCCCATTGTTTTCCTTTTCTTTCTTTTCTTTTCTTTTCTTTTCTTTTCTTTTCTTTTTTCTTTTTTTTTTAAACAAAGGGAATTATATTAACATTCTAGATCAAATCATCTGCTTAACTAAGGTTTTCATCTTATTTTCAGATTTATCTGGGCTGCTGGTGAAAATCAAGTTTATAATTATTATTTTTTTCTTTCTAGCATGTGATTGGGATTTTTTTTTCCAGTTAACAATCTGATAAAAAGTTATCAGAAGTTTCTCTTAGTAAATATTTTCCAGTTTACAATATTATTCCTTAAGTTTCCATTAGATACTAATAAAGCTAGTAAAAAAGAGGCATTAGTTCTCGTATTATTGCAGGAAGAAAATTATCTCCAGGTTGACTTAGTAGAATCTGAACAATCCTTTGTTGCTGGAGTTAAGACTTTGGGTAAGCTCAGTAGTAATAAATATTGATTAATCTATTTTCCTGTTAGTCTTCCAGGTCTAAGGCCATTTATAGGTAGGATGTTTATCTGTCCAGCAGAGTTTCTACCAATTTCCTCCTTTCCCATAAAATGAATATCAACTGTGCCATTCACCTACATAATGTCTAAATTACAAGAGGCCTCCTTCAGCATGTAAGGGGGCATATGGGAAACCACAGACTAGTACTGCTGGCTGTATATTGATCAAATGCCTGATGTAGAGCAATGATGTCTGTGGTAATCTTCAAGATATTCAATTTATTAATTGCTCAGTTTCCAATCATGTGATCTATATGGAAGAATATATAGACTATTATATAGAATATTATTTCCTTTAAATCCTAAATGAGAATGTAGAAAAATATTAACTCTAAATGCTCAAAAAAAATAGAGGGAACTTTGGGGTCAGATAAATGGAGGAAATACTACATGCTGTGTGCTTCCCTGGGACATTCTACTAGTGGTGGGGGAGGGGCAGAGGGAGAGGGAGAGCATTTTAAGCAAGGTCCAAGCTGAATGCAGAACCTGTCTCAGGGCTTGATCTCACGACCCTGAGGTCATGACATGAGCCAAAATCAAAGTTGGACACTTAACTGACTGAGCCACCCAGGCACCCCACTCTCTGGGACATTCTATTTTTTATAAAATGATTTTATTTATTTACTTTAAAGAGAGAGAGAGAGAGAGAGAATATGTGAGCAGAAGGGAGGGCAGGGGGAGAGGGAGTGAGAAAATCTAAAGCAGGCTCTGCTGAGTATGGAGCTTGATTGATGTGGGGCTCAATTCCAGGACTCCAAAATCATGACCTGAGATGCAATCAAGAGTCAGCCATTTAACTGAGTGAGCCACCCACCTGCCCCACTCTGGGACGTTTTTAATGTATGTTATGATACCAAGAACCTTTGAGAGATTGTTTAACATTGTTATCCCAGCATTCCTAAACTTATCTGACCATTCTACATTCTCCTTCTTCCTTCCTCTCCTTGCCTACTCTTTCTTCTTTTTCAATAGACCACCTATTATTACCACAACATTTTAGCTTCTGATGCATTCTTTGGGAAAACACTAGAAAAGTTAGAATTTATTTGGAAATAAAGTCATACTAGGAAAAAATATAGCATTGTCTAAATTGTATAGCCCTGATGGTTTGCTCTCTTGGAATTGCTTTTTGATGCTATATTCTCATAGAATTCTTATAAAATCTAACTTTACACTTGCTAAAAAAATATTTTTAGGATATTGTCCATCCCAATGCCTACCACCTTACTTGTGAAGTTCTGTATAAAAATGTTGTTAAGAAAATTTTCAGTTAATAGTTAATTACGAGAGAAATTTCACTTCTCCCGAAGAACTGATATTTTCTCTTCCTAAACAATGAGCATTATCGGCAACACCCTCTCCAATAACTAAAGCATCAATAAATGTATAATCTCAGTTAACAAGACATCAGAAGATAGTTTGGTGTAGAGTATGATTAATTCGACAGCTCAGTGACATTCATGGCATGCATGACTTCTCATTTTTCTCAGCTCTGCCACCATTAGTGTCAAACTTGTTATCAGGCCAACCTCAGTGATGATTGTTAGATGGTTGCAGTAGCATCAGGAGTCCAATCTTGAGGTAGTAACATCCAGAAGAATAAAATATGCCAATCTCTCAGTGTAGTCTTGTTAATTTCAAGGAAACGTCTCCCAGAGGCCTCCCAGGCACCCCCTACCATCTCATTGGCCAGAACCAGGCTAGGTACCCACCTCAAGCAACTACTAGCAGAGGGAGTGAGATTGCATGACTGGCTTAGATTTATCAGAATCTGTTCCTAATCCACATAGTTACCTGAATAAAAGAAAGTTTTGTTAATCAGGAAGAGAGAAGAATAGAATTTGAGTATGAACTGTAGTGTCTAGGGAGTCTCCTTTTCATTCTAAAATAGAAAGCTTATAATTAAACTTGTAAGGCACGCATGTGTCTTCATGGCCTTTCTACATGCATTCTATTTTTTTCTCTTACTCTCGATATCAATTTAAATTTCTTTTCTCCTGCTTATGTCTTTTTGTATACCATTTTTTGGCATTATTTCTGATGTTCACTTTGGATATTTTTCAAAATGATGTATAAAATATGAAAACTACAGCTAACATATCAGGTGCAAATTAAGGAATAGAAAGTGAGTAAGTGATTACTCTGGGTTTGGACATATAGGATTCAGTGACATTCTAGCAGAATAGTTAGAGCTTGTCAGTTCAGAGTGACTTTGGTCCAAGCCTTTAAAAACATGGCTATTGTAACTGACTTCCTAAGCATGGTGTAACACTGAATATTCTCATATAATTAATATTTATAATTTATAGACAAGCAATAGGGGTACTTATTGTCACAGGTAGAATTTAATTAGCCAAGACAAATAAATTAGATTTTATACTTTTATCAGTATAATGGAATTATAGAGGTTGGTTTGGAAATTTCAAGTCATTGAAAATACCATTTGACCTCTCAAGGAAATTAATTTTTCCAACTGTCATTTTGAAAAGTTGTAATTAGATTAAGCCATATCAGTATTATTGATTTATTTACTACAATAGGTGCCATATGGGGTACTTTCTTAGAATTTTGGAAAGTCCTTCAAATGCCTTTTTTCATGATGTACAACTGTATGCCAGGTGAAATGGAAGGTACCTTGGGACTGGGTACATGTTATTTGGACCGTAGGGAGAGAAAATTTACAGGGACTAATCATATAAACTTAATAAATAAAAGCATAAAATATGAAAAACACCTCACTTTATTCTTGTCACATGGGAGTCTAATTTATATTACATTTCTTTTTGTATGAGTCTTCTACAGAATGCACAGTTAAATATATTTTGAAAAAGTAGCCTGTGTGGTAATGGGAAATATTGCCGAGGAAAGACAGATGTTGGAAAGGCAATTTGAGAGGGAAATAAATAAATATTGGGAAGACTTATGCAATGTATAAGAGTGACAGTAGTGATCTGGAGAGAAATGATTCAGTCATATAATATACAGAATAAGTATTTCAAGAGGATTTGTAGGTAAAGAGACATAATTAGTCATAGAGTTATGCAAACCTGGGAACACCTTATAGACTTGGTTGCTTGAACTAAAACATACTGAATTAATACAATTACTCTAACAAAGTAAGAACATGTTGGAATCAACAAGAATCCTAGAGACACAGATGTAATAAAGAGGACGACAAAATTTGGCATTTTACAGCCAAAAAAGAGGGAAAGGAAATGAAAGTATGATTGTTACTAAGTCGCTCCTACGTGATGTGTAATGTCTGTTTTCTTGGTCTCCCAATGACATGATTCATAAAAGCTGAAATTTCTGGCTTGTATGTCAGGAGTGTGACAAAGACTGAATCCTGCTCTCAGATTAGTTTAGTTGAAACTTGGGAAGAGAGCCATGTATGTGTTCCTTTAGTTGGATTTTGTCCTGTAAGTGGGCATATCTCATGTTTGTATTTATTTCACTTTTTTGGAAGAAGATCCTCCTTTTTATCTTTCTCCATTGCAGAGGCCTAAAATTATCTTGGGCTCAGCTCTGTTACTCTTTCTACAGTACTTATATAAGGAGCACATTCCCCACGTCACCACAAAACCAGTGCTCCTTCAGAAAGGCTTGAAATGTTTGCCATTGGGGCAGCCCCTGCTCATGGATGACTTCCTGTGAACTCCTGGAGAACTTCTCTGGAGTTCCTCAGTGGACTTTTGGAATGCATAGCTTTTATCTTTGTAGTCATCTTCTCTGCCTGTTTCAGGTTGTGTGTGTGTGTGTGTGTGTGTGTGTGTTTGTGTGTGTGTGTGTGCATGCATGTGTTTTAAACACTCTCTTACTGATTCCAACTGCCTTCCAGAAAATTCACATCATTTTTGCCTGTCAGGGTAATTTCTACTGTTTTCTAACTAATATCTGTTTATTTTTGTTGAATTTTGAAGGGAAAGAGAAATATAAGCAATTAGTCAAGTCAGCCATTTTAAAATAGCACAGGTGTATATTCTTGACACTTCAAAGTACCATATGTTCAGTGTGTGCGTTGAGTCCATCCAATGAGCTGGTATTGTATATTTCTTAATAGATTATCAAAACTAAAATAAATGTAGTATTTGACACACATTTTTTCGTACTAAGGGGAGAAGATCCATTTAGCTCAGGAAAGCTTTTCCTGGAAATGACCTGAAATATACTAATTTTTGTGTAACCCAACTCATGTAATTCCTATTTTGGTTTTAGACATTAGCTTAAAAGTGGGCTCTGGTTTTATATTTAAATTTTTGTCATTATTGACTCATAGTATTGTGTCTGAATGTAGAAAGTATGATAAGTAAAAGGAAGATTGATGGAATATGAGCTGTACTTCCTGCTTGTTACTTTTTCACTCTCTTTTTAAAGCTGAAATATTAAAGTTTGGCTCATTGATGGCTTTTTATTGAAGTATAATTAATGTACAATGTTATATTAGTTTTGGGTGCACAACATATTGATTCAACAATACTGTACATTACTCAATGCTCACCATGGTAAGTGTAGTCACCATACAAAATTATTACGAATTATTAACTCTATTCCCTCTGTTGTATTTTTCATCTCCATAACTTATGTAATTTGTAATTGGAAATTATGAGTATTTATGAGTATTGCTAAATGCATATTCAAGCTAATAAAGAATTCTCAAATACACTTTGTAAAGAATCAATTTTCAAAGTGTTAGAGCAGACCAAGAATCATGGAGCAGATTTTGAGCATGGAATTAAAAGACCTGGGACAAATCTTGATACTGTCACTCTTCATGCTTTTTTTTTTTTAATTTAAATAACAAGATAGTTCTCTATGCCCTGCCCTCCTCCCAGCTTCCTCCCCTGGGAGGAATAATACCTTTTTCCCATTGTTGTTGAGAATAAAATGAGAAAATCCCTAGTATTTAGTAAGTGCTCAGAAAATACAATTTAAATCTATCAGCAATTGCCTAGCAATAATTACAATTATAGCCTCTGTTGCTGCCATCTATTCCAACATTTCCCCATTCTCTTCCAGCTTTGGTTCTCCCATGCTTTGGGATTACTATGATATGAAGTGCTTCTTCTGTCACTCTGGTTCTTGGATTTTGCCCTATTCATCTTTTTCTTGACTTACTGATAAATATTAGATCAACCTTAAAGCCATAATTTTATTTTTTTGTGTTCTTTTTTCAGCCTTTCCTGCCCAAGTCCCCAAAATTATATTTGTGGTTCTTTCACTTCTCCTCCAATGTCTGCGAAGGCCAAACAGCATATTGGATGACAGCCTTCCTGCATTTATTTCATTCCTTTAGATAGATCATCAAGTAACAGGTCAACTGTAGTCATTTAATTAGTAAAACAAATTTAAAACATAGGAAATGTAGAAATGTTACAACTCCTACTAAAAAAGACAATCATAAAATTGTGTATTTGAAAAGAAATAGATTGTTAGTATTTTCATGTTTTATATTTACTGTACCATGTAAATTTTTAAAATCATTTATGAACCAACTTTTCTTTAACTATTACTCTAAGATCTGTTTTGACTTTAATAATGCCAAATGTGCATAATAATAAGAAATGGGAGTAATAATAACATGGCAAATTTGAAGTTCAAATTCCATACACTGCACTCCTCCCTACAAGATGCACACACTTCCTAAAATCCTGTCTGTGCAAACTCTGTTTCCATCTCAACTCTCCCGTCTTTTGGACATACACATAAATGCATCAGGTGCAAAAATTCATGGTTCTTATATAATACTTAGGTTACACACACAAAAGTTGTGCTCTACTAATGTAAGGGTCAAAAAGTGATATCCAGTGTCAAGTTGGGTTATGAAACTCACACCATCACTCAATAAGGTGAAGAAAAATTTAGGTAAGACATTCTGTACAAGTATTTTTGATTTGATTTAAAATTCTTTCTCTTCCTATATTCCCTCAGTATTTCAGGGGAATGGAAAACAAAGGTTAATTTATTGACCTACTTAGGGGTGCCTGTGTGGTGCAATCAGTTAAGTGCCAACTATCTGTTTCAGCTCAGGCTCCATGCTCAGTGAAGAGTCTGCTTAAGACTTTCTCTCTCTCTCTGTCTCTCCACTTACCTCCCTCTCTCAAAAAAAAAAAAAAAGAAAAAAAGAAAAACAAAACAAAACAAAACAAAACAAAACAAAAAAACAAAAAAAACTCCCAAAAAAAACAAAAAACCCTGCAACTATTTAAAACTCCTAAACAAGAAGTAAAGTTATTACATTTCACCATAGAAGAGATAAAAAATGTTAAAAATGCCCATTCCCATTTGTATTTTACATATCCATTGGGGTAGAGAAACCCAGAATTTAAAGAAGCTTTAGAAGAACACAATTTGAGAGAGGAAAAGGAGGAATAATTTCTGTTTGTCATAGACCTATATGTCAAGTATTGTTCCAACTCCAAAATATCTGCAAGATTTACACATAGAGATATTCTGGTAGATTCCTGGAAAAAACTCTCTGATATTTGTTCTCTATTTAACTTGGATCCCTGTCTTGGATCTAGATAAGTAACTGCTACCAGTAAATTGGCAGTTCAGTGTGAGTTTCTAGAAAGCACTTAAGCTGATTGGTATGTTTACAAACTCTAGAGATTTCTATATGAGCAAAAAATTGCTTAAGCAACACAAACAGGCAAAATTTATCTTTAAAGTTGGTCTAATCATTGTCAGTGATTAAGAAATAGATGGACGAGGCTAAATGCAAGAAAACCAACAGCTGTAGAACATACGTGTTCTACTATGACTATATTCTCTAAGTTGTATTTGCACATAGATATCAAACGTTTTAAAACTAAAAACAATGGGGTGAGTAAAGTAGATATTTTATGTACCTTTTGGGTGGATATCTTTCCTAGGTTTGGTGAATTCCTTACTTTATGCATCCCACTTTCATAAGATAAAAGTCAGAAATTTGCTTTTCCAGATTCCCTTGCATCTAAGGTACAGGTGCATGACCTTGATTTTGCCAGTCACATGTTAACATAGGAGGTCTCTAATTGGTAGAGAGTGATGTGAAGAAGGCTGTACAATGGGAATTTCATTCTGATGACAAGCGTAGTAGAGTGTGGCAAGGAGAAGCCCAATTTCAGAAGTGGCAATGGTGGATGACCCGCTTCTAACAAGATGTTGGAAAAGTGAGGTATGGTGCCTGTGCCCAGACTGCAGGTCATAGTGTTTCCCAGAGGAGTTGTCCTATTTATTCCTGGTTTATAGCTTTTAAGCCTGATTCTTCAGAAGATTGTGAACTGCCTGACTTCCTTTATTTAATTCATTTTCTACTTAAACTGTCAGAATGGATTCTATAGTTTGCAACTTACAATTCTGATGAGTACAGTACATAAAATAATGGTTTTACTATTATTATTGCTTTATATTTGCATAGAAATTTTTGAAATTCTGAAATAGTATCTTTAAAACCTTGTTTTAAAAATGATCTATTTAAGTTCTCTCTCTTTTTTAAACATTTTATTTATTTTAGAGAGAGAGAGATTGACATTGCACACATGAGTTGGGGGATGGACAGGGGCGGGGAGAGAATTCCAAGCAGACACCCAACCCACAAAAAAAAAAAAAAAGACACCCAACCCAATGAGCCACCTAGGTGCTCCTCTTTCAATTCTCATATCAACGTTAATATTTGGGGTATGGAAGTATTCATAATTTTCATGCGACATATATGGAAGCTGTGAATTAGTGAGGCTAAGTGACTTGTCCTGTCACAGAGCTACTTGGTAGGGATAGGAGTAGAAACTAACATCATTTTTGTTTTGACTCTATTGACTTTACCATAATTTAGTTACACAAAGAAATGAGCTTTTCCCCTATGCTTGCTTAAGCACCTTGATTTCTTACATGGTTAATAGAAAATATTCCACCAGAGAGACATTTTGAAAGTAGAATTATTGGATATGTAAACATTATGTGTTATAAGTGGCATTTATCCAGCATCCATTCGCCTTTCTCCAAAGCAAATTTCCTCTAGGGTTTTACCTATTTCTGCCATATGTCTTGATCTGACTCCTTCTGGCTCCAGGGATGGGTGAAAGTTATACCTGCACATCACTTGACGTTAGTGATTAGTTGAGGGAGAAACAGATACATGATCCAATGAGATGCCTTCTGGATATTTCTACCTCCCCTCGGAGAGACATGCTATTTTCTTCTGGTTTTAAACATGCAAAGTTTTAGGCCCAGACTTCTGGAATCTGTGTTATCCTTATGTGGATAAAGCCAGCCCCTAGGAGAGAATTGCTAGGGATGGCTTCTGATGCTATTGTGTGAGCGCTTGAATTCATCTGTGCAGGCTCCCTACCAGGAGACTGATATAGTACTCAATCCCAGACCCCAGGATCATACCCCGAGCCAAGGGAGGAGGCTCAACCATTGAGCCACCCAGGCGTCCCTAATGCCTTTAGTCTCTAGTTATTCTAGAGGTCAAAACTGATAAAGCATGGCTCAAAGTTCCCTTATAAATCACATTTTTAGACTTTCTGGTGGCCAAAGACCCCCAGCTACCAGATATTCCTACCAGGCAGGATAATGCAGGTGCCTAGGTATTGCCTCTCAGGAACCAAAGGCAAAGGACAGACTCTTTGAGTAAGGTTAATTCTTCACCATACAGCCCCAAAGTATGATTTCTTTAGTTCTGATTATCCTAAACATTTGTTAGCTGATTCTAAATCCTCATGAGTTTGAAAGACATTACACATTTTGGAAGGTAATTACTGTCCTAGCAAACTAAGATGATTTTCCCCTTGGCTTTTCACCTGGTTTTCAGTGTGAAGCTGTGGATGTATTAGGCAATTCTTACTGCTCACTAAGACAATTACAGGGGATCCCTGGGTGGCTCAGTGGTTTAGTGCCTGCCTTTGGCCCAGGGCGTGGTCCTGGAGTCCCAGGATTGAGTCCCATGTTGGGCTCCCTGCATGGAGCCTGCTCCTCCCTCTGCCTGTGTCTCTGCCTCTCTCTCTCTCTCATGAATAAATTTTTTAAAAAATCTTTAAATTAAAAAAAAGACAATTACAATTATTGGCTTTGTCTTACAGCATTCTAGATTTGCATCAAATTTAGAGTTGGCTGGATTAATATTTAGAGGAGTACCATGAAATCCACAGGCAAAAGGGTCTCTATGGGTAAACAGTGCTTGGACTCTCCAAAATGGCACATAATGTTGATCTTATATTAGCATGCTCTTTGAAAGAGGAACAGTAAGTTCTCATCCTGCTGCAGTGTGAGTGAATTCTTCGTAAAGCTTACTTAGCAGCCACAGTTTGGACGTAAAGAATATTAATAACGCTTTGAGGTAATTTTGCAGCATAATAGAAAATCAACATTTTGGGATGCTCTGGTTTTTGAAAAAGCTTAGAGATTTATTTCTAAAAAGCGTGATGACAACATGCAGCTGCCATTATGTGCTCAAGACAAAGGGAAATCACTTGATTGGTGAGGACTTTGGAAACAGCACCTAAGCACACGTTTGGACAAATCCTGCCCAGATGGTTGTATGACACAATTCATGGTGTGTGTCTTGTCAGTAATATAGCAGTATGCCTCCAAGAGTGGGAAGCTCAGTTAGCAAACTCTTTGAGCTATGTCTTTGTGCTTAGGGAATATATTATGTACTCAGCCTCTTGTACTCCAGAAACCAATTGCAGCATAGCTGATGATTTCACAGATTTACATACGTCTCTCTTTTTCCTTAGAGAAATCGTTTCCTAAGAGTAGATGGTGAGGTTTTAAGAAATAAATTTATTCATTTATTTACTTATTTATTTATTCATTCATTCCTTGCTTCAGACCCTTTTGTTAAAGAAGAGCTTCATTATCATTGTGACATGTCATAGGCAGTGTCAGTATCAAATATTGCCAGCACGTCAACCTATCATATCCAAATTGAAGTAAACACGGCGTTACAGCCATGTGTGCAATGTGTGTAATGTGGAATTTAAATGGAATAATAACTATCTGATATTTTCTATGCATAGAGCAAATGCATAGAATTACAAAGGAAGCCCACTATATGGGAATACAGGCATCAAAAACCCAAATTTGTAATATAGGATATGCTTTCTATTAAAACAGTGAGTAACAAGACCTACATACGGTAGGTCTAATAGCCACCTTAATTTAAAAGTAACAAGGAGCATTAAACATTATTTGCGACAATTATGAAGTGACAAAGACTCAAATACTGTTATTGCTACTGTGGTAATAAATAAATAAGGAAATGCTAAATTTTTACTTAGAAGTTTGTAAAAATATGAGGTGTCTGGGTGGCTTGGTTGGTTAAGCATGGGACTCTTAGTTTTGGCTTAGGATCTTAGAGTTGTGAGATCAAGCCCCACACTGGGCTCTGCACTCAATGCAGAGTCAGCTTCAGATTCTTACTCCCTCTCCCTCTGCCCCTCCCCACTTGCCTTCTTTTTTTCTCTCTCTCTAAAGTAAATAAAATCTTAAAAAAAAAAAAAAAAAAGAAGTTTGTGAAAATTAGGATGTAGTGTGTGTGTGTGTGTGTGTGTTTTGGGGGTGGATGATGTTGGCCAAAAACTGAATTCTAGGTAAATGGATTTCAGAAATTTTCAGAAACACAAACTACTGTCTTTTAATAGGTGGCTCTCTAAATGGATTTTAAGAGAATGTCTTACACTTTGTAGCTCTTCCCACTTTGTCTCTCTTTGCTATTCTCATCAAAACTATTGAGCAGTAAAGAAAAAGAAAGAAAAAAATACCGAGGGCCCTTGAGGGAACTAAGGGAGATTATTTTGCACCTTACACACAGCCTGGGCGGTGGAGAGAGTCAAGGGATGAATAGGATGATTCCTTCAGAGAGGAAGAGAATAGGATGATGCCTTCAGAGAGGCAAGGCTTTCAGAAAATGATAGTAAAACAAATGGAATGCCTGCAGTCTGCAACAGAAAAGGAAGGAGAATTGGGGAAATTGGTCCCAGAAGATGAGCAGAGGGAAGGCCTACAGCACTTCCTGACAACAACTGAAGATTCTGGGATGATTCCTGGAATGCCAGCAATCATCAAATATATGAATTTTATCTATTATCGAAACATTGTGTATGTTTGTGAATGTGTGTTGTGTCTGTCAGTGTCTCAATATGTGTTTGATCTTCTTAAAAACACTTATTGTGGGTATTGTTACTCCTTGTAGGTATAAGGAGACTGAGGCACAGAAATGTTAAATGCTTGTAACATATATTGTAAATAACAGAGCCAGGCTTAGAATCTAGAGCTTATTTCTCAATACCTTCCCATGTAGATAGTTGAAGGGATTGGGCTGACTGGGCCTAGTTTTGGTATGTGGAGTGTTTCTGAGAAGTTTCCAGAATGTCCCATATTTTTCAGTCTGCTGGGTTTTCCATCCCCCCCCCCCAACTGGCATACAAGTGTCTTATGCTACAACATACTTAAAATCAGATACTTCAAGTATGAACTTTTTCTGAAGTCACTCGAATTTGTGGATTTCTCCCTGAGCTAGTATTTCACATGCTTCCAAAGTCTAAGTCTGTGCAGCATGAAGTGAGAACACTGCTCCAGCTATCCATGGGTTCCTCCAAATTACCTGCTCAGCCCCACTTAGAGTTGGATGTGTGAGCTAGCAGTGCATGAAGAAGTTCATTAGAAAACGGAATTGGATTTGATTAATTTTTTTCTAAACACTGATTGACTAAGACAGTCCATTTTGCTAACATTTACCTTGCAGTAAAGTTTAATTATGGATGATTTTGCCATAAGGCAAACCAGACTGACATAAAACAGAGAGTGAAAATTTACAGTGCTGTATAAATATCTTATTTCTAATTTTCTGCTAATTGCTTTTCTATTTTATTTATGGTTGTAGGGAAACATTTTTATAAATACACACAATTGTATTCCTGAAATGAAAAATTCAGAAAATTAATAAATACAAGAAATGCAGAATCAGTATCCAATATGACAACTTTTATATGTATTCATTAATTTTACTCTATTGGCTTGGCATTAATGGTCAAGTCAGTCAAAAAATTGATAAACCAGTATGCCGTCGGGTGTAGCTGTTTCAGAGTAGTGATTTTGCTTTTGCATGTCATTAGCTGTGTGGATGGTACAAAGCTTCTCCAACTGCAGGACACAAGCCTAATATATTTTGTCGTTAGAACTCGTGTTTTGTCCCCCCAAATGCTTCCATATTGGTTTGCTTCTTAAAGTGATTAAGGTATTATAGATATGCTTATGCTTTGGAATTAATCAGGCTCATTAAAGATTTTTTGCTATTAGTTAGAGAATAGTTTTTAGTGTGAAAAAGAGCTCAAAAATAATTTTTTTAAAAAGGTGATCGGATGGGGAAAGGAGATGTCGAGGAAGATATTTATAGTCCGGGGCAAAAGTCCAAATTTTAATTGTGTATCCAAGTTCATACTTGGTAATTGCTGTTCATGTTGCTTTTTGACACATACGACTTTGGATAGGTGTGTCAGTCAGACAAGCATCAAATGGGAAGTGCAAGCACATTAATCTCAGGTCCTAAAACAATTCTGTTTTACTGACCTACCTCGGGTAATGCAGGATGTAAAATAATGAGTAAGAATATATTAAATTGTAAATCTGCAGTTCTCAAGTTTAACTCAAATCTTGTCCTTACTTGATCACCAAGACCCCCAATAAAAATGATTTCCTGGTTTGTAGCAGCACAATAAGGCATTTGAGGAGAGTCAATAGGTTCAGTTCATCATTATAATTAGCATCTGGGCTTACAGCTGCAGCAATAAAAATTCTAGTTTAACAGAAGAAGGAACTAACTTGCTCAAAGGAGTAGGTGCATGCCTTTCACTTTTCTTTGGAAGATGAGTTTTTGTAGCTGCTAGCATCTTACTAGTACTTCAAGTGGAAACTGATGTTTTCAAACTTTGCTCAACTTTGTTTTATTGTACGCAAATATCAGTTTGCTCTAGAATCAATTTAAATAAATAATTGAGATCAAAATAAAGAGGAAAAAAAATTGCCTGCAAACTTTCTCCTGCCTTTGTTTCATCTGAAATAACTGTTGTACACATTTGGGTCTATATCTTCCCAGACATACACAGGAGTTTAGAATATTTCCGGATTTAAACATATACACCTGATACAAAAACTTCAATATGTACATTTCAGAAACAAATTCAGGAAGTTTCATCTTTTAGATTTTGATTCAACTTCCTGGTTTCCTTCTTATTCTTTCCTAATCTCTCATCATTTAAGCTTGCATCCAACAAAGATACAACTAAGCTAATGCTTATCAACTAGCTAATGGCAAAGGAAACATCTTTTTCTTTTGGAGAGTCAGACATGCTTCAATTTCCTCTTAACTTTCCTGAGTTCAAATCAATATATTTAAATATAGACATTGGATATTTACAGTAAGTCTAGAAATACATTAGAGGCTGGGAGCGATAACAAAGTATGATAATGGATCACTCTCTTTAATAGTGATGCTACTGTGCTAAGAAATACAAAACAAACAGGTTTGAGAAGACAGAAGGAGCAAACACTGGGAGTTAAAGATGCCTCTGAGAAGACGTCACGGCTGGAAGGAGGCTGCCAGCCTGAGAAATAGAAACTGTAGGAAGTAGAGGGAAACTATTCTAGGCAGAGAAAGCAGCACGAGCTAACCCATGGCATCGATAATAAGTTTGACATGATGTGCCTTTCTAAGCTGGAGGATGTCTAGAGGAAAAAGGCAGTTCTGAAGTTTTGATGAGAGAGGTTATAAACACAAAGTAAGTCCTTCTTAGTTTACAACATTTTGACCCAAACCTATGTTTTGCCCAACTGCATGATATCTCGATTGACTGTTTAAATATTTACTTAGTTGAGAGAGAGAGAAGGGAGAGGGGCAGAGGAAGAGGAGGAGAGTCTCAAGCAGATGCCACACTGAGCGTGGAGCCCGGTGTGGGGCTCAATCTCACAACCCTGAGAACATGACCTGAGCCAAAATCAAGAGTCAGATGCTTACCTGATTCAGCCACCCCAGTGTCCCTGATCTTGATTCATTGAAAGCCTTTGAGGGGCACCTGAATGGCTCAATGGTTGAGCGTCTGCCTTTGGCTCAGTGTGTGATTCCGGGTCCTGAGATCAAGTCCTATATCAGGCTCCCTGCAGAGAGCCTGCTTCTCCCTCTGCCTGTGTCTCTGCCTCTCTCTTTGTGTCTCTCATGAATAAATAAATAAAATCTTAACAAAAATTAAAAAAAGAAAGCCTTAGAAAATATCTTTTTCTCTATCATCTTTTTAGCTCTCTGCAAATTCTCAAGTACCTGCTGATAGCCCTCAGGTCTTGCAAATCAAATATGTCCCACCGTGCACTCATGTTCCCTCTTTTGAAGGCCCCACATTATAACCAGGACGTCTATTAATAAGCACAACTTAAGTTTAACTTGTAATAAGGGAGAGTATGGACCTGTCAGAGTCTTAGCATTTCTCAGAAGTTTAGCAGTTTCTCAGATCTTTGCAGAATTATGACATCTAGGCTTATGTAGTTTGAGGCCAGCCTTTAAAGACAGGAACTGAATGGCATTGCATGAAGTCTTGATAAGCAAACGTTTGTTGGAAAGTGGGCTGTTTGCTCAGGTGTACAAGCTCTTATCTTTAATAAATTTATCTGTAGGAATTTCCTAAAACAATTGGTGGAATTAATTTTTTGCTTTACAGTCTTATCTTTTTCTGGAAAAGTTTTCCTGGAACAAAGAACGATGTCATGTTGACATCGGTGGTCTTACAGACGTGTCTAAATCATGTGGACACAGATGGTCTCAGTTCTCACCTCCCTAAACCAGGTCCCACTAAGGTGTTTCCTGCTTGCTTCGCTGGTGACGCCCACCATTCCCCTTCTCTCACAGGGAGAAGGATGTGCTATTATTTCCACCTCCCCGTCCTTTAGATGCGGGCTCTCACCCTCAACTCCCATACTTTGAAATTGCTTCTCAAATACTCTTCCGGTATCTCTTTCATCTACACTCTTTCTTTCACACAAAGGTTAGAGTTTCATTTCTGAAATAAGTAACTTCTTACATTTCTGAAATAGGTAACTTCTCTCCTATAGATTTTAAAATAGTTTCACCATGCCCATGTATACACATCAAGTTGGTTTAATATACGGATACAATACATACAGATGCGATTCCAGCAATTTTCATTTGTCGATTATACTTCAGTAAACCTGGGGGAAGAAATTTCTACTTAAGAATAAGACCTGAACTTAATCACACTGACTTCCAGACCCATCCTGAGCTGATTGCAACCTCTTAATTCACTTCACACTAGTGTGTGTGTGTGTGTGTGTGTGTGTGTGTCATGATTTCCTTAACGCAGCATACAGCTTTCAGAGTTTGCTCCACTTTATATGTTCTTATCTCCTTTCTCTGCCCAGAAGCCAACATTTTGGTCTCCTTTTCCCCCCATATGATATTGTTCTCTCTTTGTTCACTTCCTCTTTCTCTCAGCCTTCCTTCTTGTCTCCTCATTCATCAGTTGTGTTGATTAGTGTCCTGGGATTATGTCCTTGGCTCACCACAGTTTGTACTTTCTTCTTATCAGATGATTTCAGCTGTTTTATTGCATCTGTATCATTGTATTTGGTGGCTCTCCAATTCATGTCTCTCTTCCTTAACTCTGCTCTGAGTTTCTAGATGCAGATTCATGTGTGTTGCACATGTCCGCTGGGATTCCTGCAGGTATCTCAGAATCAGCATGCTCAAACCAAACCTTCTATCCTCCTTATCACAGTATCATTACCCAGGGAACAAATCTGGGTAGTGTTTCTCTCACCTATCATGTCCCATCACCCACCTTGCCTAGCCAATTTTACTTAGAATTTTACTTAGACCTTTCCCATCATCTGCATCCCTCCATGTTTACCCTAAGTTAAGCCTTCCATTGCTTGCTTGAGATTATGTGACAACTTCTTACTTGCCCTCTCTGACATTATACCATTTCCAAATAAAACTGCATTGAGCCACCTGTGTTTCTAAGATGCAAAATTGCTATTTCTTAAAACCCTTCGATGATTCCTAGGAGCCTACAGAACAGAGCCAAAACTTCTGACCATGCAATATAAAATCTTTTTTTTTAATTTTTTAAAATTTATTTATGATAGTCACACAGAATGAGAGAGAGAGAGGCAGAGACATAGGCAGAGGGAGAAGCAGGCTCCATGCACCGGGTGCCCGATGTGGGATTCGATCCCGGGTCTCCAGGATCCGGCCCCGGGCCAAAGACAGGCGCTAAACCGCTGCGCCACCCAGGGATCCCCTAAAATCTTTTTTTTTTAAAGATTTTATTTATTTATTCATGAGAGACAGAGAGAGAGAGAGAGAGAGGCAGAGACACAGGCAGAGGGAGAAGCAGGCTCCCTACAGGGAGCCCAACATGGGACTCGATCCCGGGTCTCCAGGATCACTCCCTGGGCTGAAGGTGGCGCTAAACCACTGAGCCACCGGAGCTGCCCAATATAAAATCTATAAAACTTTAACCCTCAGGATCCCTGGGTGGCTCAGCGGTTTTAGTGCCTGCCTTCTACCTAGGGGGTGATCCTGGAGTCCTGGGATCAAGTCCCACATCAGGCTCCCTGCAGGGAGGCTGTTTTGCTTCTCTCTCTGTGTCTCTCATGAATAAATAAATAAAATTAAAAAACAAAAACAAAAAACTTTAACCCTCTGAATCTGTCCTATCTTATCTGTCTCATGTTTGCTTTTCACCAATTATGACTTTTTAAATTTTTTTGCCTTTGGGGTTGTATTTATGATGTCTCCTTTGCCTGGAATGTATGTATTCCTCACTTCTTCTGAATGATTCTCTTATTCTTCAAGACTCCACGGAGTGTCTTTCTTAGAGAGACTTCTTTTGTGATAAGGTAGCTTAGTTTCTGTATTCTCATAGCACCAGTGTCATATTATTGAACACACTGTAATGAAATTATTGTGTGTTACAGGCTGCCTCTGGGGGACTTTTTTAGAACTTTGGCCATGTCCTGGTTTTGTCTCTTTCAGTTAATCTTCACGAGCATACAACAAAATAGGTTCATTAATTATTATTATCACTTTACATATGAGAATTTGAAGTTTACAGAAATTTAGTAATTTTCCCAAGTTATGTTGCTAGCGAGTGACAGAGCCTGGACTTGAACCCAGATTTCCTTGACTTTTAACTACTGTGCTATACTGAGATGATGTTATAGTGAGATCAGTGTTAGTGCACTGTAAATGCTCAATACATGTTATTTATTATCACTGACAAAGAACATTTTAATTATTTATTTTGTATTTCTAGTACATAACCTATTATAGGGGCTCAGTAAATGTTTGTTTCCTTGAAATAATAGATGACTTTTGTCTTATCCTCTGAGTTGAATGAATAATTTCTTAGCCTGTACTCCAAAAGCACTCTTTTTAATGTCTACTGCACTAATTTGAATTGTAGTAATGTGAATTGTTTAAATATTTATTCCTCATTTGATCAAAAACTTGATGTCAGAGTATGTGCTTCAGATTATTTGTCCATATACATTCTGTGTGCTTTTTTTTTTTTTTTTTTAATTTAACAGAAGGCTTGAGCTCAGGATGATGAAATCAGGACCTGAGCTAAGACACCCAGGCACCCTTCTATGTGCTCTTTGCACAAAAAATCCCAGTAGAATTAGATATCAAAGTATAATTTACATACTTAAGTATGTACGATCCTAAGTGTGTGGTGAGTGATGATAAACACAGACACCCACACCATTTAGTTACAGAACACTTTCATTAATTCAGAGTTGCCTTATGCCCCTTTCTGGTCAATTTAATATACACTGTTCACTGTGGAACACTATTCTGATTTCTTTAATCATGAATTGATTCCTGTGAGTAGAACTTCTTATCAGTAGAACTTCATGTAAATAGAATCAAACAGTATATATTTTTGTGTGTCCTGCTTCTTTTGCTCACCTCAATGATTTTGAGGTTTATCCCTCTTTGTGTACATTCTGTACCTTTTCATTGCCAAATACCATCCCATTTTATAAATATAACACAAATTGTTTATCCATTCTTCTCTTGATGGAATGTTTTGGTTATTTCCGGTGTTGGGCTATTAGAAGTTGGGCTGCTATGAACATTCCAATACAATATTTCTTATGCACATGTGTATTTATTTCTCTTGGGTAAATGTGTAGAATTGAACAGTTGTGTCACTGAGTAGGTATATGTTTGACTTTATGAGAAACTGCCAGCCCAGTTTCCAATTTGATTGTATATTTTATCCTTTCACTACCAACTCTGAGAATTCCAGGACTCCTTATGTGTGCCAACATTTTATCCTTTTTTTTTTTTTTTTTTTTTAAGAAGGAGAGAGAGAAACTTAAGCAGGCTCCATGCTCAGTGCTGAGCTGGACGCTGGGCTTGATCTCATGACATGACCCTGAGATAATGAATGACCTGAGTCAAAATCAAGAGTCTGATGCTTAACCAACTGAATCATCCAAGTACTCTTTTACTCTTCCTCTTTTTAATTTTATTCACTCTGTTTCAGGTATCTCATTAGAGCTTTAATTTGAATTTCCTGATAATTAATGATGGTAAACATACTTTCATTAGCTTATGGTACATGTGGTATATTTAGCTTCATTTAAGTGTCTGCCAAAGTATTTTGTTCACTGTTTATTGAGTTGTTTCTATTATTATTATTATTATTATTATTATTATTAATTTAGTGTAATTGTTTTTTATATATTTTGGGTATATCTTTGGTCAATATATATATTGCAAATGTTTTCTCCCAAGATGTGGCTTTCTTTGTCTTTTTAACTTGTCTTCAGAGGAATAGCTTTTTTAAAAATTTTGATAAAGTCCAATATGTACTTTTTTCTATTATGATTATTGTTTTCTGAAAGCTTTGGAAGAAATCTTTGCTTACCTCAAGTTCACAATATTTTCCCACTTTTGCTTCTAAATGCTTTATACTTTTAGCTATTATGTTTAGATCTATGATCTATATTAAATTCCTATTTGTATATAGATTGAGATAAGTATCAAATATTATTTTTTTCTGTATGAATATCTAGTCTCAATAGCATTGGATAAAAAGACTTCCCTTTACCCACTGAACTACTTTGGCCTCTGTATTGAAGAATTCAATTGATTATATAAGATTGGCTCTATTTTGGACACTCTATTGTCTTCCATCGACATAATTTGTTTAATTTATGCTAATATTACAATGCTTTGATTTCTGTAGCTATACAGTAAATCTTGAAGGAGGTAATGATATTACCCCAATTGGTTATTTTTCAAGTTTCTTTGACTTTTAGGTTCCTCGCATGTCTATAGAAATTTAGAATCAGCTTGGAGCTTTAGAGAGCATTCTGGAATTTTGATTAATATTGCATAAGGGATGCCTGGGTTGCTCAGTGGTTGAGCATCTGCCTTTGGCTCAGGTCGTTATCCCAGAGTCCTGGGACCGAGTCCCACATCAGGTTGTCCTGTTGGGAGCCTACTTCTCCCTCTGCCTATGTCTCTACCTCTCTCTGTGTCTCTCATGAATAAATAAATAAAATCTTTAAAAAATTGCACTGAACCTATTTTTTCTGTTTTTTTTTAAACTATTATTTTTATTCCAGTTATTAACATATGATGTAATACTAATTTCAGGTGTACAATTTGGTGATTCACTTACATACAACATCTGGTGCTCATCCCAACAAGTGCCCTCTTTAATCGTCATCACCTATTTCACCCATCACCCCCCCCACCTCCCCTTTAGTAACATTGGTTTGTTCTCTATAGTTAAGACTATGTTTCTTGGTTTGCCGCCCTATCTTTTATTCCCCTTTGCTCCTTTTTTTTGTTTTTTAAATTCCACATGAGTTAAATCATATGGTGTCTTTCTCTGACTTACTTACTTCACTAAATATTATACTCTTTAGCTTCCTCCATGTCATTGCAAATGGCAAAATTGCATTCTTTTTATGGCTCAGTAATATTCCATTATATATACTTTTTCTTTATTCATCCATCTTTATCCATTAATAGCCAAATTAGGGACTATTTCCATAATTTGACTATTGTAGATAATGCTGTTATAAACATAGAGTGAATGTATCCCTCTGAATTAGTATTTTTGTATTCTTTGGGTAAATTCCTAGGAATGCAGTTGCTGAATTTAGGGTATTGCTGTTTTTAACTTTTTGAGGAAATTCCATACTGTTTTCCAGAGTGACTGCATCAGTTTGCATTCTCACTGACCATACAAGAGGGTTCCCCTTTCTCCACATTCTCACCAACACTTTTTTTTTGTTGTTTTATTGATTTTAGCAATTCTGACAGATGTAAGGTATTATCTCATTGTAGTTTTGATTTCTCTGATGATGATGAGTGATGTTGAGCATCTTTTCATGTGCTTGTTGGCCATCTGTGTGTCTTCTTTGGAAAACATCTATTCATGTCTTCTGCCCATTTTTTAATTGGATCATTTGGTTTTAGGGTATTGAGTTTTATAAGTTTTTTTTTTGAGTTTTATAAGTTTTTAAATATATTTTGGGTACTACCCCTTTATCAGATATGTCATTCAGAACCTGTCTGGCTCAGTAGGTAGAGCATGTGATTCTTGATCTTGCAGTCATGAGTTCAAGCCCCATGTTGGGCACAGAGATTAATTAAAAGAAAAAAAAAAAAAGACACCATGGGATCTCCAGTTAAATGATGTAATTTTAAATTTCATTTTCTAGTTTCTTTTTACACATACACACACACACACACACACACATATGCATAAAAGTAATTTTCTGTGTTGACCATGTACCATATGGCTTTGGTAAATTCACTAATGAGTTCAAGTAAATTGATTTCTTACAAATTCCTTAGAATTATCTGCACAACCTTGTCCTCTGCAAATAAAGATAGTTTTACTTTTTTCTTTCTAATCCATGTGACTATCCCTGCTTTTCCTGCTTTTTTGCATTAGCTAACACCTCTGTTACAATAACGGTGATGGGAGTAAACATTATTCCTAATCTTATGGGGAAAGTATGTCTTTTATCATTAAGTTGATGTTTGCGGCAGGGTTTCATAGACTCCCTTTATTAAATTGACAAAGTTTCCTTTAACTCTTTGTTTATTGACAGTTTTTATATCATAAATGGGAGTTAAATTTGTAAAATGCTTTTTTTGTACTTGTCGAGATGATTATATGATTTTTTGACCTTTATTCTGTTAACGTGGTGAATTGCATTGATTAATCTTTTAATATTACATCAGCATTTTATTCCTGAGGTTCTTTCATCCCAGATATATTTGTTATATTTTGCTGGATTTAAATTATTTAATGCTGTTTTTCAGTGTCCTCATCTATTAATTGAATCACCTTTGTAATTTCTAGTTTGTTTTTGCTTACTGATTTTTCTCCTGATTATGGATTTATTCTGCTTTGTTGCATGTTACAGAATTTCTATTGGATCCAGATATTGTGAATGCTGGATTTTGTTTCCTTCCTTAAAGTGTATTGAGTTTTATGTCACACCCTTAACATATTTGAGATCAGCTTTATTCTATTGAGGCTTTTCCAAGCTTTGTTACTGCAAGTTTAAAGTAGCTTTTGCTGAACTAGCCCTACTCTTCCACAGTTGTCTTTCTGGGGTCTCTTCTGAATGAATGTCCTGGGTGTTTAAGAAGGACTCTCCACACAGTTGGTCAGAACTCAGATGTCTCTCATCCTTATGCCATTCCTGGTGGTTTTTATGGTTACATAACTCTAGGTAGTTGTTTCCTCCCCAGCCTTTTTTTTTTTTTTTTTTGCCTAGTGTCATGTAATCTCACTGCATAGGTTTGTGATTTAGTATTGAACCAAAGACCTAAGGGGACTCTTACATTGATTTCTGGAGACTTTTCCCTGAAATGGATCTCTCCTTGCCTCTCAAATTCTGGGTGCTTTCACCTCTCTCATCTCTGATTTCTGTCTGCTAAACTCAATGGGAACACTGCTCTACTTCATTTTGGCCTAGAACATTTTGGTTCTAAAAATGCATTCAATAAACAATCTTCGTCAAGTATGGGGTTTCTCTCATCTGTTTACCTTCTCTCATTGGCCAAAGTCCTGTGATTCCCGTTGTTTAACACCTGAAAAAAAATATATTTTCACACCCCCTTTATCAGTTTTCTAGTTGTTATAGCAGGAAAGATAATCCAGAATCTATTAACTTCATTATGGCTGAGATAGGGGGTCTCATTAAAATTAGATTAAATCATAAAAAGTGGATGCCAATGGTATGAATTTATGGACTAAATAAAAATTTGCGGTGTGTCAGGGAATCAAAGCATTACTTATTAAATCATGTTTTAAGTATATATTGATTACTTCATTCTTATTATAGGGACTTATACAATAGTTATTTTTTCTCTGCTGTCATTTAATAAACACTTCAACTTCGACAATGTCTTTCTTTTGCTCTATTAAGCAAGTTATTATTTAGCAACAAAGCTGCTGAAGAATACTGCTCATTGATGAGTGGGTGGCTTTCTGCAGTTTTTGTTTGTGCTAAAGCTACTCCTCATTAATCATGAAATAAAAAACATAGCTTGTGCATTAAAAATACTATCAGAGAGAGTAGATTTGGGGGGGTATTGATGGACAGGATGCATCTTGCTAAACTCATCCAGCCCACTGAGCTGTGATGAGCATCTCCCTTCATCTGGATGAGTGAACACATGGTGTGTCTCATTTAAAAACCAAAACAGTTTTCAGAAATGTATGGTAGCATGAAGCCATAGTTTTAATAATGTCCTTTTGATGATAAGCATATCTATAATAAATGGCTTGAGTTGACTAAGGGAGGACCTTTGGGGAAGATTTTAAAATGCTGATGTTGCAATGATATCGGCCCTGGTCAGCAGCAGACGACAGCCAGGAAATCAAATATGTGGCAGAGAAAATGAACAACCTGTGATACCTACTCTGGACCTTGACCTTTATCAAATATTTTATGATTGAGGCCAAAAATCTTTTTGACTTCGGTGAGAAATACCGAACAATCAAAGTTTTGAAAATATAATGTATTAGGGTAGGTTTCATGGCCTGAGGTTGCTCGGAAATTAGAAGCCTTAGAGTGGAAGGTGTTGGTCTTACTCTATCGGCTTTGGAGGTTAAATGGTAGACATTATGGAAAGCCAGTTATGTGCTTTCAAAGCCTTCTGCATACCAGAAAAGAGAAATGGGATGTTAGAATCCCTATCACAGGTAAATCTTTGCTTTTCAGATGTGCCTGTGACCCCTTTCAGGTCTCCATTTTAACAGACTCTTTAGATAGATTATTCTGAACCACTTGAACTAAAGTGAGAGTGGAATAATACTTGAAACCTTTTGCCATATTCAGTGGTTTGGTGATAAACTGGTTCTCTGAGGTGGGGGAGAAGCTCTTATTTGTAGTGCTTATTGAGTTCAGTGGTGTAAATATTCCCACCATGGCCAAGTTGAAATGACCAGATTTTAACAACTGACTTGCAAGATAGCTGGATGTTCACAATTGGCATAGGCCCATATGGGCAGCTCTAGCACACCAATGGCTATATGATATTCTACAGTTCAGAAGAGGAGTTGTGATGGACTTAATTTAGAATTCTGGCCCCATTTTTTTGTGAAGTATGACTGAGAGAATAACCTTTCTGGCTGTATCCAATAATTTGTTATTTATTAATACCACAGAGTGTTTGACCTCTGAAGTAAATACTGATGAAAGTGGCTTATGTAGTAGTTTCTTAGGATGGAAATGTCTTTTTGTCAGAATCCTTGTGGAGTTTTGAAGTTCACTCAATTATTATCATTAAATATTTTGTTCATATCAGGTTCAACCAAAAGAATCTCTAATTTTTTTTAGAATCTCTAAATTTTTAACTCTAACTAATATTTTGTTCTTTTAATAATGAAAATACCATGAAGATTTTATTAAAAATATTTCAAGAGATATCATAAGAATATTTCTAATGCCTTTTTTTTGGTAGAAATAACAAGATCACCCTTTTTAATGTTATTGTGCCAAGCCTATCAAAATACATATACTACATTTTTATTCATACTTAACAAATGACTCTGATTGTATTTGAATTCAGATCTGTTGGTGGTAACAAGACAGCAGCTACAATAATTCAAAATAATACAGACAGCATCCATAGATTTCTTTAGCCTTCCACTTTTGTGTAATCTTAAAGCTTCCCTTCCCAATTACGCTGTTGGAAAATCACTGAAAAATGCAAATGGATAAGAGGTTGTCAAGCAGTTGTGTGAACTGGCAGGAATAATAATGTTGGCAGTTCTGTAATCACTGAGCATACAGAAGCTGACAGGACAAATACTTTCTTTCCACCAATTGACTAAATGCGTATTATTGCTGCATGCTTTGGAAAGCACAGGTGAAAACACACCATTCTCTGAGTTGGCCTTTTAAGCATTTTCAGACTCCTCATGGCTTACTGACTTAAGAAAAGAAAGAATACTCTTTGATATTGAATTAGTTATTCCATAATTAGCAGTGTGAAATGCAATATAAGGGCAGAGTTCTTTTTCAGCTAAGGAACAAACAATGGCCAAAATACCTTGCTGAAAATGGCCTTTTCAGAGTCAGTCTATCCTTATCTATTGATTGCACATCCTCCAAGGAACTGCCAGGACTGCTGCTCTCCCTGGAAAGTCCTCCTTGCCGAGTGAACCATGTGCAGGACCTGGAGGGCTCCATAATTGGCTCATTTATCAGATAGCCTGGGCCACTGGTGCAATGATTCTCAGGTATGATGGGAAAAAGGCAAGAAAGATCACTGAGGACCAGAAGAGATGATTCTGTTGTTTGTCCAGGCTCTCATTTTATCTGCCTCTGATTACTTTTTAAAATATTTGTATTAGTGTCCTAGGGTTTCAATAACAAAGGACTACGAGCTGTGTAGTTTAAAAGAACAGAAATGTCTTCTTTCACAGTTCTGGAGTCCAGAAGTCAAAGTGTTTCTCCCTCTGAAGTCTCTAGGGGAGAATCCTTCCTTGCCTCTTCCAGCTTCGGTTAGCTCCAGGTGTTTTTTGGCTTATGGCAACATAACTCCCAATTTCGGCTAATGCCTTCACATGGCATCTTCTATCTATATCTGTGTCTTCACAAGGTGTTCTTCTGTATGTATATGTCCAATTTTCCCTCTTATAAAGATACTTTTCATATTGGATTAGGGCTCATTCTAATGATCGTTATCTTAAATTTTATTATATCTGCAAAGACCATAGTTCCAAATAAAGTTACTGTCACAGGTACCATGAGTTTAGAACTTTAACATATATTTTTAGGGGTCATAATTCAATCCATTATAGGACTCAAGGAGACAAATTACTTCTTCTGACACTACCCAAGAAGGTTAAGTCAATTTTAGCAATAGCCTATGAGTGTCCCAAGTGTTTGTGACAAAAAATAAATTAACGGGGTGCGATTCAATTATTCATTCATGTAGCTTTATATTATTGTGGACCTACTATGTGCCAAATATGCACTGGACTTACCTAGACAGTGATAAATGAGACAATACGGTACCTGCCTTCATAGAGCTTGCAGTTTTGTGGGAAATTATATAAATACTTGAATAATCATGGTAGAGTTAAATTTCATGAAGGAAGAGCTTGGGGTGTAATGAGAGTATATGGTGAGAGGTTTGATATAGTGTGGGGAATCAGAGAAGGCCTACCTGAAAGGCAAGATAATTATGGCACTGAAGGTAATAATAATATAATGATGCTAGCATCTACTGAGGGCTCAGTATATCCCAGGCCCCATTGTAATTGTAATTGTAAACTCTATTTTCACAGCTACTCCACTTCACAGGTAAGAAAACTGAGGCAAAGAAAGGTTAGGTAAATAATTAAAGGCTGTACAAGATGTAGGATTTTTGCTGAGAGCTGATTAGGAATGAATGAGGTAAAGAGGTGGAAACAGAGCTCTGCATGGAAACAGGAAGGATGCCTGAGGCTCTGAGGCAGGATGATCTCCTCTATGGCTACAATGAGTTCAGCAAGGAGGGGAGAAAAGCAGTTGAGTATTATAGAACAGATGAAGATCTTTGTCTTTATTTTAAAAGCATCGTGAAGCTACTTATAGGTTTATATAGGACAATGTCTTAAAAAAAAAAAAACAACAGTATTTTAAAAGGGAAAAAAGAGTTGAGTTGTAATGTGAAGGATTGGAGGGAGACCAGAGTCTCTAGGAAGACTCTTATTGTTAAAATGTCTGTAGCCCAGCGTAACCTACAGATTTAATGCAATCCCTTTCAAAATATGAATAGAATTTTTCACAGAACCAGAACAAATAATACTAAAATTTGTGTGAACAACCAAAGACCCAAAGAGCCAAAGCTGTCTTGAAAAAGATGAACAAAGCTGTAGTAATCAAAACTGTATGGTATTGGGACAAAAATAGACACACAGATCAATGGAACAAAATACAGACCCCAGAAATAACCCCACAAATATGGTCAGTTAATCTTTGACAAAGCAGAAAGAATATCCAATGGGAAAATGACAGTCTCTTTAACAAATGGTGTTGGGAAAACTGGGAAACCAGATGCAAAAGAATGAAACTTGACCCTGTTCTTACACCAGACACAGAAATAAATTAAAAATGCATTAAGGACCTAAATGTGAGAGCTAAAATCCAAAAAGTCCTAGAAGAGAAAATAGGCAGTAGTTTCTCAGACATTAGCTGTAGCCACATTTTTCTAGATATGTCTCCTAAGGCAAGGCAAACAGAAGAAAAAAATAAACTATTTGGACTACATTGAAATAAAAAGCTTCTACAAAGCAAAGGAAACCACCAAAAAAAAACTAAAAGGCAACCTACTGAATGGGAGAAGATATTTGTAAATGACATATCCCATAAAGGGTTAGTATCCAAAATAAATAAGGAACTTATAAAACTTAATATAAAAACCCAACTGTTTCAGTTAAAAATGGGCAGAAGACATGAATAGACATTTTTCCAAAGAAGATATCCAGATGGCAAACATGTAAAAGATGTTCGACATCACTCATCATCAGGTAAAGGCAAATGAAAGCCTCACCTTACACCTATTAGAATGGCTAGAATAAAAAACACAAGGAACAAGTGTTGGCAGGGATGTGGAGAAAAAGGAACCCTTGTGCACCATTGATGGGATTGCAAACTAGTACAGCCACTGTGGAAAACAGTATGGAGTTTTTTCTCAAAAGATTAAAAATAGAATTACCATATCATCTACTAATTCTACTACTGGGTATTTACCCAAGAAATAAGAAAACACTGATTTGAAAAGATATGTGCACCCCTATGTTTATTGTAGCATTATTTGCAGTAGTCAAATTATGGAAGCAGCTGCAAGCATCTATCAGCAAATAAATGGTTAAAGAATTAGTGTTATATATATACAATGGAATATTACCATGCCATAAGAAAGAATTAAATCTTGCCATTTGCAACAACATGGATGTATCTAGAGAGTATAATGCTAAGTAAAATAAGTCAGTCAGAGAAAGGCAAATGCACAGAATGTGTAGAATTTAAGAATCAAAACAAATGAACAAAGAAAAAAGACAAAAATCAGACTCTTTTCTTTTTTTAAAGATTTTATTTATCTATTCATGAGAGACACAGAGAGAGAGAGAGGCAGAGACACAAGCAGAGGGAGAAGCAGGCTTCATGCAGGGAGCCCAATGTGGGATTTGATCCTGGGTTTCCAGGATCAGGCCCTGGACTGAAAGCAGCGCTAAACTGGTAAGCCACCTGGGCTGCCCCAGACTCTTGAATACAGAGAACAAACTGGTGGTTCCCAGAGGGGAGGTGGGTGGAGGATGGGTGAAATAGGTGAAGGAGGTTAAGAATGCACTTATCTTGATCAGCACGGGGTGATGTATTGAATTGTTGAATCACTATATTATATGACCAAAACTAACAAAACAATGTGTATTAACTATACTGGAATTAAAATGTAAAAAATAAGCTTCAGGAAGAACATAATGGTGACTTGGACTAAACTTGTGACAATGGAGTTGGGCAGATATGGATGCATTTGTGATTATTAGGAGATAGGATTAAGAGGACAAGTCCAACACCTACTGTATTGTCACAATTATCTGGGTAGGTAGTGGTGCCATTTACTACAATAAAGGAGTAGTAGATGAAGAGCAGGGTTTGTTTTTTGTTTTTGTAAGATTTATTTATTTGTTTGAGAGAGAGTGTTTGAGAGAGAGTACAGTGGGGAGGGGCAAATGGGGAGGAAGAGTAAAACCCAAGCAGATTCCAGGCTCAGTATGGAGTCACATGGAGTAAAGTTCCTTTTATTATTTTTTTAAAGATGTATTTATTCATTTTAAAGAGAGAAAGCACAAGCAGAGTGGAAGGAGGAAGGGAAGAGGAAGAGAGAAAGAATCCCAAGCAGACTACCCACTGAATGTGGAGCCCGATGCGGGGCTTGATCCCATGACCCTAAGATCATGACCTGAGCTGAAACCAAGAGTGGGATATTGAACTGGCTCTGTCACCCAGGCACCCCAGATAAAGAGCAGGTTTTATAGGAAAGATTGTGGCTTTGGTTTGGACACATTGAATTTAAGAGTCTATGTGTAGCCAAAAGGCTACACCAAATTAGCAATGGGAAATATAGTTCTGCAGTTGAGAAAGAGTGTCAGGATGGATCTATAATTTCTGAGGCCATTATAAGAGTGATAACATTTGAAACTATGGGAGTGATTTTCACCAGATGGAGTGAGAAGACTTTGAGGAAGATAAAGGTTTTGTACTGGGTTCCCAAAATCTTTAGTATTTGAAGAATAAGTACGAAAAGGGAAGCAAGTTTTGAAGAGAGGCTGAGAGGTAGGAGAAGGTAAATCAGAATAGGTGACATGATGTGACCGAAGCCCAGGGAAGAGAGAATTTCAAGGTGTAAATATATTTACAGAATATAATCCACAAACAAACAACATTCCCAAATAAGGTGGCAAATGAAAAGTGTTGAGTAGACTTAGTCGCATCAAAGTCATTGATGGCCTTATCAAAAATAATTTTTGTGGTGTGGAGAGGGCAATGAGTATATTGGAATGCACAGACTGGTGAAATAAAGAAGCTGAGAAGAAAGGATTTTGTACCATCTTAAAGAAGTTTGGTTGGGGGAGAAGATAGGCCAGTGGCTACAGGCGATGTAGACCTTGGGGTGTGTATGTTTTAAGTAGGGGATTCCAGCTTAGATCAAGCATAAATGCTCATAATAAAGGATTAGGTGGAGAGAGAGGGAGAGGGAGAGACAGAGAGAGAGTGTGTTATTTAGGGCACACAATAAAGAGGGGAAATTGATAGCCTAAGATTCCAGGAAGTTTGAAAGTGGTGAGATTTGTAACAGGCAGAGAGGAAAGGAGGGTCCAGAAGCTGATTTAGCTGCAGGAAGCTGAGGGAGTTTATATTTCATGGTTTCCAATTGTTTTGAGAGATAGGAGGTGAAGTGATTTCCCGCATGAGAGGAAGAGGGGCTTGGCAGTTTGAGGAGATGGAAATAGTCATTGCAGAGAGTGGGAAGACTGCTGTAGAAATCTAAGTGAGAAAGTCTACTGATTCAGAGATCTTCCTCATTTTGTTTTTTGGATGTGTTCCAAATGTCTGGGACAGAACCTAATACATAGTAAACAGTGTATTTGTTGAAAGAATGTTTTATGAATTTGAGGCTGTGAGTTGACTGTTGCCTAAAGGCTGAAGCACCAAGCCAGCATTCCCTCTTTGTCTATATTTGACTTTGAGGTCCCTTACACAAGTTTACACAAGTTGAAGATCGTTCTCGGCCTACTCGGAAGGAACTACTGGCTCTAATGATGTGAAGAAATGTGGCTTCTTCTGTTCTACAATTTATAGACACGAGAAAGCATTTATACATCTGCACCCTAGTTCCTTTAGAAAGTCAGTGCTTTTCTGCAAATGCTTCCTTCGTTCAGACACTTACTTTTTTCCTTTGAGAACCATTTGTCATGGACACTTCCATACTATGGAAGCTTTTGTCAAAGGATTATTATTTCTTTTGAAAAATGTGTCCACGGTAGAAAAAGATTTGTACTGAAATGGGTAGCGATATTTCATGTTTGGAATTATCACTGCCAACAGAAGTATAGGGGTCAAGCACAGGCTGCCCCAGATGGGCCACTTTGGCATGGATGTTATTTTGATTTAAAAGTCATCACAACCTAGCAGATGCAGGGAAAGCTTTCTTCTCAACTGCCTAAATTTACAATGGAGAGAAGAGCTTTTACCAGGAAGAGAGCTTTTAACAAACTCATATTTACCTAAGAACCTTGTCTACAGAATAAGGCAACCTGTGTTTTTCAGAACATCTCCTTTCACCTTCCTGCTAATGGCCTTCCATTGTATCCTCTGTCCTGACTCCTCTCCTTAGCTCCTAGAAGCCTCATTGTCTTTGGAACTTTGTCAGTGTGGATTCCCCTTACGTATGCTATTAAATTTGATTTTTCTCTTGCTAATCTGTCTCATATCAACTTGATTCTAAATCCAGATAGAAGGATCAAAGGGCAGAGGAAGATCCTCCTCCCCCACAGAAGGGATAATGACATGTCCCTTACCTGCTTTCCCTGTGTCAGCTCAGTGTCTATGATGTACCAGTTGGCTTGAGTCGGTTTTCACAACTTTTGCCACTTCTCATGGAAACTTCATAAGTAATTTGATAATATTCATTTTTATCAAGGCAGTTGACTAAGTTAAGTGGTTTCACTTTCAGTTCTGTAATAAATCTCTTGTATCACCACACAGCCTGGTGATATTATTTAGGCTTCTCTCTAAATGCTTATATTTTGTTTGGAGTTGGGGTTAGCACAATCTTTGGTCATTTTCATTCTTAATAACTATTTGATATCTTTGGGTTCAAAGAAAATCTACTCAAAATTACTCCAGGAGCATCTATGTGAATACATATGATGTCTTGATTAATTCCTGCATTCTTCCCATTCCTTTGTCCAGCCTCATTGTCTTCCTTCTTTCTAATAGTCATTGAGAGCCCTCCTTTGACACTATGTTTGTAAATGAAGGCACTTTATTTTCTAGATTGCCTTATTAGAAAAGGCATTTTTAAATATTTCATATTTTAAAAGGTGATGCTGGTTCGTTCCACCACAGAACCAGAAAAATTTCAAAAGTGTGTGACATACCATCAAAAATAAAATACTCTGAGTATGGCTGTCAAACAGATTCAATTATGAGAATCATGCCAGTAGGCTCATAATAGCTTTTATTTGGTAGTTTAGAAAAACACTGTTCATCATCTAGAATTACCAGCTTTTAGAAATTTCAATGCAGTTTGTTTTCCACGAGGAGTGACTTGTACATGAAATGCATTCCAGAATAGAGCCTAATACCCCTTGAATGGCTTGCATATAAGTGACTCATTATGGGCTAAGTGACAATTACTTCATTTTCATCATTGATCAATTCATTTCATCTTTGGTTAGGCAAATGAACCACCTGAGGTGCACCTGTTTGAATGCATGTCTTAGGTCTGCATGTAAAGTAACTACAGGAAAAACACAAACCTGTTTCTACATCCTACAGGGACATGAGCAGAGTGCACTGTACATGGTAAATGCTTGATAAACAGTTACTGAATATGTGGAAATTTGCTCAAATTCTCATCATTACTCATTTTAGGGGAAGTGCATGTCTCTTTTTTTTCTCAGATTTACTTTCATGCTATCAAACTGTCTGTGGGCATTGCAACAACTATTGCTAAAACATTCTTCCACTGAGTGTCTGTTGTGTATTTAGAGTGTATGTAGTATCAGATCAGGTCTTTCCACTAACTGCAAGAGATGTGGATCTTTAACTACAGAGAAAACAATTTTAAAATTCCAATGGCCTTTGTGCTTAAGACTGTATTTGGCATCAAACAATACTGTATTTACCAATAGATACAACAGTGCAGAGGTTTTAGATTGCTTAAAAACATTACCTTTTAAAATATTTTATTTATTTATTTGTGAGAGAGATTGAGAAACAGCACAGGAGCAGGAGGAGGGGCAGAGGAACAAGCAGACTTCCCACTGAGCATGGAGCCCCGCAGGAGGCTGGATCCCAGGACCCTGAGATATTGACCTAAGCCGAAGTCAGACACTTAACTTACTGAGCCACCCAAGTGCTCCTAAAGACATTACCTCTTAAAAGAGAACATCAAAAATAGTTATTGCAGCCACTCCATACAGGATGGGCCCCATCTAAAATTTGGTTCATTATCAAGATTGATGATGACACACACACACACACACACTGACACACAGTGAAAATGTATTCTTAGTAATGTCCCATGCAGGTCCAAAATGACAAGAGAGAGCAGAGAAAGGAGACTGGGCTGGGGTCTTCCTGGCAGTTAGGAGGTGGGGCTCGGCTGCGGCTTCCTGCATGGTTTGAACATACCTGCTGATGCCAAGGCAGGCAGCTGTGGGGCTTGCTTATCAGCTTCCCCAGATGGGGGTCAAGAGGGAAAAAAGAGAGGTGACACTAAAAAATGATGTTTGCTGTCAGGCAACCAAAATAGAATCAGATTCTTTATTGCAGAAGCTGCATAGGGAAGATCAGAATTTTGTGGGGGCAGTGTATGTAAACTCATCTTTGTAATTTTTTTTTTTTAATGATCTATTTCATGGCAGGTGAGGAATTTTTTTTTTTTTTTTTTTTTTAAGGCATCAAAGGTTGTGGTTGGTACTGGGCTATAACTTACTTCTTTAAGCTTTCTTTCCACTATTCTCCTTTTTTATTTTTTAATTTTTCTTATTTATGATAGTCACAGAGAGAGAGAGAGAGAGAGGCAGAGACACAGGCAGAGGGAGAAGCAGGCTCCATGCACCGGGAGCCCGACGTGGGATTCGATCCCGGGTCTCCAGGATCGCGCCCTGGGCCAAAGGCAGGCGCCAAACCACTGCGCCACCCAGGGATCCACACTATTCTCCTTCTTAACTAACCTTTTGCCACATGGAATTATGTGTCCACTCTCCAATCCTACATTTTTGCTCATGCTCTTCTCTTGTCCTGCAGTCCTCTTCCTACTTTATTTGGAGGTGTGAGTCTTACCTGTTCTTCAAGTCAAGTTTAAAGGCTTGATTGAATCTTTTTCCCCCCGGTTCTGCCTCTGGGAAATAATTGCTGCTGCCTCTAAAGTCTTGAAGAATATTTTGTTTCTTCTTTTTTTTTTTTTTTTTTAATTTTTTATTTATTTATGATAGTCACAGAGAGAGAGAGAGAGAGGCAGAGACACAGGCAGAGGGAGAAGCAGGCTCCATGCACCGGGAGCCCGATGTGGGACTCGATCCCGGGTCTCCAGGATCGCGCCCTGGGCCAAAGGCAGGCGCCAAACCGCTGCGCCACCCAGGGATCCCTGTTTCTTCTTATAGCACTTTTCATTGTCTAATTAGTCTCTGAAAGCACCTGGAGACCAGAATCTAAGAGACTGATTTATTTTTATATCTTCCACACTGTCTTTCTTGTAGAATGTCAGCGCCAAGAGGGTGGGAACTTTGTTTTGCATGCTGGTATTCCTTTACCCTTGGAACAGTGCCTGGCACAGGATATATACACACTATACAGTATTTAGTAAATGAAGATGACAAATATTTGTTGAATAAATGAAAGCTAAATTCATAAAGGCTATCTGATTCAAACTTGTATTAGATCCTTAAATTGTCCCTTTATGCGTTGCTTAAAAAAAGAGAAGTATTTTTATTGAGAGTGTAGGTTCAACTGGTTGACTTGGTAGTTGAATTAATTTAGAGGGAAAGTCAATATTGGACCAGGCATTTACAACTGGGCATCTCTGATGTGGTAGTGTAACATTTTCAGAAACTGAGACAGACTTTGATTGAAACAGGGAGTATTAATAAGCTATAGATAATTGTGAAGGCACTTGGCAAGCATAGACATTTTGCTTTTGCCCTCTCCCTGGTTTTCAGAGATCTATGCTAAATCTGTCCTTTTTATCACAGCTGTAGGCAAAATTAGCAGATGCTGAGAGGCTGGCTCTAGCCGATGCACACTTCCCTTGGCTGTACTTGTGGCTTCAGCATTTACGGGAGACCAACTTAGGATAGTCTGGAAGATAAGAAGTCTTATGATTCTCGTGAACATATAACAACATCAGGCAGGTCAATGTGAGTGAGGGAAGTCTAAAAAGGAAAGGGAAATCAGGAGGGTATATACCTCCCAAACAGTTTTTGCCTCTGTGCTTAAGGCCTTACTTTTCCCCAGGGTAGGACAAACCAAACACTGTCTGCAGAAGGTGATAGCATCCTAACTCAGATGTGGACTCCCAAATTAAGGGTGTCAAAATCCAACATGAAAAATCCCTAGCTAAGTCAGATTTCAACTGACAGTTGATTTTTTAAAAAATCCCTTTTCCCTTTCTGCTTCTTTGTGTCTTCACATTCAAGAACTTCCTGCCCTTTATTCTTAAATTACAGATGTCATAGTGGAAAGGGCAAAGAGGAAAAGAGAATACTTGATTCTAGAAGGGGATGATTGATAGAAACAGGATTGGTAAACTGGTTACTAAGGAGTCTGGGATATTTTCCCAGACTCTGCACCCGTCTGTGATTTATTCTGATGGAAGTGACATCGTATGGAATTCAGAACCCAGGCCTCACACAATCTTGCAGCTTCTGCCTTTGTCCTCACGGATGCTTCCCTGGAACTTGTATGTCAGAAGCGGATCTACTTTACCAGAAGGTGAAAGGCTATGAGGCAAAGAACCAGCCAAGACTCAGCATCAAGCACCAGACATGGGAGAGAAGCCATCCTCGACTTTTTATTTTCTGCTGAGCCACCAGCTGAATGTGTGAGTGAGCCCATGTGAAACCAGCAGAGGAGCTACCCAGCCAGCTCACAGATTCATGAAAAATAATAAATTATGCTGTTTTCAGCCACTGAGTTTTGGGGTGACGTGTTACATGGCTAAAGATAACTGATGCCACAGCCTGGTTTTGAATTTCACTTTTATTTAGTCTGACAAGTCTTAATTATTGCTTTCCAACCTCTTAGCTTTTTCAAAATAATGACATTTCATCATCTTTATCTGTTATGTATCACTGAAGTATTCCTTTGTTCACTCATTCACTCAGTATTGTGTCACTTGAGTATCATATATATGTTAGGAAGTAGTGAAATGAGACTTCAGAGGTACGCTGATACAGGACCTGTGCTTTTCAAGTCAATATGGGCTGACAATTAAAAGTGAAATAGAATGGATTTGTTGTCACACATAGTAATGGTAAGCATCAGGTATCTAAATATATGTGTATGAGTCATAAGTGTTTCTGTTTCTGTAGGTCTTTATTATTAAGTTTGAAAACCACTGAACCATATCATGGAGAGCATCATATGTTATCCTAAGAAATTGTTGTTGTTGTTGTTGTTGTTGTTTTTCCTATGCTTTGAAGTGTCATTGCAGAATTTTAGGCATGGTTGGATTTTGTCTTTAGGCCTGCAGTGCTGATGGCTGTGTGATGGATTTATTTGAAGGGGGAATGACATAGGTAGGGAGAGGAATTAGAAGTGTAGACTGAAGTAGAGATAAGCAGAGAGGCTCTTTTTAAAAAAATTTTAAAATAGACACATAATTTTATTTATTTTTTATTTAAATTCAATTTGCTAGCATGTAGTGCATCATTAGTTTCAGATGTAGTTTTCAATAATTCATCAAGGCTTTATGAGTTAGGAGAGAAAGGAGTAGACTTAAGTATTTGGGAATTTGAATCAGAAAAACTCTGGTGGAGGTGAAGGGAAGGAAAGAATCAAGGGAATGATTGATATTAGCATGTTCTGATGGATTTTATGCAGGAAGTAATGTTAAGAAAGGCATCAAGGATGACTCACAGATTTCTGTCTTGTATGCTTGGGGCATGGCACAGGTAGAGAAACAGGGATTCCTGGGTGGCTTAGTCCATTAAGTGTCTGACTCTTGGTTTTGGCTTAGGTCATAATCTCATGGGTTGTAAGATAGAGCTCTGTGTGGAGCTTTTCACTCAGTGGGGAGTCTGCTTGATAATATCTCCCTCTTCCCCTCTTCCCATGCATGTGTGCTCATGTTGTCTGTCTCTCTCAAATGAATGAATGAATGAATGAATGAATCTAAAAAAAAAAAAGGAGGTAGACACAGATGGGGCATTATTATATGTTGATTGAAACCAAGATGGTAGGGACACCTGGGTGGCTCAGTGGTTGAGCATCTGCCTTAGGCTCAGGGCATGATCCTGGGATCCTGGGATCAATTTCTGCATCGGGCTCCCCACGGGGATCCTGTTTCTCTCTCCCTCCACCTGTGTCTTTGCCTCTCTCTGTGTGTCTCTCATAAATAAATAAAATCTTAAAAAAAGAATAATAGTAATAAAAAAAGAAACCAAGATGGTAGGTATGTAAAGAGAACATAAAGAGAGAGAAATGCACCCAAAGAAAGAACTCTTAAATGTTGGGGAAACCCTTAAGTGGTCAAAGTAATAGGAGAACAGAATGATGGTAGAGGAGGAAGGCTAGAAACTACAGTGTGCCCAGTGAGCAAGGGAAAGGATATTTTCAAGGAGACTGAGTTTAATAGTCCAATGAAACAGAGAGATGTAGGAAAAAAAAAAAGATGAAAAGTAGGCTTCAGATTTGACAATTAGGAGATCACTTATAAGCCAGTCAGTGGGGTGGTGGGGCCAGTAGCCAAATGGCAGGGGGGTGAGCATTAGTAGAAAGAGGAAGGCTACTATATTAGGATATTTGAATGAGATTAAAAGGTGAGCTACTCTATGGCTGTGGGGTTCAAGGAGGTTTCTGGATTTTTGATTTGCTTGTGTGTGTGTGTGTGTGTGTGTGTGTGTGTGTAATAAGAGGGAGAGAGTGGGGAGAAGGAGCAGAGGGGGAGAGAGAATCTTCAGCAGGCTCCATCCCCAGCACTGAGCCTGGCATGGGGCTTGATTTCACAGCCCTGAGGTCATGACCTGAGATGAAATCAAGGGTCAGATGCTTAATTGACTGAGCCAATAGGTGCTTCTGATTTTCTTGTTTAAAGCCCTGGAAGAAGGAGGTAGTAGAGGAGGAGGAGAACATGAAAATAGAGGGCAAGAGGGGATGAAGTGGAGTGATAGCTATTACACCCTCCAAAGGCAATGGCCAAATCCTACCGCTTGTTACTTCCCCAACTTCCCTTGCAAGAGTTCCTTCTATCCACTGCTTCTGCTCAATCACTGTTCAGGCCTCCATGGTCTCTTGCCTAGATTAATGCCTCCTCACTGTTGACTGCACAAACCCCTAAGAATTAAAGAATTATAAGAGTTGTAGCAAATAGGGGAAAAATAGTGTATGAATTGTCCTTATAGAACTCTGCCCACTGTCATACAGGCTGAGGGCATCATGATGGCAAAGACCATTTAATTTTCCCTGGGAGGCATGGGAAACTTTACAGTGAATGTGGCATTAGAACGGATTCTTGAAGGATGAGTGGTATGGCTATTGCTGTTGTTGCTTTCCAGGATCAGGACATTTTAAGTAGAGGGATGGCATGTGCAAAAGGAACAGCAGAACCCATGGCTAAAAGGCAGGTGCGTGCTTTCTTGTACTTGGGCTGCCACAAGGAACATCGCAGGCAAAAATGACTGAGACTTCAGGAATCTATTCCTCTCAGGTTCAGAGGCTGGATGTCCAAGACCAGGTTGCCAGCATTGTCAGGTTCTGGTACACTGTCTCCTCCTGGCTTCCAGATGGCTGCTCTCACACGTAGGCTCATTTGGTGGTGAGAGAGAGAGAACCTTCTTTTCCTGTTAGGGCACTGACTCCAGCATGGAGGCACCTCCTTCATGACATTATCCAAATCCAATTATCTCCCAAGAGTTCCATCTCTAAAAGCTATCACATTGAGGGATAGGACTTCAACACATGAATCCTGGAGAGATACAATTTAGTCCACAGCACTCTGCTTCTGGCCTTCCAAAATCCAAGTACTTCCATGTCATTCTTTCATGCAAAATCCATTCATTCCATCCCCAAATCCCCAGAAGTACTAACTTATTCCAGTATCAACTCTAAAGCCTGAGGTTCAAAATCTCATTTAAATATCATCTAAAGCAGGCATGAGCGGAGACCCAAGTCATGGCATGATTCACCCTGAGGCTAAATTTCCCTCCAGTTGTGAACCCATGTAAAAAGTATTCAGAGACCTGTTTACCAATGCAGATGTGTTTGTGTGTGCTACCACCAAACAACTTCGTAGACATCAGCTGGGTGTCCTACAGTTCAATTCAGTTCTGACACTACCTACGCAGAGAGAGATAGCATCAGATCCCACAGGTTAAGGGCTCAGTCCTGCAAGACAGCCACCCCCACCCTTGCCCTTCCGATACCTCTTGTAAGCCCAGATTGTTTTCTGTACTAATGGCCAACTGGCTGTAAATCAGAGGTTCCCATGATTCCCTCCATTGATTTGATTAATTTGCTAGAACAGCTTACAGAATTCAGAAAAACTTTTTGCTTACTAGATTACCTGTTTATTATAAAAGAATGTGACTTCAGAACAGCCAGAGGGAAGAGATGCAGAGGGTAAAATATAGGGAGAGAGTATGGAACTTCTGTGATTTCTCAGGGCATGCTATCTTCCCAAATCTCCACACATTCACCAACCTGGAAGCTCTCCAAACCCTGTCCTTTTGGGTTTTATGGCTTCATTACATAGGCATAATTGATTAAATCATTGGCCTTTGGTGACTGATTCAACCTCCAGCCTGTCTCCCTTTCCTGGAAATCAGGAGGTGGGATTGAGAGTTCTAACCCTCTATTCTTGGTTGGTTCCCCTGGCAACCAGCTCCCCTGCCTAGGCAAGGTCCAAAGGCTCCGTCATTAACATAATAAGAGACACCTTTATCGCTCTCATCACAGATATCTCTAAGGCTTTTAGGAGCTGGGTGCCAGAAACTGGGATGAGAGCCACATGTGCCTTTCTTATTATAAATCACAATATCATACTGTGAAACCAGATAAGTTTTGTGCTTCCAAAATACAGTGGTGGGACAGGTGTAGGGTAAACATTTCCATTACAAAAGGGAGAAATCAGAGGGAAGAAGGGGATGATGGGTCCCAAAGGAGTCCAGTACCCAGCGAGGTAAATCCATCAGATCTCAAGCCTCAAGATTAATTCTGTTTGGTTCAATGCCTCACCTTTTGGATCCACTGCGGTGGCAGATCTGCCCTGTGGCTCTGCTTGGGGGCGGTTGCCACTCTTAAGGCTCCAGGTAGTCTGGCCCCCATGGCTCTGGATGATCCCACTCCTGTAGCTTTGGTTAGAAGTTTTCTCTGTCTCTCTTACTTTTAGTCTAATCTGACAATATCTCTGTGCATACAATCCTATCTCTTTATTGGGTGATAATCCAGCCTTTGGTGTTCTCTTCTGAACATACTTTCTCATTATTTGCAATAGGGGCAGGATGAGAGCTTTCCAAATCCTCAAGTTTTAGCTCCAATTTGTTGAATAATTCCTTCTTTATTTCATGCTTTCTACCTGCATTTTTGTACAAGCAATCAGAAGGGACCAACCTTAAACACTTGTTTAATCTCCTCAGCTAAATACCACTTTCATCACTTGCAAATTCTACCTTCCAAACAGCACTAGACCCTGAACAAAATTCAGCAAGGTCTTTGCCATTTTATGACTAGGATTGCTCTTCTTCTAGTTTCCCATAACATGTTCCTCATTTTTGTCTGGCATCTCAGCAGATATGGCCCCTAATGTACATACTTCTGTAATATTTTGTTAACAACTATAATATGTGTCATATATTATATAAGAGAGAGAGTGTTACAGATTGAGGTTTATTATAAGGAATTGGCTCAAGGTGCAATGGAGGCTAAGAAGTCCCAGGATCTGCAATCAGGAAGCTAGAAACCCAGGAGAGCCAGTGGTGCAGTTCTAGTCTGGGTCCAAAGGCCTGAGAACCAGGAGAGCTGATGATGTAATTTCAAGTCTGAGTCCAAATCTGAGTACAAGAGAAGACCAATGTCCTGACTTGGAGACATTCAGGCAGAGAGAGAGCAAATTCTCTCTTATTCTGCTCTATTGTTCCTTTCAGTCCTTCCATGGATGGGATGCAGCCCACCCACATTGAGAAGATCAATCTGCTTTAGTCCGTCTATTGATTCAAATGTGAATCTAATCCAGAAAACTCTCAGAAACACACCCAAAATAATGTTGGACCAAATGTCTGGGCACTCCATAGCCCAATCAAGCTGACACATAAATTTAACCATCACAGTATATATGGAGGTTTGTGGGGATTGAAGTCAGATGGGCAGGCCTGGAGCCATTTACTAAGAGCACACATGTTAAGCCTCCTCAGAATTGTTGTTCTCTCTTAGCTAATAAGGGAACATTTAAAGGTCTTTAGCAGCAAAGACACAAGATCACAACTGTGCTTTAGTTTGTTTTGTTTTGTTTTAATGAACATTAATGGTGGTGGTTGAAATTTCTTCAGAAATTTACCCTAAAGACCCAGAAGTCTGGTTAAGACAGAACAATAATGGGAGGTTCTCAAATCTAGAGTCGCATCCCAATTTCAGCACTTATTTTTGGTGTGAATTCGACAAGTTACCTAACCTCTTTCTAGGTCTCTGTTTTTGCATCAACAATATAGGAATTTCAGAGTCATTGTGTGGATTAAACGCTTCGATGCCTAAAGTACCTAGAGAAAAAGTATTCTTTCCGCAAATGTTGTGGCCTACCCTCTGGTTGGACACAGTCAGCCTAAGATATGCAGCCTAGATCAGGATATTTTTAGGTTTCCTCGATATAGGAACCATAGTATTAAAGAATACTATTTCTGTATTTGAAATTTCTTACTACTATTCATAAAAAGAGTGTTGATTGATAGAAGCAAGTGGATTGATTTTGTTTTATTATGAAAAATTTCAAACATGCACAAGAGAGAATAGTTAATGAACTTCGGTATACACATCATCCATTATTATCAAGATTTTGCACTTGTGCTTTATTGATGCCTTTCTATAAAGTAATTTAAAGACCTAGAGATTATGCACATCCTAGTGTGCATCCTGAAAAATATTAGGTAAATTGCTATATAACTAAAATGCATCATCCCACCTTATCACAGGTAGTAAATGTCCATGTGTTTCCAACCATAGTGATAGTTCTGTGTGCTTTTAGAACTATTCACATTTTAGGGGCTTCATTAATAAATGCATGAAAACTTGTGATAAAGAGTAGTTAGTTACTCCCAAATATATGTGTGATTTTGTCAGTCAAAAAAAAAAAAAAACAAAAACAAAAAAAAGCATGGTCTAGTGAGTTTGGCTTAGTATTTGAAATATAAAATTTAGTGTGAGTCAATCATCTTTACACAAAGGTTCATGACGTTGGTAACAGTTGAAATGTGGAAAATCAGTAGTAACACAAACATAGATGTTATTTTCACAAGGGATGGTTTCAGAGCATTATCAATAGGCTAGCTTTGCTTGTATTATCTGCACAAACGTTTTTTATCTGAATCAAAAATCCATTGACATTCAATTCAGTGATGTGTGTGCGCGCGCGTGTGAGAGAGAGAGACAGAGACAGAGAGACTGAGAGTGGGTGGGAGGAAAGGAGAGGAAGACAGAGGGAGGGTGTATATATTTTCTCTCTTTTTAAGTGAAGTTACTGGAGGGTGATGACTTTCTTCATGAATTAGATACACAATAACAAAGCCTTATTGTTGAAATTGTTTTCCTGCAAGTGTTACAAACTACTCAATTCAAAAATGTCTTTATCCTTGAAACTGACCTTATCCTAGTCATGGATTGTTGGCATTTAATATTCAAGCTTCCTAATTCTTTTCTGAAAGGCTGTCGCAAGAGAATTGCATGTGGAATATGTAATGATTTATTTCGTCTCACAGTCCCTCATAGCTGAGAACCAAAGAAAAAGGGAAGAAGACAAGCTGACTCTTTCATATTTATGGAAACAATTGCCTATGAATTAATTTAAAGCAATTAATAGGACAAAATTAAAAATAGTAGCTCAGTCCATTGAGCTTCTGACTCTTGGTTTCAGCTCAGGTCATGGTCTTGAGATTGTCAGGCTCCACGCCAGTGAGGAGTCTGCTTGGATTCCCTTTCTCCCTTTCCCTCTGCTCCTCCCCACCCCTCTCTAAGATAAATTAATAAATCTTAAAAAAAAAAAATAGTACTAGAAGTATCCGATTTTTAAAAATGTTTTTGCTATTTGTACTATCCATCCATATTTGAGACATCTGTATTTTTTTTAAGTGCTTCAAGGTAAGATACTTTAGCCTTGCACTGTTGCTGTGAAATTAGATTCACAGAGTGTGGGAACCTTAGAGTTCACTCAGCCTCTGTGGTAAATTTCAGTGAATTCATCTCGAGAAAATAATATTCACAAACACAGAAGTTGTGAGATAAAAGGGTAATGATGAGACAGGGCTTGTGCCACATTCTTTCCCATGTGAGTCTAATAAAGCAAAGCAAAAAGAAAAAAAAAATCAGCTCCATCAACACATTTAAATGTTTGAGTAATTTAGCCAGACAACTGGTTATCTTTAACAGGAAAGAAAAACAAGATTTAATTCAAATACTTTATTATTTAGTTCAAGTAGCCAAATTCCATCTTGTTCTCCCCTCGGTGTTTGTGTTTATGGTTAAAGTACGTGGCATAAAAGTCCAGTGTGCTCTCTGGTATTGGTCATAGGAGCAAGATGACTGAGAAACCAAGGTCAGCTGTATTTTCTTATTTCCGAGTACAAATTTGGTGCCTGGGATGTACTTTTGGAACTTCTGGGGGTTATATGTAAACCAGTTAACTGCAGCAGCAATCCATGGGAAGTTACAGGCTGCAGGAGCCAGGCCTGTCTTTAATATGGGTGCAAGATTTTGGCTTCAAAAAGACAAGAAGCCACCTGACATCACCATTAGGATGTTTAGTGGGTGCCTCAGACTCAACCAGTCCAAACAAAACCCATCTCCTTGGAATCTCCTAATGTCACAGCTTCTCCTACTTCAGTTGCTCGGGCTAACAAGCTTTGCTTTACTTAGAGTCAAGGGTGACTTTCTTCAAGATCAACAGAGAATCCTGTAGGCTCTACCTTGAGAATGTATTCAGAACCCAACCGCTTCATCGTCACCATCTGGGGCCCAGCCATGCAGTCTCTCACCTGCATTACCGTAGGAGCCACCTACCCCTCACCGGTGATCCAGTTTTCACTCTGGTCTCTCCGCAGTCTTATCTTATCACAGCAGCCTGGATGATGTGTTTCCATCTATAGATTTCCTACCTGAAACCCTCCCAAGCCTTCTCCCTCGGAGTAAAATCCCAAGTCTGTATTATGGCCTAAAAGGTTCTATTTGACCTGATTATGATCCTACCCCTCCTTATTTATCTCTACATTGATCACCTTGCTATTCCTGCAGCACACCATGTACTCATGCCCCAGGGCTTTGTGGATGTTAGTTTTGCTGCCTAGGACATTCTTCCCCCAAATATCCACAGAGCTAGCTCTTTCAGCTCCTTCAGATCTTTGCTCACATACCATCTTCTTAGCGACACCTTTCTTGGCCTCCTCATTTAAAGGCGTCATCACCACCACAGTTCATTCTTTTGTTTCCTAGCTCTCTCTCTCTCTCTCTCTCTCTCTCTCTCTTTTGGCCCCTGTAGCATTTATTATCCTAAAGCATGACTTGTTTAACTTATTTACTTTTTATTGTCTGTCTCAACTAGAATATTAGCCCCAGTGGCAGAGGGTAATATTTTTTTTTTTTAATTGCTATACCCTTTGTGTTTTGAAGAGTACCTGACACATGGTAAGTGATAAGTGTGTGTTGATTAAATGAACAAATGTACCCATGGGACTATTTAGTAATGTTTCATGTTATATGTTTCAAAATGCCATACTGTGCTTACAGCTCTTACTTTTCATGTTCAACACTACAGGTGAGGTCTCCTTCTATGTTAGTGCATTTCTCAATCTCATTTTGGAATTGTAGTATGTCTTAGATGCATATAGCTCAGATAGTAAGAGATCTTTAAATTATTGTAATTTTTAAAAATAAATACAATATAACCTTGATATTCTGTCCCTGATTCCTTGGCCATATTCCTTGACCATATTCCTTTAGGGCAGTGCAACAGATTTGCATTTTTTCAACTTTGCTAAGCTGGAGCTGTGTTTCCTGGGTTTCTCTTTCCTACACGGATACTATATACTGCAGCCTCCCAGAGACATTTTTCTTGAGATCTGGAAAGTAGGAGTTAGCAGGAGCCACATGCTTTTTTTAAATTTTTGGACAGTCAGTCCTGGCTCAGGTGATTTCTCAGCTCCCACAGCCTGCAGCCTAACTACTGGCTCCTGTGATTGCCTGTGGCATGAAGTGGGGCCACCTCTAGGCCTGCTCCAGCCTGATGTTCTACTGTAGCTTTTCTTACTCCTGGGTTTAGCTCCATGATGCTAAGTACCTGCTTCTCCTGTAGGACATTCTAATCGTCCACATGAGAGATTTGGTGGTGATGAGAGACTTGTGCAGATTCCCATTTTCCCTTGTGGCTTCAGTTTCACCCTCTGAGGTTCCGGTTCATTCTTCCTTCCCCAACATGACTTCTGTCTTTCCTTCCTGAATGCCTGCCCTGTGGATTTCAGGCTCCAGCACCAGACACAGAAACAGCTACACAAAGACTACACAATCAGGTCCCACAGGTGCATAAGGCCGAACCCCAAATAAATGTATTTATTTCCTACATAAATACCCATAAAATCTTCTAGAGGTTCTGCTTCTCTGATGAGTTGTCGACAGATGAGAGTGGAAATGGAGAAACAATTTTGCCAGGCCATAGGATTTGCACATTTTTTTCCACATTAATAGATTAAAAGTTTGATCTGTCTTGTATGAAAGATTGGAAGCATTTTCCCCCGGGGTCTGTAAATTGTGAATGGATTTCATTTGTTTGCACCTTAATGCTACTGAGCAGATAGTATAATGTGTGTGTGTGTGTGTGTGTGTGTGTGTGTGTGTGTGTGTGTGTTTTCTGCTGGGAGGGAGCCTCTGGAGGGAACTGGGGAAGGGAAGTAAGAGTGCTATGAGAACAAATGATGTCTAGTCCTCATCTGCACAGCTGGCCTCAGTTAACAGGACCACTGTGAATCAATTTACATTTTAAATACTCCTTTTGTAATGCCAGAAATCAAAAACATAATTTCCACAAAATAAAAGCTTAGATTGTTGGGTTTTTTTGACTGTCACTGAAGGTTTGTTGTTCATGAACAAAAGCAATTTTCCTCAATGTGTGCATTCTTACCCTTGGCAGATGTTGGACAGATGTTTTTACTATAGACACATGGGGAATTTCAGGAGAAACACCCTCCTAATTACTCAAAGCAGCCCCAAACTGTGTTTCATAACTTAGTGATAGAATCAAAAAAATGTCTCATGCCTTAAACTACTCATATTAAGATAACAAAAGCTTTGTTTCTTTTATCACATCTGCATTCTCAGTGTAAGTTCCTTAGACCTCTGTCTTGAGAGTGACCTGGTAAGATGTTTCAATCATCTCTTGCCTCTTTATTATTACTGATTGGAGTGGGTTCTGGAAGATACTGTCCTCATTTGATTCCCTACTTTTCCTCTAATATAAGGGGTTTCTTCAAGCAGTAGCTCCTAAAGATATCAATAACAAGGGAACCTGGGCAGCTCAGTGGGTTAAGCATCTGCCTTCTGCTCAGGTTATGATCCCCGGGTCCCAGGATCAAGCCCCATGTGGAATCCTGCATTGGGCTCTCTGCTCAGTGGGGAGTTGGCTTCTTGGCTTCTCCCTCTGCTCTCTCTCTCTCTCTCTCTCTCTCTCTCTCCCCCTCTCCCTCTCTCTCTCTCTTTCTCTCTCTGTCTCAAATAAATAAATAAAATCTTAAAAAGATGTCAGGACACCTGGGTAGCTCAGTGGTTAAGCGTCTGCCTTTGGCCCCCAGAGTCCTGGGATCAAGGCTACATTGGGCTCCCTGCCTGGAGCCTGCTTCTCCCTCTGCCTATGTCTCTACCTCTCTCTCTCTCTCTCTCTCTCTCTGTCTCTCATGAATAAATAAGTAAAGTCTTAAAAAAACCAAAAAGATGTCAATAACAAGAACTTATTTTTACAAAGTGAAGCAGTTTTCTCCTTTGGAAGAATGTGTATGTGTGTGTGTGTGGGGGGGTGTTGTGCTTAACAGAAGCAGGATCTGCTTGCCTTTAGCACCGAGTTACCAAGCTTCCCAACAGAAACGTGACTATGACTGACCCATAGAGCATCCCAGATGTAAGGTCCATCTACCCGGGTCTTTAACAGAATCAACATGGCTTTAAGTTCGGCTACTAAAAAGAGCAACTTCTTGTGTGATTTATATTTTGTTTTGCAAAAACTGGACAAGTTTAAATAACCAACGAAGCCTGGAGTTAATCATGATCTCTTTCCTGAAAGCTGAACGCTCTAGAGCACAGAATGCATCTCTGTCAGTCTCTGAGGAGCCCTGCTTCTTTTCTCGCTGCTGGCAGCTGAGCAAGAGGTGAAGCTGCTCAGCAACGAGATACTTCACTAATACAGTCCTGTTTGTGTTCCAAAGTTGTCAATGGTGACCTCTCAGGCCTCTCTCCAGGTAATCTCTGAATACACGGGAGCTTCCTCAGGTGAGGATTAGGGATGCATTCAAGCCCTGGAACGGCTTTATTGGTAATGTGCAAAATAAAAGTATGAACAGATTTGTTGAAGGCCTGCCCTGCTCTGATCCCTGATCATCAAGTTCTTAGAAAAGGTTTTTTCACATCTTAGAGGGATTGATTGATTGATTGATTTATATCTTTGAAACAGCATTGAAGCTCACTAGAGTTGAGAAATACTCCTTTTCAGAGCACTTTTATTCTAGGGTTCTTCGCTTTATCCTTCTCTTCACCTAAGTGTTCTGTGAGTAGAGGCACATTCAGCATGGTCATTCCTGGTCGGCTCTAGAACACTTTCTGCCTCTGTACCCACCCACCTTAGATTCAGGTTTTCTACTCTTGAGCTGAAAATAAGTCATGTCCCAGCTTTGATTTGATGTCCTTGTTTTTCACCCTTCAAGCCTCACAGGGTCTCCATTCTGGAAGACTGAATCAGGTTTATGACGAGTTATAGTGTAAAGTATGGCATGTGCCTTTCCTATGTAGCTTTGGGGGTCCAGAATAGGCCTTGACACAGTAGGAACCTCAGATGCTAATCTGATGACAACCAGCTCATTCTCAGTGTCCTCCTCCCTCTACCAAACGGCATCTCCCACGCACACAGACATACCCACAAATGCAGAGTTCCACACCTGTCTTCCCCTGCCTAACTGCTCATCAGTGCCTGAGAGACACAGATCCAAGCAGGGGTCTCTGGATCTCCTTCCATGAGTAGTGGTCAAGAGCAGTGATCTCAGAGTCTGGCTGTGTAGGGTTCCAGACCTGGCTCTTCATTCACTAGTTGTAGAGTCTCAAACAACTATTTAATCTCTCCATGTCTCTAGTTCCTCATCTGTAAAACAGGGCATAAGCTTGTATATTTACCTCATACGGTCAGCATTTATTGAATTTGATACATGCTCATTTTCTTGAATAGTGCTTGGCCAATAATAAGTACTATGTAAGTGTTGGCTATTATTTTCCGACATACTTGAAATACAGCAGGTATTTCCAAGGTATTTCTTTTCTTTTAAAAGGACAATTCAGGTTTATTGATCTTTTTTTTTTTTTTAAGTTGAAAGAATGTCCAGACTCTTAAAATCTTTCTTTCTGTTTTCCTTTCCCTGTTCCTTTTCCTTCAGTCTATTCTCTGTGCCCATGTAGGGGAGGTAAAGCACAACAGGGGTCCAGTTGCTGACTCTCAGCATGCAGGGTTCCTTGCGTAGCACTGTGGGATCTTTTACCATTCTAAAGACATGTCTCCTGATCATCTTGATGTTTACAACATGATGTAGATGACTTGCTTCATCTAACCACAATAACGACACAGAAGGACTAACTACTTACCATGGAGTAGAAGGCCCTGTGATAGATGGTTATACCTACCACTGTCTCTTTACAATCTCTTTAATCTTATCTTGTAGAAATATGGTCATAAATACCACATGAAGCCATGAGGACTGAAAGTAGTTTCCTCTGGGAAAGAGAGATTGGAGGTGGGAATGGGTAGAGTGAGGGAATTCATTTGTCTTGTTGATATACACTTCGTAGAAGGATTTGATTTTTAGCTATTTCTTCTGGGATTTATAATCATTATCAAAAACATGCTTATATTTTTATTTGATTATTTTGTAGTTTTCTATATTATCTCATGGTTGCTGTTTCTGGGAGGTGAGGATTGAGCACTCTTACAGCCCTCCTTCCATCATCCCAGTATATTTGGTTAGCCCACTGCTGCATTCAGATGTATACTAACTGTAAATATTATCCACGGCTGAGCCATACAGCTTATTTTTCTTTCATTTTCTTTTGTTGTATGCTGTTGAGTATCCTGAGGTTAATAGCTATAATTTTTATGTACTTTTTTATGAATCAATCATTTATTTATTTATAGCTTCTTGCTATCATTAAACCTGACAGGCAATCTGCCAGATTTTATTTTGTTAGCAATATCTTTTCCTCCATCTTCCTACTCTAACCCAGTTGTTATCCCTGGGCTGTTCTTGCCGTCCCCAGGAGATGGGATGTGATTCCCTCTGTTTCCCTCCTTTGTTAGATTTCTTGTTTCTTAAATCTCATGCCTTCTTTTTTTGGTCAAGTGGAACACATCCTCATGAGAAAGAGGACAGAGAAGATACCTTTTTTTTGAGACTTTCTATGTGTGCATGTCTATTATCATTTAGCCTCACAACAACCTGAAGATAATTTTTATTATACTCATTTTATTGATAAGAAAGCTGAGGTTTAAAGAGGCTTATTTATCTATTTATTTATTTAAAAATATCTGCCCAAGTTTGTGAAGCTGTTATGAAATAGAACTGAAGGAGAAATTGGCATTATATATATATATATATATATATATATATATATATATATATGTATATATATGTATATACATATATATAAATAATGTATGTGTGTATATAAAATACTAAATTGCTTAGAATTTAGAACAGAATAGAATTGATTAAATGATTTTGGTTTTACAGAAATGAACTTTAGGTAATTAATCTGAGACACAGTATAAATTTTTCTTTTCTGCATTTAATCTCTTTTTCTAGTTTTGCCTAGCAAATTAATTTACCACTCCTTTTTAAAAAAGTTTTTATTTTAATCACACAGTATGCATCACGACAAGTGTATACCTTCATCCCCATCACCTATTTCAAACATCCGCCCCCCACTTTCCCTCCAGGAACCATCAATTTGTTCTCTATAGTTAAGAGTCTGTCTCTTCGTTTGACTCCCTCCTTCCCTCCCTCTCTTTTTTTCTTTTTTTCTTTTATTCATTTGTTTTGTTTCTTAATTTCCACATATGAGTGGCATTTGTCTTTCTCTGACTTATTTTGCTTAGCTTTATACTTTCTTTTTTTTTTTAATGATTTTATTTATTCATGAGAGAGAGAGAGGCAGAGACACACAGGCAGAGGGAGAAGCAGGCTCCATGCACGGGAGCCCGACGCGGGTTTCGATCCTAGGTCTCCAGGATCGCGCCCTGGGCCAAAGGCAGGCGCCAAACCGCTGAGCCACCAGGGCTGCCCAGCTTTATACTTTCCAGATGTATCCATGTAGTTGCAAATGACAAGATTTCATCCTTTTTTATGCCTGAATAATATTCCATTATATCTATATACCACATCTTCTTTATCCATTCATCTATTGATGGACACTTAGGCTGCTTGCATAATTTGGCTATGGTAAATAATGCTGCTATAAACATAAGGATGTATGTATCTCTTTGAATTAGCATTTTTGTATTCTTTTTACCACTCCTTTTAAATGATATCCATATGGGATCCCTGGGTGGCGCAGCGGTTTAGCGCCTGCCTTTGGCCCAGGGCGCGATCCTGGAGACCCGGGATCGAATCCCACCTCGGGCTCCCGGTGCATGGAGCCTGCTTCTCCCTCTGCCTATGTCTCTGCCTCTCTCTCTCTCTCTCTCTCTGTGTGACTATCATAAATAAATAAAAATTAAAAAAAATAAAAAGATATCCATAGATAAAAATGTCATTTTCTGTAATTAGGATGTCAGCCTGAATTTTAAAAGATAATAATCAATGGAGACATTTTATGGATATAGCAAACTGAGTTTGACAATAATATACCATATAAATGTTGGTTTAGATACTTAAGATTTTCTTCATGGGCCTAATGCAGATAGTAATAGGACTATTAGTATTTATAAGAGCTGAGTAATTAGACAACATAGAGATACTGACTACAATTCTTATTGGAGAAACAGTTATTCACTCCCAATTCTTTATAGATTTTTTTTTTTTGACTGTTGAAGTTTATGCAATGACCTAAATGACCACTAGTTGACTCCTTTAATCTTAATGTGTTAAAAATCACTTCATATAAAAATAGGGGCCTACTAACAAAATGTTAGACTAGTATCTAATTCTGCATAACCACTATAGACTAAATGTGTCCCTTCAAAATTCATATGTTGAAGCCTTAACTCCCAATATGATGATATTTGGAGTTGAGACCTTTGGGAGGTAATTAAGTTTAGATGAGGTCATGAGGGTAGAGTCTCCATGTTGGGATATCTTTATAAGAAGAATAGAGACCAGAGTGCTCTCTTTTTGCCATTTGTGAACACTGAGAGAAGGTGGCCACATGCAAGGCAGGAAGAGGGTTCTCCTAGGAACTGAATTGGCTGGCACACAGATCTTGGACTTTCCAGTTTCGACAATGTGAGAAATATAGTTTTGTTATTTAAACCCCACCCAGGGGATCCCTGGGTGGCGCAGCGGTTTAGCGCCTGCCTTTGGCCCAGGGCGCGATCCTGGAGACCCGGGATCGAATCCCACATCGGGCTCCTGGTGCATGGAGCCTGCTTCTCCCTCTGCCTATGTCTCTGCCTCTCTCTCTCTGTGTGACTATCATAAATAAAAAAAAAAAAAATTTAAAAAAAAAAATAAAAATAAAAATAAACCCCACCCAGTCTAAGGTATTTTGTTATAGCAGTCCAAGTATACTAATATAATACTCTTATTTATTAAAATAGGGATACTTTAAAAACTAGGGTATAATAATATAACAAGCAATATTTTATATTTTAAAAGAATAATTTATATCCTAATTTAAGATATGTTATTTGGAGGGTTGTATAGTGTTTTCTCAAAATCAGAACTTGTTAGGTGGTGGGGTTAGTAGCTGACCATTGAGTAATGAGGAAACTTGGACCTGGGGAGGCCACCCTCTGCAGGAATCTAGTCCACTTCTGGCTCTGGCTTGGACCAGGGAACCCTAGATCACTTACGTGCATGGGATAAAGGCCAGGGAGCTGGCTTGCTAGATGACTAGCTTTGCAGGGTCCCAAACATGTATATACATGAGGCTGGGAACACAGATCTAGACTGGGGCCTGCACTGTCTAGGGTAGACAGTAGCTAACTTAGTTGAGAGGTAGAAAGAGTGCACTATAGCCAAATATTGGAGAAAGGTACATCCTTTTGGAACTCAGCACAGGACAAACTGTCAAGTATCCCTCTAGCACCTTCTACTGACAAGGCTTACTGTCTTGCTGGGTGACAGAGAAGAAACATTTACAGGGCCCAATTATGTTATAACAGAGCATGCAAAACAGAGTGAATTTACAGTTGAGCTGTAATACATTAATAACTAGTACCATGCCTTGATCAGAAACATACTTACAAAGAAATCATTAAATTAGCATGACTTTTCCAATGGGTCTGGCACTATGTGCCCTAGAGAGATCAAGTACATTAATCCCTAAAAGGGTGGTAAATATGACAGGCTCCACTGTTAGTGTCTCATATCAAAAAAAGAAATTTAAAATCCAGTCCTCAAAATAGCTTAAAGAATGGCTGGAGAAGCAAGAATATAACACAAGAAACAATTGGAAACAAACAATATCCCATTCAGTGTTAGTGTTATATAATCCTTTTTTGCCGAGAAACTATAGAGGTGACAGATTTTTTTTTTCACTGTTTTCATGATCTTATGTTACCCTAATTCTCCATAGACGCACTCAGACTGCTTTCTCCTTAAGTATTATTAAATCCCATGATAAAGTATATTTTCTACAAGCTTTAAAAACCATAAATACACATTACTTTAAAATTATAGAAAATGATTATAAAATATTCCACAGGTACACCAATTCTAAATTTCTCAAAGCCTAAAGATCATTACTTTGTAGATTAGCCAGATTTTTTTTTGTTTAATAAATATTCTTATCTCATCACAATGATTTCTTATTTGCAGCCAACTTGCTACTTGTTTTTCTTGCTATTGCTTCTCTTAAGAAATGCATCTTGGTAATGAAAAGGTGTTGGAAATCCAATAGACGTGGTTTGAATCTCAGTTCTGTCATTTATTAGCTTTGTAGACTTGACCAACTTGCCTATCAGTTCCTTCACCTTTGAAAGGGAAATAAATGAATAAATATGTATATGTAACCATATTGTCATAAAGATTACATCATTATGTAATTTACATGTATACAAACATATATTTATGGAATTTGGCATATTGATGGCATACTTATAAACATTAGTTACCTTTTCAAGTTTTAGCAAGTACAGGAAGAGAGAGAACAAAAGGTGATCAGTTTATTTTCTGCTTTGACAGTATCTGTGCTGATAAGAAGTGAATGGAGGAAATTTTGAAACTCATGGATAAATCTAGTTTGGCTGTGATCTATCAGTGGACAACAGCTTGATGCCCCGTATCTTCCACATATTGACAGAGACACAGAATTGGCCCTACCAATCTGAAAGTCTTAAGAAACCAAGCTGTGAGTTTGGGGTGATGGCAAGTCCGTTTATTCATCTCTTTCCTTCTCCTAGGACCATGCCTGCTTTGGTGCCCTCAGGGAATGAGATAATGTTAGAGTTAGATATTCTGTGTAGACTGGGTTTCTGGATAGTAACATCCCAAGAGCACACAACATGCTTATATATGCTGGATTCATCTGACTTATTCATGGTGATCTGAGGCCAACTGGAATAAATAGCTCATGCAGCTGAGATGGTATCCTGGTAAGTTCCCCATCACCAGATGCTCTACTTTCTGCTCTCCCACCTGAAGATAAATGAACCCATCAATATCTTGATTAAATGGAACTTAATATTCTGTCCAATTCACAATGCTAACTTCATAAGTCACCTACTCTACCATTCTTTGCCCTGTACTCCCCTGACTATATCACATACGTTAAACCAGGGAATAAGTGTCAACAAATTCCTGGAAAAAAAGCAGAGCTCCTTGATGAAAACAGAACTTAGTTGTCTAACTTTCATTTTCTGGAATAATTTAGAAGCTATAGATAATAAGAAAAACATAGTTAAGAAGGAATCAAGATGCAAGATATATAAGGAGCTAGAAATGGAGCAAACATCTGTAGTGTACAACTTCAGATGTCAAGCCCAGGTCAATTATTTCATGAAACTGGAAGAAGTTAGTGGAGGGTCACAAAACCATTTTGAAAAATGATGGAAAAAAGTGACTGAAGACCCACTTTTGAAACAATGAAGAAGTTGGATTCTACAAACTATGGAACAGAATCTTCACCACAATCTTGGTAGAGATGCTGCAATGGATTACCAGATGGTGGTTTGTGAGCTGTTAGAAAGGAAGCAAAGGGGATCCCTGGGTGGCTCAGTGGTTTAGCGCCTGCCTTTGGCCCAGGGTGCAATCCTGGAGTCCCGGGATCAAGTCCCGTGTCAGTCATCAAGCTCCTGGCATGGAGCCTGCTTCTCCCTCTGCCTGTGTCTCTGCCTGCCTCTCTCTCTCTCTCTCTCTCTCTCTCTCTCTCTCATAAATAAATAAATAAATAAATAAATAAATAAATAAATAAATAAATAAATCTTTGAAAAAAAAAGAAAGGAAGCAAAGCTCTCTGGACATCAGTATAAATTCCTTATGATCAAGTTATGTCGGATTAATCATGTTTCCCTTACTGATGAGAATTTTGAACTGGATAGGACAATAAAATGCATTAGAAATAGTATATGTTAATTTCAGAAAGATATTTATCAAAGTATCTCTTTATATGCTTTGGGCAATTCATTAATTTGTTCAAGATACAGTTATCAAACCTATATTGAATTGCAGCTATTATACTAGAACTATAGAAGATAGAAGAATACAGCCTAGGTGATGGTAAAGCTGAGTGGATTGAAAGCTTTCTAAACTCTGTACTTCCAAAGTTTGTATTATGGGGCGAAGGAAGGCTAGCTGTAGTAGCCAGTAAGATTGTAAGAGTCCTGGCTGCCCTACATTTTTATGAAGATTGTTAACTACCCAGAGTTGCTTGAGTTTAAGTGACATGTTTGAAAACAGAATCAAGGCTGAGAGGTATCTTGAGAGGCGAAAGTAATAGGACAAAATGGACAAGGCAAAATTAATTGGAAATGACACAATCTCTTGCACTTAGTTTAAAAAATCAATCACACAGGTAAAAGAGGGCCTTCATTAAGATAGATGCTCATATGAAAATATCTTAGCCATTACATTTCCCTAGAAGGGTACTATGATTTATTAAGTGTGACCTCTCTACCAAAAAGTTAACAGAATTTGAGCTGTCAGAGGCTTGGAGTCAGAATAAGAGTCCAGAATCAGGACTCAACCTCATACTTGTCAAACTCTTTTTCATCATGTTGTACTCAGTCTTGGGTTCTGCATTTTAAAAGGGACATTATATATTTACCAGCATGCCAGGTTGAAGGCAAACAGTATACTGTATGTTTTGGCAATTTTGTCATAGACAATCAGTTGAAATAATTGAAGGATATTGGCAGAGAGAAAAGAAGTCTCCCAAAGGAGACATAATAATTATCTTCAAATGTTGAAAGGCTACGATGTGAAAGAGGTATGTAACTGTTTGTGTGTTTTTGGCCTTCAGAGCCAAAACCCAAAGGTACTAAGAAGTCTTTCTTGCTGTATGGGGTATTGAGATTTTAAATAATGGAGAGAGGGAGTAGAAAGGGTTTACTTGAAGGAAAATCACTGTAATAAAGAGCAAAAGGGTAAAGACTGTTTTGCGAGTAGAGTAAAGCCTTTAAGATCAGACACATCTGAATTCAAATCCTGGCCTTGAACTAACTGTGTGACCTTGGGAAAGTTGCCTAACCTCTCGAAGGTCAGTGTTAACTGTGAGTTTGGAACAATAACAGTATTTAATTCAGAAGGTTGGTATGAGAGTAATATGATGCGTGTGCACAGAGATGTGCTTGTAATGGGATCAACTACTATTAGCTTGTCTTCTTCTGTAATGCAATGGAAAGAAAGCTAGGATTAGTATTTGGAGGTTAAGTTAAGTCAGTTTTTGGCTTTCCAAAAGAGAAGCCTGTGATCTCTTTGGAACTGATAGGCTTTCCTTCACTGTGGTGTTCAGACAGGGTTTGGAAGGAGTTTTACATTATTATGTAAAGCATTATTCTAGAATGACCATTAGTTCCCAGCTTTTATAAGTATGAGGATCTATATTTATCATCAAATATTTTCCATAATTTTTCACTGGATAGTGTTTGTATTTTTATTATCCATCTGTTGAAATAAGCACAACAAAAACTCATATAGAAAATATGAATGATCGCTACAACATACTAAGTTCTTACTGCATGCTAAGCATTTTATAATAATTCTATAATAAACTTTATTACAATAAACTCTTTAAAATAAACTCTTTGAGGCAGATGAGCAATCTGAAGCATGTAGGACTTCAAAACATTGGACTAAGGCCACAGGATTTGTGGAGGACTGTATAATTTTAAAATATTAAAGACTACAAGGTTCATACAAATAGTGAATGTATCAAACCATTATTTAACTTATCAGTTAGATATCAAAAAGATGGAAACTTTGGTTTAATAGAAGATATGATAAACTCATGGACATATATGGAGTCAGTGAAAAAAAGAAAACTGGGGAAAAATTGCTAAGTTGTGTTTAAAACTGGTTAGTTCCCTGAAAGCAATGAAAACATGATCTCTGAAGTTATCTTCTCTCTTGGACAGAAGTGACTTTCATCATTATTGAATAGTCACTGTTAGTTTCTCCAGGGACTAGGCTATGATACCAAATTTGATGTATAGGATATTTGCTAAAAATGCTTCTGGGATCAACTGCTATGGTAGAGAGGAGAAGGAAGATCGAACAGAGGAGAAGTTGGGTTGTGAGTCCATCTAAAGGAAGGCTTGGATGGTCTAGCTATTTCTTGAGCTGGGGAGCAGGAGCTGGACCCTTATATCCTTTTATATACCTGAGTTTACCAGTCATGGGAAATTGGTTATTCTTGTAAGGAGGCATGATCTTGGACAAGCTGGTTTTCTTCAAGTTGCTCCCTAAGAGAACTAACAACTAAGAGTTGTTTTCCTATAGTATTCTCAGCAGCTGAGGGTATAAGACCTTTATTTCTGAAGAGAGATCTGGACAATATATCATAGCATCCACCATAAATAGAAATTATTTGCATCTCATCAGTTTTCTACACATTGAAATCTAACTTTGAAGTGTTGTTAAACGTCTGGGCCCTAATTGGTAGTAAATAGTAAGTTCAACAAACACACTTATACTTTCCAGATCCTAGAGAGTTACAATGAGCTTACTAGATCATCATTAGCATGAGAATCCAAGGATATACCTCCATCTTTTGCTTCATTTAAAAATTTTCTTAACAATTGCTGGGAATATATAACTTCAAAGAAAGGTCTTAGTTAAGACAACATCATGAAGTAGCTAAGAATTTAACATCTTCAAATGAACTCTCAATGAATAAAATACTAGCATAAATGAACTCAACGTGTGGTATTGCTTCAAACTATGGACATTTCTTGGAGAAATATGAATGTGTAATGCTCTTCCCAGGGATTTTCAATACACAGACTGCAAATGAAAGCATTAGCTAATTTTAAGGCAATTGCTACCTTACATATTCCGAAATGCCTTATTTCCCCAGAGGAAGAACAAACACATCGTGGATATTTACTTTTTTAAATTCAAGTATAATTAACATACGGTGTTATATTAGTTTCCAGTAAACAATGTAGTGATTCAACAATTCTATACATTTCTCAGTGCTCATTGAGTTAAGTGTACTCTTAATCCCCTTCGTCTATGTCACCTACCCCACCCTACCTTACCTCCCTTCTGGTAACCAACAGTTCTCTGTATTTAAGAGTCCATTTTGTTTGTTTGTTTATCTCTTATTTCTTTATTCATTTGTTTTGATTCTTAAATTATACATATAAAGGAAATCATGTGGTATTTGTCTTTCTCTGGCCAATTTATTTCACTTAGCATTGTACTCTCTAGATCCATCCATGTTGTTGCAAACGTCAAGATTTCATTCTTTTTTTTGTGGCCAAGTAGTATTGTACATATAATATAAATACCATTTCTTATTTATGCATTCATCTGGTTCATTCATACTTAGTTAAGTATCCATCCACATATCCATCCTTCCATACCTTGGCTATTATAAACAATGCTGCAATAAACATGGGGATGCATATATTGTTTTGTTTCCTTTGGGTAAATACCCTAGTGGAATTACTGAATCATATGATAATTCTGCTTTGAACTTTTTTGAGGAACCTCTGTATATTTTTTTGTGCAGTGGCAGTACCAATTTGCATTCCCATGAACAGTACGTGAGGGCTTCTTTTTCTTACATCCTCACCAACACCTGTTGTTTCTTGTGTTTTATAGCTTAGCAATTCTGACAGGTGTGAAGTGATATCTCATTGCAGTTTTAGTTTGCATTTTTCTGATTTATGATGAGTGATGTCGAGCACCTTTTTGTGTGTCTGTTGCTATTTGGATGTCTTCTTTGGAAAAATGTCATTCAAGTCCTCTGCCCATTTTTTAATTGGGTAATTTGGGGTCTTTTGGTTTTTTTGTTTTGTTTTGTTGGTGTTGAGTTGTATAAGTTCTTTATATAGTATAGATATTAACTCTTTATTGGATATATCATTTGCAAATATCTTCTCCTACTCAGTAGATTGTCTTTTTGTTTTATTGATATGGCTTTCTTTGCCATGCAAAAGCTTTTCATTTTGGTGTAGTCCCACTAGTTTAATTTTGCTTTTGTTTCCCTTGCCAGAGGAGACATATCTAGAAAAATGTTTCTATGGCTGATGTCAAAGAAATCATTACCTATGTTTTCTTCTAGTAATTTTATGGTTTCAGATCTCATGTTTAGGTCTTTAATCCATTTTGTGTTTTTTTTTTTTTTGTTTTGTTTTTTGTGTGTGTGTGTGTGTGTGTGTGTGTGTGTGTGTGTGTGTGTATAGTGTAAGAAAGCGGTCTGGTTTCATTCTTCTGTATGGAGCTGTCCAGTTTTCCCAGCACCATTTGTTGAAGAGACTTTTCCCCATTGTATATTCTGGCAAAGCCTTATTCCTAAAAATACTTTTTTTTTTCCTTCCTCACTAGTGTTTGAGATTCTTTAAATGGGAACAAAACCTTGCATTTCATCAGTAATGTTAATGCTCAAATTTAAATGACCTTCTAAGCAGAAACATTATGTAGTGGACATTATTATTACTGATCATGATTTTTAGAAATTCTCTCCTTGCAAACATACTTTGAAGTAAGATGTGATTTGATTGGTCAGTGAAATGTGAATGCAATTATTTCCAGGCAGAAGCATTTACTAGCTGGTGCATGAGTTTCTCTGTTCTTTTCCCCCCTTACAGTAGTCATAGAAGCATGCATTGATGTAGAAGTGCTAACATTTTGAAGGGGCCTAGAATGCAGAGCCTCCACATGGAGGCTGGCCACCCTGGAGAATTGCCCAAATCCTGCAGTCATTAATTTTATTATTGATCTTGTGAAGGTTAATACCTTTTTGTCTCAGCCTTCTCTTTTCCTTCTTCCCTCCCTCCCTCCCTCCCTCCCTCCCTCCCTCCCTCCCTCCCTTCTTTCCTTCCTTCCTTCCTTCCTTCCTTCCTTCCTTCCTTCCTTCCTTCCTTCCTTCCTTCCTTCCTTTTTGGTTTGTAAAAGTTTTATTATGATGGAGTTGTGTGTTTATTTTATTTTATTTTATTTTATTTATTCATGATAGAGAGAGAGAGAGAGAGAGAGAGAGAGAGAGAGAGAGGCACAGGGAGCCCGACGTGGGACTCGATCCCAGGACCCCAGGATCAGTCCCTGGGCTGAAGTTGGCGCTAAACCACTGAGCCACCCCGGCTGCCTGGAGTTGTATAGTTTTTTTTTGTTTTTCCAATTTATTTGTGCTTAGGGTAATAATTTTTCATGAGTCTTCTGCTTGATTACTGTCATTACTTTTGAAACATTCTCAATTATTTGCTCTTCAAATATTACTTATGCTCTATTCACTGTTTCTCATTGTGTTATAAAAATTAGATATATAGGATCTTTTTATTGTGTCCATGTGACGTTTATGATTTTTTTGTATTTCGCTTTTTCTTTTTTTTTTTTACTTTCTGTGCTTCAGCCTTTCTTGTCTTTCTTGACATAGATATCTTTTTTAAAATGTGTCAATCTGCTGTTAAGCACATCTGTTGAGTTTTTATTTTAAATACTAAGTTTAGTTTTACAGTTTCCTTTTATAGATTTCAGATCTCTGGGTAAATTGCCCATCTCACCCTGTTATCTTGAACATATTAATTCCCGTAAATTTAAAGTCATGGTTTTCTACTGCAATAGTTGGCATCAGCCATAGGACTAGTTCTATTGTCTATCTTTTTTCTTGGACATGTTTCTTGGTATGCCAAGAATTTTTTTTTATGAACTACAGTCATTGTACATGAAAAATTCCAGTGGTTCCAGATGATGGCATCTACCTCCAGAGACTATCTTCCTCATTTTCTGACATACAACTAGATAGACTGCTGGCAGACTGTCTCAATCTAGGTGACTTCAGGCTATATTTCAGTCACTGGAAAGCTTGAATTCTATTTCCTAGCATATAAAACAATCATCCCTCTCCTCAGAGTTTCCTTGCTGAGACCCTGGGGTATTTACCAAAGCCTCTCCATTAGGGATATTCTTTACTTCAATTTTTGTCTCCCCAGCATGGAAGCCAGACTACCGAAATCTTTGCTTTATTTTTAATTTTTGGTTAATTTTGAATCTCTTATCCTAGATGAATCAACAAATTTGTTATGAATCAACAAATACCTGGAGGAAAAAATAGCCCACTTCTCTTTTTACCACTTTCAGAAAGAACACTCCCTTATACCTCAAATCCTGGTCACCATCACAAATCTATATTTCTTTTTTTTTTTTTAAAGATTTTATTTATTTATTCATGAGAGAACAGAGAGAGAGAGAGGCATAGGCAGAGGGAGAAGCAGGCTCCATGCAGGAAGCCCGACGTGGGACTCGATCCCGGGACTCTAGGATCATGCCCTGGGCTGAAGGCGGGCACTTAACTGCTGAGCCACCCAGGCGTCCCCAAATCTATATTTTTGTTTTGATTTCCTCAACCCTATGGAATTGCTGAAGGTTCTGCTGGACTTTTAGCTCATTAGCATTTGCCTCATACTCTCACTCTACCAAGTTTAGAAGTGGCTCATGCCCCTAGATTGTCACAACATGCAGAATGGTGGGCCCATGTCAATGAACTTTCTATCTCTGAAGATTGTGGGCCAAATTCTGGCATTTCAGAAGCTCTACAGCATCTTTCAACGGGTTGTGTTTGTGGATAGATATGTGGCCATCACATCTATTTTCTAATTTTTCTCAGTGGGGTGTTCATCGGCTATAAGTTCCTCCATGATAGCCAAAAGCCGAAGTCCCTGGTTACTTATGGGAGGTATTTTACCACAAATTGGAAACAAAAGAGAAAGTTGATGGCTACCCAAAAACTGCATAAAGGAAAGAAAGATTTATGATAGCAAACTCCAGTCAAATCTCCTATCTGTTGGTAATAGCTGTTATCTTTGATGCTACTACATTGTCCCATATTAGCTACTTAATTGATGAGTTGATCCTACCAACTAGTTAGATGTTTTTGATTTAGATACTCATCTGCCTAAATAAATGGCCCAAACACAAAAATCTAACCTCCCTTACAGCTTCATAATACATTAACTAATTTATGGTCATTTAAAAGACTTAGTTTATTCATATGCCATATGCTAACAAATTAAAAGCCTTGTTAATCAACTAATGAAGCAGTAAAGTCAAAAGAAAAATCTTGGAAGATTTTTGGCTCTTAACTCTTAACACTTCATTCTTATAAGAGGAAGTTGTCTCTAAGTGACAATGCCATGAGGGTGTTTATTTTTATTTTTTTCATGAAAGCAACTGTTTTCAAATAAGTGGGCAGAGAGGAGCTACATTTTAAAAAGACAAGATTGCTTCCTTTTTTGCAATTTTGTGATGCAGTTATAATGCTTTTCCTCAAACATCTGTCACATAATCTAGATTCAGAATTGCTTCATGCATTCAACACTTTGGAAACATATTTCACTAAGTAATCTGTTACTCTTTAGTGACTTAAGGCATAAAATCACCTAGCCGATGGGATGATTAATAAAGCTAAAAACATGGACATAGTATTTGTGAAAATGTGAAATCCCTCGTAAGTTTTATCACTGTTCTGGATCTAAACTCTCAGGAGTGCCTCAATTTTCCTTACCTAGCCTTTGCTGGCAGTTGTGTCTTACTGGAATACATGTATATTTTCTTGATACCATAACTTGTTGAATTTTCCTGTATTTGTCATTTAATATTTATAGAAGTAGAAATATGCTACTGAAGCGACTCTTATAACAGGAGATAAAAACCAGCTGTTGGTGTCTTAAGCTTAATAAGATGTCTACCCCTCACCCTCTGTGAAAGTCAAAGTTGTACATTTGTTTTGTCAGGTAATAGAATAATAGAATAGAATAATACTATTTATACTATAATACTATTTATACTAATAATATTATTTCCCGTAGTCCCCTATCCCAAAAGATTTGCTCCTGCTTCAGCTTTTTCCAACATAGAGAAAGTATTTCTTCTACCAATTTCTCTCACACTTACTGAGTATGTACATGACCTTTCTAAAATTTTAAAATCTTTATTTTAATTTATTGACTGAGCATGTAAAACTTTTAGGTCAAAAATTTATTGTAACTGCTGCACACCTATTAAAATGGTCAATGTTCAGAACACTCAGAATACCAAATGCTGGCGAGGATGTGGAGCAGCAGAAGCTCTCATGCATTGTTGGCAGGAATGCAGAATGGTACGGCTACTTTGGAAGACATAGCTTCCTATACAACTAAATACACTGATATCAACACTTCCTTACATTTACCCAAAAGAGTTTAAAAATTAAGTCCATATCTAAACCTGTTCACAGATGCTTATAGCAGCTTTATTCATAAGTACCAAAACTTGGAAGCAATTAATATCTTTCAGTAGGTGAACGGATTAATAAACCCTAGTACAACCAGAAAAATAGGATATTATTCAGTGCTAAAACGAAATGAGCTATCAAGCCACAGAAAGACGTGGAGGAAACTTAAATGCATATTACTAAGTGAAAGAAGCCAACCCGAAAAGGCAACATAGTGTATGATTCCAACTATATGCCATTCTGGAAAAGGCAAAACCATGTAGACAGTAGAAAGATCAGTGATTGACAGAGTACTGGGGAAATGGAAGGCAATGAATAGGCACAGCACAGAGGATTTCAGGGCAGTGAAAATACTCTGGATGATATTGTAATGATGGATATACATCATTATACACTTGTTCTATTCCATATAATGTGCAGAACCAAGAGTAAACCCTAAGGTAAACTGTAGGCTTTGGGTGATTATATGTGTCAATGTAGGTTCATCCTTATTTTGTCTTTTTTTTTTTTTTTTTTAAGTACCATTCCAGTGAGAGATACTAACAATGGCAGAAACTATGCATAAGTGCTGGCAGGGTGTATCTGGGAAATCTCTGTCCTTTCCTCTTGATTTTGTTGTAAACCTAAAACTGCTATTTTTTTAATAAGATTTTATTTATTTATTCATGAGAAAACAGAGAGACAGAGACACAGGCAGAGGGAGAAGCAGGCTCTGTGTGGGGAGCCTGATGCGGGACTCGATCCCGGGACTCCAGGATCACGTCCTGGGCTGAAGGCGGTGCTAAGCCACTGAGCCACCTGGGTTACCCTAAAGTTGCTCTTTTATTTCTTATTTATTTTGTATCTTTTTAAAATATTTTATTGATTTATTTGAGAGAGAGAGTGAGCAACAGAGAGAAAGCATAAGCGGGGGTGGAGGAGAGGGCAGGGGTCAAGGGAGAAATAAACTCCCTGCTGAGCAGGGAGCCCAATGTGGGACTGGATCCCAAGCCCCTGAGATCATGACCTGAGCTAAAGGCAGGCGCTTCACTGACTGAGTCACCCAGGTGCCCCAAAACTGCTTTTTTAAAAAAGTATTAAAGTGCATTGTCCTAGGCTTCTATGTGGTATGCTGCTGTTTCCATCATTGTAATCTTGCCTTGAACCATTTTCAATTAATATTTTTAACACTCTAAATTTAGTTTTCATTTCTAGCAGCAGGGGAGATAAGATAGGATTTTTCAAAAATTTCTCCTATAAGACACCTAGAAATATGAGAGAAAAAAACGTAATGAATATCCTTATCAAAATGTAGCTAAAATCATAGGAATGTAATGGGAAATCCCCAAAAACCTAAATGAAGAGGAAAGTGTAAACCAGAGTGATAAGCAATGAAATGAAGTTGCGGGTATCTTTGCAGGTTTTATTAAGTATAGCAATGAGTAAGCTTTTTAAGCCCATGAGGGAGCTAGAAACAAGGCAAAGGGTCCACCCAAGACAGGGTTAGAAAACAGATTCCAGGCAGGGGCACCTTGGGGGTCGCAGTGAGTTGAACAATTGACTCTTATTTTCAGCTCAGGTCATGACCTCAAGGCCCTGATATTGAGCCCTATGTAATCCTATGTAGGCTCTGTGCTCATCAAGGGTGTCCTTCTAGATTAAACTAAATACAATTTAAATTAATAAATTAAATAAAGAGTCCCACGTTGGGCTCTGCATGGGAAGCTTGCTTCTCCCTCCCTGTGTCTCTGCCTCTCTCTTGTGTCTCATGAATAAATAAATAAAATCTTTAAAAAAAATACATAAAACCATAGGTTCACAAAGTTCAACAGGTCTTGAACTGAATAATAATAATAATAATAAATTAAAACCTAGATACATACTGAACACAGCAGATCATGAAAGACAGAGAAAAATTTTAACACAATAATTCAAATGGTTATTTATCTTGCTTTAAAATCAACAAACAATTGCCATCACTAAATGGTAAGAACCAAACAGGTGCGTGATTTTTCTCAAACTGGATCAATCCTGTCTATCTGAACTTTTTTTTTCTGCCATGCACAATAAGTACATCTTACTTAGTGTACAGACTTTTGTATGTCACATGCATTCCAAACTCAGTCTTCTCATTGGTCTTCTTCCAGAGTAGCTTGTTCTCTGCCGTCATCACTTAAAGTCCTACCCGTGGTCTCGCCTCCACTTTGAGACCACCCTGATCATGCCAGCCGACATCTGTGTATATGTCACAATCACATAGTGGCTAGCATTGTTTCTGTTTATGGGTGTGTATCTCCATCCTCAGTTCAAGTGTTATGTCTTAAAAGGATACATGTAATGGCAACGGTTTAAAGCTGTAGTTCTCTAACTCTTGGATCTAACAGATTCATAACATTTTGGGGGAAATAAAATATTCTCAGCTCTTCTTTTTGCTGAACATACATTAAAAGCCATCATCTACTATCTATGTCATTTCATAAGAGAGAGGACACTTTAAAAATCAAAATCTACTGAGTATATAATTTCATGTAAAAGTTAATGGATTTACCTTAAAATGAAGCTCACCTATATTGTTCTCATTTTTTTCTCTCTTTACTAAAAATAGCAAACGAAATCCTGATCAATGGCAGCCTCAGCTGCTTCTAGACCTGCATTTAGAAATCAGTGCTCTACTGTTAGGTTGTTTCTCCTTCATCATGCTGCCAGATTTATGGCAGAGAAAAGATAAATAAATACTTGAATGATCAGATTAAGTAATAAGATCTGAATTTTCTCACATTTTCTTATTCTTATCATGGATCTCATTTCCCTTCTTCACCCTTCATCCTCTGTCAGGTCATTGAAGGTTTTTTTGAACATAGAATCTACCAATACAAACAAAATTTTGTATTTCAGAATTTTTAACTGAAAGCTTTCTGTGACTCTTTGTTGCAGAATCAGTTATTTGCAACTCTAACCCATGTAGTTAAAGGGGAATGTCAACATCTACTTCCAGCTTTCTTTTATTGTCTCTTATGTTGACCTTTATTTCTTAGGTTTTTTTTTCTTTTTTTTTTTTTGTTGCAACTACAAATGTATTTACTATTTTCTAGCACTCTCTTTTTTCTAAGTTGGCCTGGTTTTTACTTTTGTGCTTTTCTCAGCTATATATAGATGCTTACATAACTTTAATCACTATTTCACCCATAGTTCTTATTTACAAAACATTTTTGATTGTGCACTTAGAATTCATTATTTTCATAATGTTGATTTTCTATTGTTAAAGCAATGCAATTATTTAGAGAACATTTTAAACAGATTTTTAAACAAAATAAAATCACTCACAAGTCTTACTCCCAAATATAACCATTGTTAGCATTTTAATATATTCAATCATGTTCTCTTATGTTTTTTTTTTTTACTAGGTCTTAATACCCTCCTCTCTCAATAGAAAAAAAGATTATAAGTATGATAACTAACAAATGAATATCAGAAGTCCTATGGGAAAAAATACAAAGAGAGAATGCATTTGTCTGTATCTATCACTATTGGTCTGTTACCATGATTAGAAAATAAGATGCATCAAATCATGCTATTTGAATTTTGAGGATGAAAAAAAAAATAAAAACCTATTGCCTAAGGTCCTTGACAATCAAAAGGACTATTACCTTGATCTATTCAACTCTGCTTTTGAGCATAGCAAAAGAAATGCTTTGGGTTTAACAAGTATCCTAGCAGTGTCCCCATCGTGAATTCTGTTAATAAGTGCTATACCAGGATATCACCAATTATTGATTTCAGAGATTGCAGTAAGCTTGACAAGACAATTTGCCTGCCTCTTCTTAGAACAAAATTTTCTGCATCCCAGAGGCGTTCTATGGGGTCATGCAACCCACCTACCCAGTTCCCTTTAACACTCATGCACGTCTATCTCAGCAGCCTCTAATGATAGGGCCAGTTGTCAGCACCGGAAGTCTCAAAGCCAGGCCTTCCATAAAGTGGCTTTCTTGGTTTTGGTTTTGATTTTTCCCAGAAATCAGACTCAGAGAATGACTTACATCAGAATGGAAGCCAAATAGTCATGTAGACGAAGGGCAGAGGTCTTTCCTTAGTGTTGTAATACTAGACTACACATAGAGACAAACAATGACAAAAAGCTATGTAGCTTAAAAAGAAATGTCTTTGTTTTTCTAGATCTAATGACTTCCTTATAGTAGGCTCACTCTGTTCTGCATAAAGTACACCTCTTTTTTTTTTGTCTTGCATTTCTATGCTTTGTATATGCTTTTTGTTGTTGTTGTTGAGCTATTTTCAGTTTGTTTTTTATTCCTTGTAAGTTATGACTGAGTGACAATCCCTACATAAAGGGACAAGAGAGTCTATCTGGATAGTAGAAAGATGAATGGAGGTTTAAGAAAAAATCTCAAGGAATTGACAGAGGAGTTGAGTAGGGGAGACCCAAAAAAGAAGCAGAACGCAATGGAAGGAAACCCTCTCTGCACAAAAAAGCTATCTCTGGACTGATAAATTCAATAAGGAAATACCTACAAGTGTTTTTTGTTTGTTTTTAATTTTTTTTAAGATTTTATTTTTAAAATTTTATTTATTTTATTAAAAAAGCAACTTGGCTAGCTAAATATGTGTGTCACAACTGGTACTGAGTATTGCAGAGAATATTGGAGAGAGGGTCAATGAGATAGAAGTTTGATTCTAACAAAGCCATACTATATGAAAGCAACAAATTCAAGCTATAAATATGAAAATCATAATTGACTAACACATTTTAAAACTATGGCATATCCTTTGGTTGCTCTAGATAGATCACCTCTCCATAAAGAATGGAGAAAAGCAGTAGCGAAATATAAAATACAAAGTGAAAGCTTTATTAGGCGGTATTCACAAAACAAAACAAAAACTGAATACAAGAAAATAATTTAATAAAGGGAATGTTTTACCAAGGTGTGGGCAGAGTAAGAAAAGGTTGGATGGAGCAGGTCCCCAGGGTTAGCAAGCATAGGGAACCATTTCTACCCAAGTCTGGGCCAAGTCCAGGGAACACCTAAGGGAGTCCCGTGCAGGTGCTGTGCTAAGTCTGAACAACCCAGAAGGAATGAAGGCAGGGAAATAAATACTCCAGTGTCATTTTGCTCCTGTTGTCCAATTTCCTGCAGGTGCTTCCATTGGCTGAACTGAACTGGAAGCCACAAGGTTCTCTAGACTCCTGATGTAGTCCATAAATATTAGCTTCACAGCACACACTATGAGGGCACACAAGGTGAAGGAGAGTGAAGGGTGGGCTTAGAGGGTAAACAAGAAAATGACCTCAGTGCAGAACTTAAGAAAAATTTACTGTAGATGAAGGGAGAAACGACATCGTCCTGAAGCAAAAGTGAAGTGCAAACAACTGAAAAACATTTACTATATGAACTAACAGAGCATTTAAAAAATAGGTTTGGTATTTTCAGTAGGATATGAGAGGAAACAATCTCTATGAAACAGAAGCAGAAAGCTTATAAGAAAGAAAAAATTAAGATCCGAGTAGAGCTCAATAAAATAATGTGTTTTTAAAATTAGATATAGAAGCAGAAGAAATAACAAGAAAAATCGATATGTTAGAAAGTCAAACAAGTTTTAGTCAGTATAGAAAACATTAAACATAGAAATCATGTATTGACATTATATTAATGAGATATAGCCAATAAAATTTAAATTCAAAGCCAAGCTTAAAAGTAAAATGAGAAATCCCTGGTGTCAGATAATAAGAGAAAATTTGAACAGTGAGTGATACTGAACATATCCTATGGAACATTTGGATTTAATATACATCTAAATGACTGGATTTTAACAACTTCACCAGCCATGGGCCTGCTGTCTCAGAGATAGAGCTGAGCTTCCTAAATAAAGAGAATGCCCTACATGAGTTATCTTGTCCACTTCAAAGGGCCAGAGACGCTGCCCACTGGCCTTGGGACATAGCAGAGGGCATCTAATGTCCATGGGTCACTGGAAGAATAGGTGTAACCTGAAGGAAATAGAAAACATAAACTTGAGGATGTGATGTCTGAATTTGCATATTGACTCAGTGCACCAAGGGAAGCACAGAGTCAGGATATTTACCTAGAAACTGGAAGGACACCCTCACAACTTAGGTCACTCAGTCCTCCAATAGGCAAATAAATTCCACTGACAATGAGCTCATTTGTACAAATTTCAGCATACACAAAGGAAGTAAATTGCCAAAATCAGCTACAAAACCAGGAAAATTCATACCTCATTAATCCTTTTAGACAAATCTAAAAGAGTTATTATAAAAGTTTTAAAATATTCAGAGATGAAAGTAATACAACCACTATTCAAGAATGAACATAATAAGGGAAAAAGAAGAGTCAGATATGAAGAAAGAAATATAAATTATAGAATTAAACAATGTAGCTATTAACATTAAAAACTCGAATGTTTAAGCAGTTAAGTTGGCCGGTGCTGAAAAGAAGGCTGATAGACTGATACATGAATATGAAGAAATCACTGGGACTAAAGCCAAACCAGATAAAGGAATGGAAATGTGAAAGTTGAGATAGAAAGAATGGGATATTCCAATTTATTTCTACTGCAGTTCTAGGACAGATTCCATAAAATAAGGGCAAAGCATTACCTGCAGAGATGATATTGGAGAATTTTCCAGAATTGAAGAAAGCATGCATATTCAGATTAAAAATACCTGCCAAACCCTAAGTTGAAGAATTTAAAAACAAATCCACATATAGAATAACATCTCATCCAACTACAGAACATCAAAAATGATGATAAAATAATGATACCTTAAAGAATACAGATCACTGTCAAGTAATGATCATTCGATTGTCAGTAGACTTCTCAGAAACAATGATACATGCCACACCCGAATGGAGTAGTATCTCCTACTTGCTGAGGAAAAATCGTATTACCTCTCCCACTCAACCTGAACTATCATTTAAAAGTAAGGATAAAATAAACACATTTTCAGATATACACTCAGTAAGAGACTTTATATGTACAGAAAATGTCATTTCAGAAGGACATATTTTACCAGCAAGGAAATTAAATCTACAAGGAAGGAGTACAGACATAGCATTTTAAGGTCCTCATCTCCTCTTGGCAAAAATATGATGTATATGGATACAAGCTTTGTTATAACAACGTATGTGCATGTGACAACTTATAGATATTCTTTAAAATGCTTCTCATTTCACACTGAGAGTGTGTTTTCCACCTCTGGGACATTTGGCAATGACTGGAGATATTCTTAGTCATCATAACTCAGGGAGGGGGTATGCTACTGTCATCTAGTGGGTAGTCAGTCATGCTGCTAACAAGTATCTTACAAGGCACAGAGCAGGACTGACGACCAAGAATTATCCAGCCCCAAAGGTCACTTGTGCCGCAGTTGAAAAGTCCTAATCCGGGCAGCCTGGGTGGCTCAGTGGTTTAGCGTGACCCCGGGTTCCTGAGAGCAAGTCCTGCATTGGGCTCCCTGCATGGAGCCCGCTTCTCCCTTTTCCTGTGTCTCTGCCTCTCTCTCTCTCTCTCTCTCTCTCTCTCTCTCTCTCGAATAAATAAATAAATATATCTTAAAAAAAAAAAAAGAAGAAAAGTCCTGATCCAAATAAATAAATTAGAAGGTATAACTTTGAAACCAGGAAAGGAAAAAGTTAAATAAGGATGTGATCATAACCCCAAAGAACTCCAAAGAAATAAAGTACTTAACACAATAGAGGAAAAAAGATGATAGAAATGTCATCATCACCAATATAAGCAAAGTAAGCTTACTGAAAAATATTCTCAACTCGATTAAAAAGAAATAAAATCCAGCTATTTACAAACTCGCATTTAGAAGTTGATGGCAATAGGAAGTCTTAAAATAGAAGAATGGAAATGATCCTAACCAGGAGAAAGATAAGATAGCCCATAGTATTACCATTGGAGTAAATAGAATTCAGTTAAGAGCATCATTATGCATCATTACTTGATGATATAATAATTGTGATCCCATATGCACGTAACAGTGTAAACCCAGTGTATAAAGGGTCTTTATCAAACAGTTTTTATAAGAACTGATAAATTCTGCAGATAAAATAAGAGGTGATTAAGAGGTACAAACTTCCAGTTATAAAATAAATAATTCATGGAAGTGAAAGTGCACCATAGGGAATACCGCTAATAATATTGTAATAACTTTGTATAGTGACAGATGGCAACTACACATATTATGGTGAGCAATTCTTTATGTGTATAATTGTCAAGTCACTATGGTGCATACCATCACTATGTTTCAACACTGTATTGAAACTAATATATCATAAAAAAAGAAAAGAAAAGTAAAGCTGGGGGTAATTTGTATAATATGCTTAAAAAGCTTGATCATATATAAAGAGAAAGCAATGAAAATTAAGCTGTCTTCTTTCATGCTGGCACAACAGCAACATGAAACACTATACACAAAGATTCATGGCTCCGGGCTCATAGGAAAGACCTGCTTTGCAAGTAATAAGATTTTCCATTTTTGATAGAGCATAAGAATATTGCCTAGAGCCAAAACTTAAACCTAGGATTTATTTTTAAATTCTCAGTGCAGTAATTTTTCCACTCTACTCTATGGTAGAAATGAGAAAGATGCACAAATATATCATGACTTTATATACCTCTGTAAAATTCTGTGTTTCTGTAGGGAAAAGGATGAAAAGTTTCAGCTCCTTTTTCTGAGACTTAAATAATGAATGTAAAATACAAATGCTGTACTCTGCATAATTAAACTTCCCCTCCTTTGTCTAACTTTCCTCAAAAACTGTAATCCCTCTCTGCTTAAATATAAATTAAATTAAAGAAACGTTGGGGAAAAAGGAATACTTACAACATTACAAAAAAAGTTGATTGTGGTCAGGGAAATTTCCTATGGAATCCTAAGTAGATCGTTTAATTATTTCCTGAGGGAACTAGGAAGTTCCAGAAACTATCCTTAAGTTTTTCACAATGTCATCTGTCCTCAGCTAATGGGAATAAATCAAGTCATGCTGAAGTTCTAGCAGAGTTAAGTATAAATTTTACATGATTTTTATGGATGGGTGCAAGACTGCATGTTGATATGGTCACAAACATTTTATGACTTTATGTCTGCATCACTGTGAGCTATTGAAAAGCTATGTGAAATGAAATTACTAAACTGTAAGTTTCTATGTGAAGTGATAAACGTAGAATAAGTTTGAGATGAAAATTATGTAAAACTTTCATGAAAGAAGAAAAGCACTTTGAAAAATCATTTTCCAAATAGCATATGTATAATGGCTAAACTCAGGGGAATTGGCAGTTGCAGATGTTTGAGGAGGGAGGTAATACCAAATACATGAAAAAGTTAAAGAAAATATAATAATGTGCATTGTTCTTCCTTTATCATTTGTGTGATGGTTTAAAGCACACTGTTCGTGTCTGGACTTGAAGGACAGAAAAACATATTGAATATTTTTGCTGATAGATACATCAATACCCCCTCCTCCAACTGAATCACAGCGTTAAAATACTGTATTTTATGAATGGGGCGGGGCTGGGGGGAGATCTTCTGGTAGCAAAGATATGATGTTGTGATAGTTGTATCCAACTGAAAGAAAAATTCTTTCATCTGTATTAGAAACTATAACCCTCAAACACACAAAAGAGTGAGAACAAAGGAAAAAATATTAAGAAACTATACAGAAATAATATTTCAGATATCTTCCCAAGTGATGTAGTATTTTAAAAATATTAACTCTATGTTCACATGATTTCAATATCTGTTGGTTCATCCTTAGTTTTAAGAATTCTTATGAATTTGTATTTATTTTCACATTACCAGAAACCCTCATTTTACATATTATGCTATTAAATTATTCTGCCTTCTACTTAAATTTCTCTAATAAAATGGCAATTCATATATGTATTTCTTTTTTTTCGAGTTTTTTTTTTAAGATTTTTATTTATTTATTCTTGAGAGAGAGAGAGAGAGTCAGTCACAGACACAGGCAGAGGGAGAAGCAGGCTCCATTCTGGGAGCCCGACGTGGGACTCGATCCCGGGTCTCCAGGATCATACCCCAGGCCGAAGGCAGGTGCTAAACCACTGAGCCACCCCGGGATCCCCATATATGTATTTCTCAATCATTGAAATTCTCAAGGGATATATGCCAATACTTGGATGATACTCTCAAATCTTAAAAACATAAGTATAACCAACTTGCTTTTTTACTAACACTTTGTTTTTTCCCTGGCATATCCTAACACTGAAAATTAACTACATTTATTTAGCATCTTTCTCTTACTTGATGGCTATTTTTCAGAAATAATCTAAATTTATGTCATTTAGGGTAATATAAAGGCTATGAAATGACAAGGCATAACATTGTGTTGCGATTGCTCACTGGCTAGGTAAACAGTTTGCCAACAAAAACCAGAGTTGCAGTGTGCAAATAAAATCTATGAGTTGGCAAAACTATAAATTCCTACATGCCCTGTACTTCTTAGTCCTTGTGGAAACTGTGAATGTTGAATCTTCAAAAATCAAAAGTCATGTGCGTGTGTGTCTGTTGTGTCTGTCTCAAGGGTTGACAATTTCTTTGTAAATGTCCAAATAGTAAATATTTTAGGCTTATTCATATAAACAGAAATTTATGTACAGTGCAATCTGTATAAATACATATACTATATATACCTACACAAATGGACATTTATCTACCAATTTCCAAGTATTTCAAAATGCTATTTTCTTGTGTCATACATAGCATATTAAATTAAACTTTGTATTCTGAGATAATTGTAGATTCACGTGCAGTGTAAAAAAATAATACAGAGGGAGCCCCCTATCTTGTACCCAGTTTTACTCAACAGTAACGTCTTGCAAACTAATGTGCAATACCACAACTAGAATACTGATTGATGTAACCGAGCTCCTGAATATTTCTATCTCAGAAAAAGCCTTTATTTGCACTTTTATAGCCATACACCCTTTCTTCCCACCCACAATCCTTCTTAATCTTTGGCAACTCTCAGTCTTTTCTCTGTTTCTAGAATGTTGTTATCTCAAGAATGTTATAATAATGGAAGCCTATGCCGTGTAAACTTTTGGGACTGTTTTCTTATTCAGCATAATTTTCTGAAGATTTAGGTTGTTGCATGTACCAATAGTTCGTTCCTTTTCATCGCTGAGACGTGTTCCCTGGTATGAATATATGGCAGTTTGTTTCATCACCCACTGAGGGACATACATCTGAGTTGTCTCCATTTTAGGGCTATAAATACCAATGTATAGGTTTTGGTATGAACATAAATTTTAATTTCTCTATGATAACTAACCACGAATGCAGTTACTGGGTTATATGTTAGTTGCAAGTTTAGTTTTTTAAAGAAACTATCGAAATGTTCTCAGAGTGACTGTATCATTTTACATTCCTACCAGCAATGTATGAGTGATCCAGTTTCTCAGTGTGTGGTTGTATCTCATTGGCTTAATGATGTTGAACATCTTTTATGTGCTGTATATCTTCAAGTAAAATGACTCTTCATTGCTTTTCCCATTTCTGACTGGTTGGTTTCTATTTTTAACACGAGTTTGGAGAGCTATTTTATATGATGAGGACACCAATTCTTTCTTATATAGATTGTAAATATTTTTTCTCAGTTGGTAGTAGCTCCTTTTCTCACTTTTTTATAAGAAATTTTCAGAGGGCAATTTTTAAAAAATTTTATGAAGTCCAATTCACCAACTTTTCCTTTCATTTTATTATCTGCTAATGATGATTCTTTTGGCTGTCAAGTCCAAGATACTTTGCTTAACTATCGATCTGGAAGATTTTCCTTTATTATTTTTTTTTCTTAAAGGTTTATAGTTTTACCTTTTGCAGTTAACTCTGTGACCCATTTTGAGTTAATTTTTATATAAAGGTGTCAGAATTACTTTGGGTTCATTTTGTTTGTTTGTTATTTGGCCCTGCATATCTCATTGCTACAAGACCTTTGTTGAAATAGTTCTTCCTTCACCAAATTGCCTTTGCACCATTGTCAAAAATCAGTTGGGTGTAATTATTCTATTTCTGGATTCTCTATTCTAGTCCAGTGACCTGGGTATCTATCCTCATGTCAATACACACCATTTTGGTTACTATCGCCATATAGTAAGATTCACAAAATGAATTGGAAAGTATTCCCTCCTCTTCTGTCTTCAGGAAGAGTTTGTGTAGAATTGGAGTCAGTTCTTTAAACATAAACAGTCAATAGAATTATCCAGTGAAAGCATATGGCTTTTGAGATTTCTGTAAGATGTGTTTAAATTGCAAATTCAATTTCCTCAATAGCTACAGGGCTTTTCAAATTATCTACTTCATATTGAGAAGTTGTGGTAGTTTGGATTTTTCAAGGAATTGGCCCATTTTATCTAAGTCATCGATTTCATGTGTGTAAAATTGTCTGTATATCCCCTTTTCATCCTTTTGATGTCTGCAGGATCTCTGTTACTTTTATTTCTGATCAGAAATATTGGTATTTTCTATTTCATTCTTGATATAAGAATGTTTTAGTTTTGTAGTTCTACAGGGAAGTTGGGTATGAATCAGAGCAAAATATATAGAAAACTAAACTAATAAAAAATAAGATAATTAAAACCTCCAGAGAAAAGAAGAATTATACACAAAATAAAATGTCTCATAATATACTACATGGCTCAGTTGTGAGTATTTATAGTCATCGTTTTATCAGTGAATACTGATTTCACCTAAATTATATTTAAAAGGTAAAGGAGGGCAGTGTGTTTAAAGGGATGATATTTGGGGGCAATGAGAATTCAATGGAATTAAATCCTCGTTCTTATTAGTAGCAAATCAATATGTAATATCTAAAATGGAGAAAGATAACCAGAAGCAGTTATAAGAAATTTTGAAGGTAAATATAAAAACAGCTAAGAGATTTAAATGTGTTTCACTCTTAAAAAAGTTGAAATTAGCAGAGGTAATGATAGAGTGGAATATACAACTGTGGTTTGGTTGTTATTGTTATAAGCCTGTATGATTCTAATTAAAATTAAGTGCTTGAAAACTGTATAGATTTTAAATCACATTTTAAGTATGCTCTCCTACTATGGGAGTTGGTAACTAATAAACCTTTAAGTGGCCCTCGGTGTGTGCTGTTTGTAGTTGGAAGGATTTCTGAATTGTGAACCACTTTTCAATAGTTACAAGTTGAACAATGATATTTATTTTAAAATCCCATAATATTCTGTAAACTGGTGGAAAGTCTTTATAAACTTTTTAAAGACTTTCAACTAAAATCTTCAAGGTTTCTCTGCTCCAGTTTCTTTGGAGAGAGAGAGAGAGAGAGAGAGAATATTATAAAAATACTTTTAATAAACTACATCAATGAAAAGTTGTCACAGAACAAACTTGTAAATATTTTAAAGTTTTCCTTGTCCTGCCTATACAGTTCTCTTTTCTCGTGACTGAATATCCTCATAAATGCCTTCCTGGCTTTTCTGTGACATTCCTTTCTGTCAAAATCTGAAAAGAAAGGAGATGATCTGACTCAATCATACCTTACCATACACTTAAGTCTTTGCTTCTGTTAGTGAGTTAAGCTCTTGTGCTTAACTTAAAGCCAAAATCTCAGTGGCTTGACACTGAGTTTCTTTCTCAGTCCCACACCTTTATCATTTATGTTCCCAGATGCTTATAGGCCTTGAATGGCAAGTTTAAAAAACAAAACAAAACAAAACAAAAAATCTCTCATATAGGAAAGGGATGTTTTATGGAATTTTGTGACTTGAATAACCACAGGATCCCCAAACTACAGACACATACTGAAAGGAAGACTGGGTCTCAATGTCTAGTTGGTTTTTAAATGCATATACCTAATATCCAGCCGTGGCTGCTGTCCCAGTTCAGAAATTTGGACATGCGTAGTCAAGGATTACCCAGAGTCTGCCTGGGACATGCCATTTCATTCCACAGGCCAATGATTTGTTGCTATTTCAGATGGATATTCTTTAAATATTTGTTTAATACTTACTAATGGGGACAGGAAGGGCCTAACTTTTAAACTAATGAACTGTCTACCTATTTATTTGTGTTTAAACTATGCAATATATTTTAGCTACTGAACATTATATGGTGTTTTATTTGGAATTATCTTTTATAATTTTTCTGTTACTCCTAGCTTATAGAATGTTACCGACTCTCAATAACTAAGAGAAATAATGCATATAATTACAGCCTTGTTCAAAATAAATTTGAATGTTCTTTTTGGTTGCTTTAATGGTGGGGAAAAAATGTTCCCTACTTCTCTCTAGTCATTATTCTCTGCTTTTTCTTCTTCTTCTTCTTTTTAACAATTTATTAAGTTTATGGTGTACAGCAGTGTTGATTTGATTCATTTATATATTGCAATATCATTACCATCTAGTGTTAGCTAACACCTCCATCAGGTCACATAAGTATCATTTCTTTTTTGTGGTGAGAACAGTTAAGATCTAGTCTCTTAGCAACTTCATAATACAGTATTGTTGATTATAATCACTAGGCTGTGCATGGATCTCCAGGAATGAGTCATCTACCGGTTGCAAGTTGTATCCTTAAACATCTCCTCACTTCTCTATTGAAAGTTCCTGAACTAGTTGCCTTTATAGAAGGCACATTGAATGTTTAAAACTGAGATGATAAATCCTGCTGCCTCCTGGTCATTGCTCTGTGCACGTGTGATTTTTAGCTGTAAACTTCTGCTGACAATGACTACTCACCGTTGGCTGGTCTTCAACTGGCTGGTCTCATCACAGCCAGCAGTTGTGATGTGTGCACAGCAAACTTGCGGTGTGGATTTCAGAACCGTCAAGCAAGGTAGGGCGGTCAGTGAGGAGTGTTTTGAAACCTGTGTCCACTTGAGGGCACTGTCGACTTCGGTGGGAGTATAACCAAATTACATTGTCAGTTATATAAGGAATTCTATGAGGAAAGCCCAGTAAATTGGCACCAATGCCTGACTTACTGCAATGGCACTTTAGCACTCTTTACTGGTGTGGTCTTAGGGTATAGCTTCCTGGCTGGTGGCTCAAGTGTGCTTTTCCATCTAACTTTACCGATGCTGTGACTAGTGGTATCCCTTACCCCTCTCTCTAAATACCATCTTCTCTAAGCTTTATTTTTCATAATCTTGGATATTTTTGCCATTTAGTATATCTTTCATGAGTATATGAAGATGATGATGACAATGTTTCAGACTATACCTTCATGTAAAATGGGCCTAAGTGGAATTGTCTTTCCAGCATTTATTGACGCTTCTATTATTTTCAATATAGTATCACCCCTTCAGAATAAGCAAAACTCAACATATCTTAAGGTTAAATTACATAACCTATAAACCCAAAGCAGTTGAAAAAGGTTACACTTATATGGCATCTTGCAGTTTATAAAGAATTATCCATTGTGGAAACAACCTGACCCTATTAATAGTGGCAGAAAGAAAGAAAGAAAGAAAAAGAATGGAGGGCTCTGACTATGGGCACTGGGTGGCTTTCTTCTCAGTGTCTAAAATAAAATATACTTGGACAAACAAAAATGAATTTATTCTCTTATTCTCTTATCCAGTTCACACTGGAAGTTTGTGTTCTTTCTAGGGTTGGATGTACTTTGATTCTGTGGTACGTGTGTGTGTGTGTGTGTGTGTCTGTGTGTGTGTGAATTAATCACCTTAACTTTAAGTTAAAGATCCATCTTATTCTAGGGGTGCCTGAGTGGCTCAGATGGTCAGGCATCTGGCTTTTGATTCCAGCTCAGGTCATGATCTCACTGAGATTGAGCCCTGTCAGGCTCCATGCTTAGCAGGAAAACTGCTGGAGATTCTCTCTCCAGCTCCCCTTGCCCCTCCCCCTGTTCATGCTCTCTCTTTATCTCTCTAAAATAAATAAGTCTTAAAAAAAAAAAAAAAAGATCCATTTTATTCTCATTCTGTTTTGTGTCACGTTTTAGTATTTCCTGTCATTAACTGAACATAAGTGGTACCAGACCCATAATTATTTCTAATTCCCAAGCTGTTCCCTTGACCACATGGAATGGGGGCAGGATGAGATAGGGAGATATAAGGTACAGATATAAGTTTACAGTTTACCTCCAATCCATTTGACATATTTAAAAATATTTAAGTACATGTTATCAAATTCATAACATTTTTATGAACATGGGATTGTTTTATATCATTTTTTATTTCTTTAGTCATTATATCTTTTTGAACACTTAAAAGACTAGCTAATTAGAAATATTTAATTTTGAAAGATTAAAGATGTTTCAGGCTCATATCATGTCACATGATATTGAAATGTTTCAATATATTTATTCCCATGGAGGAACACTGGGATAATACAACACAATTCATAGGACACAATTCATATTTGGACTATATTAAGATTTCACATGAATTAAGTATAATTGATTATACTTTATGACTTAGTATTCCTGGCAGGAATTGATTGCTAACCTTTTTTTACCTGAAGAAAGTTTTTTTTTTTTTTCTGAGTGTTAATATATTTTAAAAAATGAGAAAATGTTAAATAAAACCTGCAAAGAAGCAAAATATTTTCACCTTTTCCAAAGTGTTACAAATCTAATTTATTTACTGGGTATACAAAATTAAGATAAAAATACACTAAGAACTGAATAATTAAAATACTAAATATTGCCAGAAATGCAAAAAGTAAGAGGAACTCTTTCAAACATGTGCAAACATATTAAAGGGAGTTTGAGTATTCGAAAAAATTTTAGGCAAAGGAGTTTTAGTAAGATAAAGAAAGGTAAAGTGGCTTTGGGAAAAAATGGTCTATTTCTGTGACTGTAACCTTAAAGTTTCTAAGTCTATTATGAAATTTATTCTCACATATGTAAATACTGCACATAATTATTCAGAAACATATTTTTACCCTCCAATACATTTCCAAGTATTTATAGTCTAATGTATGCATATGTTTATGTATGTGCATATATCCTCTTTACATACATAGATATCTGTTATCTCTTGTCATGAAAACACTGCATAACAAACAACCACAAACCTTAAAGGCATTAAACAATGCACATTTATTTATCCATGTGAGTGTGCTCAAGTGTTGGTGACTGGGCTTGCTTGCTCTCCAGTAGTCAGCCAGAGTGAGGAAGTAGTTCTGCTGATTATGGCTGGCTCACTCATATTGGGGAAGAACTCAGGTTGACTGATACAGTCGGCGTTGGCTGGAATGACTGGGATGATATGGTCCTTCTTCATTTGCCTTCCAACTGCCAGCAGACTATCCAGGCCAGTGCAAGAGCAACGGCAGACAATTATTTGCTCTTTTTTTTTCAAGCCCTAAATGTACCATCATGACTAACATCCTACTGAGAAAAGCAAAATTACATAGCTGAGTTCAAAATCAAGGAGGAAGGAAATACATTCCATCTATTTTTGAGAAAAGACATGCAAAGTCATATGGCAAAGAATGTAAATGGAGAGGTAAAGAATTGGAGGCATTAAATCAGTCTACTGAAACTTTTATATTTGGATTTTTAAATAAGACTCACCTTAATAGAATTAGAAGTTTTTATAACTATAGCTCATACAATGACTATCTGTAGTGGAAAAAAAAAAAAAAAAGCCTTGAAATTTCCCTAAGGTTAAGTAAAGATAAGTTTTGCTTTGACAGATATTTTAATATTAAAATTTTCTTTTAATTATAAATAAGTAAATGCAATTAATGAAGGTGGAATTGAATGTGTCCTATAAGGATTTGAAGGTAAATGGCAAGAAGTCGAGGGAAAATATTGAACACGATGTGTGTGATGGCTTTCTGGAATTCTGTGACATTAGTGTTCCTTTTTCACTAGTAATATATCTTGAATTTTTCTTCTTCCCTCAAGTAGACATCATAGAAACACTTAATGGCACTTAAGCTGCATCAGGCCAAAGAAAACAAATGAACAAGCTAAAACAAATGGATTTCACTTCCAAATTCAAAGCATGAGACTGGGAAAAGAATTCAAGGGTTTGGAAACTAGTCCTGGCAGTGAGCCATTTAAAAGGTTTTTGCCTGGGGCTTTTAGGCCCGTGTAAGATATACCAGAGTAGGAGGGGGAAGAAAGTATAGATCAAAGCTGTATGATCTAAATCATGAAATTGCAGAGATGGAATATAATGAAGTGAAGCTGGTATCCAATTAGACATACAGGCTTAGTTTCTCAGAACAAAGGAGTTTGAGTCTCACCCCTCTAATGCTTGTTATTGTTAAATATTTGTAGGCTTCACAGGCAATGCTACAATTATCCCTCCCAGTTATTAAATCCACTCTGCATTAGTAATACTTTTGGAAACCTTGTGTGCGGAAGTTGCTTCCCCTTGGAAAAACATACTTTTCCTCCTTAATGCCAGCTTAAGAGAGAATAAAGATAAGTAGAAAAAAAGAACTGAAAGATGAAATATGCAGAATTTACCTGGAATATGACTTCATTGTAAAGAAGGGTGTTCTGGGAAACAAGAGAAAAAATGAATTACTATTTAAAAAAAAAGGAGAAAACTCATAAATCTCCTATAAATTGTAAACATGTGGAATATCTGAAAAATACTTGACTGCTGAATATTTTGTACCCAAACCATAACCAGGATGGTTATAATTAGACAGTTTCTAATTAATTGGTCTGAATCATTTATTCTTGGGATTCTTCCTAGATCCATGCAGTTATTTTTAAAAAAGAGAGCAAGTTTAAGGGACCAATGGATAACAGAGATAACATAAATCTGAATTTGTTAGCACACACTTTTTAAAATCCACAGCTCCTGTGGTTTCAAAACTACCTTCAACAACTGGTTAGGCGGTTCCATTCCACTATCAGTGGTCCTTAACATTTTTGAGATAAAGATCTCTTGAGAGACTAATCTAAACTCTTTGCTTAGAACATTCAGAGACCAGCTATTTTAGATACACTTTGTAGAAAGGAACTAATGATTTTTAGTTCTATTGAAAAATAGTATAACTCTGTTGAGTTTAAAGACATAAAAGCATGCACAATGTTGCCAATTATAAATGAAATGACCAAATGGAGAATGTTTACAATAATAATAATAATAATAATAATAATAATAATGATAGATTGCTATAATGCTTTATAGTTAAAGCATTTCATGCATGTTATGTGAGTTGATCTTCAAAATAGCACTGTTAGTATTATTTTTATCATCATCATTATTTTAGGATTGAAGCTACTGAAACCTCACTACAGTTTCTTCAAAATAGCTTTACACGGCAGAGGTGGAATGTGAATTGAGGATCTCTCTTTTTAGGGACTATTTCTTACACTACTCCTTTCTGTGTAGTGCACTCCATATTCCTCATCTGTTAAATGTGCTTAATGATGGGCCCTACCTCACAAAAAAAGTGCTGAGAGTGCATTGGTTTTTAAAACCATGAAAATTCCCCAGTCAGTCTAGAATCAACAAGTATTTATCCTTGTGACTTCTATATAAATATCGGTTTAAAGCTGGCCAGTAATTGTTTAAAATCAGATGGGTTTAAAAAAATTAAATAAATAAAATAAAATAAAATCAGATGGCTTTAATAAAAGATTCAGTTGAATTTAACCACATTAAGTACATTTTATGAAACTAGTAGTCTATTTAGTTTTTGAGCCCTAGTGAATTGGAATTTCTCTTCTCTGAAGCCCTGGATACAACCAATAGGAATGTGTGCTAAATGCCTGAGGGAGTTGTGTTCTAAAAAAATTCCTTTATATGGTGGTGCCTCAACCCAGGCTCAGTGTCTTCGAAGGATTACAAGGGGCACATCAACAAATAAACAGGCTTGATTTGGGAGGAGCCTCCTACCTGAGCCCTATAAGGCTTCTTTTCTTTCCTGGTATCTAAACAGACTGTGTGACCTCTTTAGAATTCTATCTCAAGTTATCTCACTGGTTCTTCATCTTTGATGTACACCTGTGCACTCAAGGATTTTCTACGTGCTTATACCTAATATAGAAAGAGAGCAAGGAAGTGAAAGAATCCTGTCAGGGTTGATAACTTTTGCATTTTGTCCAGAACTATAATTATAATCCTAATTGTTTTGTCTTAGTACTAGTATTAAAGGGAATGAACATTCATCACTAGTTTGTGTGTGTGTGTGTGTGTGTGTGTGTGTGTGTGTGTTTTCTTTTTTCCACTATGTTTCCATTTATTCCTTCGGTAGCTAAAAATCACTCTTGAATGGTTTCTTCAAGAAGAATTCATAGGCATTTATACTCTGAGGTTTTGCATGCTTAAAGTCATTTTTTTTAAATTCTTACATGAAAGTTTGGGTAGTGGTAAAATTACTGAGTCATACTCTCTTATCTTCATGGTAGGCATTACTCTACTGTCTTCTAGTGTTCCTATGGAGCTTTTGGAAACTAGCCTGATGATTTACCATTTATAAATATCTTAATATTTACACTTATACATGTAAAGGGCTCTTTCATTACCTTTAAGATCCAATAATTTTATTATTCTGTAATAAAATTGGCCATTCTATACCCATTTTTTTCCCCTAGGATAAGCTGTGTTCTTTCTGTCTCTGGATTTAGCATTATTCCTTTTATTTTCTGGAAAGCTTTCTCATGTTATATTGTTAGTCGTTACATTTCATTATTTTGATTCTCACCTTTAGGGAAACCATCTATGTATATATTTGATTTCAGAGTGATCTTATTTTTTTTTTCTTTTGTCCTGTAGCCCTGTTTGACTCGTTATTTTGGATTTTTTAAAACTATTTCCATTTCATTTTGCTATCTGTTCTCAATATTATGCTCCACGTTCTTTGCCATATTTTGTCCAATGTAATTATGCCAGAGTAGCCTCCATTTCTGTAATGGTTTTACTTTTTAGTCTCCTCCTTTCCTAAGTTCTTTTGGTTCATGTTTCACTCGTTTGTTGTATGGGTTCATGTTCTATAATCTTTTATTTGAGCACTTGCTTTATATAACTAACCACTTCATTTAAATTTTAAGACACTATTTTTTGTCATCTGCTCTGTGGCAAGATTAGTTTGGTGAGTGTCTCTTGCATTTGCTCTTCCTATTTCTTTTCTCCTTCATAGGATATTCTATTAGATGAGAACCAATGCTAATTAGCTTTTGGCCTTGTGTTATCTTCCAGTGAGATTTTCATCCTCAACCAGTTATTTATAGGAGGTTCATTTATAGGACTGGACAGTTTATAGTGGGATTGGGTTGTTCTTTTCACTACCCAGCATAAATGAAAACAGCTGTGGGTCTGCCTACATTTATGTCACTACCTTTTGCTCTACCCCACTGACTAAATGCTTCCTAAAAATGTGGCATGTCTGTGGAATTCTTGGTTAAGCCTGACCCTGATTTTTTGATGCCATGTTTTAGTTCATGGAAGTCCACAGTTAGCTCACACAGACTGATGTTTCAGTTGAGAGATATTTGATGTGTGATACTCAACCTTGGAAATTCTTCCAAGTTAGTATGAGCTCTACAGCCAGAGGTATCCATCCTTCCCTGTTTACTTTCTATCGTTTTGCCTTCTCTGAATTTTGGAAGTCCTTACTCATATTATTGTTCTGATTCACAGACGCACCTCCTGTTGTTTATTAAAAGTCAACCCTTACAATGTGTCTTATTCTCTTTATTTTCTTTGCCTTTTTATTAGGGCATAAAAATGTGATTTTTTAGAAACAATTTTACAGACATTATCCAAAAGCATTAGGAAACCTTCATAAATTTGAATTAATTTTTCAGGGTAAATAACTCTTCCATTCCTGAAAACATGACTTTTGTGATAGGAAATGTCACAAGGAATATTTATAAAATACAAGCTCCCATATGATAACCCAGATTCATTCATTCACTTAATAAAGAATTGTATCTAGAAAACTTTTGAAAGATGAATGGATAAAGAAGATGTGTTATGTATATATACAATGAATATTACTCAGCCATTAGAAACGACGAATACCCACCATTTGCTTCGACGTGGATGGAACTGGAGGGTATTATGCTGACTGAAGTAAGTTAACAGATTATTAATTTGAAACAAGTTAAAAATCTAATGTTACCTCAACTTAAATAGTTGATAGCGGGAGAGACTTTTCAGTAATTAACTATGCTGGACTTACTTCCATGGTGCACACAAAGATTCTTAGTTAGTGAAGGGGAATATAAGGGAAGGGAGAAAAAATGTGTGGGAGATATCAGAAAGGGAGACAGAACATAAAGACTCCTAACTCTGGGAAATGAACTAGGGGTGGTGGAAGGGGAGGAGGGCGGGGGGTGGGGGTGAATGGGTGACGGGCATGGAGGGGGACACTTGAAGGGATGAGCACTGGGTGTTATTCTGTATGTTGGTAAATTGAACACCAATAAAAATTAATTTATAACAAAAAAAAAAAACAAAGGGCTTTATTCTCATGTAAAACTTCCCACAGATTTTTCATGTTGGTAGCATGATAAATACTCAGTTTCTGCAACGAGGATAACAAAATGGATTTTTCCTGAGCGTTATCAGAGATGTGTCCATGAATAAAAACCTATTAAAAGAGTATTTGAAGTAGAAGTATGTAAAGAGAAAAATGGAAAAGTTTTTAGAGATGAACATGTTTTCAGAGGAAGGATTTGTCTGCCTCACAAGTAAATGGAGATACATATGAGGGTGAACCTGCATGAGCGTTAGACTACCTTCTAGGTTCCTGTGGTTCAGAGTTCTTGTTTGGCTCAGATTTCTGCCCTTCCTCATGAGAAGTATGGATCTAAATAAATGCTTATTATACATTCAAAGGAGGTCATGAATCTGAAATATATTGTGTGCTGTAACATTGAAAGATATGGTAATTACACTTGAAATCATTGTTTAGTTTCATCATCCTATAGTCAGGAACAACAATTTTACCATACCAGTCTGGTGATAACCAATCTGATATTAAAGGGGCTACAAAATATATTTGCTGAAGTTAAACTAAATGATTAGGTTTGTAAAAAAAAAAAAAAAAAGAAAGAAAATCAAAGACATGTTTTTAGAAGAATCATAGACTGATAGGATTTTCAAAATAAATCTTTCTTTCTTTTAGTTTGTACCCAGCATTCTGTCCTCTTCATGGATATATAACAATTTTTTCATGGTTTCTTTCTCTGTTCTTCATAATTTTTATGGCCTATGAAATTTGCTAGTCTATATTTTTCCAGATTCAATATGTCACTTTTGTTTTAGAATGTTTACTATATAACTTTTCTCCAATTGTCAGAAATATCTTTATTCTAAATATATATATATTTTTAGGCTACACAGTGGCTCCATAATGCTTTTGATCATAGAGGGATTGAAAGGGGCTAAAAGAATGTTTGTATTTAATAACAACAAGAAAGGTCCTAACTATTTATACGTAAAGTCTATATATTCCCAGAACACTTTATCTTTCCTGTCTTTTGAAGTTCATGTTTCCTGACCTTACTGTGATAAGATTTTATTTTCTATTTTTACTCCTTCTTTGTAATCTGCCCTACTTTACCATGTCTTGTCTGTGTGCTCCTGGGGGCCCTCTAGCCAGCCACTGCTATCACCTACAAGATGAGAGGTGAGAGTACCTGTCATTTATTTATACCCTGCAGTGCTTGGTATAGAGCTAATTCAAAAAAAGAGTATTTTATAGACATATACGTGCTTTTGATCACTTGATCTTAGCTTTTCTAGTGATAGAAAACCCTTAATGGGTTCATGTTTTCTTCTATTCCACCCCCACTCACAGCTTTACTATACATAGGATTGCCTCTTCTCTTTTATCCTATAATTATTTTTCTGTTGTCTACTCAACTCCTTTAGGCAATTTATCTCATCATAGCCTCATATAATTTTATTCCATAAGATCGTAGGCTACCAAAATTTTATTTTAACAATCATTTTGGATATGCTGTTGCTTCTTTTTTCTGGTATTATTATCTTTCTTTTTGTCTGCACTATCGTGGTGTAAGGGTAAAAATGAGTTTACAAATCCATATTCTTCTGAGAACTCTAACCCCTTCAGGTTCCTCACATGTACTCAAATGGATTAACTTGAATGATCTGTGCATCTTTTTTCTACTTTTCTCCTTTATTTCCACTAACGCTTGTGATAGATCTTCTTTTTTCTTAACTCCAAAGGAGCAGCTTTGCTTACCGTGCCCACTAAAGATTCTGCTGCTATTCCAGGTCCATATTATTGATTACTGAAGCTCCACATCAAGGATACTGCTGTGTGTACCAAGAGCACTCTACTGCATCCCTGATGAGGCGTTCGTGCAGTTTCCTATTGCTACAACAATTGGCCCTATCTTCCATTGCTGGAGAAACTAGACCCATTATAGGAAATGACTTGTACTTGCAGTTTGGTTTTTACCCTTTTAGGCCTTACATTCTTTTTGATTGCAATTTGGTATGGCTTAAAAACAAAACTGATTAAGAAGCATTATACTATGCTCAGCCCTACCCTGATAATTGCCCTATGACCAGTCTAGTTCCATGTCAAAATGTAAATGCACTCAAGACTGACTGATGGCTTAAACATAATCTTTCTTTTAGAAAACTAGTAATGAAGCAACATGAAGTTATAAAAGAAAAAAAAAAAACTAGAAATTTACCATGTAGTTCTAAACACAGATGATAAAACATTTTCCTCAATTATTTTCTTTATGTGCTTCCTCTTCATTTAGAATATAGGAAGAGAGTCAAAGCACTTACCTCCTTTGAGGGTTATCTGTGTTTAACATAGAGCTATGAAAATAGGGAATAAGTTATCTATGGCAATGATAAAATTAATTATTAGATGCAGAAGCTTATTTGAAAAACATTAGCATGGACAAAGCATTTTCACAAATTCAGTAACTTTGTCTATTAGTTTGGCATAATCATGGCTAATAGATTGACATAAATGCCTTCATATACATGAGAGAAAGTTTAACTTTCCTCCACTGATTGCAACATAGAGGAAAAAAGAAAGGGATCTCAAATACCAGTGAGAAAATGCTGATCAAGTGTCCATAATACTAGAAGCTGGGGATCATACATCTAAATCCAAAGAAAGGTTATGTAAGCTTCTCTTGCCTATGTTTCTTTAGGAATTTGATAGATCATTATCTGCCTTAAGTTTCAACAGTCAGGCCTGGACAAGTCAGAATAAAGAGAAAAAATAGTTTTCAGAGATTTTTTTCTTCCTAAGCCCTCTAAAGGTCATGGGCACACTCAATACCCATGGAGACTGAGGGGCTTTTTTTGTTTGTTTGTTTGTTTGTTTTTGTTTAAGGTTTTATTTATTTGAGAGAGAGAGTGCGAGCATGAGCAGGGGGCATGGACAAAAGGAGAGGGAGAAGAAGACTCCCCGCTGAGCAGAGAGCCCAATGTAAGGCTTCATCCCCTGACCTGAGCCAAAGGCAAACATTTTACTGACTGAGCCACACAGGCACCCTGAGGATGCTCTTTAAGTAATGGCTTATGTCAGTGACTGTCACTGTAAAAACTCTTCCTGATGGCATTGAGGGCAATTGTAGCTATGGAAATATATAGCCTTCTAGACTTTTTAATTACATAATTACAGAATGTTAAATTCCTATGCCTTTTGAGACTTCTGGTTAAATGTTTACTAAGGTATGGGCATTAGGATGCTAGTTCATGGGAAAATTATCAGTCATCTGCTGATGAGTAAGTTTGAGAAATTCCCTGTTAAAGAAAGTTAAATAGATTTCCTTATCATGGGACTTTTCAGGGTTTTTATTAACTAGTGAAAATATGAATGACAGAGAGATTTTGAGTCTTTGGGACAGCTGCATCTAACAGAAACCCAATTAAATTGGTTTAACTAAAGAGAGGTATTTTATTTTTTAATGAAAAGTCCAGGAGGAGGTAGCTCAAGGCTGATTCAGTGCTTTACTAAGTCTTCATGATCTGAGCTCCTTCCGTCTTTCTGCTCAGCTAATGTTATTGGGTGATTTTTCCACCTAATGTTCTCAGGCACATTTACGGGCACTGTGTGACAATTACTTTACTAGGGGTCTCTCCCAATAGGTTTTTGCTTAAATTTCATGGTCAGAACTAGGTTAAATGTTCTCGGGAAGTCTGAAGTCTGTGAAAGTGAGATTTTTTAAAGCAGAAACTTTGTCTTTCTGAACCAAATCAGGATTCCTCTGGTGAGGAAGTTGGGAAAAATGATATTGGGAACCTGATAACAATCTTTGTCATGTAGCATTTTCATTGACCTCATTCCAACTCATTTTAAAAAAATAGATTATCCTCTAGGGCATATAGGATATACTGTTTCTATTCCAACTATTTAGATATACAATTTTATTTTTAAAAATTTTTGAAGATTTTTTGTTTGAGAGAGAAAGAGAAAGAGCGAGCATGAACAGGGGGAAGGCAGAGGAAGAGAGAGAAGCAGGCTTCCCACTGAGCAGGGAGCCCAGCATGGGGCTTGATCCCTATAACTTGAGCCAAAGGCAGACACTTAACCACCTGAGCCACCCAGGCACCCCTAGATACACAATTTTAAACTGAAACTCATATATATATATATATGATATATATATATTAAAAAATAAGTTCACATGCTTCATGCATTCATGCTTCTATTAGTTTCTTTAACAGATTTAAGTCTTTTTTTTTTTAATAAAGTTATGGAGAATTTAAAGTAAATGTCCAAGAAAATAGCCAGTAGGTTAAAGATAATTTGTCTTGAAAAGTTTGGAAGCATTTTTTTTTTTAGCTCTTACACCGTTAGTCACTTTAGGCCTCTTTATTCTGTTTTACAATTCAGAGTCTAAAAAATTATCTTAGCATTTATCTTCATTTGCAGATTGAAAGGTTTAGTTATTGAGATCATCATAAAAGGAGCAATTTTAAAACTTCGAGCAGACATTTTTAATGTGGACCATCTGTCTCTGATATCAATTTTATCTGATTACTTTATTACATATGCATGCTACAAGTGACAGATAGTTTTAATATCTCCATGATTAATAGAATATTTTTCTTAGGTTCTCCTACAGAGAAGAATATCATAATGAAATATTGATAAAGTTCCAAGAACAGCAAAATTGTCATGATACTTAGGGAAGTCTTTAAAACTAAGATTGTATTTTCTCTGATGAAGCAGGTTGGGTATTTTACAGCTGAAGAATCAAATACTCTATTGATTTTGTTATTGAAAAATCATCTCATGAGATTTCTGTGTTCAAAAAGAAAAAAAGTCTTTCCAGTGACCTTGGTTTTCATGTACTTCATTCATATTTGACTAAGATTAAATTTATGAGTGAGACCAAATTTGAAAATTAGTAACTTAGACATTCATATTAAGAGTCACAGTTCACACAAAATTGGGGAAAAAAAGAATTAAAATCTGGAGAACATTCAGTAGAAACAAGTGATGTGTACTCAGGGAAGAAAAAACTTGATAAAAAATATAAGATGAGTCATTTATAAATTGGTGTAATCGGTAATGGAAAAGATCTTAAATATAGAGATCTAGAAATATAATACCTATGTATTATATGGCATTACTCACTCTCTGATCTTGCCCTGGATTCCTATATGCATTGTTTTTCCCCATTGACATTGATTTGATCACGTCACTGGCTTTGGTTAATGGAATATGAATAGACATAATATTGAATGTGCTTCTGTGGATAGCCCATGTCCCTCTTTGAGCATCTGCTTTCTGTTAGGGGAACAGCGTGACCCAGATGGTGGCAGTCCTTTAGCTTGGGACCAAGAATGTGAAGATACATAGAGCTAAGTCAAGCCCGGCAGAGCTGCAGCCAACCTGCAGCCTTCATGTCAAGTGAGCAGGAAATAAATGCTTCCTCGTGTGAGCCACTGAGATTTGGGAAATATTGGCTATAGCACTGTAAACCAACTAGGAAACCAGTCAGCAAGATGGGGCTGGAATACCGTAATGTGTGGATGTATGCTTAATGTCAAAAAAACATTAGTTAATCCTGCTGTTTGCCTCTGGTATCTTTTCTTCATTTTTTATATAACTTTGTCTTCACCCTCACAGGAAAAATACTGAGGGATGTGTACTTAGGAACTGAAATAACAACAGTTCTGGAATTACACATTTATATGTTAGAAAAACTATTTATTGAAATACAACTATTGCCAGGCTTTGCCTCACACGTGGGAGAAGGCAGCAACAAACAAAAATGGTGAGTCCCTCCTCTCTGGGAGCTTAAATTCTAGTCATGGAGACAAACAATAAACAAATCAACTCGTCAGTGATCAGTTTGAAGGAAAACAAGGCAGGGCAAGAACAAGGAGTGACTGGGGGCAGGTGTTGTTCTAGGTACGACTATCAAGAAGGACTCACTGAGGATAGAGCGTTTACACCAGGTACCCGATGCTATAGAAAAACCTGGGCTTTGCTGTTAGGCAGACCTGAGGTTGACCTGTAGCTCCTGCACTAAATAACTGAGTCACTGACCTTACCTACGTCATCCTGGTTTTTTCTGATCTTAGTTCCTTTGACGGTAAAATAATAATTACAACATAAATGTCATAGGCATATTGGAGGGTCAAGAGTTGAACACTTAAAGGGATCAGCACTATATTTAGCATAGGAAATTCTTAATAATTGGCAGTTAGTATTACAAGCATTAAAACCGAGGGATGGCCTAGGGCCCCTGGGGTCAGGTATTATTCTTACTGTGAAGTGGGATTGGGAGTGGCTATAGTGATGCAAGGTCCACAAGAGGGATTTATACAGGTCTTCCAAAGAATTTTTATGGGATGAGGGGGGCAGGCAATCAGTAAATTAAAGCGCTTTTACTGCTTAGAGTGGTGAACAGAACAAGGCAGTCAAGGCGGTGGGCAAGTGAGTCATACAGCTGCAGGTTATGTAACCCCTGAGGGAGCTCAAGAACCGCCAGTAAGAGGAAGGAAGCACAACTGGAGTCTAGCTGAATAAGCAAGCGTCTGCTTCCACTGGCTTTTGCTCCCTTCATTGGCTAACTCTGTGGCTCCATTGACAAACGTCCTCCTCTAGCAGAGGGCATCATTTTTTCTAATTTCTCGAACTCTTCTTTTTTATTTACTTGTTTAAATTCAATTTGCCCACATATAGGATAACACCCAGGGCTCAGCTAATCACGTGCCTTCCTTAATGCCCATCACTCAGTTACCCCAACCCCCACCCACCTCCCCTTCTGCACTCTTCTAAAGACACAGAGTGATAGACTGAAAATGGCAACTAGTTGGAATCAAAAGACTGAAGTTGGTAAATGTTTTCTAGGGGCACCTGGGTGGCTCAGGTCCGTTAAGCATCCAACTCTTGGTTTCGGCTCAGGTCATGATCTCATAGGTCCTGGAATCCAGCCCTGTGTTGAGCTCCACACTCAGGGGGGAGTATGCTTGAAGGTTCTCTCCCTCTGCCCTTTCTCTCAAAAGTTTTCTCTCTCTCTCTCAAATTAATAAATCTTAAAAAACAAAAAGAAAATATTTTCTAAAAAGGCACTCAGTTAATACCCATAAACATCATTGCCTCTGTGTGAATTAAACCAAAATAACAACTCTCCCTATTAATCTGTCTTCCAGACATCTCTTATACTTCCAGCTACTTGATGGATATTCACATTTGGGAAAAACATTTCATTTGTTTTAAATTGAATTAATTTATCTTCCAAAACGTGATCCTTATTCTGAGCCTTCTCAGAAAAATCTAGAATTATTTTTAATCAGTGTCTTTCCCTTTCTTCCATGGCCACTATCCTCATCTTACTCTACCTGCAGTATGCCGTGTTATGGGAGCCCCTCCTTAGCCTCTGATATCATGGGGCTATGGCATTACTTATCTCTCTTGGGAAGAATATGGTATTAATAAATTGTGACTAATAACCAAGTTGCAAAAAGACCCCTGTGCCCTTTTCCCATTCATTTCCCACAAGATAAATTATACATACTGTAACAAGGAGAGAAGACAAATTACACATATTGCAAATTCCTGTGAGAAATCCCTCTTTGTCTAGCCAATTATGTATATTTGCTACTTGAAGTTTATTTTAGAGAATAGAAGAAAATCTTGTATTTTGGCACCCAAGTGAATTTAAGGATGTTGTGATTTGGTGTCAGCATTGAACATGCCTCAAATGAATTAAGAATTATAATTGGATGTCACTTGGGGTCTTGGTTTCTGCCCCAGGGAAGGTAATAAAACAAGTTAGAACGTATTACCACATTCAAGTCATTGCTAGGTAATTGCTTGCAAGCCTGTCTGTGGGATGTAAGCAAAGCTGTTTTATGTGTTTGCCCAACGACCAAATAAGCGAGGTGAGGTTAAGTGTCCAGGGACTTGGAAGAAATGTCACCTTTGCCAGAGGACTGTAAAGACTGCATGTACTATCTGCTTACTGCTTAGGATTTTCTTGACTTGATAATAAAGGAGTAGAAAAAAACCTTTTTATATGATCTCTTGTCTTAATGTCCTAAAACTTTTGTCCCACTGTAATGGAACTAAAATAAGCAATGGTCAGACAAATGCCAGCCTCTAATTTTTGAAAGTCTGAGGCATTAAAAGAATCATCACCTATTAGTTAAATGCCTGTGTGGCCATGGAGAAGCACTCTATGTAGAAGCAGAGTCACAAAAGCGCTATTCTCAATCCTGAACTGCCTACCCAGACAGCTGAATCTCTCTCTCTCTCTTTTTTTTTTTTTTTTTAAGATTTTTTTATTTATTCATGGGAGACACAGGGAGAGAGAATGAGAGAGAGAGAGGCAGAGACACAGGTGGAGGGAGAAGCAGGCTCCATACAGGGAGCCCGACGCGGGACTTGATCCCGGATCTCCAGGATCATGCCCTGGGCTGAAGGCAGCACTAAACTGCCGAGCCACCCCAGCTGCCCCCAGATAGCTGAATCTTAACACACAGAATTTGAAAATGTTTGATAGTATTATGTATTACTAATTGGCATTCCTTTTTTTCTATCTTCCAGATATGATAGATGCTGAAAGAGGTATATTAAAATCTCCCCTCCCAAAGGTATTTCATGATATTCTCTTGATAGATATTACTAATAGTATATTTTATAGGAGTGTAGTTGCCACGTTATTGGATGCATAGGCCCATGCTTGCTGTATTTCTTTCATGATTATGCTTTGTATTCTAACATATTGTCTCTCTGTCCTAGTTTCTTATCCTTATATTTCACCTGGACTGGTATTTGCCATTTCTGATTTTTTATTCGAATTTCTTAGCATCTTTTTGATCATCCCTGTATTTTCTAACTCTATCACAGGGCTCTATCATATCATTAAGTATGGTTGTTGTACATAACAGATAACTTTTTTTTTTCTAAAACCAAATTTGACATCTTGTCTTTCTGTAAGAGACTTGAATTAATTTGTGTTTAGTGTATAAAGTAATATACTTGATGTTATTCCTTTATTCTTTCTTAGTAATGCTATTTATTTGTTTTTCCTTTATACTTTTCCTTCCACTAATGTGAGGGCTTTTTTTTTTTTTAATTATGCAATACTTCACAAAGTGTGCACCACCCTTGTGAAGGGGTCATGCTAATCTTTGCATTATTCCAGTTTTGATAAATAAGCTGCAAGAGGCTGCATGGATCAAGTGTGTTAGTTCCCAAAACTAAATCTTGACCTCTCTTTCCAGAGAGGATTCTGGAAAGATCGCTCTTTCCTGATCTTCTCCTCAAGCCAGATCTTGGGAGTCAACTGTCATTCCTGCTTTTTCCTCATATTCACTTCCACTCTTTCAATAGGTCCTGTTCTCTGTGTTTGAAATTCCCATCCATTCCTCTGCACTAACATGGCTACCACCCCAGTCCAAGCAGCTCTCACTTTTTCCCCTAGATACCTGCAGTAATTTCTATTGATTTCCCTATTCCCAATAAAGAAGAATATGTAACATTTGCAAAGTTCTTATGAGAAATTCCTTTTCGGATTTGTCTTATTTCTCACCAATACATTTTCCATAAAACCTTTAAAATAATATAAAACCTGATCATATTGCCTACCTTGTTCAAAGTTCTTCAATACCTTCCTTGTGGGAAGAAATGTCAAATGCTATGTGGGACAAAATGTCAAATCCTTAGAATGACTTGGTATGGATTTACATGATCTCACCCGCAGCCTTGTTCTTTAACCTCATGTCATATATACATATTCTTTTTGCTCAAAATGCTCCAGACACACTGGCCTTCCCTCTGCTTCTTCTTCCTTTATTTATTTTTTTTTAAGATTAATTTATTTGAGAGAGAGAGAGAGAGAAAGCAAGGTGGGAGGAAACAGGGAGAGGAAGAGGGAGAAAGAATCTTAAGCAGATTACACGCTGAGTGTGGAGCCAGATACAGAGCTCGATCCCATGACCCTGAAATCACTACCCTGAGATCATGACGGGAACAAAACCAAGAGTTGGACATTTCACCAATTGGGCCATCCAGATGCCCTTCCCTCTGCTTCCTAAAGGCACAAATCCCATTCATACTTCTGGAACCTTTAGTGCCCTGTTGCATCTGCCAGGGATAATCTCTCCCCCTGACATTTGCATCACTTTATACTTCCCGTTGGTCAAATCTCTTCATAAACATTCCTATCTCAAAAGGATTTTAACTTGTTATTCAGTCAACAGTAGGGTCTTGTTCTCCATCATGCTTACTTATTACAATTTATAATTCAGTCTGTCTTTTGGTGCTTGCTTATACATTATCTTTTGTCTGTTGTTTTTCTCATGAATCTATATATGCCATGGTAACAGAGACCCCTCTGTCTGGTTCAGTGATGTACCCAGAATCCAGTATCCCAGTACTCACCAGAGTTTCAGGCACCTCATCAGATAGTGTCCAGTAAATATTTGTTGAATGAACAGATGATTGAATACATCTACAGTCAGTAAAATCCCAGTTATACCATAAGAATACAGTTAGGCCCCACAATTAACAAGATATGCAATATAAGAATTCTGATTAATTTGTGTTTAACTCAAGCAAATGCAGTTAGGAAATCCTTTCTTAGAAACACAAACATATTTCTTTGGCATCAGTGCTTCCTAGGCATCCAAACTCTGCAAGTTTTAGTAGGTTCTGAATTTGGGAGTCTCTCTTTTCTACTTCTACTTATCAATACTTATTATATACAATAACAGTGACTTAAACTACTGAAAGTGTCTTGTAACATGTTTTAATCCTATTAAAATGATAAATTTAATGAATACAGCTGATTCTTATCTGTGTGTGTGTGTATATATATATATATATATTACCATATCAATAGCCTAAACTTTTTTTTTCTAATAGAAAATGCTCTATATGTTTAAGAATTTGGTTTTTTTCTTAATTTTTTGTTGCTTTTTAGAAAATGTATTTATAAACTGGTACATTCTGGAATGCCTTTCTTTAGAAACAGGACTCTAAAAAAAAAAAAAAAAAACAACATTCAATTCTGTACGATGATTAATGGATGAGGGTAAGAACCATAGTCTTGCCAGAAAAAAAGAAAAAAGAAAAAGCCTGACAACTAAAATTTAGGATTGTGTCTGAAATCCCATTCAGGAGGAAACAGTAAAATATAAAGTTTAAAAAGCAGACACCAAAGAATGAGGTCAAGGTCAAAGTAAAGCATTCAATGAGACTTTAAAAGAAGAACTTTAAAAAAAAAAAAAAGTACAATATCCTATGATGTAGTTTAAACTAAAGAAAAATGAAATGTCTCAATAAGACATTAAGTAGAACTTATCATTTTCCCGTTGTATGCTTCTCACTGATGGCACTTTGCAGATAGATACCCAGCTACTTTCATTAATGACTTTTTTTTTTAACCATATTTATTCTACCATTTAAAGAGAATAAATTGGGCAGCCCTGGTGGCTCAGCGGTTTAGCGCCGCCTTCAGCCCAGGGCGTGATCCTGGAGACCCAGGATCGAGTCCCACGTCAGGCTCCCTGCATGGAGCCTGCTTCTCCCTCTGCCTTTGTCTCTGCCTCTCTCTGTGTGTCTCTCTCATGAATAAATAAATTAAATATTTAATTAAAAAAATAAAAAATAAAGAGAATAATTTTTTTCCCTTTATTGAAAAAGCAAATTTGTGACTGCAACATTTACCATTGGGAAAGAGTATCTTAAAAGAAGAATTTTGATTCTTTTTGTTTGTTTGTTTGTTTTTACTTTTTTAGAAGAAAAAGAATATTGTCTAAATACCTTAGCTTTAGAAGCAGTTGACTTCACACCCAATAGATAGAATAGAAGAAAGAAGGTGAAATACAGAACAAGATGAGGGATGACAGGAACTTTTGGCTAGCTAACCCGTGCCCAATGCTCCCCTATTGCCTGCCAACAAAACAGGAGATGGAAAAATTAAATACTCAATATCCCAGTAACCCACGTAACTAGAAGGTGGATGTATGTTATAATTGTCTTTAGCTAATAAAACATAAGTGGAAATCCACTGGGGGAATTCAGGGAAAAATATAATATTTTTTTTTTCTGACAAAAATACTCGTCTCACCATTGGCAGTACCCTGACCCCCCTTTTCTGCCAGGAATTTGAATGTATAGTCTGATGTTATGGAAGCCCTCTTGCAGTGGAAAAGCTTAGTGCTGCCCTCATGCTGTCGAACACTAAATCAATGTCAGCAGCTACTGAACTCCAGGCTTCTTGTTAGGTGAAAATAAATTTTATTTCTTAAACCAGTTTTTTATTTTTATTTTTTACATGGAATCAAAGGCATCTGTGTCTTTACTTGAGAAAAAAGACTGAAACAAGACCTTTAATAGATAGTGGATGTCAGCATTCTGATGCAGAATTCAACTATACAAGTACTGGTCTGGTCCCTTACCATTCAGCAAATTCCTAAAGTTTTAGTGTAGTTATAAATTTTAATATTTTCACATGTATAAATACTACAAGCCTACAAATAAGAAAACTTGAAAAAAGCTCATTACTTTTCTTTTTTTTAAAGGATTTATTTATTTATTTTAGAAAGACAGAGAGTGTGTGCGAGCATGGAAGAGGGACAGAGGGAGAGGGAGAGAATCCCAAGCAGACTTGCTGCTGGGCCCAACTAGGGCTCCACCCCAGGACCCTGATCCGAAATCAAGAGCTGGTCCCTTAACCAAATGAACCACCTAGGCACCCCTACTTTTATTCCTTCTACACTTTTTCGATTTTGTATTTTGAATAAGTACATTTATATATTTTATATTATAAATAACATATATTTTGAATAACATTTTAAAATTTTACTTAATTATGAACTTGATTAATGCATACTTTTATTATTGAGCTAAATTAATAGTTTAATTAATTTCAGGCAGTATTTGGCACCTTTATTCAGAAAGACTAAATCAATAAACTGAAATTAAAAGTCTGTTGATCGGGGCACCTGGGTGGCTCAGTTGGTCAAGCGGCTGTGCTCAGCTTAGGTCATGATCCCAGGGTCCTGGATGGAGCCCCAGCATTTGGCTCACTGTTCAGTGGGGAGTCTGCTTCTCCCTCTTCTTCTATCCCTCCCCCTACTCCTGCTCTTTCTCTTTCTCACTCACTTTCTCTCAAATAAATATTTTTTTTTAAAAAAAAGGTCTGTTGATCAGAAGTCCTAGAAATAAATAAGTATATGTGAAGTTGAAATAGAATTTTCACATGCGGCTTGTTGTAAATTAGTATCATTTACACTTTTTTTTTTAAAGATTGTATTTATTTATTCATGAGAGACACAGAGAGAGAAGCAGAGACACAGGCAGAGGGAGAATCAGGCTCCATGCAGGAAACCTGATGTAGGACTTGAGCCCGAGACTCCAGGATCATGCCCTGGGCTGAAGGCAGGTGCTAAACCGCTGAGCCACCCAGGGATCCCCTCATTTACACTTCTAAAGTTATTAGAGCTTAAATTGCACAATGACTTTTAAGAGGCCTCATAAAAGGACTGGTAATCAACTGGGATAAAAAGGAAATAAGGGGGGCCCTGGGTGGCTCAGTGGTTGAGCATCTGCCGTGGGCTCTCCTGGGATCGAATCCCACATGAGCCTCCCTGCATGGAGCCTGCTTCTCCCTCTGCCTGTGTCTCTGCCTTGCTTTCTGTGTCTAGCATGAATAAGTAAATAAAATCTTTTAAAAAATGAAAAGAAAATAAGACATGGTTCCTAAACTTAAGAAGCTTACAATCTAACGTAAAGTTTTTCCATCCTGGCTGCAAACGACTACTCCCCACCACATAGTTTCCATAATCCTAGCATCCCTAGGATTATGGTTTCATTGGGGTGGAGCTCTTCATCAGCACAGTATATTCCCCTGTGATTCTAATGTGCAATCAAAGTTGAAAACCAGCTATCTAGTAGGTAATCATTCATATTAATTTCCAACTAAAGGTGAGCAAAAAAGCTTTTTTCCAAGGAGGGTTAATTTATGAAGTAGAGTAGACTAGAATGTGCTTGATGAACATAATCAACATGGGAGGTGGCGGTCATCCTTAACTCTCAGGACTTCAAAAATGGCAATCAATCATCATGAGTGGAGTGTCTGTAATGCTCTTGCTCATGATTTTTTCTGGGTAAACAATGGGTAGCCTCTTAATTATATTTCATTTATTTGAGATTGTTTCCTATATTACATTGTGTACTTGAGACAGGAATATGAAGGCACAGACTAAGAGGTTTTCTATATTTAGCCTTCCTTGTGAAGTTAGAAATTAATAATAGATGTACAGTGATGATGATAATAAGGTATGTTATACCTTAAGTATAGACATGTTAATATTTTGGTTATTTTATATGAAGAGTACTGTCCATGTAACAAATATTGGTTGAGCGCCTGCTTCATGATCATTATCTTTCTAGACACTGGGAGCACAGAGAACAACCCAGAAGAGATCCTTTCTTGGAGGCCTATAGTCTAATGGGGTAATTCTATTTTGTCAGAATGTCTTGCTTAAAGATATATAATTTCTCCAAGAAGCATATTTTTATAAAAAGTTCTTGTGCACTTCTTTTTTTAATGAGTAGTGTTTTACAATGTTTTTTTTTTTCAATTTCAAAACAACGCAGATTTGTTTTTGAGGCAGAGTTGGCCATACTTACTAGTTGTTAAAAATAAATAAGTAAAATACAAAGCAAAAAGAGGAAAAATTTAGATTAAAAAATTGCATAATCCCAGAATTAATTGTGGATAATATTTTGGCATATTTTCCAGGCATTTTTCTAGAATACACATAAACACACATTTTAGAAGATGAAATCATATCTTTAGAAAATAGATTAAAACATTTATAATTTAGAGGCACCTGGGTGGCTCATGCGGTTGAGCATCTGCCTTTGGCTCAGGTTGTGATCCCAGGGTCCTGCAATGGGCTCCTTGCTCAGCAGGGAACCTGCTTCTCCTTCTCCTGCTGCCATGCCCCCTGCTTATGCTCTTTGGCATTCTCTCTTTCTCTGTCAAATAAATAAATAAAATCTTTTAAAAAAGACATTTGCAATTTAAAATACGTAGTAATCACATTCATATATTTTGGTATAAACAAAGTATATTTAGCTGTTTTAAAAAGAACTTCTAAAATCATATCCCTGTCAGAAGAAACAGAAATTGACCCAGTTAGATTCAAAATGTGGATTCATCTTAAGAATTCATGTAACAATAAGGGGACTGGAAATATTTCCAACATACAGGATGAGATGGCACTATTGTTTAGGAATTGGACAACTTTTCAGGTTCCAGACTAATTTTATATATTAGGTAACTGTGACTCTCGCTCAGCTTTGGATGTTCTTCTTTAGGGTCTCCTCTTACTGCTCCACCAATGTGACTCAGCTTCATTCACTCTGTTTCCCCACTGGGTATCTTCCTATGTCCTTTGTCACTGTCAACTCAACTATGCTTCCACCTAAACACTTTTACTTATTTTAACACCTTTCATGCAACCTGACTTGCTCTGCAGTTACTAGTATCATCCTATTCCTCAGACACACACACACACGTGTGCATAAATCCTGACGAAGCATTCCAACACAAGAGATTTGATTACATGTTCATTTGAGCACATTTACATGTTTTCAAGCTTCCCCGTGATTTGACTCCACTCGAGTTTTCAGCCAGGGGAAGCTAGGACTTTCTACTTCAATTTCAGCCAATGGAAAAGTAGTACAATACACATTTGGCCAATGAGCTTTCTCTGCCATGCTACCCTCATCATCAGAGGTGGGTGGATTCTGCAACATATAGTTTCTAAGTCTTGGTCTTTATTTCTGTCGTGTATTTTGACCTTTAATGGCTGACAAGATGTATGAAAATGATAATGGTGGATCTTTTACAAAAACTAAAGCAAAAAAAAAAAAAAGAAGAAGAAGAAGAAGAAAGTATGCTGGTGGATGAAATGAAAGTGTGGAGACTGTTTGAGATGCCTTGGAGGAAATGGTCAAGGCATCCGAAGGGACAGATAATGTGGTGTGGGAGGGGCGAGTTGTGGAAGCCTTTTCATTTTGGCAACTACCGTTTTGTAGCAGCAGCTCCAAGAAATGGCTGGAGGCAAGCCATGATGTCAGGTGACTGCTAGTGTTTGATGTAAGTGACAGTCCTCACATAGGCTGTATCATTGGGCTTCGAGCTACAGAATACTTCTGTCTGGAGGGTACGTGAAGACGTGCAGGGCCACAGATAGTGTTAAGGGAATTCAGTTTCCAGAGCCTCCCGGGGATACACGTCCCTGAAACAGATATGCTTGAATCATGTCAAGATGTTAAGTCAGTTCTCCTTTCTCTCACAATTGTCCTCCTCCTTTACTCCCACCCACACAGAAGCTTTTGTTTTTTCTTAAAAAAAAAAAGATTTTATTCTTGCTACTTGAGAGGAAGAGTGCAGGAGTGGGATGAGGGGCAGAGGGAGGAGGAGCAGACTCCCCACTGAACGTGAAGCCCCACTCGGGGCCTGATCTCAGGACCCAGAGGTCATGACCTGTCCTGAAGTCCAATGCTGAACTGACTGAGCCACCCAGATGCCCCCTGAAACTTTTGCTGGGATGTAAAAGCCTCCACATCCAGTTAATAGGAAAACTTAAAAGAACGTTATCTTCAAGTCTTTTAAAACCAAGACACCATTGTATAAGGCTTAGCTTTCCTTTTTTTAAAATCCAGTTATTTTTGTAAGCAGAATTCCAGGATGGCCCCAAGATTCCCACCCTCTGATGCACAGCATTCTGTATAACCCTCCCTCCTGGAGAATGAGTAGGACCTGTGGGTATTATGGGGTAGCCACGCCTAAGATTACATTACAGTGTATAAGACTATTTAACAGAGCAAAGGAAGAGATTCTTCTGGGAGGGCTTGTGAAGGCAACATGAAACGAGGAGCCAAGAGTGGTCCCTGGCTAAAGCCAGCAGCCAAGTTTTAAAGCTGCATGAACTGAATCCTGCCCAAAACCGCCCCCCCCCCCAAAAAAAAAACCCAAACCAAAAAACAATACCCAAACACCAGGGATCCCTGGGTGGCTCAGCAGTTTTGCGCCTGCCTTTGGCCCAGGGCGTGATCCTGGAGTCCCGGGATCAAATCCCACATCAGGCTCCCTGTATGGAGCCTGCTTCTCCCTCTGCCTGTGTCTCTGCCTCTCTCTCTCTTTCTATCTCTCTCTCTGTGTCTCTCATGAATAAATAAATGAAATATTTAAAAAAAAACCACAACCAAACACCTTGGAAGAGAATCATATAGTTCAGAGAATAATGTGGCCCAGCTGACATCTAATGGGATTATAGCATTATGAGACCCTGAGCAGAGACGTAAGCCATGTCGGACTCCTGACCCAAGGAAAACTGTGAGATGATAAATGCACGTGGCTTTAAGCTGCTTCATTTGTGGCAATTTGTTACACAGCACAGAAAACTAATGCAATCTCTCGAAAAGTATTTACTGAGCACATACCATATTTCAGATGCTGAGAGATCATCTCTTTCATGACACCTGCCAAAAATTTCTACCTTCATAAGATTTACCTTGTGGTGGGTAGAGTAATTGTAAATACATTTATATGTAAAACCTCTAGCACATTAGACTGTGATCGCCCTTAGAGAAAAAAAAATGAAATAGGGAAATAATTTATGGGAGGGACAAGGCTGGATAGAGGGAAGTTTTGAAAGGTTAGCATCATATAGAAGGTGTAGGGTCTTGTGAGAAGGAAGGTCACTGGCAGTGTTGAGGAGAGAGATTTCTCCAGGCAGAGAGAAGACCAGGGCTCTCAGAGTTGGATGCTGGGAGGTGGGAGGTGGGGGCACACGTGACATATGGTGCAGGGAGGCACAACCAAAGAGCTGGGCGATGAGGTCAGGGAGGAAAAAGGAGACCAGATCCTGCAGAACTTCAGAGGTTGTGGTAAGCTCTTTTGGTTTTATTCCAGGTGACATGGAGAGCCAAAGTATTTTTAAGCAGAGGAGTGATGATGATTTGCCTTTCCTTTTAACAGACTTTGTTGCTGTTGAAATACCATGTGGTATAGTGTGGTGTCGATGAGAATGATGTGGGATAAATCAACAGGAGGCAAGATTGGAAGCAGAGACACCAGCAGTTAAGAGATGGTTATAATAAGCCAGCAAGAAGGGATAGTGCCTAGATCAGGTCAGTGGCAGTGCAATGAAGGTATTAAATTAGAATCTTTTCTTTTCGACAAAATTGAGACCAGATATTATTGATAGAGAATCGAAATCTCCTTCCATTCCTTCTACTGATTTTTGTAAAGAAGCTTTCTCAGAAGTGATATCTCAAAAAAAAAAAAAAAAAAGAATGTGTAGGATAGAACTGATGTTAAAACCCCCTTCTAGCAATAAGTAATATGTATCCATGGATACATGAACTAATTAAAACCTCAGCTATCTCATTAAGAGATATATTTTTGTATTTAACATTTTAGCAACACTTTAATGTGTTTTCATAATTTGTATGTTAATAATAGTAATAAAATTCAGTACAAAAAAGTGTCTTTGACATATAAAGTCTTACAGATACAGTAATAAAAATTGATTTTTAATTCAGGGGCACCTGGGTGGCTCAGTGGGTTAAGCATCTGCCTTCAGCTCAGATCATGATCCCGGGGGTCCCAGGATCAAGCCCCGTGTTGGGCTTCTTGCTCAGCGGGGAATCTGCTGCTCCCTCTCCCTCTGTCCTTCCCCACTCTGTCTCTCATGCTCTCTCTCCAATAAATAAATAAATAAAAGCTTTAAAATTTATTTCAGTTTACATACACTTATAGAAAGATTATTTGCAATTCTTTGGTTTGACTTCCATCTAGTTGCCCGTGGAAAATAAAAATGGTCTAGCTATCCTTATAGGCAAATGTAAAGGTAATTTAATATCGTTTATTGTTGATAAATCATCCTCAGCTACACAAGTGCAACTCTTGTGAATACCACTTTAATTAGAAATCAAAGAGAGGGAAGAAAATGGGCATTTGACCCTATAGGAAATATCACTTTGTTATTGCAAGAATATGTTGCATTCATGCCATCTGGCATAGGGATTTGATGAGTTAATTAATCTGGCCTTCTCTTACTTAAGCACTTTGTCTACACAAATCCACCCTCCTCTCCAAAGCAATGTCTGACTCAGACATCGGTAACAGCCCACCCTACAAGCCTTCATGACATTGAGAGGCAGTCTCTGTCTGGAGTGCTAGGCCATAAGACATGCAAAAGCAGTTCTCTACGCCGTGAACAGTGTTGGTACTGAGAACAGATGTTAAGAGCTCTGTGTCATTCTGTGTGAATGTTCAGTGCCAGATCCTGAGCAACAGAGGACCATAGGTGTTTTTTTTAATGTATTTATATATTATACTTTCATGATATGCAGGGTCCTTCTTGCTCAAGTCTAAGGATTCTACTTCATTTAAAGGACACATCATTTTTATTTTAAAACCTTAATATTTACAAATGCAAAAAAATATTTTCAACTGTTTACATTTATTATAAAAATCATACACTTCAACTTAAAATGGAATATAGAATACAAAGTCTGGCAAAATTGTATTAGGGTTACCAGAGCAAAAAAAAAAATTGAAAATATCTGGTGCTAATTCAATAGCTTTCCCACTTTTTATACTAAATGTACCTGTGTCTCTAATTCAAATGTATGAAATGGAATTTATTTGGTCCATTTAGTTTCCTTTATACCTCTTTGAGCTTTTTTCTGTCAGGATGGCTCGTGACCTATGGTTTCACCTATTATTTGACCACCTCTGGTCTAATCAGCTGTGTCTGGGATTTGAGTCGCATGTCTGGGACCTCTCCCAACAATAATGGTCAGAGATTGAGTTCCAAGAGTATATGTATTAATATAAGCTATGAATTTCAAGTGTGTTTTATACTACTGTCATCTTTAATTGGGCAGGGACAAATCCTAGGAACACATATTAGAAAACAAACAATTGCTATCCTAGAAAAGGACCAGAAAGAGATTAGTATTTGATAGATACCACTATTGGATGGTGTGATATCAACTCAGAGGAATAAAGTTGAACCCCAAATGATCAACTTTTAAACACTCTCAAGAATAAGAGTATTTCAACTAATTTTTCAGCAGAACTCTTTTTGAGAGGCGCAAAACAATCCACAGTGAAGTGTATATGGTCTCTGTGGAGTCAGAATGCCTGGGTTCTCAGCCTTGCTTCACCACCAACTACCTATCTGCCCCTGGACAAGTTACTTAGTCTGTATCTCAAATTCCACATCCATATACCAGCAATAATAATAGTAACTTCTTGATAGGACTGTGAGCATTAAGTGAGATAATCATTGTTAGTTACTTTGAATAGTGTCTGATACATAGTAAAAACTTGAGAAATGCTAGCTAGTACTATGAGTAAAAAGCTTACTGGAGCCATTAAATATTTTGAATGTAACATATAAGATAGTGTAATTCTCAGTTAGTCTGCATTAATGGAGGGATGGAGAAGCGTTGGTAATACGCACAACCAGAAATTGAATAAAAGATGCATTAGCTCATCTTTCCATGATTTCTGGAAATTTTCATCAATTTTTTAAAAAATACTTTTCTCTTTTGTACTGTTTCACTTTTTTATGAGCATTTCTTTTATGACAAACACAGAAAGCAATAAACATCAAAAAGCAATTCATTACTAAAACTGAAATGCTTCTCTCATTTGCCAATACTACCACTAACTCTTTCATACTCCCATGAATCCTCTGAAATTATATACATTTAAAAATGAATGGTAGATTCATTCCTATTCCATGATCACTTAATATGCATATGGACGCCCTTTTGAGGAGGAAAACAGTGAAAGATCTGTAAAATACAACCAGGCGATTCTAGAATTTAAATTCAAAGTGAAAAGACGAGCATGCTGTGGTAAAGTAATACTAAAACCAACAAGAGTTCCTTTATTAGCAATAATTTCCAAGAGCTCCTTGGTAGAATGATTATGCAGTAGTCTTGTTTTATGATCTAAAGAGGGGAATGAGGATATTTCAGTCCTGCTAAGTTGTTATTTTAATTTTAGAAAAGCAAAAATCCCTCATATTTCCAAACCACAGAGAATATCAGACATGTGTGTGCATATAGACACACTTTTAAAAGCCATGCCACAAATTACTTTCAACTGTAAAACTCAAGAAACAACCACTGGATCTAAAAAAAAAAAAAAATCCATATGAGTAAGAAGGAAAATTAGATTTGGAAATCCCAGCTGGAATTTTAGCAACTTGAGAGTCACTGTATTCCTTTTTGGGCACTGGACTTATAAATATAGATGCTGAATACATTCTTTCTATGGAAAAAAAGGTTTTTTCATCAAATTATTATATTTCAGATAGACATCACATTCTAGTTTTCAGTTAGAAGTCCTTTTTAAGGTAGATGAATAATTATTCTCATTTAGTAAATGTGCAGAAAGACATGAGAGAGAATTGAAATGTCCTGATGTAACATGACACATTTTATTAAAATGCTGTGTCAGAATTTAGAATAATTAGATATGGCCCTGATCTTTGAACAAAAGAGAATTTACTTCTTACTAGTGGTATAAGTTTCTTAAAATGTGCATGATGCCAAAGCTCCAAGGCTGTGGTTTCACAACAGAATGGAAACAGAGGCCCACAATGTATCAGAGTAGCTGAATCCTAATAGAGAAGTGGAACGCAGGCTGCCTGGGCTCAAAATCCTGACTGTACCCCATTCCAGATAAGCGAGGTCTTGAAACTCTCCAGTATGAATGAACACAGCTAACTGGATGCTGTATGACCAGAGGTCTACAGAAGAGGTTGGCAAACTATGGCTGTGGGTCATACCTGGCCCATTGTCTGTTTTTGTAAATGAAGTTTTATTGGAACATAGCCATTGCCATCCATTTCCATGTTGTCTATGGCTGCTTTTGTGTTATAATGACAGAGCTGAGCAGTTATACCAGAGGGTGTATGGCTTGTAAAGCCTAAAATGGTTACTATCTGGCATGTGCAGAAAAAGTCTGATCCCCGCCCCGTCGCCAACCAAGGGAGGTTGTACTTCCTGTGCCTTGAGCTTTAGATCAAAGTATAGTCCTAACACAGGGCTGGATAGAGGCTGGAACAAGGAACCAAGCAAGCCAATAGTGTTCTCAGCTTCTTAATCACAACATAAATATTTCAGGAAGGGATATCGTATTTTTACTTAACATCTCATGCGGGATGAGCTTACTATATTGCGATGTGTTAGCATTTAGTATAACACGGAAGAGGTGAGATGACTGGTGAAGTCATTGCGTGTGTATGTGTGTGTGAGTGTGTACATGCTATTTACATGTGGAGGGGAGCAGTCTGTAGGGGGATCTGTATGTTGTGGAGCTGTTGAGAGGAATGCTTAGAAAGAGAAGGAGCAAGGGAGATTGGGTTGTTGGAGATAGACTTTTCCTCTTCTACAGTATTGCTTCATGTTGACCCAATCCACTAAGTTTTAAACATTGTTCGGTTTTGGAGGCAACTCCCCATCCTCTTCATATGCCAACTGAAATTTTCTGTGTAGCATAAGAGAGAAGCAAAGATTCAGAAATTAGTCCTCCTAATTAATTCGGTCAATGGTCAGTTTATACTGATAAAATAGGAGTATTTCTTACAAATTTTATTTTAAAAAGAATGATAAAAACATGCTCAGAGGAAAAAAACCACGGTTCTAAAAACAAGTGTGTTTACTAAAAATTTTAAAAATACTGTCTGCAAAATTCTAGGAACACAAATTATAAAAGCCTCCTTTTAAAAAATTCTGAATGTTTTCTCATTTCAAATAAATAATCAAGATCTTATAAAGTGAGAAGGTTTTGGCATTTTAAGCATATTAAAGGTGAACAAAAAAAAAAAATCAACATCTACAGAGATGTAAGCCTACCTCCATATTGAAAGGAAGAGCTGCCAAGCATTGTTTTCTTTTGATTTGCAGAAAAATTAAATTGGAAGTAGTTTGGGAGACTAATTTCAGTCTAACTGTTTAAATTTATTTAACCTTTTGTCTGCTAGCAAAACATACACATATGCTAAATCCATAGAGTTGCTTTTGCCACCAGAATTATCAACAGGAAGGTTTGACTTTTCAGCACTGTTTTTTTTTTTTTTTTTACATTTTGTATGTTAATGTGCCCTTTAATTCTTTCCAATTTTCATTGACAGAGGAATACATTTGTTTTAGAAAGAGACTTAGCCTAACTTGAAATCCCTCTAAAATAATTTCCCCAAATTAGCTAATTTAGGAAGAGATGTGAAGGGTACTATTACATCAACTTCCAAGATGATTGCTTTAGTAAAAAGCAAATTAAAGGTGATCAAGTGTAAGTTTATTGCCTTTTTTAAAACTTATGTTTGTTCCATTTTGTATATAACAAAGGATGAAAATTCTGCTTTAGGATTTAAATCATCTCTAGTTGAATGTTTTTCATTATAAACAGGGAAAAGAAGTAATTGTAAGAACATTTACCTGCAGCAGTAACTTCAGACAGTCTCAACCATCAGTAATATCCCTGAAAACTAAGAATAAATAGTGATGCAAGCTATAATAGCAAAGTGCATTGCCTGCAATAGCTACAATGAGGTGAGTATCCAGAAATTACAAAAGAAATCCTAAAAACAGGTAATCAATAGGAAAAGGAAATAAAATCAATAGATTTTTTTTTCAGTGAGCAGAGATTTAGAGAAGCCAACACACTGAACGAGAACCCAAATAACAATGGAACATTTCAGATGATATCCATCCTTACCAATAATCAAAAAAAATGTGAATTAAAACCTCAAGATACTATTTCATACCCCTCAAATGGTTTGTAATGTTTTATTTATTGCAGTGAGAAAGTGACTCATGCTTGTGGTGAGGATATACATGTAGTTACTTTGGAAAGGATCTGGGCAATTTCTAATGAAGATGAAAATGTACAAACTAGATGGCCACCCCGAGTATAAACTAGAGACCCCTTGGGCATATGCGCCAGAGATTTGTCTTAGCGTGTACATGGCAGCCTTATATGAATATATGAGCAAATTATTGGAAACAAGCAGATGTCCAACAGCAGGGAATAGGAAATTACATGATGAAATATTTACACTTTTGTGTACTACATAGCAGTGTGAAATGAATGAATTAGATCTATAGAGATCAAATCAAGAGCTCTCCAAAACAATATTGAGTTTGAAAAGTAAATTGCATAAAGATATATGCCTGTCTGAGTACAGAACAGGGAACAGAATTTTGAAGGACTAAATTTAAGTAAATACATAAAAAATAATATTTACTAGTAGTAACCATTTTATTTTTATTTTATTTTATTTTTATTTTTATTTTATTTTTTTTTGTAGTCATTTTATTTTAACAATCCTGAAGTAAATATGACAAGTTTTAACTTTTTAAATGCTGGGTGGTAGATACTCAAATATCTATTAATGTTATTTTTTTGTAATTATATATATTAGAAATAATTTCCAAAGGAAAATGCAACATACTCTGAAAGGATAATTTAAAATGTTAAAATGTTTTTTCGAGGAAAAATGCAAGTCTCCACTTGGGTCCTATTTATTTTTACCATTAATAAATTTAAGAAGCTTGTTTATATGGTTAAGATTTCTTGTTATACAGCAAGAGCACATCATTGTGCAGTATTGTGTCTATTACTTAGGCTATTTGATAAAAATAGATATTACAAGGTTCCATCTCATAGCCAGGGAATCACAGTCATCATGGAACAACCTGGAAATCTGTATCATTAACAGGGTCTTTGACCAATTTTGAAATTAAACCAAGTTCAGGGAACACTATTTGATTAAAAAGGGTTGAGAAGGCAAAAACTAACTAGTTGAAAGACTCTAAGTAGGCAGTAGTACAGGAGAAATGTCTGCCTGAACCTTGAATAGGAAACTAAAACTTTGTGGAGTCTACACGGTAAACAGACATCCAGTCTGGGCACAATTAGTGTTGTAGCAAACAAGCCTATGTCCCTGCATGGTACCTGAGGAAGTCTTTGAATTAGAGCAGAGTACTGTAAATCGTGCTCCTAATGGTGACCCTGAGTAATTCAGAGGAAATTCTCTTAAAGGAAAGAAAAAGCTAATATATTTCATAAGGAATTCCATAGAATTGTTTTAAAACATTTGTACATAGGGAGCCTGGGTGGCTCAGCGGTTGAGTGCCTGTCTTTGGCTTGGGGTGTGATCCTGGAGTCCCAGGGTCAAGTCCCACATCAGGCTCCCTGCATGGAGTCTGCTCCTCCCTCTCTCTGTGTCTCTGCCTCTTTCTCTGTGTCTCTCATGAATAAAAAAATAAAATCTTAAAAAAAATCAAACATTTGTACATAAAAGTCCTTCTATTGCCCTCAGAGTAGTTGTATTCTGGATGTCTTCGAGAATCCACAAAAGGCCATAAATGACTAGAGACAGTTTTTCTGAAAACTCAGACTGTGCTTCCGTGAGGATCTGGCCCCTGAGTTGTGAAATAGACCATGGAGAACATCCACTTTGGGGCAGTGAATGGACTCAGATTTAGCATATAATAATATTAATAAGGTGGAGAACAGAAATTTGATTGCAATGTGCAAAACACTATGATAGGTGTTCTCTTTATTGTTTTTCTATTCAAAGAGCTTGTTCTTTGTTTCTGCCACCTAGAGGGCTCCTGTGATAAATATAGATGTCATACCACTCCCATCTCACACAGCCTCCTTGACAACACACTTGCACAGCTACTCAGAACAATGTAGAAAAATGAAGACATAAATAAATAAAACAAACACCCCCAAATCCAACATCCAAGCTAAATGTCTAAAATATCTCTGTCTTGCCATTATAACACAACTGGCTGGCATGCATCAGCACATGATACTAATTCCTACCTCGCCACTAATTGAGCCCAGCATAATCCAGAGTGGAGACAGACACGTTGGGAAAAATTTATGTGCACAGATCTCTGTTCATTCTGAGAACTTGAGACTTTGAATTAGATTTCCATCACAAGGTAACAAGTTGCTTGTTTCCATTGCTCTTCATGTTAGAATTAATATATAATCCATTAAGTGTGTGTATATCTTTTTTTTTCACTCCTGCTATGAATTAAAAATAAAAATAATTTTGAATCACAAGCGTGTGGAAGTCCTGAAGTACAATTATGTACTTATTAGTTAAGAAAGCAATAGCTCAGGCCGAGAAAATTGAGGCTGGAAGCATGGTCCAAGTTAATTTAAGGGAAACACTTCCTCTAAGTCTGAATTTTATAGGTTCTTCTTTTCAGCCAGGCCTTTTTTATTTTCTTCCAATGGGTTGCTTTATTATTCTGAATATATTTTTATCTTTATCTCTAAGCTGGCATTGATTTGATGACCATCTTGGATATTCTTCATTCAAGCCCAAACGTGCTTCAATATAGTTGATGTATAGACCAATTTGAGAAGCTTCCTCTTGACCATGTCATGGATCTGGTTTTCAGCCACTCACTCATATAACTAACTCATAGCACTAATGCCCTTTCAACTAGATAAGACATACTCATATCAACAGGGTAAGCCAAATGACAATTTTTAAAGATGTATTTATTTATTTTTGAGAGAGAGAGAGAGAGGGGATGAGCACGAGTGGAGGGAGGGGCAGAAGGAGAAGTAGACTCCCCACTGAGCAGGGATCCTGACAGGGGGGCTTGATCCCAGAACTCTGGGATCATGACCTGAGGTGAAGGAAGACTCTTAACTGACTGAGACATCCAGGTGCCCATCCAAATGACAAACATTTTATTAATCCTATTCATGGTATCTGAATTCTAAAATCAAGCTTAATTCACTATCATTAACTAGACCGGGGAATAAAAACATGAGTGTGATTTCTCTTTATTAGACCTACTTGCCTAGAGCTATCTGGTTTACCAGACCATTTCTAGCTGACAGAGAAAAGCAGCCCCTGACCGTCAGGAGTTGGCCTGGCACTATCAGCAAGGCCTTGGTGTTGCTATGACTTGGCCCGGTACTCACATCTAGGTCTTGGCATTTTCTCATTGGAGACAGCAGTTCCAGAGAATATCAACATCAGGCAGGCCATTCTGTGATGATGCTGGGTGAAAACCAAACAAAACAAAGGACTGCTCTGTGATCATGTCTAAACACAGGCAAAGTGTGAATTCTGTCCTAACTACAAAAATGAACGAACATTCTCTTCTTCTGGCTAATAGGAATGGTTGCTGCTTTTTTATTAATCACAACGTTTAGCCTCACTCTAGTTTGCCTTCTTGGGAGGTAAATTTTTTTAGTGGTGTCCTATTATTGATATCTGATTGTAAAATTGTTTCCACTTTTTGATAAAACCCAATCAGTAGCAAATCTCCACTATCTTGGAATATCCCCCAGGTTACCCAACCAAAGATCAACTCCTATAATAAATTCTCTAAACACTGTTTTTCTGAGATGCCCACAGTTTCTCCTTTGCTGCAACAATACACTCAACTTGTCTCTTCCTGTGGTCTTTGGCTGGAGGACATTGGCACAATTCTAAGAGTCTCCAGTTTAGTGAACCAGAACATTTACTCACTATGCCTGATTTCTTTCTTGCCCTCCTGATTTTATCTACACCTGATTCTAGCACTGCCTTAGCCATAGATCATCTCTTAAATCTTTCAACTGCTTTGATTTCTCTCCAAACTTGACTCCACTTGTATCCAACTCCAACTGACTCTTTTATTATGACCCTAGACTATCAGCTTAATTTCCCTGTTTGTTTTTCTATATATGTCAGACATCTAGAAAAGTTTCAATGTGGGTTAAATAAAGATTATTTCTATGAGTAGTTAAGATAGACTAGGCAACTTCTAACCTCTTTTCCAATTCTTAGCCTGGATATGTCTCTGAGCCTCACTTAATTGTACCCACAAATATACATAATCTCATGGCCAAACTAATGAAAATAAAGGAGGCCAAATTGCATTTACTTTTTTAAGTGGTGAAGAGGGAGAAACTTCTGCTAATTTCATTTGGAGCTCATGTAGCTAGCTATGTGGAAAGAGCATGATTTTATCTAAGTAAAAACTCTCTACTCACCGTGATTAGGTTTCATCCATCCCTTTTGACTGGCTCATACTTACAGATTTTCATTAATTTGCTACTTTTACCTTAAATTTTGGTGTTCTGGAAGGTATTACTGCAAAAGAAAGGGAATACATGTAATGCATGCATGTATGATAAAAGTTTTGCTCACAGTAATATATAAGCTGTCATCTGCAGATTGCTAAATTAAGAAAAAATGGTTGTAAAGATATAGGAGATGTGTCTTCTTGTCCCAGCTCTATCACTGAGTTGATTAAATGGCTCTAATTTTTAGTTTTCTCATTTTTCAAATGAGATAATCTGGCAAGATTTCTAAATTGCTCTAATTTTACTTAGCAAATATTCTATAAACATAAATTCGGCTATTCTTAGCCATGTACAACTGTCCAAAAATTGCATAACTAACTGCTAGGAAAATTAGGGTTAGTTAATGGCATATATCCCTTTCAATTTACTTGTATATGACTCAATATTTGGTAAGTGTTCTTTTGGTAATTCCTCTCCCCAAGGTTGAGAGCTGCAGATAAATATGCATTCAGCAAACAGTGGACTAGGACATTTTAAGGATTTGCTTAAAGTCCAAATGATAGAATAGTGTTTATAATTAGGTATCTTGTTTCCTAATCTGTTTATTTTTTCCCATCTATATTTAGATACTTTGTTGTCCTTAAAATGTGCATTATAAATGTGGTATGTGTGTGTGTGTGTGTGTGTGTGTGTGTGTGGGGGTCCTTCCCATTATAAATTCCTGTGGAAAATAGAAATATGCTTCTGGGAAATCAACTATAGTGAAAATACAAAATCAGATCCTGAGAAACAATCTAGTCTGCCAATTTTAGTTTATAGGAGGAGAGTGAAGGAATTGCTTAGAGGGCTGGGACAGCTTAGTTGCTTTGCAAAGCTCTTAAGAAAGGTCAGATAGGCCTCTCCAATGATTTAGGATTAAGTGGAGACACAAAGAATCCCCATAGAATTTTTCTCACTTCAATTAGGATATAAATTACAGAAGTTGAGTCACAGCAAAAATATCGTCATGCGTTCCATGCCCTTTTCTCTAGGATCCCCTGAAGGTCTGACCAAGACTGAAGAAAATTAAATTAGTTAGTGAAAATTAAAACAGAGCAAAACAACAAAAAACTTAGGGCATCTTGATAAGTATCCTTGTTTTCAATAAGAAATACTACCCAGTTCCTATTGTTTAAATATTTTAAAAGTAAGAATATTAAACGAGACTCCTGGGAAATTAAGCAGATCAGCTGAATGAGATACTGTACATTCTGTAGTTCTCCTGCTTTCCTCTAAAACTAATTGTTAAATTTTCTATAGCAGCATCTTTTTAGTGATGTATGCAGGAAGCAGAAACAGTAAGAGAGGTGAAAGTAAAGGAGCAGAAAAAGAGAAAATATAACAACCAATTTAAAAATGAAACATGGAACATCAGGATAATAAGAGAATTCTGCTGCATCTCAGTTTGACAACTTAGATGAAAATGGGTCAAGTCATGGGTTGCCTGGGTGGCATAGTCAGTTAAGCATACTAGTCTTGGTTTTGACTCAGGTTATGATCTCAGGGTTCATGAGATCAAGCCCCATGTTGGGCTTCACATGGGCGTAGAGCCTGCTTAATATTCTCTCTCCCTCTTCTTCTCCCTTTGCCCCTCCTACTTGTGTTCTATTTCTCTTTCTCTAAAATAAATAAATAAATCTTAGAGAAAAAAAAAAAGAAAAATAAAATGGATCAAGTCCTCAAAAATGCAAACTACCACAACTCATTCAATATAAAATAGATCATTTGGATAATTCTATAGCTAATAGGGAAATTGATTCGATTTTAAAACTTCTCATAAAAAAATATCCAGGCCCAAGAGATTTTTGGAGAGAATTGTACTAAATGTTTCATGAATAATTAATATCAGTTCTACTCAATCTCTTCAACAAAACAGAATAAGATGGAGCACTTTTCAAATCATTTTATGAAGCTAATATTATCCTGATACCAAGACCAGATGAAGACAACACAAAGATAGAAAATTATAGGCTGAATATTCTCATGAATGTAAATGCAAAAATCCTTTACAAAATGTTAGCAAATAAGATACAGCAATATGCAAAAGAGAATTATACACCATGACTGGGTGGAGTGAATTCTAGAGATGCAAGGTTGCTTCAATATTTGAAACTTAGTTAATGTAATCTATCATATGAACATGCTAAGGAAGAAAAGAAAGTGCATGATTATATCAATCAGTGTAGAAAATGCATATGGCAAAATTCAGCATTCATTCAGGGTAAAAACTTGGAAACATAGGAATAGATAGGAAAGATAGGCTCGACTCGATAAAGAGCATCTATAAAAAAATCCTACAGCTAATTTATTTTTATATTTATGTATTTTTATTTATATATTTATATTTAATGATAAAAATTCAGTCCTTTCTCCTTAAGATCAGGAACAAAATAATAATGCCCATTCTCACTGCTCTTCTTCAAAAGTACTAGAGGTTCTAGCCGGAGTAATTCAGCAATAAATTGGGAAAAAAAATCATGTAGATCAGAAATGAAGAAATAAAAATTATTCCTATTTGCAGATGACATAATTTTGTCTATGTAGAAAATTCTAAGAAATCTACAAAAAAAACCTCTTAGAACTAATAATTAGTTCAATAATGGCATAGACCACATGATCCATAAATAAAAATCAATCACATTTTTATATACTAGCAATGATCACATGGAAACTGAAGCTGAATATACAATACCATTTACAAAAAAATGATAATATTTAGGTGTATATCTAATAAAACATGTACAAGACTTATATGATGGAAATACACAATGCTGGTGAAAGAAACCAAAGATTAAAGAAATGGAGAGGCATGCCATGTTCACAGATTAGAAGACTCAGTGTAGTAAAAGGTCAATTTTTACTTGATACACAGTATCAGATTGATACAGTTTTAGCACAATTTCTATCAAAATTCAGGAAATTTCTTTGGATATATAAAAAGGTTATTATAAAACTCATATGAAAAGGTGAAGTAACTAGAATAGCTAAAACAATTTTTGAAAAAGATGAATAAAGTAAAAAGGATTAATCTAATGAATATCAATGCATACTATACAGCAACAATAGTCAAGCCTGTATGGTGGTAATAGAAGTATAGAAATATAGATCAACAGAACAGTGCAGAGAATCCATAAAACCCACAAAAATATGCTCAGGTAATGTTTGACAAAGGTGCAAATACAATTCAATGAAGGAGACAGCTTTTTCAACAGATAATACTGGAACAATGGGCATACATAGGCCAAAAAATAAACCTTGATATAAATCATGTACTTTCTCTACAAAAAAAATAACTCAAAATGGGTCATGGACTTAAATGTAAAATGTAAAACTATAAAACTTTTAAGAAACGGGGAGAAAAATATTTAGGGTCAGAGCTCGTCAAAGAGTTCTTAGACTTGACAACAGAAACATGACCCCTTAAAGGAAAAAAAAATGATAAATTAGACTTCATCAGCACATTGATTTTTCAAATTGCTTTATGAAAGATACTATGAATGGAATGAAAGGTAAGCTATCTACTCGGAGAACATATTTGCAAACCACATATTTGACAAAGGATTAGTATCTGGAATATATAAAGAACTCTTAAAACTCAACAGTAAAAAAAAAGCAAACAATTCAGTTAGAGCATGAGCAAAAGATACAAAGAGACATTTCATGGAAGAAAATAAACAGATGGCAAAAACCACGTGAAAAGTTGTCCAAATTCATTAGCAATTAGAGAAATGAGAAGTAAAATCACATACCGATCAGAATGGCTGAAATAAAAAAAGTGACTCACCAAATGCTATTGAGGATGCAGAGAAACCAGATCACTTATTACACTGATGATGGGAATGTAAAATGATACATCCACTCTGGAGAGCTCTCCAGCAGTTTCTTACAAATTAAACCTGCAAATGTCATAAAACTCAGCAATCACACTCCTGGGCGTTTATCTCAAAGAAATTAAGACTTATGTTTAAAGTCTTATGTACAAAATCCTTTATGTACAAAATCCTATACGTAAATGTTTATAATAGCTTTATTTGGAATAGTCCAACCTGGATACAACCCAGTGTGGCCTGGGGCACCTGGATGGCTCGGTCAGTTGGCCATGGGCTCTTGGATTTGATTTAGGTTATAATCAGGGTCATCAGATCCAGCTCTGTGTCAGGGTTCATGTCAGAGATTCTCTCCCTCTTTCCTACCCCCCCACCCCAAATCGTGCACACACTCTCTCTCTCTCTGAAATAAATTAATTAATTGGAAAAAAAAAAACCTGTAGCCTATCCATATCATGGAATACTACTCAGAGATATAAAATGAATAAACTATTGCTATATGCAACAATCTAGATGAACCCCAGAGAATCATGCTAAGGGAAAACAAAAATATCTGAAGGTTACAGACTGGATGATTCCATTTATATGATTTATATGATTTTTGAAGTAAGAATTAGAAATGGAGAAGAGATTAGTGACTGTCAGGTGTTAAGAATAGCACAGTTAGAGTGGGAAGGAATTGGGCTTGGCTATGGAGGGTAATATGAGGGGTCCTTGTGATGGAAATAGAGGAGGAAGGAACAGTGTTTTTCTTAACTGCAAAAATGTCAGCTTCTTGTTTATAATCTTTAACAATAATTTGATAAGATGTTATCTTTGAGAGAAAACTGGATAAAGAATATATGAGATATCTCTGTATTACTTTGTACCCTGCAAGTAAACCTTCCATTTCTCAAAATAAAATGCTTAATTAAAAATGAACAAAACAAATTTAGTAATTTTGGTGAGTTTCTCCTTATCTTCAACAGAAACAACTAGTTTACATATTTCAAAAGTTAAGAATGTTAAACAACACTCCTAGAAAATCAAGCAAAGCATCATCTGAATCAGATATTGTGTGTTCTATAGTTTTTCTGCTTTCCTCTGAAATTGTTTGTTAAATTGTCTATAACAACATCTTTTTAGAGTTGTGCATAGGGAATAGAAACAAGTTTCAGTTCTTTCCAATAGCCTTTAATTCACCTAATTACAATAATTTAAAAAAATCATTTTTCCTCCAAACATCAGACTCCCATATTAAAGAGAGTAAAATTCCTTTTATTTTACTTTAATTACAGAATAAACATGCTTTTTATAGTAAAGTTAGAAAGTAGTAAAAAGCATAAAGAAGAAGAATTTCTTTAAATACCCATAACCTTGTTTAGTATTTTGTCTTATTTTCTTCCTACCATGAATTTTTTATGTAGTTAAAATCATGCTGTGCATAAAATTTTCTAGCTTTGTTTTTTATTCAGAATTATATAATAAATATTTTAATATTTGTGTAATATTATCATATGCTTTTCTTACAGTTTACTTAGCCATTTTCCTAATTTAACACAATTGATGTTTAAATTTTTTTCATCATTATAAATAATTCAGTTGAAATACTTCTCTACATAAATAACTCGTTAAGGTTATTTCTTTATTTTCTTTCCAGATTTTAGCAGTGAAATTAATGGGTCAAAGTATATGACAGTTTTAAGGTTCTTGGGCTACATTACTGTTCGCCTTAGTCAAATTCCTCTTTACAATACCAAAAAGTTGTTGATAGCATTTATGGAAAGATTTTTTTTTTAATATTTTCTCAAGAAACAGGAAAATTATCAGGGATGATCACATCTTCTATTCTTTGATTACCTCAGGATCTGTGTACCCTATTTTTTGTTCAGAATAAGAGATTTTTTTCATTAAAAAGAGAAAAAAAATCACCTTTGGAGATTGTACTGGGTGGAGACTATGTGAACAGATACACACCATCCACTTAAACTTTTTTGTAGTGTACTTTTCTGCCCTGCAGAGGCTGGGAAACTAAAAAGTATGATTTATTTCCAAGATTCTCTTGCATCTTTGGTTGTGGATGCAAAATATATTTCATTAATTCAATGCTTTAGGGCCGAATTTAGAAGGTGAAAATGAAATGGAGGCCATCTTCCTATTGCTAGCCTGCATGGTCGTGGAGATGTTGCATTATTTCTTCAGCAGCCTTCTAGTGCTGTGTCCCTCCCTTCCTGTTTGCTGAAAGGACTTTGTGGCAGCAAGAGCTTCTTGATGATTATCCTGCAGCCACACAGTATGTTTTGAAGTCTATAGTGTTAGCTGTAGCCTCCTGGTTACCAAAGTTGAATGTATGTTCGACCGTAAAGAAAGCCTCAAAATTACAGAGGACTGCAATCATTCAGTCTGTTCTCAGAGTAAAGCAGAATTAAGTTACAAATCAGTATCAAAGAGACAACTTGAAATCTTCAATTGCATTAAACTAAGTAACATACTAGTAAATATTCCATGGCTCAAGAAGTTATAAGGAATGTTAGTTATTTTATTTCTTAAAAGTACTGTATGTATCCTATACTGAAGTTCATTCTCCAGCAGTCTCTTTTTCTGAAGAATTCATTTTGAATGGGGAGACAGTTTAAGTCAGACATATTGTACCTATTAAACTAAGGTGTGTAACAAGTTAAACATTGAATTTCTTGCTTACTGAAAAGGAGCTGAATAAAATTTTGACTCCTTGAAGTAGTTTCAGATTGGAAAAAAAATATTTTGAATTAAATTATTCTGAGGACATGGAATCAAAATTTATGGAATGTAGCTAAAGTGATGCTCAGAGAAAACTTTAAAAGAAATAAAAGTATGAGAGAATAAGAATGACTGAATATTAATGGTCTAAGCTTCCCTCACACATCCCTAGAAAAAGAACAGAGAATCAAGCCCAAAGAAAGTCAAAAGAAAGAATGAGGTGCAGAAACCAATAAAACAGAAAACAAATATACCATAAAAACAATCAACAAAGCCAAACCTTCATAAACCTTTAATAAGATTGATTAAGAAAAAGAAAAAGGGAGTGCCTTGGTGGTTTAGTCAGTTAAGCATCCGACTCTTGATTTCAGCTCAGGTCATGATCTCAGGGTGTTGAGATGGAGCCCTGCATTGGGTTCTGTGCTGGGTAGTGGAGCCTGCTTTAGATTTTCTCTCTCCCCCTCTGTGCTTTTCCTGCCCCCTTGTGCCTGTGCATGCTCTTTCTCTCAAAAAAAAAAAAAAAAAAAAAAAAAAAAAAGAGAGAGAGAGAGAAAAGGAAAGGAAAAAGAAACCAATAGCAATATCAGAAAAAGGGGGAACAAAACTGAACCCTCTACAGATTTTAAAAGAAAGGAAGAAGAAATTATAGATACTATTACAAGAATAAATTTGACAATTGTATAAAATGAACGAATTTTTTGAAAATCAAATCTTATCAAAACTGCCAAAAAACACTTAAATGTTAATAGTCATATTTAGTTAAAAAAATTGGAGCTACTATTTAAAAAACAAACCCATAATGAAAATGCCAGGCGCTAGATGTCTTAACTGGTAAATTTGTCCAGATGTTGAAGAAAGAAATACTGGAAGCCTGTCCAAATTCTTCCAGAAAATGCAAACAGAAAAAAATATTTCCCAACTCATTTTGTTAGGCTGGACAAATCTTGATACTGAAATCTGACAAAGATTTTACAAGAAAAAGAATTATAGAACAACCTCTCTCATTAGTATTAGTGCAAAAGTTCTAAATAAAGTACTAGCGTCGGGAGACAGTTCTCCATGAGTCTTTCATGTTCGTGCACACCATATGACAGAAATACTAGGAAGTTTTGTTCTGAATCACCTTTTTGGGAATTCTTGTATAACAAATAGCCTTGGAAGATAGATGTGGTGTCTTTCTTGAGCAAAGGGCATATTTCCTTACAGCTTGAGAAGATAGAAATACTCTGTCTCTCTAAGTTTTATTTAAAAAAGATCCTGGTCCCCCTTGCATTTGAGCCTTTCAGATGGAAGGAATAAAGTAGGCAAACAGAGCATAATTGGAAAAAAGATGAAATTGTAGCTACTAGAATGGAGCAAAATCAATTTTGGCCAGTGGTGGAAGAACAATCCTGGGGCAAGAATATCTTAGGTTCTGGGAAGAAGGGGATAGGAAGGGACAATAGTGGTCTTTTTACTTTTCAAAGATTCCCCTGGTTTTCTTCCCTTAAAGGAAAAATGCCCTCTCCTAAACTTTGCAAACATTCTAAATTTAACTGGCAGCTGGGCCCGCCATCTCCTGCCCAGATAACTTGATCACAAGTCCATCAAAAACCATAAGGGATAGTCAACTTCTGTACCTCTTCTGCGCTGAACTTGTCAAGACATTCACATGTCTTCCCAATTCCCTCTCCCAGCCATTGCTCAGTCATCTTGTGGGTCAGACACGCCTACCTGATTTGTGGGGGGACAGACAGGCTAGTATGGACCAACTACCTTGGCAGTTTTCAAAAACAAGGACTAGGGATCCCTGGGTGGCTCAGGGGTTTAGCGCCACCTTCAGCCCAGGGCGTGATCTTGGAGTCCCAGGATTGAGTCCCATGTCAGGCTCCCTGCATGGAGCCTGCTTCTCCCTCTGCCTGTGTCTCTGCCTCTCTCTCTCTCTCTCTGTGTGTGTGTCTCTCATGAATAAATAAATAAAATCTTTAAAAAAAAATAACAAAAAAATAAACAAGGACTAAGTCGTTCAAAGTGAAGTGGGAATCCTAAGGTGATAGTGATATCTCACCGTGATAGTGAACAACACTTTATGTCCAGAGGTACAAGATGCACCCCCACCCCCGACACCTATACTTACATGAAAACCAGGCCTTAATTTGTCTCCTTTCCCAAAACATGATGAGTTATGCTCTAGGAATGGTCATAAGATACCTTCAGATGTGGAGAAACACACTACTAGATCATCGTATATCCCTCATTTGATTGTAGAGACCTCTCTGATAAGGCTAGCCTTAGCTAATTGGGGGAGCCTCTGGACGCATACGTGAGTCAAATTTACATGCACCCTTCAGGACAGTGACCCCATGGTGACAATCAAATATTTAAAATATGTGGTATAAAATTTGTCTCTGACCTTATCTAAAATAATTAATGTTACTCCCCCGGCCCCAGAATCTCAACTCTCTAGCCCGGGGCTTTATGGATGATTGAATTGCCCTAAGCGTTCTCTCCTTATAGGCCAAGGCAGAGTCTGCGTAATAGCTAATGCATCCTGTTGTACATGGATTGATGCCTCTGGTCAAGGGAAAGGTTAGGTCGGATATTTTAGGAGAAAGCCATCTGGATTTCTAGGATAGATCCTGATGGTTTATGAAATTTGTTCACCTGGCTGGGTCTGGGAGTCTGAGGAATACGACTGAGGTGAATACTTACAGTTGGCCTCATTGTGTTTAAAGTCCTGTTTGCAGTATACTTAATTAAATGCTAAATTAGATAAATTGAGCAGATTTGGTACCAGCCTCTGTCATTGAGATTAATCAGGGTGGTGTACTCATGACCAAATTCATCATTGTATGAACATAGTTGGGCAGGAATTCTCTAAGGACCTCTTGCATTTCTGCACATCTCATGCATGAAGCACCAGCTGCCTTTTTTTGTTTGTTGTTTGACTCTGTTACAAACTGGGTTGTATCCTCCAAATTTCATGTGTTATAGCACTAACCCCCAATGTAACTACATTTGCAAATGAGGCCTTTAAGGAGATAGTTAAGATGAAAGGAAATTAGAAGAGAGGGACTCTAATCTGATATAACTGGTGTCCTTACAAGAAGAGGAAGAGATGCCAGAGATTTCTCTCTTTTCCTGAATACATATAGTAAGGGTCACATGAGGACACAGCCATCTGCAAGCCAAACAGAGAGGTCTCACCAGACACGAATCCTGCTGGCATCTTGATCTTGGATTTCTAGCCTCCAGAACTAGGAGAAAATAAATTTCTGTTGTTTAAGCCACTCAAACTGTGGGTTTTTTTTGTTATGGCAACCTTAGAAGACTAACACAAACAGTGTTTTCTGGAAGACAGCAAACAGACTGTACAGCAAACAGCCTCTAAAGATAGAGATAATATCTCTTCAGAGCAAAGGGCAACTCGCTTACTTCCCATTATAAAAGATTTGGGTTCTCTAAATTCAGAGCTCCCCTTTTGTGATGCGACCCACCGCTTGTGTAGGTTTTTACGTATTGTTTGACCTTCTTTGAATTGCCCTGGGAGAACTGGGACTCAGGGCGCTGACATGAAGGATGATACTCTGACTATTGCTATTGCCATGGATGAATAACTGTTTGTTTTCTGTGACCCAGTCATCTTTTATCTTTTACCAGCACCCATGAAACTATGGCAGGCTCACATGTTAAAGATTAGTAGGTTTAGTAAGGTAAATTCTCAGAGCCTTCACAGTTCCTGGGTAATTAGCAAGTTCAATCCAGCAATATATTAAAGAGGGAATGCATTACAACCAAGTGGGGTATATTACATGAATGTAAGGATAATTTACCGTTTAGTATTCAACTAATGTACTTCATCATACTAAAGGAGAAAAAATCCATAGTAACATTGTGCCAGATACATAAAAACGTTTGAAGAAACTCAACATTGGTTCATCATTAAAACACACACACACAAACATGCATGCCCACAAATCTCTTCATAAACTATAAATAGAAGAAACCTCCTTAATTTGAGAATGAGTGTGAAAACCTTAAAGGAAAAATTATACTTAATGGTGTGATGTTGAAAAGTTTTTCTCTAAGAACGTAATAAGAGGAATCTGTCAGCCATCATCAATTTTATTATGTCGCATTGTATGAAGATACTGACAGATGCAATCAAGCAAAAAAAAAAAAAAAGGGAAAGAAGGAAGGAGACAAGGCACAGGATTGGAATTAATAAAGCTGTCATTATTTCCGAAGACAAGATAATATTGGCAGGAAACCTGACAGAGGTCAAATTACTAGAATTAATAAATGAATTTGGCAAGATTACTGGGAACAAAGTCAATATACAAAAATATTGTATTTCTATATATTAACAATAAACAAACAGGAAATACAAAAATGTTAAATGATGACCTGGCAATTGCATTAGAATAATATATCTGGGAGCCTCACTGAAGAAAACAAAAAATTTAATGTGCTACTAAAATCTCACCAGAATGCCTAAAATTAATAAGATATATTCTCAAGTGTTGGAAAGGCTATGGGAAAGCCGGAACCCCCAAACACTTCCAGACGGAGTATAAATGTGTACAATTCCTTTGGAAGACTATTGGCAGTGTCTCCCTAAAGCACAGCAATCCCATCCCTAAGTACAATACATGCAATAGAAATGCACACATATGTTTACAAAGGAAACGCATAAGCATCTCATGGCAGCACTGTTTGCAGTTTCCCCAAGGTGGAAATTACCCAGATACTCCTCCATCGTCAAATAAATAAATTGCAGTACATTCACATAGACTAGGGGTTGACAAATTTTCTATAAAGAGTAGGAGAGTAAATATTTCAGCTTTTGTAGGCAGTATAGCCCCTGTCCCAACACCGCAACTCCGCCATTGTAGCATGGAAATGGGCATGGATAATACATAAAAGAGAGGAATATGCTATAGTCCAATAAAACTCTATTAATTGGTGCTGAAATTTTCCTTTCATAAAGTGTTCGCATATCTTGAAAGAGGGTTTCTCTTTTGATTTTTTTCAGTCATTAAAAAATGTAAAAACATTTCCATCTTCTAAGTCATACACACATAGGTGGCTCACAGATTTGACATGCCCACAGATTTGGCTCATGGGCTGCGTTATACAATGTCTTGGTGGGGAAAAATGCTGTATAGAAATGGGAATGAAGAAAACAGCAAGGAATGGCAACAATATTGAAGAATCTTATAAATAGTGCATCCTGTATGATTTTACTTACGTAGAGTTCAAAAATCGGTAAAACTAATTTACGATGTTAGAAGTTAGATTACTGGTTACATTTGTCAGAGGTGATTCAAAGTTAGCACGAGGGGGGCTTTGAGGATCCTGGTGATGGATCTTGGCATGGGTGCCAATTATATGGGTGTGATCACTTTGCAAAAATTTATTGAGCTGTGCCTTATGATTTGGGTAATACGGTTCATTGTACTTTCATAAAAATTCAAAAATGCTTATGATTTTTAATTTCCCACTGTCATTAGTTTTTTTTTTTTTTTTTTTACTCCAGGGAAATGTTTTCCTTTTTTAATGGATAAAAGCCCTGACAGCCCTATGATTTTCTAGTCTCTCTTGAGTAATAGATGGTCCTGTGCAAATTATAGCTTTGACTTAGAAATTATGATATATTAATCACATATCCATCTTTGCTCAAACATACACTTTCTCTCTTCTCTGCTCCCAGCTATAGTCTATAGAGAATCACTACTTGGTTTCAGACTCTAGAATTTCTAGTTTCATTCTTGTATTTACTCCCCCACTTGCCAGTAATTCTTAGCAGCCATTTGGGTTGGTGCACAGAGAGAACGAAAACAGAAAGTTCTGGTTTGACTGGTATTATTGGAGTATGTTTTTTGGCTTTATGGATGTGTCAGAAAAACTGGCCTTTCTATCATATGTGCCTCTCATGGGGTTTTGAAAACTTTCCTACTAAGATTCTCCAACTACAACTCAGCTGATCTTGATATATTCTATTTCTCTGGTGGTTACTTCACCTTTAGTCTTTGGTTTTCTATTGTTTATGCCATGTAGACTTTCTCAGCTGGAGCCCTATGGCACACCTAGGTAGTTTTCTTGGGAAGAAGCCAAAATAGCTCCATGTTGGCTCTCTCCCTGGGCTGGCCTACATATGGTCCACAGTCAACGCTGGTGTATACTTTGTTCAAATCCATCCTGGAAGCATAGGCAAACCCAAAATAGAACTTCCCCTTCCCTCTGCACTTTGCTTGGCAGTCCATCTGCTCACACTCTTGCTTGGCAAAAGTCAGATGTCAGTCCACTGTCCTTCCCAAATTCTTAAAGAATGGTCAAACTCATGGAGGGTCCTGTTATCACCCCAATCTCCAGACTTGAAGAAAGGAGAGCTCTACCCATCCCTAATCCAGTGTGTACTGACTGTATGTGTGTGTGTATATGGGTGGGGGGAGGGGGGAACAGTGAGAAACTCATACATGGTATCAGTTCTCTCCCAAAAATCTCTTTACAGATCTTCACAACTAACCACTTTTTGACCTTGTTTATATCTCCTTGAGAGTGTGAAGAATTTTTAGAGTTATGCAACATGTTCCTAGATATTTCCTTTGAAAATCTACATTTTTGGGTTATCTCATAACTCGTTTGGCACCACATTTGAATTTAACTTGAAATTACATTAAACTTTATATTATAAAAGTAAAGCAAAGCCCAGAGAGGGAAATCATTCCTATATTTAGAAAGTTCTTGAGATAATTCAGTTCTCAAAATGATTACGAGAAATATACCAAATTAAATTTCTAAGAATATTTGATAATTCCTGACTCACCTCAAGAAAATTATTATTTTTAACTTCCTAATCTGTGCATAAAAATTAGCATACTATTTTTGCTAAAATTGCATTTTTTTTTTTTTTTGCTAGTGAGCAGTTTTCATGTATCTAAGAACTCTTGGTTGAAAAACAAAATAGCTGGACCCATCTGATTCTGCTGATTTGGTGCTGTAGATAGCCACAGACCTTTACAGTGAATCTGACTAAAAATACTGAATAAAAAAAAAATTAAACCCACATTTTTAGATTTATTAAATTCTAAGAGCATCACTGAAATTCTCCTAGTAAGTAAGTCCATCCAAATGCACAGTGGGACTTTATTAACTATCTTAGGCTTTTAAAATTCTACTTAGAAAAGCAGACTTTAGATCTAGAATTCTGGGTTAATTCGTATCCACAAATCAATTCAGAAAGTAAATAAATTACTTAAACTGAGTGTTTTGGCCTTTCATAAGGATATTTCCTGATCCCAGAGGCTAAGCAAGTAACCTAAAGACTAAGGCCAGGTCATGGGAGGCCAGGGGTAGGTACCAGATTTCCCAGTGTCTCACGTGTTTTCTTTTGCTTGTCACCTGTTTGCCGTACTTGAGACTCCAACAATAGATTGGGAAACTTTTCCTTCCTCTCAGAACTCTGTAGATATTATTCTACTGTCTTCTGGTGTGAGTGTTGCTGTGAATAAATCTGCTGCCAGTTGGATTCCCTTTTGGACTGCCTCCTCTCCAAAACCTTTGTTGATACTGTGATATTTCTGTCTATACATCTGAATAATTATTTATCCTAGAAGTTCACTAGCTTCACCAAGATATGCTCCAGTGTTGATGATTTCATATCAGTGTTTTCTAGAGATGCTCTTTTCATCTCCAAAGTTAGCCTTTCTTTTATTTTTGGAAAATATGTTCTATTACATCATTATATACATTTTCTGTACTGCTGTCATTTGACCTTCTCATCTTCATATCCATTAAATACTCCTAAGTACTATTGTTGTTATCCATTACATCATGTTTGTTATCTTTCTTAAATGGGACTTTATCACCGTTATTTTCTTCTGCTGGTGGTGATTATCTTGAACTTTTCATCCACACTTCTAGTTAGGCTGTAACCGTTCCCATGTCATTTCTTGTTTCTAGTTTATATATTAGTTTTGTAGTAGAATAGTGTTTTGTCCTTATTTGACTGACTTAGCTCTGCATTATTCATCACATTCTGTTGGTGCAATGTCTCATTTTGTTTCATTGATTTCATTTTCTTTTTAAATTTTTTTTTCTATATAAAAAAACAAATGTGGAATATTTTCTTCTTTTTTCCATTTTGGATTGTTTCTCTCTATGTAATTGAGTTTCTTTCCTCTATTTTTCCTCACTTGAATTTTTACATAGTTATCATGCTATTTCTCTTTACCTTAGCATATTTAACAGGGTTGACTCTATCCAAACCTTCTGTTTGCTCAAGTTTAGAATGGATAACTTTTCTAGACTCCCTTTACTCATCTGGGATCTATTGGTATTCCCCTCAGAGCACCTGGCATTGTATGTTTCTACAACTTGTCTGTTACATGAGAGATGGGAGAGTAGGATTTAACTACAGATATGGGCAACTGTAGTTAGAAGACCATATATATATATATATATATATATTTTATTCATGAGAGACACACAGAGAGAGAGAGGCAGAGACACAGGCAGAGGGAGAAGCAGGCTCCCTATCGGAGCCTGATGTGAGACTCGATCCCAGGTCTCTGGGATCATGACCCATGCCAAAGGCAGAGCTTAACCACTGAGCCACTGAGCATCCTGCTCTGATATTTTTGATAATTATGTTAAAAATCCTGTATTAACATTTAATCTAATGTTTAAGTGCCTCTCTATTTCTGAAGGAGCATACAACCAGAGAAGCATAAACACTAAGGGATATATTTAGGATTTGGCCTTATGTAGCTGGTTAAGCAGTATCTGAGGCTGTTTTCTTCACATCTGGTGTGACAGTTTAGGGTCTTCAGAGTAAACACCTGGGAAGGGAAGATAAATATAAAGTGAGGGAGATCAACAGCAAACTAGAACTCAAAAGCATGAGTTAAAATTCCTCGGGAACAGACTGGGGCCCATCTCAATTCTTGTTGCCTTTAGTGTCCGTGGCGTGGCTATTTTGCAGAAGTCAAGCCATTCCTTACAAAACTAAACACACACAATGGTCCTGGAGTCAGAGAAACAGAAGGAGAATGGAGGGGCAAATAGAACAATTGTAGGCTCAGCTATACTCCACACCAGTGATATGAGTCAGCAAATCAGCACCATATTTGACCCACAGAATGGCTGCTGCTTTTCTTCTTCCTTCTCTTTTTTTTTTTTTAATTTTTATGTATTTATGATAGGCACACAGTGAGAGAGAGAGAGGCAGAGACACAGGCAGAGGGAGAAGCAGGCTCCATGCACCGGGAGCCCGACGTGGGATTCGATCCCGGGTCTCCAGGATCGCTCCCCGGGCCAAAGGCAGGCGCCAAACCGCTGCGCCACCCAGGGATCCCTCTTCTTCCTTCTCAATCTCCCAAGAATCTGTCTCATGGACCATCCTAACTAGAAACACAAGGAAGGGAATTCTGGGAAATGTAGCTCAGCCTAGCTAAGTGGACAAAATGCAAAGATACCTTTGGATTTTTTATTGTTATCCTCAAAGTCTTACCTTGAAGCCTTTATTTTTGACAGACACAATCAGACCCAAGTTTTATTTCCTATTTTATGCACTTCTGCCCCAAAGTCAATCAAGAAAGTGACAAAATCTAAGCAATCATGATGTAAATTAAAGTCTGATTTGCATTTTCATGAGCAAATAAAGAGAATAGCTCTGATGATTTATTAAACTCTGTATTTTGATTGGATGATCAAATTCACACAAATGCACTCCAATGACAATTATTTTATTCAGGGCTATCTATGAAGTTGGCATTACTATAACTGTCCTTTCCATATGCAAAGAGAAACAAAAAAGGAGGGTTTTAGCCAAACTTACCTTCACTGAACTTTTTTTTTTCTTTTCTCAAAAGCTTTGTATAATCCTGAACTGAAGAGTCCTCATCAAAGAGCTTCCCTGAAATTACCTTAGTTACCAAAAGCAGTTTTACTCAATGAAAAGCCTTGAAATGACTCAGCTCCATTAGACAGTTATTTCAAAAGCCACAATTAACATCCAACTGTGAAAAACACAATAGTGACTTAAAACAAAATTTAACTGGTGTTGTAAAAACAAGAGCAAAAACCTCATAATGGAAAAAAAAAAAAAAAAAGAATTGCTGCCAAATGGCCAAAGTTTAAAGAAATCCATGTACCTAATTTAGCCTATGGCTGAAGAACATTGCTACTTCTGTCAAGAACCAAGAACTTGCTTGATGGCAAATCTGCAAATTAAAAATCCAAACACCGAACTTAAGCATCTTGAATCACCCAATGTTTTCTTTGTTGCCAGATTTAGCCATTATGAGTTGTTAGCTGAATATGTATGGAAAATAAAACAATTTAAGAACCTAACTCTAGCTTCAATCTTGGTTCTGTGACTATGAGGCTTGTATGTATACTGTTTGTGTACTTTTTAACTTTGTGCTATTAAACTCTTCTCTATTGATTTAAAATGGTCTCTATTCTATTCTCTACATTTTGTGGAGAATGCACAGCCAAGCCACTTCAGAATTGCCCAGTAGAATATATGACGTTTCCCAAGGGAAGGCCTGGACCTGTGTGTTGTGTGTGTGTGTGTGTGTGTGTGTGTGTTTTATATGTAAAATGAGGATAATAATGCCTGTATCTGATTATCCCACACAATTTTCTTCTCTTCTTCAAAGTGTTATTTTTTAAACTGTCTTGTAATCATGAAAAGTGAATCATCATGGCCAAGCTTGGACTGACAGTGATTTTGAACCTTTGTGTAACATACCAACAAAGCTCTTTAAAATTTAAGTAGTTACCTCTTTTCTGAGAAGCGAAGATTTGAATTTACATCTTCAGAGTCTCAATTGAACTATTTAATTAGAATCCTCAGAAATATCTGGAACACATGAAATCACTGATTTCCTACCAGTCAACCCATACATTAAAAGGAAATGAGACTTACTTTGCAGTCTAGTAGGTGAATATAGGACACGTAAGTACTTATCAAATATGATAATTATAGATTATTTTGTCTATTCTTTCCTTTTGCTTGAGGTGATTTGTTATAGTTGTTACCTTTTAGATTGTCATCCTAAAATAGCCCACATTGAGGTATCTCTGTGGATTTGTTCCAGTGACTGTGAATATCAAGTTTTTAATTTATGTAATGGAATGATGGATAAAAAATTCCCGAGAAAGGCAACTGACATATCTTAAAACATAATTCTCAAAAGGTTAGAAATCATGGCTCTTATAAAGGCACAAAATCAACATATGTCAGAAATTTTATTTAAATCATTAAATGGTATTTAATTCATCAATTGATGAGGAAACCAATAATACATTAAAACTGTCTCAACTGGCTCTCCAGGAAGCAAACAAACAAAGAAAAACCCTAATTTGTAGTGTCTGGTGTAGGAAACAAAGGCAGAAGAAAAAATATTAAATTTCCTTACTACCTATAGTCCATTGACAATTCCTTGAAACAGGCAGAGTGACATTCCTCTCAACTCAACAGCCTTGATGTTAATACTTTGCTAAGGGCAAAAGGCAATTTTAGCCCAAAGCACAGGACCCTGTAAATCTACTTTAATATATAAAAATTCCTTTAGAAATTTCCTTTATCTGTAAACCCTCCAAGATATGTGTTGGCAATCATCCCCCAAGCATATGGCCCACCGATATCCATCTGAAGGGTCTCATGACTAAGGTTTTATTAAGCAGTAATAAATGACCTTTTCCCAACAATAGCTAACTCCCTCAAGGTCCGGGAAGACTTGCTCCCAAAATTCCTTAGAGACTTATGCAATCCCTAACCACCTCCCAACTTGAAAGTATATAATGGGCCACTCTTCATGACCCTGAGTGCCGCTCTTTCTGACAATGGGTCCTGTCCCTATGCTTTAATAAAATCACCTTTTTTGAACCAAAGATGTCTCAAGAATTCTTTCTTGGCCACTGGCTTCGAACCCTAACGTCTTTTCCTACATCAGTGTGTTCTAGTTTTTGTAGTACAAGTACTCCTGTGTTTGCTGATTTAAAACTACGAATGTGCAATCAATGAGCTTTCAAAATTCCCATAAACTTAACAATCGGTTCTCATGAGCCAATCTGAACTGGCTCCAGCATACCAGTGTTAAAGGTAGATGTGTAATTTAATGAAGGAATGTTAAGATAAAGTATGAAGATTATGCAACAGGTTAATGTCTCAAGGAGTGATAAACTTTTAGAGTTATTTTCCACCAGACGGAAATTATTTGCATCTCTGCTGAACAAAACCTATAACTTAACCTCTGCCCTTGTAGAGTTGTAAAATAGCCCAATCAGTAAAGTCAGCTCAGCAGTTCACTAGAACACCTAATAATTTCTTTTGTCTTTTCCAGGTTATGAATAATATTTCCTGATAGAATAGACTGTTAAATCTATAATGAATTAATGTACCTCTGACTCATTTTAGAAGTGTAAGTTCCTTTACTATGCTGTGAGGTACTTGAAGATAGGAAATAGTTTTTAGTCCTTGTTTCTGTAGCCCTCAGCAAGTATCTGGGGCCCTGTAAGTTTTCAATAAATGTTTGGTAAATTGATGGGTATAATTTTGTATGGGAAAAGTAGATGCTAATTTCTCAAAATGAACAATCTTTTCCTCCTTCCTTTATGAATTCCTGCCAAGAAATAGAACTGAGCCCAGTTATGGGTAATAGATGTTCTCTGGTGTCAAGGGAAGCTTTAAAGGCAATGAAACATTTTAAAGGCGAAACCCAAACATTTTAAAGGTGAAAAACATGGACAAGTGGTGAAAATGGGAGACCATAAAATGATGTAACAATTTAAGCAGTTCTTTGAATTTTTACTTTGATTCATCATGAGAAGATGCTTAAAATAGAAATTATAATTCTAATTATAATTCTTAATGGGATGAGGCAGTTGAGGATTAAATTCACAAAAGAAGACAATTTCTTGGCCCAGAGTTGAAACACAATGGACACCAAACTTATTATAACTAAAACTAAATAATCAAAAAATAAAGCAATAGCTGATAATAACTTGTTTCATTAAGTGATTACCAATAAGTCTAATCTAAAAAATAATAGGAGAGTGAAAACATTAGCACAGTAGTTGATACTGGGTCTACCCGTTATTTACCAAAAATTTATTTAATGCATACTATATGCCAGATATCATTTTAGTGTTAGAGACATAATAGTGAATAAAAAAGATAAGGTTTCTCTTTTTGTAGAATTTACTTGCTAGTGTGAGCATTTATAAAAGTTTCAGAAGATGAGGACAATCCAGAAGACTCTGAGGAGAAGGTGAAAGAGTCCTACTAAGTAGGGGAATCAAGAGGGTGGTGTCTGACAGGCCAGGTCAAGAAGTATTTCAAGGAAGAAGATGTGATCAACCAGCTAAATCTAATGCAGTCACTCGGTCGAAAAAGAAATAACTGAAAATCGAGAAGCTGTAGTTAACAATATGGAGGTCTTCTTTGAATTGACAAGAGGACTTTTGGTGGAGTACTGATTAAGGCCTTATTAGATGGTTTAGGAAAGAATGGGAGAAATGGAGACAGTAAGTTTGGACAACTCTTTTCGGAGTTTTGCTTTGAGCAAAACAGAAAACAAAAAGTTATCAGAGTGTGATGTCAGGACAAAGGAGTTTCTTTGTGTTTGTTTTTTAATGAAATAAAACAGGGCTATTGCACATTATGATTGTTGAGGAGAATGGCCCTCTGGAGAAGGAAAGGTGTTGATGCAGGAAAGAAAGAAGCAAAGGCCTAGAAAAAGAAGGAGGGGATGCCATGTAGTGCACCACTGGTTATGGATGTATTTACTGAAGCCTGCAGTCTTCAGGCTTTAAAAGATATTATAACTATAGAGTTATTAGTGTACATAATGTAACACCATGCAATGCATTTATATTTTTTGACAATAGTAAGCCATGTGTTATTGTGAAACCTAAAGTTTGAACTCTTTTAATATTTTTATTGTCAAATAGAATAGAGACAAGTACACAAGATAAAAATGCAGAGCCAAATGATTTATTACCATTTAGGTCAAGAGATAGAACGCTGAAGGCAACCAGAAGTAACCACTGTGCCCCTTCCCAACCATATTCCCTCTTCTCCCCCAAAGTCACCACCTTCCTGACTTTAATGGTAACCATTTCCTTGCATTTCTTTATAGTTCAAGCACACAGTACGAATCACTAAACACTGTAATTTAGTTTTCACCTGCTTTAAAGATTTTTAAATCAATGGAATCATATATATGGTTTTATATATGGTTTCTCTCACTTTGTGTTTTTGGGATTCATCCATGCTGTTTCCATAGATTGTTTATGACCCTTGCTTTCTCGTGCTTTGTTGGATTTCATAAGTATTATCTCCTTTCTATTGCTAAAGGGTATTTAATCTTTTTTTCTTTTTATGAATAGTCCTGCTATGAACAGTCTTGCATTTATGTCCTGAAAAGTGTTTGACTTTGAACTGGGTATGTGCTTAGGGATAAATTGCTGGGTTATAGGGTTTATGTGTCTTTAGCTTTGGTAAAAAATGCCTGAGCATTGTCTAAAATGGTTGTACCAAGTGACATGCTCATCAGCATCCGTGTGAGAGTTCCTATTGTGCTCTATTCTCTCCAAACTGAGAGAACATGGGAGCCCTTTTAGTTTTTTCTTTTCTGGTGGATGAGAACTAGTATTGTGATTTCAAATCGCATTTTTCTGATGATAAATGAAGTTGCTCATCTTCCCATATGTTAATTTTCCCACTTGATGAAAGGCATTTTCTCTTGATAGTGTTTTATATGAAAAGAACTTTGTAATTTTAATGTGGTCATGTTTATCAGTCTTTTTCTTTATAAGTAATTACTTTTATATCCTAAAAAGTTTTTTCCAACCCAGATACTATCAAAGATATTCTTTATGTCACCCTTTGAAGCTTCATTATTTCATCTGTCACACTCCAATCTTCAATGCCTCTGGGTTTATAAATTGTATGAATATAGTGCGCATGTAGTGTAAAGTACTAGTCAAATTTCTTTTTTTCTATGTGTATATTCAATTAATTATCATCTATTGGATACAATACATGTATCTTTACTACTCTGCAGTGACATTTTTGTCATACACTAAGTCTTCATTACAGATGTACATGTATTTCTGGATGTCATATTGGATTCTGATTACCCGTTTATCAAATCTTTCACAAAAAGTATGATTTTGGGGTACCTGGGTGGCTCAGTTGGTTAAGTCTTCAACTCTTGATTTCAGCTCAAGTCATGATCTTAGAGTTGTGAGATTGAGCCCCAAGTTGAGCTCTGCATTGAGCATGGACCCTGCTCAGAGTTCTCTTTCTCTCTCAATCTGCCCCTCCCCTGGCTTGTGTGCATTCCCCCCCCCCCCCCCGCTCCAGAAGAATCCCAAAAACAAAACACCATGATTTCTTATTACTATAGCTTTAAAACCAGTTTTGACATTCAGAATAGGAATACTTTTCACCAAATTTTCTATTTTAAGAATGACTCAACTATTCTTTATAGCATATTTATGTATTTAAATATCTTGACTATTTTTTAGTCAAGATGTCTTTAATTCTTTGTTGTCATGTCTGCTCACTAACTCAAAATATCTTAGCATATATATCCATGCTTGCTTTTCTAGGTTATCAACAGAAGGATTGATCCTATTCCACCAATACAAAATGTGCAGGGATCTATGTATATATATATATATATATGGGTTTTTATATATATGTGTGTATTTATATGTATATACATGAATATATATGACAGATTTATATCATATAAATATATATCATGCATATGACTTAACTTTTTATGCTCAGAATACTTCAGACATCATTAGTAAGAGTTATAGTTTTTTAATGTCAACTTATTGTTTTTACTTAGAAAAATCTCAAGGTCTCATATTTTCTTTTTTCTTGTGTCAGCTTCCTCATATTTCCCTGTCCATTAAAAAAAAGTTTTTTTTTTTTTAAAGAGAAAAAAATTGTCTGATTACTGGCTGATCTTAAGGGACAGGATCTAGTGTTGACAATATTTCTGTAGAAATGAAGAAAGAGAAAGATAAGTACAATGTCTGCATGCCCCTCTTTCAATTTAAGGTTGGGTTGTTGGGTGCTTTCTACCTTGATTTAGAAGACCATGACGAGGGCATAAAGGGCTCTTTTGTGAACTTAGCTATGAATTGTTGAATTCTAGTAGGTTTTGTTCTCCTTCACAGAGACATATGCACATGCATACATCCTATGGAAAAAAAATATGAGTTTGGTGGTTTGACTTCAGTATTTACTCTGTGATCTCTATTTCAGCACTCTCATGCTCACTTCCCTCCTTCAGTCCAATGCATCCTGTAAGCCCCAGTGCCCACCTGAGTACCTAATCCATGCTATTCAGCTCTTCCCCTTACCCTGGCACCTCACTGGTACCAAGGCATCCAGCCATGATAATAACATCCTGGAAACACTTGTACTTTATATCAGCTACAAGTCTCAGCCTTTGGCCTTTGACTCTGACTCTGACTACAATTACATGGGTAACAATAAAATAAATAAAAAAGAAGTAGCACCTACGTGCCTCTATAAAACCCTTTCCTTTTGAAATTTCCTGCCTCCATCTTTCTGAGTTGATAAAGCAATACTGAGTACAGTAAAATTATATCTAAAATATGAACAAGGAGGCACTGAGTGTATTGAAGATGAGATCCTCCTTAAGTAAATGAATATATTTTGTGTTTTATAGTTTAGCTGGTTTGGCATCTCTCTGCTTTTCTGGGTTTTGGTTATTTGAGATTACTAGGTAGTTGGTCTCTTGACTAGTGGAATATTAACATGTTAGACTTTGAATCTATCTTGTAGGGCTTTGGAAACAATCTGATTTATAAACTAATTAAACAAAACAGGGATTAACAGATATTTCTAATTATGTTTTGAGAAATAATTTAAACTCAAAATATATTTAAAATATCAATTTCTTGGCAGTGTTTTGTATCAGTGTTTTGAAGTGATTTACATGTCATTATAAAGCCTACTCCTAACAATCATTTTCTTTTTAAAGTTTTTTTAAAGTTGTATTTTATTTTGAGAGAGAAAAAGTGCACGCATGTGCAAGAATGAACAGGAGTGGGAGAGGGGCAGAGAGAGAGAATCCCAAGCAGGTTGAATTGAACCAGATGCAGGCTGATCTCATGAGATCATAATCTGAGCTGAAATCAAGAGTTGGGTGCTTACCCACCTGAGCTACTCATGCATCCCCTAATAATCATTTTAAAACACAATTTAGTCTTTAAAAAAATTACTGGAAGTAAATAGAATATAATAATTTGGGGAATATGCATGTCAAAATTAGAGTGATAGATATTTTCTTTTCTATTTTCTATTTTCTCTAATAAAGAGTAAAAGCTCTGAGTTTCTCTGAATTTAACACATCTCATACCTGGCTCGGGAGTGCATTTTTCCTCTTGCAAATTTTAGCTAGATTATCCTGTAGATTCCCAAGGATGAGTTTAGAGCAAAATACCATCTCCTTGGTATTTCTACATGAGAGACTTTGAAAATGGTTAGACATCATCAGAGTTTTCATATATAGGTTTTGGGAAATTAGGAATACTATATACCAAAAGAAACACTGGCTTATATAAAAGAAGTCTTTGTAATATCTTCTAATGACCTAGTTTGATGTAAGGACCATTTACTTTACATCATCTTCTGACTAAACTTTGGTTTATTATATCTGATGTTATTTGTTTCTAGAATCATGATAGTTGGGTATTCTCCTTTCAGGGTTTGAAAAGAAAGCAGTTATTATAATGTTATGGCTGAGATCCAGTAGCTGTTTTAATTCAGGAAAGAACTGGTGCTTGGAAAGGAAAACATCTATGCTTACTTTCTTCAAGCCTACATAGATCTTAGTATGCTGTGATATGAAGGAAGCCCATTTTGTTGAAATAAAGTATCTCAGATTCAGAAAGGCCCATTTAAAAATCACAATTTCATCACTTACTAGCTTGGTTGCATTAGGCGTTTTCGTTGCTCTCTAGAAATCTTGATTTTTCACATTGTAATGTGAGTTATTACAACTCATGTCATGGGAAAACCATACAGATTATGGTACCATAAAATATCTTAAATAGCATGCCATTCACAAGTGAATTTAGTTAATAAGTTTAAGAATGACCTGTGCTGCTAGCAGTGACTCTAAAGAATAAATGTCTTATTGGCTCTTAAAAGGTACTAGTCACACACAATTGAGGGTTAGGTTATTCCTGTTTGTGGTAACAGCAATAAACTTCACCCAGCATTCCACCTACTTCCATATATTTCCTGGTGCCCTTACAGTTAGAGTCTTGTGATTGATTATGGCCAAGGAAATGTTCGTTGGGTGACCTGTGAGACTTCCAGGGATGAACCAGTGAAAAGAAACTGAAAGATTCAAGACTTTCCAGCTCTTCTTGGCCATGCCATAATAACTAAGATTCCTGGGTTTTAGATGATGTGGAGTCCCCGAGTCCCTGCCTGACAATGTGGAATTGAGTACCCCACTGAACTGCAATGAACATGTCATGTGAGCAGGAAATCAACCTCTGTTTTGTTAAATACATTAGGATTTAGGGCTTAATTTATTATGCTGGCATAAAGTAGCCCATTGTGAGCAATACCCTGGTTTCAAGTGGCCACATTTTTAAATATATTTTCCCTTATGAGTTGTGAAATTTAATGAATGGATTTTTGTTAAAAATTAGATCACATACACTGAGATTTCCAGATTAACAAAATTATGGAAGTTATTAAATATTTTCCTGTAGGCTTTCATGTAACATTCACATACTCAAAAATCAGTGAAAATGAAGGGCAAGATCAGGAAAACCTGTAAAAACATCCTTGAGTGCATTAAGGAGCATCTGTGACCACATGAACACTGACAAAATAGGTTGGTTGCTAAAATTTATGGTTATGTTTTGAGTTTGCTTAGCATTTTGTAAAGTACCCAATTCACTACTTCTCTTCAGATACAATTCTGGATCCGAGTGATGCTGAACTCCGTGGAGACAATCTAAGAATAGCATACAGGATTGTTAGTGGACTTGAACTTCAATTTTTAAGTAGTTAAAATTCTCTTCCTGAAAGCAAAAAGAACCCCCTAAATCTATTGTTTTTATAAAAAGATAAAATTTCCATTAATACCTAAAGAAGGCTTCAAAGCAACCCAGAAACATTAATTAACTGAACATCAGAACATGCCTATGAAGTAGGAAAGAACTATGTGTCCCCTTTTTAGGACAAGAAAAGGCAGTGGGTAGTAACTAGTTCACCTGAAGATAATTAATTTAGTAGTAAGATGAATAGGCTTTTGATTTCTAGAAATTAGACCCCATGGGGTCTTAGAGCAGAACATGAGTGCTAACTGTACCAGAGAAACCTGATCTCATGTCCCAATCCTGCCAATGTGATCTTGGATATATTCACTTCTGTGTAATAGAATAATTATATCTTAAAAGGTAGCATAAGACTTAAATGACAATGTTGGCAAAGCACTTCATATAGTGACTGACCCATTGCAGGCATACTGGAAATGGAATATCTCATCTTTATTTATTTACCTTTTATTCTAGTAAGAGAGCTAATGAGTTCACTTTTTGAGGGTGCAAAAAAAATCAAAACTAGGGATCCCTGGGTGGCGCAGCGGTTCGGCACCTGCCTTTGGCCCAGGGCGCAATCCTGGAGACCCGGGATCAAATCCCATATCGGGCTCCCGGTCCATGGAGCCTGCTTCTCCCTCTGCCTGTGTCTCTGCCTCTCTCTCTCTCTCTCTCTCTCTCTGTCTCTCAATCTGTGTTTGACTATCATAAATAAAAAAAAAATCAAAACTGGTATTATTTTAGCCAGCAGGGAACTCTCAGTTGATACTGCTCTGAATGTACATGGGAACTATTTATTTAACATACTGCACTATCTTAGGGTCCACCAGATTTTACCATTCTTCTCCTATCTGATTCAGAGTCTCAGAACCAAAAGGAATCACTTTCAATTTATGGAAGATTAAGACTCCCAATTTGAAAGCAGCAATGAATCTGCAAAAATGCTTAAGAACTGTCACCACAAATGGTTTATTTTATAATTCTACCCTTGATTTAAAACTTACATTATGGACTCAGGGTCCCCATCTGAAGAATCCTCAAAAAAGTCCAATCCCTTATTTACTAAATTGCTATTCCAGAGGTACAAGCTAAATAACTCCTGGTTGTGGAGTTACATTTTCAGGACTGGTTGGTTTAGGCACAGAGCTGGGACATGGAAGGAAAAAACACTTTTTTTGTGTGACAGAAATTATCTACTTGAATTAAGAATAGATTAGGAAAAATAATCTAGTGCTATTTTGTTTCAAGCTTTAGGAAACCTTTCAGGCTATACAAACTGTAATTGTATTGTAATTTTTATTTCAAGGGAGAATAATTTTTTTAATTTTGGAAATTAAAAAAATTAGTTGAAGTATAATTGACACACAATCTTACATTAATTTCAGGTGTACAACATAGTGATTTGACAAGAGAATTTTTTTTTTTTAATTTCTTGTTTGTATGGGCTTTTCCTGCTCCTTTCTTTTGTCTATTTCCCCCTGACTATTCTTACAAAAATTGATTTTAGTTTTGTTTCCTTTAGTCTCTATGACAGTAGTCAGATTTAGAAGCTCTTTAACATAAAACCCCACGTTACAGAGAGAGATCACAAGGTTGTGTAATCTATAAAGAAGAGTTGTAATTTATGTCTCTTTTCTCCTTTGTGGCCTCCTATCTAATCATACACCCTCTTTGGTTGACTTCAACTCTTTCTTCCAATATACACAGTAATTCTCTAATATAGCCTTTTACTTTCTCTGTAAATAGAAAGCAAAGCTCTTGCCAAATAATACAGACTACACTGTGGTTGTGAGATCTGTGGAGATCAAGAGAACCCAAGGTCATCTATTCACCTATTTTGCACACAATGAAATTGAGACACAGACCATAATGATATCCAAAGACCAGAAGCCAATGTGAGGCAAAGCTGAGATTTGAACTATCTTTACTTTTGGGAAAAGAAACAAAAAAGCATCCACTCTTCATTTTTATTAGTAGAACTGTATATTGTTGGAAAGATTTGGTTGGTTGGGGTGACATAAGCAATATAGTGGCATAGAAACCCTTTGTCTTCTCCATCCTCTACCAGAGACATCAATTTGAACAAGTATCTGTGCATAAAAATACCTTCATAAGAGCCAAGGATTCCAGGTAAAGGATTACAGCACCTAGGTGAAGCACAGAAATAGGAAAGGACGTGTTAAGGGTAGAAAAAAATACATTCACACTACCCCCATTACCCAAGCCTGGACGGAGAGAAGCAGACACCTTTGCCATAGAGGACAGTAAAATGTGCCAGGTTTCATGATGGACTCCAAATCCAGCCAGCCCTAGCAACAGGCCTATTCCTACAGCCCTAGGTGACTCCTTGTGGTCTCTCATGAATGCAGGATCCTGCCTCCAATAACACCGCTGGTGTCCACCAGCTCTTGTGGGGTCAGGCAACTCCAGTGGCCCTAGATGGCATCCTTGGCACCAGTCCTTTATCTCACCTGAACCTATCAACTCCAGCCACCCCAGGTGGCTCCTAATGCCCTAGCAGCTCCCATGTACCCCAGCCCCTGGTCCATTCTGGTGCCTGTCAGCTCTAGCAGTACCGGGCAATGTTTGTGGCACCAAGTTGCTGGTAGACCCCTATGAATCTGGGTCCTAGAGTCATTCTGTTGCCTCTGGATCCTGTGGCAACAGGCTACTAGTAGGCTCCTGTGAACCCAGACCTGCATTTCAATCTGGCACCTGCCAATTCTAGCAAGCCCAGGTGTCTCCCGTGGCCCCAGGCCACATTGTTAGTACCATGTTCCTGGGGAAGGAGGCCCTGTGTCTATGCCTTTGGCTCACCCCCAGAACTTCTGGCTCTAGCAACCCCAGGCAGCTGCCACAAGTCCAGGTGGCTTCTTTGTTTCTGGACTCTCAGAGAACCTAGGCTCCTGGCCTATACAGTTTCATCAACCTGGAGAGCTTAATGCCCATATGTGGCTTCCATAGCTTCCATAGCTTTGTTTCTGGACTCTCAGAGAACCTAGGCTCCTGGCCTATACAGTTTCATCAACCTGGAGAGCTTAATGCCCATATGTGCTTCCATGGAAGCAGCTTCCATGATTTCAGGCTCCTAGAGGACTCCTGGGAACCCTACCTCCCAATTCACTCCAGTATCTTCTAGCTCTAACAGACCCAGGCAGATCCAGTGACCCCAAGATCCCAGGCTACCTCACTACCAGCTGGATCCTATGGCACCAGGTACCTGCATGACCCTGTGAACCCAGGTTCTTAGCTCACCCTAGCACTGGATCTCTCCTCTGATCCTGGGTGGCTTCTATGGTCTCAGGATCCCAATCAATGCCCATGAATATAGGTCCCAGGAGGGCTGTTGTGAACCTGGGATTCTGGTGGGGTCCAGCACCAGGTTGGCTACTGCCATTCCCAGGCTTTTGACCCATGCCAACACCAGGCTATCTAAGAACTCCACTGTACATACATGTGTGGACACCATGAGATGCCCTCCCAGAATCTCTGGATAGGCTGACTGGTGAAGAGTTTTGTTTGTGAAGGCAATTGTTAAAGACTGGAAGAGGAGCATCCATCCTCAAATGAGCACACACAAATGTAAGGCCACAAAAATCATGAATAATTAAGGAAACATGACACCACAAAAGAACACTAAGAAAATTCCAATGACTGACCCCCCAAAATGAAGATCTCTAAACTGTTGGACAAAAAGAAAGAATGAAAAACCCTATGCGAATTATGCAATACCATTAAAATTAACAATCTACATATTATTGAAGTCCCAGAAGGAGAGGAAACAGAGAAGAAAAGAAAGCTTATTTAAAGAAATAATGGCTGAGAATTTCCCAAATCTGGGGAGAGATTTTAGATACTTCTAGATAAGTTCAAGAGGCTAATATGTCATCCTCAAATTTCAACCCCCCAAAATCTTCAAGATGCATTTTAATAAAACTGTCTAAAATCAAAGACAAAAAGAAAATTTAAAAAGCATCAAGTGAAATAAAATTTCTTATATGTAAGGGAAACTATAAAACTACCAAGAGACAGCTCAGCAGAAACCTTACAGGCCAGGAGAGAATAGGATGATATATTAAAAGTGCTGAAACAAAAAAACTGCCAGTCAAAAAACTTTACCCAAAAAAAGTTGTCACTCAGGAGTGGAAAGATAAGGACTTTGACAAATAAATAAAAGCTGAGGGAGGGCATCATTACAAGACTTGCTCTATAAGAAATACTGAAACTTCATCAAATAGAAGAATAAAAAATGCTAACTAATGATCAGAAAGCATGAAAATATAAAATATGCTGGTAAGACAAATATGTCATCAAATTCAAAATATTCCAATACTGAGGGCAGTGCCCTTTGTTTCAACAGCAGAACTGAAAATGTAAGTAAGATCCAGAGCATCATAACTTAACCAAAATGTCCGGGATAATATTTTTTCTAAATGACTTATACCAAAAACAAGGAAAATCTCCACTTGAGTTAGAAAAGATAATCAGCAAAGGTAAGACCAACATGACACAGATGTTGGAATTATTCAACTAAGATTTTAAAGCAGTCATCATTAAAATACTTCAATGAGCTATTATGGACACAATTGAAACCAATGAAAGACTAGAAAATCTCAGCAAAGAAATAAAAGATATAAAGAAGAACCAGATATAAGTTTTAGAACTGAAAAATACAATGATGAAATAAAAGGCTCAATGGATGGTCTAAAAAAAAATGCAATAATATAGTGTGTGTTAATCACTGAACTCTAGTATAAAAGTTTAAAGGAACGGGATGAGCACTGCATGTTATACAATATGTTGGGAAATCGAACTCCAATAAAATATACAAAAATAAATAAAAGTTTAAAGGAGAAAAGTATTAAAAATAAGTAGAGCTATAATAATTTGTTAATGGACACAAAGTATAAAAAGGGAAGTTATAACATAAAAAGCATAAGTGATGGGGGAAGGATAAAGGGATAAGGTTTTTGTATGCAAAGTTAAGACATCTGTATATAGTGTTTTATGTAAGCCTCATGGTAACCACAAAGCAAAAACCTACGGAAGATACATGAAGTGTAAAGAGAAAGGAATCTAAGTATACAGAAAGTCATCAAATCACAAAGGAAGAGAGCAAGAAGAACAAAGGAACAAAGGAATTACAGCACAGCCAGATAAAAATGAACAAAATGGCAATAGTAAATCCATAACTGTCAATAATTACCTCACATGTAAATGGGCTAAATTCTCTAATCAAAAGGCACAGAGTAGCTAAATGGATTAAAACCAAAACCCAACTCTACACTGCCTATAAAAGACTCACAGGACACTCATAGACTGAAAGTGAAAGGATGGAAAAAGATATTCTGTGCAAATGGAAAAGAAAAGAGAACAGGGGTAGCTATGTTTATAATCAGATGAAATAAACTTAAAGTCAGAGTATTAATAAGAGACAAGATTATTATATAATGATAAAGAGATCAACTCATCAAAAGATTATAACAATTATGAATATATATCCACCCAACATTGGAGTATCTAAATATATTAAGCAAGTACTAATAGGTTTGAAGGGAAATATAGACAAGAATACAATAATACTAGGGCACTTCAATGGATATTATATCCACACAGAGAGTAATAAGGAAACACTGAACTTGAACTATACCTTAGAACAAATGGACCTAACAGACCTATCATTTCATCCAACAGCTATAGAATACACACACGTATTCTTCTCAAGCACACAGGGAACGTTCTGCAGAATAGATCATATGTTAAGTCACAAAACAAGCCTTAGCAAATGTAACGAGATTGAAATCATACCAGGTATATTTCCTGAATATGATGGTATGAAACTAAAAATCAGTAACAGGAGAAAACTAGAAAATTCACTAGTAAATGGAAATGAAACAGCACATTCCTAAACAATCAATAGGTCAAAGAAGAAATCAAAAGAGAAACTAAAAATTATCTTGAAACCAACAATTTATCAAAATTGTTATAAGAGAAAGCTGTAATAAGAGGAAGTTTATTGTGATAAATGCCTACATTCAGAAGGAAGAAAGATCATAAATAATCAAACTTTACATCTCAGGAAGATAAAAAAGAACAAACTAAGCCTAGAGTTAGCAGAAGAAAAGAAATGGCAGAGATCAGAGCAGAGGTAATTGAAAGAGAGATCAGAAAAACAACAGAAGATCAATGAAGATAAGAGCGGTTTTTAGAAAAGATAAAATTGACAAACTCTTAGACTAGCAAAAAAAAAAAAGAGAGAGAGAGAGAGAGATGCACATAAATAAAATGAGAAATGAAGAGGAAACATTACACTGAGAGCACAGAAATACAAAGGATCATAAGAGACCAGTATGGACAATTAAACACAAATTTGATAACCTAGAAGAAATGGATAATTCCTAGGAACATTCTACCTACCAAGATTAAAACATAAAGAAATAGAAAATTTGAACAGACTAATAAGTGAAGATACTGAATCAGTAATCACAAACCCTTCAACCAAGAAAAGCCCAGGACCAAAGGGTTTCGTGGTGAATTCTGCGAAACATTTAAAAGACAATTAGCAGCAATTCTTCTGAATTCTCCCAAAAAAAAATGAAGTGGAAGAAAGACTCCTAAACTCATTTTATGAGGCCAGCATTATCCTGATACCAAAGACAGATAAAAGCACACAAGAAAAGAAAATTACAGGCCAGTATCCTTGGTGAATGTAAATACAAAAGTTCTTAACAAAACACTAGTAAGTAAAATTCAGCAGTGCATTAAAAGGATCACACTCCATGATCAAGGAGGATTTATAGATGCAAGGATGATTCAACTTATGCAAATTAATAAATGTGATATACCACACTAACAGAATGAAAGATTAAAATCCTATGATCACCTCAACAGATACAGTAAATGCAGTTGGAGAAATTCAACATCCATTCAAGATAAAAAAAAAAAAAAACTCCTAACATAGTGTGTGTAAAAGAAATGTACCTCAACATAATAAAGGTCGTGTATAAGAAACCCATGACAAACATCATACTCAACAGCGAAAGGTTGAAAGCTTTCTCACTAAGATCAGGAACAAGACAAGCGTGCCTACTCTCACCACTCCTCTTTAATATACTAGTGGAAGTCCTAGGCAGAACAGTCAGGGAAGAAAAAGAAAAAAAAAAAAAAGGCATCCAAATAAGAAAGGAAGAACTGTCTGTATTTGCAGATGACATCATCTTATATAGAAAAAACCCTAAAGACTGCACCAAAAAACTATTGGAACTAATTAACAAATTCAGTAAAGTTGCAGGGTACAAAATGAACATGCAAGAATCAGGTGCATTTCTGTGAATGAACAAGGAACTACCTGAAAAAGAAATAAAAAAAAATTATCGTATATAGTAGCTTTAAAAAAAATAACATGCTTAGGCATAAATCTACCACAAGACATGAAAGATCTGTACCCTGAAAGTTATAAGACATGGCAGAAGAAATTGAAGAAGACACAAATAAGTGGAAAGATATTTCATTTTCATGGATCAGAAGTTAATATTGTTAAAATGTCCATACTACTACGAAGCCATCTACAGACTTGATGTAATTTCTGTTAAAATTCCAATGACATTTTTTTACGGGAATAGAAAAAACAATCCTAAAATTCACATGTCATCACAAAAGACCCTTAAATAACCAAAGTAGTCCTGAGAAAGAAGCACAAAACAATTCCTAATCTCAAATTTTATTATGAAGCTCTGGTAATAAAACAGTATGGCACTGGCATAAACACAGACACATAGTCCAATAGAACTAAATGAAGAGCCTAGAAATAAACTCTTGTATATATGATCAACCAATATTTAACAAGGGAGCCAAGAAGACTCAAAAAGGAAAGTATAATCTCTTCAATAAGTGGTGTGTGGAAAATTGGATAACCACATATTAAAGAATTAAATTGGCCCCCCATCTTATACCGCTCACAAAAATTAACTTGAAATAGATTAAAGACTTGAATGTGAGATCTGAAACTGTAAAAATCCTAGAAGAAACCTAGAGAATAATCTGCCTGACATTGGTCTTGGCAAGGACTTTTTGGATTTGACACCAATAGTGCAAGCAAGGAAAGCAAAAGTAAACAATACTATGTCAAATTAAAATGCTTCTGCTCTTAGTAAAAGAAACAATCTGCAAAATAAAAAGGCAATCTACAGAATGTGAGAAAATATTTGTAAACCATCTGATAAGAAGTTAATATAGAAAATTTATGAGGAATTCATACAACAAAATAGCAAACAAACAAAAAAAAAACACAAGCAAAAACAAAAACCCAAATAACCCAGTCTGATTAAAAAATGGGCAAAGGACCCAAATAGACATTTTTCCAAAGATGACATAATACATGGCCAACTGATACACGAAAAGATGCTCAACATCAGGGAAATGCAAATTGAAATCTCAGTGACCCATCATCTCACACCTGATAGAATAGCTATTACCAAAAAGCTATTATTAAAAAAAATAGCTATTATCAAAAAAGACAAGCACCAACAAGTCTTGGCAAGGCTGTGGAGAAAAGAGAACTCTTGTGCATTATTGGTTGAAAGGCAAATTTGCACAGCCACTATGGAAAGCAGTATGGAGTTTCCTCAAGAAATTAAAAAACAGAACTACCATTTGACCCGGCAATTCCAGTCCTTGGTATATATTTGAAGGAAATCAAAACACTATTTTGAAGAGTTAACTACACCCCCATGTTCACAGTGTATTATTCACGGTAGCCAAGACTTGGAAACAACCTAAGTGTCCATCAACAGATGACCAAATAAAGAAAATGTGGTACATATAGGTAATAGGTGGAATATTATTCAGCCATAAAAAGGAGATCCTGTCTTTTGAGACAACAACGGTGGACCACTGAGGGCAAATGCTAAGTGAAATAAGTCAGATAGAGACAGACAAATACTTACGTTTTCACTTATATGTGGAATCTGAAAAAGCTGAACTCCTAGAAATAGAGTAGAATGGTGGTTGCCAGGGGCCAGGGGTGAGGGAAACAAAGAGATGTTGGTCAAAGGGCATAGACTCCCAGCTATAAGATAAATAACTTTTGGGAATCTAATATAAAGTATCGAAGTATAATAAATATCCCATCATATCCTTAAAACTTGTTAGGAGAGTAGATTTTAAAAGTAAATGCCACAAAAAAAAAAAAAAAGGTAATCATGTGATGGGATGGAAGTGTTAAAAAACCCTATTGTGGTACTTATTATGTAATGTATGTGTATCAAATGATCACATTGTATACTTAAATTTACATATGTTAGGTGTCAATAATAAGTTAATAAAGCTGGGGGTGTGAAAGAGAAAGATTTAGTTGATTGGGACTGATCATGTGACTGATCATCACTCAAATGTGCTGAAGTGGCAGTAAATGTGATACGGCGGATCTCCTTCACATTTAATGTCCTCTGCCTTAAACACAGACCTTGGTCAAGAATACAGAAGAATCTTGATAGTAAATACTGCATGTTCTTACATAATCTCATGTAACAATCAGGAAGATCTTTGATCATCTATATTTTCATTTGAACTTGGCAAGAAATCTAGCATTGGGCAAACTCAACAGCAGTGGTTCATATACGTAGCATGAGTCAAATTGATAACAGAAGATTCCTAATTTGCTTCATGTAAAATTTTGCATGAGACTAGCTGAATAGAGAAAAACTGTCTTCTTCAGCCATCTAATCCCATATCTTTCTTATCTCCCAAGAAAAACTGTTTGAATATTCAGAAGTTTCTCAAGACTGAATGCATCTTGCAGACAGTTTGTGTCTAACATTTGGCAAATTTTAAGCGACACTAATTTGGAGAGAAGTCCCTAATTTAGTGCTCAGATCCCAATGCTGCTTGCAGTTCTATCCTTCTGATATGCAAAGCCAAACTGTCAAAGCAGATTCTGAACATTTGGGAAGTGTTTCTGATGGGAGACAATCTTTTCACTTGAAAGTGGAACTGAATCTATATTTATAACACGAGATGTGTTCTATTTATAATAGGTTGTAAAAAAAAAATAACCAACCTTTCCTTTGTATTTAAAAATATTTAAGAAGCCCCCTTCTCTCTCAAATAAAATATTTCTCAATATCAAAGAAAAAAAATCATATATTTATTAGTGATCAAGCAAGCTACGCAAATGATGTCAATGTTAGCAGTGGGTGCTCTTATTTAAATCTGATAAGGTACTGTGACTTATCAAAGAGAAATAGTACCTACAGGAAACCCGAGAATCCTTTTTTGCAATAAACTGTTTTACTTCCTCACTGTATTTTCACTCCCATTTACCACTCTATCTAACAGAACCTGGAAACAATACATTAGGTAACTGAAGATGTCAGGCAAATATACACATGTAAAGTCAATCATCTCTACTAGATTGTCCACGTTGTTTCGTCAGTTGCAAATCATGCTTCTGAGTTCCAGTAAACATGATGGTTTTTCTGCTTTGTTGGCTCTGGTTCTGTTACGCGACTAGGAATCTGATCTATTTATTGTAGTTAAATTAAGCCCTTACTTGAGACTCAGCCCCCGGGAAGTTTGACTTTTGTTGTTTTCTCTGTGTGCTCCAAGATCCTTATTTTGGTGGCTTAGGGAGTAAAGTCTTAACAACTGTTTCCTGTAGTTTCTTTTCTTTTTTTTCTTTTCTTTTCTTTTTTCTTTTCTCCTTTTTTTCTTTTTTCTTCTTTCTTTCTTTCTTTCTTTCTTTCTTTCTTTCTTTCTTTCTTTCTTTTTCTTTCCTTTTTTTTTTTTTTTTTTTTTTTGCTTTGAGCCTCAGTTCCAAACACTGGGTCCCCTAACTAGCTTGCAAACGCTCCCCAAGGCTGTTTAAATGCTCCCCAGACCTAATTCCACCTGCCCCTGGCGGGCAGGGTGTGCGCATGCGTGGCTCCTCCAGGTGTTTCCACGCAGGTAAGCCCTTGCTTGTCAAGCTCGGAGAACCAGGTGAAGATCTTGGCAGGAGTGCTTTCCCACGTGTGAGCTGCTGATTTTCGGCAATGAGACCTGTCCTGGGAAGCTGTTGATCCCCTACTCCCTTTGTGCCGTTGCCCAGGTAGGACTTCCAGGCTCCTGCAAACCCTCACTTGCTCCCCTTCCAGGTGCTGGAGGTAGGGGCAGGTTTGACTAGAGAAAGAACCCCCCTCCTTTTGCCCCTCGGCCAGTAGCCCATCTTGAGCCTTGTCTTGTGCGTGGATCCGTGCACTCCACCCCTTGCCTCCTTGGCCCTCAGTTTGCTTCCTACACCCCAGTGTCAAGCACATACCTGCTTACTACTCACACCGCTCCCGCACTCTTTGGAGGTGAGGGTTGTTCTTCTCACCAGGAGGTATTTCATGCACATAGGGTGACCTATAGGAGAGCTGTCATAAATCATGGTGAATTGGCCACCTATGTACCCAGGTGTTAATAAGAAATATCATATATCTATTTATAAATATGTCTAAATAAATTGCATATATTATTATATGTAATAATATATTAAAATAAATATTTCAATGATATTTCATTTTCTGGCAGTAAAATTCATAAACTCACACTTTTTAAAAAAAAAATCAACTTAATGAAGTTCTTAATAAAAGAAAGAGAAAGCAAAACAAAATGTGTTTCAATCTGTAAACGTTTCAGAACTTCTATTACAGCTGCCATGAAGCAGTTGCATTCTTCTTGCATGCTTAAATTTGTTTTGATATAGAATACATGAGATCAAAAGTCATTTCCTACATGAACAGAGTTAAGGATAGACACGATAGATAGGTAGATAGATACAATAGATTATAGATAGATTAGATAGATAGATGATAGATAAAAGTTCTTTAAGTAATTACAGACCAATGGAAAGAAGAGGAGGAAAAACAAGTACAGAAAACTGGCCAAGGCAAAACACAGACTGCCAAAGTGGAGAAAATAAGAACCATAGTCTCTCAAGTGATATTCTGAGCTGGATTTGAAGCTGTTGTGTGAAAATTACTCCATTTGTTACAGTCGAGGATACTGCCATAAGCACATTATATGCTGAAACACTTTTCAATTACATATGTAGCTGAAAATGCTCTTAGAATATATTCAGTGGGTGGAATGTGCAAGTAAAACATTAGTTTTTAAAATGTCTTTATTCCATTTAGACTTCCTTCTCTGTAAGATCTGTTACATTACTGAACTTCTAGAGTAATTTCTTATAAAAATGTTTTAGGACTATTATGCATTAAAATACCACCAGTCTGTATGTGTAAGGATTTAGTTCAGCAAGATAGTCAGAGGTCCAATAAGGCCAGTCGTGCACACCTAATCTTGAATTTCTGAAATGCTCCAGAAGAGGGTGTTACTACTCACATTAAGAACTCTGAGGTCCCCAGAGTTTCTTTTGCCCTCACAGACTCCTGCATTCTTGCCAAATGCTACCCTGGACCTTGTAATTCTACTGGGTTTTGTGGAGGTTTAATATGCATGCATGCATTCCTAAAAATCTAACTATTTTTGGATATTTATGAAATTTAGATATGTGTAATATTATAGTACATATTATTTTCTGATATCTTCGTTTATTCATACATGATTGTGGTTGTGAGAATCATCCATGTTGATGCACATAGCTCTAGTTAATTCATCTTGAGTGACAGTGTTTTGGGGGATGAATATATCCTCCAATCTGTGGGTGTTTGGGTTGTTTCCAGGGTTTCTACTTTTATATCTATTTTATTTCTATCATTATTAACATTCTTTTACATGTCCCCTTATGCCTGTACTTGAGAGCTTCTGTAGGGTGCATATTTAGGAATAAAATGCATAGGTTATAGGGTAGGCTTATATCTAACTTTAGTACCTAATGCCAAGTGTTTTTTTTTTCTTTTTTTTATCTTTTTTGTTATTTTACTGACTTGTGGTCTTACCAGTGTTTATGTATGTTCCTATTATTATACATCTTAACCAACATTTGGTACTATAAGACTCTCTAACTTATTTTTTTAAATTGAAGAATAATTGGCATACATTGATGTATTAGTTTCAGATGTGCAACATAGTAATTCAATATTTATAGACATGACAAAATGATCACCATAAGTCTAGGTACTATCTGTAAGACTTTTGTTTTTGATAAAATATGATATGAAATGGTGTTTTATAATTTAAATATTCATTCCCTCAAGTACTAATGGTATTGTCTTTTAATATGAGGATGAACTATTTGAGTTTTGCACTTTTGTGAAATTCCTGTTTGTATCTTTTGCTCATTTTTCTATTGGATTTTTTTTTACTACTTTTTATTTCCCTATGTGTTCTGGATATGCATCCTCTGTTGCCTATGTGAACTGCACATATCTTCTCCCAGTTTTTGGCTTATCTTTTCATTTCCTTTATGATGTCTTTTGATGAACAAAATTCCAATTTTATTTAGTAAAATTGACCAAACTTTCAAAAAATAATGTCAGCAACCATACCCTTCTGTAAGGTGATAGATTCTTTCTCCAATTTTTATTAAAGTATAAAAATTTTGTCTTTCCTGTTTAAACCACGAATCCATCAAGTATCGATTTTAATGCAAAGCATAAAGTAATCAATTGTCCCCTCACCATTCCCTGAGTATCATTCTTTCCCCTTTGATGTGCCATTCGGCACCATCATATCAGGATATGACACATGAATAGATACGTGTTTCTGCTTTCTATTTAACTGTGTTAGCCTGTTTAGCTCTGTAACAATGACACACATTTTGAGTACTAGAGACTTTTAATATGTCTTAATGTTTTCTAATCCCCGCAAATATTCTACTCGGAGAGTATCTTAGTGAATTTTGGACTTTTGCTCTTCTGAATGCATTTTATAATCTATTAATCAAGTTTAATCCTAATATATTTTTATTTATAGTTCTATTTGGCTCTTTTTCAGGCCTGTCCCATCATATTTGATGATCTCTTGTTCCTAATTCATTCTTAGAATTATTTCTTTTATCTCTTTAAATATATGACATGTATTTTGGAGGGGATTGATTCCAATATCTGACTTCTTTGTAGATCTGATTCTTTGTTTTTACAGATTCATGGTCATGTTCATTCTTTTTCTTTATCATGTTTTGCATAGATCTAAGATGGGCCACAGCCTCATCCCAGCACAAAGTTGGGGAAACAAGATATCGCACAAATTCTTTGCAACTTCTTAGCTACTAGTTAGGATTTTTGATGTGTTTTCTAGACTTTGTTTTGTATATTCTAATTTCTATGTGCCAATATAATTTCAAAATTGCACATCATTAGATATTTGTTTTTCTTTCTCTTCTTTATTATGAGAGTGGTTAAGACTATAGACTCTATGATCATACTGCCTGAATTCATATCTAGACTTTGCCAATAACCAGCTCTGCCAACTAAAGTTTACCTAGATGAGCCTCAGTTTCTCACATCATGCTAGCATAAATTTGATTGGTATATCGGTTTATTGGTAGTACTGGATGAGTGAATGCATGTAAAGAATGCAGGGTACCTAGTACACAATAACAACTCAGTAATATACATTATCATTAGCTCTGTTTTTCCTTCTCTAAGCCCCTGGTACTGAATCTTTCACAAACTTGATGTCAAATAAGGGTGTGGATTGATCGACACGTGTTGAATGTCTGGTGCTTGAAAACCACTCCAGAAAGTGAGGATGAAGGACTGAAGAGGAAAAGATTCACTATACAATGTACAAAGGTAGGCCACCTATAGAGTCAGATGCATCTTAAGTCCAATGGCGGCCTCAGGGCAGTCTGCCCATGGGATGATGCTCTTCTGCTTTCCTAGGAGGTCTGAGGTTATCAGGGCAGTGGGGGAATGCAGCAGGGAGAAACAGAATCTTTAGGTCCTCTAGAAAGTACCTAGGTTGTTATGGTAATTTCTAATCTATTTTATCCTTAAATTCAGTCTTGAAAGAACAGATGAATCATCGTCACGGTCTTTTCCTCCCTTTACTTCCAAAGAGATAAAATTACAAATTTAGGTTAATCTTAGTTTATTTTGTTTAGAATATTGAGAGAGAGAGTGAGAGAGAGAGAGAGAGAGAGAGAAAGAGTGTGTGTGTGTGTGTGTGTGTGTGTGTGTGTGTGTGTGTGTGTGTGAGATTTTAAATGTAATGAGTAATGCCCATTTTTTTCCTTTGGGTAAATTTAAACATTTTAGATGAATTTAAACTTGAAAATGTAATTTAAAAACTTTTTTGTTTTTAAGATATTTCTCCTGTTATGCCCTTTCTTGCTCCTTGCCTTTTCATTACTCATTTCTTCCAGTGTTTTGAAACTATAGGTCCTTGCTAAAGCAAAAAGGATTTCGAGGCTCCCACTTTCTTTCAGCACTAGTTCAACTGGTAATTTTCTTGAGGATCATCATATACTACTACTGTTAAAATATTCATTACACATTGAATCAGACCTCTCAGTACAAAATTATTCTGAATCTACTAATTAGTCAAGGTGAGACATTTAGCACATTATATTACTTTTACTTGGTTTTATTACTATTAATGACTCAGCTTATTATACTTGAACAGTTTTTAGATCCTTTAAAACAAAAATCCCTGCAGTTCCTTAAGAATCTGCTTCCATTTCCTAACTTTGAGCTTTATTTGTTCTTCTTTCTCTATTCTCTTGAAGTGTAAAGTTAAGTTGTTTATTTGAGATTTTTTCTTGTTTCTTGAGGTTTCAATTTGTAATGTTTAAGCTTACTGCTGTGGTTTATACTTAACTCATCCATGTTGCACACACTGCAAAAAGTGTTGCAAAATAAGAATATTTTAAAGATGTTTTGTTTGTGAAAACAGCATTGGAGAAGACTAATTTTGTAATAAAGAATTGCCCAAATGAGTGTATGCCAGGGTCAGCTCCTCACTTTCTCCCCCATTTGCTGATTTATTCTTATTTTCCTAGTTATATGGAAAGATTTTTTGGTTCTCTTAAGACAAAGATTTTGAGATTTGTGACTGAATTTCCCCTGATACTTGAGTGTCTGGAACTTAACAATGTAGAGATGATATCTTGGGGTTCACTTCTCTTTTAAAAACTTATTCTTAGATTTGAAGACAAAAATTACTTTTAAATGAATAAATATCTTTTAACTGAATTCCTAAAACTATATTTATTAGCAATCCTAGGAGAACTTACCATTCATTAAAATATAATGTTTTTGATAAACGATGACTAAATGTGGTATTTTTTTTTTATTAGAGTAAATATTTGCATTATGGGTTAATCTTGAGATTGAGAAAACATTGGCAAGAGGAAACAGAAATTTGTTATGGTGATTTCATGTTTATTGATTATGGTATCTTCTAGTGGCCTCTCTGAGGTGCTGCCTATGGTTTTCATTCTGCTACCTCAGTAAGAATCTTCCCAAGATCGATCCTGTTTATCCAGTGTCAGTTCAAGAGCTTCACTTATCTTTTCCATCATCTACGGTGTATATGAAGATGTCTTTGTAGTTATTATTCCCATGTACCCCAGTGTGGTAAAGTCTTGTGTTTAAACATTGACTGCAGTCTGCTCTAAGAAATACATTTAATTTCCCAATAGTGTACACACATATATGTGTGCTCACCTATTGCAACTGAAACAAAATGTCAAGAGATAGGCATAATTTTACTATTTAACTATTTCTCGATATTTCTATTTTATTTCATTAAAAAATATTAGTTGGGACCCACTAAGTTAATATTCCATAGTTTGAAAGATGCTATTCTAAAAAATGTGTCCATAAGAAAAATATATATTTATGTGCTGATTTGTTTTCCCTTTCTCTATTCATTAAAATGTATATTGCTGCCAATCAGAACATAAAATAATCTTTAGTTTCTATAATAAGGTGATAAAACTCATCCCAAAACAAAGAAAGCTCTCATTTTCATTTCTATTATACTCTGTGAAATAATAAAATCACCTGTTGACCCAGTACCTCTCTCTAGACCCCAGGTTTGAATCATCATCCTATAGGCTATGGGTGAAGTACCTGATGGGTCATCCTATAGCTGGAAAAAATATATTTGCCCAACATTTATAGCTTACTTATTGCTTTGCAAGCTTTGTGTAAAAAGTTTCTGACATCCGGCTATAAGGTACACAAGGAGAAAAAGAAGTCTGCAAAGGAAAAGCCATAAGGGAAAGGATAGAATACTTACATTTATATTGTGTATATCAGCTTTCTTGGTTGTAATGAGGAAAAATATACAAATCTATCTCCTCTGTGTTTTTGAGAGAGAAATTGCTGATGATTTGACAGTGCTGCAGCTGCTATTACCAGCCAGTCAGACTCAGTTATTGGCTGTTTCATTCACATTTTGCTATTAGATGAGTTGAAATTGACCCTGGGGATGGAAAGTGCTTCTCACAGTTAGGTCATGGGGTTGTAGAAAAGAGCAAGAAGCTATCATATACCTCCTCATCTCATGGCTCATCCAAGTACTCTTAGAACTTAAAGCAGGGGTTCTTTTTCATTCTTCTCCTTTCTGTTTGAACTTTTTTGGCAGAAAAGAAAAAATAGATTTAAATGCCTAAGAGATGAAAAGCTTAAAACCAAGCTTATATTAAGAAGGTTCACATAGCATCATGGCCCCATACTATTTTAGATGAAAATCAAAGAAAAACTTGAAAAACTTACCCTTGACAAAAAATGATGCCACATGGAGTCTTTAACTATTCAAGTCCCCAGTCATAACCAATATCACCCCTTCAATAGTTATGTCTAGGATCAATTTGCCTGAAGAAATTCTATTTTGAGAGTATGGAAATAAAAATAATAAGAATTTTAAAACTTTATTCAAATAGCTTGCAAATTACGGATGGTATTTGGTTTGGAACCAGAATACCAAGGATTTTTCTAGGATATTTATACCAAGGGGTTTTCTTTTTTGGGGAATTTCTTGCAAACGTGCAATTTAAGGTTGACATAATTGGCATTGACTTTCTCATTCTATTCAGTTTGGGCTTAGGAATAACTATATCATGTAATCTATAAAATACAATTTTCTTCCACTATAATAGAAGTTCTCAGAGTTCCAGAATTGACTCTAAATTTATACATTTTCAAGAAAGCAAGAGCTTCCAATGTTTCAATTTTCTAAAGCTTCATAAAATGGAATGTCCTTTCTTATAAATGAGAAAACAATGCAAACATGAAAATTTTTTTGAAAAAAGCACACTAATCCCTTCCAAGACATTACAGATTATTTTGTTAGTTTAAGTAAATAGTATAAAGCTCAGTCACTTTACCTGGGAGCTTCTATGGCAGACTCCACATGCTGCATCCCCTGGCACTCTGTACTGTGAGGGGGCGCTTAATTTTGACACCAGGCGTCTGTTTTCAGCCTTAAGCCTAGACGATTCCACATCACTGCCACTCACAATCACCGTTTAATTGATACTGTTGTATCTCTTGTTTTTTCTCATATTCTCAACCCCATAATAGTCTTGCTTAATCCACCTTCCCACAACTCTCCCCTCTACCAAATCTTTCAGTTTTAGCATCTAGAACCTCTATCCCACACTGAACAAAGCAATTTTATTGCTAAATCTTCTTCACTCAATGTAAGTTTTGTTTTTGTGTCCTAGCCAAACCCTGCCTTTCCTTGTGAATGCTCATGTCCCTGGAGGACTCTAGGTAGAAGCATTCATTTTCTCAACACACCCTTTGTGGTAGGTTGAATGATGCTCCCCCACTCTATGCTATGCTTAGGGCCTTGAAGATAGAGGAGAGGGAGAGGAGTCAAGAAATGCAGGTGACCTCTACAAACTAAAAAAGCAAGGGAACAGATTCTTCCCTAGATTTCAATTTAATATGGGATTACCAGCCTCCCAACATCTTGATTTTTAGCCCAGTAAAACCGATTTCAAACTTTTGACTTCAAGAACTATAAAACAGTAAGTTGGTATTGGGTTAAACCACTGAGTATCTGTGGTCAACTGCTCCATCTGTGTTCTATTATTTTCTGTCTTCTCCTTGGAAAACTCACTCCATCGACTTTTTCTCTTCTCTTCTGTATCTTCAACGTCTCCCTTTCTCTTTCCATTCTGCCTTTCCCTCCTAGCCAGAAGCCTTTTGTTGATTATTTCCCTTCCTATTTCTCTTTCTCTCTTCAAACATCTTCATGAAAGAAAAGTCTATACTCATTTCCCCCCCTCAAGTTGCTATAGTTTGGGTTTCCTGTACCCCAAATGCCCTGACAAGTTATTAGTGACCAATGCCCTATTGAACCCCATTATTTTAGATAATATACTCATGGCCTTCTCTCCTGCAATTTAAACTGTTGGAAGCACTTTCCTTGAGACTCACTTATTTTCTAATCTTTGTCATACTGCTCTGTTCTTTTTTTTTTTTTTTCATGGAATTCTTTTCCATTAATCCTTTGAGCCTCTGTATTTGCTATTTATATTAGTTTTCTACTATTTTCTAATAAATGACCACAAAGTTAGTTTATAACAACTCTCATTTATTATCTCACAGTTTTGTAGGTAAAGAGTCCAGCCATGGGTTAGCTAGGTCCTCTCTTAGAGTCTCACAAGCTGAAATGAAGGAGTTGGCAGGGCTGTCCTCTTTTTTGGAGGCTCTGGGGAATCCTCTGCACCAAAGCTCATTCAGTTTGTGCTGGAGGTCCCCCATTTTCTTGCTGGCTTTCAGCTGAGGCCACTCCCAGTGCCTGGGGATCATCTGCATTCCTTTGTCATGTGGTCCTTTCTATTGTAAGCTAGCAACAAAGAGTTTCCTTTCTCTTGAATTCCTCTCAGACTTCATAAATACCTTTCACCAAGAAGAGCCCAAATGATTTTAAGGTTATGTGCTGCTAGGGTAAATCTTCCTATTCTAAAATTAACTGACACGGAACCTTAATTACGTCTGTAAAATACCTTGTCCCATAACAATCACTCGAGTGATATCTCGTCATATGCAGAGGCCTGGATGCACTCAATAGGAGAGGATTGTATGACGGAGTGAACATTAGAGATCTCAGAACTCTGCCTACCTCACTGCTCTTCCACATCTAGGTGTTCTCTTGAGATGGTTTCCGTTACCACCTATAAACTGGCGACTCTCAAATCTGTATCTTCAACCCCAATCTCTGATAATTTTAGGCTTCTGCATACCAGCAGACCTTCAGATGCCAACTGTTTTGCAAATCTCATAACCATTTTACATTTAACATGTTTTAGAATGGACTCATTCTTTTATGTTTGTCCTTTATTATCTGCTCCTCCTGCTGTATTCACTGTCTCATTTAATTTATCCAGTTACTGAAGCCATGAATCATAGTGTTATGCTTATTCTTTCCTTCCATTTATTGCACATATTTATGCATATACATAATATGCACATTAAGATATGTATGACCAATTTAACTTTCACAGCCCTCTCTTCAGTATCTACAAGCCTGTCTTTTCTGTATTTACAACCATTGCTCTAGTTCAGGTTTTCATTCCTTCTATCTTTAGTATTATCATACATTTTCGTTGAAGTCTAATATATATGCAGAAAAGTACACATATCATAAGTATGTGGCACAATTGATTTTACAAAATCAGTGTATTCGTGTAACCAGTACTTGTAGATATGCAGCTATGCAATGGATACAAGAGAGACTGGATCTCAAAGGATTCTCTCGGTTGCCTCTTAGTATTTCCATCTCCATCAAAAAATTTAAAGGACAATTAGAACAACCAAAGCATCATGCAGGATTGTGCAGGATCATGAAGGATTCAGATAATTTAGACATCCCTCAGGAATAAAGGTTTAGGTCAACCTACAAAGGTGTAAACATTGGCCACTTAAACATTGGTTCTGGGTATATGTGTGTATGTTAACTATTTTTCCCCCCTCTCTTATCTCTTACTATTTTATATAAGATTGTTACTGGTGGTTAACCTTAAAATTTAGTTGTTTGGTAACAGAACATTCAGAGAGAACACTGACTAAATTTGAGGAGAAATTAACAACGCCTAGAGATAGTTACTGTGACTATCTCAGGACAAAGGATAAGATGATTATTGGGATTTGGTGTCTTCACTTTTGGGAGAGGGTAGGAGATCTTTGGATATAGGATAAGTGTACCTTGTTAGGTGAAATGAGGTGGTTCTGTTATTGAATAGATGTTAAAATACATGTAAAAAGGTGGGGAGATACCAAGTAGTCCCAGGGGTGGAACATGCTGGTTACCATGCTGTTGTATCTCTCTGATTGATCTTTCTATACTTAGTCTTGTGGTGCTGGGAGTGGGTCCCTGAAAACCACATTTCCTTTGTTCAGTGGCTCCCACTAGACCCTGCACATAGGGAGCATGGGAGGGAGATTGAAAGGTTGGAAAATGGAGACAGGGACCTCTTTCCTCTGTTTGCCTCTTATTCCTGTCAGTATCAGTTCAACAGTGGCCCCTTAGTCTGACTGTGACAGTTCCATTTTACCATTTTCCCATACTTTCTAAAAACAGACTCGTCGCGTTCTCCTCTCACCCATTACATACATATTCCCTCAGCCAACTGGCACTCTTTCCTCTGTGTAAGCTCTGGAAGTTTTCTTATTTCAAACATATATGCTTCAAGTTGTAAGAATTTTAACCTCTTCTCTTTCCCCTCTCTGTTTTTGGGGTGAAAACTTTCAGAAGTTACAGCATCTGTAATAACCTCCTTCCTGTTTTCTTGTTTCTCCCTCCCTCCCTCCCTCCCTTCCCCTTTTACTATTTTTATTTCTTTTCTTTTCTTTTTCTTTTTCTTTTTTTTTTTTTTTTAAGGATAGGAAGGGGGAAGGCCGTGGGACTGGTATTAAGGTTTCAATCCTACTTAGATTTTTTTTTTTTAATTTATGATAGTCACACACACAGAGAGAGAGAGAGGCAGAGACACAGGCAGAGGGAGAAGCAGGCTCCATGCACCGGGAGCCCGACGTGGGATTCGATCCTGAGTCTCCAGGATCGCGCTCTGGGCCAAAGGCAGGCGCCAAACCGCTGTGCCACCCAGAGATCCCCCTTTTACTATTTTTCAAATTGTTTTTTTTTTAAATTTTCAAATCAATTTTATGTAGGTATAATTTTCATGCAGTAAAATTTATGCATTTTTACTGTGCAGGTGTTTTATAGCTTACTAGTTAATTGGTGCATTAGTGGAATCAAGATATAAAATACTTCTAACACCCCAAAATGCTCTCTTTTGCCCTGGCAATGAATTACCACCCATACCAAGCCCTAGGCAACTTTTGACTTTTTTTCACCACTGTATATTCATTTTTTCTGTTCTAGAACTTCATGTAAGTAGAATCATATAGTGTATATTGTGTCTGGATTCTTTTACTCATAATGATGTTTGGGAATTTATCCATGTTTTGCACTGATTTATAATTGATTCCTTTTTTATGGTTGAGTAGTATTCTATTGAATGAATATGCCAAAATGTGTTGTTTATTCATTCACCTGTTGATAGACATTTGGATTATTTCCAGTTTGGTGCTATTATGAATAAAATTGCTCTATGCATTCATATTCAAATATTTTTGTATGTATATATTTTCATTTCTCTTGGGTAATACTAGGAGTGGGATTTCTGTATCATATGGAAAATGTATGTTTAATTTTTGAAGAAATTGCTAAACTATTTTCCTAAGTATGAAACAAAATAGTTTTAACACTTTCATCTGCAATGTATGAGAATTCTGATGGTTACACATCTTCACCAACACTAGATATTGTCAATTAAAAAAAAATGTAGTCATTGTAGTTAGCAGTTAGTGGTTTATTATTACGGTTTTACTTTTTTCATCCTTCTAATGAACAGTGATACTTAAAATGTTTTGGTTATTATTAGCCATTTATGCATTTTATTTTGTGAAGTGTTTCTTAAAATCATTTGGACATTTTAACAATTGAGTTGCTTGTCTTCTTATTACTGAGCTGTGAAAATTCTTCTAGATATCAGCCCTTCATCAAATATATGCATTGGCAATTTTTTTCTTCCAGTCTGTGGCTTGCCTTTTAATATTTGAAATGGCATCTTTCCAGGAGCAGTTGTTTTTATTTGGATGAAATTCACTTCATCAGATTTTTTTTTCCTTTTATGGTTAGTGCTTTCTATATTCTAAGAAAAAATCTTTGCCTAATTTAGGTAGTGAAGACTTTATCCTGCATTTTCTTCAGAAGCTTTTAGCTTTAGATATACAACCCATCTTGAGGTTTTTTTTTTTTCTTTTTTCTGTGTGGTACAAGTGAAGGATTGACTTTATTTTTCTAATAAACCCAATTTTCCCTGTACCATTTGTTAAAGAGGCTGTCCTTTCCCATTAATTTACCTAAGTACCTTTGTTAAAAATTAATCGATGATGTATGTGTGAGCCTATTTCTGAACTGTGTATTACTTTTCATTGATCTATATGTCTGTTTTAACACCAATACCATATACTGTCTTGGCTACTATAGCTTTATAGTAAACCTTTAAATCAGGTAGTGTCAGCCCTTCAATTTTTTTTAATTGTTTTGATTATTCTAGGTTCTTTGCATTACCATGTAAATGTATGGTATATAGTATGGAGATTTTTACAAGAAAAAATCTGCTGGGGCTTTATTTGAGGTACATTGAATCTAAAACCTAGCTTGGGGGAAAATTGGTATTGAGTCTTCCAATTCATGGAGGTGATATATTTATTTATTTAGGTTTGCTTAAATTTTTCTAAACCTTGTTTAGTAGCTTACAAAGTGTACAGGTTTCATACATATTTTGTTAAATATTGTTAACTTTGATATTTTTGAACCTGTATCATGTAAATTATCACACCTACTTATTAATTTTAGTAGTTCTATGTCCCCCAGATTCCTTGGGGTTTTCTATGTATAAGATCAAGTTAGCTGCAATTACAAATTGTTTTACTTTATATGTTCCAATCTATATGTCTCTGTTGCTTTTTCTTGCCTTATTACACTGGATAGGACCTGAAGTGCAGTGTTAGATAGAAGTGATTATAGCTTATATTCTTGCTTATTCCTAATATTAGAGGAAAAATTTTCATATTTTAATCTTTAAGCATGATGTTAGCCATACTTTTTTTTTTTTTTTAAATAGGTGCTGTGTTAATTTCCCAGAAAAAAATACCACAATTTGGGTGCTTAGAACAACAGAAATCTATTTTCTCCAAGTCTAGAGGCTAGAATTCTGAAATCAAAAGATCAACAGGGTCTTACTTATCCTAAAAGCTTTAAAAGGAGAGTCTTCCTTGTCTCTTTCTAGCTTTTAGAAAAGAAAATGGCCATGTGAAGGCAGAAGCAAAAATTGGAGTGATGCAGCCATAAACCAAGAAATTCTAAGGTTTGGCCATTTTTTTCTTTGTGTCTATCTTCACATTGACTTATTTGTGTCTTGACATGATTGTCTTATAAGGATATCAGTCATTAGATGTAGAGTCCACCCTAATCCAATATGACCTTACTTTAACTTAATTACAATAGCAAATACTCTATTTCCAGATAAGATCACATTCACAGGTAGCAAGGATAAGGACTTCAGCATATCTTTTTTGGAGTCATCATCCAGCCCTCAACAAGCATCCTTCATTGAGTTGAAAAAGTTCCCTTGTATTCCTGGTTTGCTCAGGGTTTCAGTATTGAGTTTTGTCAAATGCTTTATCTGAATTTATTAAGATAATCCTACCAATTTTCTCATATCTTTAAAATAGTAAGATGCATTGATTAGTATTTTATTATATCATGGACATTTTTGAGCATTCAACAAAGTTGAAATAATTTTACAGTGAATATTGGTATACCCACAATTTGTATTCTAGCATTAGTATTTTATTATATGTATTTTATCACATATACATCTCATTGCCTACATTTCTACCTTTCATTAATCCATCTTTCATTGATGCATTTAAAATAAAATCAGAGGGATGCCTGGGTGGCTCAGGGTTGAGCATCTGCTTTTGGCTCAAGGCATGATCCCAGGGTCCTGGGATCAAGTCCTGCATTGGACTCCATGCAGGGAGCCTGCTTCTCCCTCTGCCTATATCTCTGCCTCTCTCTCTGTGTCTCTCATGAATAAATAAATAAAATCTTAAAAAAAAAAGAAATCAAATAAGAAATTACAGATACAGGTGGAGTATTTAGTAAAAAATACTCCACCATGCATTCCATTACTAAAGTTCAAGTCTTTGTGTAATCTTTTTACTTTTGAGAGAGAATTTACATATACCAAAATCAGTTTCAAGCAGATTGTAGATGTATAGGTGAAAGCCTAATACAATGTTCCTATAAGTAATAAAAGATAATATCTTCATGATATAGTGGTAAAGAACTATTTCTTTAATAGGATACAAAATGTCCTCATTATAATTGAAAAACATTGTAGTTAATTAGTAAAGACTTCTTTCTGTTCATTAAAAGATGCTATTTAAGGAACAAAGGCATAAGCGACAGAGTAGAAGGAGGTATTTCCAATGTACTTCATAAAGAATATGTCTTATGATAATATAAGAATTCTTGCTAGTCAATAAGTAAAAGGTAGACAATCCAGTATAAAACAACAAAAACAGCACAAGTCTGAAATATCTACAAAATAGCATACCCAATGACAAATGAAAATAATCAAACATGTCCAATGTCATTAATAATTAAAAGTATAAAGAGAAACTCCTAAAGTCCACCAGAATAATGAAATAAAAGATAATGACTACATTAAATGTTGGTAAAGATGGAGAACAATGAGAATTGTAATATACTGCTAATCAGAGTAGAAATTTTTGTGAAAACCTGTCATTATCCAATAACGTTGAACATATGCATACCTTATGACATAGAAGTTTTACTAATAGGTACATATCCAACAGAAATATGTGCAAATATTCACTAGAAGTTATATTAAAAAAAAGTTCATACCAGCATTATTTGCAATAGCTCCAAATTTGAAAAACCCAAATGTTCATGAATAATAGATTAAATAAATTTCATATTTTCACACAATAGGATACTAAACACCAATAAAAGTAGAGCAATAATAGCTACAGGAAACAATGCAGATGAGTATCACAATCACAATGCTTAGTGAAAGGAGACTTACACAAAAGAAAACATACTATATGCTTTCATAGAAAGTTCAAAAACAGGCAGAGGTAATCAATAGTGTTTGAGGTGCAGGAGAGGGATTGAGAGCAGACACAAGAGGTTTCTGGGGCAGAGGAGCTGTTAATGTGATGATTTTTAATCTGAGGGTGGTTATATCATTCATGGAATTATTATTGCAATAATCCATACAGTTTATGCAGTTTTCTGGGGCTATTTCATTCTTTAAAAGAGAATTTAAAAATAAATAACTGTTTATATTATGCTAGCCATAATTCCTCCTCTTTACTAGCACTGGTCACCAAGATTTCTAATTGGGTGGCCTTTATTTTTCAACACTTTTTTCCTTGCCCTTTATGTTCTAGCCATACTGGACAACCGGTCATTCTTGAACCCACACAGTATATTTCTACTTCTTTACTTTTGTTCACCTTGCCCCTCTTCCTTCAGCCTCTAAACTGCCTCAAATTGTTTTTCAAGTCCCATGCCAAATGCTTCTTCTCAGTCAATATTTTCCTAATCCTTCCATTTCAGCATCATCTTTTTTTCTCTGATATCTTATGCTATTTTCTACTTATCTTTTGATCATTCTATTCCATTTTTAGTGATAGTAATTTTAGCATTTGTCCTATCTCCAATCCAAATCCCAGTTAATGGAAGAAGTATGCAAAATGAATATATGAAATAAAAAAATATGGACCTGGGATTTAGACTAACTTTTTAAAAGATTTTTTATTTATTTATTAGAGAGAGAGAGAGAGAAACAGGCAGAGGGAGAAGCAAGCTCCATGCAGGGAGCCCGAGCGAAAGGCAGGGTTTCCAGGATCACACCCTGAGCGGAAGGCAGGCTAAACTGCTAAGCCACTGGGGCTGCCCAGATTTAGACTAATTTTTAATGGAAATTTATTATGGAAAGTTTCAAATATGTAATAAAATAAAAAGAATAATATAGTAAACTCCTATCACCCAGTCTCAGCAATAATCATAATTCTGGCTTCTTTCAGTTTTGAATCTCTTATTAACTGATTTACCATGGGCAATTGAGATGGAAATTAAAGTACTACCTGTAGGGTGGATATAAAATGCATAGAAACAAGGGTAAATTTGGACCTGGGTATAGTTATAAGTTCAGTAACATCTTTTTATTTGCATACATGAGTTTGTATTTGACTTATTTTAACTGTAATATTATTGTGCTAATAGCTCGGTTTTAAAGTCTTCTATCCTTCTTTATAGATGAGAGTCCAAATGGTTTAACTAAGTTTCATAATGTGTTGAACAAATGACTTTATTCTGTACATAAGAATAGTGTGATTTTATTATTCCTTTTCCTTATCTCTTTCTCTCTTTGCACCTTCGCTTCTTCCTTTCTTCTCCCATGTTTTCTGGGGCTTCATTTTCAGAACACTCAACTCAAAAACAGAACACTCAGGGGATTTCTGGAATGTTAAAGATAATGGGACTTTAAAACAGAGTTTCCCAGTCCCATCCCTTCGAATTGTGTGTGTGTGTGTGTGTGTGTGTGTGTGTTTACATATCAAATAGCAAGTGCAAAATGTATTATAAAAGTAGAAGAGGGACACCTGGGGGGCTCAGTGGTTGATCATCTGCCTTTGGCTCAGGTCATGATCTCAGGGTCCTGGGATCAAGTCTCACATCAGGCTCCCTGCAGGAAGCCTGCTTCTCCCTCTCTCTGTCTCTGCCTCTCTATTTGTGTCTCTCTCTTATAAAAAATAAAAGTGGAAGAGAGCCCTGGGTTGTTATGTGCTAAGAAACTAATTGTTAAATACCTATAAAAAGGTGATTTTCTTCATTGTCATATCCAAAATTATTTTTAGTGAAGGAAGATAGAATTCATGTTATTTTAGAACTGAGGAGTTTGGAACCTAACAGGATGGTTAGAGAATACTGTCTTTGTGAGATCTTTTAAAAACATTTCTCACATATTTTTAAACCTATATATTTAGGCAGTAAGAATGCACTATGAGAAGTATAAATAAGACTTTTGATAGTTTAACAATGGAGGGTCTTAGTTTTTCTATCTAGGAAATAAAAGGAATATTTTTCCTTTTATAAATTAAAAAAAAAAACACAAATCTAATTAGCACCAGTCATGTTTTATTATAGCTCTTACTGAATACGTACACAAAAAACATTGTTCTCACTTTTCTTACAGTAAGAGCTTATTTATTAAATAATCACGACTACATTCTTGAAAAACTGTGTGAGCAATATATGTCAGCAGCCAGTTGTATAATAAACTGTGTAATAAATAGATTTAATTTTAAGTGACTAATTAGGTCCTTTTAGAATATTTGAATATTTGAGTGAATCTCTGGGAGTTGTGTGAGTGGAAGGTGAAAGAAAAGAGTAATGAATGAGTAGTGAGCAATATATTTTCCATGGATCTATACAAAGCCCCAAAGATGTGGTCATTATTAAAGTGTTAAACTACAATCCTTGCAAGTTGGTTTGGATGATGGGTGAGCACAGTATTCATGGGTAACCAACCATGTTTCTTGTTAGCGTTCCTGAGGTATTTCATTTGTTAATATTCACTTCGCATAGAGAAGCCTGTCTTTTAAAAGGTTTTCAGCACAACATACATTTCTTTTTCCCCTTCAAATTATATTCATTTTCTGCTGAATCTTGCTCAGGAAGTTGACATTGTGTGCTATCCAGCCAATGTGACTCACACATTTTGTTTTGTCCACACTGGTTCAGTGACTCTTGCCACCATACTAACACAGTCATTATCCTGGCTTGCACTTAAATTGAGTAGTTGATTAATGCCTTCTCCTTTTCATCTGCAGCAAAGTAAAAGCATTTGTACAATCATTTTAACAACCACATTACAGATCAGAAAAATAGACTACAAATATTAAGGCAATATTTGTTGCAGAGCAGCAAAGGATTTTAATGTTATATTGTTGCTAAGCAAAGGAAAGTTAGGGAGACAACTGGAGGTGAGAACCAAATGATTTAGTAAAGCCTTTTAAAAGAACGTCTCTGAAAGCATTAGATATAATCATTTTGCATTTAGCTCACTTTAGTTTCAGCATATAGTTTTTAATGTCTTATTTCCAATGTTTATTTACTGAGCTAAGGTTAATTAAATGAAAATGTAGTTCCTTGTAGTCTTTAGTAAAAAGCAAAACAAAATAATTGTTTGAAATGACATAGAAACAGGAAAAACCCTATATAGTTTATTCTTCAGCAATATGGATTTGAACTCCATGGGTCTACTTACATGTGGATTTTTTTCAATATCATGCAGTAGTATAAGTGTATTTTCTCTTCCTTGTGATTTTCTTAATAACTTTTTTCTCTAGCATACTTTATTATAAGAATATAGTATATAATACATATACAAAATATATGTCAGTTGACTTTATGTTTATCATTAAGGCTTCTGGTCAATAGTAGGCTATTAGTAATTAAATTTGGAGAGAGTCAAAAGTTATAGGTGACATAGGAGACTCTAAATACAACCCTATCACAGAACACACCAGTTATACTTAGTAATACAACAATTCCTCTTGAAGAAGAAAGAAGGGCTGACTGAACAGCTATTGAAGGACCCAAGACAAAGAGAATGGAAGAGAATAGCAAGAGAGACAAAGATATGGTAATAAAGGGAACGCGCATCCCTGATGCTATAAATGGTAACGGGGAAGGATAGTACTGAGGCACTGGGAAGAGATCCCTCTGTTCTTAAGCACAGAAAACAAAAACAGAAACATGATTTAAAACAGTAACTAAAATGTAACAGAGACAACACTAGAACTCTGTCAAGTGGGGGAGGACCTGCAGGAAAGCTCTCCAGGTCAGAGGGACTGGAGAACAACATGGTTTACATTCCCACCCCATCTTAAAAGCCTACACTTGAGCATGATCTGGACAACATAACAGGCAGGTCTGGTCATCTCAGTGAGCTTGAGACCATAAAGGCAGGTTCCAAGGCCTTTGCAGGTAGGTCCAGATGCCATAACTGGCAGATCCAGTCATCACAGAAAGCTTGTGGCTTCAGCCCTGTTGCTGCCCCAGCCCTGGTTGCCAGAACACAGGAAACAATGCCACAGTTTAAAATGGCCAAGGAACTATAGAAACATTCTCTCTCCACCCCCAGGCTTAAAGACCAAGACCAGAGAAGGGTCTGTCCCGTGATGAGCTTGAGACCTCAGCAAGCCCAGCATCCACAAGCCCACACCAGCCAACTTGTGGTGCTGGGGCACAGAAAAGAAGCCATGATTTTGAGTTTCTTTGCTTATTTTTTTAATTTTTGTTTTAAATTTAATTTATTATTACTTTTTTTAGTTTTTATATTTGTCTTCTCTTGTTTTTATTTATTTTTTCTTTTTGGTTTTGTTCTTTCTTGTTCTTTTTCCTCCTCTTTACATTTTTTCTTGTTCTCATTATTTTCTTTTTTTCTTTTATTACTATTATTTTTGTCTTTATTCTTTTCCTAAAAAGCCACAGTTTGAAAGACTAACTAGCATATACAGCCACAGGTTCAGGTAGCTGGCAAAAATCACCAAACACACACAGTCTGCATAGGGGACACCATACACAAGCCCACTCCTTAGCTTCAGAAGTAGCCATTTCACTTATTCCATAGAAACAAGTACATAAAGTCAAGCAAAATGGGAAGTTCCAGAAGCTCCAAAGAAAGAACAACAACAACAACAAAAAAAAACCTCAAGAAAAAAACCTGAATGAAACAGAGATAAGCAATATGCCTAAGAAAGAACTTAAAGTAATTTGTAAAGGTAATCACCGGACTGCAGAAAAGAATAAAAGAACTCAATGAGACCTTCAATAAAAAGATACAAAGTATTAAAAAGAATCAATTGGGACACCTGGGTGGCTCAGTGGTTGAGCATCTGCTCTCGGCTCAAGGTGTGATCCTGGGATCCAGGATCAAGTCCAACATTGGGCTCCTTGTGGGGAGCCTGCCTCTCCCTCTGTCTGTGTCTCTCATTAATAAATATATAAAATCTTTAAAATAAATAAATAATTAAAAAGAACCAATCATATTTGAAGAATACAACAACTAAAGTAGAATAAACACTAGAGGGGATCAGCAGTAGATTAGAGGATACAGGACATATCAGTGATCTGGAAGGCAGGGTCATGGAAAGCATACAAGCTGAATAGCAAAAAAGAGAAAATTTTTAAAAAATGTGGATAGATTAAGAGATCTATGGACTACATTAAGTGAACAAACATTTACATTATAGGGATCCCAGAAGAAGAAAAAGGAAAAGGCATAAAAGAAATAACTGAAAATTTCCCTAACCTAGGGAAGGAAATAGACATCCAAGTTCAAGAAGCATAGAAGATTCTAAACAAGATGAACCCAGTGAGGTCCACCCCATAACACATAATAATTAAAATGTCAAAGGTTAAAAATAAAGAGAAAATTTAAAAAGCAGCAAGAGAAAAACAAAAAAAATTACATACGAGGGAAAAACTATAAGGCTGTCAGCTGATTTTTCAGCAGAAACATTGCAAGCCAGAGAGAGTGGCATGATATATTCAAACTCCAGAAAGGAAAAAACGTGCAACCAAGAATACTATGCCTGGAAAAGTTATCATTCATATTTGAAAGAGATAAAGAGTTTTCCAGACAAATAGAAGATAAAGGAGTTTATCAGTAGTCAACCAGCCTTAAATGAAATGTTAAAGGGACTTTTTTCAGTGGAAAAGAAATGGCTATAATTAGACATAAGAAATATATGAATAAAAATATGTAAAATATGACAACATATATATAAAATGTGGAGAGGAGAGTAAAGAGGGAACAGAAGGGGAAAAAGAAAAAGATTTTTTCATGCTTTTTGTTTATCTTGTTTTGATTTTTGTTTTAGAATGTGTTTGGACTTGAATGATCAAATTAGTATGGATTGTTATTGAATTAGGGTGTTATATATAAACCTCATCTTAACCACAAACCCCAAATTTATGATAGATATACAAAAAGTGGAGGGAAATAAAGCCAAACAAAACACTATAGCTAGTCATTTATCACAAAGGAAAGGAGCAAGAGAAGAAGAAAGAAATAAGAACTGTAAAAAAAATAAACAAAAACAACAACAAAACAAACAAAAACCTGAAAACAACTTCTAAAAATGGCAATAGTACATACCTATCAATAATTTCTTTAAATGTAAATGGACTAATGCTCCAATCAAAAGACTTAGACTGGCAGAATGGATTAAAAATAAACAACTAGAACACCCATCTATATGCTGCCTATAAGGGACTCACTTCAGACCTAAAGATGCATACAGGGCAGCCCGGGTGGCTCAGCGGTTTAGCGCTGCCTTCAGCCCAGGATGTGATCCTGGAGACCCAGGATCGAGCCCCACGTCAGGCTCCCTGCATGGAGCCTGCTTCTCCCTCTGCCTGTGTCTCTGCCTCTCTCTCTCTCTCTCTCTCTCTCTCTGTCTCTCATGAATAAATAAATAAAATCTTTAAAATTTTTTTTTAAAAAATAAAGATGCATACATACTGAAAGTGAAGGGTTGGAAAAAAATGCCAGAGTAGTAATACTTATGTCAGACAAAAAAGACTTAGAAATTAAGATTGTAACAAGAGATAAAGAAGGGCATTACATAAGGATATAAAGAGATAAATCTAACAAAAGGATATAACAATTATAAATCTCTATGCACCCAACACTGGAGCACCAAAATGCTTAAAACAAATATTAATGATACACCAACCAGACAAAGACACCACCAAAAAAGAAAACAACAGGCCAATATCCCTGATGAACATAGATGCAAAATTTCTCAACAAAATATTAGCAAACTGCATATAACATACATTCAAAAGATCATTCACCATGATCAGATGGGATCTATTCCTGGCATGCAAGGATGGCTCTATATTCACAAATTAAGCAGTGTCATATACAAGATCTGTAAAAAAATAATTGAAATCATATGATCATATCAATAGATGTTGAAAAATCATTTGACAAGATGCAATATCCATTCATGAGAAAAACTCTCAACAAAATGGGATTAGAGAAAACATACTACAACATATTAAAGGCATTAGATGAAACATACTTCAACATAATAAAGGCCATATATGAAAAACCTACATTATCTGCAATGTTGAAAAACATAGACTTTCCTTTAAGGTCAGTAATAAGACAAAGATGTCCACTGTAGTTATTTCTATTTAATATAGTACTAGAAGTCCTAACCACAGCAATAAGACAAGAATAAAGAGTAAGAGGAATCCATAATGGTAAAGAATAAATTTAATTGCCACTGTTTGCAGACAACAGGATACTATAAATAGAATATCCTAAAGATGACACTGAAAAGTTACTGGAAGTAATACACAAACTCAGTAAAGTGGTAGGATACAAAATTAATACCCAGAAATCAGTAGCCTATCTATACCTTAGCAACAAAGTCCCAGAAAGAGAAATTTTAAAAATACCACTTATAATGCACCAAAAAGAATAAGATACCTAGGAATAAACTTAACCAAAGAGGCAAAAGACTATACTCTGAAAACTATAAAACACTCATGAAAGAAATTGAAGATAATACAAACAAATGGAAAGATATGCCATGCTCATGGATTGGGAGAACAAATATTGTCAAAATATCCATATTATCCAAAGAAATCTACAGATTCAATGCAATCCTTATCAAAATACCAACAGCATCTTTTGAAAAACTAGAACAAATAATATTAAAATTTGTATGGAACTACAGAAGACACCAAATAGCCAAAAGAACAAAGATAGAGGTATTACATTCCAGATTCAAGATATACTACAAAGTTGTAATCAAAACAGGTTGGTGCTGGCACAAAAATAGACATATAGATCAATGGAACAGAATAAAGAGCCCAGAAATAAACCCATATTTATATGGCCAACTAACCTATGATAATGGAGACAACAATATACAATGAGGAAAAATAGTTTCTTCAATAAATGACACTGGGAAAAATGGCCAGCAACATGCAAAAGAATGAAACTGGACTAGTTTCTAGCATCATACACAAAAATGAACTCAAAGATCTAAATGTGAGACTTGAAACCATAAAAATTATACTAGAGAACACAGGCATGATTTCTCTGACATCAGCCACAGCAGTAGTTTTCTAGAAATGTCTCCTAAGGCAAGGGCAATAAAATACAAAGTAAAGTATTGAGACTTCATAAAAAATAAAAAGCTTTTGCACATCAAAGGAAACAAAAAGGACAACTCACTGAAAAGGAGAAGGTATCTGATAAGAGGTTAATACCCAAAATATATAATGAACCTATACAGCTCAACACTAAACCAAACCAAACAAAAAACACAAAGAATCCAATTAAAATTAGAGGATAGGAGTAGATTTTTTTCCCAAAGAGGACATAGCAGATGACAGACACATGAAAAGATGTTCAATATCACTAATCACAAGGAAATGCAAATCAAAACACAGTAAGACATCACCTCACACTAGTCAGAATGGCTAAAATGCAAGAAGACAAGAAACAACCAGTGTCGATGAGGATGTGGAGAAATAAATAACCTGTGTGTATAGTTGGTGGGAATATAAATTGACACAGCTACTGTGGAAAACAGTATGGAGGTTTTTCAAAAATTAAAAACAGAAATATATGATTCAGTAAGTCTACTATTGGATATTTACCCAAGGAAAACACAAAAACACCGACTTGAAAAGCTTTGTGCACCCTATATTTATTGCAGCATTATTTATAATAGCCAAGACATGGAAGCAACGTAAGTGTCCATCAACAGACAAATAGACCCCCCCAAAAATTACACACACACACACACACACACACACATACACACACACACAATAGAATATTACACGACCATAAAAAGGATGAGAGCATGCTATTTGAGACAACATGGATGGACCTACAGGGTATTATTTTAAGTGAACTAAGTCAGACTGAGAAAAATATCTTATGATTCTACTCATAAATAGAATCTAAGAAATGAGTCAACAAACAGAATCAGATCTATAAATACAGAGAACAAAGTTATGGCTGCCAGAAGGGAGGTCGGGAAGTTAGGCAAAATGGGTGAGCTAGTTCTCTACTTATATAATAAGTGAGTCACAGGAATGAAAAGCAGGGCATAAGGAATATAGTCAGTAATATTATAAGAGCAATGACATGAGATAGACGGTAGCTCTACTTGTAGTGAACACAGCGTAACGTACACACTTGTCAAATCACCAAGTTGTACACTTGAAACTAACATACCATTGTATATCGACTCTACTTAAATTTTTAAAAAGTTCAAAAAAATCAGTGAGGATTGTTCTATAGCTCAAATTTAAGTGTTCACTACTGAATTTTTACTTTTTAAAAATTTATAAATTGTTTTAGATTTACTAATTTAAAAAGGTCACTGTAAAAAGTTAGAATTAAAGAAATCACCACATAAAATGAGACATTAGTTCAAGGGTTCGTTTTTGACATGAAGTATGCATTCCTATTTTATACCCCTTGGTATTCATGTTTCTCTGCCTACCTTATCCTCGCTCTGTTATACTCACAGGTGGGTCACAGCTCTCTGGAATTACCCAGAGTTTATATTTCCAACAACAGCTATTTCTATAGGTGCTGCTCGATATAGAACCCCTGTCTCTTGACTACAGTGCCAAAGTGCAGGTTTATATTAAATTTAACCAAAATACTAAACTCATTCTGTGTATATATTCATACAGCCATCACTTTAGAATCAAACAGCAATATATATGTTCTTACAAATATAAGGATTATTTTGTGTGTGTGTTAAGTAAAAGCATATTTAATATGATTATCTTTGAATAGCCAAAAGCTAGAGGATTTGAATATCATAGTGGGTGCAGATTAGGATCCAGAGTGCTACCTAGGTAATGGTTGGTTTCCAGATGTAGAATTACAAAGTCTATTCTAATAACAGTCTTTCATTATACCATTACATCACTTAGACTCAAAGTGAATGATCATTTAAAAGCCTTTCCACAATGGAACTTGAGGTCATTATTCTAACTGAAATAAGAGAAAGACAGGTACCATGTGATCTCACTTATATGTGGAATCTAAACAATAACAACAACAACAACAACAACAACAAAACCAAGCTCATAAATACACAGAACGGATTAGTGGTTGCCAAAGGCAGAGGACAGGGGTGGGCAAAATAGGCAAAGGGGATCAAACAGGGCAAAACTTCCAGTTATAAATTAAATAAGTCATGAGGTTGTCATTTATAGGATGGTGACTATAGTTAATGATACTGTGCTGCATGTTTGGAAGTTCTTAAGAAAGTAAAACTTGATACTTCTTATCATAAGAAAAAAAATCAGTGACTGTGGTGAAAGATATAACTAGACTTATTGTGATTATTTTGTAATATATACAAACATGAAATCATCATGTGGTAAACCTGAAATAATATAATGTTATATGTCAATTATACCTCAATAAAAAATTATAAAAGGCTTTCTGTACGATTAGCTTTTAAACTTTAAAAAAAAGTTATAGGTAGATTTTCAGTGGTTTAGGGGGTCAGCCCCCCTAACCCCTACATCGTTCAGGGGCCAACTTTTATTTTAATATCACATTGAGAAGCATGCTTGTGCTTCATCTATAGATTAATATTCAGTGTATAGTTTCTACTCACTCATGTTTTTACAAAGACAGTTTCAGTCCATTTCCCCCCTGCCCCGATTCTTTAGCAGTATGATTGTTATTTAACTTTGAACTTTTTTTTTTTAACTTTGAACTTTTTGAATCAAGAGTCTATGATTTATTTTCACTGCTAGCCTCCCTTGCCTAATAAACAAAGGATGTTATCTTTGCCTTGATTCTCAGTATTACCTTTACTCCTACCTCTTCTCTTCCCCATCATTAGCAAGCTCTTAACGATATATTATGCTAGTAGCAGCTTACTGTGTAAACTACCCATTATAACACTTTACTTCATGTCTGGTTTATTTAATGGACTTATGAAATGCAGCCAGCAGTGTCAATCTATAGCATGTTTCATTCTTTTATAATAATAATAATTATTATTTGGTATGTATGTGCTACATCTCCTCTCAGGTATTCATAGCACTTTAACCACCCATTACCTTTAGCAGGTCTGTAGATCAGTAATGAAGGCAATAATTCGTACAAGATTACAGAAAACATTTTTCCCCAGGGCTTATTTATTTCCAAAGAATAGAAAGATGCTGACACTTCTGAAATGAGGAAATTTAACCACCCTCCATGTTTCCTGAAATATTTAATATTTCTAGCAACTTAATTTCTCCCCAAGCAAGTTAACATAATATTAAACTTAACTAGCATTGTTAGTCATCAGGGAAGTTAAGTAAGTTATTATTTGATAACTCTATATAGTTGAGAGGACAGATTCACTTAATATTTTCATCACTACCTTGTCTTTTCTAAACAGCGGGAAAGCAAACCTACAGCTAAAAAAAGTTACAATAGTCTCTCAGCTGAAGGTCAAAGAGATTCACCTTTCACTCAAATTAAGCATAAATGACCCGAGTTGCAAAGGTGAGATGAGAAGGTTCAACAGCATATGAAACAGCCCCAGATTATCCATAATAGAGTGATGGGAGGATAAAAATGAGGCTGTTCAAACTGTAATAAAATTAACCTGGAAGTATGCCAGCCTGTCTGTAAAAAGCAAATGATGATAAGAGAAAGGGGGAAAAACGGATGGAAAAGTGCCCCCATGAAAAAGGAATATGCCGTTGGGACTCAAATTGTGTCTTCCAACAGATTACTGTGAACCTAGGTCAGCATTCTCCAGTTAGCCCTTATCACATGTTATCATTTCTTTATTCTGCATAATCAGTTTATATGGTTTTCAATATATTGGTTTATGCTCTAATCCAAATATAAGTGCTGTTCATTATTGCAACGAGCCCAAGAGTTTATTATCCAATTAACCAGCTATCCACTTATTTCAGATATGCTCGGCAAGTTCTGCTTCTTGCTTCCTAAGAGTTTTCTGTTGTAGTAAAAAGTGAAAAAAATTCAGCCCCATATAGATACCTGTTGTATAAATGTTTGGTTCCATACTCTTGCAGTTGTATTTCATCATTTTCTGGGCAATAACTACTATTGATGGAATTAATGGGACATTTTGGGAATAATGGAATATTTTTGCTAGTAGATCTTCTTTGCAGGACCAGCAAATGAGGAGAAGGGCAAATGAGTAGAAACTACCACTTTCAAAAAACAATGAAAATAATGTGAGCAAGGGGCATTCCATGTTTCTAAAATTCTATTTGTGAATGTTACACATTACATCTCTCTCTCTCGAAGATACGTAGCATGGACTGAAATATCGAAGGCTCTGGTATTAAACTTTGTGTGGCCTACAACTTCCCAAACATGTTTGGGCACGTAATACTTTTTGCCATACACTTATTAATGTACCCAGGACATTTCCTTCATTCCATACACACTTTGGGAAAGAGTATATATATATTATCACTTCTGAGAAACAATCACAGAGAGAAAGATGGCCAGAATGGAAGTAGAGGAAAGTAGCTGGCGGGCTGATAGACTGCAGCCACGTGGGACGTCATAGAGCAGCTCCTGAGGGGGTGAATAAGAGTGTTGAGCAGAGCTCCGATCTAGGCAGAATAAGAACTAGCTTGCTGTTCAAGCCACATTATTTGACTTTTGCTTATGCCCTGGGTGGAAAAATGCAATGCTGACAGAGAAGAGGTGTGGGAGCAAAGAAATGGGGTCCTGCTGCAGAAATCCATCTCGAATCAGAGTTTGAGGAGTACTCTATTGCTTACATAACTTGCCCGACATTAACCCTTTTATAAAAAAACCAAAACTCCGCACTAGGACATCTGTCATCCAAATCACCGCCTGGATGAGTAAGCATCTTAGATAATCCATTAGCATTATTATTATGGCCTCTCCCTTCAGGAGAAAAGAACTTGTATGGGAAAAATAGGAGCTTCAGGACCAGGCTGACTTCAGTTTGTATTCTGTATCATAAACATACTAAATGCATGATCTTGGGCAAGATATTTCATTTCATTTTTTTTAAGATTTTATTTATTTATGAGAGACATAGAGAGAGAGAGGCAGAGACACAGGCAGAGGGAGAAGCTGACTCCCCACGAGGAGCCCGATGTGGGACTTGGTCCCAGATCCCAGGATCATGCCCTGAGCTGAAGGCAGACACTCAACCGCTGAGCCACCCAGGCATCCCAGATATTTCATTTCTTGAGTGCATTTTTTTTTTCAAGTGTTGCTGGGACTATATACCTCACTACACTATCTTTGCCCATATTTTCTTGATGCCCATAAAGCAATAGAAGGCTTCAGGAGGCATCATGATGAATGTCTCTCTTGTATTATTTCATGTAATTCTTGTGATGACCCTATGGTAAATAGGTACTATTATTATCTCCATTTTACAGAGGTGATAACTGATAATCAGAGAAATGTCACAAGGTTACCTAGATATTAGATGGTGCAGTTGGAATTTTGGTCTGATTCTAAGTTTATTCTTAAGACGATGCTACCCTGCCCAGAAATGCAGTTGCAGGAGGGAGGTGTTGAAATGTAAAGTGCCTGTATGTTCCCAAGTATATAATATTAACATATAAACAGCTAAACCAGGATCCTCATAGCTCTAAATCTCCAACTACATGAAGAACTCCAGTCTACCAGAGACTTCTCTAAGCAAGCTTAGCCTTTCCCAGGTGATTAATCTGGTAATCAGCTCTCTTCAAAATACCTCTCTCAGGACGCCTGAGTGGCTCAGTGGTTGAGTGTCTGCCATCAGCTCAGGGCGTGACCCCGGGGTCCCAGGATCAAGTCCCACGTCAGGTTCCCTGCATGGAGCCTGCTTCTCCCTCTGCCTGTGTCTCTGCCATGAATAAATAAAATAAAATCTTAAAAAAAAAAAAAAAAGTACCTCTCTCAAAAGCAGGAAGAATGGATTCTCCCCCGACTTAAAAAGTTAGTGGAGCCAGCAGCATGTTTGATCCTGAGTTTAGTGATGCAAACCATATAGCAAATTCGTTAGGTCCAAAGGACTTTATACCTCTGTTGTCATTCTGTACTTGACTAACGTTATCAACTCCTCTCTGACTCTTAGGATTATTTGCTAAGTTTAGCATATAGAGATGTTGCTTTTTGGTAGTTTCTCTTAATATCACTAAAGTCTTATTTCTTTTGTCCACAGATAGATCTATGTATTCCTGACCCCAATTGTGGATAAAACATAGTTCAAGTGTCCCCATCTGAAAGTAGGTCCTCAAGTCTACTGTAAATGAGAATTTTCCAATTGGTATTTGTAGGGAGATATGTAACTTAATCTCAGTTGTCACCAATCCAGGCGTCTGATACACAAATATCTTAATTTCACAGTGGAGTGCTGGAACCAGATCATGCTGGATCACAAGATTGTTAAATTTTCTAAAACTTTGCAAGACAGTTGGTCGGTCATGGTGGTAGTATATACGCATTAGAAATCAGTCAATGCTACAGACCAGTGCTTCCTCCTGCCCCCTGATAGCTACTTGTTAAACATTTCCCAGGGCACTAGTCTTTCTTCATCTTCTTTTGCTGAGTGCTAGAGGAGATGGGGGTGGGGTGGGTGAGCTTCTTAGTAAAGAGGAATATTAAAAGTAGGAAAAATAGAGTCACCCATTTGTAAATCCAGCTGAGGGATTTCTGAGGAGCTAAGATTTCCTTCTAGCAACCGTGGTCTGTGTTTTGATGCTAGGATAAGAATTTAGGTGTTTTCTGATGCATTTAATATGACAGTTGGCCAAAAAAAAAAAAGTCCAAAATTAAGGATATGTTATTTATGTTGCCAAGACTTCAGTGAGATAAACTTTAAAAACTTGTTTCCTAAGTAAAAATTAACACTTGATAGAGAAATTAGAACCCATTTTACTGTAGTTTGAATCAGTTTTAGGTCCAGAGCAGCGGTTTTCAGCCCCGTGTGTAGAATAGAATCACCTGGGTGCTTCTTAAGCATTCCAACGTTATTAGGGTCCCTCCCCAAGTCACCTAACTCAGATTCTGGAGGCGGGTCACTGGCCTGAAAAATTTTGTTTTTCAAAATTTCCATGTGATTCCAGTGTATACCAAGGATTGAAAGCAGCTGTGCAGAGCTCTGGACTCTTCTCTCCTGATGTATTTAAGATGCCAGTCAGTTTCCTGAGATGTTGGCGTTTCCTCAGACTGGAGGTGAACACAAAACTGTAAGCAGTTTGAATTTAATTTTTGGCATTCTTGAATGTTTTTAGTAATGTAATCTACATTGCCAACACACTTTGAAGTTGTAGTAAAGTAAAATTGGTGTAAAAACCGTGGGGAACAAATAGAAACTCTGGAAAATCAGTGGTGAACCAAATTTACTTTTCTTGTTGACTGTAGAAATAAATCCCAAGTGAGGAAGGAGGAGAATTTCTTTGAAGGCATGTCGTGGATGTTTCTCCCTATCTCTATGATATCCTTTCACTTAGAGAGGCTGTTGTATAGAGACTAAAGTAGTTCTATCCGGATTTGCATCTTCCTTGTCGCAAGGTCTCTGCTTGTAACTTTTCTTCTGTAGTTATGCTCAAAGACACACAGCCCTTATCTAGAAGTGTGTTAAGAGGGGGCCCCAATCCCTCTCCTGGCCCTATGTAATAGAAAAAATGGTTTTCCCACCTCAAATATGTTTACACTTAAAAAATTAAGCTTTAAAATAAGTAGGAGAAAATATGAAGAAATTCTGACTTTCTTCCAAAATATGTTGACTACCTTTTAAAAAGAAGTACAGAACTCCTTAAAAATGGTCTTGCTGCCCCTACATTTTTCACAGGCTGCCCCTATGGGCTGAGTAACCCAGCACTAGATTCAACATGATTCTCTGTTTTTGCTGACTTCTTTCCCAGAGATTTATTAACCATGAATTTCCAATTCTTGGTATGACACAGTGACTGAGATTACAGTGTGAAGATGATAAATTATCACATAAAAAATGATAGATTTTGAAGGGAAAAGCATGAAAAGTCAGAATAATATTAGAAATCTGGTCCCAATGACAAATGCTGAAATAAGAGGGAGTTTTGCCAGTTAATCATAGTTGTGTGAAAAGCCATGGAAAGGTTTAAAGTCCTTTCTTTCTAGAAAGCATTCTGCTTCTTTAAAAACCTTAAGACAACTACATGAATTTAACTTACATAAGATCTTAATTCACGTTTCAAGAGTAGGTTGGACTTTCGATAGGCTTTTTCTGGAAATGACCTTTGTTTTCATTTTATTTCTATAGGAGAGAATACCACTTAGTAGGCAAAACAACAAAAACCTCACGATAATACTCAAAAGAGCAAAAATCTATTTTAGTGCAGTTATCATGTTCATTTCATATTAAAGGGGTTAAATTTAGCTCTTTAGTTTCTAACATTAAGTGGATTTCTATGAAGAAATTGGAAAGGCGTATTGAAATTCAAGTATACTGAGAGAAGGGGTCAGGAGAGTAGTTTCCAGCAAAAAAGTCCTAAGGGTATTTCTGTGCCTTCTAGAACATGGTTTTCAAACTTCTTCATGAAGAACATGAAAAATCTAAGTGGCATGTGTCAAACTATATGGCTGATAGCTTTAATATGCAGATTTATTTTGGTCTCTATTTTTGAGTTCATCTCGAATAATGAGTAGTTATGACTTTATATAGTTATTTAGTGAAGCTGACAATCATGTGACCGTTAAGTGCGGATTCGTTCTAAAAGGACAAATGCCACGCTGTCCGATTAATAATAAGAGGACTTTAGTCTTAGAAACTTATGGTTCTGTTGCTCACAAGAGGAGAGCATGGGAATGCATTTGAATGTTTAAACTAAGAAAGTGTTCTGGAAATGTGTTTTAATTAAAATATAACATCAACATTAAGGATGGACACATCATATATATATATATATATATATATATATATATAAATATAGATGATATTTTAGGAGTGGATGATATTTTACGAAGTGGACACACCTATGAAACCACCACCCAGATGAAGACGTGGAGCACTAAATACTCCAAAAGTATCACTAAAGGTAATAGTTGTCATGATTTCCGTCACCAGAGATTTGGTTTCTGTTTGGGGCCTTTTCATAAATGAAATCCTACTGAATGTCATTGTGTTTACTTTTTTTGCTTAACGTTCTATCTGTAAGATGTAACCATGTTTTCCGGTACCACACATATTCCATTGGAAGAGTATACTGCACAGTTATGTATCTCATCTATTGATAAAATGTTTGGGTGGTTTCCGGTGTGTGGAGATAATGCTGACGTTGCTATGAATATTCCTATATGTGTCTTTAGATGCACATGTATACTCACTTCTATTGGATATGTGCCCAGGAGTGGAATCCTGAGCCATACACGATAGGTATATTTTCGGGTTTTTTAGATACTAAGAAATACTTTCCAGGGGGATTGTGCTCATTTACGCTCACACCAACAGTGTGTTTGTATTTCAGTAATGAAATCAGGAGAAAATTTGTGTATGGACAACCAGTCAACGCTATGTTTTTGCAAAGTGAATACGACGTAGTAGAGATCTGTTTGGGGGCTGGAAATGTGGATTTGGGACATGGATGCTTCCATGGATGGCATGTAGGAAAGAAAACCTGAGAACTTTAGGAAGTGCCTACATTTAGGGGAATGAAAGACCATGCCTAATTTAGGAAGTGCCTAAATAAGGGCCATGAAAGAGACACGTCAAAGATTTCAAGCAAAGAAATTTCAATATTAGACTGATGAGTAAGTTATACACGTAAAAGGAGGAGCCTGCATTATTATGGTATATAGCATAGTGTTTGAGGTGAAGGAATATGCGTAAGCTACTATTGGATTTGGGAATCTGGGTTGACGTCAAGGAAACCTTTGGGGAAAAAAAATGAAAGGGGATAGACATGTATTTGCAGTGGAATGAAGAGAGATGGAGGAATTGGTGAATGTAGATAATTTTCCAAGCTGTCAGTGCTAGAAGGATTGAGAGTATAAGGTTTTAGGGGGAGGGCACTAGGTAACTTAAAATGATGAAATGGAAGGCACATTAAGGAGAGTTGTAGAAGACTGGCTTGAAAAGCTCCAAGTTGGTTTTAGAGAGACTTGATTGGCTGATCAGTGTGTTTATTACTTTTCCTTTGGGTTAAAGAGATCTTAATGGGATTGGATAAAAGAAAAAATAATAATACCCTTTGACAAGTTTAATGTCTCATTTTCTTTTCCGGTTGGAGTACTTTGAAATATTTTGGGAGAGCTAACATTTGAAATTCAACAAAAATGTGCATTGATTAGTGAGGAGGCAAAAAAAAAAAAAAAAAAAAAAAAAGGATTCAAATCTTTCCAGGTCTTCCCTTTTTCAGAAGGCTTATTTTCTAGTATTTTTTCCCCACATTTTATTATTTTAAGCCAGGGTTTCTTAGTAGTGATAGTGTTGACATTTTGGGCCAGAGAATTCATTATAAAGGGGCTGTCCTGTGCAGCGTAGGGTATTTGGCAACAGCTGAGGCCTCTACCTATAAGATATCAGTAGCCTTGCCCTCCCCTCTGTCACGACAACCAAAAGTCTCTCCATATTGTCAAATATTTCCTGGAGCAAAACTGCCCCCCACCCCAGTCATAGAGAACTACTGGCATAGACCCCACTGACCAATGAGGTGATTATACATTCTCCAAGTAAGTGCTGGGAAGAATAAACAATCAGCCTCAGACAATTGATAATCCTTAATGTGCAGTACCAGAGGAAGTATTTGAAATCAAAAGCTGAATGTTTTGCCCATTAAACTGAATTTATTGCTTACTACAGTAGAGCCGTGGTTGTTAGTCTCTGAGTAAAGCAAATTGCTGAACTTACATGGGATTTGTGAATCCCTAAGAGTTTCAGAATTGGCTGATTTAGGAAGTAGAAGATATTTAAGGGTAAGTTGCCCCCAACAGAGACTATTAATTTACTTTTTTTTCAGAGGTGTGATTGCTGAAGTGCCTCACATTGACAGATTGGGACTGGTTTATAACTGGTTCTGGTGGTTACTTATTGTTATAAATCATGAGTCGTTTCCGAGTAGGGTAGGAATTTATTATTTTAAGTATAATGTTTTAAAGTCTATGAAGAAACTTCAAAGTATGAAAAAACATTTCGTTTTGAAGTCTCCGGGCTTTGGAAGGCCATAGTTAGGCAGCCTGATTAAGTAGTGCCTCCCAGAGTTTTTTTTTTTTTTTTTTTTTTTTAACGAATGTAACAGTTTTATGTTAGTGGCATTACTAAATGCCCCTTTATGTATTGGCTTACCCAATATATAAAAATACAGAATCATTATTCATAAAATAAGCATCTGACCACTTTAAAGACTTGTATGCAAAATCCATTTTTAACCCTAATTCAGGTCAGGGTTATATGAGGCAAGGCATTTGACTTAAAATAATTTTTTTTCCACTCTTCTTTTTGATGTTGACTATTTTATCTTATGACCTTCCTAGTGTATTAAAATAATCAAATGGAAAGAATGTTTCCTATTTCTCACTCCTTGACTTGATTGGGTAATATCTCATTTTAACTATAAGGAATTTAGGGAGAGGGCTGCTAGTGGTACAAAGGGGAGTGGTCTGTCAAACTCTTGAGTAATAGGCAATTAGATGTAATTCTTAACAGCATTTTCCTCAAGCAAAAATGATCAGTTTTTTTTTTCTTTTCTCCCTTAGACTTGCATTTCTCAAAATGTGATCTTTGGACTAGCAGATCCAAAAATGTTAGCACTTACATTTGTTAGAAATGTAAATTCTTGGTCTGCTCACTCCACATCCCTCTTCCCCAAATGAGTCAGAAATCTCACACTCAGATTCCGGTGCCTGCTGAAGTTTGAGGATTACTCCCTAAACCTATGGTAGAGCCAATGGCATCTGTCAATTTGTACCTCTTCATATCTGACTCGCTCATTAATTATTCAAACACTGTAAAATGAAATGAGATACTTAGAAAGTGCTTCCCTCATTCTTGTAAACTTATCCCATCTGTGCCGTGACACATTACTAAACACACATCAGTTTTAATTATTAGAAGGGTGATTTACCTGGCTAATGCGTTACTCCTGTGTTTGTGGCTTCCAGTGTGGCAGCAGCCAACTCGTGCTAGCAGGTTGTGCTGGTGAACTATCGCTAGGAGCAAAATAAGATCTGTTCTCTTTGCTCTTGTTACCTTTCCTTTGCTTGCTGCTATAAATTTTAGACACTGTCTGCATTAGAGTTGCAGAGAAACAGAACCAATAGGATATATAAGAGGAGATTTCTTACAGAATTGGCTCACACAGTTCAGAAGGCCAAGAAGTCCCACAATCTGCCCTCTGCAAGCTGGATAACCAGGAAAACTGTGGTGAAATTCAGTCTACTGACTCAAATGCTAATCTCTTCCTAAGACACTCACACAGACCCACTCAGATATGTTGACCAGTTATTTGGGCATCCCTTTAGTGCAGTCAACTTAATAAATAAAATTAACCCTCACACTGTCTGCCCCAAGTTTTGGATAGTTGCACTCCCTTGGTTTCATTTTCCATTATTCCCTCGCCTAGCTCATCTAGTCTCACCTTTGGGGTATGTATGGTTGGGGGGGGGGTAGGTTAATATTATAACAATATCCTACTTCCTTCCCACTGCAGGTCTTTATTCCTTTCCTTCACATTTACTGAGAGTCCTTCATTTCCTCTCCCTACCACTGATCTAACTTCTCACCATTTTTTGATGGGAGCTCAGCATACAGGTTTGTTTCAGTGAGGAAATCAAGTAGAACAAGTATAATTAAAGCAAAGGCCTAAGCCTAAATATTATACCACTGGGCAAGCAGTGTTTAGGTAGCAACCTAGTGGATATCAAGGACTTGGGCTCCTCTGGCAGATACAAGTTCTAAAAGTAGCAATTCTCATGTGGCTCCTGCTGACTGTTGAGGCCTGGGTATGGTTAGGATGGAACTGGGACTGGCAGAAGACATCCACAAGTCCAGTTGATAGATTGATTAGAAAGGCCCATAAGGATCAGCTCCAGTCCCAAATCCTCCAAAACCTATTCTTCAGTCATCCTCACCTTCATTGTTTTTGACCAAAGCATATTAAACCTCACAATTTAGGACTTAGTAACCTGCTTGGTTTTCTTAGATGGTCATTATTAGCTCAAGCTGCTATAAAAAAAAATACTATAGACTTCATAATTTATTTCTTGCTGTTCTGCAGGCTAAGTCCAAGGTAATAACACTGTGATTTTTTTTTTTTTTAAATCCCCAGGGAGGGTTCTCCTCCTGGCTTGTGAACGACTGCTTTCTATGTGCTCATATGGCAGAGAGTGAAAGAGGGAGAAACCAAGCAAGCTCTTCGGTGTCCATTTTTTTTAAGGGCACTAATCCCATCATGAGGGCCCTACCTTCAAGAACTCATGTAAGCCTAATTCCCTTCCAGAGGTCTCCTCTTCAAAGACCTTCACGTTGGAGATTAGGGCTTCAAGAGATGCATTTGGGGGGATGGAATTCACTCCATAGCAGGCATTTTTAAGAGACTTTTTTTTTTTCTTTTCTAATATCCCCACTGAACACACTGCAATGGTAAGCACAGAGTAGGCAGTTAAATTTCACTGGTTAGTTGATACCTACATCCTATGTATATTGGGCATTTATTCAAGATTTTATAGGCATTTCTGCTTTTCTGTAAGTCTGGACACACTGCCTCTGAAGTTCCTGCTGTATCAAGCATTTACTTGTCATGTAATTCACAGTGTTCAAGTTAGCTTAGGAGGGTTGGAGGGAGGCTCGAAACAGCACCACTGACAGCAGCTTGTTCAAAAGGCTGGGGACGTAGCATAATTACCTTTAAGATTCGCTTGCAAATCTGAAATTAAAAGCAGGTTGAGGGTTGTTGATTTTTTTTTTTTTAAATCTAAACGAATTCTTCCTCCTGTTCCTTATTCACTTAAGATCTAGCCCTCTTCCTGGTAAAGCATTCAACAGCTAAAATAGACAAAAACTTACTGAACAAACACTGTGCCAGATTGATCCTGCTTACATGGTAATGAGTGGAATTACCTTTTCAGAAAACCTAGTTAAAATTTCTATTGGATTAGGAGGTCGGTAAGTAGAGGAGCTATTTTTGGACCTATAGACCAAAGCATACCATAAGGAAAGAAGAAACAAATCTCTGCAAAGAAACCTTTCTCTATATTCAAAAGAACATAAATTTCTCTTTCTCTTTGCTTATATGTTTCAGGAGAAAAATACCAACTCCCTTGTTTTATGCTGCGCACACTCAGTTCCTCATGTAATAGGGCTCTGCTTTCCCTTTAAATGTGAACTATGGATTCTTGAACAAAAATCATAAAAATTCCATCAAATTAATACACAATTTCAAATTTTTCCCAAAGGGCTGTTGCCTAACTTATTTTTATCGGCATTAAAACCTCCTGAGAATGTGGTAAGCTCTTATGTCTTCCCAGAGATTCCACAGCCGGGAGTCTGGCAGCATTTCCACTATACCACCCACAGAGCTTGATTTTTTTTTTTTAAGTTGTTTTCCTCAATATAACTAGACCAGTGATTTCTAACTGTAGGCACATCCAAGTTTCTTCTGCAGTTGTCAGCTGTGTATCTAAACGTTCTGTTCCTGATGTTTCTTTAAAAAAAATGTTTTGAAATGTAGATTTATTGAAGAGTTGTGAAGATAAGAGCTTTTTCTATATATCCTTCGCTCAGCCTCTACTAAAGCTAGGAAATTAACCCTAGTACAGTACTACTAACTAAGCCTCATGTTTTGTTTGACTTTCCGAGTTTTTTTTTTACTGATATCTTTCTGTCTGTTCCAGGATCAAATCTGGGATGCTATTTTGCATTTAATCCCATCTCCTTAGTCTCCTTCAGTCTATAACCACTTCAGTCTGTCTTTGACCTTGCCACTTTGTTTTTAAAGCTCTTTCCAAATGTACTTTTTTTTACACATGCAACATATTTTATAACCATAGACTAGAGCGTCTTATTATATATATTTAAAAATAATTTCTATATACTTTTTGATATTCAAAAGACCCTTGAAAGTTGGAACAAAATATTTGAATGAAAAAAAATGAATCGCTAAGGAAGACTTCACCTGTTGGTATAAATGCCTTTGTACTGGCTTTCTTGCTTATCACACTAACCTGATCCAATGAATATATCTCAAACAATCTTAAATATTCTGAATAATCTCTTTAATGTGTGAACTTCTCATGTGATGGTTGTGCAGAGTGTTCTGTGATTGCATAAATTCCAGATTCTTTAACATGGCCTATAAGGTCTTTCATGATTTGGCTCCCATTTGTACCCCAGAAAGCATCTCTAGCTTTCCTGTCTAGCCCTCTGTTGTAGGCATCCTCTGAGCCCGCTCCTAATAATCTTCATTTCTTTTTATATGTAGATCCCTGTGTAATCCTTCCCTTGAGTCTAGGCTAAATTTATTGACTAGTTTCTAAGGAATTGCATATGATAAAAGTAAAGGTCGTAAAGATTGTTATAAAAAGGACGGTGGCTTCTGTCTTAGGAGCATTCTCTCATTTGAGAGAAGCCAGTCACCATTTGTGAGCACCCCTGATGAGAGGCCTACTTGAGGGAGGGTTGAGGTCTCTGGCTATAGCTAGTGAGAAGCTGAGCCCTGCTAATAGCCATGTGAGGAAGGCTGGAAACTGGTCTTTCTCAGGCAAAGCCTGGATATGACTGAAGCACTGGCCCATTGTTTGATCGCAGATTTCTAAGAGACCCTGAGCCAAAGGACCCCAGTTGAACCATGCCTGAATTCCTAACTTACAGAAATGGTGATTTAATGAATTGTTTAAGCCACTGAGTTATGGGGTAATTTTTAATGTAACATGTTCTATCCAGTTGGATGACCTGGAATAGCCCATCTTAGCTGATTTTTCTCATACTCTGATGCCTCGATGGTTTAGTCAGTTTGGGGGGGGAGGGGATTTAATCAATTTTCATTAAGTCCTTGTTGAATGACAGCCAGACTGTATGCTAGGTGCTCAAGTCAAAGACCCCAAAATACAGTTTAAGGAGTTCATGATTAAGTGACAAAAAGTGTTGGCTACTAGTAATGTGGTAAGTGCTGTAGTTGTGGAATGAATTTCTGTGAAACGAGAAGAATAGAAGCAAAGGAGTACTAAGAAATTTTTGAACTAGATTTTGAAGGCGAGTGGGGTTTCCTCACCTAGGAAAGGTGGCAGAGGGAAGACTGTGAGCAGGAGAGTGTAGGTATACACGTTGTTTTGGGGGATGGCAAATACGACCATGTACAAGGGATGGAGGCATGTAGGATGAGCCCTGCACAGAGAGGGGACTCTTTCCCATTCTCTTTGCTGCCTGTCATGATACTCTGGTCCATCCCTTAAGACCAAGTCCAAATTTCATCGTGTTCTTGAAACCATCTCTGACTATCCCTGCCTCTGTGTTTTTTGCCCACTCAATTACTGTTCTCTGAAAGTGTTCATAAAGTGCTGTCCTAGCAAACTCTTGGAAATGGCAAACAGCAGCTTTTTCTTTATGTGTATCCAGAACATTGCTAAGCACATAAAAGTTAAGCTCTTATTAATTGAAGAAGGCATTTAACTTCTGTGTTCTTAAAGACTTTTTTAAAATCTGAATTCAATTAGCCAGCATATAGTACATCATCACTTTCCTGTGTAGAGTTCAGTAATTCATCAGTTGCTACACCCAGCACTCATCACATCACCCAGTTGCCCCATCCCCCTCAACCTCCCCTACAGCAACCCTCAGTTTGTTTCCTATATTTGAGTCTCTTATGGTTTGTCTCCCTCTCTGATGACTTCCCATTCAGTTTTCCCTCCCTTCCTTTAGGATCCTCTGCACTATTTCTTATATTCCACATATGAGTGAACTCTGTGTTCTTAAAGTCAAGTCAAAATGCTTAAGCTGAATAAATATACACAATGGACAAGTCTAAAGTGATACTGAAATAGATGCCTGATAAGAGGCTGAGAATGCAAATACAGGGAAATGATTAGGGTAATGTCTACTGGTCTGTAGAAGCACCGACTTGATGTCAGTAGGCACACGAAGATTTGGGTTGGGAAGAGCACACGAGAAAATGCACAGATGGGGCCAAGTGCTGCATGGATGGGAAGCTGTAGCCTAACTGAAATGGAGTTTTGCTCTGGGGAGCAGTGTGAGAGGTGGTAGGCTAGGAAGGGTGAGCCCAACTGAGATGTATGCCCTGACCATGAAGGAGAAACTGGTTTGACATTGGCCTGGGTGGTCTGCCCCATGGGTCTCAGAGAAGGGATTTATAGAATTGTGGCACTGGCATACCTGGGTGGCTCAGTGGAAGAGCATCTGCCTTTGGCTCAGGGCATGATCCTGGGGTCCTAGGATCTAGTCCCACATCAGGTTCCCTGCATGCAGCCTTCTTCTCCCTCTGCCTGTGTCTCTGCCTCTCTCTCTGTGTCTCTCATGAATAAATAAATAAGATCTTAAAAAAAATTGTGGCACCAAGAGTCCTTTAACCCTAGCCAAAGTGCATATTCTGGATGCTACATCACTGTAACCCTACCTGTGAACTCTCCTATCAATACCGGCTCCTAAATAAACCCCTGAATGTCCCACAGAGTATTTCAGGGGAATCATAAGAAGTGTTATACCTGAATTCACAAATGAATCTAATCTGTTACCTCGTGGCATCCACGTTTGGATTGTTTCTTTCCTCATGCCGTTCACCTCTTCCCTAGAATGAAACCACCACACCTCAGGCCCCGGCCTAACGAGCTGTTGTACCACCCCTCCCACAGAACTTAAAGCTTGTGCTGGGTAAGCTTTTCCTACTGCCTCTGAAGTATGGAGCTCAAGGCACTCAAGCAAGCTCCTGGCCATCTTTGTCATTATAATCCTTTGTCATGTTCCTTGTGTGCGCCGTGTGTTAGACTGAAACAGGAAAAAAAAAAGTTTTCGATTTCTACTTATAGTTTCTCACAGTACTAACAACTCCTGCACCCCAGGATTTGATCATGAGTCCGCTGGGGTAAGCAGAACAGGGAAAGGTCCTGAACCCAAAGAAAAATCTTAGTGATAAACATGATGCCCTAGTCATATTTTTCTCCTCTTGACTACGAAGGATGCATTCCTCTATCGAGTGTGTATGTCTGATCCTTTCCTTATTTAGGGACTTCAGAGTCCCTCATATGTAGACTATGGTGGGTTGGCAAGATCTTCTCAGGCATCTCTAAACTCCTTGGTGGGCATCACGGCTAGAGTTTGAGCCAGGACCACACCTATACCATGCTTGTATCTGAACAAGGGAAGCCAGGCTGGCATGCATGTATATATAGGTGGACTTGAGCAAGCAGGAAGGTGAGCTAGGAAAAGCAAATAATCCAGGCATGGAGTGATGAGCATGCTTCCTACTTTTCTTGTCTGCCAGGAAATGAAGTAAATTTTGTGCTGACTTGTAGGAGCTGTCATTTAATCCAGATTTAGAATGATTACCTCTCATCTTTATCTTTCAAATCCTCTATGTGCCTCTTCTGTCTTATTGGTCTTTAGGTTTTATTTTCTTGAATTTTTTTTTCTTATATGTTATTACATCTTTAGAAGTAGACTATAAATGATAAAAATAAATGAACAAAAAATGTATTGGCAGTGATGGCAAGAATGGAGACGGATGATACTTGATGTGAAGCTTTCATAAAGTACTGGGGATTCTGCAAGCACTGGGGTAAGAGATGTCACCAATAATCTTGCTGCTGGTGACGGTGCAACTGGAAGTTAGAGCATGAGATGAAGAAGAGGATATGGTGACTCTTAAGCTTCAAATGGTGAGAAGCTGGGGCTATGGTTTGGAAACCACTGTTGAACTTCAAGGATGGGCTGTGTCTCCACACCTACTTTAAAGGTCAGTGATCAAGACTGGATAATGGCCTGAGTAATGAAGGGTTTCTTAAGGCTCTACTCTTTTACAAGGTTGGGGGCGGATGGAGAAAGTAGGAAGTGTAGCATGGATCGGAGTTTCCAGGCAGTCTACACTGAGCGGATGTCTCAATCATTAGCACAGAGTAGGGACTACCTGTGGTAGGTGTTAGAGTTTACTAATTAGTGATGACTCTTGATGTGCAAAAGCTTAGAGGCACCTGGGTGGCACAGTTGGTTAAGTGTCCAGCTCTTGGTATCAGCTCAGGTCGTGATCTCCATGCCATCAGATGGGCTCCTGCTCAGCATGACATCTGCTTGAGATTCCCTCTCTTTCTGTCCTCCCACTTATGCTTGTGTGTAGGCTCTCTTTCTTTAAAATCTTAAAATGTTTAAAAGCTTAAAGCTCAGCATAGTGAATAGCAAACAGAAAGGTATAATTACTAAATCTGGGGGTATGTAGCATAAGAGTGTTTGCAAACCCAAATGCCTATAGAGTCCAGGAAGTTCACCTAAATGAGTAAGGCAGGCAAGATGTAATACAAATAGGTGGGCGCATGACTACCTGGAAAGGACCCAATCCACCAAGGAGAATAGCTGCTATCAGCCCCAACTTACCATACTGTCAAATACTCTGATTATTTAAGGGAAGTCAGAAAATTGGATTTCTAGTCAAACAGCATTAACGAAGCATGGGCTTCCTATTGCCGTATAACCCACAGACCAAAAAAAAAAAAAAAAAAAAAAAAAAAAAAAAAATTCTGTGACTACATTCAACCAGTAGGCCATTGCTTTGTGGTCTCTGGAAGAGGATGGAGTCTCATTTCTCCAGGGATATAGGACACATACTGTTACTTAGAAGACGCTGGCTGGAAGAATGGAAGGGGAAGGATAGTGCTTGGTTATCCTAGGTAATAGGTAATAGGATAGGGGATCGTCAACATGGGAATCAAATCCCATCTCTTATAGGTTCAGAAGGGTGGTGTGGAGTTCTCCTATAAAATAGACCCTTTCACACCCTATGTGAAGACAGCACCTCTAATAAGATTTTATCAGAGGCCACTCCTCAGTCAATGCGAAACTAAGGCAATGGTGGGTGATGAGGATGAAGAGGCTGGACTGACTATACGAACAGGAACAGGAGTTAAGCCTTCTGGTAGAGGGTTAAAAAATGTGGCTGCTACAGCTTCATTATATGGCAGCGAATCCCAAAGTGAAGGGACTGTTCAGTGAAATGCTCACAGTTTAATATTTCACCATGTGTGAGAAAGGTAACTCACAAAACCTTCCAAGCTTCCAAAGGTTTAGATATGAAATGTGAAGTTAAGTTTGGGGTTTCAATCCTAGTCTTATTTTATGGCTATAATATTTATATGGTTACTAGGTACTAAAAACTATAGAGCATTTTCTGCATGCATTATCTTAATTCTTTAAAATCCCTAAAACAGATTTTTTAAAAATGAAATGGTTATTATTCCATATTTGATACTTCACGATAGTAGGATTTTGACAGGTGAAGTAATTTGCTCAAGGTCACACAGCTAAGTAAGTCATAGTGTCAGGTCCCGAAGCCAGACTGGTCTGATTCTAGAGTATGAGAGCTATTACATAAAATTTTTCCATTTATTTGACTATCACAGGTTTCTAATTTTCCCTGAGTGAGTGGTGAAAACCAAAAGTGATATTATATTACATATTTCTTTATAAACTGTAAGACAGTGCTGGTTTAATTGGCATTTACCCAACACCTACTAGATACCATGGAAGTTGCTAGGTGATCTTACTTTAGATGACTATCTTTTCCTATCTATTTTTCTTAATTATTCCTCGTATGAAATCCTACCTGTTAATTTGTTCCCACTGCCTCCATTTAAAAGGGAAGACCCCTTGCCCTATCCTTTTTGTTCTAGTACAGTTTACATCTTTATATGCCCAGTTTAAACTAATTATATGGTTTCCCTCTGGGACCAGCTAGAGATGGAGATGAAAAGAGACTCAGCCCACCTGAGGCTCCTGTTCACTGAAGGATTATATTACCCCTGTGCCATGAGCCCAATGCTGGGGAACTTTCATTCTAAACAGTGAACACTCTTTTCTTTTTAAAATAAAAAAATCATGGCCCACTGCTGAGCATATATCCAGAGACACTTAGTTAGTGAAAACCACAGGAAGAACTATTGCACAATGTGGAAACTTTGTCCTAACACAATTTCATGTGAAATTTTATATTCTTTGACTCTCTAGGGGAGAGAAAGAAAGGAAATAGAAACAAACGAGAGAATAGGAATGGATATGAGGAGGAATCCAGGCAAGCGGTAGGTTGCCATGCAGAAACACAGAGCATGGTTTCTACAAGTCAAACAAAAGCCTGTCCTAGGACCAAGAATCAGAGGAGCAGGACCTGAAGACAAGTACCACACATCATAAAAAAAAAAAAAAAAAAAAGAAAGAAAGAAAGAAAGAAAGAAAGAAAGAAAGAAAGAAAGAAAAAAAAGGATCAATCGTGAGAGGGAGAAAAGTAGGACAGCAACTCTTTTCCTTTCCTAAAATGGCTTGATAACTACATTGGTCTGGCAAAGAAAATTACTTCTTAGTATTTGGTCAGTAAAGTGATAGCAGGTCACCAGAAAAATAGCCACCCCCCCCCCCATTTCATCTTCTTTCTCCTTACGGAAGGAAAATAGATATTAGGGAAAGGGGTGGTGGTGGCAGGGAAGCTATTGCTGTAGTGGCAAAGAGCTATTTATTTGGAGCCTGATTCTAAACTACACTATTAAGGAGCCTAGAAATTACTTTGGAAGATTTATACCTGACTGATGAAAATTGTTAAGTACATCAGACCCAGGAATCATCTGCCCATAGGTGCATCTCTTAATTAATGAAATCATTCAGCAAGATTGAAAGTTAAACGTGATAGGTATTTCTTTACTGCAATATCTTCAAGATGAGAGACGTCTTGAACGTGAAGGGTATAGAGGTCAAATATGAGATTCCTCCCCTCAAAGCTTATTTATGTATAAGGCACAGTCCTGGGGCTGGAACTCAGATCATGTCCATTCTTTAAAATCTTTGAGTCTTCCCGTTGAAGTTGAGATTAAACCCAAACTCTTGGGATGATGGCCATGGCCCCGTGTGATCTGGCCTCTACATCTCTCCAACTTGATCTGTATGGCTCTCCCTCCTACTTGCTGCTTTCCAGCTGCCTTGGCCACCTTCAGCTGTGCCAACAAACACTCCAGGCCCTTCTTTCTATGTGTTTGTTCTTCCTGGAATATCAGCATGCATGGATATGTTGGGAGGGGGGTGGGTGCAGAAAGGGGGAGAGTTGGCTCCTTCATACTCTTGAAATCTCAGCTGCATATCCTATTTTCTGAAAGGCCTTCCTTGATTCTTTTTAAAACAGCCTTCGCCTCCACCCCTCAAACCTTGCCCTGCATTGATTCTACTACAACCTTTCATTGCCTCATAGAACTTGTCAGTCTGTTTTTCTTTGTTTTGCTTCCTTAGTTACATTATAGGCTTCGTGAGGGTAGAGGCACCATCATTCTTAATTTCTGTTCTATCAAATCCTCAAATGATTCCTGGTATACTGACATCTACTAATTTGCTAAATGAATGATTCTGGGGGAATGGAACACCCTATTATGTCAAACACTCTGCTAAGTATTATTACCTATTTTTTTTTAAAGATTCTATTTATTTAGTTGGGAAAGAAAGAGTGTGAGTGGGGAAGGAGCAGAGGGGGAATAAGAGAATCTCAGGCAGACTGTGCTCAGCAGAGCCCTGCCTAGGGCTTGATCCCATGACCTGAGATCATGACCTGAGCCGAAACCAAGAGTTGGACCTTCAATCAACTGAGCCACTCAGGCAGTCCCCCTCCTTTTTTTTTTTTTCTTTTTACCTTTAAAATTTTTAAAAACATATGTTTAGTGGTGAGATACCGATTTTCTCTACCTCACTAGTGGAAATAACTGGGAACTCTTAGGTCTTGTGTTTCGTCCTCCCTTAAGGAATGCCTGATCATTAAAGAGTGAGCTCATTAGATAATGGATCCATATTTTGTGTTCTTCCACTGGGACGTGTTGAAATCTCATACAGCAGGCTGAAACTAAGTAGTTGGATTTAGCCCTATTCTTCATGCTTCTAGTGAGTACATGGGTTTACAGATATGAATATATCTTCATAAAATAAGCATCTTTAGGAGCACAGACATGGTCTCTGTCTCCATTTGAGTGGAAAAGTACCCATGATATTAACATTTGTAATCCTATAATTATAGTTCCTTACATTAAAATCATGAGTTGGGGAAGAATTTTCAGGCATGTTAGCTCCTTACATTGCTTTTGTGTCTCCAGTAGGCAAGCAAGACAGGTGTTGTCATTATCTTCCCACTACAGATGCTACTGCTCGGATTATGTGGTATTAAGTGGCTTGTCCAAGGTCACCCAGCTGTTTGGTGGTAAAGAGTCCTCTTGGCCTCCATCTTCTTTCCCCAAAGCACAATTCTGTCATCCAGGCGCTCTGAAATACCTTTGTTGGTTCTCCTGTTCCTCCCATAACCATCTTTTTCTCCTCTTTGAGCATTTCCTGAAAGTCAGCATTGTGTTTAAACCTACTGAGAGTTCCAACAGAGGTGATTACGAAGGGGTTCTTGGTTGGGAAAACAGACGGGCAAACAGATTGATTTGCCTGCTTTCCATCTCTCTCCGATGGCCCCCACCCCCTCTCCCCGTGAAACAGGGATATTGTCTCCATGGACCCTTCAGAGTGCCCCATAATACTGGTGACAGCGAAGAAGTAAATATTCTTTGATCATCCGACCAGATAAGCTAACGAAGCACATCTCCAATTGTCTTTCAGATAATTCCTTCCTCGCTCTCCCCACTAGCCCTGATTTCAGTTATCATAATCTCTTTTCTGTTATTCTTCTGACTTCTCTCCTTCAGTTTAGCTACTGTCCATTCTATTCCATCCTGCAAATAGAGCTTCCATTCTAGAGCACAGATCTAATTATAGTGATTTTTACTTGTGACTTCCCATATGATTATATCCTAAGTCCACACTCTTCAATGTCCTCTAAAGCCCTTGACAACTGAGTTCCTCGTTGTTCTAGCCTCCCCTCCTGCTCTGTATTGTACTCCCATTTTAGAAGACTTTTGGCTGGCATCTGTGCATGTCATGCAGTCTCCTACCCTTGTGCCTTTTTGTTCTTGTTCCTGCCTCCTGAAATGCTCACTTTCTACTTCTCTATAAAGTTCAGGTCAGGGATGCCTGGGTGGCTCAGCGGTTGAGCTCTGCTTTCAGCTCAGGGCGTGATCCTGGACTTCAGGGATCCAGTCCCACATCAGGCTCCCTAGGGGGAGCCTGCTTCTCCCTCTGCCTTTGTCTCTGCCTCTCTCTCATTCTGTGCCTCTCGTGAATAAATAAATAAAATCTTTAAAAAAGTAAAGTTCAGATCAAAAATAACTTCCATTCGGTGGTTTCCTGGATACTCCTTTATATATTCTTCTTTCCAAAGTAATTTCTTTTTTTCCAGCCTTGCTCCCATGGCCATTTGCTTAGGCCTCTATTAGAGCGACATTTAAGATACTCCCTTTTTTTAACGTGGTAGCATGGTCTGTCAACAAAGTAGAATGTCTAAGTAGTGATGATAGTTACTTCTCACTGTATTCCATTCAGGGTCTTTGCTTCACAGATGTGATTTCACGGAGAGCAAGGTCACTGCTTTCTTCCTCTTTGTGGCGTTAGAACCTAGGATAGCACCTGGCATGTCGTAGCATATCATCAACGTTGGGCTGCAGGCATTCTTTTAGGCATGTTATATATGTTCTTTCTCATTGCAGTTCCTAGAAAGTGTCTGTGATGCTGCAATTTAGCAGATAAGAAAACTGAGGTTAAAAATAATATTTTCACCGGGTTATCATTTGAACTGATGTGTGTGCTTGACTCCTAGACCGTATTTTCCATTATAGGCAACTTCCTTATACAAATTGATCAAATAGGAAATATCCTCTCTCCTTCGACACATAGAAGATACCGCCACCTTGTCCTATGAAAGCTGTTCAAAGGTGGGTAGGAATTAATTTAGTACTTACAGTGATTGAGCATCAAAGCCAGGAAAAGAAAATAGGAGAAAAGGAGTCTCTTGGGGGGTTTATAGAATTAGGTGATAGATTGATTACATGGGACAGATCAGCAGAACTCCATGTAGGATGAAGTCCCTGATTTACTGGGATTGCTTTCTGCCACCCAAGTGAAAACCTACCTTGAGTGAGACACACTGGTAGGAAATGAAAAATATTACTGTTAATAAAGATATAAAATATTTTTTAAAAACCCTAACCTGTAACTCGTCAGAGTCCTAATCTCATTACAAGACTGGCAGAGAAGGCTGACTTGCCAGGTCTGACCTACTCTCTGTGGTTTTCATTCTTTATTCTCTGCAACCTTCAAACCATGCAGTATTTGGCAAATTCAACAGACAAGTCACGTAAATACAGCATTTTCCACTGAACATCTGCAGCACTCTTATTTGGCAATAGGAAATGCCAGAAAAATCTGGTGGGGCCTTGAATGAGAGGTCATAAAAACCCCTAATAAATTCTTACACAGTGACATTGTTAGAAGTTATTACAATACTTCCAGGTTGGTTTAGAGATTTCAGAATTTTCAATATTTTAAAAGGAACAATACGTTTCCTTTTTTTAAGAAGGACATTTCTGACCAAGGAAGCTGCAGTGACACACGGTTCCGGAGATGAGAGAATAGAAGGCGCACACACATGTTCACCAGTAATTTTAGAAAAATGAATGAGAGGTTGGGGCAAATGCCGTGTTCTCTACTTGAGAATGGTCATAAAGGGAACGGAAAGGACTGCGTCTTTAAAGGAAGCAAATTAGTTGCAGGCAGCTTCAGACAAGTTGAAGAAACATCTGGAAAGGCCGATAATAGATTGACTTCCTGAAATGTGGGTTTGACTACGATGACTTCAGACAGGAAGCTCCAGTTTCTTATCGTAACATTGGAAAAAGACCTAAAATTACAAACTGCTTAACTGCATACGGAATTATAATTCTCTAAAACAGTGACTTATAAAGTTATGGAGGTTTAAAATTCTTTAAGTAAGATCGAACAGCTATCAAACATTTGCATATCGTCTCCTTCATAGGGAACATTTGAAGAAAAATACATGTACCGTGTCTGTGAAGTTCTAATAGTATGATCTCGTCAAATCACTATATCTTAGAGGCAATTTTCATGGAAATGGCGTTTCATTCCTCCAAACATGAATATTGACATGGAAAGTTTTGACCATGATAAAGTTGAAAGCACTAACAAGGAGAAATCAAGAACCAGGAAAGAAATGAATTTCATGTCCTTCCATGGTTATTGGCCTTTCTAGGGCCTTAAGGTATGGCTACAAGAAGAATTCTGAGAGTTAACAAACGTATGTGCTCTATGTAATTTTTTTTTTTTAGACCTTGCACATGACAGTACTACATGTGAGTTTATAAATTATTGAAGGCATTCTCTTGGGACATCAAGAAAATCCCTTAGCACCCCATTCCACCATGTCCCTTCTTGTTTCCCTTGTTGCCAATGAATTACAGGGCCGTATTAATGTAAAGGACTCCTCACATACTTAGAAGGAAGTGTTTTCCTTCTATGTTTCAAGGAATATGTAAGAACCTAAATGTGAATACTCTCTGAGGCTTCCTGTTGGCCAACTCTATAAGTCAAAGTTAAGCTGCCTTACAATTTCATGTTGAAAGAGTAAGAGTTACCCATTATCTTCTCTTGTCACAAAGAGAGACACAAAGGCCTTTGTGTCTTTCCAGGCCTTTGACCACAAGGTGCATATAATTAGGGAAAAAAAAAAAAAAAACAACAAACACTGTTCTTTCACAACAGTCGAATCATGGGGAAGGATGCTTTTCCACGAAAGTAGAGTCCAATGTAATATGGCCGTATGTACATGCTTTTGAAGATTATGCAAAGTTTAAACATTGATTTCTTACCAGCTACATTTTATTTTATTTTATTTTATTTTATTTTATTTTATTTTATTTTATTTATTTATTTATTCATGAGAGACACAGAGAGAGGCAGCGATATAGGCAGAGGGAGAAGTAGGCTCCCTGCAGGAAGCCCGATGCAGGATTTGATCCCAGAACCCTGGGCTCACACCCAGAGCCAAAGGCAGACACTCAGCCATGGAGCTGCCCAGACACCCCACCAGCTACATTTTTTACACAGAAAATTAAACCTTCAGCTGTTAGTCACATGCAGGTGTTCTTCTACACTTGTTAGACACCTATTGTCCACCTGTACTCTGTCCAGCCAAGCCAACTTGCCCGTCTTCACCTAACCACCTCTGCTTCCCAGTGTCTTTGCTCACACTGCTTCCTCTCCCTGCAACATGCTTTCTTAGTCTTCTCAAAGCCTTCCTCCTCTTTCTAGAATTGACCAGATCAAATGCATCCTCCTGCTTAAAGATAGATTTATCACCTCTGCAGTAATTTTTTGTTGTTCTTTTAGTAGTTCCTTTAGTTGAGCTTTTTAATTCAGAAAATACTAAGAAGCTGCCCTGGAAAGGGCAATTGTCCAATGTCCTCTGTGTGGTCAGGAAAGTAAGAAAACACCTACTCTCCAAAATTAGAGTAAGATGTACAGCATAACCACAATACAGATTCATATTCAGTGTTTTCTACCTAATTGGAATTAAAGGATTTAAAATTGCAGATAAATATGTGCATGTATGCACATAGATGGTTCACTTAAGGGTGGATTTTAAATAGGAATTTTATGGCAATGTGTAGGAGATTTCATGGCACTCATGCTTTTGCCCATTCGGATATTTATTTATCTGCTTATATATCAATATATTTACGACATGTCTTTTATCACTATAAAAATAAGCATTTTTTTGTAAAATGATTTAAATAATGCAAAAGCTTATAAAAAGTGAAAGTTATTTTATTCCCACTCTTATTCTTTATGGGTACTGTGTAACTGTTTCTCACTTGCTAGAGGGATATACAAAGTATTAGTTTATGCCTACAGATATTTCAAAGTAGCAGAGCTGAGATCTCTGCCTCTTCATATAATTGTCTTCAAATTTGTTCCCTAATGTTAAGGCGGCTTTCATTCACAAATTTTAGTCTGATCATTTCAGAAACCCTCTGGTCCTCTCAGTAAAATCCTGAAGTGCTTTATCCAAAAAAACACCTATTTGTCTCTTAGAGAATTTCACCTTATGTTTTCCCTAGTTATATCCTACATTTAAAAAGAAGTCTGAGGGACATCTGGGTGGCTAAGGGGATGAGATCCGCCTTCAGCTCAGGTCGTGACCCCGGGGTCCCGGGATCGAGCCCCACGTCGGGCTCCCCGCATGGAGCCTGCTTCTCCCTCTGCCTGTGTCTCTGCCTCTGTGTGTGTGTCTCATGAATAAATAAGTAAAATATTAGACAAAGAAAAGAAAACTACATCTGAAACTAATGAGGTACTCTATATTGGCAAATTGAATTTAAATTAAAAAAAAGAAAGTTCAACAGGAAAAAGTCTATCCTTAAGGAGAAAGAGAGGAATCTGTCTACAGCCTGGGCCTTTCCCATGTCCCTTGTACACCCGCCCCCATATACACTCTGCTGCCACCTGAATCTTGGTCATAAAGCTGGAATTGCCACATTTGACATACTCTCCACCTTTTGAGTCTCTTTTCCTTCTAACTGCAGAGATGGAGTCAAAGAAGTGGGCTTGTTTTTTGTTTTTTGTTTTTTTTTTGTTTGTGCATCTGAGGGATTAAAGAACAAACATACCATGTGCACCTTCCTTGCCCTTCAGAGGATGCAGACAGCAGCAGAGCCCCAGAGAGACTTGTGTTGGCATTCACGACCTCCCCCAAGGCAAACCTCACTCTACAGGGTGCCCAGGACCCTAAGGCCATAACATATCTACAACCCCTGGTTATGGTTTCAAGTACATTTTGGGCACCTGTAGACCAACCAGAGACCTACATGACTACTGAAAACAATATTCCTGGATAAACTTGCTTTTAAGTTCAAACAAGAAGTCAGCTTCGCACAAAGTTTTTGAAACAGCCAATATATGGGATACAGTGTATAAAATACTGGTGCAAGTTAGATGCCCAACTTGATTTTGCAAAAATTTTCATAGTCAAAGGAATGCATGTGAACGTGGAGTTTCATTTTCAGATAACCCGAACAGTGTATATAGAGTACGCGTTATTACTGACTGGTTTTAGAAGGAACTGAAGGAAAGAGTTTGCAGTCCCAATAGTTACAGAGAAAACTAAATGATCGTAATAAATATTTACTAGGCTTCTAAACTCATGTCTCAGTTTCTCCCTCTATAAAATTGAAATGATAGCAGTACTTCCCTCGTAGGGTTGTCAAATGATTAAAGGAGTTCAGGTATAAGAACCACTTAAGAGGGCGAGGCAAATACTAGGTATGATAATACTGGCCATCGTTAGCACTGATTGATAATCCCTAAACCCTTATTATAGACAAATTTACTCTATAGGGTACTCCTTCACACACCAGAGAGCAATTTCAGGCTACCCCAGAAGCACATTAAGCAGCTAGGTCTATTATTTATTTATTTATTTATTTATTTATTTATTTATTTATTTATTTTTATTTATTTATGATAGTCACAGAGAGAGAGAGAGAGGCAGAGACACAGGCAGAGGGAGAAGCAGGCCCCATGTGGGGAGCCCGATGTGGGACTTGATCCCAGGACTCCAGGATCAGGTCCTGGGCCTAAGGCAAAGGCTAAACCGCTGAGCCACCCAGGGATCCCCAACAACTAAGCTTTTTAAAAAAGATCTTATTTCAGAGTGAAAGCCTGCGTGTGAGCAAGAGGAGCAGAGGAAGAGAGACAAATGGACTCTGCACTGAGCTTGGAGCCCAACTTGGGGCTCCATCTCACGACCTTGAGATCATGACTACATTGAAACCAAGAGTCAGATGCTTACCTGACTGAGCCACCCAGTTTACCTTAGCCTTTTGTTTGTTTGTGTGTTTTTAAGGGAAGAAAAACTGCCAAGGGTCTGCCATTCTTTTTTTTTTTTTTTTTAAGATTTTATTTATTTATCCATGAGAGACACAGGGAGTGACAGGGACATAGGCAGAGGGAGAAGTAGGCTCTCCACAGGAAGCCCGATGTGGGACTCAATCCCGGGACCTGGGATCACGACCTGAGCCAGAGGCAGAGGCCCAACCCAGGGCTGAGCCACCCAGGTGCCCAAGGGTCTGCCATTCTTGACTGCCACCATGTATGGGGTTTCTTTTTGAAGCTAAAAAAAAAAAAAAATCCTAAAACTAGATTATAGGGATGGTTGTCCTGGTACTACACTAAAAGCATTGAAATGATGCTTGAAGTGGGTGAGCTATATGGCATATGAACTATATCTCAAACTCTTAAAGTCTGGCACTTAGATTCCAGTGTCTAGAAAGAATCTGCCCTGTTTGAAGAGCCAAATCAGGATGAACCCTGCCAGAGGTTTTTCCAAAGATAATTTTCATTATTTGTAAAAACCTACATGCAAACTGAAAGGTCCAGGCATAATATCTGAGGCCACTTTTTTGCATCAGGTAAACAATTTGTATCTGAAGGACTTTAGTATTAGGCTTTTCAGATTTCACCAAAAAGCTTTCCTCTTTTTGTTTCTAGTGCTAGCATTAGTTTTTGTTTTTGTTTTGTTTTGTTTTGTTTTGTTTTTAACCCAAGTGCCAAGTTACAGAGAAACTCTTATCGGTCACCTATGTCCTATTCTGAAAGAATAAGACAATAAAATTGGATTCTGATCACTATCACCTTCTTTACCAAGAAGTTGTGCCTCATTTTTTTAAATAGGGGATTTGCACTAAATCTTGTAAACACTCACCTGGGGTGTCTCTAACACACTAGCATGGAGCTGAAACAACGGGGAGGAGAGGTTTCAGATCTCTTGTTACTCCCCTGCCTGAAGATCCAGTCCCACCACAGTGGCTGTCCTGGAAGTGCCAACTTTATTATCTACATATGTAGCTGGTAACTCTTGGTGTTGACATCAGCCCAGCTGAAAAGAGTGGGATGTATGACCTTCTTTTTCACACTCACTTGTCAGCAGCTATGATCTCGGTGAAGGCTGGCTCTACCCTGTAAGAGGAGATACCATGTGGGTTCTGTTTTCCACTTTGTGAGCTTGATTGCCAAAAATGCCACTCATGGTCTTCCAATGATAAAATTTGTAGAAAAGCATACTACAAACTATTTGACTATTTCCTGTTTTTAATCTTACCATTTTAGTGATTCTTCAGTTTCAAAGTAATATAGAAACACATCATTTCCTGTTTTTTTTATTTTTTAATCTATTTGGACATTAAAGTCAAGGACAATGGGGCTTAACAAAATAGTAAAAGGAGTCTGGTGATGGCCCATAAAATTCAGCAGGCAATTTCAGAATATCTCAAGTTATAGAGGTAACTAGAAACAGGTTCAGTATATGGCTATAAATGAAATGAAAATAACTGGATATATAAATAATATGAACCAGCCTTTCTAAAGCGACATAGTTGTCTGATTTCCTGCCTCCCCCCCTTCCCCACCATACACACAACACACTCCCAAGTGAATTGAATCAAACCATTTTGGGTTTGAACTTTACCAATTTTTCTGCTCAGATCCTACTATTGATTTTTCATCCATAAGAGATGGGAAGCCAGTGCCAGCTGAAGAGTCTCTTTTTAGGAAGAGAAAATGATCATGCTCACCTGGGGATTTGGGGTTGCCCATTTGATTATTCATCCCTTTCCTTCAGCCATGGCTTCCAGGACTGTGACTTCTGTTACTGTTTCTAAACAGGGCTGTGGTTGACTGTAATACAGCCACTGCGGTGGAGGAGAAAAGACGCCTGACTTTCCAGGTTCATTCCACTGGACACAACTTTTAATCTATTTTTTAAAATCAATTATTAGTTTGCATTATTATGGCTTTATAAATGTTATTACAGTCCACCTATATATCTGTGATTGCTATGGTAATTCTTTTCTTTTGTGTCTAGTTCTCCCCTCCCCCAGAGTTAATATCTGTTGCTGATTTTGGTGGGTTATTTGGCTTTCTACTTACCTGACACTCAAATCTTAATTTTCTGTTAGTCCCAAAAATCTGACTCTAGAAGATTCAGACCCCAGGTAATCTCTTGTGTTCTCTTGTCCTAAAGCTGTTTCTCTCTTCCAATGTGGACTGATTGATCTGTAGACCTGCTGTTGCTAGAAAGCTCTTTATACCATCCTCCTGGGAATTCCCTCATCTCTGTTAGAGCAGAAGTTTCCTAGATTTCCTATCTTTTCATTTACTCTTTCATTTTGATACGTTCTATCCTCTAGCTGCTTCCTAAAAAGGAAGATATATTTTGAGGTATTATGTCTAGAGTGCTTTAATCCCACTATTAATTGATCCTTTGTCAAGATACAGAGTTCTATATTGGAAACATTTCCTTCAGAATTTTGAAAGCATTGTTCCATTTTTTTAACTTCCATATTTATTAATAAATCTGATATTCTTAAATTTACTATATTGCACATGACCTCTTTTTTTAAACCCTTCTATAGAAACTCTTAAGATCTTTCCATTATTACTGATATATTTAAAGAATTTTAAAAGTCACTTTACTAAAAATTTGACCTTTATTTTTATTATTATTTTTTAAGATTTTATTTATTCATGAGAGACATACACACACACACACACAGAGAGAGAGAGAGAGAGAGAGAGAGAGAGAGAGGCAGAGACACAGGCAGTGGGAGAAGCAGGCTCCATGCAGGGAGCCCGACGCGGGACTTGATCCGGAGTCTCCAGGATCACACCCTGGGCTGAAGTCGGTGCTAAACCGCTGAGCCACCCAGGCTGCCCAAATTTGATCTTTTTTAAACTGGAAATTCATATCCTTTAGGTAGTGGGATGGAGAAAGTTGTGTGCTGGTTTCATTTTCTGTTCATATCTATACTTAGCTGCTGCTCCTGCTTCTAAAACTTTGTTCCCATTTATCACTTGGTGTGGTCTTGTCTCCTATTCTGTTTGACCTTGTAGATTTGTATATTTTTAAAATTCCTTAACTGTCCTTATAGTGGAGCTTTGGAAAAATAAGGAAACAAATGCATGGGTTCAAACTACCATGTTTAGCTGGAAACTCAGAATTATATTTAGTTCTCTTGAGTGTAATCTTAATGGTTCTAGCCTTAGTTTAGCTTTGACAAGATCTTCTAGATACTGTATTTTTTTAAAAAGATTTTATTTATTTATTTGGCAGAGAGCACAAGCATGGGGAGAGGCACAGAGAGAGGGAGAAGCAGGCTCCCCACCGAGCAGAGAGCCCAATGCGGGGTTTGATCCCAGGACCCTGAGATCATGACCAGAACCGAAGGCAGGTGCTTACCGACTGAGCCACCCAAATACTGTCATTGATCACTCTGTTTGTATCACCAAGCTTTGTGGCATCTGCAAATACATCCTCTTGGGGAGTCCAGGATGACTATACCTATTTCATGAGTTTTCTAAGGTTTTCAGACACAACAGGTAGTCATTTCTGCTCCCCTCATAAAATTCGGCTGCCTTTGTGAAAACTCTACTTAGTTACATACGACCTTTTGTTTGTGAGTTGTGACCAAAATTTTTGAGAGAAGTTTATCAGGATATTTAAAGCAGATGTGCCCCACCCCCTTACACCCCAGGATGTGTTTATAACACAGAGTAATCATCTATCTACAATCAAAAGTATCTATAACTTCTGGATTTTGAATAGCTATGGCCTTAATTGGTATGGCTAATCACAGTGCAAGTAGCTGATAACTTTTAATAGTATATCATTGCCTCACCCTTTTTAGAACTTTCCATTACGGCTGCTGGTAGCATCTACTTAGTAGGGATTGGAGGTGCCCCATACAGTGCACACAGTGTTCTGCATGTACTCTCTTTCACCTGGAAGGAGGCTTAAATCAATTGGATGGAAAACATCAATATCCTAGAAATAAGGCTTCCTCACAACCTCAAGAAAGGCCAGATTGAAGCAGAATAATGCTCTGAATGTGATCAGATTCCATTTCATTCAACTATTGAAAATAGGTAAAATTCAAGAGCTACAGCTTCTCTAGAAATCTTGCGTTTACAGCTTTCAAGGTCAAATATTTCAGTTTTTTTTTAACTCAAACTAGCTTATCATAGTTTGTGACTTATCTCAACTCTTGCCTGTTATTAGGTTGATATTTGTAAGATTTTTGTTGTTGTTGAAATCCTCATTGTATATACCTCTTCTTGATCACAGGAAGCCATGACACCTAAAAATGAAATATCCTACATGATAACACTTCTTGTCTTTCACTTTCAAGTTCCAAAGGCATAGCCCAAATTATATACTAAAGAGACTTAGCAATTATCCTTTTTGAATCATCTGTTCCAGTATGTGGGGGGGAGGGGTAATGGGGGGGACACCAAAAACCTTCAACCCTCATCCAAGCCAGTTTTATTTTTAAATACCCATTTTGCATCTTTGCCTACATTTAAGAATTCATATTTTTAAAAAATCATAAATAGATTGATCTGGCCAAAATAAATGTTGGAAAAATATTCAGAAAGATTGACAAGAGTGCTGCAGTAGTAATACTGCTGTTTGGAGGCTAAATGAAATGTTTTACATCAACTCAAGACCTAAAATAGCAGTGAATTCAACTATAACAATGCATAGTCCTCCTTTACACTTCCTTAGTTCTGATAAATCTTTCCTAAAATAGAGTCCCAAGAGATGGGCATGCCCACCAGCCAACTGCTGTACCATCCCCAGGACAGCAACTTGTCCTGCTGATAATTAGTAGTTTCTCTGAGCAGTCACTCTGCCTTGTAACTTTAGCTCATTATTTCTCTTGAATTAAAACAGGGAGGACCTGACTCTCAGAAGCAGATGTTGGTGTGTTTGAAGTCGAGTGTGGGGAAAATAAGAGACTCATCACTGTGCTTGATGATGCACTAAAGATAAAGCCATCACTGCTTTTATTGTGATGTTTTTTTTCCTCCTTGTTTCTTAACAGTAGTAGTTCATGAAAGAAAGGAATAAATACTGTACTTTTATCTAACCTCATGAGAAGCATTAGGTACTTGGGCACGTGGATGCGTTATTAAAACAAAATGGTTCTAATTGTAGAGCAACCTGTAATTACACGTTACAATTAGGCCAGGGCAGTTCCGGTGTGATTCATTATTTCACAAATGCTACAATGTTGCTGCTTTCTTCTTTCTTTTCTTTCTTTTTTTTTTTTTTTTTGTTTTTATTTTTTTATTGGCTGGGGAGATGGGGGTGGAGGGAAATAACAGCCAATTTTTCTTTGGAACAATTTAAATACACAAAAGACTGTTACAGCAAAAGCTTAAAGTGAGTTCTATTAATACTAGATTAGGCTAATCTGAACAGAAGTATTTGTGCAGCATATATAATTATCATTACCAGCACTATAACTAATAACAGCAGACATTACCATTAGCAATCAGAATGGAATAAATACGTACTTAATGTTGAAAGATAATGTAAATGTAGATGTTTTAAATTATTTGCCCCCCCCCCAAATTGCATCTATAATAACTGGGTTATTTTGGAAGGATACAAATGTCACATTTCCAGGATTAGTCCCCCAAATTGGCTCTATACTTCTAAATGTCCAGCAGCAGAGAACAGAGGGGTTTGGTTGGTCAGGATCTGAGATATAATTCTGTCTTGGAGAATGAGAGGGGCTGAAAGGGGTGCAAGATTGCTGCCAGAGGGAGAAAAACATAAACTGTTTTCAATTACATAAAACTGAAGTGGGCATCTGACCGAGCTTTTAGCCTTGGAAAGGATGTGATGGATGGAGAGCCCTACAGATACTAAAAACTGCTGTATTCTTGCCTCTTCTCCCTTTGGGTGCAATATATTCAATAGTACGTTTGGGTCACATGTGCACTGACTGTGGGCACACAGACTTATCAGACTGCTGCTGTTGACATTTCCTACACCAAAATTTGCCTGCAGGAACAGAGGGACTTATGCAGAGGTTTCAATGGCAGTTCATACAGGTGGAACACCATTTGGAAACATCCTTTTTTTTTTTTCTTTAATATCCTATAATTATTGTCTATGTTTCTCAAAAGAAGTTCCCAGCTTAAAAGTAGCAGATAGGGATCCCTGGGTGGCGCAGTGACCTTTGGCCCAGGGCGCGATCCTGGAGACCCGGGATCGAGTCCCACGTCGGGCTCCCGGTGCATGGAGCCTGCTTCTCCCTCTGCCTATGTCTCTGCGCCTCTCTCTCTCTCTCTGTGACTATCATAAATAAATAAAAATTAAAAAAAAAGTAGCAGATAAAGGAGCATTTCTTTTCGATGCGACTCTAATTTGGGTAAATTTTAAAAGAACCCGTATTCCCTGTGTAGTGAAACCTCTTCCTTCTTTAACTCTTTCAAGCAAATGAAAACTGAAATATGAAGGTGTATAAAGACAGGGAGCATTAGTTCCCTTTTTTTAGCATCTACTATAAAATTCCCACCCAATTCACTGACTTGTAGATTTCTTTTGGGACACCTGATTATTTGTATGGCTGTATTTAATCAGAAAATTATGGGCTGTGGTGTTGGGGCATAAGGGGAAAGGTAAAAAGTGACTCCCATAAAATACAGCATGTGGGTTGTAGGTTTGTGTTGCAGGTAGGAGAGATTCCTCCCTAGAAGTAATGGTGCTAGAGAAACTGGGCTCTATGAAGGGAGGAGCTTGGCCAAGGTACAGTCAGCTGAGGTAAGATGCTGGAACCAAGGAGGCCAGTCACCCTTATGTGGTCATATGATAGGGATTTGGGTTGAACCCTCAGGGTGCTGTGCCTTCTCTTACTAGGTGTTTCCAGTGGGTTCTCTCTCTCTCTCTCTCTTTTTTTTTCCCCAGTGGATTCTCAAAGCACTCACCACTATTCGGTCACTGGTGCTTTTTATATATAGTTAAAAGCTTCAATAAAGAAGCTGTCTTCAAAGCACTTATAATCTAGACCTTGATATAATATCATTGGCTACCAAATTCTCGTCAAGCTCTAATGGGATAATCTCTGAAGAAATAGGATCATCTGTGAATACCTTACCAAAAGTCAACTTATATTTGCTTATGTCATCCTTTCTTTGTGAAATATGCTTATTTTACATTTATACTAGAAAAGGTTAACCGGAAAAGCGGAAGGAGGCAAGGAGATACGAAAGCAGAGTAGAACAGAAAAGATAGGATATGAAATGTTTAAAACCTTAATTTAATAAAGGGTCAGCTTTCCTTTATTTTTCCTCTTAAGATTTTTAAAAAATTTATTTATTCATGAGATACAGAGAGAGAGTGAAAGAAATGCAGAGAGAGACACAGGCAGAGGGAGAAGCAGGCTCTGTGCAGGGAGCCCGACACGGGATTCGATCGCAGGACCCGGAGTCACGCCCTGAGCTGAAGGCAGACACTCAACCACTGAGCCCCCCAGGCGTCCCCGTGAACTTTCCTTTCTTATAGGAAATCCTACATGGGCCTTTCCACTCTTTAGTTCCAGAGCCCCTCCTCTCATCAGAGGCTGTTTTTCTTGTGTTCTCCTTTGAAGTGTCACAAAAAACACTTCATATTTTGGAGACCTTTAAAACCAGGGGACACCCAGTGTATTTTCTCTGTCTGAACCAGGTGTGACTTTAGAGATTTCCTCCCAGAGTCATTAGTGTTCAAGAGTCTACCTGCAGCTTCAGTGGTTGGGGTTGCTGGGGAGTGGGTTTTAAGGACACAACTTGGCACGAAGCACCTTTTGCTTGTCATGTCAGATTGCAACAAACTTTAATTGGCTTCTTGTCTTCATCTGTTCACTGGTTGTTATGAAAACCCATAACCTGAAATCTCTATGCTCTTGCCAACCCAGAAATAGTAGTTTCAACTTTTTTTTTTCTTTTACTGTCATAACAAATCTTTAGGGGAAAAGAAATGTGGCACTATTGAAAATCTACAAGATATAGATAACCTCTGCTTTCTTGGGATATTTATTGCTGCATAACTAAGTCTTTATCCTGTTACTTTCCCCAAGTTTTTAATTCCTGCTAATCAGGTTTACAGAATTCCATGTGATTTGACAAAGACAGCAAGACTTTTCTTTTTGGTTTGGGTGACAAGAAGTTTCTGAGGGGCAGGGCCCTGCCCTGTTCCTCTTTATCATTTCTGGGCCTTGACACAGAGCTTCATTTCCATTTGGTGCTCTACTGACGTGCTTGAAATTGAAGTGTGAGCGCACTTAACTAAACTTTATACGTAAACAGTAGAGATAATTTCCCATTTGTACCCTTTAAAGCAGTTTCATGCCAATTTCTTTACTGTTTTAGGGCAGGCTTAGTCTCCACTTTTTTTTTTAATTGTATTCTCATTGCAGTATTAATGAATTTGCTAGTATTGGACTTGAATTATGGTCACAATTCAAATACCCCATGTCTCCACTACAAAGCAATTGTGTTTTTGTTTGTTTTGTTTTGTTTTGTTTTTCAGTTCTTCAACATGCAGAAACATCCCCTAGAGTCTAGGTGGTCTTCTTATGAGCAAGTCCCACTCTTAGGATAGTTAGTCCAGATATTTTACCCAGTTTTTGCTTTGGAGGAAACACAATTTGTGTAAGACTTGAAGTAATTTAATAATAAGCTATTGGAACAGATGGTACTGGGCCAGTGATCTTACACTAGTGAACACTTCAATGAAACTTGGAAATTGCATATAAAATTCCCTGCACGTAAAACCTGATAGGTATAATTTTATCACCATATATGCTTCAGTTAATATTGCCCAGTTCAAATTCATCAAACAACATTGACCGCAAGGATAGTCAAGTATGAGTATTTCCCTCACTTATTTCCTTCAGCCTTTCAGCACTGTTAGAACTGTCTATGTTGAGATATTATCAGAGAGTAGACAAGGAAGACCTTTATAGTTAGATCTAGACTTGCGACTCAACCCCGTAACTTTCTACCCATGGGGACTTGGTAACTGGATTCACTTCTCTCAGACAATTTTCCTTTGTAAAAGAGAAAACACATAACTCTTCAGGGCTATGAATAAATACAACTCGAAGTTTCTAGCACGGAGACTGTCAAGGTAAGTTCAGTGAAAATAGTAGATGACCCTCTCCTCAAATAGATATGGTATTGATCTTACTATTTACAGTAGGAAATTAATGCGTGCCGAAGAAAATGTAAAACTCCTAAGTATGAGCATTTTGGTCAGTTCAAAAAGACCAGCATATACAGCAATTTGTCTTCTAAAAGTGTAAGGTAAAATGAGAGTTTTTGTTTTTGTTTTTTTTTTTCCCATGGAAGATGATAGATCAATGGGGAAAAGTCTTTGGGAATCAGAAGATGCATTCTCTAATTCTACATCTTTCCCAAACACAGTGTATCAAATATGAAAACTATCTTTAACTTTTTTCATCATCCTAGCTCTTCCTGTGAGGCATTCTCCAAGCCATCTGTAGTAGACACTATGAGATTGCTTTCTTCTTCCTCCCTGCATCTGACTCATTGGTTTTGCTGCTGCTTGCTTCAAATGGCTTTGTCATCTACTTCTTCCTTTTTATTCCCACTGCTAGACCCCAACCCGACTTTTATCTTTGCAAACAATTGAAGTAGTAGCCTAATTCAGCTTCCTTCTATACCAAAAAAAAAAAAACAACCCCACAAAGCAAAACAAAACAAAACAACTGCTCCAAGTTTTTGCCCAGATATTTGAAATTAAATATATTTTTAACTATCTGCAAAATTTTCTCATACTTGATTAGTGTGGCCACATTATCCAACCCAGGCAGATGCCATGGACCACAATATATCTGGCAACCCATGGAATTGTGCAGTGTGCAGCCTATAGCCTGGCACTGAGGTCCTTTCTGTAATATATGCAAATCATTCAAATGATTCTTGGCCCTTCTACCCGTTGACTGACTTTCCCTCCCCATACCAGAGAGTCCAGAGAATAAGAAAAGCCTAGGATTCAACATCCTTCATAATCAAAGCCTGACATGCCTTCCCATCCCTATGTCCCATGACTCTCTGGTAAGAATCTGCTATACCATCCATACTGGCTTTGCACGACTCTCATTTAGAATAAACTAGTCTGGAGGATACTAGGGAGTACCACTTGCAGAAGTAGTTTTGGGGGCTTATTTCTTCCTAGGTAGTTTTCCAGACACCTCACCAACTTGGGGGTTTTCCCTAATGGTGAATTCTGAACTATTTGAGCAGCCCAAGAGAAATAATTACATGAATATCTAACCTTCTTCAGCAAAGAAGTTAAGTCATCAATAAATATATATATATTTATATAAATTGCAGATATAAAATATATTCACTAATATTTTTTTTTGCACGTGTTAAAAAATACTACTACGTAGTGTCTTTGGGATGACTTTTTATGTTTCAAAATCTTTGAATAGGGTATATTGCCTTTCATATTCGCCGTATCTGTGCAGGAGTAAAAAAGCATAGCGAATATATCATTTGAGGATGGAAAATCTCCCTGGAGATCGTTACATGTGAAAAGTCAAAAAGCAAAAGTGAAAAAGCAAAACCTGATTAAAGGTAAATTGATATGGATATCAAGTATTTATGATATTCATTCAACAAATACTACATGTCCATGACCTACTAGGCACTCTTCTAGGCACTAGACTTTGGGGGAGAGATCGTTACTTTTATTGTCCAACTACTACTTATTAACTGGAAAGAATTTCGCTGGAGGGAGGGAAAAAAAACAAGTAAGGACTTGCCCTTTTAGGGAAGATTGAGAAAGACTTCTCTATTAAAGTCCCAGGGATTGAGGGTCTGAGCCTGGGAAGTAGAGCATTGCAGACAGAACAAGTAGCATGTACAAAGGCCTTAGGGCAGGTGACACTCAAGGAATAAGGAAAAAAGCAAAAGTTATGTATGGGCCTTGGAAAACACTCGAAGCTCTTGAGCTTTTTCTGACAAAGATGGAACAAACAGGAATTTTGAAGAGAATAATAGCATTATTTGACCAGGATGCCATGACTGTTCCAAGGAGAGAATGATGATGCTAACAAGTATGGTAGCAATCAAGGTGGTGAGAAGTGGTCAGAGACTAGATAGACTGCGAACATAAAGTTGTTGCTTGTTCCTGGATATGGGAGGAGGAAGAGACTTCAAAAAGTCAAGTCATTGTCTAGGCTTTTTGGTACATGCAACTGGGAGGATGAAGTTGCCATCTATTGAGATGAGAAGAGTTGCAGAAATAGCATCTTGATGTGGAGGCAGAAAACCTTAAGTTCATCCAGGTGCATGACACAGACATCCAAGTGGAAACGTAGGATAGACAGCTGGATATACGGGTCCGGAAGTCAGTGGAGGGCTACGGGCAAGGGATGTGAACTTGGCAGTGGTCAATGTTTAGAGATCAGGGCGATAGGAAAGAAACAAAGGAAACTGAGCATGACTGGCTGGTGGTGGTGGGGGGGGGGGCAGGAACCAGGAAAGTGAGATTCTAAGATTCAAATGATTAAAGATGTCAGGAAGAAGGGAGTAATCATCAAATGATAATTAAATGAACTCGGGCATTAACCAAGGGCACTTTTTTCCATAAGACATGCTTTGCCAATATTCAGACCCTTTCTATAGTCCACTTAGCAGTTTTGTGTTATGAAATTTCACAATTTTAAATCAAAATTTAAAAATATATGAGTGGCAAATATTAAGCAACGATAATGCTTGTGTTGTTCTGGGAAACCTCTGCTGATATCTCCACTGCTATGAAGAGTCTACCGCAAAAGCACTTCTGTTGGTAGATTGGTGATTGATGGCATTAGAGGCAGTCTTGTTGTATATTCTGTTTTGCATTTTCTCCAGTTTTATTGAGATCTGATATAACATTGTATGTAAGGTACAGTTGAAGTCTTCCTGTGTCCACTTCCGTTGCATCTCTCCTCCCCTCCCTATGTTACATTATTGTGAATTTGCATATTTTCCTTGTATGTGTTTGTATGTGTATACATAAAGGGGTATACTTCAATAAAAGGTAAATATATATATATATATATATATATATATATATATATATATATATCTAGAAGTCTGTATAACTGTCAATAGGTATGCTATATTTACGATTTGCCTTTAGAAAACAAATGCAATACTTCTATATTCTATGACCTATTCACAATATTTATAATGTTCTGTATAGATTTTAGTTCATTTTAATCTGGATAGTATCTTGCATGAATTTGTCAATTTTTCTGATGTACAGTTTTCCATTTTTAAATTGTAAATGATACTGTTATTTTTCCTCTATATTCTTGTGTACATGTGAGAATATTTAAGAATGTATACTAAGGAGGGAAATTGTTGGGTCCTGGGACTATATCAATCATCTTCCTTCAGTGAGTTTATAAATTCCAGTTATTTCACATCTTTGTTAACAGCATTATCAGGCTCTTAGTTTTTGCCACTCTAGGTGCAAAATGGTCTTATTGTAGTAGTATTATTGAAATTTTAATTTGCATTTACCTCTTAATGGTGAAGTTGAATATTTTTACATGAGTTCATAGGCCATTTGAGATTCCTTCTGCCTAAATTGCCTATGTATATTTTCTGTTTTTCCATTGGTTTGTCTTTTGTTACTATTTTGTAGACTTCGTATATTCTAGATGCAGACTCTATGTTAATGGTATAGTCTAATGCTAAAATTTTGTTGAGTAGAAGAATAAATTTTAATGTGTTTGGAAAGAATGTTTTGTTTTTTATTCTGTAGAGGTCTACAATATATTCATGAAATCAACCTTATTTATCCCCACTAATCTTATCTACTTAACATGTCAATTAAGAGTGATATATTGAGGGATGCCTGGGTGGCTCAGCTTTGGCTCAGGGCATGATCCTGGAGTCCTAGGATCGAGTCCCACATCAGGCTCCCTGCGAGGAGCCTGTGTCTCTGCCTCTCTCTCTCTGTGTCTCTCATGAATAAATAAATAAAATCTTAAAAAAAACTTTATATAAAAAAAGAGTGATATATTGAAAAATCCCACTATAATAGGGGATTTGTCAATATCTCCTTGTATTTTGAGCTATAAAATATTCTGAGACATTTGTGCACACATTATATATATATATATTTTATATTTTTACATCTAACAATATACATTTGTATGTTAGAAATACGAGGCCTGATAGGAATCAAATATTTATTTATTGGCTTTATTACTAATGATTTTTGCCTTAAAATCAGTTTTGTCTGATGTAATTTTACCAAAAGCTATCTTCATTGTTGCAATTAATATTTATTTGATGTATCATTTCCTATTTTATTTTCTTTGAAACTTCTTTCCTGAACTATAACTGACATTCGATAAGCCACACATACTTAAAAGATGTGTAATTTGGTTGGTTTGACATGTGTATATACCCTGAAACCACCCCCACAATCAAGATGATAAGCATATTTATAAACCCTCAGAAATTCCTAATGATCTTTTCCATTTGATTTTTTTTATTTATTTATTTATTTTTATTTATTTATGATAGTCAGAGAGAGAGAGAGAGAGAGAAAGAGAGAGAGGCAGAGACACAGGCAGAGGGAGAAGCAGGCTCCATGCCCCGGGAGCCCGATGTGGGACTTGATCCCGGGTCTCCAGGATCGCGCCCTGGGCCAAAGGCAGGCGCCAAACCGCTGCGCCACCCAGGGATCCCCCATTTGATTTTTTTTTCTTCATTGTATCTTACATTTTATTGGGGTCTCTTGTAAATAGCCCAGAGCCACATTTTATATGTCTCTCTATCCAATCTAATGTTTTTCTCTTTTAATAGGCTGTGGTTCTTTCTAAGCTACTCACTGGCCAAAGTACAGGTTCTCTATAATAGTATGATGGCACAAATGCCTTTAAGTCTTCATTTGCATGAAATTGGGAGTTATTTCGTTGTCTTTCTTAAAAGACAAATTTGTAGGATACACAATTCTAGGTTGATCACTCTTTTGTCTGTTTTATTTTTATTTTTTAAAGAATTTATTTATTCATGAGAGACACAGAGAGAGACGCAGAGACACAGATAGAGGGAGAAGCAGGCTCCCTACAGGGATCCTGATATGGGACTTGATCCCCGGACCCTGGGATCATGCCCTGAGCCAAAGGCAGACGCTCAACCACTGAGCCACCCAGATGCCCTAAATTTATGACTTCTAAAATATCTTATTTTTAAAAATCTCCTTAGATATTTTTTAATATCTATTGAGTTTTCCCCTCATTCTACCCTTTTAAAAACATTTCATAAAGTTATTTTCTATTCAGTATTTCAATAACTTACATTTCCAATAAATGATGTTCACATGTGGCAGTATTTGTCTCACTGTCTTTTACTCAAGGTGGCTTATTTTTCCATAAGTTGGCTGAATTCGGAATTTTTAGACTCAATGGAGGATGCTTTCCTCCAGTGAGGGTTTCTGTTTCTGTTTGCAATATTATTTAGAGCTAAAAACATGCAGAGGAATTCTAAATGAATATGAATAAGTGAAAGAAGTGAATCTGAAAAGGCTACATACTATGATTCCAACTACAGGATGTTATGGAAAAAGGAAACAATATAGAGGGAACAAAAAGATCAGTGGTTATCAGGGGTCAGATGGAGATGATACGTTGAACAGAGGTTTTCTAGGGTAGTGAAAATACTCTATGATGCTATAATGGGTACATGTCACACATTTGCCCAAAACCCATGGAATGTATAACAGCAACAGTGAATCCTGAGATAAACTATGGGCTTTGGAGGGTGATGTATCACTCTGCCCCTTAAACTCTAGTAGTTTATAAGCTTTCATAACTCCTCACTTTTATGGTATGACCAGAAGTTTCAGGTTCATCTCTTAATTTCTCTTCCCAGTTCTAGAATCAGCTAATTCTCCAAAAGGCTGTTTCCTTTATTTAGAGATCCCAATCTGGGTGCTAAGTATATTCATTGTTATTGTTTTGTTTTGTTTTGTTTCCATGAGCAGAGCTAGGAAACACATATTCTCAACATAAAATGCATTAAAGATTTATACTAGTAATTTAAATTCAAATTCAGGACCATTCATGGTTTTTACATAAATTCATTGCTCTTACATGTGTACTTCCTCTTTCTCATACTGAAAATCCTGATTCTCAGAATGACTCCTTTATTTTTCAACTCAACAACAAACCTTCTTAGAACAATACCAATGCTATCCCTAATAAAATGAGTTTCGAAAACAGTATAACTTTTCCAGTTCTTTTCAGTCTTAGATTATATGCCTCTAGAGATACAGATACAGATTAAAGTCACTTGAAGTTATTTTATATACAGTTATGCTACCAGTAGGATACACATTTATGATCCGTTATTTCATGTGACTTTTAGGAATCCCTTTGCTACATATTTAAACTGTTTTCTGGTTCTCCAGATTTCCTCATGACTACCTATTAGTAGTCTTGTACCTTTCCTATTTTCAGGCCACCATGTGTCCTGGTATTATTTCTCCCAGTTTCTGCCCAGGTGCTTATTCCATATGGATCTTAAAGCTATTAGTAGTTTAGTCCTATATTTAACAATTTTTGTTTTGTTTTGGCTTTTGGGTTTTTATTTGTTTATTTGTTTTGTTTTTGTTTTTGTCTTTTAGAGAGGTTACTTTTTCAAAGTGTTGTTACTTTTGATATATATATATATATATATATATATATTTTTTTTTTTTTTTTCTATGGGTTTTAGGTTTCACTGTCCTAGTTCCTGGTATTTGGTTTTAGTTAGTTTTTTTGTCTTGGCACATGCAGGAAGAGTTGGAGATTAAACAAAAATGCCATGAGTTAGGATATATGCACAATTTCCCTAACTCTATTGAGGCTGAGAGGTCAGTGACACCCAGTAGTAAGGAAGATATTGAGATCCGGATCTTGGCTTCTGAATGCCATTCTCTGTATATTCATTTGTTATGATTTCAAATCCACTTGTTTATGAATTAATTGAAGTTTGGTTTTTTGTTTTTTTTTTTTTTGAGAGGGAGAGAGAAAGAGTGTTGGAAGGAGGGGCAGAGGCAGGGGCAGATGGAGAGACAGAGAATCTTAAGCAGGTTTCATGCCCAGCATGGGCCCTGACTTGGGGCTGGATCTTACCATCCTTAGATGATGATCTGAACTGAAATCAAGAGTTGGATGCTTAATTGAGCCACCGAGTTGCTCCGAATTAAGTGAAGTTTTAAGGGTGAATTTGTCTACATTGAAGAAGCTATGTTGGGGCACTGTCATTGACATCTGTTTTTGATAAGCACTCAGCTCAGCTGGTAGGGGTACCACTGAGGACTTAGCCATAAAAACATATGGAAGAGTGGCTAAGACATAATTGACTTTTAAACTTTAAATACCAAGTATTTGTGAGGATTTTTCAAGAGTGCTCAGTCTGAGCATAGTTACTCCTTACTGATCTAAATAGTTTTCTGAAGATTTTGAGACACTTGCTTCTGGTGTGGCCGGGCTACTCTTGGATGGTAATGGTCTTTAAACTATGCCAGCAGTCTCAGGAAGAGAAACATCTATTCCTGCTTTGGTGAGGCTACTTCTCATGAGCAGTGGTGCAAACCATGTAATGATCCCTGGAATAATAGCCTACAGTGCAGCACATCTTGTCTACCAATACCAATGCCACTGCCTCCTAGCTTCATGCCCTAGCAGTGAGGGACCTCAGCCAGCAGCCGATACCCAGTTTTTCGTTGGGAGGACTAACATTACTGAGAACTAGCTTGAACAAAGGTACAGCTCAACAAAATTTGGACTCCCTTCTCCCCTATGCCTGGAACAACAGTATAATTAATCCATCATTGGTTTGGAATATGTTATTTCTTTAATGGCTTATTAAGAGACATTATCCTGTATACTATTGGCTTATGAAATACAATTATAAATTACAATTTCCACAGTGAACCTGTGTTAAATTGGCAATGATATTCTGTCTCTGAGCATAATTTTCCATGAATAAAACATTCTCCAATAAAAGCAACCAGGGGTTCTTGAAGTGGCATATTACAAGGCTGGCTCATATTATGGAAGTGCTCAAAGAAAGATGGGGTCAGGTTGCAAAAACATAGCCAATTTGCAAGAGTTACCAATGGCCAAATATACAATAACATAACAAATAATCCATGTTATATCAGAGACCACAGAATAATGAGCGATAAATAACTGAATAAATAAATGGGAGAGAAGAATGGACAGTTCTTCCTTACAGAAGAATTCGAATTAATGTAGGAGGAATGAGAAGAATATAAAGCCACCATTAGAACAGCAAAGTAATAATTATGACAGGAAACATACACAATTGATGCTAAAAATTAACGGGTAAAGAAGGAGTTTGAGGAGAAGCAGGATAATGACCTAGTCCCACAGGCTCTCCCCAGAGATCTATATTAGCTAGTAAGGGAAAAATAGTGACTTTGTAATGCATACATGGATAAAGAGCAACCCGACCAATCAAAGTTAATATTGCCAGTAAGAAGACACACTGATGTGTACCTTTTGATAGGATGAAGTATACGTTCTGTGGTATGAAGAGAAACACTGAAACTCAATCTAATGATGAGACAAAATCCACACAAATCAAAAGTAAGGAACATTCTTTAAAAGGACTGACCAGAGGGATCCCTGGATGGCTCAGTGGTTTGGTGCCTACCTTTGGCCCAGGGCGTGATCCTGGAGTCCCGGGATCGAGTCCCGCGTCGGGCTCCTGGCATGGAGCCTGCTTCTCCCTCTGCCTGTGTCTCTGCCTCTCTCTCTCTCTCTCTCTCTCTCTCTCTCTCTCTCCTCTCTCTCTCTCTCTGTGTGTGTCTATCATGAATAAATAAATAAAATATTTTTTTAAAAAAAGGACTGACCAATATTAAGGTTATGGAAAGGAAGGACTACAGAACAGTTACAGATTGGGGGAGACTGAGGAGATGGGAAAACTAAGTGTGAAGTGGTCTCATAGATTAGCTTCTAGAACAGAAGGACATCAGTGGAAAAGCTGCAAAAAATTGAGTAAAATATATATTTTAAGGATTCTAATGTCAACTTTACAGTTTTTGTGATTATACTATGGCTGTGCTATGTGTTAACATTTAAGAAAAGCTAGATCCGGGTGTTTAGCAATTAAGTACCTAATGGTAGTTACCTAATTTTTCGTTTTCCTGATTGTGTTTGTGTTTGGTTACTTTTTAAAGCTACCTATTGAGTTTTTAGATTGACTTCACCTGTTTTTGTGTGTGTTTTTTTTTTTTTTCATTTTCTATAGATTTGGGTCCTTTCCCATCATTTTTTATTTACAGTAATTGATTGTGCTGATATCTTGTTATATCTCCAAGTTCTCTTTCAGTGTTTGGCCTCCTCCTATGTCACACCCCCTTCCAAATTCAGAACCAGTGGTTTCCTGGACAGTGATGAGTAGAGGGATTTTTATTTTTTGTCATGGGCCCTGAAGGGTCCAGTGATCCCAGTTTTTCATTTTTTAGGCTCTTATTTGGCTTCTTGTGCACTTACTCCTCTCCCAAGGCCCTGCTTCGGTGAGAGAAGTTTTCTAATTCTCTCCTACAGGACTAGAGGGCTTCCTCTTCCGGATCTTCCACCTACCATGGGTGAAACCAGGTTTAATGTCTGTGTGCGCTGGAAGCCCAGCCCCTAGCTCCTCAAGTCAAAATCAAGAACTAAAATCCCTGTGGCCACCCTGGCTTTAGCTACAGATAGAAGTTCTGGCTTTAATTTCTTTCTTCATTTATGGTACCTGGGGGTTTTCCTTTGTTTTGTGCTTAATACCTACTTGCTCTTAAATATAGCTTTTCTTCTTCTTCTTCTTCTTCTTCTTCTTCTTCTTCTTCTTCTTCTTCCTTCTTCTCTTCCTTCCTTTTCTTTTCTTTTTTCTTTTCCTTTCTTTTTGCTTTGCTTTTTCCTTTTGCTTTTTTTCCTTTTCTTTCTTTAGCCTTTTTGTGTTTAGAACTGGAAGATAGGCTTGTCCCATCATCCTTGTCTGTCATATTTCCAGAAGCCTTTCAGTTTATTTCTTAAAGCAGTTCACCTGTATTCTCTGAGAAACATTAATAGATTTTAACATGTTAGTGCAACTTAACAAATTGTTTCCCTCCACTCTAAAATGGTTCTTCTATTACTTGTATGTAAGTAATAATTTATGTGAAGGTGTCTATAATTCTGCATCAAATACAACTTTTTGGGAATTGTTCCCAAAAATATTTAAGATTATTTTAGCAGAGAATGTTCTTAGATGTGATATGAATTCAAAGGTTCTGTAGTCCTCCTAGACAGGATGCTCCTTTCTCTAATTTGGAGGCATGAGAGAACATCAGATTCTTTTATATGAAGAATATAATTTTTGCTCTAATAGCACACACTGACTTTTTTTTCTTACATAATGGGGAAGAATCATGCTTTTTTTTTTCTTTATAGCCACACAAGTCAGGAAATAACTTTATTCCATAGCAAATTGTAATAATAGATTATATTTATGTTCATAAATAGATTTTCACATGGCTTTATTCCAGTAAAGTTACGTGTGTATGTTAATTTTGAATACTTCAGACCCTTAGTACACATGCAAATACCTCTGGATGGTCATACTTTTGTTCACATTGAGAGGAAAAACAAGTCCATAGTTTCAATAAGTGCTGGTAAGGCTTGGTCAGATGCATTGACTAAGCTGAAAATTATCTGTCAGATGCATTGACTAAGCCGAGAATTCCTGCATCATCAGCTCACCATGTGAGCCTGTGCCTTGGTGGCACCAGGTAGAGGTTTAATTGCACGTCTTTGCTTGGGGGCTAATGATACCAGCTTGCCTGGTGGGCAGACCAACATGTGTGCTGGGCATAAAGGAAATGTACAGTGCACTTTCGAAAGTTTGCTATGGATTTGAGCATACTTGTCTTAGGAAGACTTTCCTTTCTTAACAATGGAAAAACACGCGTCTGTCAGATACTTGTGACTGTGCCTGCCAAACCTAGCTTAAGAACAAAGATGGCCGATAGCAAAAGATATGCCAGAGGATTCTAGTAATAGGAGCTGAGATCATATCCTCAGTCTTATAAGATGCTGAATAACAACCACAGAGGAACTTAAATCTGGGAAAGAAGCAGCTACTTGCAGAGTTAAAAGAACACTGTAACACTTAAAAAATTTGTTTTAAGGTGAGGTTTTCTTAAATAGATTTAAAGATATCTAAATTAATAAGCTCTTTCTACATTTGAAGAAAACTTTAAATACAAATACGAGGAGAAATTAAAATTCTTAACTACCTAGGAACAATTTTGTAAAGTACCTTTAGTCACTGTTAATTGAAAAAAAATAAACTTAAATGTAGTCTAGCTTCTTTCTTATCTCCAGTATTAACTGAGGGGTTAAATAATATAGTAAGTTGTAGGGAGGCATGGGCTTAAGGGAAGTATGCCTATAGATTGGGAAAAGGGGAGAAATTATGTTGAGTGTTCTATATTTAAGAAGCTTTTAATTCTTAAAATTATGCAGCAAAGAAGTTACCACTGTTATCTCCATCTTGCAGATGAGGAAACTGAGGCACAGTGCGATCTAAGTAAGTCTCACAGTAAGTAATAGGATCAGGATGTAGCTCCCTGTATTGTCAGAGTTAAGGAAAAGAATGACAAGAGCAACATGGGTTCCTAAGTGGTTGAGGTAGGTGTTAGCCAGGGATTTCCATAGCTAATTATGAAAATGCCGACACAGAGAATATATTTCCATTGCTTCATTTTCAGGCTCCCCCCTTTTTTTTCTATTCAAATTTCTAGGAATTATTTGGGTACGATGTAAATCCTCACTATTTCATTACCAGTGTATTGAATCAACTGTTATAGAAAAAAGATGCTTTGGTTCCAGAACCAGGATCACTTAAAATTGTGAATGTTTCTCAGTATATTGTGGGCCTTGCTGCAAGATAGAATATAGTTCTTAATCACCTGAGTCTCTTTACCTCTTTGTATCGTTAAACTTCCTCTACAACGCTCTGATTGCTTTTTTTTTTTTTTTTTTTTTTGGGTGTGGAACAATCTCTTTTTCTTATGTGTAATTTTATCTTACCCTTCTGAGAACTAACATTGATTCTCTGAATTCGCTATTAAATATTTTTTAATCCCAGAAACTCTTGCCATGTATTACCTCTGTGACAAAAGCAATTACAGAGTTGTCTCTCCTTTGCTTTTCTCTTCAGTTGCCACACTACATGATAGCTGTAGTCTAGTCTTTGATTTTAGTCTGGAGTCATAGCATGGATCACAGAAAGTCTTGTTTCCTTCTTAATAGCTATATTTGTGTACTTGTTCATGTTTTCCTTCTACTGAGTTGAGATCTGTCTTTCAATCACATTCATCCCATGGGGTTTTGCTTTTAGTATCATCAGACCCAGTCTGGTCTCTTTTAGCCTGATGGCCCGTGAAGATATTTTTGGTCAGCTGTCAGGTAGACTCCACTAATTACTTTTGTTTGTTTTCAGGTGAAATATCCCTAATTTTTCAATAATTCTGCAAAATGTAGTTTTTTTCTTTCAACTCATGACTTGTCAATCTGGCCTACTTTGCCAATTACCCACTGAGGGTGCTTCCCAGGTGCAGTAGTATTCTGCGGATTTGGTCTGACCAGCCAGAGTGCAGAGACAGAACTTGTTCTGGATGTTTTCTTCTATTAATGCATTTAACAAAGCCAAGAGATCCCTGGACAGATCCATCTCTGTAAGAAAATATCCCTCAGAGGGGACCACATAGGCAGGACGTGGATCGAACTTGTATAAAAACATTGTATTTTTATTAGCAGAGGAAGCCAATATGAGGAAATTTGTAAGTATTAGACCTTGAGTACTCACATAGCTTTGCTTTTCTCTGCATGAAATGTTCTCCGTCTCACGCAACTACTTGACAAATGTCTGATCATCTTTCCAGCTCCTTGTGAGGACTTCTTGCCTGCCACGCCCTTGAGTAACGCTGCCTTAAACATACAGCTGCTGATGAGGGGGTAGGTTGTGTTCCATTTGCAGGCACAGATGGGTGGGCAAAGAGATGTTAACACCTAACTTAATGGTACACATGATGTGGTCCAGCTCAAAAAGCTGCGTGGAGCCTAATAGGCATTCTCTTTGGGGAATGTGGAAAACAGACTGAACATTCTAGCTGCAGGAATAGCCGGGTCATTGGTTACTTGGGGTGACACTGGCACTCTTGTTCAATGCAGGCTGAAGTCCTGGGGATGACTGTCCATAGAATAAAATAGAGCAGATGTATAGGCATAGATGAAGATTCTATGAGCAAGAGACCATGTCTCTGAAGATACTGCCCAGCTTCCTTGGGGTTTTCTGGTTGTTTCCATTTCTAATCCATGACTGCATTTCAATAAAATGCTACTTTGTTTGAGGTAAAGGGAGGGCCTCATTATTTAAAATAAGAGCCCTTGCCAGAGCATTTTCCACGTGGAATTCCGACTTTGAATCTGTACTTTTCCAGTGTGCATAGTTTTAGGATAATACCTGTCACTCTTTTGCTGCCTACTTGACTAGAAACTTCTTGAGAACTAGCATAGTCTTGGTACTTATCTCTTGATGTAACAGGTCTTTACTGTATGAATTTATTACATGAAATATTATTTCTCAGGTTGTAGATTCTAGGTTATGATCTTCTGCTTGAAGTATAGGTTGAATTTTTGAGTGTTTGTATTCCTATAAAGATTATTGAACTTCGTTCTGGAATTCAGTTAAGGTATTTGGAAAGAGCTTGGTCTTCTTGGGACTTAATTCTTCCCCATTATTGAAATAAAACCATTCTGAGTACTATTGCCTATAAACCTACGAGATTTTTTCCAGCATGACTATGGTCACAGGGACTATTCTGGCCCTATGGGTGCTACCATGCACTATTTCTTCCTTTCATCCTTTTGGAGGGTTCTTTTCCTGGCTTCAGTAGTTCCTTCACATGCATGTACTGACAGTTCTGTATTAAATTCTAGAGACGGACCCTCTGCAAATCTCTAGAGCTCTCCGTCTATGCCGCTCATTCGTCTTAGGTGTTCCAACCAAAACTCGAGCTGCCTTAGTCTCTTCGGACCATGGGCATTGACTTAGCAAGTAGAACACCAGGCTCTACTTGGGTTCCCCTTCCCTGCTCAGTGGCCTGGAAACTGGCTCAAGACCATGCCGGAGCAATCTTGACCTCCTATTGCTTCCTGTCTTAGACCTTTCTGTCCTTCATTTCCTCACATCCAATGTCTTAAACTTTAAGATGTATTTTAACTTGTTGTTTGGGGTCAGAGGGCAAACCAGGTTCCTGTTAGTTCTATCTTGGCTGGAAACAGAAGTTCTATAACTTGTTGACTATTTAGGAAAGTTTGATAAATATTGCAGTCAGTATACTTGCTTACATTTTGCCCATTAGGAAGATTTTCCTTCACTGGTACTTTTAGGAGATGTATGGAATTCTCTTATTTTAAAACAGATCCTTTGTGCTAGAAGTATCTCTGACATAAGCATAACATGTTACATATTTGGTTTCATTGCTGTTCGAATCAAGGCTGAAGTTAAAAGCAATGAGTTAATAATGGATTAAGATGTTATCTACATTTTCTGTAGAGGAAATCATTCCAGTGAACCGTTTGAGCAAAAATAGTTTCCCAAGAGGAACTTAACTCTGGAAAGATAATGATCTGTTTTAGATGTCTGTAATTTACAATTATGTTTGGTTAGCTTCTGAATTGTGAATATGGGAAGTGTTGCAAGACTTAGGAAGTTAGTTGATATGTAATTCATGCAATTCATTTCTGAAGCTCAGGGGAGCCAAACATATTTAGGGAGGGAGCGTGGGCCTGCATTTAAGAAAGCCGTTCAAAGACAAGCACGCATGGCTCTATGAGCATGAAGCTACATAAGAAATATTACTAATATTGTCATCAGAAATAGTAGCATTTTCCTTAAAAAATAAGGGAAATGGCAAAATAACTTAATGTCTACCTAGAAGAGCATCCTCTAATCTCCTGAAGTCCTGAAGGAAAGAAATCGATCTTCTTGTCAGGTGCTTATGCCTGGAGAATAGACCCCAGAGGCTCATAGTTCCTAAAATAATTCCTCTATAACCAAGCAGGGCAGAGGGAGATGAATCAAGGTAAGTCTTTACACCTAAGAGCAGCACCTAGGGTCTCTGCTATGGAAAAAGCCCCCAGTATTTAACAGGCCTAACAGAGCTGCCTTTTTTTTTTTTTTTTTTCATTCTGGACTAAAGGGATGCTGATTGCTGATACTATAGGTAGTTTTATTCATAAAACCTGTAATTTCTCCAAACTGCCTTATAGAGAACTGATCTTAGATCATAGGCCATTCAGTGAGAGAAGAGCCCAGTGATTGGCAAATGCTACATAAAAAAGTATTTGGAGAGGGAGGGAAGCAGACCTTTTTATCACAAATAGCAAAATGGCTCCTGAGGATAAGCATACAGGGTAATTCTTTGAGTTGTCAATCTCTGCCTAACCTCACTCTCCTATATCTTATTCCAGATCTTTGCTCTGGGATTACAGATGCTACAGCTTTCCCTCTAGGAATCAATTAAAAATTCTGGATATATGATTTCACTTATTAGCTCTAAAGCTAAAAACCAACTGTTACTTCTAAAATGCTACAGAGTTAAATGCCCTTGATTTCTGGGGCTCAGAAATAAAAATCAAGACCATTTTTAATATAAAAAGTTACAGTAGAATGTAGATTAAAGGCTCCAGCATAGCCTACAAGCTCTGATGTATGTACTTAGGTTTTGGGAGCCAGGCCAGCTACACTTGGGCCCAAGGAGGTGGTCTTCTCCAAGGACTCTGGAGGCTTGAGGACTGGCAGGAGCTAAGTGATTAAGTTGTAGGGAATGTAAGCCACAGGGGTGACCAAAAGGACTTTGCTGGCCAGTTTACACATTAGGCTCAGAGAAATCTGACCCTGGGCAGGGAAGTAAGGTGTACGGATTACAAATTGAGGTTTAGGTAGTGGACAGACCGTTGTGTCCGTCAGATTGCAAGTGACCTTGCAAGACTGGTCATGTCTTTTGTGAGTCTTATTTGTTTTCCTGAAAGAAGTGCCCACCATCCCAATCTGGAGAGGATCTCTGTGTGGTAAAAGACTCATGTCCAAGGGCACCTGGGTGGCTCAACTGGTTTAAGCATCTGACTTGGTTTCACCTCCAGTCCTGATCTCATGGGTCCTGAGATCAAGCCCTGGTCAGGTTCCACATTCAGAAGGAGTATGCTTTGGACTTGCTCTCCTTCTGCCCCTAGCCCCACTTCTGTCCCCATCCTCCTCCCCCTATTTTTCTCCCCCTCCCCCTTCCTCAAATAAATCTTAAAGAAAAAAAAAAAAAAGGCTTGTGTCCAGAGTGGACCAATGGTCCATATCTTTTATTCTCTTTTTCCTGAAGTGCTGGGCATGAGTTTTCAATACAATAAGGTCTGGGTTGCTGATGATGATGTTCATCATTTATTAGATGGGCAAATCTGTCCAATACCATGCTACTGAGGTCTTGTTCTCACTGCTCAGTCTCCAGCCCTGGGTCCCTAAATTTACCTAAGTCAACTTTCTGAAATACTTAAATACTTACTCTTAAATATTGCTAAGTATAAACACCTATGAAATCTGATTTATCCTGTTAGTGTTTTTCTAATGGGAGCCCTACTGTTATCTTGAGTCTGACAATTTTTCAGTGGGTGGGACTCTCACTCCTTGCTTAACTTGTGAGATCTCTGTTCTCAGCACTGAATGCCAGCCGTGCACTGTCAGTGTGAGAAGTGAACACACTGTCACATATTGTTAAACGTTTTACCTTTATCAAGGGTAGTGCCCTGTTGCATTTCAATCTGAACCTCTCATTCCTTGCCTGGACAGACTTCTTACCTTTAGCGTACCCACTCCCGCTCACTCACTCAAGTTCTAAACCCCAAGACTCTCCTTTGGAGAGCACCATTCTCTTAACCTAAACTTGCTGTCCTGCCACAGCTCTCCTTTCTAAATCCACTGTCTGCTGTCCTCTTCAAATTCAGAGTATCTTATTTCCACAAAAATTCAGAAGGGGCTAATGCTCACTTCAGCACAGGACTGGTTTCGCTTATCTGAAGTCAGAGCCAATAATCCTAATGGTTTTTAAGGGCTGTGAATACTCCTCTGAATTTGGTCAGGTCTGTTAAGTGTTCTTCACACATAGATATTTTCAACTTACTTATACAAGGGGATAAGTGTGTGGGTATATATGTAGAGAGAAAGGTCTAGAGATATATAAACTAAGAGACTCAAATACAATAAAAACTAAAATTTAGTAAGATACCCTGGTTAAAAAAAATTCACAATGAAAAGAAATCTAGAGCATCTAGATTTATTTATAATGTAGTGGACTTATTTCTGAAGAAGAGGCTGGTATTATGATTTCATAAGGTAATACTGTCTAAAGTCGGAGAGAATCTTTTCCTTGGCCTCACAAGGAGAACACATGAAGGAGGATCCTAAATTAGAGCAATTGTAGAGTAACCTATGAGAACTTCTCTTTATCAGTGACAATGGAATTTGAAATATGATGGAATTAGGTCTTCATCTCCTGATATGCACAGTGTACTGTGTGGCCTGGTCTGAGCAAATTTTGGGTAGAAGCACAAAGACTCTATCAATGGCGGGGGGTGGGAGAGGATGGTCACTGTTGGTCCCCAAATCTAAATAGTGCATGGGTGTTCTTTCAGTTCACTAGCTTGGGTCCATCAGGCTTGTTGAGAGCCCACCATGTGCAAGACCCTGTGCTGCAGCAGTCCCAACTTTCTCACATAAACGGACTTCTCACCTATAGCCTTTCCTGTATTTGAAAGTCTTGGTAGTGAGTAACTGGTAAACCTGGGGCCAGAATCCAGGTTCTAGGCTGGGGTCCAATAATCTATCTAATCCCCCAAATCACATCTGATATTGAAGATCTGGTGAAACTGAATGGTTTATTTGCTACCACACAATGATAGAACCATTTGTGTCCACAAAAGGAGATTTTTTTTTTTTTTAAGATTTTATCTATTCATGAGAGACACAGAAAGGGAGAAGCAGGTTCCCTACAGGGAGCCCAATGTGGGGCTCGATCCTAGGACCCCGGGATCACGACCTGAGCCAGAGGCAGATGCTCAACTGCTGAGCCACCCAGGTATCCCCAAAAGGAGAAATTTTATAGTAACAAATGAAGGCAGAATAGACAAGCACTGTGAGCCTCCCAGAACATTTGGAACCACCAAATAGGTACATAGGTAACATGTGTAGGGTATCTTCAATCATGAGAACTGTACGGCGCCAAGACACTAGCTATAGTACTATGGGTTTTCTAAACTGGGGTGCCAGTACACGATTTTATGAAGTTTAATGGTGAATTTAAATGTATTTTTAATATGTTAGATTTCAAGGAAATGGCAGGCATGGAATAGCTGAACCAGGACCATCATCCATATTCCTATAAGGTATGCTTATATTACGTCTATTAACTGAGCTACTTCAGTGGCAAAGCTAGCAAAACACTACAAAGTGGCTTGTTTGTTTCCCTGCTAAACAATAAATGCATCTACATAGATCCAGCTTGGTAAGATGAAAACCCTTATTTCGTCTAATCAAATCTGTTTCCTCTTGCAAAAAGAAAAGGGAACAAGGAAATAAAAATCAATAAAAATCCTGCGACTTTATCTGTAAACAAGTATGTTCAAATAGAAATTCCTTCAGTTAGAACTGTTTTTAAATCTGATCATTGCAGTGAGATGGGATTCTTCTGTATCTAATACAAGTCTTATTATCTCAGCTCCTTCCTAGTCCTACCACTGGGTAACTTTGAAGAAATGGATGTTCCGGTTTCAATTCTTTATCTATAACAGAAGATAGACATAGAAACCAAAAACAAACCATTTTTAAAAATCAAGAGAAAATGAAAAATTTATCGCATTTCAGGCTTTGACCCATAATAGAATTATTTGCTCAGATTTGAGTCATGAGGTGTGAGCATTTTATTTATTACCTATAATCTTCCATAGGGAATAGTGACTGTTAATTTATGTGGGCTAATAAATTTTCCATTGTTATTAATAAGGATTAAAAAGAGATTACAGAAGAAATAAGATTTGAGGCCATGTACCTGAAATTATATGAATGCTTAAGTACCATGTTTATTAGAAAATGCAGTAGAAACTTTAATTTCTATTTGACCAACTTTCAGAGACCTCCTCAGATGTTACTGCGCAAGTGTTGAAGATGCTTTGATTCTGTACCAAGGTGCTACTGCTGTCCCATCGACAGGAAATGATTTCATGTCTTATTTCTGCCCATTTTAATTACTACTGGTAGAGATCAGAAGTTGGACATTTGAAAGCAAACCAAAATCTCTTTTGTGAAATCAGAACAGGAAATATGCTATATTTGAACTTCTGTTCTCCGTATTAACTCAAGAACTAATATTAAATAAGAACTGATTTTTTATATCGAGTTCATATGTACAGTAGGCTTAGCTTTTTAAATTACACAATTAACAAGTTTACATGATGGTTTTGGTTGTGCAAATTGTGCTGCCTATTCCTTCAGCATTCAGAACTTGGCCTGGTATCCTTCTGGCAGAGCGATAATTTTCATATTGTAAAGACTAAAATAAGTCATAGAAAATTAAGTAAGATTGCATTTGACAATATCAAGGTATCTACTAGACACTTAATTCTTGCTATGGATGTCCTTGAACCCCATGTCTGTGAAACTAAACGGATTTTAGTGACTGTGCAGTTTGACTTCCGTTTCAATATAGTCACGTATCTGAACGTGACTGTCAAAGTTGCTCAACAAATTCTGCCTCGAAGAAACCTTTCCATTGACTAATTCGCAGAATTAGAGTATTCCCTTTTGACTTTAACTGCAGGAAAGATCACAATAGGTGCTGTATTTGATTTAGATTTGAAGGCCTAGTACAAGGTCACAGATGCAGCATACTTGTACAAATCATATGGGCAATGGCCCAGTTGAAAGTAACCCCTTTAAATCCTAAAGGTGCGCACTCCTCAATACCAGAGGCCTGTGAAAGCTCATACAAAAGTTGCCAATACCAGTAATACCATTGATATATTATGTAACAGCTGCTAAATGAGAAAGGAAGACTGGCAATATCTTTCGTTGGTAACTCATATATGAATATGTAGATAATTGGACTCTAAGAGGGACTAGGCTTAGGTGTCTATGACCAACTATGTGCAACATTTCTGCTATACCTGCCTAATCATTTTGCCTATCTATGGTTTATTCCAACTAAACATCTGAACCCTAAAGAATATTCTATAGGCAAGACTTTCCAACCTCAGTACTACTGACATTTTGGGCCAGAGGATTCTTTGTTGCTGGGGACCTTCCTGTACATAGTAGGATGCTTGGCAACATCTTTGGTCTCTGTTGACCAGATGCAGGTAGAACCATTCCCCTTGCCATCCCACCCAAAGTTGTAATAATGAAAGATACCTTCCAGCATTGCCTAATGTCAACTGAGCAGTAAAATCATCCTGGTTGAGAACCACTGCTATAGAGCCAAGAAGGGAAGAAGTCCTTTCTCCCAACTCCTTCTCTTTCAATCCTCTTGGAAGATACTCTCTCATGATTACTTGGCATCCTACATAGTTATTGAAATGCATCTATTAAAAAAAACACAGCTATATTTTAATGAGTGTTCAGGAGCCAAAATTTCCAACTCAAGACAATGTCTTTTTTTTTAAATGAAAACTTACCCCCACTGATTTTATGCAAGAACTCAATCTTACAACAGAGTATATTACCTCAGTAGTATTTTGTACAATAATATTAATAATAATCTTTACAGAGGAGAAAGTGGATTGCTGCCCAAATTTAGCTACTTGAATTCAAAATAGGGACATAAGAAATAGAATGCATGAGTGTAACAGAGATATGTAGCAGTAAAAATGCTTTTAATGACTTTTGGAATACAGTGTGAATAGCTCTTCATCACTTGTTTCTTCTTGAGCTTTTGCAGTGTGTCTAAGTTAAGAATGGGTTTGTTGGAAGTGACTGATTACAACCCATTGTCTAAAGTCAAGGGAAGCACCGGGTTTGGGCCAATTCCATACAGGCATAGGTAGTATGGAGAACATTTTCTCACAGCTTACCTCTGTTTTCTTTCATGTATGGCATTGGCGTCTTTTTCAGATAGGCTTTCCCATCATACTTGTGAGATAATTATAGTTTGGAGATCAAGAGTTCTTCCAACTTTTGATCCAGAAGGGAAGGGAGGACATCTGCATCTAAGGGAGATTGGCTGTCTTATCCAAAGTGCTTGAACCGTAATGGATAAGAAGGAATTCGTAGTACTTACTGGCTGGAAGTAAGTTAATTGGTTTTTGAGGACAAAAAATAACATTATTTTTAGGTATTTCCAGTCTCACTAGAAAAAAAAATAAAGCCATTGACAGCAGGGATCATTTCTTAGACTTCATCTTATTCCCCTTGAACTTCCGTAATGCTTTGTGTTCGATCAACCTACAATGCAGAATTTGTAGGTTAAAAAGGCTTGGAAAGCCTATACCTTATTCTCACAAAGAGTTCAAAGCATTTTTTAATGTTTAAATCAAGGTACAACTTTTAGAGAATTTCCAGGGAGTAAGAGTACAAGGAGAGAAAGAGGCTATCCTATTTTAAAGTAGTAATCATTCAAATGACTTACATGAAGTCACAGTAAGATGATAAAATTTCCAGTTATTTACAATGTCTTTGAGAGAAGGCAGATAAAAAATAACTTGCATGTAGGGGAAGAGAACACACATATGTCATTACTAAGGATTTCTTTCAATAACAAAGTCTACTTCCCTGTATAATATAAAACCACAAAGGGAGGCTTAATGAACCTCTGGATTAACACAAAGATCTAGGTATCCACAATCAAATTACATAAAAAATCTTATTTATATCGTGTGCTTTGAAGTTTATTTGGATAAGAAAATTAAGCTTAGGAAATATCCACTCCAACTTCGTATCCAATTAGATATATTTAGAAGCTACATTGTTTTGATACCACCTTAGGGGGGGATTGAAAATAAAAGGCATTTCATCATCAACAAGAGTCATGGTTTTGATCAATACCATGCTTCATTCACCTCAAAAAATGATAGCATGGTGCCCCCATTGTGCTTCCTAATGACATATCTCTGTATGTGAGAAATGTAATTGTCATTTCGCAAAACACAGAGCACATTATGTTAGATGGGGTCTTACAGTTCTACATTTTGGCAAAAGCAAGAGCATTCTCATTTGTACAACAAATGTGTTTAGTTTGAAAAACAATTTTTTTCTACCGCAATGAAGACAAGATTCAAAGTAATTAATACTGAAAGCTCTAAGTTTATTTATGGAAAAACAACATAATTCTAAATTATGTAAATATGTTCAGATGCACTCTATACACATATCCAAATGTGATTCATTGAAAACAATACACTTAATTTTTTGCCAACTCGTGACAAATCTAATCTTGTTAATATTTCAAAAAGATTCCTTTTTGATTACATGTTTATAACTTAAAGCAGCAGATACTGATTTACATAAACAATTTAAAGAATAAAAATCTTGTCAGAAACGTTAGGAGGAAGAATTATAGAAGCACCTTTGGTATATTTTAAATAGGTTTGATGTTTTTTGTTGAATAAAAGCTTTTCAAATATGCTACTTTGCAGCAGGCATGGTTAATTATCTGGGAAACCTTTCTTACGAGATAATTACCGTGCTGAGCTTGAGCTGATAGAGTTGGGTGATGTTGGTAACCAAAAAGAGTCACCAGTCCATTGAGCATTTACCTTCTGGACAGAGTGGTTGAACCTGGGGTTCTCAGTGTTTAGGGAAATGTTCTAGCGGTTAGCCAACCATTTGTAAATTTTTTTTTTAGTGATATGTTCCTGTGTACTTCTTTTATTCAAACAAGTCTCTTGAATTATTTTTTTAATCTATAAAATGAGAATGGTGAAAGCTATTTATAGGCTTGTTTAGGGGATTATGTGAGAGATAGGATATGAGAGAGTTTATCTCAGAGTGTGGTATCCCAGAGGCTCCATGCATGTTGGCTCTTTTTTCTTTCCCAATATCCTCATCCTCTTAGGTGACTTCCAGCTTCTGGTTCTCTCTTGCTCCTCCCAGCAACCATGCAAAATGACCTCTTCCTGGAGGTACTTATGGTTCTGCCTTAGACCAAAGATTTCAATGAGCAGGGTTATATTTGCCGAGGAGAATAGTACGCATCCTGATATTCCCAAACCAGCTGCTGTCGTTATATCGTAATATACCCAGAGCAGGAGAACAAACGTCTTCTGGTGTGACTTTCAAGAAACTTTAATTTTCCTCACATCCCTATCTTATCTATAGCCTTAGTGGGAATGGATATCTTTAAGTTCAATAGGCAATATAAAGATGAATTTTTATTTTTTTATTTTTTTTTAGATTTTTATTTTTTATTTATTCATGAGAGACACACAGAGAGAGAAAGAGGGGGGGGGGGGCGCAGAGGGTGAAGCAGGCTCCATGCAGGGAGCCTGACGTCGGACTTGATCCCGGGTTTCCAGAATCATGCCCTGGGCTGAAGGCGGCGCTAAACTGCTGAGCCCCCCGGGCTGCCCAAGATGAATTTTTACAGGGCACCAGTAAACTGTGTATTAATTTGGGCAATTTTCCGAAAAATCTAACTCTAATTGAATCAGTTTCCCAAAGAAGAATGATGTGAATAAAGATCCAAAACTATAGGTACCTTACTTTGGCAATGATAATTGATTTTCTACAAATCCTGTTGTTCTATAAATAGTTTGTTACTGGTATGAGTATTTCTAGCCTTTTCTGATAGAATTACAACAATGACCAGAATGTTGGTTAATTAAGTTGTTTAATGGTAGACAAGGTAAATAATCTGCCATTTACCATTTGAAAATAATCTTAGCATGAAAAGTACAAATGAATAGTTATAGCTCCTTGCCATAGTTTTAGTTAAGTGATTTATCATGGACTTTAGCAAGAAATAGTCAAAAAATAAATTGGTGGCATATTGAATTTTCAGTTGTCACAGAAACTTGGAACACAGTATTAATGACAAATGATTTAATATAATAAAACAGTATTCTTCTAAGGGTTTCTAAAATAAATGGGAATAATGAAAGTGAACTAAAAGTGTTTCTTGGATACAAAGGGCTAATATATTCAAATTTAGGAACAAATTTAATTACTAAATGTAATTTTTTTCTCATGCTGTTAACAATTCTGTATATGCTTTATGGATAAACTCCATAAAAGCAAAATCAGAAATCTCAAATACAACTTGACAGAAGAAAACTCTATATAGTACTTCCATAAAAGGCAGAGCTAAAAAGAATCTTAAAAAAAAAAAAATCTTCCTCCTCACTTATGTCTGGGACCCTGGAGGCATCAACAGAAAGAAATTAATATTTTCCCAATTCAGTGTGAGCTCAGAGGCCCAAGCAGAGTTTTACTTGTGGATATTTTTGTATTTCTAACCTTACATGAAGAGAGAATTGGACTTCTAATAACTGAAAAGTAAACATACAGAAGACTGCAAGTCTGAGACTATTACATAGAACTCTTTGACAGAATGGACTACCAAATTTTATATATAACATATAGAAACCAAGGAAACAAGATATAAAGATATGAAGTAGAATACTGGAAAGCCCTCATAACAAGAAGAAATAAGGCCACCAGAGAGCCTAATCCTGAACACTGTATTTTCAAATAATAAAAAGGCAGCAATGTCTCCTTCTGGGACTTCATAATCAGACTTACTGTTTGTTGACAAGGTGAAACAGAAGAGAAGCTACAAATAAATGTTCCAGGGGTTTTCTAATAGGCAGTAGTATTCTTTCAAAAGGATAAAAAGCTACAGAGAAAAAGCTACAAGCAAAGTTCACTGCAGATTCTCTAGGAGATTATTTCTAGCCTCATAGGAAAATAGGTGAGATTGGTGGATGTTGAGTTGAACATCTGGAGATGCTAGGAAGAAGAGCTAAGTGCTTTCCTCCCTCGCGTCTTCAGCTGCTGACAGAATGCTGACAGCTGTGAATGAACCGGAGGTGGAGCAAGGCTTAAGCCAAGGACGTTAGGTAAGAAGCGGTTATGACAGTGTAGACAAGAGCTAATGAGCACCTTGGCTATAGTTGTGTGGATGAACTGAAGAAAAGTGAGACGATGGATTACATGACTATTTAAAAGTCAAAGCCTCCAGAATTGGATTTGCTGAGTAAATGGAGAAGGAAATAACAAAAAAAAAAAAAAAAAAAAGGAGAGAAAGAATGAAAAAAGAAAAAAAATAACTGAAGTGATCTAGTATGACACCTAGGTCACTGCTTGAAGAGGAACAGATTTGAACTTATGTAAAGTAGAGGAACAGATTTAAACTTATGTAAAGTGACTTGCAAATAGCAATGTGCAGTGGGCAGTGTGTGTGCTATGTTGACCCACAGCCTGTGTGCATGAGCACCAGGGATGTCAGGTGATGTTTTCTTAATTTCTTTGGCATGCGTGATACATTCTTATAGGGTAGGGCCTTTCCTGGGGTTCACTCGTGTCCAAATGGTTTCAATCAAGAGACAAGGACATGCATGAAATAGGTAGAGGTGAATAGGTGGGACACAGAATTTTTAGCAGTGTAAATAACTACTCTGTGTGTTATTAGAATAGATACAGGTTATGTATTTGTCCAAACACACAGGATGTAGAACACCAAAAGTGAAGCCTAATGTAAATTACGGATTTGGGGTAATAATGATATGTCAGTGTAGGTTCATCAGTTCACAAATGTATCTCTCTGAGGGGGGTTGTTGATAATGAGGGAGTCAGTGCAGGGGCTGAAGGTGGCAATGTGGGGGCAGAAGGTATAAAGAAATCTCTAGATCTTCTAAATTTTGCTATGAACCTGAAGCTGCTCTAAAAATAGTCTGACTTTTAAAAAAGCAGCAATTGGAGCCAATACAAATGAAGTATTCACAAATCTAATGTCTTAGACTCAAATCATGGGGGTGAGGTGGTAGGAGGATGGTATTAAGTGGTAAATAAATTATGACCTATGTTGATATAATGATTGAGGCAGCACGCAAATTTGTTTAAGGATCAGGAAAAAAGTGGTATAGAGACATTTTAGGAAAAGCATCCCAGAGAGAAACTGAATGGCATTAGTTTTCTTTTTTTCCTTTTTATTTCTATATAAATACAAGATCTGCAATTGCTCCATGGAGGGAACTCCTATTCCTGTGTTATAGAAAAACTCAAGAGCATATATACACTACTATTTTCTAGGATTTTTAGGTTTTGTTTTTCAAGGTACATATAGGCTGATACATAAACATGAGCAGGTTTTCTACTTTGAATCCCTATGGAATAATCTCTAGGAATTGAACAGTAATTCATTCCAACACATTTTTAATTGAACACCTGTTCTATTCCAGACACTGTTCTAGACATTGAGGATATTCTAGTAAACTTTCCAGCTTCGTGGAGTTTCCATCCTTCCTTGACTTAAATGTAAATAAACATATTGCCAACTAAGATCGTAGTACAAGAAGCTAAGAAGAATACTGAGGCAGAAGGAGTTGACGAGCGATCAGAGAAGGAAGATGGTTGCTCTTTTCCACAGAGTGGCAAGAAGACTGCACTGAGTGAGGGAGTCGTGTGCAAATTGGGAGGAAAAGTATGTTGCACTCAGGCAAAGAGTGGGCCATACTTGTGTGGTTGAAGAGTAGCAAAGAGACCAGAATGGTTTGAAAAGGGAAGTGGGAAGCAAGACAGGGAGGTACCCAGTGGTCAAATCATTCAGCACCTTTAGGCTGTATTAGTTATCAGCTGCTATATAGAAAATCACACTAAAACCTAGTGTCTTAAAACAGTAATAGTTCTCACAATTCTGTGGCTTCATTGGATGACTTTTCTGTTGGTCTTGCCTGGCATCCCTCATGAGCTGAAGTCAATGTGCAGCTTGGTTAGAGCTTAGGACCTGGAATATCCTCCCTCACTTGTCTGGGACCTTAACTGACATGGTTTTCCACTTTGGCCTTGTTCACATAATGGCAGGATGAGATTTGGGAGCTATAGGCCTCTTGAGATCTAGACTCAGACCTTGCTCAAGACCCTCTCCGAGTCATTTAAATAATCAAATGAAGTTCACAAGCCCACCCCAGATTCAGAGGGTGGGAAGAGACTCAACCTCTTAATGGGATTATCAGTAAAGTGTCTGTGGCTGTTTTAAAACCACCTCACAGGCTGTAGTGAAGACTTAGACTTGCACTGGAAGAGTCATAAGAAGTGATGGGAAGATCTTGAGTGGAGAAGTCCTGTGCACAGATTTGTTTTTCAAAGATCACATTGGCTTCTGTATGAAGAATAAATGAGAGGCAACAGGGAGGCTAATATCGAATAGCATTTTCTCTAGCACCTCTTGAAGCTATAGAAAGATGTGGACAGCTTTTAAGTGTGGTTATGGTCCTAATCCGTGAGGTTTTTTTCATGGTTCAGCTCGCTGCAAAGTAATGTTGAATCAGGACATAAAATTAAAGTTTCCTTTCCCAGAAAAAGACCATGACCTTCATGTGCTATATTTTCACTTCCATTTATTTTTAGTTAAATTTAGTTTTTAACATTCAAAAATCAGGAACTTTCCCATAAGTCTAAATTCTTCACTTCTCTCAAAAAATCAAATTATCTTGGAATACTGGACTTTTTACAGCTTTCCCCACCAGGACTATCACAATAATTCCAGTGCTGCTTGAACTGTCACCTTTTGTTGCAACCTCTGGGTCACACAGACTTAATGATAGAGATGAGGCCAGAAGCTCTAATCTCCATGTTCTTTTTGGTGGCTCTTTGCCTTTCTTTGTGATTCTAGTTTTACTAGACCAAAAAAAAAAAAAAAAAAAAAAAAAAAAAAAAAAAAAAAAACATTAAATTCTCCTCCAATTGAATGGAGTTTGTGGATATTGCATCTTAAAGGGATGGGGAGTGGCTTTATTTTTCAAAAAAAAAAATATATATATCTTTGAAAAGGCAGATAAGCCATTTCAGAATTAGGATCCTGGGGAATCATCAGCTGATAAGGAAGGGGTAGTGATTCTTCCCTGCTTCCCCAAGAACACGGTGAGAATGACTCCAATAGAAGAGCAGCCATTGAGGAACTTAGAGTAATCATATATTGTAGTTTCTGACATCAGATTCTACTCCTTAGAAAGTCTCACATCTTCTAGAATCTTATGAATGTGATATTAAAAATAAAAAGCATTGTCTTTTGTGTGCAGAGAGAACTTGGGCATACGGTGGAGTAAGATTCCTGCAGCAAAGCAACAAATTAAAATAAAATCTTCCCATGTAGAGCCTTACCAGGCTTCACTGTTAACTTTAAAATGTGCTTTTGGGCAGCAGGCAAAACTCCAAAATATGGTTTCACATATTATCCTTAGATATATTTACATGGAATGCTTGTCGCTTCTTTTCAACTTTATTTTGAATTAAATGTCTACCCCACCGTGGCCACTCTGCATGTCCCAGGATAGTTTGCAATGAGCAGTTTTGTTTCTTTGAGGCTTGTGTTAAAGAATTCAGAGAGCTATTTCACGCATCGTACAGAGGGAATGCACAAAACAGCACATCTTGTGGACCATCACTGAGGTAATCAATTGCCTGTTTCTATACACTAGCACGTACGGGTGACGTGACCAGCACACCTACGCACACTCAGCAGAATGTTTCTAGATTTCTCCAGAAATTCACTAACTAGCACTTAAACTATTAAAGCCATATTATTGACTAAAGAACAGTATGTTTTGTAAGAGGTAGTCAATATATTGTCTTCTGGCAAAAATATTTTGTTCATATCCTTGTAAGTGTTGGCTAAAATATCCTCCATTATTTATTCTTTCTGTAACTGAAAGGACTAAATAGTTCACAAACATTAGTCTTAGGATGTCTAAGATGCCTTTGGACAACTTTTTTTTCCCCCTCTTACTTGGCATATAATCAAACCGTATTGTCTTGGAGACCTTGCCCAGAGATTTCTGTGCCTCTACTCCCTGACCTGCTAAATATGAAGTTTACAGTATCCTTCTGTGCTGTCATCTGGCTCTTCCTCTACGATACTGGTTATTGAATCAATATACGTGTGATTAACAGAGCCATGTCTTTGTTGTCAGTCCTCCAGTGACTCCCAGACTGAGTGCATAGCAAGTGCCAAGGTGTATAAAAAAGGTGAATGAGATCAAATTCCTTCAAAGGAGGATGCTGGCATTTCTCTGTGTTATTAAACCAGTCTCCTCCCAACCCAGGTTTCAAAGCCAGCCTCTATTTAAATGTCTCTGCTCTAGCCAAACACCCCCTGAGCATACCTTCAGCTTTCCTGCTTCTCTTAGAGCTGGGAATTTGGGTCGAGTCCACCTTGTCAGATTTTACTCATCTTTTAAAACTTGGCTTATATCCCTCAGGCCTTGTTTATAAGACATGCTTCTGCACAGTGGAGCTGATATCTGAAGTGTCCCAGGCCCTGAGCAATGCACTGGAGCTCCACAGGTGGAAACACTTGGCTCCCGTGCTCAGGGAGCTTACTGTCTAGTAACAGACAACGGTCACACTGTGTTTCCGGTGCTTTGACAGACCCCAGAGGGTGGCGTGTACTCAAAGAGAGGCACTGACCCCAAAGGTGATGCGAATCGAGGTGATGCTGTGGATGATCAGAAGTTGCCAGAGGAAGGGGGCATATTGGGATGCCACGGGTGAGATGCAGCGTGGGGCAGAGGCTTGGAGTAAAATGAGAACGCTGCCCTTGGACAAGTACAAATCCTAAAGAGGGAGGGCAAAACCTGGTGCGAGATGCAGTCACATCGGTGCACAGGAAGAAAACTGTCAAGATCTCAGTACGCTGTATGAAAGAGTTGGAGGATTTTTTTTTTTTTTTTTAGGTGGGGGAGAAGCAGAGGGAGAGAGAGAGAATCTTAAGCAGGCTCCATGCCCAGCACGGAGCATGTCATGAGATCATGACCTGAGCTGAAATCAAGAGTCGGATGCTTAACCGGCTGAGCCACCCAGGAGCCCTGAGAATTTGAATTTTATCCTGGGTTAACAGAGAGCACAGAGGTATGAATTCAATCTCTAAGATGCCTTCCTGCTCTGAAATTCTGTAATTTTTTTGGCCCCAACTCTCATTTAAAACCTGTAGTGCCCAGGACCATAAATGTTTACTGAGTGAGTGAATCAAAGCCATGGAGTGAGGCCCCAGCCTGAATCCATGGCATCTTCCTTCCAGTAGTTACCAAGCCTTGGGAACTTGCATGAGAATGCATTTTCCTTCCTTTTTCTTTTTTTCTTTTTCTTTTTTTGCTACAAATACTGAGAGCCTGTGGTGCTAGTAATGGCATATAATTCTAAATGCAGCAGTTACGGTTTCTGCCCTCTTGGATTTTACATTCTCCCTTTTTCTTGCCTTTCTCCCCTTAGCTCCATCTACCCTTAGCTCATTAAAAAGGTTCAGGAAAACTAGAAGATACTCCTCCCATGTAAGTCATCGGAAATAATTTGAAAGGACCTGGAACCATACTTGAAACTTAATCACGCTTTATATCGTTTTTATTGTTTGCAGTGGTTTTTGTTGTTACTGCTGCTACGAAGACTTTTGATATAGTGGAAGGAGCGTGGAGTGTCATGGCAGACGGTGTGAGTTTGCACTCTGCCACTGGCTGGTGTGTGGTCTTAGATAGTCTAACTTCTCTAAATCTCTTTATCCATCAGAAAAACTGATCTCATATGGCATTTATTGGACATGTCGTAGATGTCAACTACTGTATTTTCTACAATGACTTTAATTTCTTCCTGGAAACAGTGATGAGAAGAATATAAGGCCATTTGATGCCCTTACAGTTCCAGATGTCAAGGCAGCACACGATTTCAGCCCTTACCCCACACTGCACAACGATGAGAAAATGCCAGCAGATCTGTCAAAGCAGATGGGTCGTAAAAATGGAAGCTTTATCTCTTATCTGCTGTGAGTTTTAAGTGTCTTACAGTAACTCTGAGAGGAAGGTATTAGTCATCTCCATTTCATGGATAAGAAAACCGAGGGTCAGAAGCTAATTTGCCAAAAGTCCTACAGAAATGGAGATCTGACTCAAAGTATATTTAACATCAAAGGTCCAAGCCTTCTCCAACAACCATGACCTATTGATGCTGTGAATTATGGGAAAAGTGCTATTGTCCATGTTCAAGTCTACTACTTGTTTATAAGAGATAAAAGGAGGAGACCTTTTTTTCCTAAAAGTCTAAGAATATCGGAAAGAAATTGTGCCACACTAGTCACACTCCGAAGTCCAAGTCATCACGTGTGGCGAGTTAAATTCTGACCAAGAAAGCTTTTTGAACATTTGGGTTGAAGGGTGTTGAGCAGGACAGTAAAATGTGAGCTTGGACACTTGATGCACTGCTCTAGAAACACAAATTTTATTTTTTTTTATTTTTTTAATTTATTTATTTATGATAGTCACAGAGAGAGAGAGAGAGAGGCAGAGACATAGGCAGAGGGAGAAGCAGGCTCCATGCACCGGGAGCCTGATATGGGATTCGATCCCGGGTCTCCAGGATCGCGCCCTGAGCCAAAGGCACACGCCAAACCGCTGCGCCACCCAGGGATCCCAGAAACACAAATTTTAATTGGCTTACCTTGTGATACTCTATGTCACAAATATCTTCCATTCTTGTGTCTTTAAATCTACATAAGGAATAGCATAGCTTTGTACTCCTGGGCTTTCGTAGTCGTCTCTCCCAATGTCTACTGCTGATGATAAAAGCTGAGATTCCTACTTTGCAAAATGTATAAAGTAAACAGAACTGGAATTTAGGGTGTCCTTAGTTGTTTTCCAAGAATCTTGCTCATTCCCTAGTGATGCCTCTGCTTTCCTTGTCCAGACCCTTACCCATGCCCTAGATTTCCAGCTCTACCATGTTTCCCTGTGTACCTTCGTGACCTCAGATCCCACTAAGGCGTCCCCTCTGCCCACAGTGCCCACTTCTGCTCTAATCTGGTGTGGAATTGACCTGACTGCTCTGTGAGAAGAAGGTAATTTATCTTAAATTACTTCACTCTATGAATAACAGGGTATTTGCAACCAAAGGAGAAAAAAAAAAAATCATGGAGGAGTGAGAACTGGTGCATCAGGCACACTGGGCAGCTCTAGTGTGCTTAAAGAGTAAAGGCCTGTTTGAATAAGTAGTGAGAAAGTCTGTGGGAAAATTCTGTATTTTTTTTAAAGGGTTTTCTTTTTTAAAAAAAAAATTTTATTTATTTATGATAGAGAGAGAGAGAGAGAGGCAGAGACACAGGCAGAGGGAGAAGCAGGCTCCATGCACCGGGAGCCTGATGTGGGATTTGATCCCGGGTCTCCAGGATCGTGCCCTGGGCCAAAGGCAGGCGCTAAACCGCTGCGCCACCCAGGGATCCCCCGGGAAAATTCTGTATTAAAAAGAAGAGATGAGGTGAGAACTATGAGCTCTCCTAACTTTGTGTGTCAGGGAGGAGAGGTGAGTAAAACAAATTTGTAAGGATCCACAAAGTGGGGATCGGTGATCTTGTTCTCCAGTTGGAAAAATACATTTTTAATAGCTGCTCGTTACAAACACACATTTTTGTGATAGCAATATTCAAGGACGAAATGGGAACCCTCTCATGTGTTCCAAGTGACTTCTGTCTCCCAGGTAACGTAGAGACGTAGGAAGATCCCACAGCAGACCAACTTCTGCTACACCTCAGCCTGTTGCCGCGTCTCCTCTTATCCTAATACCTTTGACAGGTGGCATTGTGCGTGTTATGAACTTTGGTTGTGCCCAGCTACCAGGGTTAGCTTGTCTGAATAGCTGCCTACACCACCTCGTTAGTTGGGGCCCAGTTACTACAAAGTGTTTAGTAGATTCTAGGGCCCAAGAGGCCTTATCTTGAAGTCCTCACTGGAACTCCAGGGCAGTTTTATAGAGGGGTTAGGGCCTTTAGACGACGCTGGCAAATGCTTCCTCACAGCTGTACTGGAAGCCAGAAAAATAACGGAGCCATCACTCTGTGGACATGGGGAAGGCATCAGTTTTCATTTGCTCACCCGACTCTGCCTCTTATTTGGAAGCTTCCTGTGAGTTCCAATACTTATGAATGTAGGAAAGAACGAAAACAAAACCCCAGAAAGCGAAACGCATTGCTCGTCTACTAGAGTCTTGTAAACTGCCTAGCACACAAGGCACACTGTCCCCGGTGCACTGTTCTGCTCATCGCCACCCCCAGTTCTGCTCAATGTCACGTAAACTATGTGGGGAAGCCCTGGCTCTCTTCAAGCTTTGACAGGCGACCATTCACAGGGCCTCCCAGGATGACTCTGGCTTCTGGATGCAGAAAAGAGTTTTCTGTCAGCGGGGTTCATTTACATTCTAACTGACAAGGTTTTGGTCTGTGTCTTTGTTTTATGCCACGATGTCTGTTCAAATTAACAGTAAGCCCAGTTGTGCTCTTTTGACCAAGGGTCACATTCTCATCTGGTGACTTACTCTGGATGCATTACAACAAAGGCAGTGGCTGTTAATGTGCTGTCTTGTACAAGAGAATATCAGAAGAATCTCCTTGGGTATAAAAATTATTCCATTGATTTGTGTTTGTGGGCATTAACTTTACTCCATGTGCAGCCTTATCTATGGTCCTTTCTTGGGGGGGGCGGGGGGGTTTAGATTGAAAATTCTATACAAGAGTGCGGGGCTATTAGAACTGAATGAACAACTATGATTTCTCTGAAAGACAATTCTTTGCAAGCTGTATGGTGATCCATTTAATATTATCCAGTATGAATTGAGAATTACTGTAGCTTCAATTCAGCTGGTTTTGATTCTGTCTTGTGAACTAATGACTCCATAGGATTCCCTATTAGAATTGTAATTTGCACCAGCATACTAGGGGTGAGTCTGGTCATATGAGGCCAGATATGTATTTAGGAAATTCCTGGGCCATTATAGTGAGGAATGGGGTGGATAGTCATGTGAGTAAACCAGTAGTCTGTGTATAACTTGGTCTACTTGGAAAAGGCCAAAGCATTTGCAAGTTAACAAAAGAAAATTCTATTAAAAAATCTTTGATTTGCAATTAAAATCCTAAGCCTAGGGATCCCTGGGTGGCGCAGCGGTTTAGCGCCTGCCTTTGGCCCAGGGCCCGATCCTGGAGACCCGGGATCGAATCCCACGTCAGGCTCCCGGTGCATGGAGCCTGCTTCTCCCTCTGCCTGTGTCTCTGCCTCTCTCTCTCTCTCACTGTGTGCCTATCATAAATAAATAAATTAAAAAAATTAAAAAAAAATAAAATAAAAAAAAATAAAATCCTAAGCCTAGAAACCTTTCAGAATTTAAAACAATTTTTTTTAATTTGTCAAATGTATTAAAATCATATATCCATTCATTTGGTTTTTAGGTCTTTATTTTTTTAATTTAATGATATCCTGCACTGAGACATGTTGTCATATTGGCCAAATTTGCAGATGTGATGTTTCCTTTTAACGTGGTCAATTTCTTTCTACATATGAGTTGATTTCTTTGTCAATTGGGATGGATTTAGTTAGAACTCTCTTTATATATATATATATATCATGTCTAGAGCAAAGCTTATGGTTCAGAAAGAGCTTCTGCTTTGCTCATGGCTATTATAATAAATGAGTCTTTCAGCCAAAATTTTATAAACCCTTTAGCTTGCATCAAAGAAACCCATTTAATCACTGCATTGGCATGGCTATTATGGCTTAAAACACACACACACACACCCAGAAAAAAAAACAAAACACATTTTTTTTTTTCCTACTTGGTAAAACTAGGCAATATACCTCAACATTGTTTGAATTGAGTGTAGCCATGACCCTCAATAAATGATGACCAGAAGTGATGTGTACCATTTGGGCATTATGAAGACTCCACAAAGCTTTCTCTTTCTTTCCTCTTCTAGCAGATGGTTGCACATGATAAAGCCCTGGAGTTCGTAGAGCCACACAATGAAAAGAATTTGGTTGGCTATGATTGGGGTAGAGCCATCTTTGCCAGCCAGCTACATACACCATCTTGGACTGTTAGAGGATAAGAAATAATTCTCTATTTTGTTTGAACTACTATGTATTCGAGTGTGTCCCATATGCCTGGCATTTGTTTTCTTATTTAATCTTCACGTAGAGTTGTGATGGCATAAGTATTTTTATTCCAAGTTTCTGGATGACTGGAGATTGCCAGTGATTATAGGACAACTAAGCATGTGCACTGGAATTTTATGGCTCATAACGACTGTAGGACACCTTAAACCTTCGGGAATTCTGAATTTTTCTCTAATTAGAATCCTATTTAATCTTTAAAACTTTCATAAATTGACTGGATTTTGCTTACCAAGTGACTTCCTTTAGCAAAAATAAATAAAGAAGGTTCTAGTCAACATTATTAGGAAGTTCTTATTTTATGTAGTTTTCAAATAAGCTTCTGTGTAATCCACAGAATCTTCAAGATGTTTGAGGTGCTCCACCAACAGGCATATTTTAGGGGCACCTGGGTAGCTCAGTTGGTAAAGCATCTGACTCTTGATTTTGGCTCAGGACATGATTTCTGAGTCGTGAGATGGGGCTCCACACGGAGTCTGCTTGTCTCTCTCCTTCTGCCCCTCCACCCATGTGTTCATGCACCTATTCTCTCTCTCAAATAACATATACGCACACACCCCATTTTGAAAAAGATTTTAGCTAGATTTCTTGTGTTCTAGTCATATCTAAACTATAACTATGAAACTAAGTTAACTTAATTGAGTTTGGTGAGTGATGAGAATAAAATAATTTTTTCTATGACTCATCATGGAGGTCATCTTTCACCCACTTATAACGTTTAGGGAGGCCTGTTTTTAAAAAGTTGGTTTCATGTACATGCTAAATTACCTTATATTAGTTGTTATGTGGACCTCTGCCATATTTGCCTACCTAATGACCACTTTATTTTCTTGTGGTAACAATGCATTTTTGCCATAGGGAAAAATCTCCTTCCTTGTCTCTCAATTTGTATATTTGTGTGAGCTTCTCTTTCCTGGTACCCCAACTTCTACAGGCCTTATGAGCTGTTGGAAAAGGGCTCATAGTTTAAATCTGGCTGTTCGGTGCTTTCCATCTCACTGATTCTGATGGTGACTAGTACAGAAAGAACCAGGGATCTTGATTAATCCAACAGTACATAATCTCGGACTTCTGTTGATACCACTAAGTGGAAGATGACTTCTTTACTCCAGGTTATAAGCCTATAACTCCTGGGGGCTGCCATGTGAAGATGTTGGCCTGAGAGTGGCCTGTGAATGGTTGATATGGAGGAGATGGCAGAGAAGTTGACCAGAGAGAGACCAAATCCTGAAAATAATATCTGCACCCTTGCCTGAAACTAAGGGTCCTGTCCTTGGACCACCCAGTGTGCCTTACCATTGTGAGTTGGGTTCTTGTTACTTGTGAATGAGCTCCTGTTAGTTGTTTTGTGAACATATATAAAGAGTGAAAGGAAGCTAAGCAAATGCTGTATAAATCATCCTGTTTCTTATGCCATAATCCTATTTCTAAGTGGTTATCATAAATATTTGAATTCCTGCCAAGTAACTCCCCAAAGGAGATGAGAGGATTTATAAAAGCCAGAAATAGTCCAATAGGATTTTTAGAGAGTTTTTTTAATAGCAGTTCTTGATTCTGTTAATGTCTGATTAGCAAAGAGTTCTTCTATAAAACTTTTTTTTTTTTTTAATCTCTGACTTTACTTGCACTTTCACATGTTCATAATCCCATAATTCTACAACCACCGATTTGGGTAGCAAAATATTTAAATCTTTTTTGTAAAAATGCAGAAATTATAAAATATTTTTGTCAGAAGAAGTTGACAATAAGTTCATAGAGAAATACCTACTCAAAAACTTTTTTTTTTTAATATCCCTGGATAGACTCCAACATCCAGCACATCACTGAAGAAATAAAAAGAAAACCAATCCCTTCTGGGTGTTTGAAAATGCTTAATAGTTTTAAGCCAACTTCATTTTATTCAAACAAAAATGTTGACTGCAGGCGTGAATTTGATAATTTTTTAACAGTTTAGAGACTTAGAAGAAAACTGTATAGAAATAAGCATTGCATATTTTCACTCTAAGTGAAAAGTATATAAAACAATATTTTCTTAAGTTGCTTTAAGCTTATAAACTTATGAAAAATGGTACTAAATAACACTTAAAATGTGTTTTAGAATAATGCTAATTAAATGTAAGACTTTTGTAGGACTTGCAAAGATTAGGGATGAAAGATAGGAAGAAAGGTTTACATTTAAAAATATGACTATATGGGTGGCTCAGTTGGTTAAGTGTCCAATTCTTGATTTTTGACTCGGGTCATGGTCATGGTTGTGGGGTGGAGCCCCACATCAGACTCCGCACTCAGCAAGGAGTCAGATTCTGTCTCCCCCTCCCCATGCCTCTGTGTCTCCCCCTGCTCACTCTCTCTCTAAAATAAATGATCATTTTTTAAAAAACTTAAAAACAATATATATAGAATAAAATTTTACTTAGAAAAAAGTCCCAATTTCCTAACTATGATTCTGTGTCATAGGATAGCCAGCGTCTGAGTATCTTTAAGTTAAAGTGGCCATAACTTTTATATATATATGACCTTGACCTTCCAAGTTAAATATCGACATCTAACCCGTAGATTTCTACAGCAGAAGATTTTAGAAGTACACAAACACATATTCACATATTTTAGGTCAATCCATTTAAAGTCAAATATACACCTGATTTAATCAAGACTTAAGGAATAGCAAGGAGTCAAAATTCACTCAAAATACACTTCAGTGGAATAGTTTAACAGCATATTCAGACCCAGTGAAGATAAAATTATTGAACCAGAAAATCACAATAAAGTATCTTGAATGCCACACAGAAGAGGTAGCAATGATATCACAAAACATGAAGATTAGAGTAAGAAGATCTAATATACATTTAAATACAACTTAAGAAGAAGAAAAAGTGAGGCAAAGGAGATATTTGAAAGTGGAATACCTGAGGGTATTCCTGAACTGATAAAAAAACACTAATCAAAAGATTCACAAGGACCAGTAAGTCCCTAGAAATACTTTTAAAATAATCTATACAAAGACAGTATAGTAAAAATGCAAAACAAATGAACTCCAAGGTGGCCTGACGAAAGGGTATTGTATTAAATCACCCCATATGACATCCATGTCATAGGAGCTTCCAGCCAATGCTCTGATGCTTTCTAATTACTAAGATTGACCATTTTCAGGTAGTTCTGATGATACTCTAAGATAAAAAAGAACACGTGTAGGCTTCCTTCAAGGGATAATCTGTCAGATATTTAAAGACAATAATTGCTTACCCACCGTATTGTTTTTTCAATCTTCAGATTCTATAATTATCTTACACATGGCACAGATTTAAGGCTTTGCATCAATCTGTCACCGTCTTTAAGCTGTCTTTATAGCCCCTGGCACAGAACACCAGGTTCTTGGCAAGGTCTGATTTGGGCAGAGTACAGGGAGGAGATCATCTCTTCTCTTACCGCTCCATTTCTGTAAAGTCACCTTGAAAGATTGGCTAGTCACACTTGGGTTATAGACATTTAAAGATTATAAGTAGTTTCCAGATAGGCTACTAAGTCATACCTGTTGGTCTTTAGTTGTCTTTGGGGGCACAAGTGAAACTTCTGATTTTCAGTTTCCTGAAACAAATGAAATAACTATTTTCACCTAAGATCCAATGAATGTAGCTGTATCTGGCTTATAGAAATATTTAGTATATAGACGTTCTTATTACTGATTAAATTTATCTTCCTGTCATTCTGCAGAATGACTTTCATAATGCCATTTCACTACCATGTGTTAGGTGATATCATCTTAACATATGAGGGAAGTAGAGCTCATAATGGCCAAAGGAATATATACCCAGTAAAAGATCTGGATTGACAGTCCCTACCCACACCCCTTTTAACATCTTTTCTTGCACAACCCATTAGCTAGCTATTCCTTTCAGCATTGTAGCGAATTTATTTGGTATAAAAGATTTCAAAATTCTTGTCCAAGTTAGCAGATAAAATAACCTATACAGTCCCCCAAATCAGTAATAAGACCTATATTGTTTAGACTCTCTCCTCATACCTTTAATTCTGCCACTATACACTGCAATGCATCCTTCTGGGTTTAAGCATGTCATACTGCTATATGGGGGGATGTCAACACATAAAGCACAGCTGAACTCGAGCAAAGCATCTGCCAGATGTCTTGATAACCTATAATACTTGAACATCTCTGGGATCAAGCTTACTAATTGATAGTTAAAAGACATTTACTCTTCTCCAAGAAGAATTACAGCGATTTTTTCAAGATTGGCATTTTCAAATGAATGCAAAATTTGAGGCAATATCATAGTCGAAGATAGGTCACTGTCACTCAGAAAGGCAGTAGCCTTTCTTAAAACAACTAGCTAAAACTGTATGCATATATCAAACTAAGGGAAGATAGAATTTTCAGAGTTAGTATGTTCAGTAGGTCTCAAAACTTGACCTTATGGAAAGAGAGCAATTGAATTCTGACTTGGTTTTAATATTAAGATAGTTTGATAGTTAATAAGTCAAAGGTCGGTCACAACCTATTAAAAATGAGATTCTATAATTAATACCCATTCCTCAGTATCACTTAAAGTTTTGAGTAGATTGTCACTGTGGGTAAGACATGTCCTTTTTCAATGTTCATTTTTGAAATGTACTTGGCACCCAGAATGGGCATGCTCAACCTTGGCTTAAAGTTCTAATCGCCACTACTAACTAGACTAAAAGAAAATTGTCTGTATATCGAGGATTCCAATTTGTGTGTTAACTTCCAGGAATAGGTATAAATGTCACCCAGGCAACTGTCTTGCAGGAAATTCATGAAAGAGGGGGGAGAGCTTGGTAATAACCAGAGGAGTTTATTTTACAGTCAGAGGAATGTGATGTTTCCTGAAGTGACACAGTGTTATTAAATATTTGTAGGTGAAGAAGAGTGAGGGAAGGAGCAGCAAAGGAGTGCGAGGAAGAAGAGGTGTCTCCGAGTTAGGAGATCTGTATCTGTGACGAGGAAATAAAAACAAAAATGGTCATTATTACTACCACTCCCTTAGTTTCTGTTGGAACTAAATAAATGCATGTAAGGCATTCAGAACAGAATAGAAAAACTATAGGAACATTCATCCATGGAACAGCAGCAAGAGGACACAGCGTCAGAAATCCTTTTTACTTTAGAGTGATTGGTCATCCTAGTTCCCTTTATTTTACCTCAGGAAGAACCTGTAGATATAAACTATGTTCTATAAAAGGTTAGTTTTGTGTGATGTGTTGCCTTTTATAATGAGTCGTTTATAAAATAGGTTTCAATAGGATTGATTTCTACTGTAACAAATGATAACCATGAATGTAACCTTTAATTTGGACTTAGACGATGCTGATGCTTGTTTTGAGCACCCGAAGTCTTCATCTGCCCTTCAAATTATTGGCGGGATATCAGGCTTCCATTATTTAGAGATCATGCCTCAAGTTTTCCCTTACTTGCCTTCTGTTTGTTACTGTCTCCTAATACACACTTGCAAAACCCCAGTCCAACTCTGACACTTTCACAAACACCCAGTCTTGAAACTCATTTTCCCCTCAAGTTGGCAGCAGGCAAATTTGGTGTGAGAAATGGATGAAAAGGGCACAGAGAAATAGTACTTAGATCATTGCCAGTTCCTGATGATTACCTATAAACCAGGCTTTGAAATGTCATAGCTTCCTCCTTTACTTGGAGCTTCCCTCAAACCCTTAGAGAATATGATATGACACGCCTCCTGCCAGATTTAGAAAACACTGCTATACTATAAATTCACAAAAATTACTTTTTCTACAAGCAGATACTCTACAAAGATGATTTTAATGGAAAAATATAACTGTTATTACTCTTTGTTAAAGTTGAACCACAATTACGGACTATGTGAACATTTGGCAAAGGGAAGGAATGGAGACGCTGTCATCTGGAGAAAATCAGTTTTTCTTGTCTAAATATCAAACATTATTGATACAAATAATAACCATCTTACATATCGTACCAAGAAACAGAATCAAAATTAGTATAGTTCATTCCTTTGCATCCTGAGGAGAGTGGACTTTGAATATGCAGCTCTGTTATATTTTATGAGTCTTGTTTTATAAAGTTACTTTAAATTAAGAGTATATTCTGTTTTGTAAGACACAAAGAATTACTTCTGATACAAAGAAAGAACTTCAAAATTCTTAAGCAAAACATTCTGGAAAGATGCACAGTTCTTTGCTTTTCTGAGCAGACTATACAGCTTCATCTTGAGTTTCCTGTACTCTATGGAATTATTCTTAAAAATGAAGTTCCTAAAACCCACAACCATCACTTCTACTTTTTTAGTAGACAAGAATGTGTATTTGGCCTGGCATTCATGTAAATGTATCGGCACTATTTCAGAAGGGGGAAAAGTTACTATCAAACTTCATTGAAGTTTCGTGGAAAATCATCTGCAATTAGCAACTATGAGATATTATGAAAATGAGCTCCAACAACATCTGAGGCATATATTACTTGGGGGGGGGGAAGGAAAGCTTAAATATCACACTAGTCATAAGATTTATGAATCAATTTTAATTTTGAATTTCATCTTGTTACAGCCTCAAAATAAGTTTGGCTAGTTGCCCTTTGATATTTAAACAAGTCATCAGTTACACTGTCATACTATATTGTTCTTCTCTTCTGTTGGTTAAATGGTGAAACTGGGGGAAGATGGGTAGTTACCAGAATGATTTCCAATCTATTTTCACTTTCTCACCTCTCCTACTCTATAAATCTGGTGGCTGTGACAGGTTAATGGTGTAAGACATTACTTATTAAAAGCTGATGTCTGAATTATTATTTATGAAGCCTTCTTATTCAGATGTTGAACTAATAATGTTTTTCCAAAAGTAATATATCAAAATTAGACTATCTAGAATGGAAATGAAGAATTTATAATTAGGATTTTTTAAGGATTTTCCAATAAACTAATCATAGGCTTGGTGATAGAGATAAATTTAATTGAAAAAGTATGTAATAGGTGATTTTTATCATTGATTTCTGCACTTATGACTTCCAGAAGAAATTTAGTGGACATTATTACTAAATGACTTTTCTATTGACAAGTTAGTTTATTCAAAATACGTGAAGGAAAAGCTGAAATGAAGATGACCTTATTTTTGAGCACTACTAGGAATCAGAGGACCTTGATTATACTTACTTGGCAGATATTTACTGCCTCTGTAACTCTTTTTTTTTTTTTTAAGATTTTATTTGTTTATTCATGAGAGAGGGAGAGAGAGGAAGAGACCATAGGCAGAGGGAGAAACAGGGTCCATGCAGGGAGCCTGATGTGGGAGTTGGTCCCAGGTCCCTCAGGATCACGGCCTGAACCAAAGGCAGATGGTCAACCACTGAGCCACCCAGATGCCCCCTCTGTAATTCTTACCAAGTTATTTTTTTTTCTGGTATTTACGAATGCTGTCAAAAGTCTGATATTTGTGAATGCCTGTTAGTTCTGATTGTCCTACATTTTCAGGCTAAACACCTTTGTTCCATATTAGCTGTATACCATTCTCACTTCTGAGCTTAAGCTTGAAGCAACCAACCAACTAGAGTTATGTTGGCATGAGTTAGAACGGTCAGAATGAAGGCCACCTCAAAGCTTCAGCCACCTAGTACAGTTCAGACGTTCAAAGACTAAAGTATCTAGGATAGTACAGCAAAGTATCTAAGATCTTAGGCTCCAGCAACAGGACACTATTCAAATTCCAAGGAGCCTCTTTCAACTCAGGGAACATGGGGTCTTAGAGTCCCAGTGACCTCTTCTTTAAGAGGAGGTATGGTAATATTAAAAATTACAAACGACTAACAGATATGATGGTTATTATGTGCCAGACACAAGGCTAAATTCCTCATCCATCAAAGTACTTACCCCAGAGACCTGTTGGGAGGAGTTCAATGAAATAACACAGAGCACAGACAGATGGAGCACTTGATAGTTTGCTTTTTCTACAAGTAGTTGGTGCTTTTGCTTATGCTGCTCTTTTCCTCCTCCTCTTCCTCTAGATGATAGCTCTGACCTGAAATCAAGCCTTCTCTATAGGGTTGCTAGATAAAGCTCAGGGTACCCAGTAAACACAAATTTCAGATAACAAGTAGGTTTTTAGTATAAGTATTGAATGGGATACACTTATGCTGTATTGCATATTTGCATGGGACATACCCTAAAGATTTATCTGAAATTCAAATTTAGCTGATTAACTCGTACTTTCAGTTGCTAATCTGGGACCTCGACTTCTCAAATATGTGTTCAGTTTGTCTCAGTGGCGGAAGCTTGAGGATTGTTAATGTGATGTAGTCATCAGCACTGTGAAATGCCTTGAAGAAGGCATTTCAGAGCATTTCCTAAGTGTGGGAGGGGCAGTGGCATCTTCTGTATCCCCAGTGAAGAGCTGGGGAGTGCATCTCATATTGGGTTATGTCTATCCTACGTACAACACCTTTTCAAGGTTATAGACTCTATTCCTGGTTGTCTGGGTCACTATTTTAATGCAGTAGTTGTATGTGGATGACTATGCATAAATCAGTAAGAGTAAAAAAATAATTATTAAAGGTAAGGATTTAAACAGCTGTTCTGAGTTCATCAAGCATTTCAAAGAAATTTCCAACTTTTTATATGGATACCAATTTTTTTTTTTTTTGCCAAATAGAATCTTTTGATTATAAAATTTATCTCTTTTAAGGAAACCTAAGCCTTCTATTTCTAATAACCTCTTTATCTTTAAATATAAGGATGATGTTCACAGAGGTTATTTTTAGTGCTTTTAAAAGCTTTTGAGCTTTGGGATGCCTGGGTGGCTCAGTGGTTGAGCTTCTGCCTTTGGCTCATGTCGTGACCTCGGGGTCCTGGGATCGAGTCCCACATTGGGCTCCCCACAGAGAGCCTGCTTCTCCCTCTGCCTGTGTCTCTGCCTCTCTCTGTGTGTGTCTCTCATGAATAAATAAATACAATCTTTAAAAGACAAACAAAACAGAAACCTTTTGAGCTTTTTTGTCTATTCTCAATCTTTTGCTAAATTATAATTATGTATTGCAAAAGTGTTTTATTCTCAAATTGTGGCAAAATACTACACACCAGGAAAAGGTGCTGATTTTCACGGTTGAGAGACATGTGTGCCCCGTCTTCCACATCACCCATTAATCTAAAGATAAGACATGCCTCACGCACCATTTAGAAGTTATTCTCCAAAATGTCAGAGTTGGGGCACCTGGGTGGCTCAGTCCGTTAAGTGTCTGCTTTTGGCTCAGGTCATGACCCCAGGGTCCTGGGATCCAGCCCTCCACCAGGCTCCCTGCTCAGCAGGGTGACTGCTTCTCCCTCTGCCCATCCCTTTGCTCATGTGTTCACTTTTCCCTAGCTCTCTGGCTCTCTGGCATAAATAAAATCTTAGAGTTGAGCATTACCTATAAAATCACCCATTTGAGCATTAATATCAGTCTAGTTATGTACTTCTCAACACCGATGGTCATGGGGTTGCTGTTATTTGACTGCATTCATTTGCCAGCTAGTAAATCAACTGAGCACTTTCTCTAAATAATGACAAACTTCAAAAGTTTATCGTTTTTTTTAATGCTTCTTAAACCTTTTGACAAAATAGCATTTATTATTACCCCATGCTTGGAAATTGGTAACATTTATGGCATCCTCAAATCAATTCCATCTTTATTCATTGGCATGAATGAGGGCACAATCATGAAGCAAGTTGGCCTCTTTGTGACACTCTCCCACATATCCATGACTTTGTTTCTCCTCCTTGACACTTTCTCAAACATTTGTGGAAGAAATGAACAAATGAATATTGAAGCAATCAGATGGCCACTGTAGAGACTGTAAGTTTCCAGGTGACTGAGAGGCATAGTATTTACTTCCTTGCTAAGACAGCTGTCGAGGATGAACGGAAGGAAAGGGTCAAATATTCATCACTGTCACCTCTTCCATCACCTCTAAAAACTGCTTGGGGGAAACCATTTTTTTTAAACAGTATAGGTTCTGTTTAGACTTTTAAAAGAGATTTCCGTATTATTGTGTGAAGAAATCTTATAGCTGCAATATTATTATCCTGACATTTGATTGACATTTGATATTTTATGGTTCGTAAGAACTTTTACCAATCATTTTTGGGGAATTCTTAGCCAAAGATAAAGACAGACACTGTCTCCCTGTGAGACTCTGAATTAATCAAAGTTTCTGTTAGGTTTGTTTTTGTATTTGTTTTAAATAAGATAGGAAATGAGAGAATCAAAATCCCAAGGGACAGAGTAGTGAAAAATACTGTTTTTTGGTGAAAAGGTTTTTGTTTTGTTTTTTTTCCTCCAAGATAATATTAAGAATCAGACATTTATCCTCAGTCCTCTGCTGGGTGTTACTGCTTTTATTTCAAAACAAGAACAGGGAAAAATCCCTTATCTCCCTTTCCCTTATTGGGGAAGGATGGAACCACAGAGTACAAGACGATTCAGCCATTGATGCAATCTCTGACACCTTGTCACCATTTCCAAGGGGGCAAGGTGGCAAAATGTCATTTCTTCTATCCCAGGCAACTGATAGTGATTATATTTAATTATAACTTTTCTCATTTGGGAGACACTTAAAGATGCCATCTTTATTCTTAAACCAGAAAATGCTTAAATGGATACCATGTTTAATGTCTCAAGACAGTTTGGAAATTAAAGATGTTTATAGAGCATCGCAAACTTTCATTCTGTTTTTGTAACGTACATCATATCTTTAGGTAACGGAACGGCCCTGTCTGTACAGAACTCTGCCCTAATACATCACCGATACTCATCAAGCCCCATGGGCCCAAAACTTGTCACATAGCAAGTAGCCAAGAGTCATTGAAACTAAAAATATAGAGTTTTCCAGGAGATTCATAGCATCTTGTCACTCAGTGTGGTACCTGGACCATCAGCATCTTCTGGAAACTTATTGGAAATTCAGAAATTTGTTAGAAATATCCCAGGCATGATGAATTACAAGCTGCATTTTAACAAGATTCCAGGTAATTTAAACTTTAAGAAATACTGTGTTAGCACAAACAGTATTTTCTTAAAGCCTCGCAGCAAACCCATGAGGCAGATTATTGCTGTTACCTTTAGCATTGTTCCAAAGAAACTGAGGTATTGGGATTTGATTGAAAACCATCTGAAATTCCTCAAGAATATAGCTGTGAGTTTTTGCATTATTATTAATATTAATACTAAGAAAAAAAGCAGCAGCAGCAGCATAACACAGAAGTGGCTAAGATTCCTGGCCCTGGAGTCAGACTACTTAGGTTCAAATACTGACTCTCCTACTCACTAAGTATAAAATCTTCAAGTTGCTCAGTAATCTGTTTTGTTTGCTCGATGGTGAGGTTAGGGTTTCAAAAGAACCTACCTCCTGGTGCTGAGGTGGGGGAGGATTAAATGAATAAATAAATTGCTTACAAGAGTGCCCAGCATGTAGTACCAACTCTGATATGTTAGGCCGTCGTGACGGTAGGAATCATGGTAATTGTAATAGTAACATTTTTTTCCAGCGCTTACCATGTTTCATTTGATGGAATCCTCCAAATAACCTTGCTGTCCTCTCTACTCTGTGGTGGGGGGACTAAGCAGTACTTTTGCCTAAAGTCACATTACTGGTGAAGATGATGGTGGCACTGAAACCTCAAGACCTGGCTACCTTTAATTCTACGCTTTCAGTGAGTGCCTTAAATTTATATCTTTTGAATGTAAGCTCTCTGTTTTTCCACCAAACTGTCTTCTCTCCAACCATAAATGAAAAAACGCATTTTCAGCTGACCAATGACTCATTAATGTTATTTGATTCAGAAAGCAATTATCAGACCTTTAAATCTGCTTCTCCATTTTGCTCCAGGTCATGTTCCTTCCCTCTTTGCCGGGCCCTAGGGGAACACTGTCATTCTTTGCTTGCCTCAGGTTTCGAATCAGCATCAAAATACTCTTAGAAGGTAATGGAATACTAGCTGAGAGTTCCAGCTTCCCCAGGATTCTTCCCGATAAATAACCTCTTAGCAAGAGTCCGATTCAGAGCCATTTGAAGGAAATTTGCATTTTTATAGAGAATTTCTGAAGATGAGAAGCCTTAGCCTATGAATGACTATCTACTGATAGTATATCAAGTACAAGAGGGCAGTGCCCTCTAGGGTAAAATACAATTAAAGAGGAATAAAATTTTTCCAGAGAGCCTGTGATCTCAGCCTGTAGGCACATGGTGTCCCAGATAACCACACACCTGCAAAAAGCTTTACAAAGCAGGGAAGTGAAACATGATAACCTGCATGTTTTCGGAGGTGGCAATTCTGATTGTTAACTTGACCTTACCGGTGGTTTCCATAACTAAATATTCACAAATTATCCTAATGGCCTATTAAGTTGTAAAAGCTACCTCTACCAGCGTGTGGTTGAACATGGATGGGCTTAAACATGATGTGGGTGCACGGATGGGAGGACAAAATAGGTACTATTTGCTATCTCAAAGGAAAGGCAGTCTGAATTGAGAAGGCAATAGTCTAGGAGCCTAATCCTGTCTCAAAGAATGGATGTCCAATTCTAGGGAATCTGGAACTATTGGCATCAGGGAAACATACACACTCTAGGGTATCTTTTCTAATGTTTTTATATATAATAGGATGGGCTTAGAGGTCTGGGGAAGTAATACATTTGGTTCTTAATGAGTACATGCATAAAAGAGGCTCGGGTATGTTGGAAGTTCACTTAAGCATTGTAGAGTATTACTGAAATATAAACCTTTTGTTATATTAGACTGAGGTCTTTGACAAGACTGAAATTCTAAGTCCTTGAATAAGATGAAACAATTATCTGTTGAATCTTGAAAAAGAAAAGCCATCTACTATCTGGATGCTTTGTTCGGAAGGATGAGGACTGGAATTAGGCTAAAGGCTGACATTTTATAACTACCCCTCTTCAGAACATGAGCAGTTTCTCTCTCTTACCTTCGATAAAGCAAAAGAGATGCTACAGTTGGTTAATAAGACATTAGCCTGAAATCAAAGAAATGAGTGTGTGGGTGCCTTTAGGAGTCAATGTTTGAGAAAGGAATACTCCCAAAAAGGTGTAGAAGGTTTGTTAAAAATACATGGCAACAAAAGAAAAACCTGTAACAAACCTTTAAAAAGAAAACGAGACATTCATTGGATCCAAGAGAATATGTAGTTGATGATTCAGTTTCACACAATAGCTCAAAACTTGGAACAATGGAAAAATCACGATTGGTTTTTCCTTTGCTCTATCTCAACACACTGTGTCGTTATTTCTTTTGCAGAAGTGAGGAGAAAGTGACCTAGGGGCAAAGGGCAGGCCACCCCAAGAAAGGCCACTTGGCATGAAAATAATTGTGAGGTTAAAAGCAGTTGAAAACCCAGCAGATTCAGGAAAATCTCTTTACCTCCCCCACTGAACTGCCTCAAAAGAATTTAGATGGAGAAAGTGCTTTGGGAAGGAGCACTCACCATGGAAAATGACACAATGTGATGTGAACTAGGTTGCGTAGACTAAGGAGCAACCTAGCAAGAAGACCTCCTTGATCAAAGTCCTCGATGTCCCATTGCATGAGTGACCCTGTAAATACTTGTTTACCAAACATTTACTCGTTTTCATTTTCCTATGAACGGCATTCCTTCCTTTTGAAACCTCTACCCTCTACCCTCTACCTCTCCTCAAACCTCTACCCTCTTCTCCTCAGTTCAGAATGATACATACACCTCACGTCCATGGACTCTATTTGGAATTTCTGGGTCTGTGTGGATTCTCTGTGAATAACCCATTACATTTGATTTTATTGTGTTAATCTGTCTCGTGTCAATTTGACTTCTTAGTTCAGCTATAAAAGGACCTTGAAAGGGACAGGGAGTTCTTGCTCCCCGACCTTGTATAGTTACTCCTTTTTAAAGAGTTTTGAGTCTGTATCTAACCAAATAGCTCTTTCTTGCTAAGAAATGCTAGAGGGTAGGAGGTGGGAGATTTGTGATTGAAAAATGACTTAGCACAATGCAAATACAGAGAAATACTAAACAGTTAAGAAATAAAATTGTAATTTATTGAAATGGGGTTTACTCGTTGAGTCTGTTTTGTCACTTGTATGATTCAAGGACGTTTAAATAACATTTGTTTGAGGAAAATGTAACCCTTAAACTGCTTTTTTTTTTGTTTTTGCAACTTTATAACAGTACACTTATTAATAAGAAAACATGGTAAAAAATACAATTTACAAAAATCAAGTTGTACTACCACTTTAAAAAGTAGAAATTGTTTGGGAATAGTTAGCTCCTTGGAATTTTATATCACCTTCCCTAGTAAAAGAAAAGAAAAATAAAATGATTTAATATTGCACTTAAAAAGGAGATTACAGACTTGCTAGTGCTGAAGTGAATGAGGGATGAAAGGGTCAAAGAAATTATCAAAATTTTATATAGGAAACTAAGGGGGAGGATACAGTCAAGCTAATAAGGATGATTTCAGATATGTTTCATGTTAATGATAAAAACACTCATTATTTTGGAGACCTGGAGAAGAATTATTGAGGAAGATAGCATGAGAAGACTTACCCAAGATAGATTTGGACTATACATGGCAATAGACATTATTTTCCTAAACTGGATTCTCAGTACAACTCAGCAAAATTCCTTTTGATTATCCCCCTTTTAAAGTAAGCCCAGTCATAAACAGCCACTATAATCACAGCCTAAGAAAGTTTGTGTGTATTAGTGTAACATGGAAATATTCACACAAATATTCTATTGCTGAAAATAGTTCTAGAGCTATGGAAATCCTACAAATGATATTTAGGCCTATTGCGCAGCAAGGAACATTCTGAAAGTGTAGATTCAGGACCATCTACCTTAAAAAATTAAAAAGTCATAAAAAAAAAAAGCACCACTTGTAGCACCTTACTGCTAGAAATTAAAACCAAAAAAAATATATTAATATGTAACCTAAAGTCTTCATATACTTAGGTCTTACACACAGAGTATAGCCTTTTATGAGAAACTTTAATTTGGTGAATGGATATGTTAATAAAGCTTTTAGTGTTTTTTTTTTTTTTGTTTTGTTTTGTTTTATCATGTCTGAAGAAAACCTGCTTGCTTCTGAGGCCAGAACTGGGACATGTATTCAATAGCTACTAGTTACAATACTTGTGTGAATTGAGAGGTCCTCTAAATGCAAGCTACATGCCAAATCAAAAGACTTACTTGTCAAAAGTAAATAAAAATATAAAATATCTCAATTTTTATACAGATTATATTTTGACTTGGTAATACTTTGGATGTATTGGATTGAATAACCTCTCTGCATTTTATCAGGATCTTTTTACCTTTCTAATGTAGCTACTAAAAATTAGAAAAAACATCCGTAGCTCACATTATATTTCAACTAGGCAATGCTAACCTAGACCAGAGAGATCCATAAATAAGGCACTAATTGTGGCAAGGTTAGCTATTCCTCCTTCCCCCCAGAGAAACCATGTTGGATAAGTTTATGGGGTTCCCAAGAAAGTTGGCAAAACATGCTTGGCCCTTATGTCCCTGTAGTATAATATTTCATGTCACTACCGTAGAACAACAATTGATATAACATTGTTTCTGTAAGAGAAAAAAAATTACTAATTCTAGCTGGGACAGCAGTGGCACTCCTCTTCCTGGGCAGGAAGTGTTTGGGCAATGGGGTTGTAAGTACATGTTTGTGCCTGTGTATGATCATGTATGTGTGTTAGGCATGACTAGAAACCGTAATATGTGAATAGATGATTGCACCTGAATTAATAAAAAGGTAGTTTCTACTTCTCTATAGTATTTACAAGAAAGCAAGTCTTTATACCACCATTTGGCAAACGCTGTCAAATCAAAGATGGAAGCGATGGGTGGATTCCATGGGATAAGTTCTGGCAGGATTGTACTATATCTCTTCCCCTTAAGGTTTAAAAATGTGTGAGTTCCTCATAAACTTATAATTAAGTATGAATTACTGGCTTGATGAAAAATTACTTAGAAACCATTCTTAAGTTAGCAATTACCTACTTAAATTCTTTGGCATATATGAACACCAAGCAGCAAAATTTCAGGGAATTAGAAAATGCTAATTGGGCTGAACGGAAAAATGTTAGACATAAAAAATGTATGTTTCTCTGATTATCTGTACACAGTAATTAAAGTTTATTGAAAATCTCTAATCTAGTGGGAAAGCTTAAATCGGTAGTTCTCAAGCATTAGTGTACATCAGAAATATCTGAAGAGTTCATTAAAACACTGGCTGCTGGGCCCCATGTCCAGTCTCTGATTCAGAGGTCTGGAACACGGCCTGAGAATTTGTACTTACAAATTTCCCAGGTGATGCTGCTGTTTCTGTGGGTATGGCAACCACATTTTGAGATCTATTGGGCTGATCCAAGAGCGTATCACTAAAAAGTTTTCCTTCAGATTGCCCAATTGTTATAAAAATCACATAAAAGATAATAGAAAGACTATTTGAACAAATGTCTATTCTAAAACTAAGCATTATAACCCTAAGAAAATCATTTTTACTTAAAATCATTTTACTTAAATCATCTCTCAAAATAATGTATATGTAGTTTTTATTAACAATCAGCTTCTTTTATTCTTGAAAAGCTACTGCTTATTTCTAATATAGAAAGGATTCCAGAATAAGTTATTCATTACATGGAACAAAATTAGTTTTAAATACCCTATGGTGAGAAAATACATGATTTTATCATCATGTGAAGGAATTAAATTTCCTAAAGCAAAAAAGAAAAAAGAAAAAAGAGATCCATTTCAGTTCATAACCAAGACTAATGACACTTTGCTTCAGGACTTCATCACCACTTTATCATTTGAGATTGAGGTTTTTGTGTTAGCTTAATAGTTCTGTGGTAAAACCATTTAAATCTCTAAAACACATCAAGAGAATAAACCTGTCACTTTCGAAAATCAAATTCAGGAAAGTTGCAATGTTTCGCATTTTTAAATGCATTCACACTGAATGAAACTTAATTTTATTTTTAGGAAATGATACTGGGAAGCAATTTTGTGTTCTACATATTTTAGTCTAAATATTATTTTGACAGTATATTTACATCTAGTTCCAGTGTTCAATATTTAGTACTTAACTGTTTGCTTCACATCTCTTAATATGTAAGCCATTACTAACATCAAAACTCTTCTGTTATTACAGCTTCTCTACAATCTGAACTTAATCCATTTGCTCATAGCTATTTCCTCAATATAAATTTTGTGAAATTTGTTTACAGACCTCAAGATTTGCTTTGTTTTCTTGCCTCTAAGCCTGAATCAGAAATTCCCTGAAATTCCCTTTTTGTCCTATACAACTGACTTACCTTCCTCCACAGTCTTTGCTTACTGAATGTGGTCTCCTTGGACATTCAATATTGCACAAACACTTTTGGCTAATTTTGCCTGTGTTAACAATATATAACTACCATTTTCATGACTACTATTTAGCAGGACCTAAAGCAAAGTCTTTTACTTACCATAGTCATCAAAATGGTGTGTAGATACTATTACCATACCCATGTTAGTATTGAAAATTCAAGCTCAGAGAGGTGAAGTAGCTTTCCCAGGTAAGTGGCTGTTAATAGCAGCAGAACTGAGATCCCATTCCAGATCTCTGTATCTTTGCAAAGTCGAGTAGTACATATAACCAACCACTATCTCACATTGCATGACAGCCTCCAAATTTATAAATGGGTTATTATATTTTTTTAATATGTAAGGAGTATTTTAGTATGTAGAAAAGTAGATATAGTTGTGCTTTGGTTGGAATTCAGCCTATTAAAGTATTATACTTTAAAAGAGGTTTGTAATTCTTCATAAACCTTAAAGCTCAAATAATTAAGCCTCTTGTTTATGAATCTAGCAATTTTGTGTTAAAATTCACTCTTACTTTGATAAATGCCTAATTAGTAAATTGGATAGATTAAATTCCCAGAGATAATAGCATTTATAATAAAGTTTAATTAAAGTTCCTTAGCTGTTTCAAGCAATAGTCCCAGATTTATCTGATTTTAAGACCTTCTAACAACAGGACAGATTGCGATATCTATACAACTACATTCTTCTAAGCATATAAGCAACTCTTAGAAATCTAATGAAGCAAACCTCAAAATTCAATAGCTCATGTCCTTCTGAGTATGTATCTAAACATATTTAAAGAAATAAACAAAGTATTCTTTAAGCTTCACAATGATTTCATGCATATGTATGTGTGTGTATACATATATATACTGCCCCAAATAGTCACTTGTCAGTTCATCTTTTATCACATATTTTCGCACTTGAAGGAGGTAACAAGATTATTATATGGACATAGCCACTTATTAAAATAACAAGCTGGGGTTGGCAGGCAAAATTACCATCTTGGTAGGACTGAGAACACTTGATCAAAGATTCAGAACCATGATGGATTCAACGATCCTTTAAAATTAGCAACAGGGACTGGGGTGCTTTGGGGAATCTCGTAGGCCTGCGTGACCTGAGCTGGCACTGGTTGAGCTGGAGCTCTTATCTGAGAAATACAAATCTTTGAATCCCCTATGCTCCATTTTTTTTTTTTTTTTTTGCCATCTGGTATGTTATTCACTACCCTCATCTATTCACTGAACCATAATATCTTTTATAGATTTTATTACATAATTTGAGTTGAGATTTTATACTACCCAACCACACTGTAATTCTTTAAATCAATGTTTTGTGAGATTTTACCCTGAAGGGACTTGCAGCCTAGGTGTTTCTTTATAGGTGTTTAAAACCCCTTTCTGCCTTTTTTTTTTTTTAATTTTTTTTTTTTTTTTAGCATATCTCGGAGTATTTGCCATGATCTTGCACAAAATTACTGTTCAGGTTATCATAACGACAATGAAAGTCCCTTTAAGCTAAACCCTTCATTGCCTTATGGCAGCAAAATGTCCTGAACCTATTTTTATTTTCATCGCAGGGAGCCATGCAATCTGCTGGTCTCCAAGGAGCTCTGATTGATTTTAGTCAAGACTAACATTGTAGGCCAACATGTAGGTGCTAAAGATGAGTATCCAGTGAAGGTTGTTGCTGGACTGATGCCAAGGATATCCCATGTTAGTAGCAGAGCTAAAGAAGGCAAATGTTTTATAATTTGAGTTTACATCAACTTTTCCAAGCTTTCTTCAAATCATAAGTTAAATTAAAATCTCTTATTTTTCCTTTTTTGAGTTAGAATCTTCTCTGTGTTCTTTTACCAACTTTAACATCTAATGCTACTTAAATGATACATGAAGCCACATGTTGATTGTAAATATTCTCTAGCCCCTCTTTGAAGTGCCCTGACTGAGATCCTGAATGTCTCACTACGGCCTCAATCACTCCATCTTGTCTTACAATTTTCATGGGTCTGAGGCATCATTCCGTAGGCATGATATTGACAAGATAATTACAGAGTTTGTAAGTCATCTGCTTTTAACTTACAACTTATTTCCCAAAGAAACAACTTTTTTATAAATTATTAGATTCTCAAAAATTCCATGAAAATCTACTTTACCCACAGGGTTGCTGACCTGCAGCAGTGAAAACATAAGATTGTATCCTGAGCCACTGGGTTAGAGGAGGGAAAAGAACAGAACGTTTTATTTCCCTTCTTTCAGCAATGCTCTTGAACACAATTTTGAAAATCCAGTAGTGCTTTGGGTATTACAGTCTTCAATAATTTATTTCACATATATTCTTCAGTGTCTCTGTTAAACACTGTATGAAATTGAGGACAGAAGAATTGAGAAGTCATATTCTTCACCCTCAAAACAGTCTTCAATAATTTATTTAACAGATATTCTTTAATGTCTCTGTTAAACACTGTATGAAATTGAGGACAGAAGAATTGAGAAGTCATATTCTTCACCCTCAAAACAGAGGCATAATTTTGGCCAGCTGATGTCCTTAAGCAGGGGAGAAGGATGGACACAGCGAACATGCCCAAAATTTGATGCTAGACCCAAGTACTGATGCTTCATCTGAGATAATTGGCAGAAAATAAAGAATGTGGGAATGCAGATGACTGTATGGGGTAGATGTAGTAGAAGTAGTTCTTTTCTCCTACATCAAGCTATCTATGGGCATAAAACTATTTCTTGACTCTCTATTCCCCTGTTCTTTTTTTTTTTTATCGTTTAGCCTATATTACATTGTCTTAAATTTTATAGTTCTATGTTTTAGTATCTAGTAGTGCAAGCTCTTCACCTCATTCTTTTACAGGAGTGTCTTGAATATTCTTGATCTTTATTCTTTAATGTGAACTTTTAGGTTAGTATGTCATGTTACCATATAACAAGGTTGGAATTTCTTTGGAACTACTCCTCTAGATTTACCAGTGGACAATTGGCTTCACAATAACTCAGAATCTTTCTAACCAGGTGATACTCAAAATAATTAAGCATCAACTCATAGACCCCAACACAGCTATTGATTTCTGAACAATCAGGATTGATACTGCCTGAATGGAACTGTCATGGAGGCATGCTGGATGAATATTCATCCATGTTCCTGTCTATAGGCAATGCATTTTTAGTGTTCTTGAAAGTAGCTTTTGTGTGCACAAGATTACTTAGATCATTGCATTGATTTTCAATTTATTTAAAAAAACTCAGTTCTTTATTCCATAGCTACATCTTATAAATACGATTCTATTTATATAACCAGGAAATCTCAAAGAAGTTTTTGTGTGATTATTGTGTGTCTCTCCTATAAACTTAACCAAAGTCATATAAACATTCTGAGTATGTCTATAGACTTTATATAGTCTATTTAAGTATTTTTACTGTTAAACAATAAAAAATATGTACTTAAGTGATTCTTACAGTCTAACAAATATAATTATTTGCTTCAAGGTTACATATACTCATTTCAAGTTAAAACCATGAGTCTAAATCAACTGCTCACTAACACAGTTGAATTGGAACCAGTGTTGACTCGCTTGCTCTGATAGACCAGACTTCTAAAAGCACAAATACTTTAAATAATCAAAAATATAAAAAGTCCTTGGTATAAAAATATTAATATCATAGTTTTAATTTACTGAAATTGATTAACTGAATTATTCAGGGATTAAAAAGGATTTGTACCATAGGGAAATTGGTTGAGATTACACCAAAATCAATGATAAAGATTATTTTCTTTCTTCATATTTTCTTTATTTTTAAAATTTTATTTATTTATTCATGAGAGACACAGAGAGAGAGAGAGAGAGAGAGAAAGAGAGAGGCAGAGGGAGAGGCAGGCTCCATTTAGGGGGCCTGATGTGGGACTCGATCCTGGAACTCCAGGATCATGCCCTTGGCTGAAGACAGGCGCTAAACCGCTGAGCCACCCAGAGATCCCCTCTTCATATTTTCTATGTCTGTTTTTTTTGTATCAAGATGATGCTTACCTCATAAAAGCCACATACGAAGATAATCTCTTTATATTCCTTAGAAGCCTTTATATAATATTAAAATTACCTGAGTTATTTGAATACTTGGTAGAAGTCACTTGTCCAACTTTCTAGACCTAGTACCTTCTTTCTAGGAAGATAATAAATCACTGAGTCACTTCCTTTTAATATTTTTAAAAAGCATTCAATTTGGATTTGCTGCATCTTTAAAAGTTTATTTACAATTTAATATTGACAATTGTTTCTACTCTCTTTGTTAGTATTTCCAGTTGGCAATAATTAGCAATTGTTTTCAAATTACTAACTTTCCAACTTGTTCTCTATAAAATATATTATGGTTCAGTGAATAGATGAGGGTAGTGAATAACATACCAGATGGCAAAAAATGGAGCATAGGGGATTCAAAGATTTGTATTTCTCAAATAAGAGCTCCAGCTCAATCAGTGCCAGCTCAGGTCACGCAGGCCTACGAGATTCCCCGAAGCACCTCAGTCCCTGTTGCTAATTTTAAAGGATCGTTGAATCCATCATGGTTCTGAATCTTTGATCAAGTGTTCTTAGTCCTACCAAGATGGTAATTTTGCCTGCCAACCCCAGCTTGTTATTTTAATAAGTGGCTATGTCCATATAATAATCTTGTTACCTCCTTCAAGTGCGAAAATATGTGATAAAAAATGAACTGACAAGTGACTATTTGGGGCAGCAGGTTAAATATATGTAGTAATTTAATTTAATTTAATTTATTTCAATGACTTCTGATACTACTTTTATACTTTGCAATTATTCTTTTACTCAACTTTAAGTTGAATCCTTAGCTCAGTAAATTTTAATCTCTCCATTTTGCAAACATAAGCCTTGTCAACTTTGAAAATAGCCAGTTATTTTACCATCAACATGGGTTCATTCGAGAATAGAAGAGGAATTGCAATTTGGGACATGTAGCCTACAGCAGACCACAGCTTAAGGCAAGTCTAGAGAACAAAGGAAAGGGAATGCTAGTAAATGGAGAAAAAGATGGAAATCTGAGGGGCTTTTTTGAATGGAAGTCTAGTGGACCAAATTGGGAGTTCAGAGTGTAGTGGCTTTTCATTGGCTGACTTGTGATGGTCTTTCATTGGCTGGGGTATCACAAGGCAAGGGAAAATCTTCCTTCATCCTGCTGGGATAGTAAAGTAGGCCTCTTCTCCTTGGAACTGCAGAGCTGCAACAAGTGGTACTTCATGAGAGCTCCCCCCTTCTGGCCTCCTGACTCCATTTTAGATGAGTTTCCTTTTACAATTTCACAGCCTTGAAAGCTATTAATTTTGGCCTTAAATATCTCTTCGGTTTTGAAGTGTCTGCGTGACTCAGATGGTTAAGAGTCTGCCTTCAGCTCAGGTCATCTTCTCAGGGTCCTGGAATTGAACACCAAGTTGGGCTCCCGGCTCAACTGAGAGTTGACTTCTCCTTCTCTCTCTCTCCAATAAATAAATAAATAAAGCTTAAAAGAAAAGAATTAGGGCAGCCCAGGTGGCTCAGTGGTTTAGTGCCACCTTCAGCCCAGGGTATGATACTGGAGACCCAGGATCGAGTCCCACATCAGGCTCCTTGCATGGAGCCTGCTTCTCTTTCTGCCTGTGTCTCTGCCCCCCACCCCTCTCTCTGTCTCTCATGAATAAATAAATAAAATCTTTTAAAAATTAAAAAAAAAGTTCTTCAGTTTTAATCCTACAGATTCTGACATTTATCATTTTTCTGTAATATTAAGTCTTCTTGATGCATTGATTATTTGTAAATACTTATGTATATATATGTGTATTTGTTTTCTTTGACTCTAATTTCATCTGAACACTTTGGTTAGAGAATATGGTCTGTATATTCTTTATATTGACAATGATCTTGGAGCCTACTACATAGTCGCTTTTCATAAGTATTCCATACCTGATTGAAATGATTATTCTCCAGTTATTGGGAACAAAATTCTTTATGTGTTGATTGGACTACAATTATAAAGGAAGAGGATTAGTTCCTTTGGACAGAGTGAAAACTTTTTATCTATATTTATTTTATCCTATCAGCATGAGGTTACTGATTAAGACAGATGCATGATTTAATTATACAACAATCTTAATGCTAGCTCCCTGCCTCATTTCCCTGTTGGTATAATATATGGGGGGGGGGTGTATATGTATTAAAATAGGGGCTCTTTTGTAGAGAACTTGAAAATTATGAATCTTGGAGCTTATATGGGGACTGATGTAGAGATGACTTTCCTCCACTGCTGAAGAGAGAGAGAGATTTTTGTTATCTAAACAAATCATATCTGGGAAGGGATGTGGGGGGCTGGATGTCCCTAAGTTGTTACAAAACCCTTTTTTTAATATGAACAAATAGCTCCAGGAAGGAGAAATTTATAAATATTCCCTGGGTATTTCACTGTCTATAAGGCTTGTTTTCTATTCACTCACCTTTAACCCAAGTGGAGGATGATGTTTGCTCAGAAATTCTGACCATATGGAAATATGGGAATATTACTTTCTTAGTAAAGAAACTCTGCCCTTCTTACCTGCCTCGGCAACCTGAACTCTGGTGGGAAAGTAGCCCCAATTGTAAGTTGCTGGTTATTGTTCAATAGGGGTATTGCCTGGGGATCTCAGCCACAGTTTGGAGTGTTAGAATCGATCTCTCTTACCCCTAAATACTTCATGGCATGTCATTCTTTTCTTCTCTATTCTGTTCACGATGACCATGAGGTATGAGATGGGGTGGGAGTTAGGGACTCCCTCCACATTTTGGATGCAGTAAGTCCATGTTCTCCCCCACTCTACTTCCTCTTGCACTATTTCTTCCTAAATTATCTTAAAATTTTAGGTAGGAATTAGAATCTGGAAAAATAAAGTTCAGTGATTCAGTTGACTTTATGCAAAGCTAAGTCAATGAACTGCTTAAATATTTGAATTGATAAAGCCTGATTTTACATTAACATTTCTTTTAATGACATCTTGTTAATGTATGTTTTTTCCTCTGTGGATAAGACAGTAAGTGCAAACTCAATAGAAATGACATTCAAAAGCACAAATTTAGACAATCAAATCAGGAATATTCAGTGAATAAAGATTAAGACAAGCTACAACTAAGTGAATAAATATAAAAAAATTCTTTCTGAAAGTAATAATAAGCAACCAAACACCATTTTATTACATTAAGACAAGTGGCATTTCTTTCTAATCTGCATTCCATGAAAATCACAATAGAGATGCCAAAAAAATCTCCAATTTCATAGCATTCCAAGCAACACAGGTATAATTCTAAGTTATCCACCCAACTGGATTTTTCTTTAATCCCATTTTATAGTATTTTTTAAAAACTTAAAAGACAATTTGGGTATTCCTAATATTTTTTAAAGTTTTTCTATTACATATTCATGGAACAAATACTTAAGCAGTTTAATGTCAAGATTTTTGATGTTTGTTTTTTAACTCAAGGATTCAATTATACTTTAAACAATGCAGCAGCTTAACTGTATTTTTCTCTTGGGAATTACGCGGTTGAACAATTTTATTGAAAGGTTTGATTGGTTGTTAGCATTATATAAATCATCCATTAGCTTCAGTTATAAATCAGGTATTCCTGATGTTTTTTGGTTTGACTTGTGTATTCAGACCTACTACTGGATTTTGGTACAAGGCCTGGATGCTTTCTCAATTGTTTTATCTGCAGGATCATGTTTGATAACATTTGTTATTACTGTTTTCATGTGTATTAAATTGTAGCGTAGGCCCAACAAATCTCTAATTAAGTGGCTACATGTAATTGAGCCGTTAGGTAACAGTCTATATGTATTTGGGAATGACATCAGTAAGAATGACTTTATGATGCCTATTAGTCTAAGATTAATATGTTTAATGAAGATTCTGTGAACTTTGATGTGGAACATATTTCTTTTTTTTTTTTTCTCCAGTCACTACAGAATCCTCTTTGACTTACCTTTTTATTTCTATTAGATTATGTGAAGTTAAAGTAATTGACCACTGTGGGCTATATTTCAAAGGAAGATCAGTGACTCATCAGCAATGAAATAGATGTCAATGCATTACAATTTTCTTTGGCTGATGTAATAATGTTTCATATAGTACATAATCATGTTCTTGATATATATTCAAAACATACAAAAATATTTAAGCTATTAATACACGTTTGGCAAAACAGTCTTTCCAGAGTCATTGGACTAAAGCAGTGTCCTTCACTTGACTTTTAGTCTGCATGATGATAATCTGAAGGGCTTGTAATACATTATTTACAGAGTATTACTTTAGCCAAATTTTATATGAAAAAAGTATGACAAATATACCTATGTAAAATTTTGGAGCCATCTACATAAAATGGAAATTTGATGCTAATAAAAATTTAAGATGATATATGCCACGAGTCAGAATTTACTCTCTAAGCATAGTAATTACACAAATCTAATAGTAGTAAGTGGGTTTTCCCAGTTGACGTGTGTGTTTTCACTTGAGAAGCATGCACTTGTCACTCTTGTTAAGTTCTGATGAGTCTTGAGAAATGTTTTCCTTTCATCCCGTTTTGATTGACTTGGTACCCATAAGAACATGGGGGAATGATTTTAAGTTGATGAACTGATTGCAGTGTCAGGGAACTACTTCCTAATTGGCCTCATTCTTTCAAATCCTTTCCTATATACTTGTTTTTAGCAGTGATGTATCCTTAGATACATTTGTTAATGTTCCTTTTCTCTTTTTATTTTGAGGGAAAAGTATGGCAGACTAAACACATAGACAAATTTTCAAAATATTAAGACAATTTAAAAAAATTATCGGTGCCAACTGTCATTGAAAAAATATAATTAGTTTTATAAAAATGTGCTGTCCTTTGCTTATGACAGGCTGGATGTAACATGATGGAAAGAACCAAACAAGACTAATGAGAAAAAATTAAGTACAATAGAGTGCAATATCTTGCATTGGTGTATACACGCAATCTATATTTTCTCCATACTTCAGCTTAATGTTACTTTAGTGTCCTGATTAGAAATTTTTCTAGAAGAAACATTTGAGAAAGCATTTCAGTTAATGGGGATTTTAATCCTAAGAGCAGTGACCAAAAAAAAAAAAAAAAAAAAAGCTCAGTGACCAAGGAGGACCAAAACATCCTTGCCTTTGTATTAGATAAAGTAATGGCCTCAGATAATAGAAGTGAGTGTAAGATACAAGGAATCCAGATGATAGGAGGAAACATTTATTGGAGAGAGGTTTGTTGGATTTTCCATGGTGAGACTATGAAGAATGTGTACCTCTGAGATTTTGTAAATTTAGCAAAGGCCTGCCAAGAATAACTTGGTGTGTGTTTGCTCTGGTGGCAAGATGACAGAGATTCCCAACTTATGTGCCTTGGCATACTGCTGTGCCTCATCTGGTTATAGATGTGCCAACATATAGTGGATCCCTTCAGCCTTAGCTGTGCTTGCGTAGACCTGGGACAGTGAACTCAAAAGCTGTTTCCATTCTTGAATTGGCTCTGCCATGACCTCAAGTGGCCTAAATTATTACCATTTTCTATGGCAGATACACACACAAATATGTTTTTATATTATCATTAATCTATTAAATATTAATACAAAATATTACATACATATTAGAAAAGATGTGTGTATACACCCTCACACACACTGTATATTTATATATATAAAATATAAAAGGTGGACAAGGACATGAAAGCAAACTGGCTGTGGCATCTGTCACCTCTTTGGTTGCCAGGGTTGATTCACCGGATTTGGCTGCCCAGGCAGGTGTCTCCTTCCTCTCTTACCAGTCCATGTGCATCTCTCCTGAAGCTGCATGCTAGGTTGAAGAGGACAACCTTCCCTGACAGGAGAGAACTGTTCTTCAGTCAAGGGTATACCAGTAGCTGCAGTCCCGTGCTAGAACTTCCAAACAAGTTCTCAAGATCCATTTGTAGGATAATGTAGTGTAGTCAGCTCCCAAAACTCCGGACACCTCCAAATGAGGTGCTGCATATGGTAGACTGCCTACTGAGGTAGGCAAGGTGACTCTTTGAAGTCCTTTCTCCTGACGTCAAGCCAGTCTACTTGCTGTCTTTTGCCTTGTTTCTAGTTTTGTCTCTCGCATGTCTGGAATGTCCTCGTCTTTCCAAATTTGAGAGAGCATACAAGTGTTTGCAAGGAGGAGGGCTGTGGAGGACCAGATGGAGAGAGAGAAATACCAATCAGACTCCTGCCCACCCTCAACACCCACCCCGCCCAGTGTAGAGTCCAGTGTGGGGCTCAGTCTCACAACCCTGAGATCATGACCTGAGTCACCAAGAGTCAGACAGTTAACCAGCTGAGCCACACAGGTGCCCCTGCATGGAGTATTTCTTAAATAGAAGAAACCTGAACCATAATGAAAAAAAAAAAAAAACTGTTCACTGAATTACACAACTTAAAACTTCTGCTCAATGAAAGACAATAAGAACAAAGTGAAAAAGATATGCCTTAGGCTGGGGAAAATCCGTGAGGAAAAGAAAGACAAACTAATAAAAAATGGACAAGGGACGAAAGGAACAGATAGTTTACAGAATAGGAAACAGAAGCATCTAAAAAGTGTTTAACTTTACTAAGCGAATTAAAACAACAGTGAGATTCCAGTTCATGGCATACAGTTGGCGAAACTGATGATCCCAAAAGTAGTTGAGGATGGGAAGAAATGGAAAGTTTTCTGTATAGTGCAAACAGATTGGAGAACAATTTTACAGCTGGTAAAGTTCAAGATGTAGACAATAACAGTTTTACTTTTAGATATCTATTCTTGAGAACATTTTATACCTGTACAAAAAAGATGTTCCTTTAGCAAAATTGTAAACAACTGCACTATTCTTTAAGCATAGAAATGGATTAATATAGAACTCTTGAGTGTATGAAATGGATCCAAGTGTATCAACATACATAAATACAAAAAAAACAGAGAAATTGGAAAAAGACACAAAATTATACGTACTGCATGATATTATTTATGCAAAGTTTTGAAACTCCTAAAATGTTTTTTTAGTAATGTAAAACCTATGCATAGACCCAGATGGCAATGATACACAGTAACAGTGTTTAACCCTGGGGAGGAAAGGAGGGAGGAAGAAAGACAAGGCTATTAACTGAAACTATAACATTTCATCTTTCTTTTCCTTTGTAAAGAAAGAAAAAAAATGCTCAAAGTTAGCATCTATTTAACTTTGTTGAGTATCTTACTGATACATTATTCTACAGTTGTCTATATATTTAGTGTTTCAATTAAACATTTTTTGAATGATAGAAATCTAAAACCAGTCTTAATAAATTTAGTGGATTATACATATACACTCTCTATATAAATAATCTATATCTATATAAATATAGATCTGTTTCTAGGCAGATCTCTATAAATATCTGTATACGTCTGTGAGACTTTATAATTTGTTCTTTTTGATTTAGTTTTTTTAGGTTAATTTTGCCATGAAATTAAACATCCTTTAAGAGTTGAGGGTGTTATTTCTATTTATCTTCTGTCCCCTTCAGTGAACATTGAAGTGCACTAGGCATCTTGCATTTTTTATATATATATATAATATATATATATAATATATATATATATTATTGCTAACTGATTGTACAAAATGTATTCATTAGGCTGGAAATCCTCATGCTAAGCAAATTGGTAACACAGGTTTGCAAACTTGCCAGTTCCCCAAGAAGCAAATGTGTTTCCCCCTTTGATCCTGTCCTTGCTTCTTTCACTTCCTCTCTCAGCTACTTTCTCCTGCTGTCCCTCACAACATTCTTCTAGATCCACTGAAATCAAGTAAATCAGGGTTTCATTACAAAGATGAGTTATTACAGCTCCAAAAACCTCTCTGCTCCACCCTCCAGCTTAATAAGTCAAAACTCCTGGGATGAGAATAAAAGAAACCCATAAATGTTGGTGTTGACCCAGAAACATGTCTGATCCCTGATTAGATAGATGTTTTTGCCAGAAGGAGGGAGTGGTTAGGAAAAAAAAAAAAATAAGGATTTCATTGTCTAAGTGTAGAAGATAAAAAACTTTAAAGACCGTAAATAATTTTCAAGAAAAATGACTAGAAGTCAGAGTTGTCTCCATGAATAACATCTTGCTGGTAAATTTTCATATCTTCCAATTCATAATCTATCAGTGTTCTGAGATCTACATCTTATTTTAAATAGTTGATGCGTTGTTTTCTGTGAAGCAGTCTGAAAACTTTTGAGAGAGTCAGAATCAATTTTAGAATCCTGTGATGTTGTTGGACCCTATCTCCAGAAAAACTCACAGGGACACAAATAATACACATTTTCATGCAATTTTAGGGAGGCTCTAGATGTGCTGAAGTTCATCAGTAGACCTTTTATGATTCCATAGACTGCAGGTTAACATACCTGTCCAAAACATTTCCTAAACAATTTTAGTAAGTACTTGCCTAAAAATAACCTAAATGTATGTTATTACTAGATAGTACTTAGGGATTTAAATGAATTGTTGGTCGTTAACTGGAAAAGATTAAGTGACATGATCATTTTTTCAAATTGTCCTGAATTAAATTATAAAAGTTGCTTGAAATAAAATTCTACAGATAATTCTACAAAACCTATATTCTTTCAACTACATTTCTGATTTTTAAAACTTCATTTTTGTTTACTATTAAGACCATTATGCCCAAGTAGAACCACAGTGCATTGAATTCTTTTAGGCTCATCGTCTGATTTTACTTAGACTTGGAATGCATGATAATCAGCAATATTGAATTTGAATGAAGCCAACATAGAGGAAAATAACTGTTCTTTTTAAGGATTTATTTATTTTTAGAGAGAGAGAGCATGAGGGGGGCTCAGAGGCAGAGGGAGAGAATCTTCAAGCAGAATCCCTGCTGAGCATGGAGCCTGACACTGATACGGGGCTTGATCCTATGACTTGTGAGATCATGACCTGAGCCAAAAGCAAGAGTTAGATGCTTAACCAAGATAGTCACTCAGGCATCCCCCAAATAACTGGTTTTTAATAATAAAGCTACTGCTTTCTTGGTTGGGATCCCTAATTAATGCAACTATATTACTCATTCTAATAATAGGAGCAAACAGCCCTTCCCTGGTCAGACTTTAGCATCATCAGTACTCTTTTCTTGCTCTTAATCTTCTGGAGAGCATACTGCTTATTCTCTGGCTCCCCCACCCCATCTCTTTTCTACATGTTTTTCTGATTTTCCTTTGACTCCCTGGTCACTTACTCAGTGTAGTTCATGATCAGTTCTCCTGATTTGTTCCTTCTAATCAAGATCCCTTGACCAGTGAATGACTCAGATATATGCATAACCTTGTGCTTATATATGCAAACCATTAAAAAACCCAGATCTTCTTATGATACTCCAATAAACACAATAATATTACAATAAAAAATTAAGAAATTTAAACATGGGAAAGAGATATGGACCTTATGGCTGGTGTCTATAAGATCTATACTGATGTCTCTAGAATAGAGAACATGATGGGGCAGAAGGAAGCTTGGTGCTGCCATGTGTATAACTTTTTTTTTTCCATGTGTATAACTTGAACTCCTGTCCACCACTTTATTTTATCCTTTGACGATCATTCGTGCATGTATTATCATGTGTCTTTCCATAGAAGTTGTCACCTACCAATGACCGTGATGATTAACCTTTATTGAGCACTTCTATAATAAGTGCTTTGTATTTGGGTCCTCATGTGATCTTCACAATAATTCTAAGAGACAAGTAACTATAAACCTGCCATTTACCTATGCTCCATGGTCAAAGAATCCATCCATATTGGAACTATGGTTTGAACTCAAACATGGACCACAAAGTTCATGCTCTTATTTGCTAAACTGTTCTCTCTCTCTCATGGGAAACTGAATTCCAGTAGTTGTGTTCTAACTGTTTCTTTTCCATTCTCCATGTCGTTTGACTCTGTGTCCTTTGAAATCGTATTCAGTCTTAGGGATTTAAATTTCATCTCTACTTTCATAATCCCAAGGATCCCTAACCTTGGGCTATAGGCTGCTGTACTAACAATTCCAATTGGATTTCTAATAGGCATTTCAAATTGATCATATTTAAAACAAAAGCAAAAACAAAACAAAACAAACAACAAACCCCTAGGTTTTTCCCCTCAAACCAGCTGCTTCTGCAGATTTCTTACCTGACAAAAGAGCAAGTCTGTCTATGTAATAGTTCAGGCAAAATGGTTAGAACCATCCATCCATAGAAAACAGTCTATTATATATATATATATATATATTAGTTATATTTCCAAATACATCTAGAGTTTGACCACCTCCATACCTCCATTGCTTTCCCCACTGGTCTCAGCCACTACTGTCTTTTTTTGCTTGGCTGATTATAATGGCCTCCTCTTCCATGTACCTCATACCAATGTTGCCCAAATAGTGGTGTACAGAAGCTAAAGGGAACCTTTTAACATGAGTCCTCTCACTGCTATTTAAAAACACTTTTAAAACAAAAAGCAAAGGCTCTCCATCTCATTCAGACCTAGGCTCTGGCATCCTAGCTTCTCATTTACTCATTCCATTTGGCTTTCATGCACCCTAGGCTTGCACAGACCTCGGAGCTTTAATACTTCGACCTTCAGTCCTGAGTAATCTTTCTCCAAATATCTATATGGCTAGTTTTTCTTCCTTTACAACTCTGCTCAAATGTCAGATTTTCTCTAACACACTAAGATACCAAACCCCCTCCTCAAACTCTGACACTGCCCATTCTCCTTAACCTGCTTTATTTTTCATAGCATAAAATATCACCTCTTTTTTGGTATATATGCACTTGTATCTTCCCAGTTAAAATATAAACCCCAGGATGGTGGGAATTTTGTTTGACACCCTGTCACAGCCCCAGCACCTATAATGTTTGTTGAAATAATGAATTTACACTTCTGCTACCAATATGAGGCCTATATGAGAGGGCTCCTCCCCAGGAGCATGTGTGTTTTTTGGTTTTGTATATTTTTATCAACCATGGAAAGTGATTCACCATAGACAGCAATCCTTTAGATAAAAACAAAGAATTCAGATAAATATATGAAATGGCTTTTTTATTTTAGCCAAACATTAACAGGGTCTACAAACTCCCATAATTTAGTATAAACTCCCATAATTTAGCATAATTAAAGTGTGGAAAAATTGAGGTACATAATACTTTTCCAAATTCAGCAGTGGTCCTATCAGTCACTGACTTTTTTACCTACTACCATTGTCCTATCGCTGTTTCTGGGTGTCCAGCATCTCACTAGCGCACCATCCCAGCAGCACATGGATGCATCAGGTGGCCAGAGCCTGGTACTTCTCTGCAAAGAGATGTCTATTTCAATTTCTCGTAGAGTTTCCTCTCCTGTATAATTAAAAAGATCCCTTCAGCAAAATATTAAAGGGAATAGAGAAAAGCAAGCATAAATGATACATACTTCATGTTCAGAAATAGCTTTCCCCATCACCCGCTCTTTGGCAAGGGACACTCAAATAAATTTTTCATTTTTTCCTTTTTAAGGTCTCCAGCCTTCACCATTGTGAAGAGGAAGTAGAAGTTGTTTCATCAACAGTAGAAATAATTTAATATCTGCAAAGTTAGGCACTACTGGGGAGGGATAAGCGTAGTAATGGTAAGAGATAATACTGCTATAATATTTATCTTAGAAACTTCTTTTGAATAATTCTTCAAAAGAAGATTGATTCCTCAACATACGCCAATCCTTGTGCTAGGCATAAGATCAGCTTCCTGCTTCCTGGAGCCAACAATCTAGCAGGGGAGACAAAAACAAATTATGCCAAGAATGGATTTAAATTGAAATAAATCCCATTATGATGTGCAGGGGTAAACATTACTGTCACCCATAAATTATGTTCTCAAACTTATATAATAATTCTGGATGAAAAGGAGTTTGGAAAACCTGTAACTTAAAATGATGAGTGGATAAACAGGTATTTAAATAGGATACAGATGAAAAGCATTTTTAAATTACTTCTCAGATCAATAAAAGACTTAGGAAATATCAACACAAGGCACAAGGTGAAAACCATACACACTGTGCCATTAGAAAAGCACGTCATAATTATAAATATTTCTTCCTCAGATAGGCCTTTTCTAGTCAAGTTTCTAAAGCGGTTTGCGCATTATTTTCTATCATGGCACTCTACGTCAATCCAGTTGTTAAGCACAATATGTAATGTATCTGAGCATTTATATATGTGTATATTATACCTGGTATATATACATAAAATTTGCTATCTATGTTTTTTTGTTGCTTACCTATGGATTGTCTCTGTATTGGAGCATTCAGTTGTCAAAGGCAGGGGCATCAGGTCTCTTGTTCTTTATATTTCTATCATGAACAGGGCTTCACATGTAGTTGATGTTTAATGAATATTTTTTCAATAGGTGAATTACAATAAAGGAAGCTACCCTGTCAGATTTCTGCTATGTGTCTATTTTGCTGTATGTGTGTCAAACGCTAAGTGCTCAGTTCAAGTCATTTTTTTTTCTTATAAGACTGTGTACAAAAAGTTCAAAAGCATCTACTTGAGTAAATGACTGTCTCCCACACTTAAACAGTCTTATAGATCATTTAGTACCTTTACAGGATCTATTGGTACGAGTAATTGCTTGTGTTCAAATAGTGCATAAGATAAATAAAATCTCCTTTTAAAAACATATCCACAGTTTTTGAAAACAACTTTTATATTTATCAAATTATGTTTTCATTGTAAAAGCAGCTTGAAGCTGTTGGATTACGTACCTCAATATAAATAAGGACACAAAAATAAGAGGAATGAGTCATAACTCTGTTTTTCTTTTTATACGGAACATATATTTTAGATGTGAAATATGCAACTAGAAAAACATAATACATAAGGAAAAATCCACTTGAAAATTCTTGAATAACGTTCAGTGACATGAGATCCTTGCTTTGGGTGTTCATATTAAAGGAGGCCATGGGCCCTCCTGACCTTCTCTGCCAGAGGAAATGGCAAGCCCAGAAGGCTGAGCCTTCACAGGTGTGCCCTTGATAAAGCATTGTCAAGCTGCATGGGGCCACACAGCTGTTAGAGAGCCCAGGATCCAAAAGGTATGCCAAGCACACATGGTTCAGGTTGTGACATTACTTTGATAAATTAAAGGGAGGGTGTAGGGTTGGGGAGATTATTGCTACTTCACAAGAAAATACCAATTTCTGAGTACCTTGAATATAGCAAATGTAGCTTACAAACTCAATTTGGATTACTTATTTGACACAGAATTTTTTTCTTTCCAGAAATATTTATGTAAAACTTTATACAGGAAGGTTTTCTGGTTTATGCTTAAAGAAGTGGATGCATACTCACATTATAAAACAAGATTATAGTCATGTAGGTTTCTAGGATCACCCCTATTCTGTAAAGTCCTTTATAAGAATAAAATATTAGCTGCATCATTCCTTAATGTCATAGTTGTAATCACGTTTGAAAGCATTTGTATCACTTTGTACCCATTTTCGTGAAAGCAAACTTTTGTGTTTAAAAAGACAAACTAAATTTCTAAACCTGTTAGAAAAATGTTCATAGCAGCCTTTTCATGATAGCAACCCCCCCCAAAACCCAAATATTCATCATTTGTAGAACAGATGAGGAAATTATTCAAATAATTTGGATACTCTGCATCAGTATATGTAAATTTTGAAGAAAAAGTCTCAGAAGGTACATTTAAAAATCATATGAGTAAAGTGCAAAGATAGTTGCCTAAAAAGACATAAATATGTGCTATACTATAAAGAAAAGCAAGAGAATGATTAACACATATTTAGGATAGTGGTTCCCTAGGAAGGCAAAAGGAGAATTAGATCAGAAAAGGGAAAGCAGAAGGCTCCTCTGATTCTAAAAATGACCTATTTCTTAGTAAATGTGTGGTTGTTTATTCCATTATATCCTTTAAACTGTACGTATATTTTATATTCCTAGGAATATATGCTATAACTCACAATAAGCAGTAAAAAAAATAAAAAAGGACTCTAGCTAGAGCAATATGAAACATAAAAAAAATAAGTTGACACTACTTGTGAACTTCAAGCATGAACAGAAATGGCTTTAGATCCTGTTTATTTTTTGTGGCATAATACATATGAACAGTTACAAACAAATGAAAATAAATTTTTTGGAATATGCTATGCTTCACAGATGTGTGTCTTTTGGCCATTAGGTCCTTTGATAGTCTTTCATCCTTGTTAGGTTTTTTAGCAGGGTAGCCCGTGAACAGAAAAGAAGAGAATATGGTCTCAAATTCCTCTAATTGCAGCAATATGTAAGTTTTCATTCATTTTATTAAAAAGGCATGTAAGTTACTACCAATGTGTGCAAATCACTTAAATCATAGACTCATATAACTTTTTCCCAGGGTAAGAAGAAATGAACAGATTCTAGCTTTGTGTCTTAATTTTTATAAGTTGGGAGTGGAAAACAATATAGCTCTTTCTTAAATCACGTCATTTGCACTGAGTTGAGTAATTGTTTCTAAGTTGGAATTAAAATATACTTAATTTTTTTTATCCGTTCTACTAGCATTTAAAGTAGACTTAATATTCTCTCATTTCTTGCCATTGCACTCTCTAGAATGTTTATCAACATTGCCATTGCACTCATCAGAACTTTGGAGAATAAAGCTCCAGAAATGAGCATGAAAAATCACAAGATAACTTAGGCAAGACATATCTAATTCACCACTGTAACTTACACATAGGTTCTCAATAAACAGTAGTGGAGTTGAATGGAATGTATTTGAAACTAACACCTAAATAAACATAAATTTCCTTTAGAATCTATTTGAATGAACTTAGAAAAATATCAAAAGGTTTGAAATGGTTTCCTTCGGAAGTTTCTATTTTTCTGAAAATCTCAGGAACTTCAATATTACAAGATTTTAAAGATCCACACTCACTGATAATTAAATGTCAAATATAGAAAAGTACAATGAATTAAAGTCCTTTCTAGTGACTCTGGAGTTGAAAAATCTGGATTTTAGTCCCAGTTCTTTTGTTTTCTTATTTTGGGCAAGGTAGGGATTTTTTGTTTGACCTTCAGTTTTCACCTTTCATTGGCGCCAAAAATGAGGGAGATGATTTTCCAACTGTCCCTAAATCTAACCATTCTTCCCAGTGATAAAGAGCTGGGTTACAGAAACAACCTGGGTTTAGCTCTTGCTCTATCATTTATTACTTACAGGTTGAGTAAATCTTTTAGCCTCTATGAAAACTGTTAAACATTTTGAGAATTAGATAAAATGTATAAAAGTGTTTTATTTATTTATTTTTTAAAGATTTTATTTATTCATGAGAGACAGAGAGAAGCAGAGACATAGGCAGAGGGAAAAGCAGGCTCCATGCAGGGAGCCTGATGTGGGACTAGATCCTGGATCCAGGGATCATGACCTGAGCCAAAGGCAGATGCTCAACCACTGAGCTATCCAGGTGTCCCAAAAGTGTGTTTTAAAACAAAAACAAACAAACAAACAAAAAAAAAAAACTCTTAAGATTCTGAATAGATGTGGATTGAAAATTTAAGAGCCTCAGCTATATTTCTCACTTACTTGTTGTCCAGACCACCAATACGCACAGGCCACTTCTCACATTGACATTAATCTTGAGATGACCTGAGAAAGACCAGCCTTTTCTGCAAGACAAAGTACTGGTGTCTTAATAACTATATGCTCTCAAGATGCCTAATTCTTCTGAGTTTGGGTTTTGCTGTTTGATATTCCTTACTTGGCTGTTTCTTGCTGTCTTTGGATACTTTTTAAATCTTAATAGATCTATGCAGAGTTCTTGATGTTGCTTTACTCTCACAGTTTAGCTTATTTGATCACATCTCAAGGGGCTCTTACCCCGAAATTAGGAAACAAATATTGATTAGGATTTAATCAGGTAGAGAATATGGATGTCAATAGGAATTTCCTCCATTTCAAATTCCTTCTTGCATGTTCCAAGTTAATAAAATGCTTTTGTCTGGTATAGTTTGAATGATACAAGAATATCTGCTTATTTTGAGATTAATATTAGCTTAACTCATAAATAAACAGTCTTGCAAAACATAAAATCTGTGATCCTGAAGAATTACCACTCCCAGCCTGATACCCAGTGCAGTGTTGCCCAAAATACAGCTTACTTTAAACCTCACATGTTCTATCCTTGATATCTTTGTTTCTCATAAAAGCTCATCAACCTAGCCTACCCCATCATTTACATACTGTTCTCAGTTTTTTGTTCATGTCCAGTTAGTTGTACCTACACCCTTTAACATAGCCAAGGGCACTACCGTAGAGTGGTGGCAGGGAAATAAACAGGTACAGCTACAACTTTCGGGAGAATAGTTTATCATTGGGCTCTGGCCTCTGCCTCTCTCTCTGCCTCCACCTCCTACCAGTTGCCTCTGTTCTCTAGGTCTCTGGCCTTTTTTCCCCCTATTCTTCAAACAGATACTTTATTTTCCTTTCTTGGTCTTTGTACTTGGTGTTCTGCTGCTTGACTAGATTTTTCTTTTTTCTTTTTTTTTTCTCATTTTTTTCTTTCCTCTTTTCTTCTATACTAGGGTTCTCTACAGAAACAATATACACACACACACACATACATGCACACACATACATATATTTTCACACAGACAATAGTTTTCTTCAGAATCTATGTATATTGTATATGTGTATATATAGAGAGATGAAAGATTTGTTGTAAGGGAGTGGCTCACATGATTATGGAGGATGAGCAGTCCAAAGATAATGCACTTGGTAGGCTGGAAACTCATGAGAACTGATGGTGTAATTCTGAGTCTGAAGGCCTGAGAACCAGGAAAGCCAGTGGTGTGAATTCCAATTCAAAAACTATTGGGTTCGTTCCAGACCCTAGAATAGCCAATGTTCAATTCCAGTTCAAAGGCAGGAAAAGACTGATGTCCCAGCTCAAACAGGCAGAAGGAGTTCCCTCTTAGCCTTTTCATCCTATCAGGACTTCAGGTGACTGGATTAGGCCCAGGTACATTAAGGAGTGCCATCTGCTTTACTCAGCCACTCAAATGTTTGTGAGATTTTTTGTACCATTCACATTCATTTTTTTTCATTTGAGATTTAAGTGACA